>NC_069695.1:6827500-8077500 GCF_023699985.2 Odocoileus virginianus | reverse complement strand
CCAGGAAGACAGTCCCATGGTAAATAAAACTCTTGAATATAAAGCATGTTATATCTGAAAAGTCTTAAATATCAACAGCATGATGACATAAGTGTCTCTATAATGTATCTTCTGCTGAAGGTATCATAGGAACTTAAGAGTTTGAGAAAACAGTAGCACTGAAATGAACATTGAGGGCTGTCATCCATAGTGGCAGCTAAGAGAATACTATTTGTGGGGAAAAGGTTCCACCTCTCTTTTGTTGCTTCATCTCTAACTCAGCATTGAATTAAAAAGGAAGAAAAGAAAATTCCCTCCCCCCTTTACACAGAAAATGTCATGGAAATGTCAGAGTTCTTTCTATGTGATCACATTTCTCTTCAAAGTCAATAGCTGCAAATCATTGAAACACTGGCTATATTGGAAAATATTCATTCCTCTGTTCATTTTAGTCACTCAGTCGCCTGTGACTTTTTGTGACCCCATGGACTGCAGCACACCAGGCCTCCCTGTCCATCACCAACTCCCAGAGTCCACCCAAACTCATGTCCATTGAGTCAGTGATGCCATCCAACCATCTGATCCTCTGTCGTTCACTTCTCCTCCCACCATCAATCTTTCCCGGCATCAGGGTCTTTTCAAATGAGTCAGTTCTTTACATCAGGTGGCCAAAGTATTGGAGTTTCAGCTTCAACATCAGTCCTTCCAATGAACACCCAGGACTGATCTCCTTTAGGATGGGCTGGTTGGACCTCCTTGCTGTCCAAGGGACTCTAAAGAGTCTTCTCCAACACCACAGATCAAAAGCATCAATTCTTCTGTGCTCAGCTTTCTTCACAGTCCAACTCTCACATCCATACATGACCACTGAAAAAAACCATAGCCTTAAGTAGATGGAAATTTGTTGGCAAAGTAATGTCTCTACTTTTTAATATGCTGTCTAGGTTGGTCATAAGTTTCCTTCAAAGGAGTAACCATGTTTTAATTTCATGGCTGCAATCACCATCCACAGTGATTTTGGAGCCCCCCAAAAATAAAAGTCTGTCATTGTTTCCACTGTTTTCCCATCTATTTGCCATGAAGTGATGGGACCAGATGCCATGATCTTAGTTTTCTGAATGTTGAGCTTTAAGCCAACTTTTTCACTCTCCTCTTTCACTTTCACCAAGAGGCTCTTTAGCACTTCTTCACTTTCTGCCATAAGGGTGGTATCACCTGCATATCTGAGGTTATTAATATTTCTCCTGGCAATCTTGATTCCGACCTGTGCTTCATCCAGTCCAGCGTTTCTCATGATGTACTCTGCATATAAGTTAAATAAGCAGGGTGACAATATACAGCCTTGACGTACTCCTTTTCCTATTTGGAACCAGTCTGTTGTTCCATGTCCAGTTCTAACTGTTACTTCCTGAAGTGCATACAGATTTCTCAAGAGGCAGGTCAGGTGGTCTGGTATTCCCCTCTCTTTCAGAATTTTCCACAGTTTATTGTGATCCACACAGTCAAAGGCTTTGGCATAGTCAATAAAGCAGAAATAGATGTTTTTCTGGAACTCTCTTGCTTTTTTGATGATCCAGCAGATGTTGGCAATTTGATCTCTGGTTCCTCTGCCTTTTCTAAAATGAGCTTGAACATCTGGCAGTTCACGGCTCACATATTCCTGAAGCCTGGCTTGGAGAATTTTGAGCATTACTTTACTAGCATGTGAGATGAGTGCAATTGTGCAGTAGTTAGAGCATTCTTTGGCATTGCCTTTCTTTACTAGTAAAAGCATGATTTCCAAGAGATACGAGCTGGCTCCGAAACTTTGGAAAGGTGCTTCTGAATGAAGTGTAACCTGGAACCACTGACATTCTATGGAGGATCCTTAGGATCTGATGAACTTATGTCACTTACTGACAGATTTATGTAACTCTCTCCTTCAGTCCTGCCCTTGGATTACATCCTTTGAGGTCTCCATTCATTCTTAGGCTACTCTGCCATTTAAACATACTTGTAGTTATCTTTTCAAGATTCAGAGTAGTGGGAATGATCACTTTTGAAAGTGACTTTCACAAAGTACATATGGAAATTATGTGGCACTTTGAGAAGTGTTCATCTGTTCCCTGACTTTAGGCAGAACTGATCTCAAACCAGTATCGATTCATATTTTAATATCCCTATGCCTGTGTCTTGTTTTTTTTGGAACAGCCTAGGGTCATATTAAGTTTGTTACTTAATGACCATGAGAAAGTCTGTCTTCACTGATGGTCCCGAACTGCAGTAAATTTCCTATATGTAACAGGAACGTGAATGGGGCTTTCTTTAATTATCAAGCAAGTTGGAAGACAGATGAGTTTCTCTAAATTATTAAGGAGATCCTGCAAACATTAATGAAAGATAGCAAAAGTGGTCAAAGCAGGAGATGGGCATGGAGTGGGGAAATGTTCAGACCAGAAGTAAGATCTCATTATTTTGATATTAAAAGCTTATGTAGATTGATTGATTATCTATGTAGATACATACAAAAATAGATGTCTATGCCTGTATCTATACATATCTCATATACACTTTTCAAAACTGAGAAACTGATGTTGGTTCCCTTCTAAAAACAAAATTCCAGACTTTATTTACTGATAGATTTCACCAGGTTTTCCTCTTTCTGTTTAAAATTCAAGCTGTCATACCACATTTCATTTAGTTGTTCCATCTTCCCATCTCCACTAGTCAATGACAGTTTTTCATTCTTTCCTTATGTTTTATGACCTTGAGAGTACAGGCTGGGTGTAAGGTCTCAGTTTGATTTAGACCAGCCTGTCATATTTTAATACCTGGAAATGAATCAGAGTTGTTTACCTAAATGAGATTGTTTTTATAATTGAAAGAGACCAGGAAGCCATGTGTGATAGAAGTGTCATCAAGGAGAAATTGAGGAAGATATGACAGAGGAGGTTAGAAGGCAGAGTTTAGAGAAAAATAAAGACTCTCTTTAAGTGTCACCTTATTGGGTTTGGGCCATTTGATAAAACAGTGACATTTGCATTGCATGCATGCTAAGTTGCTTCAGTTGTGTTTGACTCTTTAAGACCCCATGGGCTGTAGCCCTCCAGGCTTCTCTGTCCATGGGATTCTCCAGGCAAGAATACTGAAGTGGGTTGCCATGCCCTCCTCCAGGGGATCTTCCCTACCCAGGGATTGAATCTCCAGCTCCTACATTGCAGGCAGATTCTTTACCACTGAGTCAAAGGGAAGCCCAGCATTTGCATTAGGAAGGGAAAAAGAAATGATAGCCGTCCCAAGGACCCCCAAACAAGCACTCCATATCTATTAGAACCAGATACTATGGAACATTCAGGAAACAGCATAGCTCTCAAGTTTATAATTTAGTAGAGGTTATAAAACACGTATCCATCTATTTCCAAATTCAAACAGATAAATGCTGGGGCAATGGGAGAAAAAGTGTTATTTGCCTTTGAACAGGCGGAAAGCATTTGGGAAGTTAAAAATGATTAAAAAATTCCTTAGATGTCAGTTGTTTGGTGTTGAGGGTATTGGGAGGTGGGATATGATTCTGAACATGAGAGCAAGAGAACACTTGATTTAACTTTCTGAAGTGAGAAGCGTGCTGCATAATTAGATGCCTAAGCATGATTTGTAAAAGAGACCGGAAAAGTAAACTGATCAGAGATTACATTAAAGGCCGTAAATACCAGGCTGGGCTAGTAATGGCTTTTACTGTAGGCAACGGGTTGGTCTGGACAGAATTAGACTAGGTGGGTGTCATGGTCAGAGTTATGTCTTTAGGAAGGTGAGTCGGGCAGGAGGGTGTACCATGGCTTGGAGAAGAGACAAGAGTCAGAAGATATTAAGAGGGAACAACTCCCACCCCAAAAGAGAAGAAACAGTAAATTTGTGTAAAAAAGAAGAGTAAACTCTTAGTAGTTCTCATTTTCTCATTAACTGAGGTGATATCTCTAGAAAGTGGGAGCTAAGCATCCTGAATGTGTGAATGAGGTAATAAGATAGTACATGTTTAGAACAACGGTCATGAGGAATGGGGCATGGGTGAGGATGGGGTTGGTTAGGGAATCAGAGGTTAAACATGAAAACTTCTATACAGACTTTGAGAATGAATTTATGGTTACCAGAGAGGAAGGACGGAGAAGGGGATAGTTAGGGTGTTTGAGATCGACTTGTAGAAAAGAAAAAGAAAGTGAAGTTGCTCAGTCATGTCCGACTCTTGGCGACCCCATGAACTGTAGCCTACCAGGCTCCTCTGTCCATGGGATTCTCCAGGCAAGAATACTGGAGTGGGTTACCATTTCCTTCTCCAGGGGATCTTCCCAACCCAGGGATCGAACTCAGGTCTCCCGCATTGGAAGCAGACGCTTTAACCTCTGAGCCACCAGGCAAGCCCCCTGTATTTAAAATGAATAACTAACAAGGACCTACTATAAGGCACAGGGAACTCTGCTGGATGTTATGTGGCAGCTTGGATGGGAGGAGAGTTGGGGGGAGAATAGATACAGGTATACATATGGCTGAGTCATCATGCTGTCCACCAGAAACTATCACAACATTGTGAACTTGGCTGTACTTCAATACAAAATAAAAAGTTTAAAAAAATAGTTTCTGAACAACATTGAAAATCCATTTGAGGAAAAGAGACTCAATAAGAGAATTTGTTTACTCTCAACTGTCTTTTGAGTTTCTTATTTCCCAGGTGAATTCACTTTCCCCTATGTATTTTGGAGACCACTTTACATAAACTTCTTTTTTTATGATCCAGTTTGGAAATGGGGTGAGTAGGTTGCTTATTATTTTTTATTGTCTTGCCTTTGTTTTCTAGAATTGTTCTGATTTAAAAAAAAAAAAATCTCCTAAGAAATACAAGTCATTTTTCCTAAATAGTAAAAAGATTAAAAAAAAATAACAAACATAAGTAATGCTACAGTTTGTCAGTGAAGCATGAAGGGAAGCTATTTTACTTACTATTTGAGGTAGTTTCCGATCCTCTGATTTAATGGACTTGGTTTTGAAAAGCTGACTGTCAGATCAAGAAACCTCTTATTCATTTGATCAGTATTTATTTATAGCCTAGGGCCTGACTCAAAGGTATGACAAAATACCCAATGTGTGAATGTTAATTTTATGGTAGTCAGTCCACACAGATTATTGGGTAAGGAATTACAGGAAAATCACTTCAATAGTTAAATATAAAATTGTACAGATGTTTTACATGAGAGATCCCATACTCATTAAAGTAGTGGGCTTACTATTACAAGACTTTTGTAGGAAAGTATCATCACTGACCTAACTCCTATTAGAAAAAAACTCCCCATCATTGCTATAATTATTTATATTAGAAAAAAAATATTCATAGAATCATAGAAACTGGGAGGGAAGAAACTTAACAAACCACCAAGTCCAACCTTCTGTCAAATAAACCAAAGTTTTAAAAAAATTTTGAAAATTGTAGTCACAACCTTCATGATTATGCATGAAGTCATGCAGAATAAACTCTCTGCTTTGTGTAACCCTTCCATGGTTGCAGACTCTAATTTACAGCATCATCTTCGTTATATTTAACCAAGAACTAACCCTCTCTAACTTCAACTCATTGGTCCCAAGCTCTTGTTTGATATGTAAAAATAAATTTAATAATCATCTCCCAAGCTCCTCATGTATTCACTTACTGGGTCATCTTTGCAAAGGAAACACCATGGTTTACTTCAGCCATTTCTCAAACAATATAGCCTTGTTATTCTCGGTATGCTGGTCTGGTCATCTTTCTTGAAACAATCTTTGATCTCTCAGGTTCCAAATAAGGCTCAATGCTCAATAATGGCATAATTCTCCAGCTGTGTTCTGACATCGTTTATTCACTCATACCAACTATTGCTTTAGCTTCTTTTCAGAAGGCCTTTCAGACTTTTAATTCAAGAACTTTCAGTTAGCAGTTCCCTAGCTAATGTTATCTCAAATGCTGTCAAGACCAAATTCTCTTGGTTATATTTATCCCATTGACTTTTTTCGCTGTTTTTACATTTATCTCTATTACATTTCACCTTTTTTGTCCATTGATTTAATCCAATGGCAAATATTCTTGATGATTTTGTTTTGTATAAATACGTTTGACAGTTTTGTTTGGGATAGATTCCCAAAACATCCCATGCTAGAAATGTTATTCAATTTTTTTTTCCCTTTGGTCAAATTTACTAATTTAACCGTGTTCTTCATAAAAACATTGAACAAAATCAAGGATAGAGTTCTGTGCTTCTCTGTAGACAGCTCTTTCTGGATTTTTCTTTGTTGTTGTTGTCCTTTCACCTGTAACACTTGGAGCTCATGGTGATTTAAACATTTTCCTTTGAGTATGGATGATCACATTAACCAATATTCTTTAGAGGGAGTGCACTTGTTCAATTTATTATAAATCCAGAAATTATAAACATTATTTTTGTTTTATCAAAATTAAACTATAAAATAAGATGTTGCCAGAGACCTTTTCAAAAATCAAAAGATTTTGTGTCACATTCAGAGTTCCCTGATCTACTCCTCTATAAATTCCAACCTTTACTAAGAAGAAGGAATTTGTGTCCTGAAAGCCAGCATGGCACATGGATCAATTTTCTCCACAAAGTCCAGTCACACCCTTTGAACTGGAAACCTTTATCTTTTAAAAAGCACCTGATGCTCAGTGAGAACTAGCCTAGACTCCAGTCATAAGTGTATGCTTTGGACTTAATTATTAAAACGCTCATCGACTGTCCTAGAAGGAAAAAAAATGTCCCTCAGTGGAATGCATGGGTTAAATGGCTGCATCTCACTAGAAATGTAAAGGTGACTTTGAGGGTCAAGGAGTGCCCCTGCCCCACACCTTACTATAAATGAAGAAACAGAGATCCCCATTGGTTTTCAGATTCATCCATCAGCTAAATGGCTAAGGTGGAGAACTGTCTCCCAGTTCCTCAGCTAGTGCCCTTTGGGGGAAGAAAGCCCTGGATTTGGAGACTGAGTTTATTTCTGGCTCATGTCTCATTGTGGGTAAGTTGCTTCACCTCTTAAGCATTTACTCTTGTGATCTGTGAAGTGAAGTTGGCTAATGATGAGCAGAGCTTCTAAGTCCTATTCTCTGTTACTTGGTAGAGGGGAGAAGGAAGTTACAGTAAGTGGGGAGTGTGACTCCTAGAAATTCTTGGTATTGCTGCAGATACAGCTCATAACTCAGGACCCTGAGATGCTGGCTCAGTAACTATGCAGTGATGGTGATGTCTCGACAGCTATGTTTAACCCATCTCCAAGAGGTTCAGTAGTAAGACTGCTGTTTCGCTAAATCTCTGCCTAAATCTATATAAAGAATATAACCAGTATGAGTCTTCAGTGAAGAGAATTTGCTTCTCAAAATTTTTGTTCCCAAAGTGGTTTGGCTTTATCTTCATTTTGCTTTTCTTTATTTGAACATTTTGAATTACACTTTAACGACAGTAAGCTTGAGTTAAGTTGCATGTTGTCGTGTTGTTTAGTCGCTAAGTCATGTCTGACTCTTTGCCACTGCATGGACTGTAGCGCACCAGGTTTCTCTGTGCATGGGATTTCCCAGGAAAGAATACTGGAAGGGGTAGCCATTTCCTTCTCCAGGGGAATCTTCCTAACCCAGGAATTAAACTCACATCTCCTGCATTGGTAGGCAGATTCTTTACCACTGCACCACCAGGGAAGTCCAAAACCTTAAGTTAAAATACCATTATTTAGTTTCTAAGTCATGTCCAACACTTTTGTGACCCTATAGACTGTAACACACCAAGCTCCTCTATCCATGGGATAAATTAGAAATTAGAGTTCTAGTAAAGTTTTCTGGCCCCCCGCTTTCTTTTTGGTGTTTTCCCTCCATCCTAATCAGATAATTTGGGGAAAATATAGGTGTCTAATATGGCCTTACTATGTGCAAAGTGAGCCATCATTTACTGTAGTAAGGCATTACGTGGAAGATGTTCTCATCAAGAATTATATAGTCATGAATTTACATTGGCCTCTGCATTTATGCTGAAGGCCAGTTGCTTCTTTTAAATTTCACAGTGAAGTTTTCTAACAAGGATGACTTGCCCCAGAACTGTAGTAGTTTTTCTCTTGGTCCTTTGCATCCACATGGTGGTCAGAAGAAGGCTGAGTGAAGGCGTGGAGGAATGGTCACTCGATCAAGACCACACTGCCAGCCTTCGGGACTACTGTCTCTATGGATGGAATCTATGGAGCATGGCTTGTGGCTGCTGGAACCACTTTCTCACAGTGTTGACATTCACTACCACTGCTTTTTGCTGTTGTTTAACTTTGGTTAATACGTTTTGAGATAGTTCTGGGGGTCCTAATGCTGAAAATCCAATGGAATTAATCAGTTTTCCTCCGAAAGGGTTGTCCTGTAGAAATGGATGTTATGATACCATACTGTGAGTTACTTAATACACACAGCTGGCATGACTGCGCTGGTAATGGACTTGAGTTTAAAGGGGATTAGGCCTCCTCTTCTGAAGTCTGCTGATGGAGGTAGGCTGTGGCAGAGTTTGGGTCTCAGGAGGGCTCATTAGATGAAAATTAAGTGAGGAAGTCCTTCCATTCTCCCCTCCCTTCTTCCCTGACTCACTGTGCCTCCTTCCTTTCTGCCCAAAGCTTACAGTCTCACTCCGACATGCTTTCTGAGCTTCAGAAAGCCAGATGCCACTGCTTCTGGCCACTGGCAGAGCAGTGGCATTATTACGAAGGAAAGTGTATTTTTGCATGAACGAGATCATACCAACCATCTGATCAGCTTGGAGGGAGACAGGACCTCTGCAGTTACACGCGAGCTTCTGTTTATTAGGGCTCTAGGGACCACACAGCAACTTACTCGCATCTGGACACCATACTAAGTGTGAACTTAATGTTTACAGGTCCCTTGCTTTTGACCAGAGTTGTCTTGGAGCTGATAATTATGATTCCCGAGGCTTTCTCACAGCTTTCTTTTCAAGAGATACTCATGCTTCGTGTTATGTATCCAGAGTTACTTGCCTTGCCATAAAAATAGCTCATCCAGAGCACCACCTCATTCCAAATTTGTTGATTTTTAACCCAGCAAAACGTACTTTATTTTGTATGGATTTACTTTCTAAAATCTATTATTCTTGGTTAATAATAAAGACATATTTGTATTCCATGAGCAGGCACTCACAGAAGAAAGAGGTAAAAAGTAGATCAGGTAGCAAAAAGAGGTCAGAAACTAGGCATGTGTGGAATGGAGTGTTTGTCCTGTGATACCAAGAATACATAATCAAGGATTCAGAATAAGACCTGTCAGCCTGCTTTCTACAACCTTTTTTGAGTTATTCTTCTTATTCTCCTTCTTTTTTTCCTATATCAAAACTTCTCCATAGGAATGCATAAGTTCCTGATCAGAGTTTTCCATTTGAACTCAGCAGCTGAGAGGAATGGAATGCACTCTAGAATAGTAACTTATTCTAAACTGGAGTAAGTATCAGGATCATTAGAGGCCTTTATAAAATACAGATTTCTAGGTCCCACCCCCACCCCCAATTTTTCATCTGGACTGGGTAGGCCCTGATAATTTGCATTTCTAACAAGATCTCAGGTGATTCTCATGCTACTGATCTAGGGTCCACTTATGAGAAAGTGTTCTCAGTGAATGGATCTATTTCTCTGGCTGGCACTCGGAGCTGGTCCATTTGGAGGACTAGAAGCCTTTTCTCTCTTTCCATCACTGCTCCTGTTGTGTCACCACACCTTTGATTTCAGGTGACAAAAAGTGATCAGAGCTGACCATGCTTGTTCACAATTACTCTCACCTTCCTCATGTATTCCAGTATCCTTAGTGACAGATCCTTGTTTTAAATTCATGAAGGACATATATAATAAAAAAATAAATTTAGGAATCAGCTGTAGAGACCCCAATTTCATCTAAGGTGTCTCAAACCCTTGTTTCTACTTCTCTTATCATCTAACCCAGGAGTCTGTAAATGACAGCCCCAAGGGTGGTCATTTGTTTTTGTAAATAAAGTTTTGGTGCACAGACACTTCCCCCACCAACCATGTATTTATTTGTTGCCTATGGCAACCCACTCTATTCTTACCTAGAAAATCCCACGGACAAAGAAGCCTGGTGGGCTACAGTCTATGGGGTCACAAGAGTCTGACATGACATAGCTACTTAACCTCCACCATGGCTTCCCAGGTGGTCAGTAGTTAAAAATCTGCCTGTCACTGCAAGAGTCAGGAAGAGCAGCATATTCGATCCCTGGGTGGGGAAGATCCCCTGGGGTAGGAAATGGTAACCCACTCTAGTATTCTTGCCTGAAAATTCCTTGCAAGAGGAGCCTGGCAGGCTACACTCTATGGGGCCACCAAGAGTTGGACACGACAGAGCACACAGGTGATTGTAATGGTGGAGTCAAGTATTTCCATCTAAAAAAGGAAAATGCAAAAACTTTGGGGGATGCTCTTAGACTTGGAGGAGGGGAGGAAATACCAAAGGGAAGTAGGGTATATTCACCAGGTATCTTCTTAGGTACCAGGAGAGGGAACAAAAAGGGAATGCTAGGCAGAACTTGCATTTCCCTTTAAAAATCACATCATTCTTTCATCGTAATAAAAAGAACATTAGGAAGTGAATAATGCAAGCAGACGCATTCTTTTCTGTAGTGCAGCTGGGAGAAGAACTGGGGTTTGGCATTTGCTTTATCAGGAGATCTTCCTAATTGTTTGGCTTCTGAAGTGGGGGAGGGGCAGCAAGGGATTGTAATTGTTCATTTATTGCTTGCTTTGTTTTGTTCTCCCAACAAGCAGCAGACAAGCATGTTTTCTTACTGGTTTAATCTCATTACACAGTTTCTCTGTGACTAAGCCTTAAGCTAACAGTTCATAACGGGATTACATAGATGGGCTTATTTGCCACAGTTTTCTAAACAAGGTTATTCAAGGATACTTCCTTAGGTAGTATTTTTCCCCTTATGCTCTGTTTTCTTTTTCTATATTCAGGTCTTCTGCTTTGAGTTTTTTGCCTCATCTTCCTTTCCTTTGCCTCAAACCTTCAGTTCAAGAGAGCTTTTCTGTAAGAAAAGGCAGTGCTTGCTCTTTCCCTCTCTCTAAGGTAGGCTTGCTTTAAAGCTTATCATAATGTCAGCCAGGATTTGAGCATTAATCAGCAATGCACATGTGTGTACTGAATACACAGGGAAAGAGGTTTATGACAAGAAAGCCAAACAAGTTTTCTTCTGAATCTGCTACTTCCCTCAAAAATAGTAGGTTACACGATAGCCCTGGCATCATTTCCTCACCCTTGCAATGGATTCAACTTCAAGGACAAATAATAATTTCTTATGTAATGAAAGGAACATCACGTATACTCAGACAGTAAATCATAGAGATGAGATCCCTCAATAAAGCCCTTTTTCAGAAGTGCTCCATTAACCAAGTGCATCCTCGTAAATTGAAACAGAATTAAATTAATCACAGAGTTGCATCCTGTAATTAAAATTCCATATATAAATTAATTTTAATAAAAATATCCAAATATAAATGAATTCTTCTCTTCATTTTTGCACCCATCTTGCACACATTTTTGCACCCATCTTCAGTGAGTGTGTGAGTAAAATGGGTCTTTTCTTGTGACCTAGTTTAGAATGGGAAAACTCAGCACCTTCCGTTTGTGGTCCTGACTGTTGTGCTGTGTGGTCAGTCATATCGACCTCTTTGTGACCCCACAGACTGTAGCCCAGCCAGACTCCTCTGTCCATAGAATTTTCCTGGCAAGCATGTTGCCATTTCCTTCTCCAGGGGATCTTCCCAGTCTAGGGATCAAACTTGTGTCTCTTGAGTCTCCTGCATTGGTAGGGAGAATTCTGTACCACTGTGTCACCTGGGAAGCCTGCATCAGTTGTATACTCAGGGTTGTGAAAGTTCAGTTATGGGGAAAAGTATCTTAGGATGTAGATGGTGAGTTTATTTTTCTCTTTGAAACTTCTGTAGGTTTTGTGATTATGTATATGCTGAGTCCTTTGGTTTTTTGCTGCGATGCGCTTATAAGTAGATTCAAGGATTCAAAGCTAGTGATTTCTGAGGTTTTACAATCGTATCTGTTTTGGTGACCAAAGGACATATTTGCAGTTGACTGAGAATGGTAGAACATCAGAGCTAGAAGCAACATTAATATTATTAATGGTATTTGGGAACAGGACCTTGGAAAACTGACTCCAGTTAGTCAGTAAACGTATTGTTGAACTTCTGCTATGCTGTGTTGACTGTGCTGGGAGGCACGGGAATGTAGGTGCCCTTGAACACCTCATTAAGAAGCCAGGGCATCAAAGACTTAAACATATAACTAGGCAGAGATATGCATGGAAAGTGACAATTGGTTTAGGTCAAGAGTATTGTGTGAGCTCAGAGAATGGAGAACTGTGAAGTGCATGAGTGATATGAAATTTGAAAATATTCTTAATTACTCAGGTTGTGGAAAAGAAGCAGATAGACTCACTCGCTCATGCATTCAGTTCCTCGGAACCATGGAGAATCATCTCTGAACTCTTCCCATACTCTCTGCCTTTCCTTTTGCAACAATGGAGTCCGTTCCCTGCTACGAGTCAAAGTTGGTTTTCAGCTTGCAAATTCCAGGCCTAAACCCTCTTGCCTTCTCCATTGACTTCGCTCCTCTAAGCCCTATTCCTCTTTTCCATTTCATTCATTTCTCTCTAATGGACCATGCATGCTTCACTGTGTCCTGACTCTTTGCAACTCCATGGACTGTGGCCTTCTGCCAGGCTCCTCTGTCCATGGAATTTCCCAGGCAAGAACACTGGAGTGGGTTGCCATTTCCTCCTCCAGGGGTCTTCCTGACCCAGGGGTCGAACCTGCATCTCCCGCAGCTCCTGCATTGGCAGGTGCATTCTTTACCACTGAGTCGCCTGGGAAGCCCGATTTCTCTCTCTGCTACATCAGCATACTAACATGCTTTGGTGTCTTCCATCTTAAAATAAACAAACAAGCAAGCAGCCTCTTGATTCCACACCCTGCTTCAGACATTTCCTCAGTACAAGCTCCTTTTCACAGCAGAGTGCATTGAGAAATGCTGTCTTCATACCTTCTGCATTTTCTCATTTCCTGTGGACTCTCAGCGCCTCCATCCAGACTTTCACCTCCATCCTCTATCAAAGCAGCTCTACTCAGGTCATCAGTGACCTCCACGCAGAGGTCTACACAGAATCTAATGTCAGTTCTCATCCCCCCATCCTGCCTCACATCCCAGTATCTTTGAAAACAGGTGTGCACATTCTCCTTGGAAAACTTTCTTTACTGGTTCCCTCTTGTCTCTCATTCATGGGCAGTTCCTCTTCTGTGTTCTTTGCTGAGTCTTTTCCCTATGCCTGGCACCTAAGTATTTGCTATGAACAGGACTTGCTCTGAGCTCTCTTTTCTCAGGATACATACTCTCTCTTTCATGTTAATCAACATCATGATGTTAAATGTCACTTAGAAGCTGATGACAATCAAGTTATTTCTCTCCAACCTCATTCTCTTCCTCATAGACCTGAGCTTACCCTATTGCCTCATTGACATCTCCACCTGGATGCTTTACCAACACCCCTAGCTCTGTCTGGAATATGGTTCTTCATTTCTTATGATATGATTCATTCTCCAGGTGTCACACAGTTGGAAAGCCAAAAACTTTCTCTCTTGACTTCTGTCTACCATACTTCTGTCTCTCATTGACTTCTGTCAATTCATAAGCAGATCCTCCCAGATCCATCTCCAAAACAAATCTCCAGTCTCTCAACTTTCTCCATTTTTGTGCCAACCTGTCTGGTCCAAGCTTTTCATCTTTCTCCTGCAATATTACAATCGTCATGTCAGTTGATCTCTCTGCTTCTCTTTTCACCCGACCTGTGCCACTCCCAAGCTTTTATGCTTAACTAGGGTCATCTATATAAAATCAAATCAGATTATCACCCTCTTAAAACTTTTCAGTCCCTCTCCACTGCATCAGAATGCTAAACTCTTTACCAAGACCTACAAGGCCCTATAGGGCTTTCAGATGGCGCTAGTAGTAAAGAATCTGCCTGCCAATGCAGGAAACACAAGAAATGAGTGTTTGATCCCTGGGTCGGGAAGATCGCCTGGAGTAGGAAATGATAACTGACTCCAGTATCCTTGCCTGGGAAATTCCTAGGACAGAGGAACTGGGTGCGTTACACTCCATGGGGGTCACAAAGAACAGACACACACATACAAGGCCTTAGAGAATGTGACACCCACCTTGCAGCTCCGAACAAATACTATTTGTTTTTTAGTTCACCACTCTTACCCTGGCTTCTTTTCTTCTCCTTGGACAAGCCAAGTTGTTGTCTTGTGGGGACAGCTTTTCATGTGCTTTCCCTAGTTTAAGGTCCCATTGTAAATCTTCAGTGAGATCTTCTCTGACTTTGTTAGCTTAAATAGAGCAGTAGAGCCCCAAGTTTTCTTTGCCACACAGTGCCCTTCGCAGACCTCTCACCATCATCTTTCTCCTGCAGTATTACAATAGTCATGGCAGTTGGTCTCTCTGCTTCTCTTTTCACCCCACCACGCCACTCCCAAGCTTTTCTCCTTGCACTTAGGGTCATCTATATAAAACTGTCATGGAGCTCATAGCTCTCCATTGACTTGGTCATATTTAGGGCTTTGGTATATATTCACACAAGAGAAGGCCTGTAAATTTCCTTCCTTGTGCTATCCTTGATATCAGGATTTTGGTAGCATGGACAACCAGCCTTTTGGGAGGAGGGGCAAGAGGCTTTGTGGTTTTGTTTAACTATTGCCCATCCCCTTCCTCCAGAATTAAAGTCCACAAAGGTGTAAGGATATGGTCTGTTTTGGTCACTGCTGTGTTTTGATCATACAGAAGAGTGCCTGAAATGATGTGGAGGCTGCGTTAACATCAGGAATAAATAAATAAGATGCCTGTGCAGTGCCAGGGACCTGGGGATACACACGATGTCAGCGCTGCCTTCAAGTCAGTTCAGTTCAGTCAGTCAGTCATGTCCGACTCTTTGCAACCCCATGGATTGCAGCACACCAGGCCTCCCAGTCCATCACTGACTCCCGGAGTCTACCCAAACTCATGTCCATTGAGTCGGTGGTGCCATCCAACCATCTCATCCTCTGACGTCCCCTTCTCCTCCCTTCTTCAATCTTTCCCAGCATCAAGGTCTTTTCAAATGAGTCAGTTCTTCACATCAGATGGCCAAAGTATTGGAGCTCCGGCTTCAGCAATAGTCCTTCCAATGAATATTCAGGACTGATTTCCTTTAGGATGGACTGGTTGGATCTTCTTGCAGGCCAAGGGACTCTCAAGAGTCTTCTCCAACACCACAGTTGAAAAGCATCAATTCTTCAGTGCTCAGCTTTTTTTATGGTTCAACTCACATCCATACTTGACTACTGGAAAAACCATAGCTTTGAGTATTTGGACCTTTGTTGGTAAAGTAATGTCTCTGCTTTTTAATATGCTTTCTAAGTTGGTCATAGCTTTTTTTCCTAGGAGTGTTTTAATTTTAATGGCTGCAGTCACCATCTGCAGTGATTTTGGAGCCCAAGAAAATAAAGCCTTCAAGTCACTGACAATCAAAAGGATTTACTGATTTTCCTTGAGCCTCAGGTTTCTAAATTGTAACAGGAGCACAGTGGGATTTTAATATGTCACATGTAAAGTGGGGAAGGTATCACATTTATTTATTTTATTGTATAAGGTCAGCAGCACTATTTGCTTGAGCTTCTCAATTTAGCCCTGCAGAGAACAACCTCCTTATTTCCGTAAAGAAAAAAAAAAATTCCACTAACTAATTCTTGAGGAACAGGAAGGAAAAGCAACTCTTTCCTTGGAGTGAAGAGAAAGTGATCTTCATACACAATTATTCTTCTGTGGCCTCAGAACTGAAGTTTGATCGTGTACCTGCCTTACATTCAAGGTCACTCCTCCACATGATTCACTCACCAACAATACTCATCTTCCCCGGGTCACTCACTCCCTGCTTTCCTGTGGATTTCAGCAGCCTCCCTGGGGTCCCATCTATTCATTGTCCCCTCTAACCCTCTCTTTTTCCTTCAGAAAACTTTGGTGTGCTGTATAATCTGATGTCTTTGCCTCATAAGGTATTTGGTGTGCTTGTGGAACTTCTCAATTAAAACAAAGTTTTTGCCTTTAACCTTTCCAACTCTTGGTGTCTGTCTTCGTATTCAAGATTGTATCAACTGTAGGGAAGGTCACATCTTGCCTTTTGCTCGGTCTCTTTCCTAAAATTAGAGCATTGCAATTAGGGTGACCTTGGAGAGTTCTCTTTTTCCCAAAGAGCAAGATCTTGAGAGATCTTTCCTTTGTGCTTATAAAACATTTAAAATACTTGGAAACTTTATTTTAGTATGAAATTCCAAAAGCAGTTATGATCATTATTAGGAAAAGATTGTGTAAACTGGTCAAGGGCCAGGGGACGGCTACCCAATGTCCCCTTGTTCCATTGTAAGCAAAGTGTTCTTTTAAACATGTCATTGCCTTACTGGCCATATTGCTCGGTGTACTCTCTCGCTTGTGCTCTCTCTATATATAATATAATATATATATTATTTATTTCTCAGTAAACTAGGCATCTAGCTACCAAGATGTGCCTATGATGAACTTGCCTTCATCTGTAGTGGCCCCCTCATATAGTCATTGAGAACCTCAGACTTTTTTTTAATAACATGGACTTCTGGGTCAATTGAAGTTGGTGACTCTGTCTTTTTTCCAGATGATCCCCACTCTCTCCCCAGTTGCCCTGATGTACCAAAAGAAAGCTTCAGAATCCTGGGAGAACAGAGGCCAATGGAAGACGAGAGAGTCCTGGCAGTTTTACAAGAAACAAAACAAGGAGCGAGACAACCCTGTTAGTCACGGAAACCGGTCTTTCTTTGGCAGAGGTGGTCAGAGCTGTAGCCCGTTTGTTGCAGGTTCTGTGTCACTGTTGTGTGTGTGACACTGTTGTGTCCCTGCGGCTGTGGGTGTTGTTGGCATTGACCTAAAGTGGGCATCGGTGAGGATGGAGGGTGGGTGTCTCTTGTGCACCAGCGCCAACGCATGGGTGACAGCTGACCTCCCAAATGTTGGGTAAGGTTTCCTTTCACTCTCTGAAGCCATTTGTTTTTAGCTGTGTCACTGAACAAATATATTTAAATCAGTGCAGTCACAATGATAGTACTATGAGAAAGAATAGATCTAGGAGAAAGCTTGCCTGCCAGGAGTCAGATAATTCTGTCTTTTCAAGAACTGGAAGAAATTTGTATTAATTGGACTTTTCAGAGCTTTCATAGGAGAGTGACACATAATCTACAGATTGGCCCATCCTTGTGCTATGCTCAGTGATTTCTTTTAGCTTTGTCCTTAGCAATGGTAGAAATGTGCTTTCTGTTTGTTGTAGATTCTTCATTAAAAGTGGAAAGAAAAAAACAGCTACTCAGCTTCTGTTGAATCTGTTGGCTTTGCTAAGTAAGCTTCAGACATCGCTGTTGAGCTTGTAGATTTTACTGCTGTCATTGTTAGTTGAAAAAGCTATCACTAAATTCCTAAGGAAATGTGGCCATGAAAAAATCTAGGCCAGTTAGAGCCCAGTAACCATTTACTTGGTGGGGGAGACTCACAAATGATAAAACGTCACAAAGGAAGAGAACACAAATAAAATATTTCAAAATTTAACAACTAAGAGAGACATGTTTAATATGTAATTAAAACATATATAGAAGTAAAACCATACTTATTCAAATATGTTTATAGAAACCTACCCAGTTATAATCAAAGAGAGACATGGAGTGAGTGAGTGGGCAGTCCAGAGGTCACTTCTTCTTGAGGTTAATGCACCAAGATAGGGAAAGGCTATGGGTTCTGGTGATCGAATTCCTTAGAATTAGAATAATTCTAAGATAGGTATGAAGTGTTATGAGGCAAAAACTCAGTATTTCCTCTTAGATTCCAGACTGTGCCTATGCAGTCTCAGGCAACTGACTTTTTTTTTTTTTTTTACCGAATCTCAACTTACTCATTGTAAATAAGAATAACAATAGGGTTGATGTGAAGTTTAATGACTCAGAGAGTAAAGAATCTGCCTGCAATGCAGGAGACCTGGGTTCAGTCCCTGGGTCTGGAAAATCCCCTGGAGAAGGGAATGGCAGCCCACTCCAGGATTCTTGCCTGGGAAATCCCATGGACAGAGGAGCCTGGTGGGCTACAGTCCATGGGGTTGCAAAGAGTGGGACACGACTGATTCATTAACACTATACAGTTATGAAATGTCGTGTCTGGCATATAGTAAGGAACATCAGTTCAGTTCAGTTCAGTTACACAGTCGTGTCCGACTCTTTGTGACCCCATGGACTGCAGCATGCCAGTCCATCACCAACTCCCAGAGCTTGCTCAAACTCATATCCATCGATTTGGTGATGCCATCCAACCATCTCATCCTCTGTCGTCCTCTTCTCCTCCTGCCTTCAATCTTTCCCAGCATCAGGGTTTTTTTCAATGACCCAGTTATTCACATCAGGTGGCCAAAGCATTGGAGTTTCAGCTTCAGCATCAGTCCTTCCAATGAATATTCAGAACTGATTTCCTTTAGGATGGACTGGTTTAATATCCTTGCAGTCCAAGGAACCCTCAAGAGTCTTCTCCAACACCACAGTTCAGAAGCATCAATTCTTCGGTGCTCAGCCTTCTTTATAGTCCAACTCTCACATCCCTACATGACTACTTGAAAAACCATAGCTTTGAAAAGATGGACCTTTGTTGGCAAAGTAATGTCTCTGCTTTTTAATATGCTGTCTAGGTTGGTCATAGCTTTTCTTCCAGTGAGCAAGCATCTTTTAATTTAATGGCTGCAATCACCATCTGCAGTGATCTTAGAGTCCAAGAAAATGATGTCTGTCACTGTTTCCATTGTTTCCCCATCTATTTGCCATGAAGTGATGGGACCAGATGCCATGATCTTAGTTTTCTGAATGTTGAGTTTTAAGCCAAAATTTTCACTCTTCTCTTTCACTTTCATCAAGAGGCTCTTTAGTTCTTCACTTTATGCCATAAGAGTAGTGTCATCTGCATGTCTGAGATTATTGATATTCCTCCTGGCAATCATGATTCTAAGCTTGTGATTCATCCAGCCTGGGATTCCACATGATGCACTCTGCATATAAGTTAAATAACCAGGGTGACAAAATAAAGCCTTGATGTACCCCTTCCCCAGTTTGGAACCAGTCTGTTGTTCCATGTCTAGTTCTAACTGTTGCTTCTTGTCCTGCATACAGACTTCTCAGGAGGCAGGTCAGGTGGTTTGGTATTCTCATCTCTTCAAGAATTTTCTAAAGTTTGTTCCGATCCACACAGTCAAAGGCTTTGGGATAGTCAATAAAGCAGAAGTAAATATTTTTCTGGAACTCTCTTGCTTTTTTTTATGATCCAACGGATGTTGGCAATTTGATCTCTTGTTTCTCTGCCTTTTCTAAATCCAGCTTGAACATCTGGAATTTCACGGTTCATGCACTGTTGAAGCCTGGCTTGGAGAATTTTGAGCATTACTTTGCTAGCATGTGAGATGAGTGCAACTGTGCATTAATTTGAACGTTCTTTGACATTACCTTTACTTGAGACTAGAATGCAAACTGACCTTTTCCAGTCCTGTGGCCCCTGCTGAATTTTCCTAATTTGCTGGCATGTTGAGTGCAGCACTTTCACAGCATCATCTTTTAGGATTTAAAATAGCTTAACTGGTATTCATCACCTCCACTAGCTTTGTTTGTAGTGATGCTTCCTAAGGCCCACTTGACTTTGCATTCCAGGATGTCTGGCAGTAGGTGAGTGAGCACACCATCATGGTTATTCGGGTCATGAAGACCTTTTTTGTACAGTTTTTCTGTGTATTCTTGCCACCTCTTCTTAATATCTTCTGCTTCTGTTAGGTCCATACCATTTCTATTCTTTAATATGCCCATCTTTGCATGAAATGTTTCCTTGGTCTCTCATTTTTGTGAAGAGATCTCTATTCTTTCCCATTCTATTGTAACGTAAGGTACACACATAGTAATTGTCATCATACCAGAGAATGAATGAATGAAATGGAGGGCTGCTTAACAAAATAAAATAAATGTGTTAGTCACTCAGCTGTGTCTGACTCTCTGTGGCCCCATGGACTGTAGCCTGCCAGGCTCTTCTGTCCATGGAATTCTCCAGGCAAGAGATACTAGAATGGGTAGCCATTCCCTTCTCCAGGGGATCTTCCCCACTCAGGGATCGAACCCAGGTCTCCTGCATTGCAGGCAGATTCTTTCCCACCTGAGCCACCAGGAAAACAAAATAGAGGTGATGTTGAATGGCTTCTGGGAAGACCTTTGTGGAGGGGAGGGCAAGTTTTGATAGCAGTTTCTGAAGACAGTTGCTATTCTCCCTGCTTAGTTAATTCTTAGAGTATCTCTAGAAAGAAGCAACAAGAGGTTCAGACTTGGGCCAGAAGATGATGGCATTACAGGAAGTGATGCTCACACATTATTCTCTGATTCATGGGAACTGACTCATATGTCCATGGCGTATCACTCATCCATGACTTTAAGAAGGCCATTTACTTCATGTTCCAAGCGAGCTGCAGAGTGCTCCTTCTAACTAGTATTCTAGAAACACATTCCTGCGAGTGGTGCCTGAACTCTAGAAACTTGTGCATGTTTGGGTCGTGTGCCCTTAGTCTGCTATTTCTAGCTCTTCATTTTCAATGGACCGTTCTTCGAGCTACACTCTGGGGAAGAGACCCTCACCCCAAGGCCTCCTTCTCCCGACATCTATCAGGCATCTTAAGCCATTAACCTCCAGCACCTCTTTGAAAGCATGTCTTTCTACACAAACTTTGGCTTGAGGACAGAGAGAGAGAGAGAGAGAGAGAGAGAGAGAGAGAGAGAGAATTATATTTGGTCTAACACAATGCTTTAAAAATACATTTGGGGCCCTGTTTTCTGTCATTTACTATTGCTAATGAGTAGTTGCTATTTAATTGTGTTTATATTAAACAGTCCCCATGCCAATGGAATAGCCAAAGGCTTGACTAATAGAGAAAGAAAGTAAAAAATCAGAAGCTTAGGGGGTAGACGCACAAAGAATAGAAGTAAAATTGTTTTTTGAATAAGAGGTCTCGAAAATGGATCGTTTCCAGGAAAGACGTCACCTTGCGCAGCCGATTCTTCCTTCTCAGCTCCCACTTGAATAGGATATTGTTCTTTCGTGTCCCAGCCTTGGTAACTGACGGAGTCTTAGGTGGGAAAAATGCTCACCTTATTGTGGGCCTTGGAGAAGGCAATGGCACCCCACTCCAGTGCTCTTGCCTGGAGAATCCCAGGGATGGGGGAGCCTGGTGGGCTGCCGTCTATGGGGTCACACAGAGTCGGACACGACTGAAGCGACTTAGAAGCAGCAGCAACAGCCCTTTTCCTAATGCTGTCTGGCCAATTTTCTCAGGACAGGAAGGCTTCCCAGGCCTGCCTGTGCTGTGGCTTCCAGGTTCAGGCTGGATTTTACTAATTTTGTCACCATTTGTCTGAAGGACAAGTTGGGTGACTTGTTTTTAACTCAGTGTAAGTTGGTTTATGCTTTGAAATTTGCTGATCTTTCACCTCAATTGGGAACACGTCTGACTATATTGATTGACCAAATGGAGGACTCGGCGAGGTCAAGTGCATTTGAGATGCTTCTCAAATTGTCCTCAATCATCCCTTCTTAGAAAGCTGAATCTTGCGACGGTGGCATTAAGATGGGGGGAACATCCCCCATCAGGCCCCCCTCCACCTTAAGGAAGTCATTTACTCCAATCCAAGTCCTTTGCATGCTTTCCCTAGAGGAATCTCCCATGCCAGCTCCACCCCGTGGCTCCCTGCCATCTTTCCCATGTCAACATCAGCCTGTTTCCTTCTAATGAGTCTTCCCCAAATTCCCAGGCTCTACTGCTGGTCTTGATCATACCCTGTCAGAGACCTGTGCTCCTCTCTAAGAACAAATTACTCAATTGCTTACGTATACATTCATCAGGGTTGCATTGTCCTAATTCCTCCCTACTTCCCTGACTGCATTCTAAAGTCCAAAAAAACGGAGACTTTATCCATTTCTGCTCATTGCACTACCTCATCAGTTAGCACAGAGGAGGTGGCGCAGAGTAAGCCATCAACAAATATGTGGAATGAATGAACGTAAAGTTTTGTAACTGCACAGGCTCCTGGATGTTTAATTGAAAAGTGACTTGCACACTTTCCCAATTGAAGCTGGCCCATCCACATAGGTGCTTCTGGCATGTCCCTATTTTGCTGTTTCTAGAGCAGCTCAACATCTACTGCTTTAAAGTTGAAGTTCCTTTTCCACTCAGGTAGTTTTCAGTCAATTTAAAGTAAACTAAAATTGAACTCATTAGTCATTTCATTATTGGCCGCTCCCTCCTTCTGTTATCCTACTTAATGAATACATCCCACCCTGCCTTCTCAGAGCTTAAATTTCTGCATTTTGATGGTGAGCATGCCTGTGGTTTCACGCTCCTGTTTGTTCTCTTCTGTTAATGATCCTTATAACTGTTTTCTGCTTATTTTTATAGATTGGCCAATCTTCTTTACTAGGTTGTTTACTTTTCTAAAAGCATCTGATTGATTGCAATTCTCCTTTTATTCCTTCTAAACATAATGGTCTCTGTTGCCCTTTCCCATTTCTAAATTTTAACTGAGATGAATTTCAATTTCACTTTTCAGGAATTCTTTCGTAGCTAAGCAGTTTTAAGTATTTCTGACCAGGATCTTCCTCAGGGACGATTTAAAATTTTCAAATAATTGGAAACCGCTTCTTCCAGTAAACATAGACAGACAGGTAGATATGGATAAAATCATAGACTTTAGCACTTGAAGTCTCATTTTGTCCTGAATTTTGTGTATCTGGCTATCTATCTAAACACATATTTGAGAGCTTATTCCATATGGGATACATCAGTAGCATCCATTCATTCTGTTTATCCTCCATCAGAAGCTTTTCTCCTCCAGTCCTTTGAAGGAATATCCAGTACCCGTGGGTAGGAGGAAGAGGGCTGGCACCTGAGATGCCACATATTTTTTTCCTTTTTCTTCTTCAGTAAAGCCAGCACCATTGATGGAAGGACCTGGGCAGGGAATAAGGAGTTGTCATCTTTGCTGCTAATTAGCTATGTCCCCTCGGTCAGTCTATCAGATCCCCTTTCTGCACCTTTATTTGCCCATCTATAAAGTGATGGGGCTAAATTAAATGAATTCAAAGACCCCATGAATGCTAAAGATCTCAGAAAACTGACAGACTTGTCATCTTTTAGCCATCGAATGAATCTTGGTTCATTGGCAACAATAGTCAGTGGTTTCACTGTCAAATTATAGTTTCTAAAAAAGATAGCCATTTCTGTGTTTGGAAAGCTCCAGCCCAGAGCTCAGCTCTTTCCCCCCGTGACTCCAGCCAATGGAATAGCCCCTGACTCACTTCTCCCCACCCTGTAACTCACAGCACTCGGAATTCTATGTATGTTGGAAAGTGCAATCACAAACCAATAAGGTGCTAGGTGATGTCAAACCGGGAATGCGGTGGAGAGAAGAGAAGGCTTTAATGCTAGCACAGCTTCCCTCTTTCAAAAGCAACTGTCTGTGACAAGGGGGCCTGAACACAGAAGGTGCACAGATCAGCCCTGCCCGCGGCTGCTGGATGGAGCTGGGACCCTTTGCTAGGAGTGACATCCATGGAGATGAAGCTGCAGTATATGGGGGATTCCTTTGTTCGGAGGAGTCACTCTCCCCAGCATTAAACATCTCATTAAGCGTCTTCCTTAATTTCTGTGATGTCCAGAAGCTTTCAGAGATAATCTGAGCAGTCAGTGAACTGATGTGTCTGCCAGGGCATGAATAGCAAAGATCGTTGCGTGTTTGCCCTGGGTCTATCAGCAGCAATAAATTTTAATCGGTTAGGCATTTTTCAAGCAAGCTACTGTTTGCCAAACACTATTTTTGGCAGGCATCTGTAACAAAGCCTAATGCATTATGCATATTATTTCCACAGTATTTCATTGTATTAGCACATGTAGTATTTGTATGGAATTTTTGTAAATTCATTACCAAAGTATTATCATATTAATGACTCTGGTTAAAAAAAGTATTTGAAAAAGTATTAATATTCATAGAAAGTTACATACATCCTATAGTAGGGGAAATGGGACTCATCTATTATCATTTGAATTTCAGAAAAAAATATTAGCATGTGTATGGAAAAAATACCTCAAAAAATACATAGCAAACATGAAGAAAATTTTAAAAACCTGAATTCCTTTGATGTTTCTTTGAAGGCTGAAGGTTCATTTTCAAAATGTAATGATAATGATTATTATAGATTAAATTACAGTGAAGGATTAGTTTTATTTAACAGCGTAATTTAATGGTGGAGACGTGGAAAATTTATTTCATTTCTTTGTGTCTTCTTCCTTTGACATCCTGATCTGCTAAAGGATGACTTCTCACTTCTCTTTCCATTCTTCACTATAGAGCTGGGGACATTAAGCCTTTGAAACTTGTGTGACTGTTTTTCTTGCTGTACCCTTAGAATGGGAATACAATACAGCATGGCACAATTATCTATCTCAATTGGAAGCTACTCCAGTAATTCAATTCTATAGTAAAGTGTAGGACTTAGCTCGATTAAATGTCTCTTGACATTACTCTTACTATTCTTATAACATTGGGGCCATGAAAATTATTAATACATTATCTTCTCTACCCTTTTGGAGGTTGTATTATTTCAGTGATTCCTTGCAATTTGATTTGTCTTGTTCCTCTAAATTTAACAAATGTCTAGAACACTCTTCCCTTTAGAAGCTGTTTTACAACACAATAGTTTCTCACTGTCGGAAAATGTTACAGCTATTCTTCTTTTCACAGGTTTTGATTCAGATAACACCTCTCTCCAAGAAGCTCAAAAACCTCTGCAAGTAAAGCTCTCCATGGGTTCAAAACAACTCTTTGATAGAGGGCAGTTTTTCACTACTATTAAAAAAATATGAACAATCATCTCCTAACATAGCCCTGTGCTAGGAAGTGAGTCACTGAAAAAATGCTCGATTTACTCTCTCAAAATACAAACCCAAAGGCATTATAGTAAAATAAATGGACAACTTGAATATACGCACTCTGTGATATAAAATCACTAGGAGATTAAAATTAGAAAATAAGTTGATTCTTTTTAAGTAGAGGTAATACATTTATAAGGGTAATTACTCTTACTTTTAATATGCAGTTAAATTAACCACATTCCTGTAGATCATGAGAACTGAATGGCCCCTTCGTGTCTTTCATAACTATGCAGCTAGTGCGATGTTTTCTTCCATATTTCCACATAGATGCCTCTTCCTGATTCATATTCCATTCTGACTACAAAAAAAAAAAAGTCAATGAGACCTTGACCTTGCTGCTCTCATGTGCTAATTCTTAACTAGATTGAAGCTCCCTCTGGGCAAAGCACATTGCTGTCATAAGCTGCTTTCCTCAGAACTCAAAGTGATATGCTAGGTACACATATGTGTGTGTGCTCCTTCATGTCCGGTTCTGTGCGATCCCATAGAGTGCGCCAGGCTCCTCTGTCCGTGGAATTTTCCAAGCAGGAATACTGGAGTGGGTTGCCATTTCCTACTCCAGCGGATATTCCTGCCCAGGGATCGAACCTGAATCTCTTTTATCTCCTGCATTGGCAGGCGATTTCTTAACCTCTGCACTACCTGGGAGGCCCAAGTACAGATATGGCACCTAACACATATGTCTTGCTTATTTTTGTTCTCAGTTTTTGTACTTGAGGAAAAAAGAATCCTGAATTTTAACAAAGTTCCTGAGAGAGTACTTTCCTCAAGCTGTATTTCTTTGAGGAGAAAAGAGTTGAGATTACTCAGTCTGAAACTGGAAACGGCTACCTATCTAAACCCCTCAAATGAATATATCCTATAAACATCTGAAGGAAACTTCTTTGTAAAGAGAAAAGTGGGATGTTTTATGGATGGAAGGAGAGCCTCTTAAAAGGGGGGAAAAATCAATGTCTCTAGACCATTTGGCACCGCCTCACTGTTGGGTTATAATTTGAGGAGAAATGCCTGGGCTGAAAAGATTCAGACGGGAAGATTTCCTGCCTGCCAAATTTTCAAGCTGTTGACCCAGTTACCACCGGTGCCCTGGGAGGCTTAATAGCTGACCTTCTCAAGGAAATTTCTGTGATTTTGGAGTCAGAAAATACCTCACTTAACACTTTCCCTGGATTCTTATTCTCAAAGAGTGAGAGAAGCTGGGGAGAAGAACTTGTAAAATATTGGAGTTTGAGGTAATTCCTCTTTCTTGGCAACACTCATTAAAACCGACCTACATGATGTTTGTGCTAAGATCGTCCTTTTCTTCTTGAAAGTGTAATTTCTAAAATCCTAATTGCCAGGTAATTATCGTGGCCAGACCCCAATCCTCCAAAGAGGAAATGTCTCCTCCTTAGTGGTTGATGAATGGTTTGGAGATAGAAGAAATAAGAAGCAGGAAGACCAGGCCATGACCTGGCCCCATCCCTTTTTCTCTCCTTGCAAAGTTGGATGTGAGTCGGAGCCTTTGGTCATTGCCTTCCTACCCTCTCTCCCGCCAAGAGGAAGGTGCGGAAACAAGCAGTACCTTGAGCGCCAGGGACGTGAGGGCAGGAGGGGAGGGCTCTTCTCTCCAGCAGGTTGTGCGTTTCCCCCTTTCATCTCTGGGAATAGCCCACACCTCTCTCATGTTGGTCCTGACAGGGATCAAGTATCTTCCTTGTGCTAAAACAGGGAAAAGAGTGCAGAGGAGATTTATAGTGGAAAAAAATGTTGTACTTGAATTTTTTTTTCCCTAAAAGTATATGATTTTTTGAGCATGTCAAAGAAGAGGGGCGAGGACAGGAAATAAATCACAAGGAATAGTATAACTGTGTTTTTCTGGAAGGTATTTGCTGGAGAATATACTAGGATCATATTGTGTCCATTCAGGCTTTGCTAAGGGGAAATGTTGGATACCTAGCTGAGCATTTGAGCATGTCTGGATGTCCTTGTGCTGTATCAGTATCAGTTCTCTGGGCTTGTGAGCACAGCTAAAGGCTGTGAACTGGTTAAGTGACCATTTTCAGTGGTCCACTGAAAATTAGGATAAATAATAGTAGAATTTGGTTGAGAGCATTGCTTGGCAGACTGGTCCGAAATCCATACTTATTGGCATTGACCCAATATATGGAAGATTTGCGAAGGAAGTATGTCTCTTTTGAATATCATTTTAGCTTCTATTCAGACGAAAAGCAAAAGGAAGTACTTTGTTGTTGTTCTTATTTATTTTTATAAAAATATGATTTATCCATTGATTTTTGCACTTATATTGAATTTTCTCGAGGTTTTTTGTCTGAGTTTTGCTTTTGCATGTGTACAAATGAGACCTGGGTTGGTATTATTGTTGTTGTTGTTTATTTTTATAAAAGTATGATTTATCCATTGATTTTGTACTTACATTGACTTTTCTTGAGGTACTGTGTCTGAGTTTTGCTTTCGAGTGTGTACAGATGAGATCTGGGTAGGTAAGATTTTGATTTAGATTTAGGTGAGCCCTACTGTGATAAAAGGCAGTGTTGTTTAAACCCGAGTATCTTACAGCCGCTAAAACTGGATACTGCAAATAGCCTAGATTTCGGTGAATGAAATCACCACTTTCAGCCTAGAATGGCTGTGGAATGTTCTAGGCTCATTAAATTGTATTCTGCCACTCATAAACTACTAGCTGTTCTTTCTTTCACGCCCATCTTTTGCTTGTGCACTATTTGTATTATGCCCAGAAGAGGTGTTGTTATTCAGTCACTAAGTCATGTGTGCGACCCCATAGACTCCAGCATGCCAGTCTCCTCTTTCCTTCACTATCTCCTGGAGTTTGTTCAGATTCATGTCCGTTGAGTCAGTGATGCCATCCAACCATCTCATCCTCTGCCACCCCCTCCTCCTATTGCCTTCAATCTTTCCCAGGATCAGCATTTTTCCTAGTGAGTCAGCTCTTCACATCAAGAGGCCAGAGTACTGGCGCTTCAGCTTCAGCACTAGTACTTCCAATGAATATTTAGGGTTGATTTCCTTTAGGAAATCAGAAGAGTCCTGTAAAGTTTTTAAATTATCTCTCAAAAATGGCCTGTGGTGATCATTACTGGATTTTAAAGTTTAAAAAAATAACAGCACACATAGAAGCAAAAGAAATGGGAAAGTCATGGGGTAAAATAAAAGGTTGTCCATGAGGGATAATATTTTTCCCTGGTCCTATTTCAAACAAGGTGAAAAGAAAACCCAGGTGCATCATAGAACTCATAAAGAATAAGCAAAATTTGTTGGCATCTTTTCGTTCTTGATTTCTACCCTAAGTATCCATCTGCCAGAGAGTCTGCCAGATCAAGAGCAGGCAGATCAGAGTGTTCAGTGAGGTCCTAACAGAGAATGAGCTCCAACCAGGAAAATTTACCTCTCTTCACCATTTTTGGACCCTTAACTGAAATACCAATACTATTTTAAATATGTGGGGCTTGACCATAATAGACCTTCCTTTTTAAATCTCAGTTAGCCAAGAACTTCTCCATCTATGTCAGTGTTATTCCTCAAAGTATGTACCTTTGGAAGCTAAGTCTTGACATTAAGTGGAATCCCTTTCACATTTCTGTAAGCCACGTAAGATAAAAGTGTTAGTCGCTCAGTCGTGTCCAGCT
This sequence comes from Odocoileus virginianus, assembly GCF_023699985.2. Lineage (NCBI taxonomy): Eukaryota > Metazoa > Chordata > Mammalia > Artiodactyla > Cervidae > Odocoileus > Odocoileus virginianus. Next base: position 8,048,714 of record NC_069695.1, on the reverse strand, counting down.
CTTTGTGACCCCATATTCCTCTGTCCATGGAATTCTCCGGGCAAGAATACTGGAGTGGGTAGCCATTCGCTTCTCCAAGGGATCTTCCCGACCCAGGGATTGGAAGTGGGTCTCCTGCACTGCAGGTGGATTCTTTACCATCTGAGTCACCGGGGAAGCCCTCCATAAGACAAAGGTGAAGCATTTTTGTAGAGTCCCGGTTTTGCTTTAGTTTATATGATGACATAGCCAAAAGGTGCAAAAGGTTTGGTTTTAAACTGCGTTTGATCTGCCGGTTTCTAGCTTGTGTGGCCTTGGCCATGACATTCATGTCTCAGAGGCTGTGATCTAACTGGGCACATAGTAAACCGGCATGTACTATTTTATCCCTAATATGCAATCATAAATGAGCTTTGTAATCATCCCGAAGTGCCTTTTGAAGTTTCTGGAAAGTATCAGTATAATTTCTGCATTTTGCATGTACTCACTTCTAAAAAATGTAATTCCATATATGGTCAAAAATAGCAGCTCCCCATCCTGACTCCCTCTCCTGAATGTGGCAGACTGTTGAGAGTGCGTCATCCATAAGACCAGACACTTTTCCGTTTTACCTCTCTGCCTCTTGTGAACGTCAAGCCCTGGTCCTGATTCTTCTGGGCTTTAGCCCCGCTCACCTTTTCAGCATTTTGCACCTCGTCTAACATTTCATGTGTGTGCCCAGCACCCCTCTGCCTTGCCATTCGGCAGCCTGATTACTTCTGTCCACAGCTACAGTGCTGAAGAAGGGTGCTGCCCTTCATTCCCCTGTGTTTGGCTTCCCTGCTGGGAGCCTGGGTGCCTCTCACAGCTCTTTGGTGGTCCTGTCTTGCCATCTAGTGATAACTAAGGCTCACTGGTGTTGCCGATGTGACATCCTGTGGCAAGTCCAGGTTTCATAGACAGCTCTGAGTCAAAAGAGGCACGCTGCACTGAAATCCTAGAGGTCAGTTGGAACCTGATGCCAGTGGGACCCCCTCCTGTCCTGAGTCTATGAGTAACACCTGCATTAGCCACTTTGGAAATTCCATTGCTCTGGCTCAGTTCACTCTAGTTCTAAACTTTCATCTGGCGCAAATGAAATACCAGATTCTCTATTTAAATCCTTTAAATTTAACAGGAATTAAACACTGCCCTGTTTTCAAAGAGTTCTCAGTCCTTAGGGGAAAAAATGCTTCTTGATGAGATTTTGTCATGCTTTTTCAAAGTATTGAGTTGGCCAAAAATGTTTGATTGGGTTTTTAAGATCTTGTGGAAAAACCAGAACAAACTTTTAAGCCAACTCAGTAGTTTCAGTTACTTATTTATGCAATGGACATTAATCAAACCCCTACTGTGTTAAGGGGATTTTGCTATGCACCATCAGCATGGAGACTGTGATATGTGCTAGGAGAGGGGAAATGGAAAGATAGAGTTGCCCAAAACTAATAAATGTAGGAAAAATAGAGAAAGAATTAACTAGAGATATGATAATGAAAGAATCAATTCTGATGTGAATGATCTTGGAAATGCTGATGGAAGAGGTGGCTGTAAGGCTGAGTCTTGAATCATGAGTAGAAATGAGATGAGCCATGTGTGTGCTTAGTCACTCAGCTGTGTCCGACTCTTTGTGACCCTTTAGATGGTAGCCCACCAGGCTCCTCTGTACATGGGATTTTTTCAGGCAAGAATACTGGAGTGGGTTGCCATTTCCTTCAAGGGATCTTCCCGACCCAGATATCAAACCCATGTCTCCTTAATTGCAGGTGGATTCTTTATATGCTGGGCCATCAGAGATATGATGAAAGATTTGATTCTGATGTAAATGATCTTGGAAATGCTGATGGAAGAAGTGGATGTGAGGCTGAGTTTTGAATTGTGAGAAGGAATGAGATGTGCAGAGAGAAGAAAAAAGCTCCAGCTTAGGTGAAATATGTAAAGTCTGTGCATTATCTATAGTTAGATGGAGTAATCAGTGTGCTGGAATGTTCTCCGGTCAGGTCACTCTATCTTTTCTGTTGCAGTATTCAGCGGTAGTGTCTGTAGTTTGAAAACAGAGTTGGTGAACTGTTTACACCACAGAAATGGGCAAACACTGCAAATGGGGGCTTCCCCCCACCCACCCAGAAAAACCGTTGTTAAAGCATTTACCAGCTCACCCTTGACTTGAGTTACGTTTTTCTAAAAGCAGCTCTCAAATAAAACTTTTTTCCTGCTATTTTTCCGGTGAGAACCCTGAGGCTCACTTAGATGGAACAAGCTGCCCCGTGTCACATAGCTAAGTGTAAGCCCCTGTAAGTAACATCCTCCTGCAGAATTTAATGCCAGTGAGCTTTGTGATTCGGGATGGGTACCACTGTGTGCAGATACCAGGGAAGCAGAACACCGGGTCTTAAAACTGTAAGTGGCTCTGCTGAAATCAGGTTGATGCAGGTGACTCTCCTCACACCTACATTTGAGCCTATCCTCTGATGTGAATTTTTGGCTTTTACTCAAGTTGAAGGGAAGGGGATGAGGGAAGAGAGAGTGGGTACACTTGGAAATGAACAAACTTAGCGACAAAAATAAGGACACTTTAAGAGAAAAAATTCGGTGAAGATTAATTCTGACTCTACAATAAAAATTAAACACCTTGAGATTGAGTGACTATGGGCATGCAGTTTTGCTAGTCTATCTAAGTCTCAGCTCTTAGGTCGTTGTTCTTGAAGCATTATCCTTTTTCTGAAACTCTTTTGATTATGTATGTTGCCCAAGTGTTTCATTTACTGGATATGCCTTTTTCATGGAAACAAAACAAATGAGAAGCTATAGAGAGAACAAACTGATGTAGTTGGTGTTTGTTTCCAACCAAGTTTGCTTTCTTCCAGCATCCTTCTGTACTAAATGAGGAATGATGTTACTTCATCCCACAAAAGAGTCTCATTGTAGAAACTTTGTCAACAGGAAGGAATTCATGAAGGCCTTCCTTCCTGTTTTTCTTCTTCTCTACCCTTTCTTATCCTCTGTCTTCTTTTCTTCCCCTCCTTTCCTTGCCTTTCTTTTTTTAAAACGTCTTTTCTTTTCATTGTTTCTGTTTTTGTTTTCCTATTGTTGTTTGTTTGTTTTACAGGATCTGATGAACAAGACATTAATGACAGAGCACAGGCCCTGGGGAGGGAGAGTTGAACCAACTGACTCTTATCAATAAATATTTTTCAGCTGATAGATGTAAATGGTCTGGGAGGTTCCATTCCATCTCCTTGAAAAATTATACTTTTATCTCCGTATTGGTCATTTCTAGCAATGCTGAAATTTGGATCCTAGCTTGGGAAATGGTGGTGTGGGGTGAGAGAATTAATTTTTAGTAGCATCCCCAAGGAAGTTCAGGATCACCAGGTTGGGTGTTGAATCTAGGGTAGGAAGTCCTTACCTCGTAGTGAGAGAACTCCCTTAGGTACTTAGAAAAGTGAATCACTCTCCAAGGAACGGCATGTTTTATGTAGTTTCTGGAAAATAGTAGCTGGTGTAGGTGGACAGCTTAATGCAAATGGGTATCTGGTCATAAATCACCTGAGGAGAGTATTGATTAATAAGGCTCCACTGCCCCTATAAGTCTTTAGCCCTATAAATTTGGTTGGGAGAATCCAATAAAACTGATGGAGTAAGCCATGGCCCAGATGCTGGTGATGATCAGGGAGAAGAAAGAAAAGGCAGTTACATGCAGCAGTTATGTAGTGACTAAGAACTGGCATGCTGGAGTAGAACAGATCACAGCCTGACGCTCTTTCTGCCATTATCTCTGTGTGCTGTGCTGAGCTGCTCAGTGGTGTCTGACTCTTCCTGAGCCCGTGGATGGTAGCCCACCAGGCTCCTCTGCCCATGGGACTCTCCGGAGGACAATGCTGGAGTGGGTTGCCATGCCCCCCTCCAGAGCATTGTCTCTATAATCTTTACTAAGAGAGCCATCTGAGCTTTATGCATGTGCACAGTATCAGATACTAAATTGAGAACTAAGTTACCGTATGTAAAGAGTCCATCATAGTTCTTGACTCTTAGAAAATACCCAGTACATGGCAGTCTGGGGTCTAGGATCGCCGTCATATTGTTATAGTAATAATAAACATGGTCATCATCACCACCCAGCTCTCTGTTTTCCTCCTATGTCCCTTTGTTTTGCTCCTTTGTCCCAGCCACTATCGACATCCTCTGATGCCTTTCACCACTACCATTTCTCAGCATCCTGTTTACCGCTTCCCCTTCTCTATGCAGAAAACTGCACGTTTCTATCCATACAACAAATCTGCATGTAATTTCAGGAGTGCATTAGTTGATTTACTGTTCAAAGTAAGTGGAGGAATTTACTAAAGGTTAATTCCAAGAACTAAATTGATGAGATAATATCTTTAAAAGGTTGATGGATACACAGAATGGTCAGTATACTGTTTCATTTATTCAACAATATTTATTTGAGAGCCTAGGTTGTGGCCAAAGGTCTAGGCACTGAGGCTATAGAGACAGAATTGCATGTGGCTGAAAGTCTAATCAAAGATAATCAATAAACACATACACATATATGATGATGCTAGACTTAAAAGCATTGAATAATAGAATTGGATAATAGAATGTCACAATGAAGCTTTTCCTTCATATCCAGTTAATGAAATAGAAAAGATCTTCTATGCATTCAAAAGTTGAAAAATGTTTCTTTATTTTAAAATGCTACAGGAAGGATAAAGAATAATCTAACAAACACCTATGCTCCTACCATCCTGAATTAACAAGCAAGTTGCTTTTAGTATTATTTATTTTTAAAATGAAAGAGAAAAAGCAAAAAGCCTTGTGGAGGATAACCACCTTCAGTCTTGTCCCTCCCTGGGCCCCAGGCAACTACTACCCACACATTTTACATGTATAACATTAAGTGTTTGAAGTCTATTTATTCCTTTTAGCTATTGTATAGTATTGCATCGTGTCATGTAATACATTTTGATCTTAACCATTCCCTAAAGGATGAAGCAAATCCACTGGTTTATTCATCAGAACAGCATTCAAGGGTGCTTAGAGTGCCTGCCGGCTTTAGCCCTTGGGTGGTGGGAAATGCAAAGAGGAAGCTGACTCAGTCATTGACTTGAAAGATCAGTAATAACGAGATACATGCACACTTGCTACCACTGTTATTTGAGGTAGAAAGATGGAAAAGAGAGGAATTCCTTTGCTTAGCATTGGAAGAGCTGAAGTGAGAGGACAGGACAAGTCTGTAAAGAGGAAGTCAGGGAAAAGGCTCTCAAAGGCAGGGGTCTTCAACCTCTGGAATCTAATGCCTGATGACCTGAGGTGGAGTTGCTATAATAATAGAAATAAAGTGCACAATAAATGTAATGCACTTGAATCATCTTGAAACCATCCCCAGCCCCCAATCTGTGGAAGGACTGATGCTGAAGCTGAAGCTCCAATACTTTGGCCACCTGATGCAGAGTCGACTCATTGGAAAAGACCCTGATGCTGGGAAAGGTTGAAGGAGGAAGGAGAAGGGGGTGGCAGAGGATGAGATGGCATCACTGCTTCAATGGACATGAGTCCGAGCAAACTCTGGGAGATAGGAAGCCTGGCTGCAGTCCCTGTGATCACACAGTTGGAGATCACTTAGTGACTGAACGACAGTCCTTTTAAATTTGTTTCATGTTCTTTCAGAAAATTAGACACTAATTATGAGAGCACAGGCCAAGTTCCCATGGGGACTGAGATACATGAAATTTCCAGAACTCTCTCCCTTTGTTCTGAGAGCAACAATAAAGTAGAAAGATAGTGAAAAATCAAGGGAATGTCATTATTATATTTAGTTGTTTCTAAGGCACACATTCTTTTTCTTATTTTACCATCTTTGACTATTACGGTCATTATTAGGCAAGTGGAAAGTGTGGCATAATTATAGTCTGTGCCAGGGCACACAACTTTCCAGATCAACTCCAGAGGCTTGGAGGATAACTCCAGACATAATAGGGAAGCACTGATCTTAGAAATGGGTATCACATACCTTCCTGATGGCTCAGAGTGTACAGTTGTATGAGAAAAATAAAAAATATCCACAACTCTGATTCAAAAAAAGATTAAGAAGCCAAACTCTGAGTAAAAAGAAGTTCTGGGAATTATTTACTCATAACTTGCTAGTATTTTCCTTTTTTGTGTATGAGCAGAGTAACATGCCATAAAGAATTTAAACAAGTTTACAAGGGCTGTTTCACTAAGTATAAACTGAAATTCTATGTGACAAGAAAGAATTATGCCACTGAATTATCTTTCTTAGTGATATACATCAGTACATCTTAAGTTAATGTTTTAATTGAATAGAGCAACAGTTACTATACAATCTGATAAATGCTACATTTGAAGTATGCACGGAGGACTTTCTGGGTGTTTGAAAAGGTTTTCCATAGGAGAGGACCTAAGATCTAGGGAGTTGAAGGATGAGTAGGAGTTTTCCAAGCAGTGTTTGGAACGTCCCAAATAAAGATTGACGGTTTGTTTTTCTGTTCATCTGCTTGTTTAATTTTTTTCCCATCCTCTAGTTGTTCCAAGTCCTTCCCTTCAATATTATTGGAATGTAATAGGTGCTAATTTTGACTTTATGCCTCTCAGCCTAAGGCTAGAGATGTTTAACCAGGTACTTTTGCCCTGTTTATTGCACAGGAGACCACATGGAACAGCTCATTTTAAATTTCTTACATCTTAAACCATCTTTTAAGGTTTATAGCTTCAGGCATTTGCACCCTTTCTTTTTGAGATGATAAAATCTAAGCTGTCTTTAAACATCCTTTAACAGCTACATTGAGGCCACAACTTTTCCTAGCTTACTTATTTTGGACTTCTGTTGAGGAATAGTCTCTTCATTTTATCTGAGGCTAAAGGAACACTTTTGTTTGTAAACTTTGAATTTAGTACATTTGACCCACATATTGTCAGTATAACAGTACATGTTGATTTTTGCTACTGAAGCCCATGATAGACATAGTGACCTGGAGTTGTTGTAGACAGTCTGGTCAGAAAGAAAATATGTAATCACAATAGCAATAATGAAGCAACACAAGGTGGGGAAGGGGGGTAACTAATGTAAGTACATAGTTTACTGATGATTGGAGTCAATACAAAGCCATCAGCATGAACTAAGATGATGGCAGTGCAGGAATGAGCAATGAGGAATCACTTTATGCCCCATCTAGGTTTGCTAGGACCTCCATAACAAAATACTAGAGACTGAACGGTTCAAACCACCACCCACTAATTTCTCATGGTTCTGCAGGCCAGATGTCCAAGACCAAGGTGCCGGCAGGCTTGGTTTCTTGTCTTTGAAGATGGATGGCTCTTGCAGTGCGTCCAATGGTCTTTCCTCTGTGTACACACATCCTTGGTGTCTCTCTGTGTTCACATTTCAGCTTACACAGACACCACATTGAATTAGGGGCAGTTCCAGCCTTCCATTTTAACTTAATGCCTGTTCAAAGACTTAATCTCTAAACAGGGTTACATTTTGGGAGTCTGGGAGTTAATTGAGCCTATACATTGGGAAGTACACATCAGAGCACTCACATGCCTCCTCTTCTGAGGTCAGATTTGAAAACCTGAATTGCAAGAGACCCCAGGCTTTATACTCCAAGCATAAAAGTTTCTGTAATAACTTGAAAATTCTTCATGCTGCTTCAAGACTGAGGACTGTTCTTCCATCAAAGGAGAGTCTATTCCACCTGATTCACTCAACTGCTTTTATTGTTTATCTGCAGCTGCTATAAATATAAACCACCCGGCCTTAAATTCTCCATGCATTACTACAAAAATAAGTTTGTCCCTGCTAAGTAATGGAACTGAAGTGTGCCTAAAGGCGGATGTACCATATTGGATTGTTGAATCTGCACCTTTTCACATTAACACTTTAATCACCTCTGTCTTAAACAACCACTCTGATTTATATATATATAATATATATAATATATATATTATATATATATATACACAAAGAGGAGAGAGGAAGAACATAGACCCAGACAGTAAATTCAAGTTCATTCACACAATTGTTGATGATGAAAACAGTTTTGCTTGGTTGCAATGGGACACACGGGGCTTGTTAAATCTACTTGTCATAGGAAAACATTGAGTCAGGTCATCTTAAGAGGAGGTGAAACATATCTTATTTAATGCTTTGACAAATTACTAATTGAGCTTGGTGGGATCTGAGTGGAATATTTGAAACTAAAAAGATTAAGGCTTTTTCCCGTTGACCTCAGACAAATGGACAAATAGATCTTACAGCTTAATTCAGTGTCTTCTGTGAGCCATAGAAGGAAAGATGTTGTTTTACTTTGCCTACAAGTGAGAAATCTTCAAAATAGGACAATGTCCATTTTAAAGGCAATGCTAAAAATAGCCCATAAAATGTATGTTTTATGTGTAGATTAATTAAGGAATAATTTTTCAGAAAACATAGGCTCTTGTATTAGAAACATAAGCCATGATTCTTTTTTTCTCCACTGAGAGCAGGATAAGGTTATCTAAAATCTATCTTAGAGGAAAATAAAGTACTTCTTTGCAAACAAACAAAGCCAAAATTTCTTCAGGAATTTTCGCTGATGTACTTAATATAGTTCCTTAGATCCCAATATAAATAAACTGTATTTCCAATTATTTTACATAAGTAGATTTTTTTAAGGTCCTCAATAGACTTTCCCTTGCCTATCCCTTCCATTAAATATATGTATGCATGTTTGTCTGTGTATGTGCATGTGTATATATGTATATATACTATACGTATATAATATACGGCTTCCCAAGTGGTACAGTGGTCAAAAATCTGCCTGCCAGTGCAGGAGATGCAGGAGACCTGGATTCAGCCCTTGGGTAGGGAAGATGCCCTGGAGGAAGAAATGGCAACCCACTCTAGCATTCTTGCCTGGAAAATTCCTTTGGCAGTGGAGCCTGGCAGACCGTAGTCCATGTGGTCGCAAAGTCAGAAACGACTGAGTGAGCACAAGTGCATGACAGGCAACATATGTGTGTGTGTGTGTGTATGTGTTTGTGTGTGTAGTGTGTGTAGTGTGTATGTGTGTGTCTGTGTGTGTCTCTGTGTGTGTATGTGTGTGTATGTGTGTGTGTATCTGTGTGTATGTGTGTGTATGTGTGTGTGTATGTGTGTGTATCTGTGTGTGTATCTGTGTGTGTGTATGTGTGTGTATGTGTGTGTGTGTCTGTGTGTGTAGTGTGTGTAGTGTGTGTAGTGTGTATGTGTGTGTGTCTGTGTGTGTATGTGTGTGTGTGTGTCTGTATCTGTATGTGTGTGTGTCTGTGTGTATGTGTGTCTTTATCTATGGTATGTGTGTGTCTGTGTGTATGGGTCTGTGGTGTGTGTCTGTGTGTGTGTGTTCCTGTGTCTGTGTGTCTGTGTGTGTGTATGTGTGTGTATGTGTGTGTGTATCTGTGTGTGTGTGTGTGTGTATGTGTGTGTATGTGTGTGTATCTGTGTGTGTATCTGTGTGTGTTTATGTGTGTATGTGTGTATGTGTGTGTGTATGTGTATGTGTGTGTGTATGTGTGTGGGTATGTGTGTGTGTGTGTGTGTATATATTTATATATATCAGTATCTATTATGTGCTATTTTACATGTTACATTTTACATTATGTTTCAGTTTCATTCAGTCGCTCAGTTGTGTCCGACTCTTTGCAACCCCATGAACCGCAGCACGCCAGGCCTCCCTGTCCATCACCAACTCCCAGAGTCCACCCAGACCCATGTCCATTGAGTTGGTGATGCCATCCATTATGTTTATTATGCATGATATAGTGTATGTTATGCATGGGCATAGTAAAATGTAATGTCTGAATTTAATACAACTAATTACTAGAATACTTGCGTAAGGTTATAAAGTTCATTATTAAGTTGATATTAAGCCACACAATTTTTTGCTGTGGTCACTTGAAGTGAATACTTTCACTGGTAGATACACAGGTAGCAAGAACTGATTGTGAGCGAGTGACCTGAATTCTGATCTTGGATTGTCTTGGTGTGATACCTGTGGGTGAATGATCATTTTTTTCCTTTGGTATCTGAAATTTTCCACTTGGAAAGTAGATGGGGTTGTAAGAGTCAGACACAACTTAGCGACTAAACCACCTCCAGTATGTTCTGTCCCCACCCACGTGTGCAGAGATGTTATTTGGGATTTATGTAGAGAACAGTGCATCAGTATGAAGGCAGGCTTTCCTGGCAGCTCAGCAGGTAAAGAATCTGCCTGCAATGCTGGAGACCCAGGTTCAATCCCTGGGTTGGGAAGATCTCCTGGAGGAGGGCATTGCCAACCACTCCAGTATTCTTGCCTGGAGAATCCCATGGACAGAGGAGCCTGGCGGGCTCCATCCATGGGGTTGCAAAGAGTCAGACATGCCTGAGTCCCAAAGCGCAGCATAGCACAGGATGAAGGCATGCCCTTGTGAGCAATATTAGATATTCTAATACATAATTCTATTTTCTGTGTATGTATTCTATTATTCTAACCATGCAGTTTCATCTCCCAAGTCTATCCAATATGCACCCTCCACTTTAATAGATAGTTTAGTGCATCTAATCCTCTTTCTTTCATATGTATCTCTTTCTTTGTGGGGTGACGGATTGGAAATTTCTCATTCTTCCCTCCCGTTTACCTAAATTATATTCAGATGTAAGCTCTGATTCAAGAGCCACGAGACTTTTGCAGCCTGTCTCAAAAAGTCATCTTTGCATTTAAATGTTCCAAGCAATGCTGCCCTATCATGGTGTTGGACATTTTACACGTGTAGCCATGTAATGCAGGTGTGACATAGCCATTCCTATGGGCTGCGTACAAATGACGTCAGGGCAAAATTCCTTTTATCTTCTCTATCTTGTTTCATTTTCTGCTTCTGAAATAGTTGTGTTTCTGGGAACGCACAACTCCCACCTATAAAACTGAAGACAGGATTGATTTCTGCTGTCCTCCGCGAGGGACCACATAGACCTTCAGAAACAATGTCCCTCATGTTCTTGTGGCCCAGCTTCCTCTTGGACATCCTTGGGCCATTGGAGGGAGGCATCCCTCCATTTCTCGCCCTGATGCTCACTGTGCACTTTGCTCACCTTGTAAGACTAAGAATCGGAGAAGATATGATGGCTTTCTCACTGCCATCCCCAAGTTCCCCAAAGATCTGGCTGTTGAAAGTTCTTCCTGTATTTCTGGCCTCCAATGTTGTCCCCACAGAAAGCCCTGCTCTTGAGTCTTGAGTCTTCTGTCCTGTCTCAGAAAAATAAAACACTTCCACGGCCATGAAAAGAGATGCAGAGTTGATTTCCAGGGCTACACTCTCTCTTGGGCCAACAGCGAGACTGACCCCAATCCTGGGCTCCAGGCACAGGCTCAGTAGAATCTCCTTCTTAAGAACTTCCCTGGTGGCTCAGATGATAAAGAGTCTGCCTGCAACGTGGGAGACCTGGGTTCAATCCCTGGGTTGGGAAGATCCCCTGGAGAAGGCAATGGCAATCCACTCTAGTTTTCTTGCCTGGAGAATTCCATGCACAGAGGATCTGGTGTGCTGCAGTCCATGGGGTCACAAACAGTCAGACACGACTGAGCAACTTTCACTTTCACTTGATAAGACCATCACATGCATTAGGCCAGGACCTTGGCTTTGACACACATATGGCCTGTTATTTTTTTCTTTGTCTTTTCCTTTCCTCCTGTTCTTAGTTATAAGCATCATCATTTACCCGAAGTATTTCCCAAGAAGATTGTGCTAGAGAGTGACATTCTAAGTCCAATTCCATCCTCTATCCTTGTGGGTGAATGATTTTCTAGTAGAAGAAAAAGAAATCAAACTGCTCATCTCCACACAATGTGGGTCAGAAATATCATCCCTTTGAATCTCATGTGTCATATTGCGACTTTCCCCTGGGGAAATATTTGGAAACCCTTTGTTCCATACCTATCACATTTATAGAAGGTGAAATGTGGTCACATCTGAGTTTGTTTTTGTTTTATGTGCTGCTATGTGCTGACGGGGAACCTGCAATGTGAGGGAATAAAGTGAGAGGCCCAGCACTGCACAACCAGATTGATCCGTGCTGAGACAAAACCCAAGCTGTTCTCTGAGCCCAGCACTTGAGTGCCTGGACCACACTCGCTCTGATGGCCTCCATGCTGTGTGTGAGAAGCAAGTGACAAGTGCAGTTTCCCAGGCTGTGAGCATCCTCCAATTGGCTGCATCCCTGCTCCTCCTGGCTTCTTTTGGTCTGAGGATTGCTCTTGGAAATTATGCTGCTGGGCTTCTCCATGTAGCAGTGGCTACATTTCCCTGTTAGCTGGAAGCCTTTCCTGGAATTCTAAACTAGAAAGAATGTTCCGACGGCCCCCTAGACAAGAGGTCAAGATTTCCTCACTGCTGATGATATCTATTTTTTTATTAATGGATGGGATTTTATTTTAACCAGTGGGCCTCCAGCGTTTCTCTTGGATACCTGCAATGTGCCAGAAGTGATGTCTAAGTTTTCTTTGACTGCCTGTCTTGCTTCTGATAGATCGGATGCACTGAGGGCCAAGTTTCAATGTGTTTGAGACAACTTGTCATTGTTTAGTTGCTTAGTCATGTCTGACTCTTTTGCAACTCCATGGACTGTAGCCCACCAGGCTCCTGTGTCCATGGAATTTCCCAGGCAAGAACACTTGGATTCTTGGAGTGGATTGCCATTTCCTTCTCCAGGGGAACTTACCAACCCAGGGTACAAACGTGTGTCTCCTTCATTGGCAGGTGGATTCTTTACCACTGAGCCCCCAGGGTAGTCTAGGTGCACAAGACAGCCAATTAGATGTAAATGCCACTGATAAACCAAGAGGCGCATGTCCTAATACCATCTTGGCTAGAGACACTGCATTGCAATTCTCTGTTTAAATATCTATTTTTGCATGAGATGCCAACCACCTCCTCGTTAGACTGATTTGTTCTCTTCTCTTTCCTTAGTGAAAAGCATTTTTCCGGGCTCATGAATCTTTTGCTTGGTAAACTGGATTGCACTAGCGGTAATCGCTTGCATATCACTTAACCTCTCTGGTCATAACTTTTGCTGCAGAAAATGATGAAAGAGCTGATTCATCATCTCACTTCCAGTATTACCGTTTCATATTCAACACTTTTGATTCTCTTTGACTAGAGGTGGTTCTGGCTTTAGGTCTCACCCCATTAAGAGGCGGATATATTTTTCTGTCTTAGTCATATTATAAGAAGGAGCACCTACTTACCACCTGGTATTTCTCATGTTCAGGATGTAATTATCCTCGTTTTGACTTCTCTATTACACGGAAAGTAAAGCTGAGTATTTTTAGTGTCACGAAACAAATATATGGATGAAGTGGGAGTGTTAATTCAGTGGAGGCACTGTTATTGTTTTTCCAGCCAGCTCTACCCACTCTCTCAAAGGTATGGAAGGGGGAGAGGTTTCTCCTCAGTGTCTCCAATCATGTTACGATGAATTCTCAGAAGGGCTCTAGTTCATGAAAAGCCATGGGCTTCTGCTTTTGAATAGATGATGAAACTCTTGACAAGCTCTTTCTATCTTTACCTCAGACTCTTTGTCTAAATAACCCTGAGCATATTCTGGGCCCCATCCACCATCCCTGATTCAAAGCACAAATGATCACACCCAGAGGCTAAATGCTTTCAGTTTGTGGCGGCGACCCAGAGCTTAAAAGCGATCCTCTCCTCACCTTCTAGTTCTCTACACTGTCATGATCACAACGTCCTGAATCCTAATTAATCTGAGAAGCCTGATGAGGTTAAAAGGTCAACTCTCATCCCTCTAGTAAGTGGACTCCATTCAAAGGCATGCAGCTGTAGCAGAGTTTTGTTTTATTTTTACAAGGCTTTTTCTGTATAGTATTTGGAAATGGAAAAGGTGAAAAAAAAAGGTTACCTAGATCATCTATTCTGGACAAGGCTAATTATTGCTTCAGAGATATTTCTATTGCCATCTGACCACCCATGTGAGGTTTATAGACTTGAAAGTGACTATGCTACAAATTGTTTTACTGGACACCTTTGATCAGTACTAAGGTTATATCAGTAAATATTGTTATTCAATATAATTCATCACTCATCCTTCTGAATTAGGCATGTGTCTGCTTGCACAATGATAGAGTACTTGATAATAATTTAAAAACTAAAGGAAAGTTCTCTGAAATGATGTTTAGCCTGTGGCAATCATCCACTCTTTGTAAATGTTACAGAATTTTGCCATTTGCCAGGAGAGATGTACCTACATTTTTCTACTACCTGGACAAGAAGATGAGAACAGGAACAAATTAAACACAGTAGAATATTTAGACCATAGTGACATGCTCGGTGTGTCCATGAAGTAACTAAAAATGAATGAATTGATGTTCAAGGTTTAGAAATAAACCTCTCACATGTAGAGTGAATAGTAATCCAAAATACCATCATATTATCCCCCAAGACTCTGCATAAAGAAATGGGACTAAGTAACTTCAAAATGTTTTTGCCTGGAAGAAGCTGCTGATTAACTTTCCTGGATCAAATCTGTACTGTATTCCGTCCAGAGACTCTGAACTGAATCTCTTTGCCCAGTGATGACAAAGCTCACTTGCATTTGCTAAAACACAACTTTTTACTTGTTTTTATGCAATGCTTTGCTAACTTCAGCTACTTGAAAATTTAATCTGAACAGTCATCCTGATAAGAACTCATGTAGTCAGGCACCAAATGAACCAGGCCAAAACAAGTGCCCTGTTGAACATGTGTAGACACCCCGAGCTTTGGAATGCATTTAATAATTTAGCTTCCCAATTATGTTTTACTTATGCTTTCACTAACACCCCACAGATTCTTTGGAACCACTGAGCCCAATACATTTATCATTTTAGAGTAAATTTTTAAGTTAAAGTGTCAGTTCAGTTCAGTCAGTCAGTCATGTCTGACTCTGTGACCCCATGAACCTCAGCATGCCAGGCCTTCCTGTCCATCACCAACTTCCGGAGTTTACCCAAACTCATGTCCATTGAGTCAGTGATGCCATCCAACCATCTCATCCTCTGTCATCCCCTTCTCCTCCTGCCTTCAATCTTTCCCAGCATCAGGGTCTTTTCAAATGAGTCAGCTCTTCGCATCAGGTGGCCCAAGTACTGGAGTTTCAGCTTCAAGTTAGTATAGTTAAAAAATAAAATAAGGGACACTCCAAGCCTTGCAAGAAGATACCTCCATCACAACCAGCATAAGTGTAGATTATAGATGCACACTACATACTAAGGAATATGGATGTACAGGTGATAAAAGTCACGTACAATTTATTGGGTATTCTGTAGCTTATCATTCCCATTTTACAGATTAGAGCACTAAATACAAAGATTAAATGATTTGCCCTTTCAGGTTAGATTAGAACCTGAAAATGATCCAGAAGCTCTTGGCTTCCAAGTCTTGGCTAGCTAGTCAAGGATAGAGAAGAACTGGGACCTGGTTCTCTAGAAGCTCACTTCAGTATTCTTTCTCCTACCTCACACCACACATTTCTTTGATTAGTAAACATATGAGGAATCTTGAGTTGAAAGTAAAATTGAAAGAAGGTCTCACCAATTTATTTGTCCTATCCCTTCCTCCCTTGCTTAGTTAGTCTCTATTGGCGTGGCAACAAAGGGAATTCCCTAAATATACTGCTTTTGTGTACATTCTCTCCTTCTCCCTCTTTTTCTTATTCTGGAACAAAATGCTGTGAAAGAGAGACTCCAGGAAGGGGCCTGTGCGTGTTGTGTGTTCAGTCGCTCAGTCCTGTCCAACTCTTTTCAGCTCCATGGAACGTAGCCCGCCAGCATCCTCTGTCCATGAAATTTTCCGGGCAAGAATACTGGAGCGGGTTGCCATTTCCTACTCCAGGGAATCTTCCCTACCCAGGGATTGAACCTGTGTCTCTTGAGGCTCCTGCATTGGCAGGCAGGTTCTTTACCACTGAGCCACCTGGGAAGTCCATGAAGGGACCTAGTGGTTATCAATTCGAGTTCGAAGCTGAAACACCACCTCATGTCTTGCTCCCGAACTGAAATTGACTCTCAAACCACCCATGTGACTACATCCCTCTGGTTTAGGTTTTCAGTGCCTTGTAGTTGAACTAAAAGAGACTGAAACAGATCTGAGGGTCCCCTTGGGTCCAGATGGTATAGCCATTATGGCAGTCTAATCGCCTGTTAAAGAAGAAAAGTTTCAGTGTTACCTATAGGTCTTTCATCACCATCAAATTTCAGGTTTGTGTTTGTGTAGACTGGCCTTTACTCCCAGTAAGGGAGCAAATCTCTTTTGACCATCAAGAAAACAGTATTTTCACAGACCTTTCGACACACAAGAGAGTCGAGTTGCTCTGGACTCCCCTTCCCCATCAAAATGAACATGTCTCTAGCTGGAGACCCACATCTTTCCTCCCTAGCCCTTCCTTACCGTGCCAACCCTTCTGGAATAATTATGCCTCCTGGCCATGGCCATGCTTTCAGGATTACCCTCCACTGATATTCCCTCCACTGATTTCCAAGGGCTTCTGGGGACATTGTGAACAGAACACCCAAGTAGAGCTCTGCTCCCTCAGTGCTAATGTGACAGACTGGGGTATACAGATTGGACGGCCCTCAAGGGCAGCAGAGAACAGCATATAGGAGAGGACATTTCAGTAGCCAAAAAGTGGATTTTTTCTATTTCTTAACTTTCCAACTTTAATAAGAAGATTATTTAGAATAACAGAAAGATCAATAAGAGTTGAGTGTGGTCACCCCTGAAAGCTATAACTTTTATTTGAGTAGGGCTGTGTCGGGGGACTGTTGCTTTATCATTATGGCTTGGAAGATTAATTTGACATTTACTGTGAACCTGTCATGCTTTGCTGTTAATAAAAATTCTTAAAGGAAAGACAGAAAGGAAACTTAATCTTGGGCATGGTCAACCCAGAGAATTATTTTGAGAGGAAGGAGAGGGTGGAAGAGAAACCTGGATTCCTTCCAAAGGTGCAATGGGCCTTGAAAGTCAGTCTGGAGAGACTCGTCTAGACAGCTACAGGCTTGAGCCCTCCGTGTAAGAGAGAGAGCCTCTTTGCTACAGTTCTTCTGAATTGAGCAAATCTGGGGAGAGGATATATATTTTAAGGTCATATATCTGCTCCATAAACCAGTTCAGTGGCCCAACTGTTTCAAAGCAAAAATCCTAACTGTAAGATCTCTTTGCTATTATTGGGGTTGTATGATGCAGCCCTTAATTTAACTGAGACAGGGGCATAGAATGACTGCACTCAGGTACAGTTCAGTTCAGTCACTCATTCGTGTCTGACTCTTTGGACCCCATGAATCGCAGCACGCCAGGCCTTCCTGTCCATCACCAACTCCCGGAGTTTACTCAAACTCATGTCCATCGAGTCGGTGATGCCATCCAGCCATCTCATCCTGTGTCATCCCCTTCTCCTCCTGCCCCCAATCCCTCCCAGCATCAGGGTCTTTTCCAATGAGTCAACTCTTCACATCAGGTGGCCAACTCTTCACATTGGAGTTTCAGCCTCAGCATCAGTCCTTCCAATGAACACCCAGGACTGATCTCCTTTAGGATGGACTGGTTGGATCTTCTTGTAGTCCAAGCGACTCTCAAGAGTCTTCTCCAACACCACAGTCCAAAAGCATCAATTTTTCGGCGCTCAGCTTTCTTCACAGTCCAACCCTCACATCCATACATGACCACTGGAAAAACCATAGCCTTGACTAGATGGACCTTTGTTGGCAAAGTAATGTCTCTGCTTTTTAATATGCTGTCTAGGTTGGTCATAACTGTCCTTCCAAGGAGTAAGCATCTTTTAATTTAATGGCTGCAATCACCATCTGCAGTGATTTTGGAGCCCAAAAAAATAAAGTATGACACTGTTTCCACTGTTTCTCCATCTATTTCCCATGAAGTGATGAGACCAGATGCCATGATGACACAGGTACAGTGTCATCTAAATACTGGGTAAATGTCTTTCCTCTATCAATGAAGGCAGAACAGCTTCTCAGATATTACTCCCCCACCATCTCCTCATCAAATTCTTGACCTAAGGAAGTAGGACATGTCAGTAGACAGTTTTATTGGCCCTGTTGAGATGTGTAGAATGTTGTCTCTTCTCTTTATGGGTCTCTTGGTAATTGACTATGCTTGTAACATTGTAAGAAAGCCCATCTCATGGTTAGACTTTCTTGTCCTTTTCCAGCCTCCAGCAAGCTGAAGGCAAAGCCATCAACAAGGAGGCTGACATGTGGTTTCAGTCCACAAGGCTTTCTTGCTCCTAACATAACCTAAAGCTGAGGACTTGATGGGCTGGAATATTTGGGTTTGCTGTTTTCCAGTTTATTTACTCTAACAGGGACACTTCCGAGTATGGATTGCTACCGTAGGAAGAGCTGTGCTGTGCCTTGGAAAAGCTATTTGTTGATGAAACACTAATTGTAAAATAGTTACCTCAGAGAACCCAAATGCAATTACGTTAAGTTTAATTACATATCATTAATTATATGAAATATTTAAATTGTTATGTTGAATTGTGCTGCACTCGTCTCTGTACATTTTTGCTGGTGTGTAGAGCAGATGTGCTTGAGGAGTTTGGATGTCATCCAGAAGTTAGTGAATTCTTACTGTTTGGATAATCGGGGCCTGATTTATACCATCTATTGAAAAACAATAGCTGCATATTTTCAGTGATGCAGTAATAGCAAGTGTAGGGCTGCTGTGACTTATGCCTAGGTGATATTTTGGTAATCTCTGGCTGCAAACTTTAAATTTAATCAACCAAATATAAGGAAGTCAAAAGCCTAATTTCTTATGTAAATCAACATCAGCCAAACAAGCATTTCTTGTTTCTATTGGGAGAGAGCCATTCCTTTCTCGGCTATGAAACTGACACTTTATTTAGGATGCCTGAATTACCAAAGAGTCCAGCATTAAATCATACGCCTTGTTCTTCAGATATTCACTTAGATTAATACACCATTAGTTAGAAAGTATTTATATACTTCACTTATATCCAGTTCTCTAACTTGATTGAAAGCATGGTGAAGCTTCCATATAAATGGAAGAGAAAGCAGTCATAGAGACTCACAGTAGATTTTGCTTTTCCAGTATGTGACTAGTACTTATCAGATCTGATACTAAATGCAATGATTGATGTTCAGTTTTGTTAAACAAACAGAGGCACTGGAGTTTACTCTTTTAAGGCTTTCATATTTACATCCATTTGGAGGACAGCAAAGCAGAGAAGCAGTCATTTAAGTAGAAATGCTGCAGAAAGGAAAAATATGTATGAGTTGTGTTTCTGCCAATCAAACATGTAGTACAATTTAAATGTAAATTTTATTCTTATCTATACAAATACTATACAATGTTCACAGCAGCTTTGCCCTGTTTAAGTCATTTTATTTTAACAAAATTTCACAAAATTTGGGAAAAGAAAATAGTGTCTCATCAGTCATAAGTCGTGGCATGCCACTTCCACCATTTGGAGAGGATAGGTCCTGCAGAAGTTAATTTTAAGCATGATATGTGTCTATAATTTGAAGAGTTAATGTGTAAAGGAAGATAATATCATTTGTAGAGATGTGTATAGACCTAGAGTCTGTTCATATGGAGTTAAGTAAGTCAGAAAGAGAAAAACAAATACCATGTATGGATGCGTACCTGTGCAATCTAGAAAAATGGTACGGATGAACCTATTCATAGGGCAGGGATAAAGACACACATATACAGAATGGATTGTGGACACAAGGTGAGGGGAAAGTGAGTGGGATGAATTGGGAGATTGGGACGGATGTACATATATATACACACACCACTGCATGTGAAATAGCTAGTGGGGAGCTGTTGTGTAGAACGGGGAGCTCAGCTTGGTGGTCTGTGATGACCTAGACGGGTGGGGCAGGGGTGGGTGGGAGGGAGACCTGAAAAGGAGGGGAGATATATAGATTTAGATATAGATATGGCTGATTCACTTCATTGTACAGCAGAAACTAACATAAGACTATACCCCAGTTTTTTTTTTTTTTAATGCAAATACATAATCATTTTGTTGGAGATTTTTTTAAGTTGTATCTCAGATATTTGTGTATTGTGGTTGGTTGTGTTGTTGGTCATCTAATAATTAATTGAATTCTATATAAATGGTGTTGACCATGGGCTTTCCAGAAGGTTCTGGGGTAAAGAATCCACCTGTCAATGCAGAAGATGCTGGAGATGCAGGTTTGATCCCTGGGTCGGGAAGATCCCCTGGAGAAGGACATGGGAACCCACTCCAGTATTCCTGCCTGGGAAATCCCGTGGACGGAGGTGCCTGGTCATGGTCCATGGGGTCACAGAGGGTTGGATGTGACGGGGCACGCACAGTGTCAGCCATGCTGGAAAGTACAGTCTGGGTGTCAGAGTGTGGGAGAGGGGCAGAGAGAGGGATGGAGGAAGGTAGAGAGTGGGATAGAGTGGTGACCTCTTCTCACCGAAGGTAGGCTTCTGAAGGCTTGTGCTCAGGAAGATCCAAAGAGGTCCACTTTTAGCCACTGCACCCTAGCAGCCTCCCCAGGACTACAGGTCTCATTGTGGGGTGGGGAGTTGCTTCGTCCCGATTCTCACGCCTTAGGAGAGTTCCTGGCCCTGCCCAAGACAACTGCCCCTGCATCCTCCACGCAGCCTCAGCATACATAATCCACATAACTCATGGAACTGTTACACTAGCAATTTGTCGTTGTCTTTGCAACCCCATGGACTGTAGCCCGTCAGGCTCCTCTGTCCATGGGACTTTCCCAGGCAAGAATACTGGAGTGGGTTGCCATTTCCTCCTCTAGGGCATCTTCCTGACCTGGGGATCAAACCTACATCTCCTGCATCTCCTGTTTGGCAGGAATATTCTTTACCACTGAGCCACCTGAGAAGCCTTGTATTATCAATAAATACCATCTTATCTAATTTGAACTGAAGCTTACCTTCTGAGCACAGGGCCAGTTCTAGTTTATTTCCTAAAGCTCGGTGATAAGTTGAGTCTGTCATAAGACTATTCCTGGCCCAGACCTGGCAGGAGACTTTAGGGCCTCTTTGTCTTCCAGGAGCAACAGAGGTGTCAGAACTCATCTCAGAATCACCCTTCTTTCCTATGACAGTTTCAGGAAATAAGAACAATTTATCCTTGACAGCTTTAGAAACACTATCTTCTAATTTATGCACTACTTCTCCTCTGGTAATTGGGACCCAGACACGTTCTGCATAACAGCCCCTGGCTTTGGAGGGGGGGCCCAGGCTTACCAACTGCTACCCCTGAAGGGGGAAGAGCCAGAGGGTGAGCAGATTGTGCCTTTAAAAAAAAAAAAGAAAAGAAAAGAAAAAAGAAATTAGGGGTGGTAAAGAGGTTGGAAGACAAAGGAGGAAGCATTTGATAGGTCATCTGTCAGGAGGCCTTGATGGAGGCTGGTAGGAGAACAATGAAGTCCCACTTCAAAGTGAACAATGCCACGCTGAGTAGGTGCCAGTTTAATCGAACAAAAAGAAAGAAGACATGTCAGCTATTAAACACATTCGTTAAGGGGTGTCTTTTAACCCCTTGGTTTTCCCCACTATTTTTCTTTCCTGAGCGAAATGGGGAAAAAGAAAAATGAGTCTTTCAAAGCAAGAGGGAGGTGTAAGGTTGCCAACTTTCTGGAACATCAAGCAGAAATATTTGCATTAATTAAATATTTATTTTTGGAACAGAAGTTGTGTAGAGCATGGAAGTCAGGTACATTTCTTGATGGTTTCAACTAATCTCACGTGTTTGAAATTTTCAGCAGAGTAGCCTCCACCACCCCTCAACTTTGTTTTCATTTGCAATTATATTCAAAAGAAAGCAGGATCTGATGCTTAATTTGAAGTTGGAGAGAATGGAAAAATGAGAAGATTTCAGAATTTAAAAACTATGATTCTCGGGCAGGAAGCATAATAAAAAGGGGGCATTTTCACATCTAGGTTTTTGTGATAACTAGAAAAGGAAAAAGAGCCAAGAGAAAATTTTAATTAAGTGCTGTTAGTTCACAAATGATCTCTCATCTTGAAAGTGTCTGATGTGCTATGTCTGTGTTATGAATTTAGAGATGAAAGAATAAATATCAAAATGTAATAAGAATATCAGACTCTAAGAAATTCCATGTGAGTTTAGAACAGCGAGCTACTCAGCCTCGGATTCTGTCTTTGGCAGTGGATCAGAGTACAGCTTTTTCTTTTGTGAACTTCTCAAATAATGGAAGATTTGATTAAAACTAATATTTTTCAATATCAGATCCATTCACTGGAGGTTCCTGCTAAAGGCTTATGTTTCTGTAAGTGAAGAGCAGTTTGCCTTTTTGTCATGAGTTGGTTAAGTTGGAATAGGGCTACAAAAAATCACTTAGGTGCTCAACTCTTGTGTCTTCAGCTAGATATGAGGGTCTTGTGGTCATGATCTGTGTCTCATGTCTCTTTCGCCACCCTCCCAATTGGGTAATCCATGGTGCATATGTTGACTGGTCTGTGTATTCATTTATTTATTTGGAAATATTTATATTGAGTTAGGGTTCTTTTTTTTTTTTTTTTTTTAATTTTTATTGGAGTATTGTTGCTTTATAATGTTGTATTGGTTTGTGCTATACAGAAAATTGAATCAGCTGTATGTTTACTTACATGCCCTATTTTGGGGCTTTCCTTCCCATTTAGGTTACCACAGAGCGTTGAGTCGCGTTCCCCGTGCTGTATAGTAGGTTCTCATTAGTCATCTGTTTTAGACAATATCAGTCGTGTAGATGTCAGTCCCAGTCTCCCAGTTCTTCTCACCCCCATTTCCCCCCTGGGTGTCCATACATTTGTTTTCCACCTGTGTCTCTCTTTCTGCTTTGCAAACAGGTTCCTCCGCACCATTTTTCTAGATTCCTCCGCACCATTTTTCTAGATTCCAGCGCACCATTTTTCTAGATTCCAACGCACCATTTTTCTAGATTCCAACGCACCATTTTTCTAGATTCCAACGCACCATTTTTCTAGATTCCTCATATATGCATTAATGTAAAAGTATTTGTTTTCCTCTTTCTGACTTACTTCGCTCTCTTTGGCAGCCTTGCAGTCCATCCACGTCTCTAGGCAGGGTTCTTGATGCTGGACTTTCATTAGAACATCGAACAAATAGATCCCCCACTTCGATGGGCTTATTACTCTAGCAGGGGAGAACACGTAGCAGATAAACCGAGAAAATAACAGAGGTGTTGAAAGTGCCCTGATGAAAAGCAAAGTGTGCTAAGGGCATGAAGCATGGTGTGGCTTCTGTTGAGGTCTGGAGGTCAGGAAGAGCCTCTTTGAGAAAATAACAGCTGAGGTGATGGGATACAGGCTCTGGTGAAGACCTTGCATTTGTAGGTGGCAAGATGACACAACCCCTTTTGTCCATTACCATCTTTTAAATTTTATAAACTGGTTTAGAGTTGATTTCAAGGAAATGTATTGCACTTTTCAAGTAAAAGCTTTCAGCTCTCCATTCTTGCTGATAGCATTGTAACCCGTTCAAAGCCCTAAATTATTCCAGGGCCAGGGAATATGGCAAGTATGGGGATGGAGCACCAGAATGAGGTGCCTGATGGCCCGTCTTCAGGTGAAGGGTGGCTTCAGTGGCCACTATCCAATGAAATCAGAATGTATCTTATAATGCTGCCTCTATTATGTTCAATTTTTATAAGGATGAAGATTAAGCAAAATCAGTGTTGGAAAATCGTTAATTGTTCATAGTTAGGTCTCTTTCCTATATATATTTATAATATTTGAATAGTATGCTGAACCTACATGTACATGATTTTCGAAGCTACTAGGCTATAGTCACTTGCCCTCTCAGTAAATATTACACTAAAGTGTAACTATTTTATCTTAACTTTCTAAGTAAAATACTGTCTCTTTGGCTAAGAAAAACATTTTGTGTTTTCATCCAGAGGTTACCCATCAGGGTCTTGGATATTGTATTTTTTTTTTTCCTTTCTTTATGCTCTCAGTGGAAACAGTGATTACATCGTATATCAGAGCTTATATTTATCATCAGTTTAGTGACCCCTGCTGGGAGGCCTAAGATAATCATCCTGAAATTCAAAGTTGGGGTTCCAGCCAAATAGATGGCTTGAGCCTCAATCGTGAGTTCTTGGGAACCCAGGACAATTGACTTTTCAAATCAATCAGCATTTCTAATGCTGGAAGCTGATCATTCCTTAGAAGGGAATAGCCCTTGTTGTATGACTAAAAGTGTGACCAGTTACGGAAGAGACATTTAGAATTAGCACATCCTTCGTGGTTGTTTGTCTCTGCTCCCTCATATTCTTAGTTCTGTTTTGTGTTATTTACCAAGGGACTCTTGTTGCTCTCTTTCCAGCATGCCTTAAAAAAAATCAAAAAGTACAGATGATGTCATTCTTAATCAAAACCATTTTTCCCTATCACAATAGCATTATTCAATATCATATGCCAATATTTTAATCCTCACATATGCAGAACTAAACTTTTGAAAAGAAAGTAAACACCCCCACAGAGCCAAAGCCTTATATGATTATTTTCATGAATATTTAAAAAGCCAGATGCACTTTTGTCAAAGTGTAGGTTTTTATTCATGTCAACCCCTGCAAGTTTATAGATTTTCCCCATCTCCATCCCAGACTATATTGTCACCGTAACCTGGGTTAGCTAAACTAGTATGAATAGTGTCCACCCTCCAACAATTATCTCTGCAAAATATGAAAAGAGTAATACTTTAATTATTCTTATGCTTTGGGATAACAACAAATTCGCACAAAATACTCATATTAAAAGGTATGTGAGTTGCTAGAAATGACCTAAGAATACTCAATAATAGTATTTTTAAATATTTATTTTAAATATTTGTATTAAGAGCAATATATGTATATACACACTGTAGTTTATAGGTTAGTTACTGTAAGATGTAAATAGGTAAACTCTCAATTACCTAGAATCTAACTCTTTAAATATTTCAACTATCTAGTAACTACCTTTTCTTCATCTACTTCACTTTTTATTGGAAATAGTTACAGGGGGAAACACCAAACAAGATGATATAAGCACAAAATCATTTTATCTCCCTCCCCTTCCTTCCTTCTTCTGCCAACCAATTTTACTTTTTCACCCGGTCTTAAGAAGACCAATGCTCCTGTCCTCTAAGTGGATGGTGTCTTTTATTTTTAAATTTCATTTGTGGGTTTGAAGGATGTAGTACCATTTGTTACATAATAAATGTCCTTTCCTTTTTTAAACTCAACACTTCATTTGGATTTCACCAGTTTTTTCATTAATACTCACTTTCTGTCAAAATTGAGTCTAGCCTTCCACATTTAGTTATCAAGTTGTCCTTAGTCTTGTCTAGTCAGTAATAATCTCTTAAGTCGTTCTCTTTTTTTTTGTTTTCCCATGACCTTAAAGCTTTGAGGAGTACTAGTCAGGTATTTTTGTAGAGTGCCCTATAGTTTGGGATTGTCTGATGTTTAGCTCATGTTTAGACTGATGTCATGTTTTCTGAGGAAGATCCCACAGCCGTGAAATGTCCTTCCTGTAACTTTATATCCAGAGGCATGTTTCTTTCCATGCCTTGCAGTGGTGATGTTAGCCTTCATCACTTGGGCAAGGTAGTATTTGCTAAGTTTTTCACTATTAAATTTCTCATTTTCTCTTGTGTTCCTCTATTTAGGGGAAGTGAGTCACTAAGTCCAGCTCATCATCAAAGAATGAGTGAGATAAGGGCTCTTTTTGAAACATGGGATATACAACTTGAGGGAGAAAGGAGAGAATGGGAATAGGTATGTCTAGGTTTGAGTCTCATTGCTTATCTTTCATTGAAGACTTGAGACATGGAAGAGGACACATTGTTTCCTGAAAGTGGGTAGAGTGGGATAGGCCAAACTCTTTTACCTAATCTGTTAATCTTCAAAGCTGATAGCGCTTCCATGAGGTTCTGGGTACCACGGCTAAGGACTGAGCTCATCGTAATAGCAACGGCTGGACTGACCAGGCATGCCTTGCCAATGGCCTTTCACATTGCCACTGTACCTGCCCCCAGTGTATAAACCTTGCCGTGTCCTGCTTGCTGGTGTACCATTGACCAAAGCAAATCACACGACCAAGTCCAGACTTGGTATTGAAGACACCATACAAGAAGTGGAAACCCAATGGTGTGATTCACTGGAAAGCCTTCATGCAACAGCCTAACATTTGCACAGCAAATATCTAGTTAAATTTAAAGTAGAACCCAACTTAACCCTATTTTAGTACTAACTCCATTGTAGCATATTGAAGCCAATATGCTACTGTTATATTTGCTAAAGCAGGAAATCTAGCTCACATGTTAGATTTTTAGTAACAAAGATTTACATAGAAAAGAAAGATTTACATAGAAAGAACTTTTGGTTTAACCTTGTAGATAATTATCAAATTCTGTAAATTTATTCTTTCCTTAGCATTTTACTACTTTACGTTACTGAAGAAGTAAAAGAGGGATGGAATAGGAATCAGTCAGCCTGGGTTCCATGTCTAGTTTTGACAATATGGGTGGATAACCTTCAGCCAGTGATTGACCCCTTCTGACCTTAGTTTGATTATCTATACAATGAGAACATTCAATGGCTTTTACAGATTACTCACCTTTAGAAGTCCTTTGATATATTCTTTATTTTTAATTCACATCTTTTTCCCTTTATCAACTCTTTTTGTTTAGCAGAACAAGCTGGATGCATAAGTCTAACTAGATCCAAGAATGAAATGGTTAGCAGAGGTAGTTAGGTTTGTGGTTAACCTACCTAGGAATCATACCTACCTAGGTATCATACCTACCTAGGTTAACCTACCTAGGGAACCATCATAGGCAGAGACAGAAATGGCTTCAAATCCTGACCCTATCACTTGTAAACATTGAGGTCCCTGGGTCTGTCTGCAAGTGGTAGTAGTTTTGAAACTGAAGTGTAAATGTTGATCTCTCAGTCATGTCCAACTCTTTGCAACCCCATGGACTGTAGCCTGCCAGGCTCCTCTGTCCATGGAATTCTCCAAGCAAGAATACTAGAGTGGGTTGCCATTCCCTTCTCCAGGGGATCTTCCCAACCCAGGGATTGAACCCAGGTCTCCTGCATTGCAGGAAGATTTACCGCCTGAGTCACCAGGGAAGCCCCATAAGTATCTCATAGAGTTTTGAGGTTAAACTGAGTTAAACAGAGACAGATAAAGTACCCAGTGAGGCATGCATCATATGATAAGTGCTTAATAAATGGTGTCTGCCACTATTTTTAGGGTAACTGCTATTGATAGTAATAGTAAACCAGACAAATAAATGCTTTATGTCATAGTATGTGAAATGATATCCTCTGCTAATCAATATATGTATGTAAGTGATTAGTGTCCAAAACGTCTGTCTCATATCTGAGAAAGTTTTAGAAGCCAGACTTTACTCCTAGGAGATGGATTTATGGGAATTTTTTCAGTCCATTTTACAGATAACTAAACTGAGGACAAATCTTTTTACGACGAGTCTTGGTTCTGGGGTGGGTGTCCAGAGACCAAGTCAAGTTAGGACCAGCTATGTTTCTGTCTCAAGTCTAAAGTTAGATCCAGTGGATCTTCCTTTCTTCCTCTCACTCCATCCCTCCATTCTTTCTTTCCCTTCCTTCCTCTTTCTTTTTCTTTTCTTTTCAGAGTTATTGGGCCTTCATTCACATAGCTTAGCACATAGAACCTGACCTGTTTTACTCAGTGATCTTTTCCTCGCGGTTGAATTTTGCCTTGAATTGAAGACATCTTAGGGTTATAAATTTTATCTTCCTAACTAGATTGTAGTCTATGCCTCGAGGATAGAGAAAGCATTTTTAATATCTTTGTTTTTTTCCAAGTACTTACTACAGAAATGTGAACGTAGTATATCCTCTAATAGTTTTTTAATGTAGCCCAAAGAGATCTGAGAATCAGTGAAACTCAACAGCAAATGAATTCAGCCAACATTCTATGCTAGACATGACATAATGCAT
The DNA here is from genome assembly GCF_023699985.2 of Odocoileus virginianus. Classification (NCBI taxonomy): domain Eukaryota; kingdom Metazoa; phylum Chordata; class Mammalia; order Artiodactyla; family Cervidae; genus Odocoileus; species Odocoileus virginianus. Next base: position 8,020,659 of record NC_069695.1, on the reverse strand, counting down.
TTAATTTATGGATGGGCTTTAATCCTTCTCCCTTAACACCATGGTTTTAAATTTCTGCCTTTGAAAGAATACTTTAATCACACGTATTGCCCATTTTTACTATCACTAGAGCTAGTCACTAATGCCAAAACTAGCCTTGCCCTATAATTATGAGAAAAGAAGTACGCCTACATTACGTAAGATGGCAAAGTGAAGGCAAATGCTAAAATGTCTGATTTTGAGCCTGTGATAAGGCTCAAAGTATATGGGAAATGTTCATAAGCCATATAACAATAGCAGTTATTGAAGGAGATGCTATGTTGCATTGCTCTGCCATCCTTGGTTCTGTGATTGTCCTATTTTTATTGGTATTATTATATACCATCATCATCAATTTATTGTGGTTCTACTTAGAAAAACCTTCACCCTGCTCATTTCCAAAGTTATCTCTCCCTATTAAAGAAGGGGAAATGCTTTCTTTGGCGATAAAACCATCGGAAACTTCTTGTAAGGTATTGAGGGCAGAATGAAACATCGCCGACACATTCTCCTCTCTCTCATTTGCTTTCTGACAAATTGGAAAAGGAAAAAAAAAATGCCTTCCTCAGGAAACTGCTTCACTCTGTTGTTTGTGATTTTCCACATGAAAGGATTCTATTTAAGCGCAGGAGGGTCTAGGAAGGCTGGCTTCTTGTGGAGCAGGTATATTCATACTTTTCCCCCTACAACTTGTAGCCTGATCCACTGCAATCATTTCAGTAGTCAGCATACTCTGGGATTCTGAAAACAAATAAATCAAATGCTTTTTAAAGTCAAAGCTAAGGCTAAATATAGACAAAACAAAAAGAAGGTATTTACTGCACACAATACCTTCCCATGTAAGTGTGTGTCAACTACATGGATGGGCCTAAAAGGGTAACAGTGATGGAGACAGCCCGCCTCGCCTTGACTTGGATGGACTGTGAGCTCTTAGTGATACTGATCAGCCTTTGCCCTTTACACTGACATCAGAAACTCCACCTCCTTCCCCAAGCCCCAGGCTGCCCCAGGCTGCTGGAATCTGTGTGACAGCCCGGCAAGATTAATGCTAAGAAACACACAAAAGGCAGAAAACAAATAGCCCTGCTGCCATCTTATTGGCTGGCATCCTCCTGGGATGATCTGTAATCATTTCTTTAGCTTAGAAACCAGCCTCCTGCTCTTCGGAGTAGAGCAAAGCCCCCAAGCCTTGGGGGTCCCTTTTGTCCCTTCTATTGTTTGTAAGAGTTGATTCATTTTGCCATCTATTTTAATAGAGATATTGGTTTTGCTTTTCTGTTGCTGGTTTTAAATTTTGGAGAACATAGAGCAGAGCAATGAACAGAGAACAAACTCTGACTCCTTAAGATTTATTTTCTGGTCAACAGTGTTAAATTTCTTCCAACTCAACATATAAGAAGCCTTAAAATGATGAATTATTATCCTTTTAAAAATTATGCTCAAGTTTTAGCATGAAAGGATGTTAGAAGAAAATCATTATCATCTCTGTGTGTTTACAAAGAACACACACGAACATATGCACACATAGTCGGGAAAGGAGTTCTTTAAGAATTTCATGCAATGAAAGATTTAATTAACCTTTCCACTAGGAAACCAATTCTGCTCACTGCCTTCATTATCCCTTTTTTATTTCCATCCCATGGCACTCACATGTTATTCCTTTCCTCTTCTTTTATTGCTCCCCCCACCCCCACCATCCTTTTGGCCCATTCTTTCATCAATGATTCTATTGTTAAATCTGCCAGCTGGTGTTGGAGTCACTTATTCCTCTCCATTTCCCACACCAACAACCTTACTTCCATACTTCAGTTTTTGTTGTTACCTGCTTTACCACATCCTCTATTTCTTCTCAATTCTTAATTGAAAAAGACATTTTGACCCAGGAGTATAAGGTCAGTAGAAATGTTTGACAGTCTATAAGGAATGAAGCTCTGAAATATTATTCTTCCTATTATTCTTCCCACAGGGCATAGCAATTTATAATAAATGAATGTTATTTATGAACATAAAGCCAAAGGAAACCCGCTACCAAAAACATTGATTGATTGGTGATATGAAGGAGTTTATAATTATAATTACCATCTTAATTTTACTATTATTGAGTTTCATTTTGAGTTTTGGATATTAAAAGAGACTCAAGAATGCAGAAAATATACCCTCCTGCAAATATTGAGGGAAATATTTAAATTTCATGCAAATCAGTGTTACATATTTGACAGCGCGCTTATTCTCAAGCAAACTTTTAGAAGTTATCTGTTTTTGTTGGTGGTGATGATTTATAGCAGTTCCCCACTGCATTTCCTCCTGTCTGTTGTTGAGAAAAAAAAAGAGTAAGAGTGTATATTCATATAGCCCTCTTGCTTGTAATGCCTAGACATGATGGTTGCTAAGTAACAGAATACTACCAGGAAGCAGGGCCCATCGTGTGTATTTTTGATCTAGCAGAAAAGCAGAAGCCTCCACAGGAGAGAAGTTTTCTGCATTTTCCTGCACTTTTCCTGAACCAAACAGAATTATTATTGCATGACAAAATACCACTTAGCCTTATGGAACTTCCTGGACGTTTCAGTTTAATCACTGCTGTAAAGAATCCATAAGTCTTGCATGGTTATGTCTACAAGATAGCATGTTGGGTTTGCTTCCTCTGAATTGAAGCTTGGTTGTCCAGGATTCCAATGCCTTTGGCTTTTCCTAGGTTCGTAAAGTTTGTCTTACCAGTTAGTTGAACTCAGAGGTGTTAGTTTCCGATATCTTGCATTCTAACAGATTTTTTTTTTTAATGCTTATATCTTGGGTAAACGGGAATATAGTGAGAATAGAAATCAAATAATTAACAAAATTGCTCAGAATTCCACTTGTATAAAAAAAAATTACTCCTTGTAAACATAACCGTTAATTAAAATAAGTGGGTTACATGCCAGTGTTAAGCATCATGACCAGGTCAGGGAAGCATGGATCATCCTTGAAACATTTCCGGAGTGACCACTATGTGCTAAGATAAGGAGTCTTGGTATTACAGAAAATGAGTTAGCATCCTGGCCTCATGATACGCTGGAGGAGAAATATACACAGATAATTAACATCGTGGGAAGTCTTGAAGTAGAGCAGGAGTGTTTCGGGAAGACAGAGGAGGAAGCAACCAATGAGGCCTGTGGGAATAGAGTGGCTTCAAAAGGAAGAGTTTCCCAGGGAGAGAAGGCGGGTGACCTTTATTGGGTTTCCGAGGTAACTCTCACTTACCCACCAACGCAAATCACTGCTGTATAGGGAAGCCTTCCTGGACGACTCTGACCAAATGAGTGTCCTTCATCATATATTCTTTTAGCTCCTTTCCTTCAGAGGGCTAATCTCAGTTTTAAGTCTATATTTGAACAGTATTGTGTAATACTTTAACAGACATTTTGCTACCTTTCATCATCATTAGACTTTTAGTTCGTCAAGGAAGGAATATAGCAGTTGCACTCGTAAGATGCCTCTGAAAGAATACAGTGCCTTGCACACAGCAAGAACTTAATAAACGTTGAATGAAGGAGTGAATGGACTTGCAAATCATGTATTTAGTTAGCCACCTTCCCTCCTTTCAGAGGATGTTGGCCAACCTCATATTCCATGTTGTTGATATTCCTAAAAGAAATAAAAAAAATGCATCTTAATATACTGTCCTTCCAACATCTACTACATATATTCTATTATAAACCTAAATCTACCTAAAACATCATGTAGCTTTAACCTTCTGCCTAGTATATGTAACATGAAGAGAAGCACTTTTTAAAAATGTTTATTTATTTGGCTTCCTCCAGTCTTAGCTGTGGCTCACAGACTCTCTGCTCATGGTGTATGGGCTTAGTTGGTCCAGTGGCAGGTGGGATCTTGGTTCCCTGACCGGGGATCAAACCCACATCCCCTTGCATTGCAAGGTGGATTCTTAACCACTGGACCACCAAGGAAGTCACTAAAGAGAAGCACTTTTAAAGGAATTATCTGAACAGTTAAAATACAGGGGGAAAAAAGTCACTAGTTAGTTCTTCAGTTCAGTTCAGTTCACTTCAGTCGCTCAGTCGTGTCCGACTCTTTGCGACCCCATGAATCGCAGCATGCTAGGCCTCCCTGTCCATCACCAACTCCCGGAGTTTACTCAAACTCATGCCCATTGAGTCGGTGATGCCATCCAGCCATGTCATCCTCTGTCGTCCTCTTCTCCTCCTGCCCGCAGTCCCTCCCAGCATCAGGGTCTTTTCCAGTGAGTCAACTCTTCTTACATTGACCTAATTACATTGACCTGGAATCGAGTCTATTAATACATTACAGTGGGGAGTGGGAATAGGGATTTATATTTATTAAGTACTTACTTTATGTAAGATTTCATATTATCCCTTTAGCTTATGTTAATCACATTTAATTTCTACCACAACAAAAGACTTAGGCATTCTGTTCGCCCCATTTTAGAAAGAGATATACTGATGTCTTGGGAGTTAAATGGTATTTCTTCACCTCACAGTAAGCAAGTGACTGAAGTAAGTGTCAACCCTAGGTCAGTTTGATCCTAAAGACATTTTCTTTCCATTATTCTTCTCTCTTCTCATCAGCCTTTCCCACCTGAATCCTGAGAGCTTATTTTCTATATATCAGCTATTTTCAGAATCCAATTTTGCCAGTCAGGGAGATGGTGTGTAGTTGCAAACACAAAAATATTTCGATATTCATCTATCGGATTGATACTAGTGAGATCCTTTATTCTCAATAGTCATAACATTAGGCAAAAGTGTTTCAGAAGTAGAAAATTGTTTCTTTTTTTATAAGGAGAGGGGAGAAAGTGTGTTTGCTGCTTTTCTGAAGCAGGGAGCCTTTCTGACTGGTCATCTTTGTCAGCATATATGGAATATTGAGGAGTCACTACTAGTTCTGACTCAGTATGGGGACCGTCAAGATGCACCCACAGTGAATACACTGGGCTGAATTAAATTCACGTCTTTTTTTCAACCTACTTGTTCAACAATGTGAGGACAAGTTGAGGAGATAGTGTTCAATTCACACCAGAAAGTAGGGATAAGTACCCCTGTTTTGTAGCTTCTAACAGGTAAACATAACTTTCACAGTTTAGAAGAAGTGACCTTCCTCTTGAAAGAAAATGCTGTTATTATGGCATTTTAATTATTTCAGGCCGAATTTTATCTCACTTAAATCCAGAGGGCGAATTGATGTTTTCAGGGTGGCATATGCTAGAGGCTTTGAGAAACTGGTGACTTAATTTGCACTAAAAGCGTTTAACTCTGTGAAAGGCACTCCAAACTTCCTGCTACTAACAGCACAGACCGGGCAATTTGCTAATGGGGTTTCCATTTGTTGCGGTTTATGAACTGCCTAACTTTACCCAATTTACTCACCCAGGCACTTCCAAATATGAGCCAGTCAATGGGAATGAAACATTGATGGATTTTAATTCAATAAGGGAGCATATTACCTATTTAGAACATAAATAAATAAGAACGTCCTATCAAAGTGACATTCACTCTATAGACCAGTTACTGGTGATGCAAAAATGAGCAGAACAAACAGCCAAAAATTCTGCTGTGAGGAAACAGAGCATCTACTGGGAGAAACAGGCATGAGTTTGAACGGTTTGGAGGCAGGTGCTTTCCAGGCTCAGGAGCAAGACAGTGGGATGGGAGGGGTCCTTGTATATTCAGGGAACTTGAAAGAAGGTTGTGGGCCTGGAGAACCAAGAGCGAGAGGAGATACTGTGAGGGTTGAGACTGGAAAGGAAAGCAGGAGCTCGACCATGCAGGGCCTTGCAGGGAGTTGCTGTGGTCTGAATGTTTGTCTCCCCCAAATTCATATGTCAAAACCCTAATGCTCAGTATGATGTCATTATGAAGTAAGGCATTGAGAGGTACTTAGGTCATGAGGGTGGAGCCCTCACGAATGGTATTATTAAAGAGAGTCCTCCTTCCCCCTGTCTAGAACTCCCTAGTTCACTTTGACCATATGAGGACCCAGAATGTCCATAGTCTGAAACCTGGAAGAATCTTCTTAGCAAAACTTAAGACTGTGTTGGAACTCTGATTTCAGATTTCCACCCTCCAGGACTGTAGAAGCTACCTTTCTTTTTGCAAAGCAGCCAGTCTGCAGTACTTTATTCTTGCTTGTGCTCAGTCCCTTCCATCATGTTGGACTCTTTGTGACTCCATGGACCATAGCCCACCAGGCTCCTTTGCCCATGGAATTTTCCAGGCAAGAATACTGGAGTGGGTTGCCATGCCCACCTTCAGGGGGCATGCCTTCCCCACCCGGCATTGAACCCACATCTCTTGAGTCTCCTGCATTGCAGGCAGATTCTTTGCTGCTGAGCCACCGGTTATAGCAGCCCAAATGGATTAAGGTGGAATGTATGCACTTTGTTTTTAAGTTGGAAAAAAAAAAAAACACAGCATCTGCTATGAGGTGCTATTCTGGGATATAGAAATGAACAAACCTGATGAATCCCTGAGAAGACAAATAATTGACAGTTAAACCCTTAAGTAGAGACTAGGTCAGGTGGTAAGTGTTATGAAGAAAACTAAAGCAGGTGAGGGGGATGAAAAGCGACTGAGCAGAAGAGTCCCTGGTTTATAGAGTGGTTGGGGGGATGAGGCGACCTTTGAACGGAGATCTGAGTTTGGCCCTGTTAAGAATTTTAGGCTTTCTTCCTAAGTGCAGGTACTGAGTCACTGAAGGTTAAACCAGAGAGGTGTCATGATGAGAACACCTCCCTGAAAGGATCAGCCTGGCTGTAGGGTACAAACAAGATGAGAACAGCGGACAGTAGAAGCCTGGGATCCATAAGAGGATTATGGCAGTTAGCTAGAAGGTGATGGATCAGACCATGTTGGTGTAGGGAATGTGGCTGCTTCATCATTGGAACTGCTTCTTAAGTCCACATGCTCCTAATGCTGTTTTTAAAAAGAGCTCTGAACTGGGAAGAAAAAATAATAATTTCAAGTTTTTATCTGTTTCACCTTAAGCCACTTCTATATTTTATAGTTTTGCTATCAAAGAAAGTCATGATTCCTGGGTTTTCTACCTTCTAAGCTTTTGTAAAAACAGATATAAAATAAATATTTGAAATATGTAAAGTGCTTTATCATGTAAGGGGTAAGCAGTTGTGATACCGCAGTGGATAGATTGAATGCTATAAATAACTGTTTTTCCAGACTGAAGGAATATGCAGCTTTCTATTCTTCTCAGTTTGCAGAGTGAGTACAGAAGCTGTTACAAAGAAACCCACTGTATTAAACTATTTATGTTGCAGTTTAGATAGTATATGCATATGAGTGGTGGTGGTGATTTAATCGTTAAGTTGTGTCCAATTCTTGTGACCCCCATGGACTGTAAAGCCTGCTAGGCTCCTCTGTCCATGGGATTTCCCAGGCAAGAATACTGGAACAGCTTGCTACTTCCTCCTCCAGGGGATTTTCCTGACCCAGGCATCAAACTCACATCTCCTGCATTGTAGATGGTTTCCTGCATTGCAGACAGATGCTTTACCACTGAGCCACCAGGAAAACCCATATGCATCTGACTTAATAATAATGAAATATTGATCTAACTCAACTAAGAAAATGTCTGTATTGCAACAATTTCTAAACCATAGCCTAAGTTCAAATCTACACTTAGATGAAGAGCTAAGTATTGTGATCTAGTTCATAACCCCTCCAAGAGATTCTTTTGAGTCTCTCTAAAAAGCCACAGTGACAGGTAACGGGGAGGAAAGTGTGTCCCTAGATGTCAAGGCCCTTCTGGTCAAGAATTCCAGTATGATCCCTTTCCCGAACCCATGGATCAACCACATTTCTGTATACTGAGTCAGGGACTAGGAAGAACCTTTCTTAGGTATATTTAAGGTTGAAAAAAAATTCACACAGCCCTGGTGAAAAAAAACAACCAATAGAATTTTTATATGCAAATTATATGAATGCATTTGAATAAAATTGGACTGGTATCTTAGATGCTAAGAATTGCTAATTTCCAACTTAATGTGAAATATGTATATAGCTCACCTACTGTACCATGTTACTTTGCTTCCAAAAGGGATTTTGCCACTGATGTGTTGGTTTTAATGGCGCGCACACACACACACACACACACAAAACAAAGAAAGAAAACACTTCATTTATTGGCTCTATCAGTAAGTGTTGTAAATTTCTCTGACCATTTATTAAAATAAACATTTTGGACAGGTTGGTTTGTCAGCTTTGAGGTAAGGCTGTTTTCGGTAGATATCTGACCTTTGCTAGTTATTGAGTGGACAAATGAAATGAAGCACATGAATCGAAGCAGGGAAGAGATGGGGGGATGTGAGTTTGATGGAATCACAACCAGTAATTTTGAAATGTGACTGAATTCTTCCCACAATTAAAATCTTTCATTCTGCTCCTTCAAAGCTAATTTCTTTCTTGTTTTTCTGAATAGTTGCTTCCATTAATCTCACTCTAGGTAATGATGGTAATGATACAATTATATGTAATCATTGCCTGAATTCAATATGCAACACATCAGTCCCTTTGTGTGGTGATTGAACAGCTCTCTACAGTCTTTGGTTTGGAGCATTTCCATCGTGCCTTGCCAAGATCAAATTCAAAAGTCTGTGACATTTTACATAACATCAGTCAAGACAAGTGTTCCTACTGTCCCTTGCAGCAACTGGGCAAACTCCCCCATCTGGCTGGTGCCAGCTGAAGCTGGGGTGAAGGCATGAGGCAGGCTAAGTGAGGTTTGCTGTTTTCATTGTTTCCAGAGCACTTAGAATATCCAGGAACAAACTAAGAACGAGAACTTTGAGAAAGGCCTTATAGCATGCAGGTGGCGCATCCGCTTAAACTACTAACGACACAAATCATATCTAAATGAAATTATTATGCTATTTTAATTGAAGTAGAGTTGATTTTCTCTAATGTTGTGTTAGGTTTAGATGCACAGAAACATGATTCAGTTATATATACATACATAAATATTTTTTCAGATTCTTTTCCTCATCGGTCCTCATCAAATATTGAGTCTTTTATACTGAATATGTGTGCTGTATGGAAGGTTCTTGTGTTTTATTTTATATCTGTTTGTTTGTATCTATTAATCCCGGGCTTCCCTGGTGGCTCAGCATTAAGAATGCAGAAGCTGGTGGAGACTCAGGTTCAATATTTGGAGCAAGATCCCCTGGAGGAGGGCAAGGCAACCCGCTCCAGTGCTCTCGCCTGGAGAATGCCTTGGACAGAGGGGACTGGCGGGCTACAGTCCATGGGGTCACTAAGAGTTGGACAGAACTGAAGCCACTTAGCACATAGGCACACATCTATTAATCCCAAATTACTAATTTATTTCTCCCCCACCGTTCCCCTTTGGTAACCATCTGTTTGTTTTCTATGTCTGTGGGTCTATTTTTATTTTGTATATAATTTCATTTCTTTTTCTTTTTTGATTCTACCTATGAGCAATGTCACATGATATTTGTTTTTCTCTGACTTATTAAGTGTGGCATATTTATACAATGGAATATTACTCAATCATAAAAAAGAATGAAATAACACCGTTTGCAGCAATTTATTATGTTTTTAAGGTAAAGGGAATATTTATTTCAAAAATTTCAAACCTTCTTTTCTAACTTGGAAAGCTACTGTTCTATCTGGTTGCCATTCAGTATTTGCCTATTCCTCCAAGTACTAGTAGGTAGATGTATGCTTATAGTTCTTTCTTTCTTTTTTTTATGTAGCATATAGATGCAACTGTATTGTGTTCTGAAGACAGATAATACTTGCTATTCAATTTAATTCAATTAAGACAATTCTGTGTGCTCTGATACAACAGAATTGAACATGTCCATATCTTCTAAAAATTAAATAATGAGAGATGGAGGTGACTGTAAGATACTAGCTTTTCCATTATCCCATGCTTAAATTTTTTACTTTACCTGTCTTTAACACTTTATTGATATATAGTTAACTTTCAATGCTATGTTTAATTTCTGCTATGCAGAAAAGTGACTCAGTTATATATACAGTATATGTGTGTGTATATATATATATGTATATACATGTATATTTTTTCTTTTCCATTATGGTTTATCACGGGATATTGAATACAGTTTTCTGTGCTATACAGGAGGACCTTGTTGTTTACCAGTGTATATATAATATTTGAAATCTGCTAACCCCAAACTCTTAATCCTTCCTTTGCCTTCCTTTTACTTAAAAAAAAAAAACTCCCTTTCTAAATAAATATCATAACTTTTCTGGCCTGCAGCAAGTATTTATAATTCATAATTTTACACTGAACTATTAATTTGATTTACTGATAATTTGTTTAAAGGACAGTATCTCCCTAAGTGTATGTTATGGATTGCAGGGTGTAGCATGACAGATAGATTGCCAAAGCTCAGTACAGTCTGTCCCATTGCATTCCTCCAACTCACCTTGTTCTGCTCTCCCCAGTCTGATATACTCAACAGCCATATGCTTTTTTGGACACTTCAAAGTTCTCCTTGCTTTGGGGCCTTTGCACTCTCTGTTCCCTCTGTTTGGAGGGCCTTCTCCTGTATCCTTGAGAAAGGCCTTCTGTCATCCTGCGTTACCTTCTATCATCCCATCTAATGTTATTTTCTGCAGGGCCTTGATATTTTTTTGGTTGGTTGGTTAACTGATTGATTTTTTTTTCTTTTTCCATTAGAATATAAGTTCCAAGAGAACAAGGACCCAATTTCTCATGCCTATTACTTATGGCCAGGGTATAATGATGTGCCTGGCACCAGAGAGTGAGCCTAACAGATATTTGATAAATAAATGGATGAATAAATGAAGTACTAGGCTCACGGGGGATAAGTGAATGTTATATAGATTAGATAAGTTGGAAAAATAGCAGACTCGAGTGATGTTTCCCTTCCAAGAGAACCATCGGCTAGTCTAAAGAGAAGCCTGGGAACTACTGGGGTGGTAGGATTCGTCTCCTTCACTCTCCCACCTCCCTCTGCTCCTTTCTCTGATCTTAGTTTCTTAAATATTTATTGTTCGGGTACTGTTTTTATAACACAATCCCGCAAGGTGGGAAGCATTAAAAGGTAAATTGAAAAAGGTCCCTGCTCTTAAACTTTATGAAGCCTTCCTCTTTCCTGAGAAAGTTAAGAGATGTACTTGGATAACTACTAAAAGCACAAAGAAACTCTAAACTCTAGTATAACTAATTATATTAGAAAACTGCTGATATGAGAGTAGACACAATCCAAGCCTTCTCCTCAAGGTTTAAGAGTGCCTATAACAGCATCAACACTGGAGAAAATCACGCCTTAATTGGGAGATGAGTCCACTGTGACCCACACCCAGGGCATCTGTGCTCTCAGCACCGCCAATGTCTCTTGACTTACCTGCTCATCACACCTTGGGCATTGCATTCCTGAAGCCTCCTCTGGTGTTCACTTTGACTTCCTTCAGAACATACTTCCATTGGTACTTTTCCTCCTGGTCAGGCTGCAGTCACTCCTGTTAGGTTGTTTAGCCAACTTGCTCTATCTTATTGTGGCTGCTTGGGCTGCAACATAATAGGGATTTTCACATTCTTTACCAGAATCTCTTTTACATTGGCCTCTGTTCCAACAGAACTTTATATAACTCCTTAAAACACATCGAGTCTAAGCTTTAAAAAAAAAAAAAATTCCTGTTTTAAGGCACTCTTCAATTCTATTTTCTCACCAAAGAATGGGAGTAAGAGCTAATGGTGTTTGGATAGCCCAAGTGAGATGTTCAAGATGGAGGTCATGTTAGCTCTGCTTCTTCAGCCCACACTTCCAAAAACAGTGTCTAAAACCGAGAAACACCAGATTAATTCAGAGTCTAGAGGATAGTCTAGTCAGAGTTCATAAGATCTAGAGCCTCCCTAGATCAGAATATTCTCACCACAGGGCAACTTTTCATATTTCCTCTCAACCGTGCAAGATTTTCTTGAGTATGGCAAACAAGTTCAGCATAATCCATGAACAACTTTTCACATTACTCTAAGAATGTCATGAGTCTATCTGAGGTGGACTTAAAAGGATAGAAGGTAAATCAGTCACTATCCAGGGGCTGAAGTCCTAGCACTAATCCTTCTCACAGCTTTCCTGGGTCATATTTTTGCCAACCTTTTGCTTCTTCTCTCTTCTCAAGAATTTCTCAATGAGAAGATGAGAGCTTGGACTAATCTGTAGAATCTAACTTGATGCCATTCTTGTTATACTTAGAACATGGATCATTGAACTTCTCTGTGTGATTTTCTTTCAAGGTTCATTTCTGTTGTGGTTCTACTCATCATCTTGGCCATCTTTTTTCACTCTTTTTAGCTATCAATTCAGTTCAGTTCAGTTCAGTTGCTCAGTCGTGTCCGACTCTTTGCGACCCCATGAATCACAGCATGCCAGGCCTCCCTGTCCATCACCAACTCCTGGAGTTTACTCAAACTCATGTCCATAGAGTCGGTGATGCCATCCAGCCATCAAATCCTCTGTCATCCCCTTCTCCTCCTGCCCCCAATCCCTCCCAGCATCAGGGTCTTTTCCAACAAGTCAACTCTTTGCATGAGGTGGCCAAAGTATTGGAGTTTCAGCTTCAGCATCAGTCCTTCCAATGAACACCCAGGACTGATCTCCTTCAGGATGGACTGGTTGGATCTCCTTACAGATAGACTGCAATTAATCTAGATTGAGATCCACACCTCACCTCCAGCAACTTTTACTCTTTAAATGAATCCATTGCTCAAACCTATTTTAAAAATTGATTCTAAAAAAAGGCTTCAATTTGGTCTTATTTGCTCAAGTGAAAAAAAGGTTGAACTTTTCTGTGAGGATATTAGCTAAATATTTTAAAACATGTGACTATTTTTGCAAGTAGATGTAGGGAACATATACAACTTGGAAATGTATTCTAAGACTATTTCTCGACACTATAGACCATTAAAAAACAGAATGAAAAATACACACAAAGAGTTCTAAAGTTAAGAGTCAAATGTTGATACTAAGGTGTTCCATGAGAATTGGTAGGGAAACCTAAAATCTAAATGCCTTTAGAAATCGGGAGTCTACAGGTCCTGTGGATAGAGGACAGAGGTCCAGTGTTGGAACATGAAACCATTTAAGGAAAACTTGACAGTTCAGGGTGAGAATGGATTACTGCACTCAAAGAAATATAATAAACTAAGAACTTGGGGAAAAGTGCATTGATTTACAACATGTTGTTTCTTTTTGACCAGTCCTTCTTTTTCTCAGTTTTTCTGCTTTGTAAATATCTTTGACTCAAGGCAGTTTCATAGTCCACCAAACTGTGATGAAACCAGGGGTCTAATTGCCCACTATTTCCTTGAGTACATTGTCAGATGTGGCTAGCCATGGGGTTGGTGTCTAGTGCTTTTGAAACTGATCAGTGATGCTTTGGTTTGTTGGTTTTGGAATGTTGGGTGATTAATAGGTTTTCATCTCAGGTCCATATAGCTCCAGTGTGTCTTAAAGAAATATTTACTGAAAGAGTGAGAGTGAGGTAGGCAGAGTAAGTGCTACTGAGACCCTGGGCATGTGACTTAGTCACTTCATTGCCATCTATCCAATAGCTCTGCAAAGCAAATAGTAATAACCTCACTGTATGGAGGAGAACAGGATATCTGAAACTGGTTGCAGTTCACCAGAAAATAAAGTTAAAATTTGACTTACCCAGATCTGTGTGACTCTAACACCAAAATTCTTTCCAAGACCTCAGGCTGCTTCAGCTATTGTGTTATTTGCAGAATGCTACAAAAAATAGTATCTCTTTCTGTATAGTTATTTAAAAATATGAAATATTTAACATTCCAATTGCTAAGCTTCCACACTAAGGAACAGTAACTTACTAATCTCGCCAGTAAATCCTAAACTCAGAAAATATTAAGGCACTGTGCATTTATTTTGGTTAAAATAATTTATGTAAATTTTAATTCAAATTAGGCTCAACCTTAGGCACCTAGAATATTAATTCAGAAACTAGTCATATTAGTCCAGATTCAAACACACAGAGTTTTGGCCAAGGACACTAAAGCAAATGCTTTATCTTTATTAGCCATCAATTGGCAAGCATTTATTGAATACCTTCTAAGGACTGGGGAGGAGCTTGAACTTCAAAGAAATTGCCATCTGTTGGGCAATATGACTAAATCACATGAAGCAATTTGGAGGGGAAAAATAAGTAAGATAGCTCATAATTAATTGTTCATTTACTGTGGAAATTCAAAGCAGAAGGTTATTAAAGCACAAAAAATTTATTGAACAAGAAGCATGGAAAACTTCATGGAAGATACTCCACTTTGGGTAGCCTACAAAAAATGTAGAGGAACTCTGAGTAAATTGAGAAATATGAAGAAATTCATAGGTGTGATGAATATAAACATTTATGTCGGTGAGTATTGGAAGAGGTTGCATAAATTGATGTATTAGATTCCAGAGAATTCTTGTAGTGTGTGTGTTTGTCCTCTTATAAATTGGGTAAGCCTAGGGACCTTGTGTATCTTCCTTACCTTCTGTCTCAAGCAATGGTGTTGATTGAGCATGTTGTAAGGGCTTAACAAATATAGTGTGGCTCTTCATTGTGAAAAGAAGGAAGAGAATCTTGATCTGATTTAGTAGAAAATGGAAAATATAACTTAGAAAATATTTTTTAAATAATTAATTCCAGTTAGCACATACTTACTGGTTTTATTGTTATCATTTGCTAAAAAGATTGTTAATTTTGATTAAAAGTTCATTCAATCACTGACATATATATATATATACACATATATATACACACACACACATACACACACACATACACGTATATATATAAAAGAGGGAAGTGGGTTTAGAATAAACATTGATTAGATAATGCAAAAGTCACTTTCATTTAGCTTCAGACTTCTTCATTATAAGTCATCTTCTCTGAATTAACTAAAGGTTAATGATTGCTTTGCATTTGCACTCCTGAGCACACTTCAACAAAAGTGAAGTCAAGTCTGTGTTGACTGGAAGAAAATACAAAGCCCTAAGTGGGAAGTAAATTAAAGATAAATATGACGTATCCATTCCCTCAGTCACTGTGGTAGCCAGCCTCCACAGTGGCCCCCGGTCATCCTTGTCCCCTGCTATTCACACTCTTACATAATTCTCCCCTGTTGTGTGTGAGCTGGGTTTTCTGATTCACTTCTGATGAACAGAAGAAAGCAGGATGAGAGTGTGTGACTTGGAGATGAGATCATAAAAGCAATATGGCGTCTCTCGCTTTCGGTCTCTGGAATCACTGTCTCTGGGGAGAGAGTCACTCCAGCTGACATGTTGGGGGCTGCCCTGTGACGAGACCCTGAATGGCCAGGAACTGAGGCTTCCTGCCAACAGCCATGAGAAGGAGCTTAGAAAGACATCTTCAGGCCAGGTAAGCCTTTAGTCGTGGTTAACCCCGACTGACACCTCGACCACAGCGTCAGAAAAGACCTTGAGTCAGAAACACTGGGCTAAACCCTGCTCAGATTCCTGAGTCGCATAAACTGTGAGATAATAAATGTTTATTGCTTTAAGTCAGTCAGCGTGTCTGAGGACGCATGTGAAAGGCATCGAGTTCCGTGATGATATAGAGAAAAAACTTGGTTCCTGCCCTTAAGGATTTAACAGCTGAGTGTGGAGAAGAACACGTATGCAAACACCCATTGTGTGAAACGGTAGGGAGAGGATTGAGGGGCAGTAACAGGCTCCTGGCAGAGGTAACATTCAGGTTGACTTTTGACAGATGAACAAGCTATAGACACGTGGGGATGTTAAGGGTGTCCTACATAAAGGGTTCTGCTTTGTGATAAGATTGACAGAATTGAAGAAATGGAGTGGCTGCAAAATTAAGTTAATAATTATAGTAATAACACTAAAGTACTTCTTTTTTAAACTTTAATACTATTTCCACATAGTGATATACTTGACTCCAACACGAACCGAGTAAGACAGGCAGAGCAGACTGATAGAATAATGATATTAGTCTGCCCATTTCGTCAGTAGGGAAGCCACATTTCTGAGAGACTTGGTCTCATGTCCAAGGCCAGTCAGTGGCCAAGATGGAGCTTAGCGTTTTGGAAAACAAGTGGAAAGTGTAAATCCATATGTATAATGAAATAATCTCAATTAATTAGAAAATGGTGGTGAAGGGGCCAGAAGGAAGTGAAATCAATTCTGTAGAAGTTTCGAAGAAGAAAGATGTATGGTGCAAGAGGTGTGCTAAGCAGAAAGCCTGATGGTTTTCTCCCAAGAAGCTTCTCACGGAGGTGAACTTACCAGCGTCAGAAGTTAGCGGCTCAGCTTTGAGAGCTTGTTGCAGACCTGACTTAGCCAGCACGCCAGCGGATCTGTCTCTCGAGGGAGTATTTGTATTAGCGAAGTACACAGATTTGTTACGGTATTGAGAAGTGTCACTGCCATGCACCTCAGAATGTTCTGTTGGCCCCACCAGAACCTCCCTTCCCTGTAGACAGGCCCTCAGGGGAAGCCCCCTTATAGTAAAATAAACAAAACAAAACCCCCAAACAAACTAACAAACAGAACACTTCATGAGGCCCGTGGTCTCAGGATGGAGAGAGTTGACTAGATAAACTTTTTAGAGACATTCTATGGGTGGGATGGGGAGATGGAGGCATTTTTTCCTCTTTGGAGATCATGCTGCCAGGGAGATCAGTCTCCTGGCCAAGAGTTATTTATCCCCCAGTAGAAATATACGTCCCTAACTCTCTGTATTAGTTTCCTAAGGCTGGCTGCTCTTAATAAAATAGCACAAACTGAGTAGCTTTAAAAAACAAATTTATTTTCTCACAACTTTCTAAATTAAGGGTGTGAAGTAAAGGTGTCAACAAGGCATTCCCTCCGAAATCTCTTGGGAAGAACCCTTTCTTTTTTCTTTTAATTTTATTGATGTATAGTTCATTTACAATGTTGTATTAATTTCTTCAGGACAGCATATAGTGACTCAGTTATACTCACACACGTATATATGTATGTATATTTATACATATGTCTGTGCTCCGTTGCTAAGTTGTGTCCGAGTCTTTGCAACCCCATGGACTGTAGCTCGCCAGGCTCTTCTGTCCATGGAATTTCCCAGACAAGCATACTGGAGTGGGTAGCCGTTTCCTTCTCTAGGGGATCTTCCCCACCCAGGGATCACATCTCCTGCTTGGCAGGCAGATTATTTACCAATAAGCCACCAGGGAAGCCCATATTAATAGTAGGGGACTTCAACTGTCAGCAATGAATAGATCCTTCAGATAGAAAATCAGCAAGGAAACAATGGAATTGAATTACTCTCAAGAACAAATGGAATTAACAAACATAGAAAAAAATTCCATTCAGCGGCAGCAGAATGCACATTCCTCCCAAGAGCACAAGGAATATACTCCAGGATAGATAATTGGATAGACAGAAAACAGATCTCAGAAAGAAGACTGAAATGACACCAACTATTTTTTCTGAGCACAACGATATAAAACTAGAAATCAACAAGAGGAAAATCTGAAAATCTACAATTACATAGAATCTAAGCAGCACGCTTCTGAACAACCAGTGAGTTAAAGGGGGTATAAAAATATCTATATTCTTTTCCATTATGATTTGTCAGCAGAGCATTGAATATGATTCCATGTGTATACAGCAGAAGGGTGTTGCTTCTCCATCCTATATATAATAGTTTGCCTTTGTTAATCCCAAACTCCCATTCCTCCCCTCCCCTAACCCACATCTCCTTCTTGACAACCACAGGTCTGTTCTCTGTATCAGTGAGTCTGATTTGTATTGGGTGTAATTGCTTTAGAATGTTATGTTAGATTCTTCTGTACACAAAGTGAATCAGCTGTATGCACACATATATCCCCGCTCTCTCGGACCTCCCCTCCAACCCCCAGCCCTGGTCCCGCCTGTCTCGGCCATCAGAGCCCTGCATTGAGCTCCTTGTGCTATAAGCAGCTTCCCTCTGACGATCTCTTTTACAGAGTGGTGTACACTTGTCAATGCTGCTCTCTTAATTCGTCCCCCCTCCCCTTCCCTGCCCCGCGTCCACATTTTCATTCTCTGCATCTGTGTCTCCAGTCCTCTAGTCCCGCCCTACAAATAGGTTCATCTCCACCATGTTTCTAGATTCCATATGTATGAATTAGTATGGTATATTTGTCTCTTCTTGACTTACTTTACTCTGTGTGACAGGTTCCAGGTGCGTCGCATCTGTGAGTCTGTTTTTGTTTTGTAGATACGCTGATTCGTATCATATTTTAGATTCCACATGTGAGTGCTATCATGGTATCTGTCTTCTCTGTCTGACTTACTTAGTATGATCATCCCTAGGTCCCATCCACGTTGCTTCAAATGGCATTATTTCACTTCAATCTTGCTGTAATGAACCCTGAGGTGCATGGATCCTTTCGAACCAAGTTTTTCTCCGGATATATGCCCAGGAGTGGGATTGCTGAATCATACGGCCACTCTATTTTCGGCCTTTTGGGGAACCTCCATACTCTTTTTCGGAGTGGCTGCACCAGTTTGCGTTCCCACCAACAGTATAAGAGGCTGGGAAGAACCCTGTCTTGCCTCTCTTCCATCCCGGTGACTCCCAGCACTCTGGTGTGTTTTTGGCTTGTGGCTGCGTGATCCAGTCTCCGTGTCCAGTCACAGAGACTTCTTTCCTCTCTGAGCCTGCCCTCCGCTTTGCATGAGGACATCGGTCATTCAGTTCAGGGCCTGCCCTGATCCAGTGTGACCTTATCATAACTTGATTACATCTAACTCTTTGACACTGGAGGGAAATGGAAAAAAACAGACCCATTTCCAAGTAAGTTTACATTCCCCAGCCCACAGATTAGGATCTGAATGTGTCACTTGGGGGAGACCCAGTTTAACCCACTCTGCCCTCTCTTTTCAGGTTTTTCACTGTTTGGTTAGACTCACTGCTGCCCTATGGACGATATTTCTTTCTCACTTTCTATTTTGTGTATGCTGGCCACACTGGGTCTTCGTTGCTTTGTGCGGGCTTTTTCTAGCTGCAGAGCGTGGGAAATACTCTCTGTTGTAGTTGAGGGCTTCTCACTTCCGTGGACTGTTGCTGTAGACTACAGGCTGTTGGTACACAGACTTGAGTAGTTGCAGCCCGCAGGCTCAGTAGTTGCTTGGTTGCTCCATGTATGTGGAATCTTCCCAGATCAGGAATCGAACGTGTGACTCCAGGGAAGTCCCCAAAACAATGTATTTTTAATGCTTCCTTCTATATGTTTTCTTCCCATGCTCGAAAAAGTAGAGAATTGTGGAAGGTGTTGTTGGAGATAAAGAACCTTAAACATCAGTTAGAACTGGAGTGCCGAGGCAGAGCTGATTAAAGAATGGTCCTGAGCGGTGGATCTCAGGGGCTTCATCTTCTAGTCTTGAGTGTCTGTAGGCACGTGATCCTGGACAAGTCATGCTTCTGTGCTCAGATTTCTTTGCCTACACATCTAGAAATTAGATTAGAAAATAGCTACTTTTCAAATAACCTACTTCCACTAGCTCTATGTCCCAATGGTAGAGAGTGCGATTTCTGGGATGAGTAAAGGATGCTCATCCATACACCACAGTGACACCTGCTGGGGAATCAAGAGTTATCTCTCTGGGTCGGGGAGCTTGGAAAAGCTGATCTCATGTGAGAGAAAACCACGTAGACTCTTGGAGGTCAGCCGCAAAGTTGGACCAGGCAGATTGAAAGGAATGACTTTTGCAGGTCTCTTCCTTGCATCCTCCTCTTCTTTCAGACATCACCTATCATAGTTCTGACACTGCCCCAAATTAACTCTGACATCTTAAGCAAATTACTTAACCTCTCTGGGCCTTGATTTCTTCAGTTATAAAACGAGGGTTAAAAATAGCTGCTTTGCATTGCTTTATGAGAATGAATTGAGCAAATTCAATTCCAGACTGCAGTGTGCTGTGTAATTCTTATTTAGTCCTAATCCTTATTTAGGACTTTTCTGGCCTCCTGATCCTCATCAAGTATTAAATGACAGTAGTCTGTTCATGTCAGATGAGAGCCAAGGAACAGAATCCAGCTGTTCATGACTTTTGGGAAAGGAGGGAAAAAAAACAAAACCCTAAATGATACCAAGAGGGTAAATTTATGTTTACTCCTATGAGCCTAAAAGATGTGGGGAATTGGTTTTGAAGCAGTAGTTAGTAGCACATGATGGATGGTTATGATCATAAGTCAGAAGTGGGCCAGGGACTGATGGCTCTTCTCTTGGGGAGACCCCAGTGGTGGGGCAGAGCATGGTCGTGGGAATAGCCAGCACTTCATGGGGACCTCAATGAAAGACTGATAACTTGTAAATATTTTCAACATATGAGGATGGGTCTTAAATAGGTTTTTGAGAAAGATTCTTCTCCAGCTGAGGCTTTATGTTGGCGCACGTTCTTCTTTTATCGTAAATTAGATTTTCTGTGATAAGCTGCTGATTCTTTCCTCTGAGCATCTGCTCTCATCTTTGCGGCTGTGGGAGGGGAGGGATTAGCTGCTAGTCGCCGCTGGGACCTGGGCTTCTCTTAGAGCAACGAGTCCCAGGAAAGCTCCGGCCCCATTTACACATTTTAATAAAAAAAAATAATGAAAAGGGATTGGCAATGGGATTATCTCCCTAGAACTCAGGAGTCAGAACGTATCCCCTGAAAACACTTAGCTGAATATGCCTTTCTGTATAATATGGGGTTTTACAGACTCCATACTAATATTTGGAAGCCTCTTACTTATTTTTTTCTTGTGATTCTTGCTATCCGTTTGATACCTACCAGGCTTTTTTTTTATCGTGCTCTCACCTGGGAGGAAACTGAGGCACCAAAAATTTTAATTTGTCCAAGTCCGTGATAGAGATGAGAGCCCTTTAGAGTTCTTCAGCCTCTAGGTGGATAACGCATCCCATGCCTCCCTCTGGAGCAGCCCTGTCCTTGTCATACAAGAGGAAAACCATTGTAATTGAAATAGTCATGTAACTATTATTGCTAACATCGTAAACTTCCTGGTTATATGTCTCTGTGTGGAGATGTGTGGGTATGTGTATGGGCACATGGCTTTGTATCTGTGACCTTTTACTCAAAATTTTTATCCCTAAGTTCACAAGTTGGCAATTAAATGTTCTGATAGTAAGGGTCTTTAGAGTAACCAAGAATCCTTATTCCTGGGACTTCCTCGGTGGTCCAGTCGCTAACACTCCACTCTCCCAGCGCAGGGGACCCAGGTTCTGTCCCTGGTTGGGGAATTAGATCTCACACGCCCCAACTAAGACCCAGCACAGCCAAATAAATAAATAATTGTAATCTCTCTATATACATGTAGAAACTCTATTCCATCTACAGAGTAAAACCCAAACTCCTTGCACTTCCAACACCCTTTCTGAGCTGGTACAAACTGCCTCTCCATTGTTATTTATCTCATCCTCTGTCCCCATGGGCTAACCCCTGAACCTATCTGTGTGGCAGACTCCTGACCCTGCCTCACACTTACAGAGCTAGAAAAATACAGAATCTAAATGTTTTCCACCAGGTTCCCAGGTGTTCTGATTCAGCGAGCCCACGAAGTCGACATCTGTAGGCCCTGGCAGTCCCACACAATCTGCCTCACGCTGATGTGGCCTTTATTCGCAGCCCCCAGTAACAAGATGCTATCAGTGTGCCTGATTTTATCTCCCAAATACCATTTTTATTTCAAGACCCAGGTCAAACACCCGGGCATTCGTGAAGCTTTGAGTCACGCTTTCCACTGCAGCGGGCTTTTCCTCACTTTACCCTCTTAGAACACATATGTGTGCTTCTGATTAGCTCTGGCTATTTTTGTGTGTGTCTTGTTCCCTCTAGAAGGAGATTAGACTTGGGCCCTGAAGCCCTGCCAGGCACAGAATGCTGAGTGTTTGCAGAGTGCTGGATCTAAGTGTATGGGTAACTTCAGGACACTGAGGTTAGGATGATATTTTATTCTGGGAACAGAACAAGATTGATCAGGTCTTTCTGTTTTGCCTTTGGTCTCAGGCTTTGGGGTTAGCTATTATGGATTCCATTTAGCTCTATCACTCTCCTCCATATGTCCTGTAAAGCTTGGGTTATACTACCTGACTGCCTAGTTTTTGGTTGAAGAAGAGAAGTGAAGGAAGAGGAATAGATCATATTTATTAAGTAAATCTGGGCAGTGGATGTGTTTAAATTAACAGATAAATAGTGGAATAGAAATCCTTCTGAGTCCTGCATGACCCCACATTATGCTCTTTATTAGATATAGAAGTGTAATTGTAAGGATGCTTCACACTTTGAAGATATAGTCATTTTAAATCATACATGCAAGCATTCTTAATGTGTATTTATCAAGAAATTCCATTAAAAATTTCTTCTATTTAAAATTTTCCTCCAAATATGCCTTCATGCTACCACTGATCCATGCATTCAGTGCTCAGAAAAAGGGTTTTCAGTACAGCATTGAAACATGTATATTATCTAGGGTGAAACGGATAACCAGCTCAGGTTGGGTACATGAGACAAGTGCTCGGGCCTGGTGCACTGGGAAGACCCAGAGGGATCGGGTGGAGAGGGAGGTGGGAGGGGGGACTGGGATGGGGAGTACATGTAAATCCATGGCTAATTCATATCAATGTATAACAAAAACTACTGTAATGATGTAAAGTAATTAGCCTCCAACTAATAAAAATTTAAAAAAAAAAAAAGGATTTAGGAGCAAGTGTATTGTTAAATAGAGAATTTGCAAATGCCATACTACTAAACATAAAAATTGAATATGAAATCTAATCATTGATCCAAGACGTTCCATTGAGGAACAGCTGGTTAAACCTTCTGGAAGACACTCTTGGAAGTATGACTGAGAATCTATTTTGGATATAACAGACACCTTCTTACATTTCTCTGTGTTTCTTTTCATTATCATTAAAGGGTATCATCTGCTCTTGGCTTTGTGTTTAATTTGAATTCACACTCTTACAATAAGGTCATCCACCATACTCAGCTTTGAAACTGAATCTAATTTTTAAATAAAGGGAGAAATCAGTTTAGGAGGCACAGTTTGAGTCGGGGGTCTTGTCTTCTGCCACTTCTGCTGCCACGAAATGATTCCTTCAATTCGATGGAAATCCTTTAGGAAGTAATAAAGCCATTAGAAGTTAAGAGCAAGGAGATATAATACATAATATAATATATATGAGAGATAATACAACTGAGAGATCTAATACATCATCCCTGAGCAGCAACAAGTCATCAAGGACTTGACTTGCAGCCTTACTGTGTGCACGAGGTTTCCATAGAATACAAGACAGTTTTTTCTTAGGATGGAATTTTCGTAAGCTTCCTTCAAATCCCAAAGCCAAATATACATTGGAAAAACACCTGTTTTAGGGAATGAGTGCATGTTTTACTCTCTAAAACCAACCAAACGATGTTAATTCCTTCCACCTAGTTACAGCAGTCAGCTTTTGAACAATCTGAAATGCTCTGTGTTCAAAAAGACCCAGAATTTGTACTTGATCCAGTGATGTTGAGCTCCTAGGTGATTGCTTACTGTGATTCTCTTTCATCCGTTAACTTTGGAGAAAAATATTAATTTTTCTGCCTCATTAAAGAATGTATCTGCATCAGAGATGACCTATTGTGAGAAATAGTACCTAATTGCTTTTAGGGAGGATGAATTGGTGAGATTTCCCTCTTTTTTTTTTTCTGATTTAATGAGGATCACAACACTGTGGGTATCTTGATTGTCAGATTATGGTCTACAGAGTTGGTAATTTTTTCCAACCTTGTTGGCAACTCTGGCTCACTTTTATTCTGCTGTGTAACTTGTGGTTCTTGAAAATTCAGATTTTCAACTACAGGAAAGATGAAGGTCTTAAGAAAGGGACCCTCCCAGGGTTTAGGAAATATAGTGATGTGAGTATCCTTAGGATGGGACTGAATCATATGATGTTGGATATGTCCTTGGATAAATGCATAAATAAGTAACTGAGTGGATGTGTGTTCTTTCCCAAGGGGAAAAAGAAAAGAAAAAAACTTTAAAGGGAAAACAAATAAACAAAATTACAGCATACTTGTCAGGAAAATCTTGCATGATTATGTAGAATCCAGAGATGTCAGTTTCAAAATTTGGTGAGGAGGGCAGGGTGTGATATTTACAAACTCACTGTGAACCTCGCTGCTCTTAGGCCACGAGTGCCCTGAAGCATCCTCCAAGTCTCTGCCCCTCAGCCAACTCTGAGGGGATCGGGTTAGGGGTGGTTGCATGCTGGGATCATATTTGGAAATCCCGTGGGGCCATGGAAATTGTCATGGGACTGAGGGCATCTGTTCAGTCATTTTCTCTGAGCCAGGCAAGGAGACTGTATCTGACTCCCCCACCCCCATCCCAGATTTGACTGGGGTAGCTGCATTGATGGCAGCAAGGTGGCGTGCTTTTGGGAGGAAGAACTGTTTGTTATTTTATCTTCATTTGTTATTTTATCTTCAGGTGTCTTTGATCATTCATGAATTTGCTAATCAAAATGTCAGGGGTTCAGAGGAAATGACAAATAAAATGTAGCTGTTTTTATTGGTGATCTGACCTTGTGATCAGACTCAACATCCATGGCAAAGATAGTTGCATTTGGTAGTGTCTGAGGGATAAGAAAGATGGACATTCTGAAGTTTGAGGCAGTAGTAAAGTTTGTATGTTTTGAACTTTTGCTGCCTGGCATTCTATTAGTATAAGGGTTATTAGTAGTGTAGTGTTAATCGGTCAGCCATGTCCAACTCTTTGTGATCCCACAGACTGTAGTCCGCCAGGCTCCTCTGTCCATGGGATTCTCCAGGCAAGAATTCTGGAGTGGGTTGCCATTCCCTTCTCCAGAGGATCTTCCCAACCCAGGAACTAAACCCAGATCTCCTGCATTACAGGCAGATTCCTTATCATTTGAGTTATAGGGAAGACCTCATAAGGGGTATTAGGTTGTTACTTATTATTATTATTATTAGGGTGTTACTTACTATTTTTTTTATTCTCTGATTTAGCAGTCAGCGGACATAGACTCTCATCCCATATCCCTAATCCTGTCCTTTGTTAAAAGCAGCTTTATTGAGATATAATGCACATCTCCCCCTGCAATTTGCCCACTTATGTACAATTCAGTGGGTTTTAGTTTATTCACAGAATGGTGTTAATTCTGTTCGTTGAAGTGTCTGTATCATTCTAGATAAACCCATGAGTCTTAAGTTGCCTCATGTGTAAATTGAGAGTGGAGCGGTGTATTTTTAGTCTTCTTTTGAATGATGAGTATATAATTTCAAGCCTTGGAGTAATCTATTTATGTGAAAAAGAAAAGCCACATCATGAAATACAGTGAATGTTTTACAAGTTTCTATTTGGTAGATCTTTATCTCTCTCTCTCTGTCTCTCTCTCTCTCACACACATACACTGTTCTTCCCTCCATGATCTCCAACTCAAATCCCATCGTCCCACATCCAGTTTAAGTCTTACCTTCTTTATTTCTTCTTGCAGTCACCCCTGCCCCAGGCCCCTTCTCATGAACATCTGCCACGTTTTTTCTGTTAGGTACAAAGCTTGTCTCATAGATATGGGCTTTCTAATGTAGTTTTATAGGTATAATTTTTCCCTGAGCAAGACTATAAACTTAATTCTCTCTATCCCACACATCACTTTCCACTCATAGTCAATGAATAGTTGTTGAGTCACTTCTGTATAATTACCCAGAAATATATTTGGGGTCTTAAAATGTAGATGGGTTCTTCCTGTGCCAGCTATCAGAGTCAGGTCCCAAAGGCTCACAGGTTTTGAAAATGGATAGCTCTTGAGGAGTTGCCAGGGCAGAGAGTAATTGTTCTGATGGCAGCTCCGTGCCTTGAAGTACAGGCATTATTACCCAGAGCAGCACATGGTATTGATTGACCAGCATTACAAGTGCACAGTTCCATATTGCTCCAGTGGGAGTAGGTAATTAAACCTGAACAAAGCTCTGCATAGCACATGTATTGTCGTGGTGAATTTCATTGGCCATGGTGAGTTGTATCTATGATAGCCTCTGATCAATGACTAATATTGTTTTGTGAGATTTTCTAGTTAAGCAACACATGGTGACTTCTGATAAGGACTTATCTAATATGATAGATGGTGGAAATCCATTTTTCAATACAATCAGGTACACCTATATTGTATTAAAAAATTCTGAGTGTTTTCACCTTGACTTTGTTAATATAGTTATTTTATTTTATTTTATTTTTTACTTAACACGGTCTAGTGCTTCTTATTAATATCACAGCTACAGTAGCCTTCATACTTGAAATGTTACCTATTCTGAAAGAGTATAGTAGTAACGACTAGGAAAATGATCGTATTCTCACGAACTGTGCTAAAAGACCATAGCTTGAAACTTCTTTTCCTGTGAGCCCAGTGGGACAACTATCAGCATACAAAATACACACTTAAGCTGTCAGAGCTTTCTTCCTTCCTATAGCAATAGATGCTGTAATAAAAGTTTAGACTCTGCAATAAACCCTGGTGGTATGAAGTGTATGTGTGATAAGCATATTTCCCCCTTTATACCCGATTACCTGTTTTCTCTTAGGAAAGAGAAGGAGAGTCTGATTGTCAAAATGTTCTGAGACTGGTGCCTTTTATATTTCTCAATGTAGATATGATAAAACTGTGCCCTTCCTAAACTCCTGGTTTACATCTACCACAAGGCACAGAATTATTGTATAACCCTTATGATCTGGAGATCTTTATTATCACTTCCCAGTCTGTACTTTTCCAGCTCACTCCCTCACGCTTTCTTTGATATTCCTGCCATGCCCTCAAATACATTCCAGCCTTATTTGTAGTTGTTCACCAGCCACCTCATCCCTCTCCTAAGTCCAGTGAGCATTTGCAGCGCAGTGCACACGCATTCTTATTATCTCAACTCTTCCTTTCATCCTGGACCAGCCTCAAGATCAATCAACTACCTTGATCTCTGTAAGTCGAGTGACTATCTTCTGTACATCCTTGAGTCTGGTTCCTGTATATTTTCCCAAATATACAGGAACCATATTTTTAACTTTAACTATATATTTAACTAAACCATAACTGGATGAGCCCTATTATGCTTGTTATCATGACATGATTATTAATAACACCTCCTTTACTTCTTAAACATGTTATTTTGTCCTCTCATGCTTCTGTTATTGATCTTGTTATTTCTAAGCACCAGAATCCCTCTATTTTTATGAAAAATTTGATACATTTCCTTTCTATCCAAATGACACCTGATAGGGCCCACTTCATTCCTTTCTTCTCCCATCCTAAAAGTCTTGCTCCTTTGGCCTTGTGGGAACACTCACACTGCATCTTTCAGTCAAACCCACCATCTGCTTTCTGGGGGTCTATACCCTACCTTCCAGAGACATTCAGCTGTTTAATCTGAATTTTTGCTTCTGGAAATTGATGGTCTCCATCTTTTTTGGGCGTCCTTAACACTGGATCAGGTGTTTTTATTACATTGACCATTTTCAGGTCACATTTTTGAAAAACAGCTTGTATAAACTTTTAAAAGAGCTGTCTACCCTATTTTGTAGTGAAAACTGAGGTTTACATCTACCCATCTCCAATCATCAACCCTTCTATATATCATCCCCCACCTTCACTCCCTTTTCTCCAGCACTGTAGAATGAGATTTTCATTTTTCTCCTTCAAAATTTCTCTCCCTGTGCCCTTCTCCCTTTTCTGCAATATTCCATCAGTTATTCAAATTTTTCTTAATTTTTTTGAATTTCTAACATCTTGATTTCTTTGGGATTCTTCCCCACAGACCTTACATGCCACTGTCCCTGGACAATAAAACAAAAATATCTCTTGGCCCCAGCCTCTCCTTTATTAACTACCTTATTTCCAGTCTCTTCTTTCCTTCTTAGAACAGTCTACCCTTCTTCATCCACTATAATTGGGTATCTTGGTCACCTTGCTGATTCTATTCTAGGAAATATTAATGATCTTCCAATTGTCAAATCTGATACTCTCTTCACAGATTTCACCTTACAGACTTTCTAATGAAGTATGACAGTGTTGACCATTCATTTTTATTTGCATATGAAAATAGCACTTTTAAAAAGTCTTCCTTCTTTTTAAAATTCTACACAACTTTATCAAGGCAAAGGCAGGTTTGAGCAGCAGAGGGGAGAAGTAAATGACAGGGGTCCACAGGGAAGCTGATAGGAATGTGTCTGGAATTGTGGGTTGGATTTTATGGGTTTCATCATCTTGTTTTCAGACTGCTTTGTCTCATGGTCTCAAGTCTCTCTTTTTTTTTTTTTTTCCATGTCAGGTCATTATGTTACATCAAAATTATTAGAGAGACTACTCTTTAGAAAAGGGACTCAGATGACATGACTTATCTTAAAACTAAAAGGAAATGAAATCAAATGGGAGAAATCTAGACAGATAATAGATTAAACCAATAAATGTTTCTCTGACCTTCTCATGCTCAGATTGTGGAAAGAGATGGAGAGTTACCAACAGGGTCTGGGTATCTGACTGGATCCAAGGGCTACTCTGTCCTACTTTCCAGGGTAAACTTACAGTCAGGGAGCTACATGGCAAATGGTTGGTCGATACCCTTACACACTCTAAGACTAAGTGTGTGTGTGCAGTCAGTGTCCGACTCTCTGTGACCCCATGGACTGTAGCCCACCAGGCTCCTCTCTCCATGGGATCTCCCAGGCAAGATTACTGGAGTGGGTTGCTATTTCCTTCTCCAGGGGATCTTCCCGACCCAGGGATTGAACTCATGTCTCCTGCATTGGCAGGTGGATTCTTTACCACTGAGCCTCCTGGGAAGTAGTTGTACATCATTATTTAGCTTTCTTAGCTTTTAAGGGTTCCCTTATGAGGCTAACATTCTGTGATTCTATAAAGATAGATCTAAAGTAGTTCACAGGTATGGAAGAGCTTTGTAAATGTTATGTGTTACCATTTCCAGCCTCGGTCAATGTACATGTAAAACTTTCAACCCTTGTACATGATGAAATTCAAATGCAATAATGTGTCATCTAACATTGAAGGAAAATGTTTTTATATGATTTAGTTTATTATCTGTTCTGCACCCTTGTAACGGGGTAGCCCATTTGTTTTAAAAAAAATGATGACTGCTGGTAATTTGTTTATTTGCAAATTGGGATCCTGCCTTAATAAATAAATATCTGAGGCTTTCAAAAGCAGTCATGGTAATTTTCTACACATAGTAATTTTTTTAAAGAAAATTATAGAGACTGTTTCTGATTATATTTAACATTTATGAGAGATGTTATCCTCATCTCCTGAAAGTTCACATTTTATTAAATGAAGGTGGTGATTCAAGTTTATTCAAGAGCCTGAGCCTGTTGGAAGCACTGTGATGCCGAATCTCACATTGGAAATAAAGGGCATGACCACTTGGTACACACGCAATGCACAAGCTATCAGCCATCGAGTCCAGTGGTATTAATCAGGCTGGCCTTCATCTTTCCTTGGTCACACACTTAAGTTCTTTCTTATTCTGTGGATTCAGAGTGCCCTCGTGGACATGGCTTTTTGGTTTTACTGATGCCTTTTCAACTGTTGTGTCTACTAGTGTAGAAGACTTATGGGATTTGTTTCCAATCTTTTCCCTTTAGCCTGCCTCATGTCGTTTCTTTGAGCTGGAGGATATGTTGAAGCCTGGCCATTTATATGCTGGCCCTGATTTATGACTAATCATGTTTCTGCTACCCTTCATGCATCTTAATATGCAGCTTTGGGGCACTTGGTGCCCAGGTGGTGAAATTATCCCGAGCATTGTGTCCACAGCTGTGTCTCTGGAATCATCTCTTAGGATCCCCTTAAGGAATTAGGCCATGCAAAGTCGAAGGCAGCAAGGCTGGTTTTCCGGCACTATATGTAAATACTTGTCTCATTACTTTCTGAGTGTATTTTATATCTACTCCTCTCTTAGGAATAAGAGTGGACAATTATCAGTTGCTCAGATGAAGATGGCTATCCTAACACAAATTTCCATCCCTGAAAATGCCTGCTTTTCAGATTGGTTCCTTAAAGTGACAGCAACCAGCCCTAGTGGTAAAGAGCCTATCTGGCAATGCAGGAGATATAAGAGACACAGGTTTGAGCCCTGGATTGGGATGATCCCCTGGAATAGGAAATGGCAACTCCAATATTCTTGCCTGGAACATTCTAGACAGAAGAACCTGGCGGGCTACAGTCCGTGGGGTTACAAAGAGTCAGACCTGAGTGAGCATGCACACAACCCCCAAATGGATTTCTTGGAAAGTGAAGAAAACAGCTAGAGGGGTGTTAGGAATTCTGATATTTCCTAAATATGATCTTGGGATTCCATATTTGAAAGAAAGCTGACAGGAGGAGGAGAAAATGCTAGGATCCTTTTTTTCCACATGAGATACAAAAATCTATTTGATGCATGTCATGGTAGTCATCATACAGATGGAATGAAGTTTCTGTGGAATATTTCTCTCTTAAATAGATAATTAGCTTGAAATAGAAAAAAAAATCTGAAGAAAGCACAGTTTCTCTTAGTGGAAAGGGCACTAGACTGTTGAAAAGAAAGCACAGATGTTGGTCTGATGTTTATCACAACGTGGGTATATAGGTCACTCAGTCGAGCATCCTGCTTATTAGACCATGGCCAGGCATATACATGGTACTCAAAACTGTTGAATAATAAATGAGTTAATAATTAACTTATTACAAATGTATCATAGGATTTGATGTCTAGGTTTCCAAGTTTAGGTTTCCCTCCATCCTAGACTGAAAGGACTTTATGTTCCAATGTACATTGGTAGCAAAGAGCCTAGGGCAACTGAGTAACCTGTATATAGGAAGGATGCCCTCTTCGCTGACTGCTAAATCTTAGGATAGTAAACATTACAGACACATCTGGATCAGGCCACAGTGGAAATCCATTCTAATCTTAGCACCTAACATACCTGTGTCACTCAGAAACATGTAGGGATTATAAAGTGAGGTTGACATCTAAACAACCTTGATAAAACCCCAAAGTAGAAATAATTCCACATGTTTAAAAAAATTCATTGGAATTTTGAACTCTAGAAATGAAAATCTGGGTCCCATAACCCAGTGTGTGCAGAAGCTTCTAAATCTTGCTTATAAATCCTTAGAAAACAACCTTGGATTCATGATTATCCTCTAGTTTTCCTTAGGAAAAGTTATACAGATCAAGGCTTGAGGATTATATTTCTGATGAAAACATATGACTGACGGTAATATTTTAGGATTTTGTGAGATATTTTGCAAGTATAATCGGGTTACTCTTATTTCTTGATAGCTCTCTGGGAACATTGTTTCCTTTGACATTGTAAGTTTCTGGAAGGCTATTTCTGAACTCTTCATTTCTTTTCTCCTTTGCTCTAATCTTTACCTCAAAGCAAAACATTTGTTACAAAGAACAGTTCAGGATGGTGCCAGCTTCCTTTGAGCATTGCACCCAAATGCTTTGTGCTTTTGCAATTATATCTATTTGTTTGTTTACTCACCCATTCTCCACCCACCACCAAGCCAGGTCCTGTGATACATACTGGGGAGGGAGAGATGACACATGATTAGCATTGCCCTTAAGGGCCTCAGCCTAATACCTTCCAACAGTAGATAAACACCAGCATCTGGGCGGCAAAGTAGCATTGACATACCGTGTGTAAAATAGATAGCTATTAGGAAGCTGCTGTTTCAGCACAGGGGGTTCAGTTCAGTGCTCTGTGATGACCTAGGGGGTGGGATGAAGGGGGCGGGAGGCAGACTCAAGAAGGACCAAATATATATATGTATGTATGTATGTATGAATATATGTATGAATATGTATACTTATAGCTGATTCATGCTGTTGTATACAGAAGCTAACACAACACTGTAAAGCAATTAATCTCCAATTTCCCAGGTGGTTCAAGCAGGAGCCGTGAGTTCTATCCCTGGATCGGGAAGACCCCCTGGAGAAGGAAATGGCAACCCACTCCAGTATTCTTGCCTGGAGAATCCCAGGGACAGAGGAGCCTGGTGGGCTACAGTCCATGAGGTCCTGAAGAGTCAGACACAACTTAGCAACTAAGTAACAGCAACAACGCTGTCCTTTGTAGACAAGATCACATCCAACAGCAGAAGTGGAAGTCTAAAGACGCCAAAGCTTCTTTGCATAGATACTAAGCAAGGCAGTTGAAAATGTCAACAAAAAGATTCTACACCCGGCTGCCCTGAATGTTTCTCAGCCATCAGCAATCCCCTCCCACGGCCACAGCCAGGATCCCTGATTCTGAGTCTGTAGGTAGTTCATCTTCAGAAGGTCAATAATTTGTTCCCTGGCTCCTCTGAGACCCAGTCAGCGATTTTCTAAAGATAAATTAGAAAAGTAAGAGAAAAGAAGAGTATAGATGAGAAAGCAAATTTGACTTGGAGTTTTTAGAGAAATCTCATGTTGCAACATGCAACAAACCCACAAAGGAATCAGACTCCCAGTTAAGCTGGAGGAAAAGGATCCTGGTTTAAACTGGCCAAGAAACATGGCCTGGGACCCCTTTCTGGCAAAATCAAAATCTAGATAGCCTAGAACCAAAAACTGCCGGCTTATCCACTGCCGTGTCATTATACTCTTAGGAATTCACATGCTGAAAAGGCCCATGAAAGTGAAAGTCAGTGTGTGTCCAGCCTGTTTCTGGTGGTCTGTTCTATCCTATCTCTATCCAGCCCTACTTTCCAACATCAAATCTCACAAGACACTTCGTGGTTAAACTGGGAGGAGGCCCTTGCATTGCAAAATACCGATAATTTTAGTGAGAAAACTTATCCTCATACACTTTAAACAACTACTCCAAAGTCCTATATCCCAGGTCCTTCTAAAATATACTAAATTACAAATATTATTTGAACTCTGTTCAATTCCAAGTTTATATTCTAATATAGCCTGTTCTTCATTGTTCAGAAAAACTGATTATCTGACTCACAAATCACCTTCTAATTAAAAAAAAACTTTTAAAAAGTAATATTAGAAATTAGACTGGATTAGGAACCAGAGTGGTGCCAAGAAGAAAAAACAAGGGCATGCTACAGGGGTTCAGCTCTGAATCTAAAGCACAAACAGGCCAAGAGGCCAGTGCCAGTCAGTAGTGAGATCTAGCTCAGGGAGAAAATTGACTTGCCTGTCACTTCACTTTGTACCAGGGCACAAAGTCACTTCCATTTCCTCCTTCTATTTAATTCCAGTGGTGAAGATAACCTGCCTTTTTTAAATTTCCCAACACCAGATGTTTTGCAGAATGCATGCTATAGTAATTTTGAAATCACTTAGTCAAATATGTTCCATTAAGTAACTGGAAGACTCCTTATCCAGCTAAATTGTTATGAAATGAATTTTATAAGAAAGATCCAAATCAATTAGGAAAATGGACAAATTATTTTGCCTATTGAAAATGGATAAATTATTTGCCTATTCACAGGAATGAAACCATATGAATGAATAATATATAGAGAGAAGCCTTTTTAATTCAGTGACTAAACAAATTAATAAAATTTTTAATAGCAGCAAGATAGAATTTTGTATCTATCATTTTTTATTTTATGCAATTGTGCCCTTGAAAATGTGGTTAAACATTCTCAGAAGCTGTTGGTAAGATTGTATACGGCCCATGTTTTTTTCTGAAAGTCAATTCATCAATTTTAGCAAAGGTGTTAATAATGTTTGTTACCCTCTTTCTTGATCCAGTATTTCTCCTTGGAATCTATTTTAAAGGAGTAATTAGAGGTGTGGACAAAAATATATAGAAAAATGCTGATTGCGGCTGCATTCTTAACAGTGAAAAATTGGAAAGAGTCTACATTGCCATTTATGTGGAAACGGCTGATTAAACTCTAGTATAAACATAGTACAGAATATTGTGCAGCTATTAAAGTATCTTCAACACATTTTTTTGTACCTAAGAATATATACTTATGGTGTAATGTTAAGGAGAGAAAAATGTAAGATAAAACCCAGACTGTGCACTTGAACTTTGTGTGTTTGTGGGTGTATGTGAGAAAAAGAGAGAGAGAGAGAGGGGAAGAGAAATTGATTCACCAAAACATGCAGGAAACATACCAAAATGTTAGTTTCCACCCTCCTGGTAGATGAGATCATGATTTTAATTTTCTTCTTTATGCTTCATTGTATTTTTCATATTTTCTATAGTAAGCAATATTTCTTTTAGTATGTGGAATAGAGAGGCTACTTTGATTTAACCAATAACCCTTAGGTGTAATTGCATTGCATTTCCAGATGTAGCTTCCCTGTTCTACCCCTGAGATTTACATCTGGGGTGAAAGGAGGTACGAGTGGATGTTGATTCAGAATAAAGGCTTACAGAGGAAAGAAGCTGCTGTCAGGGAGAATTTATATAATTGATTAGGAAATCATCTTTAGTATCCAACTGAATAACTTGATTCTGCCAGTGAGCACAAAGACTTGATTGTGTGCCAGACAGAAAACCATCCTACCTAAAGCAGACACTCCCCACCCTTGGACCTGTCATTGTGTACTGTGGCTTTATATTAATTTGTGTAACATAGCTGTTATTGTTGTGCTATAATCCTATTTATTTATTACTGGCTATTAGCCCTCTTCAGACTATAAGGAACGTGAAGACAAATGTCTCTTTTTCAGATTCTTTCTCATTATAGGTTATTATAAGATATTAAATATACTTCCCTGTGCTATACAGTAGGTCCTTGTTGTTTATTTATTTTATCTTCCATGAATGTTAGTTGAATGATAGATGAAATCATTTATTACCAGCCTGTCATAGGACTTGACCTATAGTCTTTCGAGTTGAATGGATTTTGATTCATCAAAGCTGTTGGCATATTCTCAGACTTTGAGTTGACTATAGATAGAGATGTTGGGGAAGGAAGGGGAAATGACTCTAAGAATCCAGAACCTTTGAGTTTTCTGCCTTTATTTAGGAGAGAATGGAGGTGTCACTGTCCCCCCAAACTCTGTGTCCTTCTGACCCAGAAGACAGGTAGGGAAACAATTGTCTTCTAGGGCCCTTGTGGCAGTGGCATAGCGTACATCCCACTCACCCCTCTTTTTCCATTGCCTGCTTTGGGAAATCACTGATTTTCCTGTGTGTCTGACCAGCACAAGGATATTCTATATATTCAAATTTGTTGTATCCATAAGTCTTGTCCACATCTAGGAGGATAATGAAAACCACCAAATCAAAAAAGTACTTTCCCACCTACTTATCTCAAAACACAGCCCTGTTAGAAAACATGGTAAGGATACTGTTATATAAGTATAATTTTATTATGATCTTATTGCTCTTCTCCTTACAATCATGAGCAACTGGTTTTAAAATACTTACTATGATGTTGTTACTATTTACATGGCATGCATTACCTGTTCAGCCTTTATCATAATCTGGGGAGGTAGTATACGTTGTTATCCTGTTTTACGGATGAGAAAAGTGAGCCTATTACAATGCCAGTATGAATGATCTCGAGGAACATATTATTCTATCCACATTCCATATGAGAATCCTGAAATACTCAGTATTCTAAAAATACTTAAGAGCTGAAACTAGGGCTAACAGTCCATGGAAAATAATCTAGTCACCTAGAGAAGGTTGGTTTTCTGAAACATTTATGCTGGCACTTTCAATTTTCATAAACCAGCATTACATTGTTACCAATACTGCCTTTCATCCATGTGCTATTTGATATCCTAATGGGTGTGTGTTCCACCTGGAGGCAAACAGCTTTGCAGAGACAGAGGGGAGATCAGTGAAGACAGTTTGTTTGGAGGGCTCAGAGGGATGACAAATCTGGCCTCTGTATCCTCACACCAAATTGAAACTCAAAGACAGAGTTTGGGTGAAGTAAAAACAGATAGCTTTATTGCTTTGCCAAAAGGGGCCACAGCGGGCTCATGCCCTCAAAACTGTGTGTCCTAACCCCCGGGAGGGGGTGGTTATGAGAAGCTTAATAGTCTAGGGGGCAGAATGGCTGATAAGGATCAAGATACATGCAGCACCATCTTTCCTTCAATTCAGAGGTCACTTGGCATC
The DNA here is from genome assembly GCF_023699985.2 of Odocoileus virginianus. Lineage (NCBI taxonomy): Eukaryota > Metazoa > Chordata > Mammalia > Artiodactyla > Cervidae > Odocoileus > Odocoileus virginianus. The sequence continues at coordinate 7,984,507 of NC_069695.1, read as the reverse complement.
AGGTGGTGTTGGGATAACTGCGACCATCTCTCTGGAATGAAGAACGCCTCCTCAAGTTGTTGGCATTTTTTGTTGGGGTTTTAGTTCTGTGTTTGCGTGTCTCCTGAGGAGGTATGGGCCAGCCGTGGCCTGCTGCAGGTGCAGGGGCTCCGGGTACAGCAGACCGACTGCTGTCGGTAGGCCGACAGTTGGCAGGCCGTCTGAAAACCACAATCACAGAAAACTAACCAATCCAATCACATGGACCACAGCCTTGACTAACTCAGTGAAACTATGAGCCATGCCAGGTAGAGCCACCCAAGACAGACGGGTCATGGTGGAGAGTTCTGACAAACCGTGGTCCACTGGAGAAGGGAATGGCAAACCACTCCAGTATTCTTGCCTTGAGAACACCATGAACAGTATGAGAAGGCAAAATGATAGGACACTGAAAGAGGGACTCCCCAGGTCAGTAGGTGCCCAATATGCTACTGGAGGTCAGTGGAGAAATAACTCCAGAAAGAATGAAGAGATGGAGCCGAAGCCAAAACAACGCCCAGCTGTGGATGGGACTGGAAGTGGAAGTAGAGTCCGATGCTGTAAAGAGCAATATTGCATAGGAACCAGGAATGTTAGGTCCATGAATCCAGGCAGATTGGAAGTGGTCAAACAGGAGATGGAAAGAGTGAATATCAACAATTTTAGGAATCAGTGAACTAAAATGGACTGGAATGGGTAATTTAACTCAGATGACCATTATATCTACTACTGTGGGCAAGAATCACTTAGAAGAAATGGAATAGCCATCATAATCAACAACAGATTGGATGCAATCTCAAAAACGACAGAATGATCTCTGTTCGTTTCCAAGGCAAGCATTGAATACCACAGTAATACAAGTCTGTGTAATGCTGAAGAAGCTGAAGTTGAACGGTTCTATGAAGACCTACAAGACCTTCTAGAACTAACACCCAAAAAAGATGTCCTTTTCATTATAGGGGACTGGAATGCAAAAGTAGGAAGTCAAGAAATAACAGAGTAACAGGCCAATTTGGCCTTGGAGTACAGAATGAAGCAGGGCAAAGGCTAATAGAGTTTTGCCAAGGGAACACACTGGTCAAGGCAAACACCTCTTCTGACATAAGAGAGGACTCTACACATGGACCTGCCTCCTGAGAATTCTGTGTGGAGGTCAAGAAGCAACAGGTAGAACTGGACATGGAACAACAGACTGGTTCCAGATCGGGAAAGGAATACGTCAAGACTGTATATTTGCCCTGATTCATTCTGTACTCCAAGGCCAAATTTGCCTGTTACTCTAGGTATTTTATATTTTTATTAATATAAAAAGATTAATTTTTATGAACTTAGAAATTTGTAAAATTTATAAATCTTATAAATAAGATTTATAAGTTAAATCTTATTTAACTTATATGCAGAGGACAGCATGAGAAATGCTGGGCTGGATGAAGCATAAGCTGGAATCAAGACTGCCAGGAGAAATATCAATAGCCTCAGATATGCAGGTGACACCACGTTAATGGCAGAAAGCAAAGAGAAACTAGAATGTCTCTTGATGAAAGTGAAAGAGGAGAGTGAAAAAGCTGGCTTGAAATTCAACGTTCAGAAAACTAAGATCATGGCATCTGGTCTCATCACTTCATGGCAAATAGGTGAGGAAACAGTGAGAGACTTCATTTTTAGGGGCTCCAAAATCCCTGCAGATGGTAACTGTTGCTGTGAAATTAAAAGATGCTTGCTCCTTGGAAGAAAAGTTATGACCAAGCTAGACAGCATATTTAAAAGCAGAGACATTACTTTGCCAACAAAGGTCTGTCTAGTCAAAGCTATGGTTTTTCCAGTAGTCATGTATGGATGTGAGAGTTGGACTATAAAGAAAGCTGAGTGCCGAAGAATTGATGCTTTTGAACTGTGGTGTTGGAGAAGACTCTTAAGGGTCCCTTGGACAGCAAGGAGATCCAACCAGTCCATCCTAAAGGAGATCAGTCCTGGGTGTTCATTGGAAGGACTGATGCTAAAGCAGAAACTCCCATACTTTGGCCACCTGATGCAAAGAACTGAGTCATTGAAAAAGACCCCGATGCTGGGAAAGATTGAAGGCAGGAGGAGAAGGGGATGACAGAGCACGAGATGGTTAAATGGCATCACTGACTCAATGGACATAAGTCTAGGAGTTGGTGGTGGACAGGGAGGCCTGGCATGCTGCAGTCCATGGGGTCACAAAGAGTTGGACACGACTGAGTGACTGAACTGAACTGAATTTAGTTCTACAAAAGAACTCAAAGTTCTTGTCTTGTGCATTCCTTGAGGGGGATCCAGAACCCTGCCTCAAGGTTGCACTATTGTTTTCTGACCCTGCCTCCCTTGTCTCCACATCCCCTCCCTTTCCTGATTAGCAAGTGTTTGTACCTGCCCTTTCAGACTTAGGGAGGGGGACAGAGAAAGGCTTTGGTGCCCAGGAGTCCCGCAGAGCCCTGCTGGGACCTGTTGCCTCTTTCCTGAGAGCTCACCAACGTGTCACTGCCTTGCCTGGTCACGCACTGAAATGTGTTTCCTTTGCTGTTCTTGAGGCTGCCTGACTCTCACTGCTTATATTGTCCTCAGACAGAAACAGAGCTCACTCCATTCCATCGTTTTGTCTTTGAATTCATTTTCCTAATTTGAGAGAGAGGCCGTTTGGGTCATAAAACCACTTTAGTGCCTAGCTGGGGCATTTCTGAGAGCTCTGTCGATGGAGAGTGCCCTGGGACGTGGGGAAGTGGATGCCCGATTCTTTCAGCTTCTCTGGCTCAGGTCATTCCTCACGTGCTTTGTCTCTAATTGATCCTATTCAGACACCATCACAAATTAGGCCAGGAGTGAAAAAAAGCACAGTGTTAGCTTCCACTTCCATGGACTCACCCTGCTGGTCTTACCAAGCAGACGGAGGGCTCCGTACCAGAGAGCCACAGAGTTCAAAAAAAACATGGAAGCCAGCGACCTGTTCAAGACTGAACTTTCCAGTTCTGCAAGGAAGAGAGAGCAGAAGAGAGAGAACAAAAAACCTAGCAAGAAGGTCAAAGCTTTAAGACACCACTCCGGTCACCTGGGCACCTCTCAGGATCTTGGGTGCTTAATGGCCTGTTAATATTTTGAAGCCGAGTCTGCAGCATGAAGGAGACATGAAATACTCCCTAGAGCAGCACCCCCACCCCTGCCCCCAGCTGATGGATCTTTTAGTTTCAGCTTCCTGCAGGGAAGTGTTTAATTGCCTCTTTGATTGAGATGATCATTTTCATTGTGCTGAGCCCAGAGCAAGGGCGAGGTGGCCCCTCCTTGGGCAAGTTTAGCATTTCAGGTTGTTTGTCATCTCTTAGCCCTTACCAGTGGTGCTGTTCCTGCCGTCATCATTATCATCAGAATGGAAGTGTTAAGCCTGTAATTACATGTGGCGCTGGGCTAAGTGCAATACAGGGAGGCACTTGGTTCTTACTGGCCAGCTGTGCATAATCAAAACACAGGCTCTGCTGGGGCAGACCAGCCTTACAGGTTCATGCAGAAAAGAAGATGAAAACACTAAATGTGATGGAGCAGATCTGGGAGGTTTTAACTGCCTGATCTCTGTTTTAAGACTATAAACCATTATCTGGGGACTTTTAGTTTCTATAAAGATTTCCTCTGAACCTCTGCTGTGTTTCTGGCAGAGTCCTAAAAAGGACTTTGTTTGGGTCATGTATAATCCCTGCCAAGGCCTTACACGAGATACGCTGTGATTATTCCCAGCCTATTTACCAGATAGCAAGACGGAGGATACTCTTCTAGAAAAGCAGAGAAAATCAATCTGTCTGACCTCGGGGTCCACAGGAAGGTGGCATCTACACCCTTTAGGAATCATGACAATATCTCCTAGAAAATACACCTTTGGGATGCTCTGATTGCTCTTTGAAAATTTTTGCGAGCTTTATGCTCCTACTGATAGAAAACCCAGCTAAACAGACAAAGCAGGAAAGGGAGCAAGCAAGCATGAGATGAGAACAGTTGGTTTGGGGCAGTAAGTTTTTAGGATTAGCTCTGTAACATTTCTGAGATGTTATGCAGCTTTTTTTTTTTTTTTTTTTTAAGATTTAGAAATAGAAGAGCATTGTGTACTGAACTGGTAGGGCTGTGCTATATTGGGGGATGGAATGATGCTATCTGGAGGGTGAATGATCGAGTTAAGACTCTCCGATAATTTGGATAAGCATCTGATCCATTTGAATCCTGATTATTTGTAGGTACGCTCATCTCTAATTCTAATACTGCATTACTGACTGTTTATTAGGTTCTGGTTATTCCATTAGAAGGATTCAGTGCTTGCATGTTAATTAAGGCTTCTTTCCAAGTTGACACTATGTGTACTGATAATTCCATTTCCCACCACCCATTTTTCTCCCATCTCTTTCTCTTTCATGATTGCTTTTCAGGGGGAGGGGTGGAGATTGGAAGGGAAAGCATGACAGTGAACCCATTCTTCATTCAGCTTCAATTTCCTGTTTCTTAAGAATAAGGATTATTTTTAGGATAAAAGCATCCAGTTTTTCATTTTGTTAGGGCATTTGATCCTATGAATAAATGTTACAAATCATCACCATTATAGTAACTTCCTGCTGTCATAGGGTAACCCGCATGGAGTCTCACTTTAGAGAACCCCTGAAAGTCCCTGTGGTTCTCTACTCCTAATTAAAACAGCCCCCCTGCACTTGAATAGCCCTAGGTCAATATATTGGCTATGCTTAGTTTTCCTGCCCATTCTCACGAAGTCTAAGTGTGTAGTCCACATACTCAACCCACCCCAGTCACCCAGTGACATTCTGAACCGACTTGTTCTTGAAAGAGCTGTTCTAGATTGGGAGGCCATGAATACAGTACCAGGAGCTCTAGTTAAGGAGTCAGACAATTTGGGTTCTCTTTCCTAATAGCTCAGTTGGTAAAGAATCTGCCTGCAATGCAGGAGACCCCAGTTTGATTCCTGGGTTGGGAAGATCCCTGGAGAAGGGACAGGCTGCCCACTCCAGTATTCTTGGGCTTCCCTTGTGGCTCAACTGCCTGCAATGCGGGAGACCTGGGTTCGATCCCTGGTTTGGGAAGATCCCCTGGAGAAGGGAAAGGCTGCCCTCTCCGGTATTCTGGCCTGGAGAATTCCATGGGCTGTAAAGTCCATGGGGTCGCAAAAAGTCGGACACGACTGAGCAACTTTCACTTTCACTTCACTTCCCTGCTGACTCAGACAGTAAAGAATCTGCCTGCAATGCAGGAGACCTGAGTTCGATCCCTGGGTCTGAAAGATAGATCCCCTGGAAAAGGGAACGGCAACCCAGTCCAGTATTCTTGCCTGGAGAATCCCATGGACAGAGGAGCCTGGAGGGCTACTGACCACAGGGTCGCCAAGAGTCACACAGGACTGAGCCACTGACACTCTCACTATAGCCCTGACACTAAAGGGCGTGTGACCTGCAGCATGGCACCCTCAGGGTCTTTGTCTCCCCACGTGTGAAAAAGAAGGACAGACGCAGCTGTGTTAAAGCCTCTCCAGCTCTGTGACTCTGGTCTCTGCCCAGGACCGGGGCGCAGATGCAGGCCCGGGGTCCCCAGCTGCTCTCCCTCCCTGTTTACTGATTCACACACCTCCCCACCCCCCAGGGGCCCTTGGAGGCCCTGGTCCGCCTGCCCCGTGCCCGCAGGCTGTGCCTGCCCGCAGAGCGCTGGGGCCCCAGGGGGGCTTCTCTTTCCCTTCCTCCTTTGCATATGAAACAAGCATCTGTCATGTTGGCAGTCAGTCACACCTCTGAACCCCAGGCTTCCATGCCCACCTCCACGCTGAGCTTCGCTCTCCCTCACCCGTCACGCGGTGATGGACAGTGAGGGACAGGAGGACGCTTCTGACCTCCCTGGTGCCGAGCGCGTAGGCGACGAGGAAACCCTTGAAGCCCTAATGGGATCGGACGGCGGCAGCTGCTCATGGACGCCTCTGTAGGCTCACACGTGGCTTATGATGGAAGGTCAGGGTGTTGGGCTTGGCAAGGCCCTTTGTGTGATAGATGGTGAAGATAAATAAGAATGATGCCCGATTAAGAGCCCTCTACAATTACCCTTGTCCACCCTGGCAGCATCCTGGCTCCTAGGAAAAAGGTTTACCTGAGAAAAGCTTTCAAGAGGCATGAAGATAGGATTTTGTATTGGGCTGGCATGGAAAAAATTATCACCATCTCCCCTATGATTTCATAATCCTTATAAAGACTGCCCCAGTTCCCTCTTACCTTTCTTTACACATGCATAGAATTTTACTTCCCTTTAGTTTCCTCTGAGCATTCTACGATTTCAATCAGAGGTGACCATTTTTCTATCTCAAAACTGTTCTTTACTTGGACGCTTTCTGATCATTCTTTAAGGAAGGCTGTAAGGCTTCAAAGCCAGGGCAGAGAATAGATCCTTAGGTGGGAATCTAAACATGATAACAAGTGACCAGGAAACATAGTATTATACTTCTGTCCCTCTGCAGCGTGAAATGCCTGTTCCTCGGTGTCAACAGTCGAAGTAGCCGAGCACATACATAAATCCTCTACCCAGTGAGAACGGACCACAAGAGGGCCCCCGGGAGCAGAAATCAGGGGCGCTTCTGCACTTGGGCCAAGAGTTGTCTAGACCCTATAAACGGGATGAGCAAGACCCTTCCACAACCTTTGGTGCAGAAGGGAATGTGATATTTAGCAGAACAAGGCCCGTAAAACTAAATAAAAATGTTTTATATGAGGTCATTATAACTGTATGTCATAGAGCCTTTAAAACAGCATACATTATAAATCAGAAGCTCAGGTTTATAGGGTAGCTTTCCTTTAATCGACATTATTATGGCATTGGAGGCTCGGGTCACTCCTTACCTCTTTCTGGTTAAAATTAAGGTCCTTTCCACATTGTATCTGTTCCCGAAAGAAAAGGTCCACCTACTCATGGGCTTCTGTAACCTCCAGTCCAGTGATCAGCCACAGTGCTTCCTGCGGTCTCTGCGGATCCTAACAGTCATGTTTCAGAAACCACAAGCAGTGAAACTGCGCCCATAGATTGCAGGCAGTCATCGAGGGAGTAATCTGAGAGACTCCAAACTACATTATGTGTAATGGACACCAGCATAATACAGGTCTCTAGGGTCCTTTTAACCCATAAAACCACCCATTGTACAGTTTCACTGGTGTTGATTTTCAGTGGATAAAATACCTACAAGACATTTATTTACTGTCTTTTTCAGAACCATAGCATGATTTAAACAAATGCTAAATGGAAGAGGCCATACGTAAAACTACATCCCGTACGAGTCCATTTAGATCACATTTGAAAACAGGCAGAATTTTAATGCCCCAGAATTGTACATTGAAAAATGGTTAAAATGATAGCTTTTATGTCACATATATTTTACCACCAAAAAAAAAAATGACAAAAAATAGCATCTTGTACCACCCAGTGTAACGAGATGAAGGCTGTGAGAGTACCTACCTTGAGGATATCAGAGACTGGAGGTGGCCAGGAGGGGAGCTGGCAGAGGCTGGTGAGTTTGTGGTTCTCATCTGTGTTTGGGCTATACAGATCCATTGAGCTGTATGCTGCAACAGGCATACCTTCCAAATCTGTGTTTCTTGCGAATGAAACATTTATCCAAAGAAAAGTGCTCACTAAGTCTTAGCTGACTTGATTTAATTTGACTGGGGTGCTGGTCACAAGTATGAAAATTGACTCTATTCTTCAGTTGCCGCAGGAATTGGGGCAGAGATAATTGAATAAAATTATGTCACTGAATAATATTTCTATTATTTCTTTCTTGCGAAAATTGAATTAGGTTTAAGGAAGCAGGGCTAGATTTTGTCAGCATTTAAACCACAATGCTGCCACTCTTTGAAGCTGCTTCTTCGAAGCTATAAGAGTCATGTTGAAGCTTCTGCAATCAACTAATCCGTGTTAGTTTCACATCTGCTGTGGGTTACAGAACACATAGATTCCCTGAAAGGTTCTGCCTCTGTGAAGCATTGTGGGAGAGTCAGTTTCTTAACAGAGACCAGGGAACCATTTGGAAGGGATGCTTTGCAGAGGACATTGGTATTAGGGGGAGGTTGAACAAAATAACTCATCATGACTTCTTTCTATTTCTGGAGCTGCTCTATGGATGTGTAAATGATGGCCAAATATGAATTCTTATCCCTGTGTCAGCTTCTTATTCAGTAATTTTGTGAAAAGAAGTCACACAGGTTGCAGAATAAAGCTATTGCTCTTAGGACTCTGTGTTCATTTTCTAAAACTGCCATAACAAATGAGTGACCTAAAATGATACACATCTATTCTTTCATAGTTATAGAAGTCAGAAGTCTGAAGGCCCCTTGTCTCTCTGAAACCTGTAAGGGAGGAACTTTCCTTTCCTCTGCCAGCTTTGGTTGTTCCTACGATGTTAAGCATTATTTGGCTTGAGGTTACAGCTTGCCAATCTCATTTTTGTCTTCATATGACCTGTGTGTGTGTGTGTGTGTGTGTGTGTGTGTGTGTGTGTGTGTGTTTCTATATCCTTTCTCCTTTGTATTCTCCTTTTTTTTATAAAGATACTCAGAGGGGGCTTCCCGGTTGAATCAGTGGCAGGAATCTGCCTGCCAATGCAGAAGACATGGGTTTGATCCCTGGATTGAGAATATCCCTTGAGGGAAGGCAGCAAACTATTCCAGCATTCTTGCCTAAAAAATCCCACAGACGTAAGAGCCTGGCAGGCTACAGTCCAAAGGGTCACAAAGAGTCATATACTACTGAACACATTTGGCATGTTGGCCATACTTAGGGTGATTTCATTGGGAGATCCTTAATTACGTTTGAAAAGACCTTATTTCCAAATTAGATCAGTCTGAGGTTCCAAGAGGCTATAAAATTTTAGGAAGCATGGGGCACTCTTCAACCCTCTATAGGTACTTTCCCAGAAAGAGAAAGAAAAAAAGAAAAATCAACTTTAAAAACATACTGAGGCCCGCAGTAGATAGAAAGGAAGTGGTGAAGAGACTGTTTTGTGTTAGTTCAAGAAGTCTAGGGGCTCAGAGAGAAAGATGACCTGTTTGTGCAGCCAATTATTGTTACACCTCTGAGATGCACCAGGCAGTCTGCTGGGGCTGTGGAGAGGTGGATGTAAGGAAACAAAAGCCATTCTCATAGCATTTCTGGTTCAGTGGGAGAGATCAGTATTTAGCCTTCCAAACACAAAACCAAATCCATGACTGCAGATCATTAAGGAAGCTGTACCACTTACCGTGATGAGGACAGTGTTGGAGGGAGGTTCTTCTTTTCCCTTGTGGCTTTGTCAGGACACTTTTCTCTGAGGAAATGATATTTAAGGAGAGGTAAAATGAGGAATAAGAATTAGCCAGGAACAAGTATGAGAAGATCATTCCAGGCAGGTAGAGTGGTGAGTTCAGAGTGACAGTAGGAAGCCACTGTGGTTGTAACATGATTAAAGAGGATGAAGATGGGGGTGGGTGCCTGGACCCCAGTTATGGTGGGTCCCAGGTTCACGTTCGGGATCTGGGGCTCCCTGCAAGAGGACCGCCCAGAAAGATTTAAGCAGAGGAATGGCAAGCTCTGAATTTCATTTTATGTGTTCTCACTGGTTGATAGGTGGAGAGAAGATAGGGACAGAAAATGACACCTGGGGGGCTGAATCTGATAAGGTGATACAGGTGGCTGGAGCAGAGACCTTGCTCCCCAGGAAACAGCCCATCTATTCCTGTTGCTTGCAGGTGATATGGAGGGCCCCCAGTGGATTGTTCCCCAGGCGAAAGGCAATCCTGACTCAATAGGCTATTTCTCCAGTGGAGATTTGTGTAACTCCATCATCTAGATAGAACTGACTTTTAAAAATGATGCAATGAAAATCATTTTCAAATGGATCTTATTTAAAATGAACAAAAGGGGATTTTATGTCTCGCTACTGAAATTTGGAAATTGTATTCCAAGTTGCAGTGTAGATCCAGAATTCGTGCAGATGGGCATGCCCTGCTTTGACTCTCATGCTAGCTCATTGGCATCTGAAAGTGCCATCACACAGGATGCAAAGGCCTTCCTAGAAAAGTGTGAGGCTCTAAGACCTAGAAATAGTGGCCTGTGGTGTCTCTGAACCAGCAGGGTGCCCCATATCCTACCAGAAAGCCACAGGGGGAAAGAGAAGAAAATTCAGATGGAATGAAATGTAAGAAAGGGTTTCCCAGGTGGCTCAGTGGGTAAAGAATTGGCCTACAACTCAGGAGATGCAGGCAGACTCAAGTTCAATCCTGGGTCAGGAAGATCGCCTGAAGAATGGCAAGGCAACCCATTCCAGTATTCTTGCCTGGAGAATCCCATGGACAGAGGAGCCTGGTGGGCTACAGGCCATAGGATTGCAAAGAATTGGACACATCTGAAGCGACTGAGCTGGCACGCACGAGGTGTAAGGAAAGATGTCTCCCGCCCATGAAAGTGATGTGATCATTTCACTTTTTCTTAGAAACTATGCAGTTACAGCTCTCTCTGAGCTCTAAACATGCTTGGGTCTCTCCCACAGGATTCTCTGGTTTCTGGCTTCTTCTTCCTACTTTTGTAATTGGCTGAGAGAAGGCCAGCATCTGACTGTAGCTAATGAGTTCATTTTTTCTGGCAGTCACCTTATAGATGAACTGCATGGAACTCACCATGGAAGTCCTCATAGCTGAAGGATAGCCAATGTTATGTACACATTTTTCTGTTCATTCTTGAGCTCCTCTGGTCCCCTTAAAAATATACATATGATCCTTACAGATTATTCGCAGAGTGTCTGGATGCCAGAGGTGGGCTGGGCAGAGCTGGCCTTGGCAGAGGGCCCCAGCACCACTGGCCCATCTGCATAGTATTATCCACATGAGTAGGCTGCGTCCGTGAAAATCAACAGGATGACCGTATGGCAATGTTCAGATCTGAAATTATTTCAGATGGTTTCCTATGTACTTACAACTCTGTACTTTGCAATCTTTTGGATTTCAATTTGGAAAGTCATTCAAGTGAATAATTTAATGTCGGGCTGTTCCTTCTGTTTTCCTGTCAAACTCACAAAATTCTAAAAATGACTTTGTTATGAGCAAACTGACTGTGCTTAACAGGACAGTGGGGGGCTCCCGTTGTGTTTGTTCCAAGTCTAAAGGATCAGGTCGGACTTGACTTTATCAGGTTGGCACTGGGTTTTATGAAACAGGTCTGAGTTGTGGGAAGCCAGGTTTTTGCTCTTGGATAGTGTCTTACCTGGAGAGAGAAAAACTTCATGATCTGTGAACCGACTATTGACCTTAAGAGATCACAAACCTCAGGAGAGCTGGGAAGGCTTTGATTTCACCAGGGGAAAATGTGACCATTATTAAAGTCACAGAGATCCTCCTCATTCATGCCCCTTGACCCCTGACTTTTCTACAAGTATGATGGTTTCCTGGCTGTGAGTGAGTGAGTGAAGTCGCTCAGTTGTGTCTGACTCTTTGTGACCCCATGGACTGTAGCCTGCAACGCTCCTCCATCCATGGGATTTTCCAGGCAAGTGTACTGGAGTAGGTTGCCATTTCCTTCTCCAGAGGATCTTCCCAACCCAGGGATCGAACCTGGGTCTCCTGCATTGTAGGCTGTAAAAGTACTCAAATAACTTTTTAGAATTAGGTAAAATACATTTCGCATTCATTGTTATTAGAATTGTGCATGTATGTGATTTAAAGAGTTCTAGACGGAGGAGCCTGGTAGTCTGCAGTCCATGGGGTCACAAAGGGTCATACACGACTAAGCGACTTCACTTTCACTTTTCACTTTCATGCACTGGAGGAGGAAATGGCAACCCACTCCGGTGTTCTTGCCTGGAGAATCCCAGGGACGGGGGAGCCTGGTGGGCTGACATCTAAGGGGTCGCATAGAGTAGGATACGACTGAAGGGACTTAGCAGCAGTTGAGTTGGTGGCGCAATGGTAAAGAATCTGCCTGCCAGTGCAGGAGATTCAAGAGACAGGGGTTTGAGCCCTGGGCTGGAATGATCTTCTGGAGAAAGAAATGGAAACCCAGTACAGTATTCTTACCTGGGAAACTCGCATGGACAGAGGGCCTGGTATACTACAGTCCATGGAATTGAGTCAGACACGACTGAGCGCGCATGTATGTATGCGCACGCACACGCGTGCACACACACACACACGCAGAGTTTTTCAAAACTTGTTTTAAAATCATCATTCCTTTGCCACTGCAACTCAACTCTTTTCCACTTCCCAGAAGTAACCACATTTGAATTCCTCCAGCTGATTTTTATGGAACTTTCTCCATATCTCTGAGTAATATACATACATTATGTCTTTTTGATTTTTCCATCTTAAGCATTATCTACTGACTTCCTCCTGTGACAAGTACAGAGCTGATTTTCTTTCATACCCTTTCACCTCCACCCTCTTTATACCCTGTTCTCATCCTCATGCTCCCAATACAATTATATCGTACTTTGGTTTAGATGGATGGTCAGTGTCTATAGGATTGAAGCAGATTATACTGTGCTTCCTTTTGCTTTTCCATGTCATTTTCCCCCCTGGAGTTAATCATTCTCTTTTGTATGATTTTTTCCTGTTACTTTTAATGTATTCGTCTCTTCATTATTAGCCTCAAACGCCTCCCAATCATTCCGACACGTCTGTGGATTGTCTCTTCCTGAGGCACTGCTCCCACAGGCTCCTGACCTACTCCAATCTGAAAAGACTGACTGCCCCCCAGCGGACACCACTGTGACCCTGTGTCTCCCTTCACGACTCGGAGAAGCTCCTCCTCTTCCCGCCTGTACGACAGCACTGATGTCCTGCAGCTCATGTCTTTTTAAACATTTTTATTTACTTGACTGCACCAGGTGTTAGTTGCAGCATGCAGGATCTTTAGCTGTAGTGTGTGAATTCTTAGGTGTGGCATGTGGGATTCAGTTCCCTGACCAGGGATTGAACCCGGGTCCCCTGCGCTGAAAATGTGGAGTCTTAGCCACTGGACCACCAGGGAAGTCCCCCTGTCTTCTTTATTTTTCCCTTTTGGTGGACTGTAACTCTCAGTAGCTTCCTGAGAAGGATTTGTGGGTGGTGCAGGACGGAGGAATTAAAGCTTTGCATGTCAGAAAATGGTTTTCTGCTACCCTCTCACACTCAGTCAGTTCACTTCAGCCGCTCAGTGCTGTCCGACTCTAGTAGTTAAACCCGGTATAGAATTCCAATCACAGTTTGCAGGTGTGGCTTTGCTGTCTCACAGCTTCCGCATTTGCTTCTGAAAAACCTGATGCATTCTGATAACTGATCCTATTAGGTTCTCTGTCTCTTGGTCTCTTTGTCTCTTTTTGGAAATGCACAGGATACTCCCTTTGTCTGCAGTGACCTACTACAGTCTCAGGATCGATAGCCCTTGTTATGGATATATGTCATACCGTGGATATTAGACCTATTTAATCTGATTTTGTGTGTCCTCCAGTTCTGGAAGATTTTCTTGAATCAGTTTTTCAATAATGTCTTGACTTCCATTATCCTCATAAAATGTTCGAGGGATCTTTTTTTTTTTCCTTCAAGGTTGGAACTCTAGAATCGGTCCACTGATTTTGTTTCCATCTCATATTTTACATATTTTTGTCTGTTTGCTCTAGTTCCTAGAGCAAAAACATTTTTTTTTAATTCAAATGGAATATTTCTATAGTCAATACATAATTGTTTGAAGAATTCAGAATGTAGGCGTTGTGAATTAGACACAGAATTTAGCACAAATATGAATCAGATGATCTACTGGTGATTTTATGGTTATGGGTAACACAAAGTCTATTGTTACCATAAATGGATAATTATTGTGGGTCAGAGAATAGGTAAAAACTAAGGAATTATAGAACCTCAAGGGTAGGCTGGAACAGAAAGGAGAAAAGCCTAGAAAAGAGTGGGCATGGCTTTAGCAGTCCTTCAGACCATATCACCATCCCAGGAAGGATGGGGAAGACCATATTTAAAGCAGTCTGGGTTCTGGAGGGTGAAACCAAGCCTTGAGAAGTCCCTACAATTTGAATTCCTGAGTTCAGAAAAATCACTTGATACTAGAAGCCCAAATCACAGAGATAAGACAAATTCTAGAAGTGAGAACACGAGTGGTCCTAAGCTTCACCCTTCAGTTCAGTTCAGTTCAGTTCAGTTGCTGAGTTGGACATTTCCTGATTTATGTCAACGTGGCTAATTCCAGACCCACCAGCCTGTGAACCTGAGCCCTTTAAGCTGCATGGCCAGCACTGTCTCAGCCCTGGGGGTGGCGGCTTCTATGAGCTGAACATCTTCAGAGTCACAGCTGTGAAGAGTGGGCTGGAAAGAGGCAGAGAGAGATGATGATGAATATTTCAGACCGCTAGTGACTACCCATCACTTGCACCCCCAAATACTAGGTTTTCCTCTTATACCCAGTTTTTAATCTGATCTCAATGCCAGTTTTAGTTCACCTGAACTTTGGGGTTTTTTTTGTTTTTTCCATTTATTTCACAAATTTTGCCTAAATTTCCTATGTAAGCCTTAGAGTTCTTCCTCTCTCCTCACCTTGAAATTGTAACTTAAATTCCTCTAGAATTCTTCTTAAGGTTTACCAAGAGAATAATGTGATTAGGACATCCTATTTACTTTCTGTCCTTCAGCAATCATTTCTCTGCTTATTAAACCTAGTCTTTTCTTTGTTCATAGTAGCCTACAGTCTTTTTGAAGCAGAGGCTGTCTTCTCTTTATTGTCACTCAAACCTTCTACACACAGGGTCAGTATAGGTACACCAGCACAGTGAGCACCCCTGACTCCATCTAACCATCTCTAGAAACTTTTTCTCCTTGGGTAGAATCTCAGCTTTCTTTCAGTCTTACCTGCTATGAAAGGCTGATCTCAGGAAACAATCAGAATACAAACCTAAATAAAGCTGTTGTCTCTTCCAAGAATGTTTGCTGTCGAAACCCCATCTTGCTGGTCAGTGAAAGTATTTGTCAGTAAAGAAAGAAATGGCAAAGTACAAACTAAGGAGAAGGTTTCTGGTTGCCAAGGATCCTCTCCATTCTCTTTCAAGACATTCCCTGTAGACAGCTGCCCATCAGGGTTCATCAATAGCAGTCCTTTGTGTAGTCTGTAATTGACTACCCAAGAACACCTGCCCGTGGGTGGCCACACTTCCCCTGAGGCTCACGTACCTTCTGCAGGAGGAAACAAACCCCAGACTCATGGACAGAGCTCTTGATGAAGCGAGGCTCAGAAAAGCAGCCCATGCCGTGATCTGAACAAGGCTGGCGTCCTCAGTAATCAGAGCACACCTCATTCCCCCGTGTGCACAACACTGCCTCTTGAAGGCTCAACTCTGTCTTTGGATGTAGCCATGATCAGTCATTAAATCCATTTCTAGCCTTTCTTCTCCCCCTGGAGAATGGGAAGCAGGGCTGAAAATTCCACGCTTCTAATTATGGCTAATCTTTCCCAGTGACCACCCCGCATCAAGGAGCCCACCAAGAGTCACTTCATTAGAATAAAAGACACTGCTTTCACCCAGGAAATTACAAAGGTTTTAGGGGCTCTGTGTCAGGAACCAGGACCAGAGATTCAATATTATCACTAAAGGTGCTCCTAGAGTTCTTTTCAGTTAGGGAATTACAAGGGTTCAGAAGCTCTGTGCCAGGAATAGGGCCAGAGACCAATGTATATTGTTCCTATTATCTCATAGTTGGAGAGGATGGTTTTATTTTACTAGGAATATGGACTGAATGTGTCAAATGACACAGATGGTTTGAATTTAGATGACAACAAGAGACTGGAAAGGGCAACAGAGAAAGGAAGAATGAACTGGAAATGAAATTAATACCATTTCCTCAGCTTTAAACCTTCCTTTCCTCAGAAGAGATCAGTCCATACATGCCTCACCATTTTCTGGATCAAATGTTCATGGTTGAGTTTCCATTTCTAAGCAATCTTGTAATAGCACTTCTATACTTTTTGAATCTTTTTATACACATTATCTCATTGCGTCACGTGGAACAGGTTGAGCTTCTAATATTATTCGAATTTCAAAGGTAGAGTGAATGGAGTGACAGAGAAGCAATGTGACTTGCTCAAGGTCATGGTGACAGCGAGTCATCAAATTTTGACCAATGTTGATCACAATCAGTGTTGAACACTTACTACAAGTCTTACACTAAACAATTTTTTTTGAAAAATTCCCAACCACCACAGAAGATGGGAAGTGATCTTTAGCATTGAATTATAGAAGAGAAGGAAAAAAAAGTGACTTGTGAATGTCACATAATTGATAGTGGCAGAGATTGTGTTTAAATGCTTGTCTTCAGAGTCTGTGACCTTAACCACTATTTATAGTTTGTCTCTGTAATCTAACAAATTCTCCTTCTTGCATAGTATGGTCACTTTTATATTGAATCCCATCTCTCTCCACTACAATTCCCTCATTTTTAGACAGTTTCACTATTTGTAGCATCATCTCATCTCTTCTCTGCTGGTCCATATATATCACTTCTTTTGTATTTATTCTTTCATATACCTCACTTCTCTAGCCTCCCAACATAGCAGATTCTTAAGTATTATTTGTATGTGTCTCTTCTTTCTCTAATTATCTTGGAAGTATTTTAAGGTATAAGCAGCTTCATTAGTTTTATGTTACAGTTTAATTTTTGCTTTGAAATTCAAGTCTCCAAACTCCAAATGTAATCCTTTAAAAATTTTTTTTAATTAATTTATATTGGAGTATATTGCTTTAAAATGTTGTGTTAGTGTCTACTATGCTGTAAACTGAATCAGCTGCACATGTACACATAACCCTCTCTTTTGGACTTTCTCCCCATTTAGGTCCCCACAGTGCATTAAGCAGAGTGCCCTGTGCTATGCAGTAGGTTCTCACTAGTTAGCTATTTATAGGTATATTAATAGTGTGTATGTGTTGATTCCAATCTCCCACTTCCTCCCCGACCCCTTCCCTTGAAATTGGGCCAAATGTAATACTTTGAGCAAAAGCAAAGTCTGCAGATCCAGGAAGACTGAAGCTCCAGTGCTGACTCTTTCCCTCACTGGCTGAATGACAGTGGTCAAGTCTCACGACCTTTCTGAACCACAGTCTGCTCATCTATAAAATGGAGATAATGGTAGCGACTAAATTATAAGTTGAATACAGGGAGTATTCTAGGTAATATATAGTAGGTATTTAGCATAGTGCATAGTAGCAGATTAAAAATGATGTAATGATGGGAGCTGATATAAGTGTTACCATCATTATTAATCATAATTATGGAAAGAAAGCTATGAGCTTTGGGAAACATTCCACACCTGATATTTCTCTTGCTTAATAAATAAATCCCTGGTATATTTTAAGAGTCTAATAAATAGAAGTATCTCCCATATAATTCAGGATAAAAAGTGTATTCATATATTTTGATAGATGCCATCTCTTAGATTTGATATTGGAGGTAATAGATAATGTTGTTGCAGCAACACTAGATTCCAGGAAAAAGCACTGAGAAATGGCAATCTACAGTGACAAGTTCTGGAAATTAAAAATTACTTTTCTTTATCTTTCGATATCTTCTAGCCTTTTACTGTTATTGGATTGTGAAAAGAGTGTCATTCTTTTGAAAATAACTATAGCTGACCAAAACTTTTTAATATGGTCAACAGGAGCATCTCTTATTTGTCTGAAGCTGCGCTGGGCTCATAAATGATTGGTATAAAGACTTAGAAATGGGATGGCCAGTTCCAACATGTAGCCGGCAGTATAATGAATAGCAGAGTTGCAGGATCCTGCCACTCTGATTGCCGCCTTCTTCCTATTTGCTTTGTTCATCTCTGAGGAGAAAATGGACCACATTTCACCTAAGACCACCTAATCCTGCTGTTGGACATTAAATGTTGATTTTAAACATTAAAACTGCTCAGCTTGTGGGTTTATGACCCACAGATTCTTTTATTTATCTATTTTTAGGTTTTAATTTCTTTATGTTGAAATGGCCAAATCCACTAAATTGAAAGAAAATGAAAAAAAAAGAAAGAAAATGAGATCTGGAAGCTGTGACTTTCCATGAAGTGTATCCAAAGACAGCTGGTCGGGAGAGGATAATGGGGGGATTTTGCTGCTTGTGCTGGCTGGAAGGGCAGGGCTGAAGTGTACACACTGGTTATTGAATGCTTTATGATTTGGTTGTATTTGGATTATGGTTTTTAAAATATCTGTGGGTTTTGAAAACCCCAAACAATGTATCAATAACCCATGGCCCATCAATTTTATTGTGGCTTTCATTTTATAGAGAAAGAGTGGTTTTGCATTTGCAATGAATTAGCTGTTTATCTTCCCAACATTCTCATTTCATTATAGTGATGCAGTTTATTCACCTAATGGTAAACAATTTTTTTCCCTAAAGCCTGGTCAGAACTTGGCTTGAACTAGAAGGATTTCATTTTGAGAGTGTTCGGTGTGTTGCTGTAAAACAATCTAGTTTTTGTGTTGACAAAGATGAGGTTCCTGTGATTTATAAGTACCTTTCCTATGGAATTATGACTGTGTGCCCTGCCTCTCTCTCCTTCTTTGTTAATTAATAAAATAGAAAGTAATTGTGGAGTGGCCATAAGCTATTGAAAAAAAAATCAGTAGCTGTTGCTGATATTAATTATTTGGTATCTGTAGCCTTCAAAATAATGTTCTTTGTCTTACCAGAAGCAGCTAAAATGCAGTGACACTTAGATGATACCCCACCAAGTGTTCAGGCTAAAGATTTCTCTGTATTGTTTTGTTGCACATGTGTTCTGTTTCTCAAAGCCAGGTGCTTAGCCTTTCTTTTCCCAAGATTATTATACAGGAAAATACAGGGATCATTGCATCGTGATGCATCTTCTAGGAGTGTTGGGAGGCAACAGAAAGAGACAAGTGCAACCTATATGAAAGATGGTTTCCTCAACTCTTTGTTGCGATAAATGCGTTGTAAATGGAAACATACTGTGGTGTGTTGGCAGGCAGGTCATTCGAGTCTCTGGATGTAGAGAATTACAGTGCTGTGTCTGTGTCATGTCATTTTATTTTGCACTCATGTGAGCAGTTGCAGGAATGCACAAGCTAACACATCAGCTCTGAGAGAGCCGAAATGAAGGCCTACGGATGGATGAGCTTCAATAGCCAATAGTTGACAGGGGTGGGAGTCCTGAAGGATGATTTCATTGACTTGTTGCATCTCTCATGCAAACAAGGATGTGGCAGTTTTCAAAAGGGCAGATTGGTCTCTTGAATCTCCAGGGATCTATGTGAATAGTGTGTATTTGGAGAAGTGATTACAAATAGTAATGGGCTCGGAGAATCACAAACCAGAAAGTAAGTGTTCTAAGACCTTACAGCCATAGGATCAAATTCAGGGAAAATTGGATTTTTAATAATTGTATGTATGCATGTATGTATCCATTTATTTTTTTCTAAATCTGATTTCGACCTTGAATAAAACTACTATAGTAGGAAAGAGAAAGTGTTAGCACAATAGGCAGTATCTAGGACTTGATTTAGTGGTCTGTTATGTTATTTGCCTGTTTGTTCACTTAGTTGGTAGTCATGCTTAAGTCTTTAAGGAAGCAAAGCCCTAACTGATTATCTCTGTCATTATCGCTCACTTGATGTTTCTTTTTGCATACCCAGGAACAGAAACCATAGCCACCTTTGCCGAGTTACATATTCAGGTTTACCCACTCCAGTACTCTTGCCTGGAGAATCCCATGGATAGAGAAGCCTGGCTGGCTGCAGTCCTTAGGGTCACACAGAGTCGGACACAACTGAAGCGACTTAGCATGCACACACACATGCATGCAGCTTTTTATTCTTTGGGGATTACAGTTTTGAACTGTGCTAAAGGTAGACACATTTACTACTTTCATAGCTGCATGTCGACTGATGTTTGAGAGATCCCTAGATGGTCCTAGCTCAAGAACTAATCCACAGGCATCAGTTCTTTCAGTGGTAGAACCACAGAATATTCAACCTGGCAGGGACTAGGAAATCACTTTGTCCAAGCTCTTCACTTTGCAAAGGAAGAAAGTGATGTAAAAAAAAAAAAAAAATACAAGAAGAAAAAAAATAAAAAAGAAGAGAATTCATTGCCCAAGGCCATGCTGTCAGGGTGGGATTATCAGGAATAGAATTTAGGTTTCTTCACTTTCAGTGTTTTATAAATGTCTCAAAATATTGACTTTAAAATGAAATAAAGTCCATTTATTTCAAAGAAAATTTAATAACAGTTTAGTTTTTATATAAGCAAATAAGTTTTTATAGTTTTTACTGAACTTTTTTTTTTAACTTTTTTTTTTTTTTAATTACATTGCATGTAGTTCTTGTACAGAAAGGGAAAGGGCAGTGGCTTTTAACTGGAGATGAGTTTGCTCTTCCCCATGGCATTAGTAAGGCCTGAAGACATTTCTGATTGTCATGACTGAAGGGGAGACGAAAGGGCAGTGGCCTCTAAAGAGACCAGACGGGCTGCTAAACTTTCTACCGTGCACCCGTCAGCTCCCTTGGGAAAAAGTTATCGAGTCAACCAGTTCAGAGTTTCAGTAGTTCCACCACTGAGAAACCATGTAGAGGTGTAGCCTTTGAGGAATGCCACAGCACCCTTTGTTTACCTCTTTTTCTTTTTACTTATTAATCTTCCATGGTTCTAAGAAAAAAATCCAGCAAGAACAGGGCTTCTACGGACCCAAATACGTGTGTGCTACCGTGATTGATATTTACAAAAAACTCTTCACACATATGTAGAATACTGAAAATGTTTGTGAATGCTGGGTTCCAAACACGGTACCCTTGTGTAAGAATTTCTACATAATTAAGAATTCTCACTGCTCAGCAACGATCACCCAGAACACATGCTGGCCATAAGCATGAAGGATAGCCTTGGTGGAATTCAGACCATTTAAAGCAGATGAACACATATGTGTGGGGAAAGACCAGGAAGACCAAGAACAGTCTAGAAGGGTTAGGAAATGGCTGTGTGAGAGGCTTTGGAGGACACCTTCTCTTGTTCAGACAAACTCTCACACTTTCTTGAGGGAAATCAGATAATGTAAGGAGTCTTCACAGCCCAGGAATCAGGCATTTTTAGACCTCATTGGTTTTCTAGAGCAGTCTGCTTAATCTTTATCCCTTGTTGCAAACAAACCAGTAGACGGGCAATACCGCCCAACAAAAGAATAAAATTTGTCCATCTATCATTAAGATAATTGTTATTGATTAGTCTCCTTGTAATTTTCTGCTTTTTGTTTTCAGATGTTGGTTATAAATCACACCCACAACAGGCACGGAGCCTGTGTTTGTGTCTATTATGTGGTCCTGATAAGGCTGGGCAGCATTTTTCGCCTTCCTGATGCAAGTTATTGAGATTGATTGAAGCGCTTTGCTGGTCCTATCCTAGACACTATGTAATTAATGTTTCATTATGTTAATACATGCAAATGTGAGAGTGTGTGTTTGATTGGGAGGTGAGAGAACAAAACAGGATTAAAGAGTTCACGCCAAAGTACAAATTAATTTATTGCATTGCTAACTGCCCTCTGAGGAATGAGGGAGTAGGCTTCAAAATGAAAGAAAAAAAATGCAAATAAAGAAAGAGCTGTTGCATGTCTGTGTCACTGAGAGGTAGTTCCCTTGACAATGATAAAAAGGATATTCAGTCATGTGACAGAGTTCTTACCCACGCTGTGGTTTTCAGCAGTTCACATCTCCCTCTTTAGTTGAAGGGTTTAGGATGAGAAAAGTCACAGATTATTTCCTCTTCACATACACAAGCATTTATACCTATACAGAATGCATGAGGATCATACCGAAACATGAAACTTCATGCCGTATAAAGATCTTTCATATGCAGTTAGTGGTTGATTTTATGACATTATTTGAGTTGTAGAAGGGATTTTATTCCCAAATCAATCATCCACAGGTCTGTCCCAATGATTTGCTTACTACTGGATGTTTCTTCTTAGTCTTCATGGTGATAATTTTGATTGTTTCCTATTATATCAACATATTTGTATTTTGTGATTTACTTATCTATTTCCCTACTATTAGACAGTTAGTATATTTTAATATAGTTGAATTTGCTATCATATCAAACATTGCAATGAGTTTTTTTTCTTTTTTTTTCTTCTTTTGTATATGCAGTAACTCCATTGAATTATTTTTCTTGAAGTAGCTTCTTGGGAGCGAATTTACTATAACCTAAATTTTTTTTTTTAATGGGCTTCCCAGATGGCTCAGTGGTAAAGAATCTGCCTGCAATGCAAGAGACCTGGGTTCAATCCCTGGGTTGGGAAGATCCCCTGGAGAAGAAAATGGCAACCCACTCCAGTATTCTTGCCTGGGAAATCCCATTGACAGAGGAGCCCGGTGAGCTACAGCCCATAGGGTCAGTGGTAAAGAACCTGCCTGCCAATGCAGGAGATGAGGATTTGATCCCTGGGTTGGGAAGATCCCCTGGAGAAGGAAATGGCAACCCACTCCTGTTTTCTTCCTATTCTTGCCTGGTAAATCCCATGGACAGAGGAGACCAGTGGGCTATAGTCCATGGGGTCACAAAGAGTCAGACATGACTTAGGGACTGAACAAATGAATGGAATACTTTTATGGTTTTAGATATACATTGCTTTCTTTAGAAACATTCCCATTCCCAATATCTGGCATAGAGACTTACAGTTACTGAATTTAACTCAGCCTAGACTTTACTAGGGCTTCCCCTGTGGCACTAGTGGTAAAGAATTTGCCTGCCAACACACGAGATCTAAGAGACATGGGTTAGATCCCTGGGTCAGGAATATGTCCTGGAGAAGGAAATGGCCACCCACTCCAGTAATCTTGCCTGGAGAATCCTACGGACAGAGGAGCCTGGTGGGCTACAGTCCATAGCATCACAAAGAGTTAGACATGACTGAAGTGACTTACTAAAGTGCAAGGATTTTAAGGTTTCCACATTAAGTTGTTTCAGCCAATGATACCTTAAGGTGGATAAAAATTATTGAATCTTCCTCTCCACTAGGTAATACTGTTTTGAGTAGGTTTTGAAAATGAGAAGCTGAAAAAAGAAGGTTCTAGAAAGTAAGATGCAGCCAGGAAGGTCAGGGCTGAGGATATTTTAAGAAGAGAACCCTAATGCCAGTAGGAGAGCACTGGATACCCAGGCAGTGGAGGACGGGGAAGGACTTTGAAAGAGAAGTTTAGAAAATGCTACGCAAACGTGATTGTTTCCTATCCAAGTGTATTAACTGGAGGTATTGAAAAGGCATCGTTGTAATATATACTAAACTACTAGTGTGATGCATACTTTTGCTCATTTATTTTGTTTGCTGCTTTCTTTGGGTTTTGTTGTTGTTGTTGTTTTGCTTTCGTTTCTGGTGATTACTTGGGAGGAAGGGGCAAGGTGGGCATCTGTGGCCCCACCCATCTTTTTCCTACTGTCTGTGGCTGTTTTCCTGCTACAGTGATAGAGTTAAATAGTTTCCTCCACATGCCAAAAATGTTTACTGTCTGGCCCTTGACAGAAAACAAAACAAACATGTAGACTCCTGATATTAAAAAAAAAAAAAAAAGGTGAAATAGAGTTTAGAGTCAAAAATATCATTTCAAATGCAAATTCACCCATTGGGCAAATTTTAATTTGTTACAGACTTAACCTCAGTTTTTTTTCCCTCCCTTAAATCAACGTCATAATAACTTCACCAACTGGTTGAAAATGAAATCATATAGTAGGTCGAAGTATCCGATCCCCTTGTTCTTCCCTCCTATAAAGGTAGAACTTCCAAACTATAATTAGTGTTTATATCATCTAATAATTATTTGTGCACTGTCCCAATGTGGTCAAATGAAGATCCATTAGTATATGTAAATTTCAAAAAAAAAAAAAAAAAAGTTTCTGGATGAATTAATGCAACAAGAACACCAACTCGATCTTCTGTAATTTCCCCGTGCTTTTAGCTGTGGCCATGCTAAACTGTTAGTTGCTGATGTCAGCACCAACTGGAAAGGTTTCCTGAACATATTTATCTGTGTCAAAACACTGAACCCACCACTATTAAGCAAAAGGGCATAGAGTTGTGAGTCATTGAATGTGATGGAGCAGGGCTCTCGCCTATGATCCCAACTCTCATGCGTCATTCTGCCGTTATTCTTCATAGTCAAAGCCAGTGGAGTTAATAGTGTCTAAGTGGTTGCAGTCCTTTCTACCATGATTCACATGTCGTTTTTCACAGTCATTTTGCAGACTGACAGGGAAGTGGGATAGCTTTTGTTTCACAGTCCCCTTCACATAGACCCATTGCATTTTTAATCACTGGGTTTCAATTTATTTACAGTTATAGGCCAGTATGATGAACCCACAGTCATGTCTTTCCAGTTATGACCAGGAAGTATTCCAATAAACATTGGCCTTTTATCCCTACCAGAGACATTTCCATTAAAGAGTAACCAGCATTTAGATGCTAATGATTGAATGAAACAATCATTCTCTTTACATCCAAATTTAAAAATCCAGAAACGTGATAGTATATCATACATTGCAAAAATAGAAATGTATATACTATATTTCAATAAAATTAATTCTAAATGCTTCCAGTGCCTGACAAGATTTCTCACTATAAGATAAAAATAAACAATTTCCAAAAAAGAGTACCAGTGTGAACATCTGTGTCATCCTTAAAACAGTGATAGATTGGAGACCATGTATCCCAGGTTGCTTTCAACGATTCTAGTTTATACATGTTGTCCTGGCATAATTATAAATTGAGTTCCCTTTCAGTCTCAAAAGTGTCAGATTTATGTTAAAAATATGTGATTATCCTAGTGATCACACCAATAATTTAGCTTGAAACTAGCCAAGAGCAAAATGTACATTACCATCATCAGCCTGTCCTCGTATTGCATACATTTTTTGTTAAAGTTTACTTGTTCACCATCACTTTGATGGTGAAAACAGTTGACATTCTGATGTTCAGTATCAAGTCCACCTAAAAGCTACTTTTGAAACCTTCACCAACTGTGTTATTAACTTTCTATCTTGGAGATGCTATCCAAGTGGCCTTCCGTGAAAGCCTTTGACCTGCAGTCTGGATAAGAGCTTCTTCAGGTCCCGCTTGCCCGTAAATGACAGATTTCTAGTTGAATCCTGCAGCCAGGAAACCAAACTGTAGACTTCCTGGAAAGTGATTACTCAAGGAAGCTCAAAATATTCCCTCTCTTTTCTTTATTCACCTTTGGCTCATTGAACATGTTGAAGATACACTCTTGCCCTGAGACTAATGCTACCCAACACTTTTATTATTATTATTATCTATTATGTCTTCATCACTGCTAAACGTAAACAGAGATGGGATTGAAACAAAAGTGTAGGCATGGTTCTTGATCTTGAGAGTTGTAGATCAGGTATCAATATGTGTGGTGGATCCACAGGTTTTCTGGGCTAATCAAAATTTGGGAGCTCTGGTGTTTATAAATTCTGATGATCAAAGGCCTTGTTTCTTCTTAGATCCATAAATCTTCATCCATGTATCCCCCCCAAGGATAAATCTTGGTTTTGGGATTGAGGAACCACCCCAGGGAGAAAGTAAGGTAGACAGAGGTTTTCCACTTTGGTGTTGCTCCTCCATGTGTTTCCCCCACCACCCTGTTCGTGCACAGGCACCCAGGTCTTCTGCGGATGGACAGCTACTGCATTCCAGTGGGCCCTTTCCAGGCCATCCCAGGACCCCCTCCTGCCAGTCCCCACTGTGTTAACCAGAGGCTCTTCCTTCCAGGGCTGACTGGGAGACGTATTTGTCTTCTGATAAGCCACCTTACACAAAGTGATTCTGGGAATCATGGAATCATTGACTGTGACTATCTTCCTGGGTTACCTGTTTACATGACCTTGAAGTTTCATTGCTCAGACGCTGCTTGATGGATTTTCTGGGATTACAGTAGCCAAAGGGCAGCCTCCATCAAATATTTCGATTAATTCCATGTGTGTCTGCCTCTCTCACGTCTGAGCTGGTTGACCCCACTTGGCTATGTAGTCTACTTTTTGTACAGTGTAAGAAAAATAAAGGGCATGAATAAGAAGAAGAAAGATGATACAGAATGAGACCTAGACTAGAATTAAAGCAAATCTATGACTTCTTCTTCCTCATCTGAGCTATATGATCTTGGGGATCCTCTCTGAGTCTTTTTTTCCCTACCTGCAAAATAAAATTAACAGTTTCTCCCTGACCAACAGGATCACCTGAGGTTTCCATGTAAACTCTAAGTAAGTTACTAGAAATATAGGGGAAAAAATAAACAGGGTAGAAAAGAACATGTTTGTAAATTGCAATGCAAGCCCTCCACAACTCTTCACACAACCTTGACCCATGGTTGAGAGTAACCCCCAACTCCAACCCTCAGATCACCCTCTGTAAAGCATAATAGACCGAACTGTAAGTAACTGACTTTGATCATTATCAGTTCTTTTCATGTTAATGTTATTTATTCCTCTGGCTATGCAACATCAGGGGCATATTTTCCAGCTGTTTTTTTAAGAGGAGAGAAAAAGAATTGAAAAGGAAAGAGAGATTTTATTTATTTGATTACATTAAAATAGTAACTGCTTTGACTAATACGATTAACATTTATACTAATTATAGTTCTTAAAATGACAGTCCCAGTATATATCACACAAATCAAAATGTTATACAACAAAGAGTGACCTCCTCTCTTTATGTTCTGGTGACATCTATTAAGTCCCCAGCTGCTCTGATCTTGAGGTAATAAGAGGTTAAAGGA
Source organism: Odocoileus virginianus (assembly GCF_023699985.2). Taxonomy (NCBI): domain Eukaryota; kingdom Metazoa; phylum Chordata; class Mammalia; order Artiodactyla; family Cervidae; genus Odocoileus; species Odocoileus virginianus. The sequence goes on along the minus strand of NC_069695.1, from coordinate 7,957,680 downwards.
GCTGAAGGCGTTAGGTGAGAACCCATAAGTGGGACAGAATAAGAAAGGAAGTAAGATTCCTTTGTCTGGGATCTTGGGTTGTGGGGGAAGAAGTGTCTCCAGCTGATGAATTATAAGGGAGCCTGCATTTGAGACAGGGGCCTGTGGACCACACTCAGTAAACTCAGCACATTTTCTGCTCTTGGTTTTGCATTTCATCTGAGAATTGTGTGCAAATTTACTTCTGAGTGTTTTATAGTAACACTTGGACCTCTCCGTGGAATTACAGTTTGTATCATTCAAGGGAATATACTGTTCATTATTTAGATAAATTTAAGGCTTTTACTCTTCTGAAATTGAGATGCAGAAAATCATTGCTTTTATCCTTACTGATATTTTTAAAATTAGAGACAATCTAAGAGGAATTTATTAAAGATCGAGTAAGCTAAGTATATGGCAAGCAGCTGTGTGAGACGAACGTGATAATCACTACCCTGTGGAAACACCGTCATGGTAAGCAAGTGGATAGACAGTTGTCCAGGAATGGTGAAATGTGGCTAAACGGGGACTTCCCTGGTGGTCCAGTGGCTAAGACTCTGTGCTCCCAAAACAAGGACAGGGAGATGGTTCTTGTGGGTTTCTCATGAAATTTTTCCCTGAGAAAATGATATTTAAGTTGGCATAAAAAGTTGAATAGGAGTGAGCCAGGTACAGATAGGAGATTGTTCCAGGTAGGTAGAGTGGTGAGTTCAGAGTAAAGACAGGAAGCCGCTGTGGTTGAGACCTGATGGTCAAGGCAGAGGGTGAATATGATGGGGGGGGGGGGGGTGGCGGTGGGAAGGGGTGCCAGGAGCCCAGCTGTGCACCATCCATGTTGGGTTACAGGTTCGCACTCAGGATCTGGGGCTCCCTGCAAGAGGACTGCCCAGAAAGATTTAAGCAGAGAAATGGCAAGCTCTGAATTTCATTTTATGTGTTCTCACTGGTTGATAGGTGGAGAGGAGATAGGGACAGAAAATGAGACTTTCTGTCCCTTTGAGACTGTCTCCGCAATCAATGTCATAAACATACCCATCACCTCCAAAAGTTTCTTCCCACCCTCTTTATTTTTAAAATATTTCTATGATGAAAATCACATGGTCAGATCTGCCTTCCTAGCAGATTTTTAACTGTCCAGCACACCATTGTTAACTGTGGGCACCATGCTGTACTGTCAGTCTCTAGGACTTGCTTATCATGCATAACTGAAATTGTATGACCTTTTTGAAGCCAATGAAAACCTGTTCCTGCTGCAGCAGACCAGGTTAAACTGTGCTGGCTTAATTGCAACAAGAAAACAAAAGAAATGGGTTTTCCCTTCACCTTGAATATTTATTTGTGTAGAATGAAAAAAGCTAGCAGGCCTGTTTTCCTTTCCTCTGGGGCCTTTTAGTAAATTACAGTATGAGAATAGCATGTGTTGTATGGACTATCAGCAATTAGAAGAATGTATTTTCCACAAAATCTTTGAGCACTGTTGTCTACAAACCTTTGGAACAGGTACAGCAGGCAGTAGGGGCGAGAGTCAGGCCAGGGAGGGTCCTGAGGCAGCTAGGAGAAGGACAGGAAGAGAGAGGATGGCGTTCCTGGTTTGTGGTCTTGAACTAGGGGCCTGTTAGAAGGAGCAAGGTTGCCGGGGAGCTCCCTAGGCATTTGCTAGATGTGTGATGACACATGTGAATGAATGAATGACTAGAATGAGAAACTTTACCCATGTGCACAGCCTATAGACCAAATATTTTTAGTACAATTTTGTAGCTGGTAAATCCAGAGGAATGCAGCTCTGAGGATGGGGAGTCTAGCACCAGGCAGCAGCCCCAAGCTGTCGTCCCCTTCACTGTGAGTCAGCAGAATCCTCTTCTCAGGACAGGGATCCAAGACCACAGCCTGGAGGGAGGGCCAGGTTGGCCCTTTGCCTCTTTTTAAAATAACATTGCTGCATTTTTCAGTGGCTGACTCTTTGGTTAACTGGTTAACGGCGTGTCTTTATTATTATTATCATTTTTTATTGGAGTATGGTTGCTTTACAATGTTGTGTTACTTTCTTCTATAAAGCAAAGTGAATCAGCCTGACTTTAAATCATCATAAAAATATCTATATTAATATATTCTGCATTGCCTCTTGGCCAGAAAGCTGAAAAATATTTATTATCTGGCCTTTAACAGAAAACAAAAAGGTGACCAAACCTTCCTCAGACTATTCAAGGAAGTATGGTCAATATGAATATTGGTACTTTGACAGTAATATCAAATAATCTTTATCATTCACAATCAAACTAAGACAATGAGGTTTATACTTTTTTTTTAACCTCTGTTTCTGATTTTCTTTCACTAATATAAGCAGTTCTAAATCATTCATATTTTTATCTATGTAAGTTTCTATGTAAGTTTACTCAGTAGGTGTTTATTAAATATATCTGAGATAGGTAAGGGCTACTAAAGGCTGTGTGATCAGTCCAGTTCAGTCTCTCAGTCGTGTCCAACTCTTTGCAACCCCATGCACTGCAGCACACCAGGCCTCCCTGTCCATCACTAACTCCCGGAGCTTGCTCAAATTCATGTCCATCAAGTCAGTGGTGTCATCCAACCATCTAGTCCTCTGTCATTCTCCTCCAGCCTTCTATCTTTCCCAGCATCAGGGTCTTTTCTAATGAGTCAACTCTTTGCATCAGGTGGCCAAAGTACTGGAGCTTCAGCTTCAGCATCAGTCCTTCCAATCAATATTCAGGGCTGATTTCCTTCAGTATTGACTGGTTTGATCTCCTTGCTGTCCAAGGAACTCTCAAGAGTCTTCTCCAACACCACAACTCGAAAGTATCAGTTCTTCGGTGCTCAGCTTTCTTAATGGTCCAACTCTCACATCCACAAATGACTACTGGAAAAACCATAACTTTGATTATACTGACCTTGTTGGTAAAGAAATGTCTCTGCTTTTAATATGCTGTCTATGTTTGTCATAGCTTTTCTTCCAAGGAGAAAGTATCTTTTAATTTAGTGGCTGCAGTCACCATCTGCAGTGATTTTGGAGCCCCAGAAAAGAAAGGCTGTCAAGGTTTCCATTCTTTCCCCATCTATTTGCAATGAAGTGATGGGACTGGATGCCATGATCTTAGGTTTTTGAATGTTAAGTTTTAAGCCAGCTTTTTTACTCTCCTCTTTCACTTTTACTTTCTCTGTGTGATACAGAGACAAATATGATTGATTCATTTCTGCTTCCCTGGAGTCTGCAATATAATTAGAAATTCTCATAAATATGATATGTGATAGAAAGAATAGAGCCATAGGAGAAATACCAATAACCTCAGACATGCAAGTCACACCATCCTTATGGCAGAAAGCAAAGAGGAACTAAAGAGCCTCTTTATGAAGGTAAAAGAGGAGAGTTGAAAAGTTGGCTTAAAACTCAACATTCAGAAAACTAAGATCATGGCGTCTGGTCCCATCACTTCATTGCAAATAGATGAGAAAACAATGGAAACAGTGACAGACTTTCTTTTCTGGGGCTCCAAAATCACTGCAGATGGTGACTGCAGCCATGAGATTAAAAGGCGCTTGCTCCTTGGAAGAAAAGCTCTGACAAACTTAGACAGCATATTAAAAAGCAGAGACATTACTTTGCCAATAAAGGTCTGTTTAGTCAAAGCTATGGCTTTTCCAGTAGTCATCTATGGATGTGAGAGTTGGACCATAAAGAAGGCTGAGCACTGAAGAACTGATGCTTTTCAACTGTGGTGCTGGAGAAGACTCTTGAGAGTCTCTTGGACAGCAAGGAGATCAAACCAGTCAATACTGAAGGAAATCAACCCTGCATATCCATTAAAAGGACTGATGCTGGAGCTGAAGCTCCAATACTTTGGCTACATAATGCAAAGAGATGACTCATTAGAAAAGATCCTGAGGCTGGGAAAGATAGAAGGCAGGAGGAGAATGACAGAGGATGAGATGGTTGGATGATCTCACTGACTCAATGGACATGAGTTTGAGCAAGCTCCAGGAGAAGGTGAGGGACAGGGAAGTCTGGCATGCTGCAGTCCATAGGTTCACAAAGAACTGGATATGACTGAGTGACTAAACAACAAAGAGGTAGAATAAAGAGCTATCACTTCTAAGAGCTGGACCTGTCACTGGTATTCAATGAGACTTTATATCTCTCCACATTTTGTAAAATGAGAACCTGATGAGAATTAATGTTCATTATTTAATTAAGATTTATAGCTGGTTCTAATATATTATTGGGCATTCTAGTATATTGGAAATCAAGTGAACTGAGCCCCTTTTAATGTAATGGTTACAGCTCCTAGAGAAATCTCTGCCCTTTGTTTTGTTTGGTGTCTGTAGTAGGACTTGACCAGCAAAGGATTTACAAATGATTCAGCCTTGAGAACTTTCCAGATTTCTTCTGACAGTGACATTCCAGACATTCGGATATGCATGTTTGAAAGTATAGATATGGCTGGGTCACTCATTCTTTGGCCATCGTTTGGGCACAGAGTGCCTTCAATGCTGGTCCCCTCCTGCTAGTTTGCTGGGTCTGAGATAACAACCATTGTAACTAATAACTTGTGCAAGACACACATCCATGAAAAATAGGCAGATATATTTCTTCATCTTTCAGTTTCTTTTAGTTGAAGGACACCTGTATAGTTTCTTCATCCTTGAAGTTCATGTGGATCATGCATGTGTTGTATATAGAGAGAGTTCAGGCTTCCCATTATGGCTTTGATCCTTTGAAGAAACGTCATCCATGCTCTGCAAGTCACCTCCCATAGAATCTAAATCACCTTTGAATAAAACAAATTGTTTGTGATGGTCCTTTTTTAAAGGCTGACCTCCTGAGAGGTTTAAGGCTAACTAACTCTCTGTTCCAATGTTGATGTTTCTCTTATCATTGTGGGTTTTCTTTCTTGATGTGCTTCATGAACTCAGCAAGGAAAGATTTTCTTTCTGCTGATAACAAGATACACAGTTGATAGCCTGACAGAAAAGAATGGTATCATTTTAATTTAAAAAAAAAAGCAAAACAAAACACTGTTTGGCCTTCATGTTGACAAAATTGGACACTTGTAACACAAAATGTTTTACCAGTATGGCTCCCTGCATTAGACTTGATGCCACACTGTCAGCCATGAGCTTTGCTGAATTCTTAAGGGTTTCCCTGGACCTTCCGGACCTTTGTGGAATTCATCCTTCAGATTTGTAACAGCAGTTTCCACACGATGAATCCTTTCATTTCTCATGAATCGTAATAAAGCAGCCTATGCTTTGTTGGCAGAGTGATCTCTGCAGTCTTTTATCTTCAGGAAAAAAGATCAGACTCTCTCTCTATTTTACGGATAATGAGGTGGGTTGTTGGTCTCTTGGCACCTTCAGTAACTCCGCTTCTTTGTGCTCTCATATAAGTCTGTGATTAAACTGATCACTGTGTGATTATAGCAAATCTCTTCGTATAACAAAAATTTCCCCTAAATTTGAGGGTGATTTTTTTGTAAGTAGCAAAATTGACTCATAGACTTTTATAAGATGAGAGCTGAAGACACCTACAGGTTATCTGGTCCAACTCCTTGTTTCATTGTTGATTCCCAAGGATGTAGCCCACACTCAGAGGGGCTTGTGAGGGACAATGTTAGGCAAACTGCTCAGGTCTCCTGACCCCTTGTCCTGAGGGCTTTGTTTTGCAACAGCACACCTCTTTTGCTTATAAACTACACAAATTGCTCTACCGATCTGCCCTGGACTCTTTTCTGTCTTCAACAATCCATAGCTAATCCCCCAGCAGCTCCACTGATTCTACCTTTAAAAACAGGTCTTGAATCTGACCATTGCTTTTCAAGTCACAGCAACTCATGTGGACTGCAGAGCTAGCCTCCCAACTGGTTTCCCTTCTTCTTCCAGTGACCCCTGTCCTCACCACAGCAACCAAGAGGAGTCTTTTCCAAGATATCTCAGCCTCAGCACTACCAGTGTTTTGGACGGGCTGCTTCTCTCTTGTGAAGGGTGGCTCTGGGCACTGTGGCGTGGGCAGCAGCTCTCCTGGTCTCTTGTCACTGCATGCAAGTACCACCCTTCCCAGCTGGTACAACCAGAAGTGTCTCCAGCCTCCTAGCTGGGGGCGTGGAGAGGACGGGGTGGGAATATTCTGTATTCAGAACTGCTATTTTATAATATAAATTGGACCCTTTCACTCTCTTGACCAAAACTCTCCACTAGGTCTCCATCTTTGTCATTGTTAAAGCAAAGTTCTTTTGCTGATGAACCAGGTCTTACTTATCTCCCTGTGACCTCTTGGCTTTGTCTCCCTGCAGATTTCTTCCCCTAGATACCTAATCTTCATCTGCCATGGACTGAACACTGTGACCACCACCTGCACCCTGCCACTCCCTCCTACCCCTAAATACATATGTTGAAGCCCTAACTCCCAGTGTATATTTAGAAGTAGAGTCTTTGGGAGGTAATTACTTTTAGATGGAATCATGAGGATGGGGATGTCATGATGGGATTAGAGTCCTTATATGAAGAGGAAGAGAGGCTAGAATATAATCTTTTTACCCTTTATATTATTACAGGCCTATAGATAAAATAGCAGATTACTATGAATCAAAAATGAATAATTTCTTAGAAGGAAATGTATATAACTTTCAATAGTGGCTATCACCAGGTAGACAGGGTTAGGAGCTAGTAGTATGATATTCGGTTTTATATTTGTATGTTCTTATTTGTGTATGTAAATATGGGCAACTTGATTAAGAATAAATTTCTGAGAATTGATTAGTCTCTTAACAATACATAGCATTCCAGTGCTTGTCCACTTTTCACTGCCTTCTGGATTGAGAGAGATATTCCTATGCACTGTGTATCCATTGCTTGCTACCTTTTCTAAATATGCTGAATAACCTTTCTCAGTGTTCCAGTTGACAGTTGTTCATTCTAAAAAAAGCAGTGCATCCCCCGATTGATGAAAAACACAAGGGAGAAGAAAACTAGCTTACATTTTACCAAAATGAGAGCGGTATTAAGGTTCAAATCCAGGGCAGATTAAACAGCACATCAAAGTTTCTCTTTTTAGTGTTCATTTTGCATGAGGCCTTGAGAATGATAACCTCAAAGTCAGATGGTGTTACCTGTTGAGCTGAAAAATAATCCTATTACAATTTTCCCAGTATCACACAGAAAAATCAAGCTGTGGTTTAGAGATTTAGCTCCTGAAGCAGCAAAGGGCTGAGAAAGCTACTCCTTCACTTTCACTTGGCCCTTATCATTTTTCTTTACCATTAGATTTAGCCAGAGGACACTCAGTTGCCTGGGGTACACACTCCTTGCTCTGTGGAAGCCCTCAGATCTCTTGGCAAAGCCTCTACAGTTTTGGGGAAGATGCCATGTGTTCAGAAGGTCTGATGGGGAGCCTCTGTGTGGGATCACTAAGAAAGTTCTGCGGGGTTAGTTGCTTCTTGAACTTTACATTCTGTATTTGTATATCTGAATTTTGTTCCCTGACTTCTAAAGGGAAGGGGGAAAAAAAAAGAAGGATCACTGTGTTAAGAACAAATCGAGTTCAACAACCTTTCTTTGTGTATATTTGGTGATGTTGGACTATGTCAGCAAGTGTCCTGACACTAAAATCACTTTTTCTGATTCAATCATGGTAGCTTTCTAAGAGTTCACTCTTCTCTGTACCTATGTCAGAACAGAGAAGGGATAGTATGAATCCACATACTATTTCCCCACTTATGTTATGGTTTCAAGGAAGTTAATTTCATGGGGGATAAAATTAACAGGATGCCCAGTTAAGTTTGAAATTTGAACAAACAACAAATAATGTTTTACTGTAAGTATGTCCTGTGCAGTATTTATTTAATTCAAGCATCTGTTGTCTGAAACATGTAAATGTGTGTGTGCATGCTCAGTCATGTCTGACTCTTTGTGACCTCATGGGCTGTAGCCCACCAGGCTCCTCTGTCCACGGGATTCTCCAGGCAAGAAACATGGAGTAGGTTGCCATTTCCTCCTTAAGGGATCTTTCTGACCCAGAGATCAAACCCGCATCTCCTGAATCTCCTTGCATTAGCAGGTAAATTCTTTACCATTGAGCTATCTGGGAGCTCAGCTGGTAAAGAATCTGCCTACAACGCAGGAGACCCTGGTTCAATTCCTGGATCAGGAAGATTCCCTGGAGAAGGGATAGGTTACCCACTCCAAGTATTCTTGGGCTTCCCTGGTGGCTTAGATGGTAAGGAATCTGCCTCAATGCAGGAGATCTGGGTTCGATCCCTAGGTTGGAAAGATCCCCTGGAGGAGGGCATGGCAACCCACACCAACATTCTTGCCGGGAGAATCTCCATGGACAGAGGAACCAGGCAGGCTACAGTCCATGGGGTCACAAAGAGTCAGATATGATTGGGCAACTAAGCATACAGAGCTAGCTGGGAAGCCTGAAACATGTGTGTACTAAAATGTTATTTGTTGTTTACATGAAATTCAAGTGTAACTGATGTCCTTACTTTTATTTGCTAAATCTGAGACTCTAATGGGTGAGAAACTTGAACTATCCTTTAAAATTTTTCATTTTCATCCATTGCTTCTTACATTTTAGTGATATGTAATAAATCCCATAGTAAAATGTACTGTGTTTCTTCCTATGAATCTTCTTGTGCCTTATTTAAATTCAGAAATTTTGTTCAGTCACTAAATTGTGTCCAACTTTTTGTGACCCCCATAGACTCCAGCACACCAAGCTATCTGGTCCTTCACTATCTCCTAGACTTTGCCCAAACTCACGTCCATTGAGTCAGTGTTGCCATCCAACCATCTCATCCTCTGTTGCCCTGCTCCCTTCTCCTCCTGCCTTCAATCTTTCCCAGCATCAGGTCTTTTCCAGTGAGTAGGCTCTTTGCATCAGGTGCCCGAAGTATTGGAGCTTCCGCTTCAGCATCAGTCCTTCCAATGAATATTCAGGGTTGATTTTCTTTAGGATTGACTGGTTTAATCTCCTTGCTGTCCAAGGGACTCTCAAGAGTCTTCTCCAGCACCACAATTTAAAAGCATCAATTCTTTGGTGCTTAGCCTTCTTTATGATCCAACTCTCACATCTGTATAAATTCCATAAAACCTAATTCATTTCTGGTTTCCATTTGTTAGTAATACAAACTTGAAGTCGATTGGCTTGAACATAGTCTCTAGGAAGGGCAGGAATGCAAACGATCTTTTAAAGATTTGACCATATCTTCTAACAAGTATTTTGACCATTTATCTTATCAAAGTAGAAAAAAGCACTGATACTTCACAGAAGTCCCAGTGGTCATTTGTTCTGGTGCTTTGGTGACATAGGCTTTCTCTCCCTGGACTGGCTAATGTTTAACATTTTGCATTAATATGAAGCACATGAAGTGTACCTTCAGGCTGTAGTAGATGCTAGTGTGGTTTTGACCTTCTAGAGACTAAGCAGGACTGAGGGGCAGGTCAACCAGGCAAGCGTTTAAGGTTCCACTATTGTAAAAGGCTATAATTACACTGTGGAGCTAAAATGTAATGAAGGAATGTAATTTGATAAAGAATACTATATTTATTAAAACTTCTTTTGCAACAGGATTGTAGCTATTACAGTGTTTAAAAAAATCTTTTGACAGTTCTGTGTGTGAACAATCAAGAATATTCCAAAAGAGCATTCTAAATCTTCAATTGATTGTGATAAAATTTTTACTTTGCATAATGCGAGTATGGCCATTTGGGGTTCTGATAACAATACAGGAAACATGAGGTGTTGTTCCAAATAGCCCTACTTCTTGACCTTTTCCTTACTGAATTCCAGCCTTTTAAAATAAACATGCAACAGATATTAATACGTGTTGAAATGGTATTCAATGATTTGCCTTCCTGGACCATCGCTGTAACTTCATTTCTCTACTCATCATCGATGATATTGCAGAAGTTCCCCAAATATGCAAAATTATAACAAGATAGCCCCCCAAAAATACAAGGGTCCCCAACTATAGTTCAGTTTCGGAGAAGAAGTTCTCAAGCTTTAGTGAATGTGAGCATTTCCTGGAAGGCTAATTAAAGCTCACACTGTTGAGTCTCTGCCCTGCAGTTGCTGACCAATCAGGTGTGTCTAGGGTGTGGACTCAGATTGTGCTTTTTAACAAGTTCCCAGGGGGTGGGCACTTTTTCAGGTCTGGGGACCTTAGTTTAAGAACCACTGTGTCAGAATTTATAGTCTAATATCCTAAACCAGTAATGTTCACGTTAATTAGGGTACCTGTTAATTCATGGTTTTCTTTTGTTTTGTTTTTTAAATCCCCTCTTCCATCACAGTCTCATAGGCATTACAGGCTTCCACTGGGACTGACACCAGAGTGGCAATTGCATATGTAAGTGATGTTTGATCAATTGAAAACGGATTATATTCCATCATCCATAGAATAGTTTTAATTTCTTTCAGTGGAGGTATCTATCTTAACATAAAACAAACAGATGCAGTAGAATTTATTTCTAAGAAGAGATAATAATGTTAAGATTTGGGGGTCGTTTACATGAATTTAGGGATCCACAGAACCTCCAGGCATTCCAATGTGAAAGTTTTCATCACTTGGAAGATAAAATTATGCATAGCAAGTTCTATGGGGATTTGTATGGCATTTTCTAATCTTAAAATCTTTTTAGGAGCTTCTTTTTACTTCCATGCTATTTTTCATAAATTTAAGTTTTAGCTCTTATTGCTTTCACCAGAAACTCTTACACATTGGACTTGGAAAGAAGTTTTTGACTCCATAGGGAATTATTTTTCATACTTAACAATGTTTGATATTGTAGATGAAATGTCATACCTTAAAAATCCATTCTAAGTTAGTCTGCCTCTGTGACTGGTCTTTGAAATTAACAAGAAATTGATAAGGAGAGCAAGCACAGAGGGACTTAACCTTACAGAAACATTTTTACTACTACTTGCTTGATCATTTTGGTCAGTTTCTAAAACACATTAAGGATCTTTTCTATCTCGAGATGCTCAATTAATATAAACCTAGAATATCCCTACCAGTGTTATCTCTGATGTTTGTTGTGTTTGACATCAGTTTTGAAGCAATAGTTGCTCGGCCCTGTCTACACTTTGTGATCCCATGGACTGTGGCCTGCCAGGCTCCTCTGTCTACTAAATTCTCCAGGCAAGAATACTGGAGTGGGTTGCCATTGCCTTCTCCAGGAGATCTTCCTGACCCAGGGGTCGAACTCAGCTCTCCCGCATTGCAGGCAGATTCTCTACCATCTGAACCAACCAAAGGGGAAGAAGCCCACTTAAGAGTGAACCTTCCTTTATGTCTTCATTAGGAAAACACTGAAGGTTTTGCTCTGTTGGTATCTTCTCAAAAGAAGAAGAAGAAAAAGAATAATATCCAACAACAATATGACACTCTGTTACTTTTTCTCAGACTGACACAAATAAGAAACAGTACCAGTTAGTTAAGTGCATATATGGCTCTTGGCCTAAATGCTACCTAAGGAAGATTTAGGCATCTTCCCAAAATAGAATTTGGAGGGAAGGAGGGCTGGAACCTCATTTATTCTTATCATGAACTCTGGTATCAGTCTCTGGAGTCCAAGTTTCTTAGGGGATGGACTTTTGGTATTCTCAAGTATATCTCTCCAAATATAATTTCCTTACATAATTTTACAGCAGGCCCAAAGGATTGCTTATTTTATGAAGCAAGGCTGGAAAATCTTACTGCTTGATGGTTCAGTAGAATGACCACTGGCATATTAAAGAGAAAACCAAAACACAGCAAAGAAACTTCTCTAGTTCGCTTTCTTCTGGATGAAATTACTACCATTGTTATTCTACTGTAAAAGCTTCTGTAGAATTGTAAAGTGGGTAGCTTTATTCTGATTCTTTTAAAAGCATTTGCTTTCTGGTTATCTCTTCCACCCCTTTCCTGGGGGATCTCTGCGCTGTGCTTAGTCGCTCAGTCATGTCCAACTCTGTGATCCCGTGGACTGCAGCCTGCCAGGCTCCTCTGTCCATGGGGATTCTCCAGGCGAGAATACTGGAGTGGGTTGTCATGCCGTCCTCCAGGGGATCTTCCCAAACCAGAGATTGAACTGGGTCTCCTGCATCACGGGCGGATTCTTTACCATCTGAGCCACCAGGGAAGCCCAGGAATACTGGAGTGGGTAACTTGACCCTTTTCCAGACGATCTTCCTGACCCAGGAATTGAACTGGGGTCTCCTGCATTGTAGGCAGATTCTTCACTAGCTGAGCTACCGGGGAAGCCTACCCTCATCAAACTCTGCCCCAAGTCCTGCCACAGCTCTTTGCACGACAACTTCCATATGTTCTTTCTACTTATTTGTTTTCTTCAGTTTTAATATTTTTCTTTCTCTGTTTCTGCTTTAAATCAATGTAGTTGAATTCACATTGATTTCTAGATAAAACAATTGGATAAAATTATTCCATAAGATAAGAGAGGGTTAAAAGTGAAAATGTTAATTGTTTAGTCATGTGTTGACTCTCAGCGACTCCAAGGACTGTAGCCCACCAGGCTCCTCTGTTCATGGAATTCTCCAGGCAAGAACACTGGAGAGGGTAGCCGTTCCTTTCTCCAGGGAATCTTCCCAACCCAGGGATTGAACCAGGGTCTCTTATATTACAGGCAGATTCTTTATCATCTGAGCCACCAGGGAAGCCCATAAGGAATGATAACTGGTAGGCAAATCCCCCCGAGAGGAACTAGTATTCTGTGAGAAGAGGGAGGAGGGTAGCTTAGATTGAATTCAGTGTAATTATCAGTGAGCCATTTCCTGAGTCTGTGTAAGGAGATGGAGACAGCTTGTGCCTAACATGGGCCGAAACTTTGAAACCAGGATCATTGAAAACAAACCTATTATTTCTCAATAGATTATATTTTCTTGGACCATGTCCATCTTTTCTAAAAATGAAGGAACTAATGCAATTTGCTTAAAGCAGTGAGACACCTTTATCCCAGACTCAGATGTTCAAAATGCGATTGTTACAAGGAGCACAAAAGCTCAAATTGCCAGCCAACTGCAGGGGTAACTGTATTGAAGAAAAAGTTAATCTTTATTTAACTTTCCTAAACTATGTACTCAAGCACTGAAAACTGTCATAATCTCCGTGTTTCAGATGAAGTAGATTATTTATTTGTGATAATGGGCACATATGCTCATTAACATGCTGTCATAAACAGCTGCATTAAATTCATTATGTGTTCTGTGACATAAATAAGGTGTTCAGCATGAGGTTGTTGTTTAAAATATAGGCCCCGGGAAGAACAAAAAAGCAATAAATGCTTTTTAATATCGTTGCCTGGTCTTGAATTCTAAATTTATTTCTGCTTTATTAATGCTACTTGTATGGAAATTGCAGGTATTACTCTAGTGAAATATCTTGACATTTGAGGGCATTAGAACTTCTTTCTACTTTCTCATCCTTGGTGTATCTCTCACTTTCTGTTCCCTGTTGACAACTCAGTATGCTTAGAGCCGTGTTCATTTGATGAATATCTTCGACCCATCTTACTTCTGAAAGTTTCCAAACTGGATATTGACTTTAAAGATCATCTAGTTCAACACCCTCATTTCATAGAAGGAACTGAGCTTCTGAAGACTTAAAAGACTTGTTTGAGCCACACATCTTTAAATAATAAAGCCAGGACCAAGGATTAAATATCCAGACTCCTCTTGTAGTATACCAATGCTTTCCACTAGAGGAATGGGCAGTGATAATTATGTTGGTACCACTAAAACAGTCTAGGGCAGGATGATTGTATTGGACAGTGAGGGGAGCAGGCTGTACCTTTGGGGATATTTTTGCCATTATAATTTATGGTTGACACAATGCTCACTATTATCTTACAATTTATATTCATCTGAGCAAACTTGTAGCTGCTTTCTTTGGGTTCATGACCTAGTTGGCTGAAATGAGTGTATGACAATGAATGATGGGCAAATTTTGACAGAAGAAGTAAAGTAACAGACTTATTTTGACTGTGAGGTTCAGAAAAAAATTGGTTTGTAGGAGCATGGCAGATAACACCATGGAGACGCAGTAAGAAGTTGTTCAGCTTTATCTTCACTGAAAAATGAAGGATACAAAGCTGACTATGTCTGCCCATTGGGGCTAGTATGGGTCCGTCCTTTATCAAAATATTGATTATAAGGGATTTAGATGCCTGCTTTTTATTTTTTTCCCCCATTTATTTTTATTAGTTGGAGGCTAATTACTTTGCAATATTGTAGTGGTTTTTGCCATACAATGACATGAATCAACCATGGATTTACATGTGTTCCCCATCCCGATCCCCCCTCCCACCTCCTTCCCCACCCCATCCCTCTGGGTCTTCCCAGTGTACCAGGCCCGAGCACCTGTCTCATGCATCCAACCTGGGCTTTTGATCTGTTTCACCCTTGGTAATATACATGTTTCAATGCTGTTCTCTCAAAACGATGCCTGCTTTTTAAATGATTAAAAAACTGAAACATTTTCACAAAGTACAACAAAAATTGTTCTCATCACAGAAAAATTAAGGAAGCTAATGCTTATTGTCCTGGGGAGAATGAAACTAAAACATAACTTAGAGGAGGTGATGTTTTTAAAGAAATTAAATGCTTCCTCCAAAGAACAAGGAGCTCTTCTTACAAAGATGTGTTCTCTCTGCATTGTTACACAATGTAATTCAAGAGCAAAATGGGATTAAATGGAAGCAAGAAAACTTAGTTAAGACTCTAAGGATGATTCAATATTAAAACAAGATACCTAGGGATATTGTAGAATCTATAGTCCCAGAGATCATTGAAAATGAAATAGAAAGTAATTGAACTTGAGTGATTTAGGAACACACCTTTCAGAGCAAAGGGTGAGCCCCAGTGACCTCCTAAGACCTTGTCCACATCTTTGATTCAACAACCAAATATTTTGCTAAATGCTGTGTTACCAGTCCTGGAAAGAATGCACTTAAACTAACTACTTGTTTTACCACCTATAGATTATTAAACAGCCTTCTCTTCTGTCTCTTGATTTCTTATATTCATGTATGTTTATGAAAAAAATAATTCTAACTTTAATATTCACCTAGTCTTCCTGGCTTGTGAGCAACATTTGGATGGAAGTTACGATAGATCAGCGATTTGTGACTTTAGGTGGTAGCTTTATTGTGTCTTGCTTCTGCAAGTGGGATTTCTTACCTATTTAAAACTCACCTGAGCTTTGTTTTAAATAATTTTTCACACCCTGTTTGGGGTTTATTTTTCTGTTATAGTTATTAATGGAATACCATGTCTGAATGGATTTTTTAAAATTTAATGGATGGTATAATCAGAATACAGATATAGAAATACCCTCAAATCTTAGCTGCCCCATCACTAACCATTACTGCTCTAAGATATCTAGTTTGATTTGGAAATTTTATTAATCTCTTCTAAATTTTCAAGTATTTATTGATATGTGATGATAGACTTGCCTGCTGCTGCTGCTGCTGCTATGTCGCATCAATTGTGTCTGACTTTGTGCGACCCCATAGACGGCAGCCCACCAGGCTCCCCTGTCCCTGGGATTCTCCAGGCAGAAACATTGGAGTGGGTTGCCATTTCCTTCTCCAGTGCATGAAAGTGAAAAGTGAAACTGAAGTTGCTCAGTTGTATCTGACTCTTCAGGACCCCATGGACTGCAGCCCACCAGGCTCCTCTGTCCATAGGATTTTCCAGGCAAGAGTACTGGAGTGGGGTGCCATTGTCTTCTCTGATAGCCTTGCCTAGATTTCTATAAATTCTTAATTTTTCATATTTTTACTTTGGGGACCAATAGTTTCATTAATTGTGGTTATCTCAGTTGGACACTTTTTCCCTCCTTTAATACAAAATCCTTAATTTTATTTACTTTTTAAGTCTTTATTAAATTTGTTACAATATTGCTTTTGCTTCATGTTTTGTTTTTTTGTCCCCAAAGCATGTGGGATCTTAGTTGCCTGAGCAGAGAGTGAACCGGTAACCTCCTGCATTGGAAAGTGAAGGTTTAGTTACTGGATCAAGAATGAAGTCCCCCTTTGTTTTTAGTTTCACGTATTCTTACACGTTTTTCAAAGACCGATTGTTTGAAAAGAGTTTTGTGAAGGCCAGGGCTTGCCTCGTGAGATCTTTTAGAAGTGAACGTGTTTCTCTGTGCTTTCCCATTCCAGCTTTCCAGATCAAGTCCTTCACATCCCTGCGCTTCCGGTCCGAGCCCTCTGATGCCGTCACCATGCGCGGAGGGAATGTCCTCCTGAACTGCTCTGCCGAGTCTGACCGGGGCGTCCCCGTCATCAAGTGGAAGAAAGATGGCATCCACCTCGCCTTGGGAATGGACGAAAGGAAGCAGCAACTTCCAAATGGGTCTCTGTTAATCCAAAACATACTTCACTCCAGGCACCACAAGCCAGACGAGGGGCTTTACCAATGCGAGGCGTCTTTAGGGGACGCTGGGTCAATTGTTAGCCGCACAGCAAGAGTTGCGGTAGCAGGTAAGTTGGTATTCCCTTTTTTCCCCCTTCCTTGTGCATCTCTTCTTTTTACTCCCGCTTTTTGAGATTGAAATGATTAATCTTTGCGGAAACAATGTATATTTTTAAGAAAAAGGAAAAAATAATGTAAAAACATGTATGCTTATTGTTTCATAGTCTTGGTTGACTTTTTCTCTGAATTAACTTGGAAAATAGTAGAAGAATATCAGGTTAATCTTATTAACCTGACATTATGAGATTTTCCAAAACAAAATTTCCTGCAGGTTGATCCAAATCTTAGGTTGAAGGGAGATCTTTTCATTAAGAGAAAAATAATTCCCTAATTAATTCCACTTACAACGTCACTAATGATGAAAATGACATATGATGAAAATGACTAATGATGAAAACAACAGAAGATCAGATGATTAGATGGCATCGCTGACTCGATGGACATGAGTTTGAGCAAACTCTGGGAGTTGGTGATGGACAGGGAGGCCTGGTGTGCTGCAGTCCATGGGATGGCAAAGAGTCAGACATGACTGAGAGACTGAACTGAACTGAATGATGAAAAATTGGAGTGTGTGCATGTGTGTGCATGTGTGTACTTGCTTGTTTGGTTTTTTCTTGCCTTTAGAGCAGTGGATTTTATTTTAATTATGTTGGCTAAAATATATAAATCTCTAAATGAAAAGTAAAAATTTGATTAGTGCTTCCAAATATCTTTACACTTGATAATGTATTGACTCAATAACTCAATAATAAGATGAAAAGTTTTTTTTCTATATGTATTTTGAAGTGTTGTAGACTTTGAGAGAAACAGTACTGAATATTCTGTAATCCATGGATAGTGCTTTTGCCCCATGTATTTTATTATTATTTTTAAGCTTTTTATTTTGTATTGGGATATAGCTGATTAACAATGTTGTGATAGTTTCAGATGAACAGCGAAGGGGATGAAAATATCCATCCCAACTCCCTAACTATCTCTCCCCCTCTCTCCTCCCAGCAACTATAAGTTTACTCTTTAAGTCTGTGAGTCTGTTTCTATTTTGTAGGTCATTTCATTTGCATCATTTCTTTTTATATTCCACATATAAGGGATGTCATATGATATTTTTCCTTCTCTGTCTGACTTACTTCACTCAGTGTGACATCTCTGAGTCTATCCATGTTGTTGCAAATGGCATTATTTCATTCCTTTTATTTTTTTATTTTATTTTTTTATTTCATTCCTTTTAATGGCCAAGTAATATTCCTTTGTATGTGTGTACTATATCTTCTTTATCCATTCCTCTGTCGATGGACTCCCATTTATTTTTGTTAGAGGACAGTTCATAATTATTTCTTATAAGAGTTCTGTGGGGAGAGGAGTTAAATTTTTACTCATTTCAGTAATGATTCAGCTAAAAGTTGGGCTTTGGTTCTGTTTTGATTTTGTTTTGTTTTTAATTTTGATATTAGACACAAAACAAGGCAAATGGCTCCAGCCTGAAATAAATTTAGACCCTCAAGTAACAGGTTTGAAGGGCTCCTTTCTAACTTAATTGTCAGTTCTAAGTCACTGACATGAACAGGCCATAATGTAGTCATTTATACTGGTCTCCTTTCCCAGGTTGCAGGTTTTTCTATATCCAGGAAAACTAATGAGGCTTCAGTTTCAGCACTAAGATGTGCTCAGACCATCAGGCGGGGCCACCCCTTCCCCGCGTGCTCTTCTGGTGAAGGTGCAACACAGTGAAAAATCTGGGGAAAAAAGGCGGGGGGGGGGATTTTTATCAGAGGATGATAAAAAAAATTATATCTCTTAGATAAACAGTGAGTACATAAATTCAGCCTCCTGCCACTCTTTTCTGACTTCTTTTCCCCACTAAGGGCTCTCTTTCATATTTAGTTAGAGCAGACTCTCCTAGGGCAAAGATGTCCCGGTAAGCAGGGTCTTCCCCTGGTCTTACAGTGGTCAGACATCCTGGTCTAACCTGGACTGACCTTCTTTTAGCGCTTGAAAGTACTGTATCCTGATAACTCCTTCAGTCCCAGGTAAAGCTACAATAAAGCTACCTGCTTTAGCAATGCTAGACTGAAGCATGGATACAGAATCTCTCCTTTAACTCAAGCGCCATGGGAGGTGGCATCTTAATCATGGAAACTGAGGCTCTCGGCCACCTGGGGTCTCTGAGGGATGGGTGCTGAAATTTGACAGAGCGTAGAGTGTAGAGAGAACCCAAAGTCCAAGTTAATGACGATGATTAAAGAGAAAAGTGAGGGGCTTCTCTGATGGTCCAGGGGTTAAATCTTCACGCTCCCTATGTAAGGACGTGGGTTTAGTCCTTGGCCGGGGAACTTTAAATCCTACCTACCATGCAGTATAGCCCGAATATTTTTAAAAGTAATAATACAGATGAAAAGTGGAGCAAGTACGGAAGGTTAAGTTAAAACTGCTTTCCTGGAGTGCTCCAAATGAAGCAGAAAGCATACAGTTTGATTTTCCCACATTTGAGAATCTTCAGACAGATTCATGGGGTTGCAAAGAGTCAGACACGACTGAGCAACTGAACTGAACTGAACTGAACTGAAGATTCCATCTGTAAATAGTCCACAATATAAAATGAAAGTGAAAGTTGTGTCTGACTCTTTGAGACCCCATGGACTGTATAGTCCATGGAATTCTCCAGGCCAGAATACTGGAGTGGGTAACCTTTCCCTTCTCTAGATGATCTTCCCAACCCAGGGATCAAACCCAGGTCTCCTGCTTTGCAGGCAGATTCTTTATCAGCTGAGCCACAAGGGAAGCCTACGATACAAGGTAGCTCTGCTAATTTGAATGAATCAGGCTGGTGTTTTGATGCCTCTTCTGAAAGGCACACACATACGTGCTGTTAATGAAAATATCCTGAAAATTTGTAGTTTCTGTTTCCTTTGATCTAGATCCAGTTTGGCATGTTCTGTTTCAATGGCAGATGAAGAATAACCCTTCCCTGTGAGATATTAAAATAAAGTGACTTCGACTTTTGACTTTCATATTCTGTACAAGGATAGGCTGGCAGATTCAGTCACTGAGTTACAATCTCATATTAGATTGTATCATTTCAAGGCAATAAGGCTGTTCACAGCGTTTTAAACACTTACCTTGCTGTTTGGCAACACAGCATACATCAGTGTTATGTCTGCTGAGGTTAAGATTGCCGAACCACTGGAATGCACAAGGGGAATATATCTTCCCCATAATAAAGACCATGGGCCTGATTTAATCTCATTTTTAAAGCATTAGCAGTCAATAAACCAGTCACTCCTAAAAGGTAACAGGTAGCTTTGCTTTAGATGAGAAAAAAAAAAAATCTGCTCTCTACCCTCAGGTGCTGTGTAGAGCCCATTTAATAGAATGCTTCTTTTCCATTTTTGCTTTCTCAAAGTCTTTTGATAAAAAGAAATGTGGCAAATGAAATCTGCCTTTAATCAATCAGCTCATTTTATGCAATGGTCTTGCCATGCACCATTCATTCTGTTTTTTAGTAACTTCTCAAGTGCTCTTTAAGCCCTGAATGCTCACTTAGCTGGAGAGAAAGGCAGAGTAAGAAAGAGAAGTGAAATGCTACCAGCCCATTCGACATCCTGTTAAACATCTCAGCGTTAGGGGCTACTGACTGTCAGTATTTCTGGGAATTGTGAGTTCTATCAATAAGGAATGCCTGGGGTATTAAACCTCTGTTTGAAAGTAACTTGGCCAGTGCTGGCTGAAACTTGAGAATTGTATTTGTATCCAATTAGCTCTAATCTAAAATGGTACAGTATTTCTCTGCCTTGTATAGAGCCTTTAGATTGAGAGCGCTTGGAGAGTGAAGCGGAACCAAACTTTGTTTATATAACTTCTCCTCCTATTCTTTTCATTCAGTACCTAGAAAACCACTGGACATGTTTAGTAGCTTTTCAGTAGATATTTGTTTTACCAATGAAGATGTGAGACTATCTACCATCTATGGAGAATTTTTGGCCAGTGGCATCTTCTTCCTTTGCTTCTTCTTCCACTTCTTTGTTGTTGAACTTGATGTGGTTAGTTAAATTTGCCTGTTTGTTGTCCCTACTCTTGATGGTAAGAGTTTCATTGATTGTTTGATATCAAGTTGATTGATATCTCAATGGTCTACAAGTTAATTAAGTATTAGAAGATGGACTCTACTGGAATATTCATAGGCTACTTGAGAAAATAGTGTGCCAGCTTCCTTATTTCTTCCTATAACATTCAAGATGAGCTTGCATCTGGGCAGGCGTGTCTTTCCTGTGCCATAGGTTATCAGCTATCTGAGCCTATGGATTCTCCTCTGTAAAACAGACACAATAATAATCTATCTCCTAAGGCTGTGATGCTTTCAAATAATATCTCAGATGTAAAGCCATGGTGCAGACTAGATTCCTGTTCAGTAGCAGCAGTGGTATTATATAGACTTAATAATGGTTATTATTGTGTTATTACAATTATTACTGCTAGGAAATGAGAGCTTTCAGTATTCCCATGTGATGGTGCAAAACATATTTAGGGGAGGAGGGAAGAGTAATATAGGCTGCAAAACCTAAGCCATAAATAATATCGTCTTGAATCAGATATCTGCCTTTGCAGTCTGTAAGGACCAATTGGCAAGACTGAATTGAGCTTCTGAAGGGTTGAATCTGTGCCGTTTGTTGGCCCGCAGTGCCAAAATCAGTTTGACTACAAAATTCATTTTTCAAAAGTTGATCTACTATTACATCAGTGGAGCCAATGTGATTTGTATTGAGTCTAGATCAAGCAATATCCGCTGTCATTTTTGAGGAAAAAAAAAAAATGCGGGGCAGTCTTCTCAACCAAGCCTGCTTAATACCCTTCCAACTGAAAAAGGTTCACCTAAGCTGGGTCCACAGGAGTTGGTCTAGATTGAGAGTTTAACATAATCTCACCTTCAAGAAAAAATAAGTAAATAATGCCAGTATGTAAGAAAACCAGATCACTATGGAGCTCCTCCAAATAATCATGAAAGAACCATCTTACTCATTTTTCCTAATTACACCACCACCACACAGCCACCATCCAAATCACCCACCTACTCGCATGACCACTTGCCCATCCACTTCTCCTGTAGGGCTCTGAGAAGTTCAGTTCAGTTCAGTTGCTCGGTTGTGTCCGACCCTTTGCGACCCCAAGGACTGCAGCACTCCAGGCTTCCCTGTCCATTGCCAACTCCCAGAGCCTGCTCAAACTCATGTCCATTGAGTCGGTGATGCCATCCAACCACTTTATCCTCTGTCGTCCCCTCTCCTCCTGCCTTCAATCTTTCCCAGCATCAGGGTCTTTTCCAGTGAGACAGAACTTAAGTGTTTCCTCTGCTTGTATTCCCACCCTTGGGGATGAATGGGGACCATCCTCTCCTCCCCAGTGTGAGGAAACACTGACTGCAGGATATATTATAGAGCACTTGTGCCCAGGCAGATTCCTTTTTTGTTCATTTTTAAGCACTTACAGCTTGAATATTGAAACCATTGACTTGTTTTCTTAAATAAATACCTCGCTCTTTGCACAGTGTATCTGTATGCATTACCTCATGATGCTCAAAAAAGTTCTGAAATATAGACACCCAAAATGACAGAGAAGAACCTGAAAAGAGGTAATAACTATCTACAGGCAGAGACTAGAATTCAGATTGTCTAACTGGCACACACTTATTCTCTTATCTTTTGCTTCTCACTGTAAGGACTGGGCTTCCCTTGTGGCTCAGCTGGTAAAGAATCCGCCTGCAGTGTGGGAGACCTGGGTTCAACCCCTGCATTGGGAAGGTCCCCTGGAGAAGGGAATGGCTACCCACTCCAGTATTCTGGGCTGGAGAATTCCATGAGCTGTATAGTAAGAACTAGGGTTAAGGATCCTGTGAATAGTTTCCCACTTATTCAGTCACTTATTTTTTTAATAAGTGAAACTCTAAAAATATAAACTAAGATTGAAGGCCGGATAAAGTGGTTGGATGGCATCACCGACTCGATGGACATGAGTTTGAGCAGGCTCTGGGAGTTGGCGATGGACAGGGAAGCCTGGAATTCTGCAGTCCTTGGGGTCACAACTAAGGGGAAAATAATAGTAGATTTCATTTATCCAATTATTGCCTTGAAAATGTCAATTCTTTATGGATGTAGGGGTTCAGAGCAGCCCTCCGCAAGATGTGTTACTTTTGGCATATGGATTATTTTGACCTCAAAGCAGATAGTGAAGGACAGGAAAGCCTGGTGAGCTGCAGTCCATGGGGTTGAAAAGAGTCGGACACAGCTTAGCAACTGAAGGACCACAGAAGCAGTGGAGAGAGTACTCTCTGTCTCTTAACAAATGAAAGAATTTAAATTGGGGATTTTTTTTTCCCCAGAAAAAGAGTTATGACCAGAGATAAATTTTATCTAAGTGGCCCCATCTACATGGCAGGACAGATATCTTATTACCAAATGTCTGTTCTTCATATTCCTGTGACTGACCCTCTTTTCCTTGGAAGCCCTGTTTTGTATTTCATTCCTTAGCTCAGGATGGAATACATACCACATTTTGCTTTTCTCTCTCTGAACTTCTCATATATGTGGGCTCTCTTACATTCTCATGTATCCAGGATTTTTATATGTACAAAGTTAATTATTATGTCCTCCTATTAATCTGTCTTATGTCAATTTTATTCTTAGACCATTTAGAAGAACCTAGAAGGGTAAATGGAGAAGGCAATGGCACCCCCTCCAAGTACTCTTGCCTGGAAAATCCCGTGGACGGAGGAGCCTGGTAGGCTGCAGTCCATGGGGTCGTGAAGAGTCGGACACGACTGAGCGACTTCACTTTCACTTTTCACCTTCATGCATTGGAGAAGGAAATGGCAACCCACTCCAGTGTTCTTGCCTGGAGAATCCCAGGGACAGGGGAGCCTGGTGGGCTGCCGTCTGTGGGGTTGCACAGAGTCAGACACGACTGAAGTGACTTAGCAGCAGAAGGGTAAAGGAAAGATTTTTTTTTTCTCTCTAGCATGGGAAAACACTATGATTTGGATGTTTTCTTCTAAGATAAGAAGATTTCACTATCATCACTATATATTAAATAATAACACAAGACAAATCTTTCCTGAAATGGAGAGAATATGTGATTTTTAAAATAAGCTTATAAATAATCTTTGTAGGGGCAAGATTTTGGTTATCTTTTATCTTGTTAAGTGGTTTTATAATTCAGGCCAAATTTGCATTTTTTTTTCTATTTCTTGAAAATCAAGAAAATAAAAGGCCAACTAAATTGCATTTACTTGAGTTGTTATTTCATTCAGGAGCGGGTTTTTTTTTTTTTTTTTTTACTTCCTTATTACAATAGATGTTTCACGATGCAAATTGTAGCACTCTGCTTTTAAATACCACAGGCATTATAATTAAAATTCCCCTGAGTTTAAAAAAAATAATTAGTTATTTGAGGAGTTGTTTCAATGAATTCTCTTCCAGAATGCCTCCCATTTAAATGAGTTATGAAATAATTAGTGAAAGCATATTATGGTGAGAGGAGCTAAAATTGCCTCAGCAGAATGGAGCATTTTGTGAAATGATAACCTGACCTTTACATTTTTACTTAAAAGAAAACAGGAAAAGGAGCTTGTCTTAAGAGAAGAGAGAATAAACTACATTGCCTCGGGCCCCTCAAATGTTATAGAAAGGAAACAGCAAGGAAAAAAAATGCTCATATTCCTTTTCTCTACAGAAACAAATATAAAGATTTTGCCTAGAAGGTCAAGTTCACTCAGTGAAGCAGGTTGGAAAATGTATCCCAGTGCCCTTGACTGCTCTCAAAATTCTATTTTGGGGAAGGTTAAGTTACAGAGTAAAGTTTTAGATTTTATACTGATAGGGATATTACTCATTTTCAAATGGTAAGCAGGAAAATTCATTGTTCTAACTCCATAATTCTTAATGGTCTTTATTATCTTCATTTAGCTAAATGTTCCTTTTGTTTTGTGGTTAAAGCAAGAGCTGGAAAGAAAAATAAGGAAGAACTGTGGTGTTGTAAGTAATTGTTGTATGTGTGCTAATCTTATAATTTTCTTTTAGTTTTATTGCCAAATAAAAAGGGAATAATCACTAATATTGTCCTAATGCCTACTTACTCACACACTCCCACACCCTCAACTTAAATAATTGCATTTTAAAGAGTAGGTTTTTGGTTGCCTCCTTCCTAAGTCAGTTACTGTGCAATAAAATTAGTATAGAAATATATTACTGAAAAAATATGCAGAGTAAAAAGACATCTTCTATGTGATAAAAATTACAAAAACAAACTTGACAGGGCTTTTTATATTAGAAACACCAACAAAATAACTTTAAAAAATCTTCCAACCTTTCATTTCCTTTCCTTTGTTATTAATTCTAATGCATATGACAATGGAAATAGCTAATTATTCATTCTAAAATTCAGTATCTTAAGAGCACTTTGTTTTCATTCCACCCTTAAGCTAGTTACAGTGTGATTTTTGCTGGTGCTCTAATAAAAATCAGGAAGTAATATCTCAAATAGTAATACTATTTAGTGATACTAATATTAAACGGTAAAATAGTACAGTGGTGTGTGTTTGTGTGTGTGTGTGTTAGTTGCTTAGTTGTGTCTGACTCTTTGTGACCGAGTAAACAAAAACTCTTGAATTCTAGAAGACCCCTTTGGAATACAAGAGGGTTTTTTGTTGTTATTGTTGTTGTTGTTGTTGTTTTAAGTGTCAGGCTAACAAAGACAAATCAGAAAAAGTAGATAGACCAGGTGGCATCACTGTAAATCTCTGATGAAATGATGATTGATGATTCCTTTAATAAAACATTTCTACTTTTATGAACCTACCACTGGTACTGATTTTTTTCCTATTAGGTTTTTTTTTATACCTATGCTAAAATGTATTATTTAAATTTAGTTTTACCTAAAGATCTTTGAATTAAGATACTTATATTAGATGCAGGTTTCTTCTGCAAACTAAGGAAACATTCAAACTTAGGGAATGTTCTAAAAACTAAGTTGGAAGAAATTATGGAAAATCTCAGTGTATGTAGTCCCGAAATCATCTTAGGCCTTTCCCATCAAGATTCATACACAGAGATGAGAGTACTGAAGACCGTCAGTGAAGGCACACCTCTTTAGGAGAAGGCATGCTCTATGCTATGCTTAGTCACTCAGCCGTGTTCGGCTGCAACCCCATCAACTGTAACCCACCAGGTATTGCTTTTTTAATGGTCTACTTTTATATTTATAAGATATATATATATATTCCATATTCAATAATCTAATTTGTTGGTCATTTATCGTATAATTGCTAAATTTGCCTATTATTCAGTAGAGGTGAGAGTTAGGATAAATCAGGGTTGATTTCTGGTGATTAGGCAGCCATTAGTGTGCAAGATGGAGCCATATATTCTTAATGTGGCAGTAACTTGCTTTGGACCATGATGAGTTTAGCATAAAACAAGAGCAACAAAACAATGATAAACATTTTTGATAGCAGATAAATAATCACAGTAAATCCCGAATATATCTCCTCTTTTCACAATATACTGGGAATGTGTATCTGTGTTAATATACACACACATATGCACAGACACACACATATATATGTATAGACATACACACACACACACACACACACACTCATGTAGTACAATATGACATAGTATTTTCAGAGTTACATTTTGAAAGTTCTTTGGAGACTTTGTATAAGAGGCAAAACCTCTTGCTTAAGTCCCAGAAGTCAGAGTGTTTTAAATTGAAAGGCAGTTTGGGAAACTTTCCCAAAGCATCTGAAAAGCAGTCTTTTAAAAAAAAATTTTTTCAGTTAATTTTTCTTGTGTGTGTGTGAGAAGCAGTGCATAGTTTACACCCTCCTTAAATGGGACTTGTCTCTAAATGCCATTCATATATCAAGGAACCAGCTGTAACGAGGCCCTATAGGGCTGTGGGGCAGTGAGAATGTGATTTATAAGGATAAATTTATATTTTGTCTTTATCCCAATAATGTCATAGGGTTCCTAAAACCTTAGGATTCCCTAAGTGGTGAGACAGTCTTTTGCTATGTGAATGAGGTGAGGTCTGAACCCCATCTGGGATGGGGGCTGGTTGCCAGGGGAACCAAGCTTGCCAGTGAAGAGAGTGCTGGAACTTTCAGTCTTACCCCCATGACTTCTGACAGAGGAGAGGATCTGGAGGTCGAATCGATCACTGATGTCCATGATTTAATCAATCCTGCCTGTGTAATGAAGCCTTCATAGAAACTCAAAAGAAGGTTCGTAGAAAGTCTAGGTTGCTCTCAGGTGGGGGTGTTGGGCTAGAGTCGTGGTCTTGGCCATAGAGCGTCAGACTCATGGTCATGGAAACTCTGCAGCCTTTCCACATAGCTTACCCTGTGCATCTCTTCCATCTGGCTCTTCCTCAGTCATATCCTTTCATGATAAATTGGTGACCTAATGAGTAAAATGTTTCTCTAAGTTCTGTGACCCACTCCAGCACATTAACTGAGCGAAAGGAGGAGGTCATTAGAAACTTCTGATTTATAAAGCCGTGTAGTCAGATGCACAGTTAACAGCCTGGACTCATGACTGGCATCTGAAGTGGGCAGGCAGAGAGATGGTCTTGCAGGGCCAAATCCTTAACCTGTGGAATTCGATGCTGTCTCCCAGCAGGCGGATAGGTGTCAGAATCCAGTTGGATTGTAAGGACACCCATTGATGTCCAGAGAGACACGGGTGGTGTGGGAGATCACCTTCACATACACACATTGGAATTAGGTGCAGGAACCCAAACGAGCTGGTCTAATTTCTAGAGAATGATAAAGTCCCAAGGTTGCATGCCTAACTAGGAATCTAATGAGCTCAGGTCAGGGTAATTGCATGTAAATAGTTCTATAGATAATGGTATAAGTGGGGATGTATGTGTATAAGATAATCTGTATTCTGTCACCTATTTATCCCCCATTATGACCTTTAAGCAATTGAATGTACGCTGTTTGTATTGTAACCTAGGTTATTCAGAGATATTTAGACATAAATACAGAGCACAGTCATCCTTCTATTTAGTTGACTCTTCTTAGCAAAGCCTCTATGTCATATAAAAAAAAAAAATCAGCTGATTAAATTTAAAGATCTAACTGGTTTTACTAAATGATTCACGAATCAAGCACCATTCCATCTAGGAGACAGGAACTTCAAGGAACTGAACAAAATTAAAAAAAAAAAAAAAAGCCTTATAGGCAGAAGTGGGGGAAGACGGAAATGTCTAGCAAAGGGTGGATTGTTTCAGGCAAGATTCTTTTCCTTTGGAGGAAGTGTGTGTGAGCTGCTCAGTTGTGTCTGAACCTTTGCGACCCCATGAGCTGTGGCCCACCAGGCTCCTCTGTCCATGGGATTCTCCAGGCAAGAATATTGGAGTGGGTTGACATTTCCTCCTCCAAGGGATCTTCCAGACCCAGGGACTGAACCCACATCTCTTATGTCTCCTGCTTGGCAGGCAGGTTATTTCCCTCTAGCACCACCTGGGAAGCCCTGAGGGTCTGTTAGGCAGATTATTTTACTAGTGCTGAGCAAGTAATTCAGACGGACTGTTAAACGTGTGTGGTTAGCACAAGTGACTTACTTTTAGGCCTGTTTCTTGGTTTTCTGCTGTTGTTGTCTTTTTTTTTTTTAAGTAGTTTTAAATCTCTTGATTTAGAGCTATAAAATCTGTTTGATTTGTATTCCCTCTAATTTGTTTTTGTATTAGACATTTCTATTAGACACACGGATAAAAAATTTATTAAAAATATATTTGTCCTTTGTTAAACTGTAACCTGAATCTTTACTACCCTTCAAAGGGCTATTCATGAGGTTTCATTTGCTGAGATTTTTTTTTTTAACCTGGAACATTTCACCAACTAGGAATCTATTTGAGAAAGTGTTTTAAAGATTAATACAGCCTATATAGCTTCAACATTAAGTTTCAGTGCTGGTTGATTTTATTGGATTGGATTTTTGTGACTCCTCTTGCAAAGAGAATTCATTTCCAAAGGCTGGAACATGACATAAAAAATAATTAGTATTTCTTTGATCTAAGCACTGCTTCCAGGGGCATCCTTTGGGCCCCGCAGGGCATTGGGTACGTTATGAGCTAACATGTGGCTATTTCTCTAAGGCTTTTTCCAATTGAGTCTCAGTCCAGGAGTGGCCAAGGCTTGAAAGACGTAGTTTCAGATGAAATAAATGTCTTCTTTAATTCTCCTCATCCCAAACACAGACGTATTGCATAGATGACATTTCTGTTTTTAATTTTTATTAAGAACTAGTTCACATACCATGAAAGTCACCTTTTGAAAGTATGTAATTCATTCACTATTCATATAGTAATCACTCTTTTCTAAACCTGGAATGTTTTTATCATTTCCATTCCCCACTCCCCTCAGGCCCTGGCAATCACTAACCTACAGTCTGTATCTATTGTTTGTTTTCTATAAGAATCTTTGATACTGCATTCAATCTATTAATAACAGTCATCTTGTTTCTTTCCTCTCTACACTGCAAACTTTTTTTTTTCAATTTGAGATAGTGATTTTATTTCCTTCTGATATATACCCAGAAGTAGAATTGCTGGATCATATGGTAGTTCTATTTCTCAATTTTTGAAGGAACTCCAAACTGTTTTACTGATTAAAGCAAAAGCAACGAAAGTAAAAGTAAATAAGTGGAACTACATCAAACTAAAAAGCTTCTGCAAAGTAAAAGGAAAGAGCAACAAAATGAAAAAGGCAACCCAAGAAATGGGAGAAAATATTTGCAAATCACATATCTGATAAGGGGTTAATACCCAAAATATATAAGGACCACATACAGCTCAATAGCCCCCCCCCAAAAAAAAATCCAATTAAAAATGGGCAAAGGACATTTTCCAAAGAATACATTCAAATGGCCAATAGGTACTGGAAAAGGTGCTCAACAGTACTAATCACTACAGTGCCAGTCAAAACCACAATGAGATACCATCTCACACCTGTGAAAATGACTGTTAACAAAAGACAGGATAACAGGTGTTGGCAAAAATGTGGAGGAAAAGAATCCCTTAGCAGGAGTGTAAATTGGTGCAGATATTATGCAAAAAGTTTGGAGTTCTTCCATTGTTTGTTTTTAACATAAAGGAGATTATCTGATTATCCTCCAAATAGTATGTCACTTGTTTTTTTCACTTAATGACATAGCTTAGCAATCTTCCACGTTTGTCCTTACAGATCAGCCTCATAGTTTTTAATTCTTCATAGTATTTTTTTATTTACTGTTTGTATGTTGAGAGAGATTTGGTTTGTCTCTATTTTTTTTTCTCACTTTTGTTAGGTATTTATATAGATAACGCTTTGTATTTAGTGGATACTCTTATGTGTGTATTTCTGACAAGTTCTCTAAGACTTGTTCTAGTTCTCTACCTAGCAACGTCACCTCTGAGCTAAAGAGTATCAGCATTTTAATAGATCCTGTATATTCAAGAACATTCTGTTACCATGGACCTAAACATCAGCAGTCAGTGTTTAGGCCATTGACCGAGCAAATCCAACTGGCTTCTCCTTAGCTTGTAAATAGCACTGAAGTCTATTGCTCACTCTAATGAGTAGTGATGACTCAACACTGTTATTTAACAGCTACAAGTGTTTGCCTCACTTCACTTAAAAAAAAAAAAAAAAAAAAACAAGAGAGAGACTCTTATTACAGCATTCAAGAAAAATGCATCTCAGCTGAGTCCTAGGACTCCCTTGCTCTTTCACTTCGTGAAATG
The DNA here is from genome assembly GCF_023699985.2 of Odocoileus virginianus. NCBI lineage: Eukaryota > Metazoa > Chordata > Mammalia > Artiodactyla > Cervidae > Odocoileus > Odocoileus virginianus. The sequence goes on along the minus strand of NC_069695.1, from coordinate 7,927,394 downwards.
GCTTGGGGCTACTTTTAGGGCATTTGGTCACACCAGTACACCACAGAAGAGCAGGAACTCTCTGCTGGCCTAAAGACTCTTCAGAGTCTGGCCTCTGCCCGTGCTTTCAGCCCCATCTGTGATCCTGTCCATACTCTTCCCTTCAGTTTTGTTTGTTTGTATTGTTGTTGTTGTTTTTTAATTGAGATATAGTTGCTTTACTGTATTGTGTTAATTCCTGCTGTGCAGTGAAGTGGATCAGCTCTGTGTATATGTATGATCCCCATCCCCTCACCCATCTAGGTCACCCCCTGTGCTATGCAGCAGCGCCCCACTGGCTGTTTTACACATGGCCGTGCACATGATGTCAATCCCAATCTTGCAATTCAGAAGCAGTTTCCTAAACATGCATGTTCTGATGCTCATGGCTTTTCATCCTTTATGTCTTCCTTCCTCATCCATTATGTTCCATCTTCCATCTTCCTTTTTAAAATGTTTTTAAAGACTATATTCATGCAATCCATCTTTAGAAATCTTGACCTGGTCCCTTAGCCTAGGAAAGCCCTCATCCTCCTGTACTCATAGTATCCTGAGCTTCCCCCCATTGTAACATGAACCGTGCCACACTGTGTCCTTATAAAGTGCACACACACAGACATACGCACCAGGCCTCCACTGGTCAATGACTTCCTGAAGACGGATCACGTTATACCTTCTTAACTTCTCTAGATGGGCAAACTCTTTAGAGCTTGGTTTGGTTCTTTAATGATGTTGAAACACAGCATCTCTTAATTCTCATTTAGCCAAAGTCTTAAGTGAAATCTGTCCTCACTTTGAAGCCCTTTCTCTGGGCCAGCAAACCTTGGGACGCTTCCTTCTCTTTCTGGGAGGGCATATAAACTGCAGACTGACTGGTTACCTCCGTTGTATAAAATTATTAGTTGGGTTGAGAGAGTCATGTTAATAATAGGACTTGGATTACTAACTTGGCTTTCATACAAATCTTGATTATCTGTAACTGACTTAGAAAACTTTCCCCCATTCTAAGCTTGTTGTCTACTTATGTGAAAAAATGCAAGCAGGCATCTTATTTTGCCAGAGGGTTTAAATTTGTTTCCTTCAATACTAAGCTGTCTTTTTGAAGTCTTTTTCCCTAAGAATTTGTGTGCAGGACAAATGTTTCTTTTTCAAAAAGGCTTTTTGAAAGGTTCATGGAAAATATTTAAATGATCAGCATTAGTTATATTGCCTTTGCAGCTACGTAAATAATTTCAGCCCTTTTCCCATCAACTTAACATATCTTCAGAAAATGTGAATAAGATTACGCAATAATGCTGTCCCAATAAGCATTTTAGTGCTTAGGAAGGGAAACGTGAGTGCAGAGCTGAGAATGTATGTGTTCAGCCTGGTAACAATAAAAAGGATGTTTATAAATGAAATAGCACCACAAATGGCCCCACACTTTTGAGGAGGAAAGCAATTTGGTGAAGTGAAAGATGTTAAATGTTTTAATTTTCTTCTAGGCCAGTAAAATCTTGTAAAACAAGGTGACATATTAAATTTTCTATACTATAGTGGTTCCGAGAGCCTGTCAACAGTTTCATTATAAACTCTATTTTCCGAGCGTTATAACTCAGCTTTAAGAATTCATCCTAGCCTGACATTTGGAGTGCAAGATCTTACCTGGGGAACATGTGCTTCACATGTTTTAAAAATTATGAGTTTTTTTCCACTTCTTAATTTATAATGAGTAACCTTTTCATACTTTTGCACTTGGCCTGCTCTGCCCCAGAAATTGGAGGTGGAAGGCTGACACGGGATAGGTCACTGATGGAGGAAACGTATCTATAAATGTGGTCACCATTGGCCGGGCTTCCAGTTTTCATCATGAAGGCTCACGCTCATACTAGTCTGTCAGTCAGTCCACCGTACTGAAAGCAGAAAGAGCCCTACTCCGCTGACCTCACCGTTTTAGACTGTCCCAGCTCTCCACGGAGAAGGCTCTCATCCATGGGAGAATTCTTATTCCATTTATTTCAACATTTGTATTAGTTTGTGGATGGCATTCGTACCTTTACTTAAAGCTTCACAAATTCATTCTAATCTTGTAGGTTTGCTTTTAAATCTTCTGTGTGGTTGTGTTTCTGTCCCTATCATATTTAGCACTCGATAGGGTTTTAGTTAATATTGAATAATGCAGACACCATATTTTTGTACTTTGGAATACCTGCAGTTAAATCTCCTAAAGAGTTGTCATTTGGAAGGTAGTAAGAAAAGAATGAGGGAAGAAAGATCAAGGAAGCAGCAGAAGAGAAAAAGACATGCTGTCGTTTGGTTTCTGGCCTTGAAATGTCTTGAGAACTGACTACTTAGTATGGTTTATCCAAAAGAACAAATATAGGCTATCTAGAAGAAAGTGGAATGCCCTCCATTAAAGGCGTCCTTCACTTCTGGGCTGTTTTAGAAGATTTCTAGTATATCATCACTTCCAAATATAAAGATTGTCACTCAGTCGTGTCCAACTCTTTGCTACCCTAGGGACCGTAGCCCACCAGGCTCCTCATCCATGGGATTCTCTGGGCAAAAATACTGGAGTGGGTTGCCATGCCCTTCTCCAGGGGACCTTCCTGACCTGGGAATCAAACGCAGGTCTCCTGCATTGCAGGCAGATTCTTTACCATCTGAACCACCAGGGAAGCCCCCAAACACATGGGTTCCCTGACCAGGGTTGGAAGGAGGCCCCTTCATTGGGAGCCCAGAGTCTCAGCCACTGGACCCCCAGGCAAGTCCCATGTATATGTTCAGCGTTACTCCATTTACCGAATTGCCTTCTATTTTTAAACAGATGTCAAATTCGAGTTAAAATATGAAAAGCACTCAGGATATAATCCCAACACGTGTTTCCGTTGTGTGAGGACCAGCTTTGTGCCAGTGTCCTGAAAAGATTTGCATTTCTCACAACCAGCCTTGTGACATGCCCCTCAGGAGCGGACCAAGAGACCGATGCTCTGAGTAATTCACCCCACTGCTAATCAGTGACCAAGGCTGGTTCGGAACCCAGGTCTTACAGACCCCCAAACCATATTCTCTCCTGTAAGTCATCATGCCTGCCTTTATGCATACAAAGACGTCCATTGCATTTTTCTGTCAGAATCATGCTCTACCTGACACCGTCAATGGCTTTCATTTTCCAGTGAAACATGTTAAGAAATGAAGCCAGGACGTCCAAACCTAAAAGAGAAAAAATGAGGGACCAAATGACTCTCAGTATTTGAAGTTTGAACCAGGAATCTGCTTTCCTTGGCAACTTGTCTCTTACCTCAGAGTTAACTCTGTTCCTTTCTTTTTGTTAGTCCCATTGCCCTGGATGTATCGATTATATCCATTGAGTCACCTAACATGGAAGTCTGGGCAATGTAATTTCTCTCTCTCTCATCCACAACATTCTTATCAAATACCAAGTCATATCTAATCTTGAAGAAACATTTTTTCCAAGCTGTGTCCAGTGTTAAAAAAACTTTTTTTCTTTTCCTTTTGAATCAACTTACCTTTATATGCTCAGATGGTAAAGTGTCTGCCTATAGTGTGGGAGACCTGGGTTCGATCCCTGGGTCAGGAAGATGCCCTGGAGAAGGAAGTGGCAACCCACTCCAGTATTCATGCCTGGAAAATCCCATGGACTGAGGAGCCTGGTGGGCTACAGGTCATGGGGTTGCAAAGAGTCGGACACAGCTGAGCGACTTCACTTCAACTTCAGCCTTTAAGGACACTTTGAGTTTATAGCAGAGTTGACCAGAAGCTACAGAATTCCCATTACCGCAGTTTCTCCCCATATGCATAACCTCCCCCACAACTAACATCCCACCTTTATTACAATTGATGAGGCTACACTGACATGTTGTTATTACTCCAAATTCGTAACTTACCTTAGAGTTTGCTCTTGGTGTTGTATCTTTTCGTTTTGACAAATGTATAATGAAATGTATAACCCCTGGCAACCACTAATCTTTTATAGCCTCCTTAGTTTTACTTTTCTCTCAGTAGTATAGTTGGAATTACACAGTATGTAGCCTTTTCAGATCAGCTTCTTTCACTTATAATGCCCTTGTGGCTCAGCTGGTAAAGAATCCACCTGCAATGCAGGAGACCTGGGTTCCATCCCTGGATTGGGAAGATCCCCTGGAGAAGGGAATGGCTACCCTCTCCAGTATTCTGGCCTGGAGAATTCCATGGACTGTATAGTCCATGGGGTTGCAAAGAGTTGGACACAACTGAGCAACTTTCACTAATGCTCCTCCATGTCTTTTCATGGCTTAGTAGCTTTTCCTTTTTTTTTTTTTTTGAAATTGCTGCATAACTATTTTTATTTTTTTATTTTTTTTTAAAAATTTTTATTAGTTGGAGGCTAATTACTTTACATCATTACAGTAGTTTTTGTTATACATTGATATGAATTAGCCATGGATTTACATGTATTCCCCATCCCAGTCCCCCCTCCCACCTCCCTCTCCACCCGATCCCTCTGGGTCTTCCCAGTGCACCAGGCCCAAGCACTTGTCTCATGTACCCAACCTGAGCTGGTTATCCGTTTCACCCTAGATAATATACATGTTTCAATGCTGTTCTCCTGAAACATCCCACCCTCTCCTTCTCCCAGAGTCCACAAGTCTGTTCCATACATCTGAGTCTCTTTTTCTATTTTGCATATAGGGTTATCGTTACCATCTTTCTAAAGTCCATATATATGTGTTAGTATACTGTAATGGTCTTTATCTTTCTGGCTTACTTCGCTCTGAATAATGGGCTCCAGTTTCATCCATCTCATTAGAACTGATTCAAATGAATTCTTTTTAATGGCTGAGTAGTATTCCATGGTGTATATGTACCACAGCTTCCTCATCCATTCGTCTGCTGATGGGCATCTGGGTTGCTTCCATGTCCTGGCTATTATAAACAGTGCTGCGATGAACATTGGGGTGCATGTGGCTCTTTCAGATCTGGTTTCCTTGGTGTGTATGCCCAGAAGTGGGATTGCTGGGTCATATGGCAGTTCTATTTCCAGCTTTTTAAGAAATCTCCACACTGTTTTCCATAGTGGCTGTACTAATTTGCATTCCCACCAACAGTGTAAGAGGGTTCCCTTTTCTCCACACCCTCTCCAGCATTTATTGCTTGTAGACTTTTGGATAGCAGCCATTCTGACTGGCGTGTAATGGTACCTCATTGTGGTTTTGATTTGCATTTCTCTGATAATGAGTGATGTTGAGCATCTTTTCATGTGTTTGTTAGCCATCTGTATGTCTTCCTTGGAGAAATGTCTGTTGAGTTCTTTGGCCCATTTTTTGATTGGGTCATTTATTTTTCTGGAGTTGAGCTGGAGGAGTTGCTTGTATATTTTTGAGATTAATCCTTTGTCTGTTGCTTCGTTTGCTATTATTTTCTCCCAATCTGAGGGCTGTCTTTTCACCTTGCTTATAGTTTCCTTTGTTGTGCAAAAGCTTTTAAGTTTCATTAGGTCCCATTTGTTTATTTTTGCTTTTATTTCTGAAATTCTGGGATGCGGGTCATAGAGGATCCTGCTGTGATTTATGTCGGAGAGTGTTTTGCCTATGTTCTCCTCTAGGAGTCTTATAGTTTCTGGTCTTACATTTAGATCTTTAATCCATTTTGAGTTTATTTTTGTGTATGGTGTTAGAAAGTGTTCTAGTTTCATTCTTTTACAGGTGGTTGACCAGTTTTCCCAGCACCACTTGTTAAAGAGGTTATCTTTTTTCCATTGTATATCCTTGCCTCCTTTGTCGAAGATAAGGTGACCATAGGTTCGTGGACTTATCTCTGGGCTTTCTATTCTGTTCCATTGATCTATATTTCTGTCTTTGTGCCAGTACCATACTGTCCTGATGACTGTGGCTTTGTAGTAGAGTCTGAAGTCAGGCAGATTGATTCCTCCAGTTCCATTCTTCTTTCTCAGGATTACTTTGGCTATTCGAGGTTTTTTGTATTTCCATACAAATTGTGAAATTATTTGTTCTAGTTCTGTGAAGAATACTGTTGGTAGTTTGATAGGGATTGCATTGAATCTATAGATTACTTTGGGTAGTATAGCCATTTTGACAATATTGATTCTTCCAATCCATGAACACGGTATATTTCTCCATCTGCTTGTGTCCTCTTTGATTTCTTTCATCAGTGTTTTATAGTTTTCTATGTATAGGTCTTTTGTTTCTTTAGGTAGATATACTCCTAAGTATTTTATTCTTTTTGTTGCAATGGTGAATGGTATTGTTTCCTTAATTTCTCTTTCTGTTTTCTCATTGTTAGTGTATAGGAATGCAAGAGATTTCTGTGTGTTAATTTTATATCCTGCAACTTGACTGTATTCGTTGATTAGCTCTCGTAATTTTCTGGTAGAGTCTTTAGGGTTTTCTATGTAGAGGATCATGTCATCTGCAAACAGCGAGAGTTTCACTTCTTCTTTTCCTATCTGGATTCCTTTTACTTCTTTTTCTGCCCTGATTGCTGTGGCCAAAACTTCCAAAACTATGTTGAATAGTAGTGGTGAGAGTGGGCACCCTTGTCTTGTTCCTGATTTCAGGGGAAATGCTTTCAATTTTTCACCATTGAGGGTGATGCTTGCTGTGGGTTTGTCATATATAGCTTTTATTATGTTGAGGTATGTTCCTTCTATTCCTGCTTTCTGGAGAGTTTTAATCATAAATGGATGTTGAATTTTGTCAAAGGCTTTTTCTGCATCTATTGAGATAATCATATGGTTTTTATCTTTCAATTTGTTAATGTGGTGTATTACATTGATTGATTTGCGGATATTAAAGAATCCTTGCATTCCTGGGATAAAGCCCACTTGGTCATGATGAATGATTTTTTTAATATGTTGTTGGATTCTGTTTGCTAGAATTTTGTTAAGGATTTTTGCATCTATGTTCATCAGTGATATTGGCCTGTAGTTTTCTTTTTTTGTGGCATCTTTGTCTGGTTTTGGAATTAGGGTGATGGTGGCCTCATAGAATGAGTTTGGAAGTCTACCTTCTTCTGCAATTTTCTGGAAGAGTTTGAGTAAGATAGGTGTTAGCTCTTCTCTAAATTTTTGGTAGAATTCAGCTGTGAAGCCAATCTGGTCCTGGGCTTTTGTTTGCTGGAAGATTTCTGATTACAGTTTCGATTTCCTTGCTTGTGATCATTTTGTTAAGATCTTCTATTTCTTCCTGGTTCAGTTTTGGAAAGTTATACTTCTCTAAGAACTTGTCCATTTCTTCCAAGTTGTCCATTTTATTGGCATAGAGCTGCTGGTAGTAGTCTCTTATGATCCTTTGTATTTCAGTGTTGTCTGTTGTGATCTCTCCATTTTCATTTCTAATTTTGTTAATTTGGTTCTTCTCCCTTTGTTTCTTAATGAGTCTTGCTAATGGTTTGTCAATTTTGTTAATTTTTTCAAAAAACCAGCTTTCAGCTTTGTTAATTTTTGCTATGGTCTCTTTAGTTTCTTTTGCATTTATTTCTGCCCTAATTTTTAAGATTTCTTTCCTTCTACTAACCCTGGGGTTCTTCATTTCTTCTTCCTCTAGTTGCTTTAGGTGTAGAGTTAGGTTATTTATTTGACTTTTTTCTTGTTTCTTGAGGTAGGCCTGTAATGCTATGAATCTTCCCCTTAGCACTGCTTTTACAGTGTCCCATAGGTTTTGGATTGTTGTGTTATCATTTTCATTCATTTCTATGCATATTTTGATTTCTTTTTTGATTTCTTCTACGATTTGTTGGTTATTCAGAAGCGTGTTGTTTAGCCTCCATATGTTTGAATTTTTAATAATTTTTTTCCTGTGATTGAGATCTAATCTTACTGCACTGTGGTCAGAAAAGATGACTGGAATGATTTCAATCTTTTTGAATTTACCAAGACTAGATTTATGGCCCAGGATGTGATCTATTCTGGAGAAGGTTCCGTGTGCACTTGAGAAAAAGGTGAAGTTGATTGTTTTGGGGTGAAACGTCCTATAGATGTCAATTAGGTCTAGCTGGTCCATTGTGTCCGTTAAAGTTTGTGTTTCCTTGTTTATTTTCTGTTTAGTTGATCTATCCATAGTTGTGAGTGGGGTATTAAAGTCTCCTACTATTATTGTGTTACTATTAATTTCCTCTTTCATACTCGTTAGCGTTTGCCTTACATATTGTGGTGCTCCTATGTTGGGTGCATATATATTTATAATTGTTATATCTTCTTCTTGGATTGATCCTTTGATCATTATGTAGTGTCCATCTTTGTCTCTTTTCACAGACTTAATTTGAAAGTCTATTTTATCTGATATGTGTATTGCGACTCCTGCTTTCTTTTGGTCTCCGTTTGCGTGGAATATTTTTTTCCAGCCCTTCACTTTTAGTCTGTATGTGTCCCGTGCTTTGAGGTGGGTCTCTTGTAGACAGCATATATAGGGGTCTTGCTTTTGTATCCATTCAGCCAGCCTTTGTCTTTTGGTTGGGGCATTCAACCCATTTACATTTAAGGTAATTATTGATAGGTATGGTCCCGTTGCCATTTATTTTGTTGTTTGAGGTTCACTTTTATACCACCTTTCTGCGTTTCCTGTCTAGAGAAGATCCTTTAGTATTTGTTGAAGAGCTGGTTTGGTGGTGGTGAATTCTCTCAGCTTTTGCTTGTCTGTAAAGCTTTTGAGTTCTCCTTCATATCTGAATGAGATCCTTGCTGGGTAGAGTAATCTAGGTTGTAGGTTATTCTCTTTCATTACTTTAAGTATGTCCTGCCATTCCCTTCTGGCCTGAAGGGTTTCTATTGATAGATCAGCTGTTATCCTTATGGGAATCCCTTTGTGTGTTATTTGTTGTTTCTCCCTTGCTGCTTTTAATATTTGTTCTTTGTGTTTGATCTTTGTTAATTTGATTAATATGTGTCTTGGGGTGTTTCGCCTTGGGTTTATCCTGTTTGGGACTCTCTGGGTTTCTTGAACTTGGTTGGCTATTTCCTTCCCCATTTTAGGGAAGTTTTCAGCAATTATCTCCTCGAGTATCTTCTCATGGCCTTTCTTTTTGTCTTCTTCTTCTGGGACTCCTATGATTCGAATGTTGGGGCGTTTCACATAGTCCCAGAGGTCCCTGAGGTTGTCCTCATTTTTTTTGATTCTTTTTTCTTTTTTCCTCTCTGCTTCATTTATTTCCACCATTTTATCTTCTAAGTCACTTATCCTATCTTCTGTCTCTGTTATTCTACTCATGGTTCCCTCCAGAGTGTTTTTGATCTCATTTATTTCATTATTAATTTTTAATTGATTTTTTTTTATTTCTTCTAGGTCCTTGTTAAACATTTCTTGCATCTTCTCAATCTTTGTCTCCAGGCTATTTATTTGTAACTCCATTTTGTTTTCAAGATTTTGGATCATATTTATTATCATTATTCTAAATTCTTTTTCAGGTAGATTCCCTATTTCCTCCTCTTTTGTTTGACTTGGTGGGCTTTTTTCATGTTCCTTTAGCTGTTGGGTATTTCTCTGCCTTTTCATCTTGTTTAGATTGCTCTGTCTGGAGTGGGCTTTCTGTATTCTTGTGGTTTGAGGTTCCTTTTTATTGTGGAGGTTTCACCCAGTGGGTGGGGTTGGACGATTGGTTTGTCAAGGTTTCCTGGTTAGGGAAGCTTGTGTCAGCGTTCTGGTGTGTGGAATTGGATTTCTTCTCTCTGGAGTGCAATGGAGTGTCCAGTAATGAGCTTTGCGATGGGTCTCTGTGTTAGGTGTGACTTTGGAGAGCCTGTATGTTGACACTCAGGTCTATGTTCCTGCGTTGCTAAAGAATTTGCGTGGTATGTCTTGTACTGGAGCTTATTGGCTCTTGGGTGGTGGTTGGTTTTGGTGTAGGTATGGAAGCTTTTGGATGGTCTCTTATTCCTTAATGTTCCGTGTGGTCAGGAGTTTTCTGGTTTTCTCAGGATTTGGGCTCAATTCTCCTGCCTCTGGATTTCAGTTTTATTCTTCTAATAGTCTCAAGGCTTCTCCAACTATACAGTACTGATAATAAAACTTCTAGGTTAATGGTGAAAAGATTCTCCACCGTGAGAGACAACCAGAGAGGTTCACAGAGTTACATGAAGAACAGGAGAGGGAGGAAGGAGATAGAGGTGAGCAGGAGGAGAAACAGGGGACTCAAGAGGAGAGAGACAGATCTACGCAGTTATCTGTTCCCAAAGTGTTCTCTGTGGCCCAGACACCCACAAAGATTCACAGAGTTGGATTGGGAAGAGAAGGGGAATGGAGGAAGTAGAGGTGTTCTGAGGGAGAATAACAAAGATTGAAAATCTAGTGTAGAGGTTAGACTCTTTGAAATACAATATTTAAAAACAAAAACACAAAAAAATTTAGAACTGTATATGAAGTTCAGTTTAAAAATAGGGTTTCTCTCTCTCTCTCTTTTTTTTTTTTTTTGTGGCTATAGTGAAATGAAAATGAAAGTTAAGGAATAATAGAGGAGTATTAGAGGACTCTAAAAGGAAATAGGAGAGAAAAACAAGAAAAAGAAAAGAAAAAAAAAAGAAAAGAAAAAAAAAAATTTTTTTTTTCCCAAATAAAAAAATCGTAAAAATATATGAAAACGAAAGTTGAGGAGTAATGGGGGAGTAATAGGGAATTATAAAAGAAAATGAAAGAGAAAAAATAAAAAATTTTAAAAAAAAAAAAGGGAAAGAAAAAAAAATTTTTTTTTTTTAAATTAAAAAAAAAAATGTACATATATATCTAGGAATTTCTCTGAGGTTGTTGCGGTCAGCGTAGGTTCAGTTCAGTTTCAGATAGCTCCTCTTTCCAGCTTACACTTCTCGATATCTGTAGGCCCCTTCCCGTGTAGCCGGTGTTACCTTCAGGGATTTTAATCTGTTGCACCGGTCCTTTCTGAAGCTGTTCCCTTTGTTTAATTGGCTTCTGTTTGCCGTCTCTTTGGTGTCTAATTTCCGCCCTGACACAGGCGGGCGGAGGTGATCTCTTATTTAGGTTCTCTAGTTCAGTTCAGTCCTGCTACGGGGAGGGCGGGGCGCTGCAGACAGATACCGCTCTGTGTGGATAGCGCTCACCGTGTTCCGGCCAGACTGGGTTTGCCCCGCTCACGGGTGTCTGTGCTTTCGCCGTCTACACTGCTCAGGCTCCCGGCTGCTCTATATGGAGCGGGCCCTGCGTTGAGTGCGGTTCCAGTTTTCGGGTACTCCACAAAAGCGCAGATTCGGTTGCTCCTGCGTTTTGCGTCTTCCCCGGCCTGAGCGGTTCAGGCAGCCAGAGGCTTGGACGCACTCTCCCGGGTGCAGCACGCCTTATCCCTCCGCGGCGAGCGGCCCAGGCAGCCAGAGGCTTGGGCGTATTCTCCCTAGGTGCGGCGCGCCTTTTCCCTCCGCGGCGAGCGGCCCAGGCAGCCAGAGGCTTGGGCGTACTCTCCCTAGGTGCGGCGCGCCTTTTCCCTCCGCGGCCAGCGGCCCAGGCAGCCAGAGGTTTGGGCGCCCTCTCTCCCCGGGTACGGCGCGCTTTTTCCCTCCGCGGCCCCAGCACGCACCGCCAGTCGGGTCTCAGGAAGTCTTTAGCTAGAACCCGGAGGCCTGTTTGCAGTGTGGGAGGGGGTGGCTTCTCAGGGGCTGCGTTTGCCCTTTTCCCCTCCCCGCTGCCTCCTACCTCCAGCGGGGATGGGCCGGCTCTTCTCTGGAGATTCTCAGTCCCTTTGTTTTGCGAACCGCCGGCAGTGTGTTCGGGCCGGTTAATTTTGTCCCTTGCTATCCCACAGTTTAAAAAAGCTCCCTCCGATTGCTCTCAGGGTCTTCGGGCCGGACCTCACCCCAAGCAATGCCGCCCGCTCCTCTCCGTTCCGCCCCGCTTGTAGCTGGCGGGTACGGGCGTCTGGGGTACTTTTCTGCTGGGAGTTGCTTTTAGGCACGTAATCTGTGGGCCTTGTTTAATTTTTCCTCCCACTTACAGTGCCGAAAACTTCCCCCAGTCTCGCCAGTGAGACGGTTTCCTGGTGATTGGAAATTTCCTCTATTAAGACTCCCTTCCCGGGACGGGTCTCCGTCCGTAGCTCTTTCTACTCCCTTATTGTCGTTTATATTTTGTCCTACCTCCCTTCGAAGACAATGGGCTGCTTTTCTGGGCTCCTGATGTCCTCTGCTAGCGATCAGAAGTTCTTTTGTGAAATTTGCTCAGCATTCAAATGTTCTTTTGATGAATTTGTAGGAGAGAAAGTGGTCTCTCCGTCCTATTCCTCCGCCATCTTGGCTCCTCCCCTAGCTTTTCCTTTTTATCACTGAATAATACTCCATTGTCTGGGTGTACCACAGGTTAAAAGGACATCATGGTTGTTTCCAAGTTTTAGCAAATATGAATAAAGCTGCTATAAATATGCATGTGCAGTTTTTTGGGTGTACATGAATTTTCGGTTTATTTGGGTTAATACCAAAAAAATGCAATTGCTGTACTATATGGTAGCTGTATCATTAGTTTTGTAAGAACCTGTCAGACTATCTTCCAAAGGACCATTTTTCATTCCCACCAGCAATGCATGAGTTTCCTTTTGTTCCATATCCTTGTCAACATTTAGCGTCACCAATTTTCTGGATTTTGGCCAGTCTGATAAGTGTGTAGTGGTGTCTTGTTGTTTTATTTTGCAATAACCTAATGACGTATGATGCTGAGCACCTTTCACGTGGCTATTTGCCATCTGTTGATCATCTTTGGCAAGGTGTCTGTTCAGGCCTTTTACTCATTTTTTAACTGGATTTTTCCTTATTGTTGAGTTTCAAGAGCTCTTTATGCATTTTGGATACAGTCCTTTATCAGGTAAGTGTTTTACAAACATTTTCTCCCAGTTTGTGGTCTTCTCATTGCCTTCACAATGTCTCTCATAGAGCAGTTTTTAACTTTAATGAAGCCTAGCTTATCAGTTATTCTTTTCACAGATCATGCCTTTGGGGTTGTATCTCAAAAGTCATCACCAAATTCAGGGTCATTTAGATTTTCTCTTGTGTTAATTTCTGGGATTTTTGTAATATTATGTTTGACTTTTAGGTCTGTTATCTGTTTTCAGTTGCTTTTTGTGAAAAGTATAAGATATGTGTAGGCTTCTCAGGCGACTCAGTGGGTAAAGAATCTGCCTGCCATTGCAGGAGACCCGGTTTGATCCCTGGTTTGGGAAAATACCCTGGAGGAGGGCATGCCAACCCTGTCCAGTATTCTTACCTGGAGAATCCCACGGACAGAGGAGCCTGGTGGGCTACAGTCCACCGGGTTGCAAAGAGTCAGACACAGCTGAACACGTGCACAAGATGTGTAGGTTCTTTTTTTTCAATGTAGCGCCTTCCAGCACCATTTGTTTAGAAGGCAGTGTTTTCCCTTAAATTTTGCCATTGCATTTTTTTCAAACATCAGTTGACTCTACACCATTCATATTTTGTTGTATTTATTTCTTTCCATGTCTGCTGGCACCCTCCAAACAGAATCTTTCATCATCTCTTGACTGCATCTCCTATAAAAGTCTACTAATTAGTTTTATAATGTATTTTATACACAGAGGCCAAAATTGTCCTTTAAAGGTATTTGAAGTTGTTCAATGTATTCCCACTAGCTTTAGGACCCAATCTAAAGCCTTTGATGACCCAGCAGGTCTGCCTAATTTGACTTCTTCCTTCCATCCTTTCCCTGCTCTCCCTCTCCTTCCTCCACAGCCAGATCCATTCTCACCAGCGTCCTGGGGATGTTCCAGCCACAACTTTCTCACTTCCTTTCTCACTTCCTTGAGCAAGCCATGCCCCCTCCTGCATCAAGACTCAGAATATGGAATAATCTTCTAGAGACCCTTATCCCAGTTCTTTCCAGTTAAGCTTATATCTGTTCATTTTTCAGAGCCCTGTTTGGATGTCACTTTTTCTGGGTTTTCTGTTGATTTTTTTTAAAGTCCAGGAAGATGCCCAAATGTCTTCTAAACCAGGTGACATCAGCTGGCTTCCGAGGAACTTTTTTTTTTTATTTATTTTTTGACTGTGCGGGGTCTTCCTTGCCGTGTGGGCTGTCCTCTCTGGTGGCAGTGACCCGGGACTGCTGTGTAGGTGTGGTGTTCAGGGGCTCCTCATCACGGTGTCTTCGCCTGTTGCAGAGCTCAGGCTGTAGGTTTGGGGGTGTCACTGGTTGAGGCTCCCGGACTCTAGACCACAGGCTCAGTCATCATGGTCCACGTGCTTAGTTGTTCCACGGCCTGTAGGATCTTCCCAGACCAGGGATCAAACCCATATTGCCTGCATTGCAGAGTGGATTCTTAACCACTGGCCCACCAGGGAAGCCCCTGTCTGTTGATTTTTTAAGTCTTAGTGCCAGTTGCTTTCACAACACTATGACTTAAGTGTCCTTCATATAATTGCTGATTATACTTTTATTACTTTTTTTTTTTTTTTAGCATCTACCTCCCTGCCCCCCACCCCCAGAAAGGAAGCTTTCTGATCAAAGGGGTACCATGTCTGTCATCTTCCCCGATGTATTCACAGTGGGCATGGAGTCACAGCATCTTAGTGTCCTGCTGGGGTTGTGGGCAGTACTGAACTGAAGTCATCTGTAAGGGATGCGGGCACAGCTGCAGGGCAGGGGAGCTAAGGGTTAAGCCCATGGTTACTAGAGCCGGGGATTCTTTGTTTATCTGGGAGTCGAGTAATCAAATCATGAGTCAGAAGACTTTAGTTACCAGTGTATAGCAACGACCCAGAGAGCAGGGATTGGACAGTCATAGGATCTTGGATTTGGGAAAGATGAAAGTCAGCATGTAGTAGTCAAGCCCTTTGTAATGATCTTAAACCCAGAGAACTAAAGGGCTCAGAGTCCATCTTACTTCCACATCCTTCAAAGCCCCATAGTCCAGAGATCATTTTGGTTCTTGTCACGCCAAGGAAAATAGGACTGATACTGTGGTTGGCCTCTCCTCCCACTGAGCCAACACAGAGAAGAATGGTGGTTTTCATCTTTTTTATTCTTAGGTATTGGATTGGTACACCATCCATAAGATGTTATGGAAAAACCCAAACAAACATTTTGGCCAACCCAAATAATAACCGGATTTCCCTTTCAGAAAGCAGTTTTAAAGGGCTTCCCGGTTTACTTTCAAGCCTTGGTGTTTTGAACTGAATTCTGGGGTGGGCCAGTGTCAGAGCACAAACCTCATGTGCAATCCTCAAAGCCAAGGTAAGGTAGAGTGCATAGGTGTGTGTCTTTTTTCTTTTTTTAATGCAGTAAGGAAAAATTCTCATTCACCTAAAATGAGTGTAGTATGTAAAGTACATGAAGAAACTGATCATTATTTTTCCATTCAATTTAATTTTAAAATTATTTAAATGAAACAGGAATATGCCTGAGTTCCTTCTTAGCTGGTTTCTTGAAACACTTTCTCCTTTATAAAGCCAGTAGCCTCTTTTCAGAAAAAATGAACACAGTCTCACTTTTCTACCCTGTACTCCAGGGATGCATACAGAAGCTGGAAACTTTTTCTACTTAGAAAGGTAGTGAGTTAGTGTCCAGAACCCAAAGGTAGATTGGGGCATTACCCTGTGACTTATCTGGGGATATAAATGGAGATGTTGTATCAGAGAGATCTCTAACATCATTTCCCTGGGCTCTTAGGAATTTCATTAATATCAAAAGTCTTCATCAGTGTTGAATTATTCTTTTGTTACCTCTCTCATCTTTTAATTAGAAACTCTAATACTTTGGCCACCTCATGTGAAGAGTTGACTCATTGGAAAAGACCTTAATGCTGGGAAGGATTGGAGGCAGGAGGAGAAGGGGATGACAGAGGATGAGATGGCTGGATGGCATCACCAACTCGATGGACATGAGTTTGAGTAAACTCCGGGAGTTGGTGATGGACAGGGAGGCCAGCCGTGCTGTGATTCATGGGGTGGCAAAGAGTCGGAGTCGACTGAGCTACTCAACTGAACTGAACTAAGCACAGGTGCTTCACAAATTGACTTTGTATCAGAATCTTCTGGAGGAAACTGGTTAAAGAAAAGGAAAAAAAATCAGGTCCAGGGCTTGTCCTACTTCACTGAGCCTGTTTCATTTATTAGCTCCCCATGTGATTCTGATATACATCAAAGTTTAATATGTATATGGATTCAAGTTTACTAGCAAGTCAGCTAACAAGTATCTAGTGGCATCTGTGGTGCAAATAGACTATACCACGCTTTGTTTCTCTGTGACCTCCCTCTTCTATTTTACAGGGCACTTATTTTCTCTGTGGCACCTTCTTTTTCTTACTAGAGTTGAATCCTTATTAATTGTTGTGGTTGTTGTTTAGTTGCTAAGTCATGTCCGACCCTTTGGCAACCCTATGGACTATAGCCCAGCAGGCTCCTCTGTCCATGGAATTTTCCAGGCAAGAATATTGGAATGTGTTGCCATTTCCTTCTGCAGGGGATCTTCCTGACCCAGGGATCGAACCCATGTCTCTTGTGGGTTTGATCTCTGCATTGGCAGGCAGTTACTTTACCACCAATGCCACCTGCGGAGCCTATTATTAGAAGCTATTAACTATCGTATTCTCTCTATTAGATGAAATTGTAATGACATCCACTTAGGTAGATGGTAATTTTGTCAGTTCATGCTGAACACTTCTTGTTAACACTTTTTTCAAGAATATTCCATTGTACCATGATTAAAAATAGCCAGTAAACCATGACTATCAGGAGAATAAAAGCCAGAGGTTTGTACCTGTGCATTGTGGGGGCACCAGCAATTTATTTTTGAGAGAACCTGGCTATATTCTGTTTAAAAACATAAGAGCTCAGATTAGACAAAACCCTTCCTTCAAGGAGATTCCAGTCCAGTAGAACATATCCAGGAGAGTTTAGTAGTAGAACAGCATGGTGATTTTATTTGTTTTGGGGGGAGGAATTGATTAGGTTTTTGTTTGTTTGTTTGTTTGCATTTGTTTATTTTTTTTTCTTTATGGTTAAGACTTGGTGGAAAAGACTTAGTAAAGACTCAGTAAAGACATGGTAAAGACTCAGTGGAAACTGAAACTCCGCAAGGAATGATTTAGCATCTTATCTCTAATTTCTTGACCCTAAAGTTTAAATCATTGTAATAGAATATGCATTATCTTTGTCTTGTTTCTTCTAGAGATTTCCTGCTTCATTACATGTACAAGTGTATGCAAATATTTTTATTGCTAGGAAAATGAAGTTCATGCGTTGGTCAGCTAGCTGGGATTCATGGTGCTGTGGGCCAGATTCCTTATAAATTGACATATGGCTTGAAGATCATGTCATGATACCTCAAACCTTTTATGCTCTGACTAGGAATAGCATCCCTACCACATCTTCTAGGGACTGCTGGGAAGAATAATAGCAAGTAGGAGGAATTTAGCAAGAAGAAACGATCACTTCAGTGGAAAAGTTTAGATTTAACATTGTTAGATCCCAGAAAACTATAACTTCTGTATCAGAGTTTATGCCTTCAGTGAGTTAGACACTTGAAACTGGGATCCTGACCTCTCAACTTCTAATATGGAAGAGTTTCACCTCACCTGATGGAGATGTATCTATTTTGTGACCCAAGAATTAGTTAAATTGATAGCTGAAGCAAAGGGATCTTCCTTTCATTTTAAATCCTTACTGCTGAGTTCCATTTCAAGATGGTTTATTCCCCTAAATATGCATACTTGTCTCCCCAACGTCACTCAGGCATCGATAGAAAAAAGTTTATAAGAGTTAGAAGGCAGAACCCAAATATAGTGAAGAGAAAACGGTGGCATATATGTGGACAACAGATTGCAACCATTTGTAGGAAACGAAAGTGAGATAGAGGAGGAAAGAGATGAAACAAGACTGATAAGGCTGCAGCTGCCAGAGGGTGCCCTGATGATCATCTCCAGGCGTTAAATGTAATAATTTGTAGTAAGTTGATGTGGGGCCTGCGAGACTATTCTGGAATAACAGCGCTAGATGTCTGTACTATTTAGTCAAGTTAGATCAGCTGTAAGCAGTGTTTTTTCCCAAAGAGTCTGGACACGGACTTGCTCTATTAGCTTCACCTGGGAGCTTGTTAGAGCTGCAAATAGTGGGCTTTACCATCAGCAGAGGCCCTGGGGGTGGGGCCCAGTGGTCTGACCTTTAGCAAGCCTCCAGGTGATTCTGATTCCTACTTAGCCTTAGATCCACTGGCCTACCGCACAGTTCGGGGGATTGCAGCTCCGGGATGGCAGTGTTCTCCTCGGCAGAAGTTTGAACCCCGGGGATAACCCCCAAGGTAGGAAAGAGGAGATGAAAGGGTGGCCGGTGGTGGGGAAATTAGCAAATCATCCTCCCATGTTCTCTGTTTTTTGTAGAATTCCAGCAAATAGTCATTTCCTAGGTCAAAAAAGGAAAACTATTTAAAATCAGGAATATACTGCTTGAGAATGTCTAGAACACACAAGGCTCAGAAATTATCTCATGCCTTTCCTTGGAAGTTACATGTAGCCAAAGGAGCAGAGAGAAAAAGTCGATGACTAGCAACAGGCCTGGAACGCGGGGTAGGCCTGAACTCTGCTAGGTGATTTCAGGCTTGGATCCTCCTTATAAAAGGAAAAAAAAATGTTCACTGTGTATTTTTGGGGGGGCCTTCATTTTGATTGCTTTAAAAAAATAGCATTATAAGATAGTATGTCTTTAAATTGCATTTTTTGGCACCTATTATGTTTGGGCCCCAGGCCCTGGCCTTGCTAACTGAACCAGCCCTGGCCTTGTTTCGTATCCGTTTCTTGTGGTTTTAACATGCACCATCCATAAACTGGGGAGTGAGACGGGCTTGGTACTGTTGTCAGTGAATCCTTTGCGACCTCATGGACTGTAGCCCCCAGGCTCCTCTGTCCGTGGAATTCTCCAGGCAAGAATACTGGAGTGGGTAGCCATGCCCTTCTCCAGGGGACCTTACCAGCCCCAGGGGCTGAACTCCTGTCTCCTGCATGGCAGGCAGATTCTTTACCCACCAAGCCAGCAGGGAAGCCTCAAGGGGTGTTAAACCAGTAGAAGTTTATTCGCTTATAATTCTGGGGGCCAGAAGTCTGAAATGAAGGTGTCAGCAGTTTCCCATTTTCCTCTGAAGCTTTCGGGGAGAATCTTTTTTTTTTTTTTTTTATTGGCCTCTTGCAGCTTCTCTTGGTACCAAGCTTATTTAATTAGCCTGTATCTCTCCAGACTTTGCTTTTGTAGTCACATTGCCTCTTCTTTTGGCTGGTGTTTTCTCTATATGATGTCTGTCTCAACACTGTCCCGATGTGGCTCTTATAAAGATACTTTCATTGGATTTAGGGCCATCCTGGATAATCTAAGGACAGTCTCATCTCAAGAGTCTTAATTACATCAGCAAAACTTTATCCATAAAAACAAAAAGGGCAACATTTAGAGGTTTGGGGGATTAGGACATGAATGTATCTTTTTTTGAGGGTGTACTGGAGGAAAATGAAGCCTACTATGAGTAGCAAAGAGTGGATGCAAAGTAAAGAAAAACAAAACAAACAAAAAAACCATGAAGGAACATACCAGAAGGTAATCTGTTGCAGCTGACCTAGGTAGAGATTAGGCCAAGACAGACTGGAGTAGAATGGAGGCCAATCTGCAGGAAAAGAGACTTGATTGATTTGATGGAAGATTTGAAGGGATAAATGAGATTATAAATACAATTGTTTAAAAGAAAAAAGCAATGTAAATGCCTAGAAAAAAGGGAACTAGAAGAGATTTGTATACACTACTTGGCCCATCTGCAAGCAGTATTTACATAATTTTTGAAAATGTAAACAGTGTTTAAACTTTTGGCCTTTTTGAATCCACCTATAGGATTCCCTGGTGCCTCAGACAGTAAAGAATCTGCCGGCAATTTGGGAGACCTAGGTTTGATCCCTGGATTGGGAAGATTCCCTGGAGGAGGGCATGGCAACCCACTCCAGTGTTCTTGCCTGGAGAATCCCATGGACAGAGGAGCCTGGCAGATTATAGTCCTTGGGGTCGCAAAAGAGTCGGATGTGACTGAGTGACTGACCACATAGTTGATACACAATGCATTATTGAATCTATCCTGAAAAGGTTAATGTATCTGTGGCAGAAGGTAGATTATAAAATGGAAAAGAGTGCTAAAAAGCACTGGTAAAGATAGTAGTAGTCTCTTCTTGTATTATCTATCACTGAAAGAAGAATAAGAGGCCTGGGTATTATGTCACTTAAAACTTTCAGTGGTAACCAATATAAATAGTCCCGTTATCAATATATCGGACGAGGAAGTGGTGATGTAAGTAAGCTAAGCACTCATCCATCACTGTGAGAAGTCAATAAATAATGTCCAACATTGATAAATTCAGGACCATCCACACTAAATAAAGCTGGGAAAGAAGCTACCAGTAGAGTTTTTAAAAGTTCCCAATGAAGAATAAGACTACTGCATTTAACAGTAAGCCTTTTCTTTGTTGTTTTAAACATGCAGTTATTTTATCAGAGGCTTCCCCGATAGCTAAGTTGGTAAAGAATCCGCCTGCATTGCAGGAGACCCCGGTTTGATTCCTGGGTCAGGGAGATCCGCTGGAGAAGGAATAGGCTACCCATGCCAGAATTCTTGGGCTGCCCTTGTGGCTCAACTGATAAAGAATCTGCATGTAATGGCTGGAGACCCGGGTTCAATCCCTGGATTGGGAAGATCCCCTGGAGAAGGGAAAGACTACCCACTCCAGTATTCTGGCCTGGAAAATTCCATGTACTGTATAGTTCATGGGGTCACAAAGAGTCGGACACAATTGAGTGACCTTCACTTATTATGTTAAAAATTATAGAATAACCTGTAATGTTTTCCTTGATTCTATGGTTCTGTGGTTTCAGTGTCTTTAGTCATTAGGCAACTTTTAATGAATAGTTTTTTTAAAATATTAATTTTAGTCTTAGATTGCTTATTTTACTGCTACTCAAAATCTGTGGATATTTTTTCCAGTCATTTATTTATTTATTTTTTTATTGACAGGCTGATATGCAATAAAACTATTTAATACAAAAACAAATAAAAATAGACATTGAGTACAATTTTTACATCCAAATCAATAGGTGTAAAATTTCTACATTGAATTTTTATAAAAGTTTCTGAAAGCTTCCTCTCAGTATGTCTGTGTGACATTTTGCGTGCATACTGGCAACACAAAGTTTGCAGGCTAGGAAAATTTCAAGAGACAATTTGAGCCGTGGCCTAGTTTTATTTATTTATTTAGTTCTTCTTTCCTTAAAAAAAAAAAAATGCTTCATTGTGTTTTTTAAAAGGTCCTGAAAGGGAAGAAAAATTCTTGGAAGAGATTCTTCTCTACCCCTAAGATTGTTGAGACATTATGTTCTATTACCTTCTGAACCTTTCACAATTTTCACACTTTACTCTTCGATATGCTTGACTTGTATATTGTGGGAGGTAGAATTTGGTTTAAATTGCCTTTATCAATATCCCTTTCAATTTTTTTCCGCTTATCACTTGTCTTCAGCCCATCAGGTGGTTGGGTTAAGCTTTGCCCACTGCTTTGCATCGCCAGAGGTGCTGACTTGGAGCATATGCCGGCGTCCAGGGTCAGGGTCCCCTAATGCAGGTTGTGACTCTGGGCTGTGTCTGTGTTCTCTCCGTATGTCCTCACATCAGGAACATGCTGCTTTGGTTACTGTAGCTTCCTATTTTCTTCTTCGTTCAAGTTTGTCCTGGCTTTTCCTGGGTCTTTACATTTCTGCAAAATTTTAGTTGATTTTGAAGGTTTCCTTAAGAAAGTTGTTGGGATTTTGGTTGTAACTGCATTAAGTTATAAATGTTTTAGAAAATAGTCATCTTTACATTTTTTACAATCCTGACCTTTCCAATATCTTAATATTGTTTTTTTTGCTCTGGTTTTTAAAACTCAGTTTTGAAGTCTAATTATAGAAGTCTTTTGAAACTTTCTGTAAATTTATTCCTGTATAACATGTATTATTGCTAATATTTTAAATAGTGCATTCAATTTCATCTTTTATTTGCTTTTTAAAAGGACTCCCTCCCTGGGTAGATAAAATAGATTAGATAGATTAGATAGGTAGAACCAATCCAAGAATCTAGCTCAATTCTTTTTAATTCTAATAACTTAGCTTGACATTCTTTTGAACTTTAAAATTAAAAAATTAATATAATTCTGTCATTTGTAAAAATGTTATTAAAACAGACTGTTAGGTAATATCTTTCAAAATATGTGACTTATGAAGAGAAATATAAGGAAAGAAGACCCAACCAGTTGAAAGATTCAGACTCTGTTATCTGATATTGATAGGTATAAGTTGTTGTAAAGTTGAATTGTATAGTCAGTATTTACTGAATAGGTGTTTTACGTAAGTACCATGATAACTACTGTAAGGGCTGCCTTCCTTCAAGGAACTCACATTGGAGGGAGCAATGTATCACTGTATTTATGCAGAAGCCACCAGTTTTTTAGTCCATCCATTCATTTGTCCTCCAGCCTCCAATGTTATTGCTCATTTCCTCAATATAGTATGGGAATTTCATTTCATTGGCCTGTGATGTAGTTCAATAAAGGCTTTGTCTACTTGAAATGCGATCTTCTATTTTAGCTTTCAAGGCATTGAATTTTATGAATTTTTATTTTTTATAAAGCCCTCATCGATTTGAGACTGATGTTATGTCTATCTATTTATATGTGAAAAGAATAAGGAAAACTTGCATTATGGTGTTCTTTAAATACCACCAGGACATTTTTAAAGAGCTGGGTAGTTGGAGAATGACTTCTCTCGTTATTGATTGAATATACAAGGAGAAACTTCAACAATAAGAAACAATGGATGATTTAAAAAAAAAAATTTCTGAAGGATGAAAAGGACCATTTTCCCAGGAAGGCAGTCAGAATAAAATACAATTGAGTAGAAGGAGAAGTAGGAAAGTAAAGGACCTCTTAAGTTAATACATTCTAGAACTAAGCACAAAGGTGCTTCTTGAACAAAAGGACCTTTACAAATGAAGGTACATGTTAGGATTTTTTCAAAGGATCCCCATTTAGTTCAACAGGCTGCTTCAAATGTAGTGCATTTTAAACGCGTGGAAGTAATCAACCTCTAGAGAATCAGAGAGGAGGGTGTTTAGTATTTAGTATTATCGTGGAAACTTTGGTAACATAGGTTAGTTTGTGACATCTGCTTTGAACTGACCTTGTGATTCTGATAGTATTTGGAAATCAGGAGTGGAAATTTGAGCCTCTTAATTTTTTCTTCCCCCTTTCTCTTGATTTCCTGCAATTCTCACCTCAGCCAAGGCTGCTTCTGAGTCTGGATGTTCTAGTGTTCCATGTCTATGCCCAACGCTCTGTTTTGATCATAACTTCTTGAACTATACCCTCACCCATCTTGGTCAAGCACTTGCATTAAATCCTACACATGCAGACTGGAGTCTGCAGGACAGAGGCCTGGTGGCACGCATCTTTCTTTATGCATGTTCTCCACTGCGGCTTCCTAGCTGCTGACCTGTGGATCTGAGCGCTGATTAAGTGTGACTTCCTAGACCTGGTCCAGGGTTTCCCAGGTGGCGCTCGTGGTAAACAATCTGCCTGTTAATGCAGGAGATGCAAGAGACGTGGGTTCAATTCCATCCCTGAGTCAGGAAGTTCCCCTGGGGTAGCAAAATGGCAAGCCACCCCAGCCTTCTTGCCTGGAAAATTCCATGGACAGAGGAGACTGGCCGGCTCCAGTTGACGGGGTTGCAGAGAGTCGGACACGCCTCAGCCCAGCACACAGCAGCAGACCTGGACCACTGACTATTCTGCTTGGCTTTATCTGGGCCTCCTTGCCCCGCTCTAACTTACTGTGTGTGAGAAATAAGCATTGCCAAAATTAGGACTTTTATCCCCAGTACTCCTTTTGGAGAGAAGTCAACTTCAGAACAGTTTAGGGGCATTTCTGCCCCATTATGCTCTCTCACAGATATTTTGATTTTAAAACCTGACACTTTACCTAGAAGAATTCGGTGACAGGTTTCCTAGGAAGATAAATCATCACTACTTTACTACATCACACAATCCTGGTGAAAGGCTTAAATGTCTTTGGACAGATGGTACCCTGTGAGATTCGAGGAAGCTAGGAACAAGGGACCATGCTGATTCCCTGTGTTCAGATGTTTCTAAAAATATGTTGCATGTCATAACAAAAATAGACCTACGCTACAGATACTTTGAGAGAATAAGCATAGCTTTAGAGTCTGTTTTCCACTTAAGTGAATGAATGTTAGGCAGGAAATTCCATTTATATAGGCTGTCAATTTAAATGAATTAGACATCCCTATGTGTTCCTCTGACAACTGCCCTAGAAAGTCATTTTACATCTCTTTAAACTTGTTGAGCACATAAGCATATGTTTGTCCAGAGTCCCAAATAATTTATAACACAAAAGTACATAAAAATTGCTATTCTCACAGGGCAGCTTCATTTTACTCTCAGTATCCTCAGGCGTGTATGATAAAAATTACTGTTAATGATGTGACTTGAGGCCTGACAAGATCCTGTAGTTCTTTCTGAATCTTTGTAAAAAGTAAATTGTGCACAGCTTAATTTTAAAGTGAATTTTATTGTATTATCGGCAAAAAGCACTCTCCTGTTCAAAAGATGTTCTCGATACCAAAGCTTGCTCTCAGGTGTTTGGTAAACAGTAACTTAACTAGAGTGCTCTAAATATAGGACCTTACTGAGACTGCTTGTAGATTCTATTTTACTTTACCTTCTAGGGTAATACAGTTTTTGTTTGTTTATAAAATATCTTAGTATCCAGCTGTGGCAAACTGTTGGTTAATTTTTTGCTCCTGGCTGGAGGAAGTATCAGGCTAGGATTTGGCTGGTTCTGAGAGACCTCAGAAAAACCTAGTATGTACAGTCAATGGTGCTGCCTTTTGCAGAAACTGTAAATCCTTTCTGACTTGGAAGGAAGCTATTCTAGTTGGTCAAGGATTTGTGTGTGTGTGTGTGTGTGTGTGTGTGTGTGTGTGTGTGTCCTTGGGTCTTTTTATGCTGGGTAAAAGAAAATGAAGAGTGTGAGGAATAGCATGGAAAAGATAAGAGGAGGAGATAGTGAGGAGGAAAGGCTTTATTTAGAGTGAAAGTCACAGGTGTGAAGACTTTTTTTAAAATGTTTGAAATAAAACAGGAACTGCTTTTGCCAACTCATATGAAATGCCCTTGTGTCGTGAAGCTCAATAAATAGAGACACATTTCTAAAGCTCTTGAAATCAGAAACCCGCTGTTCTGTGACTACTTGGTACTTAAATGGACCTGTAAATATTCAGTAGAACACAGGTCCTCAGTTTTAGAATCTAGGTAATAGGCTATGCTTCTCTGCGTTAAACTGCAACAGACAGTAGTGGAGTTTGAGTTTTGAAAAACCTTGCAACACTAAACCCCTCACTTTGTAGAAAAGGAAAACCTGAAACTTGTTCAAAGGTAAAACTGTGCCTTTTGTTTTGTGGCATGATACACTTTTGCTTATGGGCGTACTTGTCACACAGAAGCATGAAGATGCGTAGGCAGAGGCAGGGGAGGTTGTGTGACTTACACAATCCTGCACAGCCACTCATGGGGCAAAATTAGAATTTTAACTCAGGTCAGCCTC
Source organism: Odocoileus virginianus (assembly GCF_023699985.2). NCBI lineage: Eukaryota > Metazoa > Chordata > Mammalia > Artiodactyla > Cervidae > Odocoileus > Odocoileus virginianus. The sequence continues at coordinate 7,901,767 of NC_069695.1, read as the reverse complement.
GTATTGAGATATGCTTGTAACCACACTAGGCTCCATCCAGTAATTCTAGCAATTGTATTCGAGTTTCTAACCCCACTTTCAAAATATTCCTGTGTATCCCATCTGGTATCCACTGATCAATATTTGAGAAGCCATTTCAAATATCCTGATGGATTTCTATTACAGGGAATGGAGTATTCATTTTTTAAATTAAATGCTCAGTTGTGTCTGATTCTTTGCGACCCTCATGGACTGTAGCTTGCCAGGCCTCTCTGTCCATGGGATTTCCCAGCCAAGAATTCTGGAGTGGGTTGCCATTTCCTTCTCTGGGGGATCTTCCCAACCCAGGGATCAAACTGCATTGGCAGGCAGATTCTTTACCAGTGAGTCACCAGTGGACACCAAATAACCCTCCAAGTTGTTAATACAACTTAATTTTTAGTACTTTGGGATAGTCGTCTTCATTTCGACTCACTACCAAATTTAGCTACTTACTACCAAAATAGCCACCAAATTTCCATGACATAATAATTGTCAGTAACATTTGTTGAATTACCTTAAAGACTATTCCTGGGTTATACTTCTATTTCAGTATGTGCTAATAATACTCATTATCTGTTAGTGTTTAGTGAGTTAATAGAGCTAGTGTTTTAGAGTTAATGATGAGAAAAGGCTTTCTTGAGTCCTACTTCATATGTGCGTGCTATGTTACTTCAGTCTTATCTGACTCTCTGCGACCCTGCAGACTGTAGCTGCCAGGCTCCTCTGTCCATGGGATTGTCCAGGCAAGAATACTGGAGTGGGTTGCCATGTCCCTCTCCAGGGGATCTTCCCTACTCAGGATGTACCTTCAGTAATACTTGTTATGAAAGCCTAAGTGTTTTCTAGCTAGTACTCTGATCCTAATGCCTGTAGGCTCCCATGCAATATGACAAGTGATGTTTTAATGAATCATTAAATGAAAGTGTACTTCAGTATTTCAACTTTTTGTGCAGTCTTTAAGGACAATGGTGGAGTAAAAGATAGTGTTCTGTTTTTAAGTGAGAAATACTTGGAGATGCGCTAAAAAAAGGCATTCCCAGTGGTGGTAGAGCAGCATGTTATCTTTGCAGTGTATCCTTTATTCCTTAACTCAAAGTATCATTCTGAAGGTGTATAGATGAATACAAAAATGATAATATGTGTGATGATAGATTGCCATTCCTCTCAGATGAAAATGGCGCTGATGATATGATTAGATGCATACATAAATCAGTTTGGAAAAAAAAATTTGTGATAGCATTTTCAGCTCTACACAGATGTATATTTTACAAATCAGTGACTGCTAATAAATAAGAAAACATACATTTTATTAACATATCACAATGTATTCAGAAGTAGGTTTTGTTTCTGAGAGACTGCAAGCAGAATAGATTAAAAACACCAGAGTTGTTTTCTGTTTTGTGTGTGTGTGTGTGTGTGTGTGTGTTCCCTAATATATCAGTTAGCTTTCCCTGTATAGCAAACCATCTCAGAACTCAGTGGCTTAAAACAGCTGTTTAATTCATGGTACATTCAGCTGGCTGGGGCCGGTGGGGGTGGGGGCTTGGGGCGGTGTACAGTTTTCCTGGTCTGAGCCAACTGGATTGGTTCGCTCATGAAACCAGTCAGCTGATGTACTGGTGGGGGTGACTTGCTCATGATGCCCTTGGATGGGAAGATGGGGCTTCTCTCCAGGTCTCGTCCTCCAGCAAGCCAGCTTGAATTGTTCGCCTGGAGGCCCCACAGAGATTGCAGGGTTCTAAGAGTTGGGGGCCAAGTTTAGGGGGTGTGTCTTCTGAGCCATAGCCTGGAGCTCACGGGGCAGCTGCTGCTACATTCTGTTCATCAAGACTTATCACAAAACCTTCTGTGATCCTTGGAGCAGAGGAATGTACTTCTGTCTTTGACGGGGTGGGTGGAATACTGTGACCATTTTTACAGCTTACCACAGCTAATACTGCAGTTCTCAGAGCTGTGTCCTCAGGAAGTAGTGTCTTTTAATCATAACCATAAAAGCCATAAGGGCTAGTGCCTACAGAACATCCTCTGAGTGTGTGGCACTGTGATAAATGCTTTCTGTGGATTAACTCGGTGAATTTTCACAATGATCTGAAACAGGTTTTTTCCCCCCACTTTCTGTAAGGAAACTTGGTCATAGATGGGTTACCTATTTTGCAAGATGTGAAAGTTCTCCAACATGAGAACCTTTGTCATGTAATATCTGTTAACATCTTACAGGACAGTAGCATTCTATGAAATCCAGTTTGGGAAATGATGAAATATTTATTGTACTTAGGCTTCAAACTGGGAACCAAATCACCTCAATTTTATAGCAACTGTCGCTCTGTCACTGAGTATATTAAGTTGTATGCAAAATATCTTAATTTTTTTCTTCTAAGTTTTGCTTGTTTGTACAAAAACCAGTCGTCACATATAGTTGTGAGAGCTGACTGAATGCCGAAGAACTGATGCCTTTGAACTATGGTGCTGGAGAAGACTTCAGAAATCCACTTGGACAGCAAGGGGCTCAAACAATCAATGTTAAGGGAGATCGATCCTGAATATTCACTGGAAGGACTGATGCTGAAGCTGAAGCTCCAGTATTTTGGTCATCTGATGTGAACAGATGACTCGTTGAAAAAAATCCCTGATGCTGGGAAAGATTGAGGGCAGAAGAGGAGGGTGTCAGCAGATGAGATGGCTGGATGACATCAGCGATGCAATGGACATGAACTTGGGCAAACTCTGGGAGATGGTGAGGGACAGGGAGGCCTCTGCAGTCCATGGGGTCGCAAAGAGTCAGACACGACTGGGCGACTGAACACCACCACCACCAAAAACAGAGGCATGTGAAAATCAAGCCAGTTTTATGTCTGAGTCCCCTCAAGAGGTTTGAACCAAGTTTATTCACTTCGCAGTGTCCTACCTCGTCTTTCATCCTCCTCCTTTCCCTCTCCTCCCCTCCTCCCCTCCCCCCTCCTCTCCTTCCTCCTCCTCCCCCTCCTCCCTTCCCCCTCCTCCCCTCCCTCCTCCTCCCTTCCCTTTAAACCACCCTCTTCTTTTCCTACTGACATCTATCTGAGCAGTAACACAGTATTAAGTATTACTGATAGTTGGCAGACAGTGCTATAGCATAGCAATATGATACTGAGTGAAATTACACCTATGTCAAATTGCTTATGAATCACTTCAATAAAGTCAAATGAGGAAGAATCCACACGCACACACCCACACCCAAACGCACACAAAACCCAGCCGTACAGATGAAGCAGGAGCTTGGCCAAAGCTGTCTCCAGCTCTTCAGTGTTTAGTATCTACTGTTTATTATTGCTGTTGTCAGAGAACTAGTCTTGAGGCATTCTAGAATCAAGATTAGGTTATACATGGGTTTATGTACAGGTAGAGGAAGTAAGTTTCATTAAGAAAAAAGTGCCTGTGTGTTTTTGTGTATATATGTATCTTCTATCTAAGAGACTCAGCACATTCATTTAACCCATGTGCTCATTGGCCACTGGAGGAGTTTGAAAAAGGATAAGTAATGACCTAATGCTACCAGTGTAAATGTCAGTGATAGATCCTCAAAGCAATGTGATGAATTTGATACTGTTATAGATGCAGACTAGGAGAATGAGAAACGTAATGTGTTTTAGTCATAATCACACGAAGAGTAAAAAGATGAGATCTGAACCTGAGTTTGTTTAACCAGAGGTTCTAGAACTTAAGGAGTGAGTAGAGTAATAGAGATACAGTGTGTTCACTGTGCATGGCCCTGAGCTACAGACCTATGTACTCTGTGATGGAGTGGCCAGGGCCTCAGGTTGCTATGCGCTGTGCTGTGGCAATACTTTGATCCTAATTTTCAATTTTGTTTCCTGGGCATGGAACCTTTTTGCAGAAGGAATGGTACATGGTTATATGGGTAAATGGAGGAGGTCCTTGAACTTGAACCCATCCTAATCCAAAAACTCAGATATTAAAAAAAAAAAAAAAACAGAAACAGGCATATGACCAGAAGGAACTCTTAGCAAAACTTTGAAAGCTAAGAAATCTGCTGAGAGAAAAATCCAGCAGAGCCTAACCCAAAGGGAAAAAGCTTGAACTGCTTAATTCAGAGGAACATGCCAGTCTTTCTTGTATTTTGGCCTGGGGGTGAAGTGGAGTTGCACATTCAGAGGATATCTGAATAAAATTGAAGCCCTGTAGCAGCTGTGGCTGGGTGCAGTCCAGGGCATCCGGAGGACCGTGGGCTGCTCAAGTTGGTTCTGGGAACCCCCGAAATAACCAAGATTCAGCCCAAGGTCACATTGTAAGGCCCCAGAACCTTATGTAAGGAATGGGGGCTACTCATAGGCAACCACAGTTGAGCCCTTGGCTGTTTAGGTCACATTGTTATTAAACATGGATATACACACATGTACGTGTGTGTCTGTGTCATTACTTCATTACCATTTTTTGAGGCACCACTAAACGTAACACTGATTATTTTTTTTAACTCTCCATTTATCCTATTTGAGCTTAGAGTCTCGTACCTCCTCCATCTGACTAGTTCTGCTTAGCAGATTATTGCATTCAATACGTGTTCACTAAATGAATGCATGAATGAATAGAACAGACCTATTTTTATTTATATATATTTATGTACATCAGTTGGCAAGAGATGTAAATGAGGCCAATTTCTAAGCTATTGCCTAGAATTTTAAAGGCTAACATTTTGCTTTACCTCCTTGAACTCAGATTATCTCTTAATAGCCAAGGATAAAAAAGTGTTTCTCGAGATGGTGGAAAATCATATCAGAAAATCATCTAACAAGGCTGATACCTTCCCATCCTACATAAATCAGCAGCTTTTCCTAGAGACTGGGGAGGAAGTATTCCATTTTGGTTTTTCCAAGGGAGGAAGACAAATACAAAAGCCTGATGAGCTGATGATCCCAGTGAAAGAATTCTGGACTTGCTTCCCTAAGAGCCAGACTGATGTTCTCCTCAGCAGCGTACTTACATGCATCTTCCTAAATTACTGTTTCTAAAATGTTCATCTTTCCCACGCAGCTTTATACTGTGTACTCATATCACTGTTCTTTTTGAAGCATCGGAGAGACAAGAAAAGACTTGTTCACTTATATTTAGACTGTGCTTCTGTAACGAACAATTTTGAAGACTTAGATCATTGGTTAGGAGAATGAGTGTGGTCCAGTGAAAGATTCTCAAGTGATGTTGTAACATCTATCTAAGAGGTCATTTGTGTTCTTCAAGAAGTACTACAGACCCAGGAAACTAAACTCGATCAACTCGGGATAGACCAGACAATGAAGACTCAGGTCTACAAAGCAATACATGTTAGGAGATAGGAGTTAAACTTTTATGAAAACCATAAATGATGATAAGACTGAAATCACTTCTATTGGAATATGCATTAAAGCTAATTTGTCATATCCAGCTCTGAGAACCCATGGACTGTAAGCCCACCAGGCTCTTCCGTCCATGGAATGCTCCAGGCGGAATACTGGAGTGGGTAGCCATCCCCTTCTTCAGGGGATCTTCCTGACCCAGGGCTTGAACTTTGGTCTCCTGCATTACAGGCGGATCCTTTACTATCTGAGCTGGTCACCAGGGAAGTCAAAGCTAATCAAAGTAGAGATGACCCTGCTCATCTTCCTGCATTATAGAAGAGACCAAGCTTCACTTCTTAGGAGGGTGAGATTTAAAGAGAACTCCTCCCAACCAAAGCAAAGTAGCTGACAGAATTGGTGAGACCCAAGTTCCATGGGGTCACCTGTTTACCAGGTAATAGGACTATATCAACACAAGGTCATGCAAATGTTTCTGCGTCTCCATTTTGCGAGTCCCTAGGTTTGTGGCACAAATCTGAGTCTCCACGTATGTGACCAAGTACCTCAAGTTTCCAAACCAAGTTTTCGTGGGGGTAGGGGAGAGCAGGGAGAGTTTCATGGTGTAGGCTTGGGATGCGAACTGAGCCCAGATGCTGAGCTCTCTGGCAACTCTGCCATTCCCATTGGCGTTTTCATTAATGATTTAAAAGGACCCTGCTGAAGGAAGTGTTACCGTATTCCACAACTCCGAGTGGCATGTTTCATATCTGAGACCATGTGAATGACATAAAGGCACACCTTGCATGGTCCTATATTTCAGTCTGGATTAAAGGGGAGGGTGAGCAGTTGTACCCCCAATACTTCAAAGATGTTACAATTTAGCAGTAACAACAGTTGTTAAATGTATTCCCATCTCAGCATATGTCAAAGCCTGTTAAACACTTTATATGCTTTATAGTGCTAAGTACCTATGACTTTAGACATTATTTCTGTTTAACATGTGCAGAAACTGAGGCTTGGAAAGGAGCATCACTTGAACAAAGTCACACCATTTGAAAGGTCATGATTTAAGCCCAAGCCATCTGCAGCCAAAACCTGTGCTCTTTTTCCCTGAATACATGTGCCCCTGACTTATAAAATGCTTTCATGCAAATTAATCCTTAAACTCAGCTGGATCAGAAGGATCAGAGCTTTATTGACAAGAAAGATGAGAATCCGATGTTTGGTAATTTCCCCTAAGGTCAGGTAACTACAGATTCTTAGTTAAAGCCTCAATGTTATTTATTTTTTCTTCCAGTTCAAGTCTAGTGTCTTTTTGTTCAGTTGTCCATTTTCTGTCTTATGACAATAGATGCAGTACACAAACTTTTTTTTAATCAGCATAGAATTTTTGAAATCTAGCCTCTGCTCCTAAGTGAATGTGTAATTTTAAGCAAATAACTTAATATCTCTGAGCCTCTGCTCCCTTTCTAAAATAAGAATAGCAATACAGCTGCAACATAGATATATTGCAAGATTTACATTAAATCGTAAACTTGCTTGCTAGCCACGGGCCCAGTGCATTTTAGATCCTTAATGTATAATCTCTTGCTTTCCTTCTGTCCATCCATTTCAACTCAAATGGGGTGGTTTCAGGACAAAGTACAACTTATATAACCAAGTAAAAAAGCTGTATAATCTCTATAGCTGGCAGCAAAATTCATCTCTGGAAGGAAACTTGGTGTCAAAATCTTAAGTATTTGTGGAAGGTCTGACTCCGAGGGCATAGATGTCAGCAGGAAACCCAGCTCTAAAAAGAGTGAGTTAGGTGTTTCTGGATGAGAAAATTATAGGAGTGTCTATTTTGGCTACCACAAAGGGAGGAGAGAAGAGAAGAAAGGAGAAGGTGGGAAGGAGAGAGGGGCAGGGGGCTTGGGGGAGACAAGGACATGTGTCTCCAGGGAAAGTTGTAGAAGGGTGTTTTAAAAATGGGCAGTGTATTGTTCAATTTAAAGCTTTCTGTATTAATTTCTTTTAAGCTCTACCGAAAAGTCAAATTTCAGTAAAAATTTCCGTGCTCATGAAGACGTGTGCTGTCTCATTTGGATTTCCATAAGGAAGAACAGAAGCACATGGTTGGAAATCAGAGATCCTGAGAATGTCAGGCACCTTGGCAGCCTCAGAAATCTGGAACCTTGAGGACCCAAGAAAATTTGAGGGTGGTCTCAAGAGGTAGACAGTTCCCCAGGGATGTGTGGGTTGCACAGTTAATTGAAAGTCTGGTTAAAGTCAGTGAACCATTAGATGCTTCTAATATCAGTGTGATTTAGATACATTTGGAGGGGACAAACTGAAGATATTCAATTGCAGGTTATTAAGGAATTTTAGGAATATTAGAAACACAACCCTAAACTGTTGACATTGGTGTAGAATGAGATAAGACATTTCCTCCTGTAGATAATCTTGGCTTGAATAGACAGTAGAGTTTGCTCTGGTGGGTCATACCTGACTCTCTTGTTTATTTGATAGACTTCATTTTTTAATTGGGGGATAATTGCCTTACAGTGTGGTGGTGGTGTCTCTTGTACAACAATGTCAATCAACCAGAATTATATCCCTGCCTTCTTGTGCCTCCTTCCCCCCCCAACCCGATTTTACCCTTCTGTAAACTTCATTTTAAAGCAGTTTTAGATTCACAGCAAAATTGAGCAGAGAGTTCGTTCCCAAGTACCCGCCAGGTTCCCCTACACACAGCCTCCCCTACTATCAACATCCTCTCCCAGGTGGTGGTACATTTGTTTCAGAAGATGAACCTACACTGATGTATCATCATCCAAAGTCTGTAGTGTACATTAGGGTTCACTCTTGGCTAATCTCCTTTATTTCTCATCTATAGATTTCTATCAAATTACTGGGTAGTGTGGGGAGATGCCGTGTCAGAGCCCAGGTCCGGATAGGTTGTTGATGACCAAGTATACAGTATAGCCAATTCCAAGCAGATGACCTGACTCAGCTGTGAAATTAATACATTCATTCGTATTATACATTTTGTCAAAGAGAAAGTCATAGATATAAATGCAAACATACATGCTGGATTGTTTTAAAATAATGACAACAATATCCAGAGCACAGCTATTAGTTCAGTGAGGGATCACAGGAAGAGGTTGCTGGAGGCTCTAAAGGAAGGAGAAACATTATTACAACTTTGTCCTCAGGATCTGGCTTTTCATTAAATATCAGCCTGAAATAAATCAATTCATCATATTCCTCTCTTTTGCCCCTGGACTGGTTTTTACAAGATCCATAATAATCTCATAACACTTGATATTTTTACCACTTTTACTGTAAACAGGTGTTTATCCTTCTTATAAAATGCTGCTTTAACATAGGTGCAGATTTAGGAGTTATGCGATTTTGTCTTTTCCTGTTATGAGAGAGGGATATCCGATTACACACCTCCTTTCTCAATCTTCCCTGGGAATGTATGGGAAATAGTTCACCCACTGGTGGTTAGGTCTAGGCCACAGAGTCCCATCCAGATTCCTTTTCATGTGTTAATTCTGACTGAAGCCACATTAAATGGTTGTGGGAAGAGGAGGGGCAGGGGTGGGAGGGGTTAGGCTCTGCTGTTGCTATGACCACTAAAGCTTTGTGCTGAAACCCACACTTGACTTCAATTCTGATGCCATGATGTAGTTATTCCCTAGAAGACTTCCCTTTGTATGTAGGATTTCTGAAGCTTAGATTCCTGAATGAGAACTGGTAGAAACACAAGCGCACACCTCCCCAGTTAGTAAGGTCCACTTTTAGGCACTATCCACCTTATTCTTCTGGATTTTTAAATCAGAATATCAGTTTGATGTTGATCTTGTCTATTCACGGTGGCCTTTTACCAAACGATGTGTTTGTCATTTACCTAAACCATTAGAAAGCACTTCATAGGTAACATTCCGGCGGAAAGTCTGTATTTCTCATGACTGACTGTATCAGCCAGGAAAACATGTGATGTTTTTGCACTGCACCAAAATTGTCTCAAAAGCCTTGTTGTTACTCAGTCGCTCAGTCATGTCTGACTCTTTGCGACCTCATGGACTGCAGCACGCCAGGCTTCCCTGACCTTCACCATCTCTTGGAGCTTGCTCAAACTCATGTCCATTGAGTTGGTGATGCCATCCAACAGAGGATCTCATCTTCTGTCACCTAAACTGAACTAAAACATTTGTCAAGAATAACAAAATGTAAAATAGAAAACAAGTCCATAAATTATTTCATATCTTAACCTAAAGATGGTTTTAAATATTATTATTTAAAAAGAAAAGGAAAACCAGCATGGTCAGAGAAAGATATGAGCAAAAATTCCCTGTCTTAGAAAGAACAAGGAAGAACACTATTTCCCAAATCCATAAATCCAAAGGAATATCTACTGCCACTTGCTGGAGGCAAACAAGGAGGTCATGCTATTGTATGGATACTTTGCTTCAATTGCAAAAACTCCTTAGATTCTGCTGATTCAGTGAAGCTGTGCTTACATTTGAGGTGGTGTTTTTACTCTCCTTCTATTGCTAGTTGCCTCTCTCCTTCATGGTTTCTTCTTCTTTTCTGAATTTTCTTCCACCTGGTTTGGTCCCATGCAATTTTGTTCTTGTTCAGGCGTTAAATCGTGTCCAATCCTTTGCCACCCCATGGACTGCAGCATGCCAGGCTTCCCTGTCCTTCACCATCTCCTAGAGCTTGCTCACACTCGTGTCCTTTGAGTCGGTGATGCCATCCAACCACCTCATCCTCTGTCACCCCCTTCTCTTCCTGCCTTCAGTCTTTCCCAGCATTAGGGTCTTTTCCAGTGAGCTGGTTCTTGGCATCAGGTGGCCAAAAGTAAGCTTCTCAATTGACTTGCTGGCCAAGTAGGGCACTTCTTTAAGCTGTACGCGTTTGGCAGTGTGATCTTAAAGTATTTCCACTTTTGACTTTAGGTTTACAAGAACAGACTTGTGGACTCTGGGAGAAGACGAGGGTGGGATGTTTCAGGAGAACAGCATTGAAACATGTATATTATCTAGGGTGAAACGGATAACCAGCTCAGGTTGGGTACATGAGACAAGTGCTCGGGCCTGGTGCACTGGGAAGACCCAGAGGGATCGGGTGGAGAGGGAGGTGGGAGGGGGGACTGGGATGGGGAGTACATGTAAATCCATGGCTAATTCATATCAATGTATAACAAAAACTACTGTAATGATGTAAAGTAATTAGCCTCCAACTAATAAAAATTAAAAACAAAAAAACAAAAAAAACAAAAAACTAATGCCTCAATAATAACTGGTTTCTAGTGGACTCCACATGTTGAACAACTGGTAATTGTATTTCTATTGGTGTCATTGACTGTTACCTCATATCCCACTGCTTTGAGGTACAGCAAGATATAGAAGGAACTGCCAAAAATGAGAGCAAAAATTTGATCACGTCCTTGGAAACATTCAAAATGTGGCATTTTAGTAAAAAAAAATTATGAATAAAAATATTATGATTATCCTTTTAATCTCTTTTAATGTAGCCATTTTGTTGTTATTCAGTCACTAAGTTGTGTCTGACTCTTTGCAACCTTATGGACTGTAGAAGGATCCTCAAATATGGTTAAACAAAATAAATCAGAGCGACCGCATGTTATCATCATCACTGCATAAGAAACAGGGCTTTTTAGCAACCAAGAAAATAAAGGGAATATATTCTCAAGAATGGAACCTCACTTTTATTAATTAAAATGACACAAATCAGACCGTTTTAAGATTACAAAAATCATCATGTTTTCTTAGTTTTTTTAAAAAAATACTAGAACCAGATGAAAACATGAAGATAGGCCCACTTCTTAAAGACTAAAGGAGACATACAGGTGCACTGCATGTGGACAGAAGAGTCTAAAGCAAGAAGAACCAACCCAGAGGGCAAGCGCCTCGGTGAATGGGCCCTGAGTCAGACAACTGGTGCCCAGAGGCATTCTGATTTAACATCTGAAATGCAAGATAATGGGCAACTATAAAGACAAAACAGCAGGAGGCCCTAAACTGAAGAGTCCGCACAATGCGGGGTATAAAGGAGGGGACATATAAATAGTTGATCAGCTGAAAAACATGCAGAAGTCACTGAACTCAGAGTAAGGTCTTCATTTGGAGGAAGAAGTTTCCCTGATATCTCTGGTGGCAAAGAATCTGCCTGCAATGCAGGAGACACCAGTTCTATTCCTGGGTCGGGAAGATCCCCTGGAGAAGGGACAGGCTACCCACTACAGTATTCTTGGGCTTCCCTTGTGGCTCAGCTGGTAAAGAATCCGCCTGCAATGCGGGAGGCCTGGGTTCCATCCCTGGGCTGGGAAGATCCCCTGGAGAAGGGAAAGGCTACCCACTCCAGTATTCTGGCTTGGAGAATTCTATGGACTGTATAGTCCATGGGGTTGCAAGGAGCTGGACAAGACTGAGTGACTGTCGCTTTCACTTTGGAGGGGAAAGAAAAAACAAAAAACCTGTTGACCTTCTTCCCACAAAGGATCGGTTCAAAGCATACAGATCCATGTGAAAATTGAAAAATTATCATCATCTCTAGTTTTCTTTGAGGTATTATAAATAAAAAAGGTAACCTATGAATAATATTATGTAACATTGCTTTCATGTTTTATTTATATTTACATAATTACTTTTAAAATTCACTTATGATGGTATCGAGTATGTGATGAAAATACCAAATTAGGTTGTATGGGTGATATTTTTTTAGAGTATTGGGTTAACTACATGGATGAGCTAAATGATTTTAAAGAAAGCTGTGATAAAGTGATTGAAGAGAATGCTTATACTTAACAACATTGGTTCAGATAAAAGTAATAATAATGGGCAAACAACTTGTCTTACAGAAATTAATGTTGGAAAATGAAATCACATTGTATTGGGTAGGTGTTGATAACTTACTTAAACCACTAGGGAAAACTAATGTATTCATTTAAGGGTGCAGATAAATTTATTTTCATACATTAAATTGTATAGTTAGTGAATTTCCTTTTTTTTTTTTTTAACATTAGAAAAGAAGTAAACACTTTTAGCACTGCCAGCAAAATTACAATCTTACTAAACATAAAAGAAAAGGAATCGATATGGGAAATTACAAGAGAACATATTTCTATATAGTTTTTCATTATTTTTATCTAAGATCAGAATAGACAGACTTTCTTTTTAAAAGATATTTTTGCTTCAATCCCAGCTCAGCTCTCCTATATAATTTACATCAATCACACTTTCAATTACTTTTATCTTATCAGCAAAAGACATTTGGTGAATCTAAGGAAAGAAAAAAAAAATTGAATGCCAACCAAACTTCCAAATTAATCCACTCTGAGTGTTCTTTTTGAAATCTTAATTTATGTTTTGTATTTTTAGAAATAAGGAAACCTGAAATTCTTTCAAAGAGCAACTTTTTAGAATCTGCCATTAGTAAATTGGATTAGGACTCAGGACCAACAAGATCTATGAAAGTGGTTTGAGAAGAAAAATAACTTGATTATCATAAATAGAAGGTTTATTGGATTAGGAGGAAATCACTCTATGTTTCAGATTAACTGAACATGATTGAATTCAGTTTAGAGCATTTTTCTTTTCAATATATAGGGTTATAAAATGGAGTGTTTATAGCTCACCTCAGTTATTTTTCCTGATTATTTTCATTATATATTTTATGTATATTTCACTTAATATCTTTCATAAAGATGTATTTTCTTAGAAAATTATATATCCTCCCCAGTGATAAATATGTATGTATATGCATTACACAAATACACATATATATCATATATGTATGTGTGTATATATGTTTATATATTACTATACACACATTACTATAGATTAAGATTGACAAGTTAATTGTTATTTCAGGCAAGAGAGAAGACAAGCAACTCTAGAACAACTAATAATTCTCTTCGTATTAATTTTTGTCTTCAAGGCGGGCATAAGGACTATAACAGAAAGGCAGACATTTCTATATTGTGTTTCACCTAAATCTTAAATCCCAGAGAAGAGGGTAATTGGCAGGAAAGTATCCTTCAAGAGCAGTTCTTTCATCTTAATAAGACAATGGTTTGGTTGGATGGCTAAAACCTTTGTGGAACCACAGATCACGTTTATTTTGAAAGCTCAAGGGCATGCATTTCCAGAAAAGCAGTGGTTAAAAGTTTCCAGTTAATTAAAGTGAATGCACATAATCAGGATCTGGGGCTTGAGCCGCCTCACACTGCATTCTCGCTGGTCAGGTGCTCCAAGGCAAAGCTCTATTAAAATTCAACAGATATTAACAACTGCTGAACACCTTTGGGCTGAGAGTGTGATGGTATAGCAGATCAGGAACTTCAGCCTCTGGGTAGAGACAAGCCAGAATTCTGTGGGTGTTCGCAATAATTACCAGGATTCAGCAGGCAGAAATTCTAGTCTCCTGAAATTACACAGCATGGATGGTCTACACAGAGCTGCTACTCTGAGTCTTTGCAGAGAACAGAAACATATATTTATGAAACCTCGGTGAAGACAATAAACAGGCCGAAAATGTGTATGTTTAAGAAAATAAGCTTACCTTGGTTCTCTGCAATGAAGCTGAACTTAATGACCTGTAAAAATCTTTCCCTGTAAAATGGCACACGATTCCAGGATAGTCTTCTTGCTTATTAGCCTTTTGGTTTTCTAGGACAGTTAGGCACTGATGCCTAATTTTAGTGACTCTGGCCTGTCAGAGATTGAGAAGAACAGGGGAGAAGGATGTTTTCCTTAAACCTCTTAGGGTTCCTGGTTGGGTCTGCAAATCAAACTGATGCAGATAGATGAGCAAGAGAAAAGCATACTCATCCATTGAATTTGTTCATGTACGTGGGACATGTCACTGGAGAATGAAGACCTGAAGGAGTTACTGGAACCAGAAGTGTTAGATAAAGAAGTAATACATTTGCAAAGAATTGTCAAGACAGAGGGTTCGGGCTGTGGGTATTAAGTGGTGAAGAAGCGTCACCAAGTGAATTTGGCTTGTTCCCCTGCTGTTCTGCAAAGCCGGTTTACTGACACCAGATAGTGGTGACGGAAAGTACAGCGTTTATTGGAGGCACCGAGCAAGGAGAATGGATAGCTCATGCTCAAAAGACCCCAACTGGCCTCTCCAAAGGCTTTCGGGGGAGGATTTTGAAAGGGAACACTTGGGGTGAGGGTGGCAGCCTGTGGACTCTCTTCTGATTGGTTGGCGGTGACAGTGGTATTTCAGAAATGGTAACCATTAGCCTCCTGGTTCCAGCCAGTCTGGGGCCGGGTGGTCAGTGGGCTAGACCAAATCAAAGATACCCTCAGACTGTTATGTATATCCCTGGAGGAGGAGCTGGGGCTCTGTTTTATGCTGGACTGTTGTGGAAGCTCTCAATGCTCCTCTCACTTGACTGCTTTTCCCTTGTTTCTCCATCCCCTCGCTTCCTGAATTAGTAACTTGCTTGAGTCTGCCTTTTGGAACTCAGAGAAGGCCCAGGAGACTAAAATCCTTTTCTACAAATAGGAAACAGGGAGCACAGAGGGGCTTTTGTAGCTCGGAGGGCCCCACACGGTTCTACTTGGTTTCAGAAATAACAGGAAGACGAGGATTAGTTTAACAAGCCTTGCTTGCACAGAGTATTTGCCCAAACTTGCTGTTGCAGGTGGGAGGCTGTCTTTCCTGGTACTGGGAGCAAACCTTTCACATGGGAGTTTTAGGACCTGTTTCAGCAAGGAAGGATGAAGGGGGAGAGTTTAGAGGGATCTTGCTGCTTCTACGTTTTTAGCAAACTCTTTCAACTTAAGACTTTCATTTAATATGTAGAGATCCCGTATTTTGGAGTAGCGTGTCCTGAACCACATCAAATGCTTAATCTTGAAGAACATATAAAATCATTTGAATATGGATGCAAACTTCTAGAAGGAATTTGCTGGCATTTGCAGATGTTGTAGGTGTTTTTATTGTCTCCTCAGCAGCAAAATTCGTCTAGTCCAGAGAAATCTTTTGATGAAAATATATCAGGAGAGAAGCTTTTCACTCATAGTGATACACAAAAGGCCTCTGGACAAAGGATGTGTTTGAGAAAAAATGAGCTAGAAGGTGCTCTCTGAAAATCTTCCATAGCTGTGCTAGCCAAAAAAAAAAAAAAAAAAAAAAGGCTTTTTTAAGGGGTTGAAATTTAAAGCACTTTGAGCCTTTGATCATCAGACTAGACTTGATGATCTTCTTAATGACACCATGAAAAATGCAGTCTTGCTGGGGAATTTCTGCATACAAGAAAAAAGTCCATACAGAAAGTAAAGATTAGTGAATAATAGGTTAAAACATATTCTTTGACTATTTTTCCATACTCTTAATACCACTCTCCCCAATTTTAAAATTTATGGAAGATATGTGTTGAAAAGTTGTTGGAAACATTAGAACTAACTAGAATTCAAGGTTTGGGAATACCAAGGAGACGTTCTTTAACTGAACATAATGGACAGTGGGACATGCAGACTTTTAGCAAGTCATAAAATCAAGATAAGGTTCTGTTAGAAAGAGTAATTGACTGTGCATTATCCTCTGGAGGGAGGATGCACAGGCAAGAAGATTAGTTGGGATGCCAGGACAGTGATCCATCAAGTGGCTAGGGCCCTGGAGTGAGGTGGTGACAGGGTTAATAAAAATGAAGGGATGTTGCTGAGTTGCTTCAATGGATGTGTCAGTAAAATGTGGTGACTCGAAAAAGGATGACAGAGGTCAGTGGCAACTTCAAAATTATAGACTAGGCAACTAGAAAAAAATACATATGCTTTTAGTTAGGGATAACATATCTGTTGTGGTTCAAAGATGAATCACTGTGCTAAAAGCCTGATATCCAAAGAAAAGTAACTGAAGTGAAAGTTGCTCAGTCATGTCCAGCTCTTTGCTACCCTGTGGACTGTACAGTCCATGGAATTCTCCAGGCCAGAATACTGGAGTGGGTAGCCTTTCCCTTCTCCAGGTGATCTTCCCACCCCAGGGATCGAATCCAGGTCTCTCGCAGGCGGATTCTTTACCAGCTGAGCCACCAGGGAATCCCAAAAGAAAAGTAAAGACAGGCTTAAAAATTACAGTGAAACATGAGATTGGTTAGCATTTCCATGGAAACTGGAAATTTGGTGATTGCTGTAGATTGCTGTAGATTCAACAAATTCATATGTTGAAGCCCTAACCTACAAGAAAGTGGTTGTGATTAAATGAAGTCATAAAGGTGGGTCCTTAATCCTGGTATGCTAGGGTCCTTATTAGAAGTGAAAGAGAGGCCAGAACTCTGTCTCTGTCCATAATGTGAGGACACAGGGAAAAGGCAGTCATCTGCAAGACGGGCCGAGAGCTCTCCTCAGACACTGACTCAGCTGACACTTGATCTTGGACTTCTAAGTCTTCAAGACCTGTGAGAAAATACATGTGTTAAGATACTCAGTGGTATTTCCTTATGACAGCCGCAACGGTAATTTTCATGCTTAGAAAATAAAGTAATTATAGTTTACTTTGTGAATTAATTATGGTGCATAAGGCAGAAAACAGAAGGTAAATATCAGGAAACCAAAAGTAGTAAGAGTAATTTGCTGTTAGGTAAATGTGATATCTCCCCTAATATATGAAGGCATATAATGTAATTATCTTAGAAAAGATATTGATAACTTCAGTTGGATTTTCCTTCAAAATGTTTAGCTTCAGAAATGTTTAGCTTCATATAGAGATAATAGAGCACCAGAGTTTGCAAGTTTACAGGAAAGAACCACTTTATTAGAGTACTGATAGCAAAATGAGGAAGGTAAACCAACCATTGGTGAACAAAAATAGTAGTAATAATAATAATAAAAGCAAATCATAGTTACTGAGCACTTGTATTTTTTGACTTTGTAAATTTTTATTTATTTTACTGAATATAGTTGATGTGCAATATTATTATAAGTTACGGGTGTGCAATATCATGGTCCATAATTTTTAAAGGTTATACTGTATAATTACTGTAAAATATTTACTACATTACTTACGTGGTACAAAGTATCCTTGTAGATTGAACACTGGAATTGAGCCAGCTATTTGCTGAGGACCTCGTATATATCCATTTAAATGGTCTGCTACAACCCTGTTGGGTGGTACTATTATTAATCTGATTTTACAGATGAGGCTGAGGCAGAGTGGGGTTCAGTAAGTTGTTTACAGTCACGTGGCTGTAAAGGACACGAGGAGGAATAGGGAATCGGTAGAATCAAGGGCAGTTTTTAAGTCTCTGAAGTAGTCATTCTTCTGGGGTAAAATATTGTTCAATCCACACGACCTTGGGTTGAGGACCCTGTCCTGAGCCACAGGGTCTTGGGGATGAAAGAGGCTGGAGGCGCACCACAGCCTAGCTCTCTGTTGGGTGACAGCAGTTCTGTCCACAGCGGCTCTGACAGGCCACCCAGGCTCAGAAGGCAGTTTCCCAGCAAGAGAGAAGCCCTCTGCCTCCCAAACAGGCCCGTTCCAAGGTGGCAGGATGCCCCGTGTTTCCCAGCTCCTCAATGTATTGAGCTCAGGCCTCTCTCTGCACCCTATGTACTTTTGTTTTCTTTCTTTCTTTTTTCATATTTAATTGGAGGACA
The DNA here is from genome assembly GCF_023699985.2 of Odocoileus virginianus. Classification (NCBI taxonomy): domain Eukaryota; kingdom Metazoa; phylum Chordata; class Mammalia; order Artiodactyla; family Cervidae; genus Odocoileus; species Odocoileus virginianus. The sequence continues at coordinate 7,883,811 of NC_069695.1, read as the reverse complement.
ATAGCTTTACAATCCCTGGAGCAGGAAACGGCAACCCACTCCAGTATTCTTGCCTGGAGAATCCCATGGACAGGGAAGCCAGGCGCGCTACAGTCCACGGGGTGGCAGAGAGTCAGACTCTGTGACATGACTAACTCTGTGGAGTGACTGACACTGCTTTGCAATGTGTGTGTGTTTTCTGCTGTACTATTTTCCTTTCGTAAAGCTCACATTTTTTGAACTCCTGTTGTGTTTCTTTCTGGGTCACTTGAGCATTTTACAGTATTTTCATATCAAGTCCCACCAGTGGGTGTTACAACTCCCATTTAACAGATGCGGAAAATGAGGTTGAGAACATTTAAACAACATAACTGAGCCAGTTTGCAACTGAACGTGTATGGGTTAATCACAAACTGCTTGGGTTTTCGATGACCAGCGCAGCACCCATTTCATCAAGGTGTCATTCCTCAAGTTCTCCAGTTAAGCTATATTGAAAATATTAGCTAGAATTGGATAGAATATCCCAGAAGTTGTGTAATTTTGGACCTGTGTCTCACTGAATCCCAATAGTGTGTTTGTATAAATGTTATTTAAGATGATGTTACTAAACTTTTTATATTATATCAATATGTGCTCATTTTATAATACTGCTAGAATGTAAAAAGTAATGACAGATTGCTTAATATTCCTGATCAGTCAATTATTTAAATCTTTTTTCAGTATTAATGTATCTTTTATTTTTGACAAACATTTCTTTATTTTCACCATAGCTGCATTTGTACTACATTGATTATTATAAATATGCTTTTCTTCCTTAGCATTGATAATACCAACTTTTTTTTTAATATAAAATGTTTTTGTTTCTGAAAATACTTTAAAATCAAATTTTGAGAACTTATAATAAAAAGAGAACTGAAATTCTACTGTAATATTCAACTACTTAAACTTTCGTAAACATGATTTTAATGAGTAAATGATATGCCCTGGCCAGCTTTACTTTGCCAGTCCTTTCTTTCTCATCTTTGTAGAACTATCCTAAATTAATTATAAATGGTTTGGTGATTAGAATCTTTGTAAATATTTATTGGTCTTTTCCGCCTCTATTTTAAATTGCTTATGAAGAAAAAAAATTCAAAAGTGAGATTACTGATTTGAAAACTATTTGCAAATTATAAATAAAATTGGTCTTTCTCCCTCCCTCCCTCTTCTCTCTCTCTCACACACAGACACACTCTTATTTATTTTTATTTTTTAACTTGGTAATTCTCTTGCCAAAAGGATTTCAAGTATCTTACTCTTCTATGCAGTTTATGAGAATGACTTTTTAAATAACATTCTTTCTAAAAATTAGTATTGCTACATGCACCCTAATTTTTTTGATGTTGTTTGCTTTTTTTGGGTAATGGATTTATATTGTTGAACTTGATCCTTGTTGATTTTATAAACAGATAAAACTGCTAATATTTTAAAGAGTCTATATTTTTCTTTCTATATCCATGTGTTACTCTTTATAAGTTTGACTGCAGCATATTATATAATCTTCCTTAAACACACTATGTAATTCCATTATTCTATGCCTTGTTCAAATTATTCCAGCTGCCTAAAAACTCTGGTATTCCTGAAGAAAATCTTACTATTCAAAGTCCTTTTTAAAAAGCACTATCTCCATGCAACTGTCTCTCGGGTAGCCAGGTAGAATTCGTCAGTCTTTGCTTTTTGTCCTCATTGCTTAAACCATTTCAGTGTGAAATGCTTCATGCCATTGTTTCCAGGAAGCGATGATGTTTTCCTGACTCAGTCCAATTTTATGTTGCTGGAGGAAACGGGGGGATTAGAATTCTTATACTAACCAGAAAAAAAGGAAAGGAGGGTGGAAAGTAAATGTATGCTGTAGGTAGCATTTTGACAGTAAGAACCAAGTGAAAAAGAGAGGAACTGTGAATGTCATTTGTAACTTGATGATGTTTGTTGACTTTGTGGATGTGAAGGGCTGCTCTGTGATACTAAAAGATATAAAACTGAATATGATAAGGAACATGAAATAGGTGGGAGAGAAAGATCATTAGATCAGTGATCTATCCAGTATTTAGCCAGCATTCGAGATTCTATGGTTTTTGCCTTCTTATGATAAACTATAGATTTCTACTCTTCATGTACTGACACATACATGGCTGTCAGAAAATTTAGGACACAACATGACACGAAATGTGTAACACAGCTGACTTTAAGGGAAAAGGTAGTTTACCCGTAAATGGTAAGTGACTCAAATGGTAGTTTGATTTCAGACTATACCACAAGCAAATCCAAGGGATAAAGGATCGTCACCGCCATGGCAGTGGCTATTTTGGGAACACTTACTTTATGAAAGGGCGAGTGGAGATTTGAATCACTCAGTGAATCTGAGATTCCCATCATTCGGTTCTTCGCATTATCTCCGGATGTGTCATGTGGAGAATTAGAGGCTTGCGACTTATATTTGCAGTATTAGGAGAAGTAAGCATTTAAGTGTACATTGCAGTAAGGTTGGGGTGTCCCTGATGGTTCAGAAGTAAAGAATCTGCCTGCAATGCAAGAGACCTGGGTTTGATTCCTGAGTCAGGAAGATTCCCTGGAGAAGGGAATGGCTCCGCACTCCAGTGTTCTGGCCTGGAGAATTCCAGCATGGTAGGGTTACAAAAGAGATTGAAGATGCCATCCCTACCCTGGAGAGGTTTGCAATCTTTGTATAGTAATAGCTTGCAGGAAGTATAGTAGTACAAACAGACACTGTATTTTATTTTATTTTTATTGAATGTAAGATTCTTTAAATTCTATAGTGCTTTATAATTTTCAAAAGTTTCACAAACTTGATTATTTCACATCCACAATAACCTCCCCTTTTTCAATCCCCTACTAGTATATTGCCTCTCCTTCTTTTTCTCTCTCCACTAGTAACTATTAGTTCTTTATATCTGTTACTCTGCTTCTTTTTGGTTTTATTCACGAGTTTGCTGTGTTGTTTAGATTTCACATATAAGTAATATTGTATGATGTTTGGAGGAAGCAGTCTCTCTGATTTCAAACTATACATAGGCACTGTTATTCTATAATTTAAAATTTAGAGAAGAAGGGTCGTTGTGATCTAAGCAAAGAAACCAAAATGATGAGAACAGAGCTGGGAACTCCCCTAAGCTGTCCTGTATCTCTGGTATGAGAATTGCTGTATCCCCAGTGTTTGCAACAGTACCGGGCATATGCCAAATACAAGATCGCTTACTGAAATATTTAAGCCACGTTGAGTAACGAGTATATAAAGTCTCAAACAGAGACATTAAAAATAATACCAAGATTTTGGGAGTCAGGTAATTCTTACTGCTACTGTCTGCAACATCAAAACAGTCTCTCAGTTCAGACAACTGAGATTTTGGAACCTCTTTATTTCCATTTGAACTGAATCTGTCCAGTATGTCCATTGAACTCCACAGCTTAACTTGAACTCTCTAGTTAACTCAGGATAAATTAAATAAGCATATTTACAGAAACCATTAATCTGGATTAGTATCTCATGAAAACACAAGACCAGATCTCAGCTGCTTTTGTAAAACGATGGTCCAGAAAGGGTAAGCCTCATACTGTCAGACTCATCCAACAGGCAACACCTCTGAGACGCAGTGCCCACTCTCCGGGCTGAGATAAGTGCTGACAAGGAGCAGAATGTGTAAACTATCCAATTACCACCCCATGCCCTGATGTCCCCAGCTCATTCCAAAGGTCTTCATCAGGCTGTTGGCCTAAATAGTCCACCTACTTCTAGACTGCCGCCAAGAAGTCTATTTATAGTTCAGAGTAGACCTATAGCTTAGCTGGAAAATCTTTTTCTTATTTTGTAATTCTTCCTTCCTCCAAAACAGAAATAAGTCAGCAGACTAGAAATATATGAAAATATGTCGTCCCCCCTCCACTGCCCACCACCCTGCCTGAAATTCCAACCCTGCTTCTTTCTCTGAACAAAAGAAGAAGACAAAGCATTCAAATGAGACTGAATTCGAATAAAATACTTCATTCAGGGCTGCCAGAGACTCTGGCAGGAAGAGACTGAGGCCTATTTGGGATCCACTCACTGTTTTTTGTGAAATCACTTAACAACTTAATCACATGACCCTACGTTTTCTGTAGATAAATATCCTGGCCTTTACTGTGAACACTGTGAAGTGGGTGGTGGAGGTGTGGGGGTGGTGATGGGAGATACTTGTTTTCCTTGAAAAATTCATCTACAAGTTTGACTAAGATATCTGTTTATAGATGTTTAAGTATAGGATTTGTTCTGTCATTAATGGATAATCTAGACCATTATAGGAAGATTGTTGAGGTGTCTGAGTGATAGCTTCATCTAGAAAATGAGTCAGAACAGGAAAGACTGAGTTAAGTAAATAGAACCTTGGGATTTTTTTGTTTGTTTGTTTTCCAGGTCTTCTCTCCTTTTGTTTTTAATGATGAGTCAACATTTCCTTAAAAGCCTTTGGACTCTGACGAATTCTGGGTTATTTATAAGTGAATACAGTAGTCTTTACTCATAGGGTGTTTTTGCTTCATGTATTGTGAAGATTTTTAAGCAATGTATTTATGGCATGGCTTATAATCAGATATAATTCAACCTGATATCCTCCATTTTCTGAGTAGTTTGAAAAGCAAAGATTTTCAAAAAAGACTACAGAATCCTTTGCAGGTCAAATACATATTGTCTTGAGGCTATCTTTTATTTAACTTCCAAAGGTGGGATATGCAGTAGGTTCATACATTTCACAGTGATTTTTTGTTTGTTTGTTTAAACAGGAGTAAAATAAAAGAAGCTCTTTGTTAACTGAGCTAACCAGAAAATTTAAAAATCAGAATTACGGTTTTGATTGTACCATGATTTTCATGTATAATATCGGTTTTTACTAAGAGTGGACCCGACGCCAAGGAGAGCACTTGAATGGAGTGTGCTGAGCAGGCATGGTGAAAAAACAAGGGTGCCTCAGTGAGACGAATAAGACAGCACACACTTTTTATATCCAGGGAGTGACACGTGTGACAAAGCACTGGGAATCTAACACTATTACAGGTGCAATGCCCGTGGGTTGTTTGTTCAACTTGTACTACCTGGGAAATGAATGGGGAGCTTAGAGGAAAGGTGCTAAAGGAGCCATTCTTGCTAAAACTGAGAATGTAGGTTAGGAAAAAAAAATGGTGAGCTTATTCTCTGAGAAAGGGCAAATTGCAACTCCATGGCTAGTTGGTATCTTTCCATCTAAACATATCTCTCCAGCTGACTTGATTTATTCTCAAGAAGAATAAATGGGTCATTTCTTCATCTTGAGGAGTATACCAGTTTTCAGTAAAAAGGAAAGTGACAAAGTCATTTCTCAACTGTATTTCTAGTAGACTCTCTAAAAGAACTAGAAAGTGATTTTGGTTCTTACATTCCCCTCGTGTCTTGTAAGTGATGACAGACTTATTTCAAAATTGTGAGGGGAGGTAAACAGAAGTTAAAAACCATGAAGTGGTCTCCTTATTCTGCCCATTCATGAGAAATGTCTTGCAAGGCCTGTCTAAACTGTGGGCTCCAGTTGTATGTTACAGGGCGCTGGCAGGATCCATTGGAGGGAAGTTATGGGAAATGTTATTTTGATGGCTTTAAAACCACATTCATAGCCAGTTTCTTGTGTGTGGTTGTACTTCAACATCATTAGTCTTCAAGAAAAAAAAAATAAGAATTTTTCCAATACTTGAGCATTTTAAGATGAAAGAAGACAAACTAGAAGCCTGGTCTTTTAGAACTGCTGCAGTTTCAGAGATGACAAAGCCCTTGATCTCAGCAATGAGCAATGGAAGACTGAAAATATTAGAGGACTTGTTCCTGACACTGGCTAGTTAGTGACTAATCCATTCTTCAGTCTCTTGACTTTGAGACCAGTACTGTCTTCCTTCTATTATACCGAAGGCCTAGCTACTAAAAACAAACAAGATAGAGAATTAGGAATGGGGAGTCAAATTTGAAGTTCAGTTTTTTTCATTGGCCCCTTAGACACATGTTTCTTTAAATATTTTTTAATAAGCAATTTATTATAGTAAATTTCAACTAAAAGATTCCAAGGATTAATAATTAGTCTTTGGAAAGGAAGCATGGTGCAGTCGTGAGAATAGACTCAGACTGTCCCAGGTTCACCTTAATTGTCCAGCTGCTAAACTATTGTAAATTTTGGCTTCCTACTTTTTAAAATGGACACCACTTCACCTAACTAAAATTGTTCTTATGCAAATAAAGTTAGAATATGCATGTAAGAGCTCAGCGATTGTTAAAGCTGCTATATTATTCTTATCAATAATAAAGTTAAACAATTCATATTCCTCCTAAATATTCTCATTTATATGAACCTGTGTTTGACATGTGGTAATTGAGAGGAACAGCTTCAGGCTTGTTTGCTTTTTTCTTATACTATTAATTTTGCTAAGTTATAATGCATAATTTATACATTATAATGCATAATTATAATTTACAAGATATAATGTGAGATGGAAATTACTTTTTTTTAAATTTTTAATTTAGCGACAATAGGTGCAAACAGGGCAGTTACTCCCAAGAAGTAATTGTGCCCCTGAAATCTCTGATGCTTTGACCACAGCTAAATTCCAGACCCATGGAGAATATTGTTCTGATTTGTTTTTAAAAGTCAAATTATGTTTAAAGAAAATTGTGAAGAAGCCTTAAGATGTCCTGTGTTCCCCCACATCACACCTCTGAATGGAAATCAGTATTACTTTTAAGCATATTCATATATAACTTAGACAAAAGTTGCACTGTGCTGACATTCTTCTAGTGGGTCCTATGAATGGTTAAAAATGCCTAAGCCCAGAAGCCAAATTCTGGGAACTTTGTGCTGAGTTACAAAGTTTCAAAGGTCCCTCCCCCCTTTAAAAGGAAAAAATAAAATAGAAAATCTACAAGCTGAACAGAAGTTCCCAGTAACTCTCCCACCTCTTTTACAAGTGGTCCTTGAATTTTATTTTTTAATTTTAGAGCATTAGAATGATAAAATGTGTAGATATAGCCCTGTTTTCTCTTGTGGGTATACTCCAAGCACTTACTGAAGATGCTATTTTAAGCTACCATTTCAAAAACTTTACCACTTATTTGTAGGTGATTTGTATTCAGTTGTACAAAACAATAAATAGCAAACAATACTTTTCGCTTTCATTCTGGCATGAATCATCTGTTTTTCTTCCCAAAAGACTGAAATGATATTTATCATGTTAGAATGGTGTGAGGAAGGTGTTAAAAGAGTAGTAAGGACAAGGATGTAGGGTTAGGTGTCCACATGCCTAAAGTCCTACTTTTTCCCCAAAGAGAAAATGTAACATTTCTCTGCTGCCCAGTGACTCCTGGACCTGGAACATCCTCCTGCTTCCCACCCAATAACACACTTCCTTCCACACACACAGTGAACAGTGTGAAAGTCTTAGTTGTTCAGTCATGTCAAACTCTTTCTCACCCCATGGATGTAGCCTGCCAGGCTCCTGTGTCCATGGGATTCTCCAGGCAAGAATACTGGAGTGGATTGCCATTTCCTATCCAGGGGTTCTTCCCGACCCAAGGATTGAACCTGCATCTCCTGCACTGGCAGATGAATTCTTTACCACTGCGCCACCCAGGAAGCCTTGAATACTTACAGAGACTGCAAAATCACAGCCTGTGTACTCTGCTTTTTTTAATTGAAGTATAGTTGATGTATGCTAGTATGTTAGTATGAGGCGCATAGCTCAGTGATTCAGTTGTGCGTGTATATATACGTGTATATGTGTTTATGTACGTGTATACATGTATATTTATATATCTATTCTTAGATTCTTGTCCATTGTTGGTTATTACGAGATATTGAGTAGTCCCTATGCTATACAGTAGGTTCCTATCTGTTTTCTAATAGTAGTGTGTTTCTGTTAATGCCCGACTCCTAATTTATCACCCCTCACTTTCCCCTTTGATAACCATAAATCTATTTCTTATGTCTGGGAGTCTGTTTCTGTTTTGTAAATAAGATCACTTGTATCATTTTTAAATTTTTTTAGATTTCACGTATCAGTGATATCACATGGCGTTTTTCTCTGCCTGATTTACTTCACTTAGTATGATAATCTCTAGGTCCATCCATTCTGTAGTAAATCATATTTTATTTTTTTATGTCTGAGTACTATTCCAGCTGAGTACTATTCCACCTGGGGCTTCCCAGGTGGCGCTAGTGGTAAAGAACCTGTCTGCCAATGCAGGAGACATAAGAGACACGGATTGATCCCTGGATAGGAAGATCCCGTGGAGTAGGAAATGACAGCCCACTCTAATATTGTTGCCTGGAGAATCCAGAGGAGCCTGGCGGGCTATAGTCCATGGGGTTGCAAAGAGTTGGACATGACTGAAATGGCTAACACACACTATTCCATTATATGCAAACAAACACATTCAGTGTGGTGTGTGTGTGTGTGTATATATGTATTTGTGGGTGTGTATATATATGTGTGTGTGTGTGTGGATGTGTATCCATTTCTTGAGGGATATTTAGGTTGCATACTCTTTTGAATATGCTTGCCTGCAACAAACACACCAATAGTAAATACAAATATCCATCCATATCCATTGGTTTTCTATTACTTGAAGCTATGGAGAATTAATCTTATCCCTAATTCATGAAGTAAGGTTGCTGTTTAACTGTTGTAAATAATGGCAAATGCTCCCATTTTAGTCACTGCTCCCATTTTAGTCAAATGCTCCCATTTAGTCACTGCTCCCATTTTAGTCATTTTATATCTTTAAAAAATATTCCTAGTTCCATCAGTTGTTCTTTATGTGACTTGGCTTAAAATCTGCATGTTCTTTTTGCACTTTTCTGAAATTTATTCCTGAAGTATTTTTAGGAAGTTTAGTGAGTGCTTAGATGCAGCACATGTTCCAGCAGGGCTAGTTTCAGGAGCATGTGACCAGTACACCTTTCATGACCTCCACATGCTTAGAAGTGCTTCCTGCATCATATAATGCTTTGCTGCCCCTGACTTGAAATTTGTGACAGTTTTTTAACAAGAGTCCCCACATTTTCAATTGGCACCAGTTTCCTTAAATTATGTAATTAATCCTGTGTGCCAGCTCCCATATGATCTATTTGTATAAACAAATTACTTCTCATCCTCTTTGTAACTAGTGTAGTCTGAATACATGTCATCTATGTTTTAACAACCACAATACTCTTCAATTCATATTCTACTTATTATGAAATGCAGCCTTGAGATTTTATTCTGCTGTGCATTCTTCACGTCTCCTTCATGCTGGATGTTGAAATTGCTGTTGGAAACAAAAGTGAGACCTTCTGTTGATTTCAGTTAAGCATGGTCTTGAAAGATTTGGTCCATGGTTTCAGACTGTTAAGATCTTGTTAGGTTCTGTTGATATCATTCAGCATTTTTGTTGTCCCCCTTAATTGCAGGCTACTGAAAGACACTTGTAATATGGTCTTATAAAGAATTGACAAGTATGGCAGGAGACATGTTTAAATGAGGAATAGTAGTTTCAGTAAATATCAACTAATTGCTATGGTTGGTTTAAAGGTATTTAATGCTTTCAGTCAAGGCCATGGTCCTACTTCTTCTTGTCTAAATACACCTCTGTAGTTCCTGAATGCAGAGTTCCAAAGAATAGAAAGGAGAGATAAAAAAACGTCTTCCTCAGTGATCAATGCAAAGAAATAGAGGAAAACAATAGAATGGGGAAGACTAGAAATCTCTTCAATAAAATTAGAGATACCAAGGGAACATTTCATGCAAAGATGAGCACAATAAAGGACAGAAATGGTATGGACCTAATAGAAGCAGAAGATATTAAGAAGAAGTGGCAAGAATACACAGAAGAACTGTACAAAAAATATCTTCATGACCAAATAACCATGATGTTGTGATCGCTCACCTAGAACCAGACATCCTGGAATGTGAAGTCAAGTGGGCCTTAGGAAACATCACTAGGAACAAAGCGAGGGGAGGTGATGGAATTCCAGCTGAGCAATTTCAAATCCTAAAAGATGATGCTGTGAAAGTGCTGTACTCAATATGCCAGCAAATCTGGAAAACTCAGCAGTGGCCACAGGACTGGAAAAGGTCAGTTTTCATTCCAATCTCAAAGAAAGGCAATGCCAAAGAATGCTCAAACTACCGCACGATTGCACTTATTTCACATGCTAGTAATGTTCAACATTCTCCAAGCCAGGCTTCAGCAATATGTGAACCATGAACTTCCAGATATTCAAGCTGGTTTTAGAAAAGGCAGAGAAACCAGAGATCAAATTGTCAACATCCGCTGGATCATCAAAAAAGCAAGAGAGTTACAGAAAAACATCTACTTCCACTTTATTCACTACGCCAAAGTCTTTGACTGTGTGGATCACAACAAATGGTGGAAAATTCTGAAAGAGAGGGGAATACCATACCATCTGACCTGCCTCCTGAGAAATCTGTATGCAGGTCAGAAGCAATAGTTAGAACTAACATGGAACAACAGACTGGTTCCAAATGAGTAAAGGAGTACGTCAAGACTGTATATTGTCTCCCTGCTTATTTAAATTATATATAGCGTACATCATGTGAAATGCTGGGCTGGATGAAGCACAAGCTAGAATCAAGATGCTGGGAGAAATATCAATAACCTCAGATATGCAGATGAGACCACCCTCATGGCAGAAGGTGAAGAAAAACTAAAGAGCCTCTTGATGGAAGTGAAAGAGGAGAGTGAAAAAGTTGGCTTAAAGTTCAACATTCAGAAAACTAAGATGGCATCTGGTCCCATCACTTCATGGCAAATAGATGGGGAAACAGTGGAAACAGTGATAGACTTTATTTTTTTGGGCTCCAAAATCACTGCAAATGGTGACTGCAGCCATGAAATTAAAAGATGCTTACTCCTTGGAAGGAAAGTTATGACCAACCTAGACAGCATATTAAAAAGCAGAGACATTACTTTGTCAACAAAGTTCCATCTAGTCAAAGCTATAGTTTTTCCAGTAGTCATGTATGAATGTGAGAGTTGGACTGTAAAGAAACCTGAGCACCAAAGACTTGATGCTTTAGAACTGTGGTGCTAGAGAAGACTCTTGAGAGTTCTTTAGACTGCAAGGAGATCCAACCAGTCCATCCTAAAGGAAACCAGTCCTGAATATTCATTGGAAGGACTGATGCTGAAGCTGAAACTCCAATACTTTGGCCACCTGATGTGAAGAAGTGACTCTTTGGAAAAGACCCTGATGCTGGGAAAGATTGAAAGCAGGAGGAGAAGGGGATGACAGAGGATGAGATGGTTGGATGGCTTCACCAACACAATGGATATGAGTTTGAGTAGGCTCTGGGTGTTGGTGATGGACAGGGGAGCCTGGCATGCTGCAGTCCATGGGGTCGCAAAGAGTAGGATACAGCTGAGCAACTGAACTGAGTTTTTGTCACTGAGAGTTGGGATATAAAATTGCTACAGTTGTAATGGGGACATCTTTAAAGGAAGACCTGTTTCTGAAACTATATTGTGTTAAAAACTTATCTCAGAAGAGTTGCACTTATTTAAATATTGAATATCTAGTGTTACTGTCTACCTTGGTAATGAAGTCCATTATCTTACCTGCCATTAAGGTCAGGTGGTGAGATATTCATCTAATGCATATAATGATTTGTTTGAATTAAATGCTAGTCTGATTAATTAGGTGTTTTAAAAGTATTGGGGTAATTTAACCATTACTATTTCCCAGTCTGATCTGAGTAATTATTTAGTCACAGAAATAAAGTAATGCACTCCTTAGAAGTGAAGAAACATGGCTTGACATTTGGGCCAGCTTTTCCGTTGCCATATAAAGCTGTGTATTAGAGTGGCTGGTACTCAGCATAGTTTCTGAGTTTTCTCAGTGTGAAGTGACAGAGTAAAGCATGAACCTACAGTGAGATCACTGCACAGGCTCAGAACACCTGTGTTCTAGTCTCAGTGCTGGCATGAGTTGATTATGGCCTTTAGATATGTTATTTACCCATCGTCTCTGAAGTGAAGGTGGTATCATGGCCTATCACTGATTGCAGACTTCTGTCAGTCTGCGATATGCTTCCAGAGAGACAGAACAATGTAAATGATCTATGTTATTAATTCATTTGGCAACCGGAAAGGCTAAGTTTAGAAATGAAAACACTCTACCACAGTCATAAAGAACCACACCCACTCCGATCTCAAGAAGCGCTTGTTGTTTGATTACTAAGTCATGTCCGACTCTTTGCAACCTCATGGACTGTAGCCCTCCAGACGTCCCTGTCCAAGGGAGTTCCCAGGCAAGAATACTGGAGCGGGTTGCCATTTCCTTCTCCAGGGGATCTTTGTGACCCAGGGATCGAACCCACATCTCCTGCAGTGGCAAGTGGATTCTTCGCCACTGAGCCCCAGAGAAGCACTTAGTAGCAGTTAAAAAGAGACATTTAAAAGCAGACTGGCATTGATATATATATACTATTTATGCTATATATAAAGTAGATAACTAATGAGAACCTACCATATCGCTCAGGAAATCAGTGCTGTATGGTGACCTAAATAGGACGGAAATCCTAAACAGAGGGGATCCAGCAAAGGTAACTGCACTAGATAATTCCACAATAGTGTGTCCAGGGAGCTGGCCACTGAGAAGGTGACCTTTGGGTGAAGATCTTCAGGAAATGGGGTGCAAGTCGTGAAGCTCCTCGAGGAAGGATTCCCCCAGGCAGAGCCAGCATTAGGTGCAAAGGCCCAGAGGTGGAAGATTGCTTCCTGTGTGTCTGAGAAATAGTAATACATTCAGTGAAGACAGCTGAGTGAGCCACGGAGAGAGGAAGATGAGGCTGAGATGCACAGGAAGCCAAATCTCCTAATATTTCATTGGCCACTTTAAGAAAGTTTAGCTTTTATGATGAGTGGGCAACATTGGCTGGCTTGCTATGTAATAGAATTCCTGTGGCTGCTGGATTGAGGATAGTTTGGGGGAAGTGGGGGGAAAACAGCAGCCTTGTTATGAAGCCTTTGGATGATATTCCACAGTCAGACATTATCTTCCTGTATAGACCAGTTCCTATTGAAGAAAATATCTTGCATTATCTGTAGCCTAGTCTTGTGCTAATGAATTTATTCTGTCATTTACAGCTATATTGTAATTGGTACAAAATGCAATAATTGTTGCTCTAGATTGAAGCTATAGAGTCTTGGCTGTTAAAGCCCATGCAATGCTAGATGCCTGTTTTCCCTACACTCACGGAGCCGGGATAATCTGATGCAATTAAATGAAGGTTTATTGAGCACCTGCCTTGTGACAGGCACTGTTCCAGTTACTTGGAATACAGTAGTCAAACAGAAGAGTCTAGTATGCCTATACTCATGGAGTTACAGTTTAGAAGCTAGAGAACAGAAAAGTAGTATTAATACCAAAGTAAAGAATACAATATTCAATTGATTGAGTTTATTAGAAGATTATGAAGGGAACTGGCAAAAAGAAAGAAAAAAGAAAATATAGGCCAAACTAAGGGGGTAGGGTTAAGTCTAGGCGTTAATGCAATATTTTAGTTAGGAGTTATTATGAAAATAAGATTTAAGGAAAACTTAATTCAGAAAGTGAGTCTTGGAGATTTCTGGGAGACGAATGTTCCAAGCAGAGGAAACCATCAGTGGCAAGCCAGAGGCAGTACAAAAGCTGTGAGGCAGAAACACGACTGCCACGTATCTATACACAGGACATCAGGAGGTCACAGAGCGGCGTGAGCGGTGGAGATTTAGTAGCGCGTGCGCTGTGAGCTGACATGAGAGCCGGACCACGTAGTTGTTTGAAAGCTCTTGTAAAACTTTGGGTTTGGCTTTGTTTGAAATGAAAAGGCAGGAGAGGGAGAAATACGATCTTATTCAAGCTCTCGTCCTGGCCGCTGCGTGGCAGTATGACGGAGCAAGGGCAGACGTGAAGGTCAGGAGGCCAGATAAGAAGCTATCACAACACGAGTGAGAGGTGACGGAGGCTCTGACGAGGATGGCGACAGGCGAGGCGGGGAGAAGCGATCCCGTTCTGATTGTACTTTGAAGGTAGATTCAGCTAGAGTCTCCCCCATCTTCAGTGTCAGCAGCCCCATTCTCCTAATCTTAGGCTTCACCAGATGTTGTCTTCATGGTCCCTTCACTTTGTCTCAGCCCCAAATCCAATCTGTTAGCAAATACTGCTAATGAGTCTGTTTCAGAGTTAGTTGAGATGGGATCTAAAACAGACTTATTAGTTGAAGACATCTTTCAAAACTTTGTCAGCTACTGTGTGTCTTAATTTTAGATTCAGCACACTCTATCTACTATTTAACGTGAGCAGCCAACAGCAGTGGAGAAGGCAATGGCACCCCCCTCCAGTGCTCTTGCCTGGAAAATCCCATGGATGGAGGAGCCTGGTAGGCTGCGGTCCATGGGGTCACGCAGAGTCAGACACGACTGAAGTGACTTAGCAGCAGCAGCAAACAGAAGTGAACTACTTTTACTCTGGTTTTGGAAGCCCCGTGGCTCAGTGATATACTGACCCCACCTGCAATGCAGGAGACTTGGGTTGCATTCCAATATTATTATTGTTATACTTATGTCATAGAGACAGTAGCCAAGGGTTAATAAATGTTACTTATGAATTCTTTGCCCTTTTATTGGCGATTGACTTTGCAAACAAATTAGTTCTAGCTAGTTGGCATATGTTTCATGTAGTTTCCTATTGTTGGTATACTTCTAGAATCTTTTCTTATCTGTCCGTGGGCAGGGGCTAACTGAATTGGTGCCCTAAAAGACAGATGGGAATTACAAACATTACTAAACAGGGCTATATTTCTTTCCTTAAATTTTTAATTTATACATGAATAAAACTACTCTTACATTAGCCATATGCATAGCCTTCTGCTAGCATAAAAAGAAAGTCGATAGGCTTTTGTTAAATAATTATATGATTTTGCCATTAAAACCTAGGGGAGGTTTGAATAGAAAGAACGTTTTGGAATCTCAGTACCGCCACAAAGTCTGTCTCAGCTTTAATTTCAACTAAAACTGAATTCATTGCCACATGACTTTGATGTGGTCCTAGTTCACATTAATCACCTCCATATGGTGAGTCCACCTCTCTGGGTAATGGGGACACATTTTTTAGAACAAATTCTTCCCACTTACTGCACTGATAAGCACCATGATCTTTAAACCCAAACATCCAATAGTGGTCTAGTGAGGCTCTTTTTAGAGCCTCGAAGTATGGTTTATATCCAGCCGTTTTGAAAATTCCAAGCTGAAACATTTCTGCCAAACTTATTGGAAGAGTTCTAAACTCATGGCTCTCCTGGGTTGAGGCCGTGAGATATGTGGTTGGTGAGTGCTAAGCACTCAC
This sequence comes from Odocoileus virginianus, assembly GCF_023699985.2. NCBI lineage: Eukaryota > Metazoa > Chordata > Mammalia > Artiodactyla > Cervidae > Odocoileus > Odocoileus virginianus. The sequence continues at coordinate 7,868,407 of NC_069695.1, read as the reverse complement.
TTCTCCAGAGATGCTGAAGACCTTCATACACCAAGTGGAACAGGCTGGCCAGGTCTGCCAAGCTCCATCCTGGAACTCTCAGGGCCCGTGAACTTGAGCAGATATTAATACAAAGCAACTTCTAGAGAAAACAGATCTCTCACCTGTAACTTACTGTGGGTGGAGAAGGTTAGGCTTCCACACAGATTAGACATTGCAGTTTTCATAATCACAGGTTAGCCTGTGTGCCCTCTTCTCATTAGAGTGTCTACACCCACCTAGCTTTGGCATCTTAGAACACAAAACTCTTGAGCCCTTCTCAAAAAGGAATGTTTTTAAAGAGTTTGAAGTTCAGTTCACTTGCTACCCCACGTTAAAATTGTGATGGGTAAGCGAGTTTGTAGCCTTAGTTTTCAAAGTGCAATCCCAGACCAGAAACATAAGTGTTATTGGGGAACTTGTTAGAGTTCCCATTTAGGGCTTACTGAATCAGACACCCTAGGGGTAGGACCTAGAAAACTGTGTTCTGCCAGTCCTCTGGGTGAGTTGTATGTTCACTGAAGTTTCAGAACCACTGGTCTGAAGGCAGTGTTTCTTAAGTTTTAGTAAGTATAAGAATTTCTTGCAGAGCTTGTCTGAGGTATGACTCGGTATCTTTATTCCTAACACTTGTAACTTGTTGGAGAAGGAAGTGGCAACTCATTCTTCTGTTCTTTCCTGTAAAATGCCATGGGCAGGGTTGCCTGGAGGGATACAGTGCATGGGGTCACAAAAGAGTCAGACATGGCTTAGTGACTGAGCACGTAACTTGTACCCAAGCTGGTGTGTCTCATGTACTTCTGCATTTGTGAAAAAATAGGTTCATGTATATTTATTTTCATTAATGGGATAATCTAGCCCTTTGAATCAAATCTCACCAAAACTTTTATTTGAGAAATTAGAAAAGAAATATGCTTCAAACTGACACCATTTTTTTTCTCTTATCCTGTAAGTATATAGCCTTTCCTATGGTTAGATACAATGCTGAGTCATAATTGTCCAATGAATTCAATAGACTTTGAGACAAAATAATAAGAGGTTTTCATTAGAGAAAAGTGACATACAGTTGGTTATATACATATGTGTATATACATACATACAGTATAAATATGTGTATAATGTGTGTGTATGTACACATATATATACATCTCACACACATATAATTGGATGTTTCTTCCATGTTACTGTCAAATAACATTTCTTCCTTTGTAAATTCTTTGAAGCTAATAATTTGCATTGTTTCTTAAATTTTTTCCTTTAAATTTTTTCATGGGCAAATAAGCCCTTTAAGCATACTTTAATTGCTAGTTGATTCACAGACATAGATGACTGAATTTAGGTTCCCTAACTTTCCATGGATGTTTTATAATAAAGTTGGAGCAGTACATTATTTAACAACATATCATGTATGGCCCAGGAAGAACTGGCTGTTTTCATAAATCCTGCAAGAAACGCAATTTATATTACAATCCTTTTTGTTTCCAAAGCAGACAAATAACTCAATTTTAAAGCACCACTGAGAACACTATGATATTTCAAAGTGATTTACTTTCCAGTTTGTCCCTGCATTCCAAACTTGTTTTAATTTCAGAATGTGAATTTTAAGTAGGGAAAATGTTACTGATAGACATTTGTTTCATCCAGAGGTTAAAATAAACTGCTTCTGATTTCCCTGCATAGGAAATGTATAAAGTGACTTCTCGTGTCTGAATATTTTGGGGATGCAGATTTTGTTTTGATTTTGGTTGTGATATTGTAAGATCCTATTCCAAGCCTGTAATTTTGACTCTGGAACTGAAATTATGGCTTTGCCAGTCTGTTCAGTCTGCTATAACAAAGTACTATAGTCTGGGAGGCTTATAAACCATAGAAATTTATTTCTCACAGTTCTGGAGGCTGGGAAACCCAAGATCAAGGCACTGGCAGATTCAGTGACTGGTAAGGGTCTTCCTCCTGGTTCCTAACTGACTGTCTTTCGCTGTGTTCACAGGGCAGAGGGACTAGCCGGCTCTCTGAGCTCTCTCCTAAAGACACTGATCCCACACTTGAGCACTCTGCTCATGTGATCAATTGCCTACCAAAGGCCCCACCTCCAAATACAATCATGTTGGGAATTGGGTTTCAAGGTGTGAATTTTGAGGGAGACCCAAGCTTCAGTCCATAAGTGGAGAGCCTTTACTAGAACAAAATGGAACATTTTCATAGTGAATTTATTAAAAAAGTAACCGTCTTTTCTGTCAATCTATCTATACATCTACTCTTTAAAACTAAGTGCAAAGTTGACTCTTAAAAAATGGACCTTCTTCAAAAATCACCTTTAGTAACTCTGGGTAAACATATTTATGATACAACTCTTATTGCTAAAAATATCTTTTTACCTTGGTGTAATATTCAACAGTTTTCAAAGAGGATTCAGATTGATACCACGGGAAAAAATAAAATCAAATCTGCCCTTCTTTGTTTTGGAAATTGTTCATCAGTGCTTTTTGGATGAACACTCTCTGTTTGCCCTTATCTTTAAATTATATGAGATATTTACTGAAGCCGTAGGGGCATTTTGTTTTGATATAGATAATTTTCTCCTGATCCAACTGTCATATCTTTTCTTTGACATTTTCATTGAAATGATTTAAAAATATGATTCTACTTTGTTTCAGAAAGTGAGGTTTCATAAATGCTATTGAATTCCTTTCTGATGAGTGATGAATTTTTGGTGGTGTTTAAGATAATATTTACCCATATTAGTAGGGAAAAAAGTTACGACATTGTACACATGTCAGTGGTTATGTTGGCTGTGTTGTTCTCATTAAAGATTCCTGGGGGAAAAAGGTGACCAGTTCGCTTTCATGGAAAGGCATGAATTGTTCTGCCAAGAATTTATTTTAAAGCCTCACATACAATAATTTAACAAGTGTGTTAAATTCTTACTGTGAACCAGATGTTCAGAGCATAAGAAAGAAGCATAAGATATAGGCTCTAACTTAAATGATCTTAACATTTAGAGAGTTGATCATATGTCACCATTATGTAATAATTCTAAGTAGTGTATTTTGTGAATGACAAAGAGCCAGAGAAAAATGGTAAGTTACAGAAAAATCGAGAAAATTGGAAGATCAACTAAAATAGTTTACTAGCACTTTGGGAGAAAGTGGGGCTTGAGTTAGAATTTGAAGAAATCTTAGAAGAGAGTAGACATGTAAAGAGCGCATTCAGGGATATAGCTTGATTAAAGATGGATGTGAAGTTAATTTAGTTGAAAGTGAGAAGCTTACTTTGGCTGGATCAAGGGACAAGTGAAGAAATCTGTGGGGAAAAAATATATATGTTGGCTACGTAGTTAGGCCACACTGAGGGGTTGAATGGCAGAATAAGTTGGAAACCCCCTTAAACATATTACATTCCTATAAAACCAACAAAAACTCTTATTTAGTAGGAAAAGATGTACAAGTCAACACCAATGCCAAAGAATGCTCAAACTACTGCACAATTGCACTCATCTCACACACTAGTAAAGTAATGCTCAAAATTCTCCAAGCCAGGCTTCAGCAATACATGAATCGAGAACTTCCAGATGTTCAAGCTGGTTTTAGAAAAGGCTGAGGAACCAGAGATCAAATTGCCAACATCTGATGGGTCATCGAAAAAGCAAGAGAGTTCCAGAAAAACATCTATTTCTGCTTTATTGACTATGCCAAAGCCTTTGATTGTGTGGATCACAATAAACTGTGGAAAATTCTTCAAGAGGTGGGCATACCAGGCCACCTGACCTGCCTCTTGAGAAACCTGTATGCAGGTCAGGAAGCAACAGTTAGAACTGGACATGGAACAACAGACTGGTTCCAAATAGGAAAAGGAGTTCATCAAGGCTGTATGTTGTCACCCTGCTTATTTAACTTACATACAGAGTACATCATGAGAAACACTGGTCTGGAAGAAGCACAAACTGGAATCAAGATTGCCGGGAGAAATATCTATAACCTCAGATATGCAGATGACACCACCCTTATGGCAGAAAGTGAAGAAGAACTAAAGAGCCCCTTGATGAAAGTGAAAGAGGAGAGTGAAAATGTTGGCTTAAAGCTCAACATTCAGAAAACTAAGATCATGGCATCTGGTCCCATCACTTCATGGCAGATAGATGGGGAAACAGTGGAAGCAGTGGCTGACTTTATTTTTGGGGGCTCAAAAATCACTGCAGATGGTGATTGCAGCCATGAAATTAAAAGACGCTTACTCCTTAGAAGGAAAGTTATGACCAACCTAGACAGCATATTAAAAAGAAGAGACATTGCTTTGCCAACAAAGGTCCGTCTAGTCAAGGCTATGGTTTTTCCAGTGGTCATGTATGGATGTGAGAGTTGGATGGTGAAGAAAGCTGAGCACCGAAGAATTGATGCTTTTGAACTGTGGTTTTAGAGAAGACTCTTGAGAGTCCCTTGGACTGCAAGGAGATCCAACCAGTCCATCTTAAAGAGATTAGTCCTGAATATTCATTGGAAGGACTGATGCTGAAGCTGAAACTCCAATACTTTGGCCACCTGATGCGAAGAGCTGACTCATTTGAAAAGACCCTGATTCTGGGAAAGATTGAGGGCAGAAGGAGAAGGGGACGACAGAGGATGAGATGGTTGGATGGCATCATCGACTCGATGGACATGGGTTTGGGTGGATACCAGGAGTTGGTGATGGACAGGAAGGCCTGGCGTGCTGCGGTTCATGGGGTCACAAGGAGTTGGACATGACTGAGCAACTGAACTGATGTGCAAGTAAATCCACATATTATGTAGTAAGTTAGAATGCTTTTGTTTTTTTCATTTGCTCATTTAAAAATATTGAAATATAGTTGACTACAATGCTGTATTTCAGGTTGTTCAAGAAAGTAATTCAGTTATGTGTATGTATAGATATACATGCTTTTTCAGGTCTTCCCTGGTGGGCCCAGATGGTAAAGAATCCACCTGCAGGGCAGGAAATGCAGGAGACCAGGGTCTGATCCCTGGATCAGGAAGATCTCCTGGAGAAGGGAATGGCAACCCACTGCAGTATTCTTGCCTGGAAAAATCCCATGGATAGAGGAGCCTGGCGGGCTACAATACGTGAATACAACTGAGTGAATAACACTTTCACTTTCATGCTTTTTTTTTTTAAACATTCTCTTTTATTATAGGTTATTACAAGATTTGTAATACAATTAATATTGTAATACAATATTACAAGATATTGTAATAACCTATAATGTCCTAAGATATTGTAATAACCTATAATAAAGGCAAAATGGTTGTCTGAGAAGGCCTTGCAAATAGCTGAGAAAAGGAAAGAAATGAAAGGCAAAGGAGAAAAGGAAAGATACACACATCTGAATGCAGAGTTTCAGAGAACAGCAAGAAGAGATTTAAGAAAGCCATTTAAAGTGAACAATGCAAAGAAATAGAGGTAAACAGTAGAATGGGAAGGGCTAGAGATATCTTCAAGAAAATTAGAGATAGCAAGGTAACATTTCATGCAAAGATAGGCATACTAAAGGACAGAAATGGTGTGGATGTATTGGAAGAAGATATTAAGAAAAGGTGGTGGGAATACACAGAAAAACTATATAGAAAAGATCTTAATGACCTGGATAACCACGATGGTATGTCACTCATCTCGAGCCAGATATCCTGGAGTGTAAACTCAAGTGGGCATTAGGAAGTATCACTATGAACAAAGCTAGTGGAGGTGATGGGATTCCAGTTGAGCTATTTAAAATCATAAAAGAGGATGCTGTGAAAGTGTTACACTCAATATGGCAGCAAATTTGGGAAACTCAGCAGTGGCCATAGGACTGGAAAAGGTCAGTTTTCATTCCAATCCCAAAGAAAGGCAATGTCAAAGAATGCTCAAACTACCGCACAATTGCACTCCTATCACATGCTAGTAAAGTAATGCTCAAAACTCTCCAAGCCAGGCTTCAACAGTACCTGAACCATGAACTTCTAGATGTTCAAGCTGGATTTAGAAAAGGCAGAGGAACCAGAGATCGAATTGCCAACATCTGTTGGATCATAGAAAAAGGAAGAGAATTCCAGAGAACACCTAATTCTGCTTCATTGAGTATGCTAAAGCTTTTGACTATGCGAATCACAACAAACTTTGGAAAATTCTTAGATGGAAGTACCAGGCTCCCTTATCTGCCTCCTGTGAAACCTGTATGCAGGTCAAGAAGCTACAATTAGAATTAGACATGGAACAACAGACTGGTTCCAAACTGGGAAAGGAGATCATCAAGGCTGTATATTGTCACCTTCTTATTTAGTTTATATGAAGAGTACAGCATGCAGAATACCAGGCTTGATGAAGCAGAAGCTGGAATCATTATTGTTGGGAGAAATATCAGTAACTTCAGATATACAAATGGCATACCCTCATGGCAGAAAGCAAAGAGAAATTAAAGAACCTCTTGGTGAAGGTAAAAGAGGAGAGCAAAAAGCTGGCTTAAAACTCAACATTCAAAAAATGAATATCATGTCATCCAGTTCCATCACTTCATGGCAGATAGATGGAGAAATAATGGAAACAGTGACAGACCTTATTTCTTGGGCTCCAAAATCACTGTGACCGGTGACTGCAGGCATAAAATTAAAATATGCTTGCTTGTTGAAAGAAAAGCTATGACCAACCTAGATAGCATATTAAAGAGCAGAGACATTATTTTGCCTACAAAGGTCTGTATAGTCAAAGCTATGGTTTTTCCAGTAGGCATGTACGGATGTAAGAGCTGAAGTATTGATGCCTTCAAGCTGTGGTGCTAGAGAAGACTCTTGAGAGTCCTTTGGAGATCCAACCAGTCCATCTGAAAGGAAATCAACCCAAATATTCATTGGAAGGTCTGTTGCTGAAGCTTCAATACTTTGGCCACATGATTCGAAGAACTGAGTCATTGGCAAAGACCCTGATTCTGAGGAAGATCGAAGGCCAGAGTAGAAGGGGATGACATAGGATGAGATGGTTGGATGGCATCATTGATTCAATGGATATGAGTTTGAACAAACTCCAGGAGATGGTGAAGGACAGGGAAGCCTGGTGTGCTGTAGTCCATGGGGTCTCAAAGAGTTGGACACGACTGAGCGACTGAACAACAATATACTGAGTATGCTTCCCTGTGCTATACAGTAGGTCCTTGTTGATTATCTGTTTTATATATAGTACTCTATGTTATTCCCAATCTCCTAATTTATCCCTCTCCCTTTCTCCCCTTTGGTAACCAGAAATGTCTTCTATGTTTGTGAGTGTATTTCCATTTTGTCACTAAGTTCATTGTAGCCTTTGGTTCTAATTGATGCAAAAAGTTTCTGTCTAATGAGATGAAGTGTGTGCCTGTGTATCCATGTGTGCTCAGGCATGTGCGTTTGCATGTAAGTACTAGAGTTGTCATTTATCACAATAAAAGGGTGCAGCTACCCAGGCAATTAGGCATGAAGAGAACAAAGACCGGAAAAGGTGAGCTTTGTCTCACTTTGCTCCCGAGACATCTTCATCTCCTGCACTAATCAACAGTGACGCGTCAAGTCATCGTGAGTGACAATTTCAGACCTCTCATTAGAGGGGATAATTGCACAATGAGGCAGACTGATGAGCTGATTGGTGTTTCCTCAGAAACTGAGCTCCTCCTCCTGGGCCCCCTTCTGACAGCACTGCTGAATATTATCAAATATGTGTTTAAGGCAATTCAGGTACAGAGTCTTCCCTTGGCAAAACATGTTATGATTGCTGCAGAATGAATGCTGAGAGCTAAATCTAACATATCTCTGAGTTGTAATAATACCCATCATTCTGAAAACATTCTACTTTTCTCGAGTACTTTCCACCTTCTGTTTTTGCCACAGTTTCTGTGATGTTAGGGGTCAGGTTTTAGGTTTTGCGTTTACATGGAAATAAGATAGGTGGATAGAGTGTTTCACTGAGCACCTCCTGGTTAATTTAAAGCAGAGTATCAGACTCTAACCTCTTTCCAAACTTCATACTTTCAATTGGAGGTAATTTTTTAAAAAGTCTTTATTGAGTTTGTTACAGTACTGCTTCTGTTGTTTATGTTCTGGTGTTTTGGCCATGAGTCACATGGGAGCTTAGCTCCTCCACCAGGGATCCAGCCTCCACCCCTGACACTGGAAGGCAAAGTCTTAGCCACAGGATAGCCAGGGGAGCCCCTGGTTGAAGTTCCTTTTAACCAAAATGTAGTTCCCTTTCTCCCACCATCAGTGGATCAACTCTAGCCCTGCAAAAGGGGTTCACATACCTATACGAGAATCAGCAGAATCACCTTCAGGGTATGTTAAAGTGCAAACCACTGGATCCTACAACCAGAGTTGCTCATTCAGATGGTCTGGGGTTGGCTGAATTTGTTTACAGTTCTAATAAGTTCCCAGTTTATGCTGAGTTGATGCTGATGCCAGTAATCTGGAGACTAGGAGCCTTTTCTTTAGAAGATGTCCTTCCTGAAAAATTGACTTACTGTTGGTTACATTATGTTGACCAGATATTTAACTACTGGATGTTTTCCTGAAAAGTTTTTCTAAATCTCAGTCTCACATGATTCAGAAATCTCTCTGAGCACAGTTTACTCTTGTATCTGAGCATGTTTTATTTATTGTTTGACTTTGACTTTTCTAGCCATGGCCTCATGGTCTGTCTCCATGAGGGAGACAAACAATTCTCTAAATAGAAAAATGCTACCCATTTCATTTCCTAAGACTGTATTTCTGATTTGCTAATATTCAGACACTGCTGCAGTCAAATTATACCTAAATTCTCAGTGGCACCAATATTTGTATAACCATTCTTGATGTGACTTTGGTCAAACTAATTAGCCTAGTCGGTTTTGTTAATGGATGGTCCAGCTCTCAAAATACAGATAGATATATTCATTGCCCTAAAATAACTAACTTAGATATGAGCTATGCTGATTAAACATGATCAGATTAATTCTTGGGATCTTTCATATCCAAACTGATCATTCATGGCTTCAAAGTAACTAAAATACTGGCCTACAGTAGAACAATTGAAGGCTAAGAAATATGATATCATCCTCATTCAATCCATGTACATCATTCATCTATATATTCAAAAGTGCTTATTTAAATCTTACTATGTGCTATACACACTTACAGGTGCTGGAGGCAGATCAGTGAATTAGAAAACAAAGTCTGCATACATAGGGCTCATAATATCATGGAGGAAGACATAATAACAAGGAAAACATTAAAAAAAAACAAGCTTCAGATAGTTGAGATGCTTTGAATAAACTAAAGTAGGGTAACATGATATAGTGATTGGGAATGTGGTGGAGCTATTTTAGGTGAAAATACAGAGACTTAAGCTGGAGGATATCCTAGAAATGACAATTTTCACAAAACATAATGATGAAACTCTCTTAATATTAAGGTGCTTCATCAGAAAGAATTTTTTTATAATTTTTATACACTCAAATTATTGGAAGTGCAGTTTTGGCCCATATAATAACTCTGTGAATGCCTTAAACATCATTGATACTTTTTTCTAATATCATTCTGAATTTTTCTTTTAGTCATAAACTAGTAAGAGAAAGTCAACATAACATGATTTTTTTTAAAAAATGCATTAAATATATATATATATATTTATATAACCCAGTGGCTATTAAAATATCACTTATATTGCACACATGCTAACCTTAACTGTGTCAATTGCTTATGATGTAAAACTTAACCCAGTTTCTAGAAGCAGATTGCTGGAACAGACCTTACATGTTTTTCTACTATTTAGAGGTGAGACAGAAGAGGACTTATTTTCCAAAAGTGATTTTTCTGTAGGCAACTTACATCCTTTTTAGAACAACATTAGCATGTTACAACATGGTGGTGCTTACAAGCATGGTTTCTGAATTCAGATGCAATGAGTTTGGTCCACCACCTGTCACCTCTGTGACTCCAGTGTTGCAGAGTTTTTATGAGGATTAGACAGGGTGACAGAGGTAAAGCACTTAGAACATTGCTTGGAATATAGGAAGTCCACAGTAAGACCCTTAGCTCAGTACCCATTGCCTCCGGTCAGTGTATAGGAGATGAAACTCAGAATACACATCTTAATTACAAATCCACAGTTCATCCAGTTATACCTCATTGCCTCTTTGCAAAGCTAGTTTGACACTTTATGCTTTAACATGAAATATTATAAAACCAAATCATATAATGAACCTTGGTTAAAGGATGATTTCCAATTCTGTTCTTCACCTGGTTAGGAAGAATGTAGATTCTTGACTCACTTAATGCTGCCATTTCAGTTGAAGCAAAAATCGGAGTATTTTAAGTATGAAAGAGTTGGGGAATTTACAACTGGAGGAAGGAAATCATCATTTAAATAATCATGTTTTAAAATACATAGCTTAATGGTACCTCATCAGCAGACGAATGGATGAGGAAGCTGTGGTACATATACACCATGGAATATTACTCAGCCATTAAAAAGAATTCATTTGAATCAGTTCTAATGAGATGGATGAAACTGGAGCCCATTATACAGAGTGAAGTAAGCCAGAAAGATAAAGACCATTACAGTATACTAACACATATATATGGAATTTAGAAAGATGGTAACGATAACCCTATATGCAAAACAGAAAAAGAGACTCAGATGTATAGAACAGACTTGTGGACTCTGGGAGAAGGCGAGGGTGGGATGTTTCAAGAGAAGAGCATTGAAACATGTATATTATCTAGGGTGAAACAGATCACCAGCCCAGGTTGGGTGCATGAGACAAGTGCTCGAGCCTGGTGCACTGGGAAGACCCAGAGGGATCGGGTGGAGAGGGAGGTGGGAGGGGGGATCGGGATGGGGAATACATGTAAATCCATGGCTAATTCATTTCAATGTATGACAAAAACTACTGTAATGATGTAAAGTAATTAGCCTCCAACTAATTAAAAAAAAAATAAAATACATAGCTTATTTTATCATATGCTAAAATCAGTTTCTAAATTTTTAGTTTTTCGTTTGTGTTGCATCACCTATAATACTACCAATATATTTCAGGGCATGTGATAAACATTTGCTGAAACACAAATGCCTTTCTGGTGGAGCCAGTGTTGTAGTATCAGTGTAGATAAAATTAACAAATTTACAAATACAATATGTAATGTAGTGAATGAATGCTAAAAAAGTTCAAATTGGCCAAGATTTATGGGAGGGGATCTTTCTAAGATAAAGAATAAATGGTTATTTGACCTTACACATGCTGTTCAATCTTCCAGGGCCTTAGTTTCCCCACTGAGTATGTGTGTCCTGGTGGATGGAGTGAGCATAAGATCTAGGAGTGCTATGGACATTCCAGGTGTCAGTTGGGGCTAACCAGGGCACCATGTAATCACTCAATACAGGAGACATTCTCCCTTTAAGAGAAACCATCTCTGTCTTGCTCTGGTTAATTACGGTCCTCTTGTACTTTTTTCTATACACACATAATAATTTGCCTCCTAATGCTAACGTTATTGTGTGGTATATCCCAAAGCAGTTTGCAATCATTTCCTCATATGAACTCACCATTTTACTCACTGTTTCCTTCATCTATCTAATATGTATTGAGGTTATACTATCTTCTAAGAACCATGCTGAAAAATTTAAATCGGCATTATTATCTCTGTATCCCCCCCCCAAAAAAATGTGGACCAAACAAATATGAACTAGCTCACAGACAAGATCAGATCCACATAGACTTCAAGCTAAAGTTGATCCTTCTCGAAGCCTTGCTATGTTGCTTCTTTCATTCATGTCCAGTCCTTGTGAACTCAGTGAAAGGCAGGATTCCTTCCTGATGTTTGTCTCCCAGTCTGTCAGTTCAGTCGCTCAGTCATGTCCGACTCTTTGTGACCCCATGGACTGCAGCACGCCAGGCCTCCCTGTCCATCACCAACTCCTGGAGCTTACTCAGACTCATGTCCATTGAGTCGGTGATGCCACCCAACTGTCTCATCCTCTGCTGTCCCCTTCTCCTTCTGCCCTCAATCTTTCCCAGCATTAGGATCTTTTCCAATGAGTCAGTTCTTTGCATCAGGTGACCAAAGTATTGGAACTTCAGCTTCAGCATCAGACCTTCCAATGAATATTTAGGACTGATCTCCTTTAGGATGGACTGGTTGGATCTCCTTGCCCTCCAAGGGACTCTCAAGAGTCTCCTCCAATACCACAGTTCAAAAGCATCAGTTCTTCAGTGCTCAGCTTTCTTTGCCTCCCCATGATGTCTATCGGAGAAGATATGATCTGGGCCATCAGAATCCCTCAACAAGAGGTTCTGAATGAGTGGCTCAGGATTTGTGCTTTGTGGGTAGTGTATTTGATGCAGTAACTACAGAAAATGCTGTTTTTCAAGGAAAGGGAGGAATTGCCGTTAAGGAAAGGCAGTCTCCTGGTGACACAGTGAAAAGGCCTGTCCAAGGGCGTTCATCTGTGCTAGCATCCGACCTCTTTCTTGACAAGATGTCAGTGAAAAATGAACTCACTGAAATGCATCCCGGTTTCCCTGGGGAAACAGAGAGGACACAGAACAAGCATAAAAGCATGCCTTCGGAGGGATCTGAGAGGAATTCCCGACAATATTACACCTGCGTTACCAGGAAAAGTCAACATATTTTTTAAAAGACTGAACTAGCCAATCAGCTTACATTTCTTCATCAAATCCTTCCCCGTGACCTATAGGTGCTGTGAAAGAGAGTGGTACATTGACATTTAAGTATGTAAGATAGCATAAGGTAATACAATCACTATGGATAATATCCTTGACCAAATAGAAAAAAGAAAAATCACATACAATGCAATAAGAGACCAAATACAGCAATGAATGGTCCCACTATGGTGGTGCTATGATTTCAGCAGCAATCCACCCCCATTCCCCAAGGAAAAAAGATCCTGTAAAACTCGAGAGTAAACAATTAGCCTGGTTCTAGCATCAGGTAAGGTGCAACTTCCTAAAAACATAGGGAGGTCACAGTTAACACACTCAAGTTCTGTGTAAAAATGCTGGCCTTCCACTATAGAGAATAGTGCATAGTCCCCATAATAAACCCTTAAAGAAGAGTAAGTGGCAAAATAAACCCTTAGATATAAGTTAATGACATTCCTTTCAGTCATCCTTTCCGGGGATTTGATTGATTGCCAGCATATAGTAAATGTCTCACTTCTTAAACAGGGAAGCATGCTTTGAAGAAAAGCACCACTTGGTTTCTCTATGAACTGTAGTGTTATGGAAGGGAAAGAGTTTAATGATCAGGTTCTGAGCTGCGAAGAGTTGCACTTTAACTGTCCCTTGCTCCACAATACTCATAAACTCATATATGTTTCTGGTTTTGGTCTTACATGTGAAGCTCAGGAGCTGTTAGAAGTAGTGTGCCTGGTCTGAACCTATTATTCTAGTGTGGAGAACCAGAAATAGGAAAATAATGAGAGTTGAGCCTCACCTGGAATAAGCAGCAATGGAGGGGAGCCTCCAATGGGAGTTCAGTAATTGTCGAGATTGAAAGTGCATGTGATGTATATTCAGCAGAGATCTGTGCAGAAAATAAATGGCTGAGATTGGAGATGGGCACAGAGATCTGTCAGATGGTACAAAGGTAGGGAATATGGTCATGGGTTTTGTGGTCAAGGGTCAGCCTGTTGCACCTCTTTAGCATATGAGCATCATGTTGTAGATGGGGAAAATGTGGAAACAGTGTCAGATTTCATTTTCTTGGGCTCCAAAATCACTGCAGACAGTGACTGCAGCCATGAAATTAAAAGACGCTTGCTCCTTGGAAGAAAAGCTGTGACAAACCTAGACAGTGTATTAAAAAGCAGAGATATCACTTTGCTGACAAAAGGTCTGTATAGTCAAAGTTATGGTTTTCCAGTAGTCATGTATCGGGGTAAGAGCTGGACCATAAAGAAGGCTGAGCACCAAAGAATTGGTGTTTTTGAACTGTGGTGCTGAATAAGACTCTTGAGAGTCCCTTGGACAGAAAGGAGATCAAACCAACCAATCCTAAAGGAAATCATTCCTGAATAGTCACTGGAAGAACTAGTGCTGTAACTCCAAAACATTGGCCGCCTGATGAGAAGAGCTGACTCATTGGAAAGAACCCTGATGCTGGGAAAGATTGAGGGCGAGAGGAGATGGGGGCGACAGAGGACGAGATGATTGTATGGCATCACTAACTCAATGGACATGAGTTTGAGCAAGCTCCAGGAGACGGTGAAGGACAGGGAAGCCTTGTGTGCTGCAGTTCACAGAGTCACAAAGAGTTGGACACTACTTAGCGACTGAATAGCAACCACAATCGTGTTGTATAATCCTGACATTGTAGGTAACAGATGTCCATTTGTATATGGAACACTCTCTACTGAGGTGGTCTTTCACTGTGGAATATACTTTCATTATTTTTTTATATGAAATCCCCTCCTGTATAATGCATAGAAAATATGTTTTATGTTCTCAGTTTAAAGTTGTTTGGAAATCTTGCTATCAAGCTGTTCTCTTCCTGCGTGGAACTCTGACTTTTTACTTTCCTTTGAAATTATATACCCAGAAAGATGGTCAAAATGTTTAATGTTCTATAAGGCACAAACACTGAAAGATCAGAATCACCATGAGTCATTGTGTTAGAGTAGATTCTGAAAACTCCCTGCTCAAATCACCTTGACTCATTGGCTGCTGAATGTTGAGATAATCCATGGACAGACTTGGTGGTATGTGGGACCTCATGGCATTTGAGTGTTTAGCCTAGTAGTTATTTAGCTGTCAGAAATATTCCATTAATTTTATAAACAGTACAGTTTACTCATAAAGGTGCTTTAACTTTAGTTCTTCAGTTGTGAATTACAAACTCATCAAATTCTGCTAGCCAAATGACGTTCCTATGAATATATTGGGTTGGTCAAAAAGTTCATTCAGATTTCTTCATAACATTTTATAGAACAACTCAAACGAAATTTCTGGCCAACCCAATACAAAGACCCTGTCATAGCTATCTCTGTGACCCATCCCTCTCCCCTCAATATACTTACATCCAATTGAACAAATTCTTCAGGTGAAACTAAGAATGACGGGTTAGCCCTGGTGTGATTCCATCCTGCGCGGCTGCTCTTTCTAATAGTAGTCGTTTAATTCTGTCTGGCTTCTCTCCCACATAAGTGCGTGCCGCCAACCCATGGAGGATTCAATGGACATGGACATGAGCCCCTTGAGGCCCCAGAGCTATCATTTCGGTTGTGAACTAAAGGCTGACAGAGATTATCACTTCAAGGTGGATAATGATGAAAATGAGCACCAGTTATCTTTAAGAACGGTCAGTTTAGGGGCTGGAGCAAAGGATGCGTTACACATTGTTGAAGCAGAGGCGATGAATTATGAAGGCAGTCCAATTAAAGTAACACTGGCAACTTTGAAAATGTCTGTACAGCCAACGGTTTCTCTTGCGGGCTTTGAAATTACACCACCTGTGTTCTTATGGTTTAAGTGTGGTTCAGGGCCTGTGCATATCAGTGGACAGCACTTAGTAGCTGTGGAGGAAGATGCAGAGTCAGAAGATGAAGAGGAGGAGGATGTGAAACTCCTAAGTATATCTGGAAAGCGTTCTGCCCCTGGAGGTGGTAGCAAGGTTCCCCAGAAAAAAGTAAAGCTTGCTGCTGATGAAGATGATGATGATGATGAAGATGACGATGATGATGATGACAATTTTGATGAGGAAGTTGAAGAAAAAGCTCCAGTAAAGAAATCTGTATGAGATACTCCAGCCAAAAATGCACAAAAATCAAACCAAAATGGAAAAGACTCAAAACCATCAACACCAAGACCAAAAGGTCAAGAATCCTTCAAAAAACAGGAAAAAACACCTAAAACACCGAAAGGACCTAGCTCTGTAGAAGACATTAAAGCAAAAATGCAAGCAAGTATAGAAAAAGGTGGTCCACTTCCCAAAGTGGAAGCCAAGTTCATCAATTATGTGAAGAATTGTTTCTGGATGACTGACCAGGAGGCTATTCAAGATCTCTGGCAGTGGAGGAAGTCTCTTTAAGAAAATAAACAGTTTGTTAAAAATTTTCCGTCTTATTTCATTTCTGTAACAGTTAATATCTGGCTGTCCATTTTATAATGCAGAGTGAGAACTTTCCCTACCGTGTCTGATAAATGTTGTCCACATCCTCATTGCCAAGAATGTGTTGTCCAAAATGCCTGTTTAGTTTTTAAAGATGGAACTCCACCCTTTGCTTGGTTTTAAGTATGTATGGAATGTTATGATAGGAATAGTAGTAGTGGTGGTCAGACAGATGGAAATGGTGGGGAGACAAAAATATACATGTGAAATAAACTCAGTATTTAATAAAGTAAAAAAAAAAAAAGAAGGGTTAAATGTAAGTTACAAGATAGAAAAGATATCCCAGTGACAAACCTAATGCTAATCTATTACTTTAGAGTAATAACAGAGGAGGAGAGAAAGATGAGGAATAAGAATGAATAGAAGTGAAGACTATTTCAGCTTGACTTGAACTTTGTCAGTTGGGAGAGTAAAACTTTGTCCAGTAGAAGAGACAATAGTGCTTCCTATCTGTCTTACAGGGCAAGACGTCTTGGATGGGCAGAAGTGTAATGAGTATAAAAGTGTCGGTGAAGATAGTCAATAAACAATCTATAATAGGAATAGAAAAGAAGTTTCAGTGAGCCAAACTGAGTACCAAAGCCTGGAAGATAACCGAACCGCAGATAATTCTGAGGTCATGCTTTGGAGATACATGGTTTTCAGCACAGTTTTGTATTGTCAGAACCAAGAAAGTCAAACCAGGGAGAGATTCCTTCAAGATTTCAAAAAAACAGATCAGCATGGGCACAGCAAGTCAATATAACCTTGGCACCAAAGGAGGGAATCTTAACCATCAAAGGAGTTCCAGCATTGGCTTCAAGGAAGGGAAGCGTTTAATCTTTATTTTTAACTTGAACATTCCTTACTTCTGCTCAACGTTCCATTTTCTTTCAGAGTTAAAGCAGATGCACAGTGTTTATTTCATAGGCCACAAACAGGCTCTTTTATTTAGCATAAGATTCAAGTTAACTTACGTGTAAGCCAGAATGACTTCCCCATACCTCAATATGTGATCATTTCTTTCATGAAAAAAAATGGTGAAATTGATCTGTGAAGCATGTTATCACATGTATAGCTTGTGCATAAGGCACACGAGCGTGAGATGGAGCATATAGACTTGGGATTGTCAAGAAGACAGTCAGTTGACAAATATTTCTTGAGGCTTTGCCTTTCTTGATGTTAAGGGAATGTAGAATTGTATATAAAATGTTGTTGTTGAGTCTCTCAGTCGTGTCCTTCTCTTTGCGACCCCATGGACTGTAGCCTGCCAGGATCCTCTGTCCATGGGACTTCTAGGCAAGAATACTGGAGTGAGTTGCCATTTCCTTCTCCGGGGTCAAACCCGGGTTTCCTTCATTGGCAGGTGGATTCCTTAACACTGAGCCACCAGGGAAGCCCCTTCAAAATCTTCTTTTTGATTGGTTTACAAGTTATTTGAGCCAAACAAACCAAATACACGTGAAACCATTTAGAAGTCATTTCACTCACAGATGTAATAAAATGATACCTTTGTGGTTCTGACTATAAATAGCTCAGCAGTGTACAAGAGGAAGATCAGTGAGCATGAGTTGTTCAGGGGAATCTGTACCCAGAAGATCAGATGCAAACAGTGCTTTGAATATGCCTTAGGTTGGAATAGGACATCAAGCTTCCTGTCCTAAACAGATTTTTTTGGTACATCTGGGAAGTGTGAAGGATTGACACTGGACTTGCTGTGGTCATGTTCAGCTAGTGTTCAACAAACTTACGGCGCATAGGTTTTTGTTAAGAGGTAGAGTTTGGAATAAGATAGCCTGAGTTCAAATCCAGGGTCCCAGACTCACTAGCTGTAACCTTGAGTGTGTGTTTCCATTTTCACATAGGAATATAATGACAGACAACACTTTACTGAGTAGGTTGATGTGTATAAAGTATATCCAGGGTTCTGGCTTGAAGAAAAAGCTTGAGACATGCTGTTACTAATAATTACCTGGTTAAACTATTAGATCAAAGTTTACTGCCCCAACTACAAACTGGTTCTCTCTGCTTTGCTAGCGTGAGGCAGTCTGTAACAGCAGAAATACCCTGGGTGAGTGATGTAAGCATTAATTGGTTGTAGCAGGGTCACTTGCCACTTTTTCTCATCTGGAGAACATGAGTAGGATGCAGTAATATCCAAGATTCCTCCAGCTCTGGTATTTTAAGTCTAGTTGTATGAATTGACACTAATTAGTTCCTACTGATTATCTTGATCCATAATTTAGCTGGATATGGCAAAACAGAGGAAGACAGCTTTGTCCTGCACTAGGGAGGAGAAACAGAGAAAGGTTTTCTTTTTATTTCCAAATCGGTTTACATCAGTGAGTAGAGGAAGGACATGTATCTTGGTGGTTTAAAATAATTCATTTTGGAATTGTAGAAACATTTTTGATATTTTTTACCAAAAACTTTAAAATGTTTAAAAGTGTTTTTAATCATTTTGGAATTTTGTGTAATAGTTGGAATAACTTTCTCCATTTCCAGATTATATAAGACTTCTTGGTTTGTTCTTAGGAGTTGTTTTATGTGTTAATTTACAGTGTATCTCTTTTATTCATTGAAATTTATCCTATTTCATTTGGATAGGCTCCAGCTTTATTAATGTTTTCTCAGATGACTACCCAGGCGTCTGCAGAACATTTGTATAATTATCTACCTTTTCCTCTGGTTTGAACTTAGGCATATTTTCCAGTGGATGCTAAACAAGTTTTTTGACTTTTGAATCTGCTTCATTTTCTTTCTGGATATTCACCCTGAGGTACTTTGGCAGTTTACAGTGTAGTCTCGGCCATATTCCTCAGCTTGATTGTGATTAAATTTTCTTATTTTTAAAAAGGAAGTAATAATATGTACCTCAGAGATATTGCAAACGTGGGATCAAATAATATTTCAATGAATTTAGCATAATATTAGGCCAATTCTAAAAAATATTAGTAATTATTAGCAGAACCGCAGCATTATTATTTTCTCCCAACTGTTAAAGTTTCATTTATATTTTGCAATCAGTCCCAGTATATGGTGTGTGTGTGTGCGCGCGTGTATTCTATTAGATTCTCAGATAAATTAAGGCAATTTAAACTCATAATTTTTGAGAAAGACTTCTCAGTCCCTCCTAATTCTGAGGATTAGTACTGCCCAGCAAGAATCTTTGTTCTCGACAGCATGCTCCCCGCTGGGCTAGTGTTGCCATCTGCCCTAGGTCATGGCTGCCCCAGTTAATTATGTGTTTGCTGTTCCCTCTTGAAAATGAGCCAGAGTGTCTCTCCTGTTTCAGACAAAGACTGATTCCCTGCCGGTCCCGCTTTCACAAACTCTGCCAGCAGCGGCTAGAACGGGCTAGTTGTGTCTCTCTTTCTCCTGCTCTACAGGGAAAACTTTACTCATAATCAAGAATGGGAATAGTGCCCCTAGCTAAGCAGTTGAAATTAAATCCAGTAACTGTGAACCTGGTGTAAAGCATGAAAAGAATGTTGGAAAGATCAAGGCACAAAAATTCACAGGCAACATAGCATCTTTTGTACCTGTTCCCAAAACAGAATCGCAAGATTTATTTATTTATTTATTTTTAAAATAAAGCACCATTGGCAACAGAATATGCCCCCAAGCAGCAAAGCTCATAAAAAGTAGCTTTTGTAACTCGATTATTTATTCGATTGCTTTTCCATTTTTTTTAAGGGCAGAAAATCTAGCGCAGAATTTGATAACAGAAGGAGCCAAAGGGATACAGGGTTTTTTGTTTTTTTTTTAGGTGTTAGCCAGTGAACTGAACTTCCAATTTTAGTGTTCACATTTGGAAGGTTTAGCAGAGACAGCATATGGACTTTTCAACTTTATTTATTTGCTTTGGAAATTAAGCAAAAACCTATTCAAGTTTAGAAATAAAGTCTTATTAAATATCACAACACCCCAGGCAATGAGAGAACACAATTGCTCTTAGGCAAAATAGAATTGCAAGCAAATAGAACTAGAGATTACAATACTGAGTGGTTGGGGGGTGGTTTATTTGGTTTTGGGGGTTGTTTTTTGGGTTGTCAAATAAATTATGAGAGCCCAGAAATAATTCTGTTTCACCATCTTGAAGTATAAAAGATCAGCTGCGAAGTCAGAGATTTATTTCTTCTGCATGTCTACTTATACTCTATGAAAGCATCCCTGACATCTTGTGCCCAAGGGCAGAGCTCTAAGGAGTATTTTCCGTGGAAATTGAGTCATCAGAGAGTCAAAATTTGGAATCACTCCCAGTTCTTCGGAAGTAAAGTTAATTAATCTGGAAGCACATCATTTGTGTCTAAGAAATTCAAGAGAAGTGTAATTAGTTTAGCAATTAGCTTTAACTTTTCAGAAACATTTCTCAAAAATAGGCATTAAAATCTTACCCCTTCTCCTGGTAACCATATTTTTAACTGTTCATTACGGCTGGTTGTTAAACATGCTGTCTCATTGGTTTATCTTGTGGTAGAGGGAGCAATCTATTATTGGCTTTTTCTGTGCAGTCAAGTTCTGCTTTACCTATGTTCTCTATTGTGACATACTGTTTGTTCTTAATGAGCATATGATGAGGATGTACAATGAAAGTTGTTTAGCATGTTGAGTGGAAAAGGGTTATTTCTGCTTCCTTGAAAGTTGTTTTTAAATCTGTGCTGTGCTTAGTTGCTCAGTCGTGTCCGACTCTTTGCGACCCCGTGGACCATAGCCCGCCAGGCTCCTCAGTCCATGGGGATTCTCCAGGCAAGAACGCTGGAGTGGGTAGCCTATCCCTTCTCCAGGGGATCTTCCCAACCCAGGGATCTAGCTGGGTCTAACACTTCCTCTTCCTTTTCTTCTAACTGGAGTCTTACCTTCACCCATATGTTTCGCTACAATGATTTTGACAAAAGAACTATAAGTTGTTCAGGAAATAGGACTCAATTTATCTTAGGTATAAACGTTTTGAGTCCTATTGTTTTTTTACTAAGTTAGAAAATGTAGAGTGACTTCTAGGCCAGGCATTATGATACTGAACACATTCTAAATCTAGATGACTGTTTAACCTGTTTTGTTCAGATAAATTAATACCAGCCATAAATGTTTTTAATTAGCCTTTTAATCTTTTCTGTATTCATAGAATCATGGTATTTCATAGCTTCAGTATTGCTTACTTTTTAAAAATAACATATGCAATCACAAGTGAACAAGGAATTAAACAGGATCTGTGTTCTTATTATTTCAAAATTGCTAAGAAGAAATAATAAGTCTACAAGTCAATGTTTACAACTAATGACATGTTTATAATCTGTTTACTGTCTTTTTATTCAAAGTGAAGCGGCTTTCCCCACCAAAGTGTCTATCCTCGTGTGTTAAAAATGGAATTTGAAATGGAATTTTAAAATTTTGCTTGATGTTTCCTATTTTGTATCTTTGAGTCATAAATTATCCTTGTTGTTTGTGTAATTTTAGTGAAATGTATTAAATAGTGTGTAGGGTGTTTTAAGAATCAGTCTAGAAATTATCATGTTTGCCGAGGCAAACCTAGACTTCCCAGTTTCCAAGGCAGTAGAGTTCCCACATCAGGAACATTCCAGTCGGCCACAGTCTCTGTTTTTCCCTCGTGTTTCATGTGGAATTTTGTAATCTCTGAACTACAGAAAGACACTTCATTGAAAACCTAGTCATATAGTTTTTTATCGTTTACATTTGGGTTGCTATGTTAATCGTTTTCTATAACCAAAATCCCCTAGACCCTCTTAGCCTGTTCCTCTTTTCCAAATAAACAGCAAATTGAGTTAAGAAGGAACCTCAAAATGGGCAGTGTCGAGTCTCATGCTGAAGGTCAGTTCAATCTAAATGGCCTCCAACTAATAAAAATAAATGGAAAAATTTTAAAAAAAAAAAAGAAAGAAAATTGTCAAAACATAAAAAAAAAAAATGGATACCTTAGAATAATAGCAGAAGTTCAACATCTATCAATTCAACACATTAGGCACCTACTGTGTGCTAGGCCTCATTCAAGCTGCTTAATATTGAAAGAAATGAAGATAAGAAGCAACAGATAATAGAAGTGTTTAAACAATCTACTTTACTACAATTATAATCTCACTAATAGATTTTAACCAGATTCTTTTAATTTAAGGTAGATCATACTTTAATGACTGTGAACAGAATAATGGGACCATCAGATTGTAGCTTTAAAAAATATATTGAAATATACTTGATTTACAGTGTTGTGTTGGTTTCAAGTGTACAGTGAACTGATTAATGTGTGTACATGTATATATTTTATAGTGCAGTTCATTATAGATTTTTACAAGATATTGAGTATCATTCCCTTTGCTATGTAGTAGGTATTTGTTGATCATATTATATGTAGTAGTGTGTATATTTTAATCCAAAACTCCTAATCTATACTCCCTACTTCTTCTTTGGTAACTATATTTGTTTTCTATGTCTGTCAGTCTAAAATATGCATGCCACCCAAACACACATCCTTTTTTGGGCTATTGCTGTCAAAATAACTGATTAGTTTTACTTTTTAAAATGTTCAATAGCAGCCATGGTACCATTGTAATGTACTTTAATTGAAAATTGACATTCTATCTCCAGAAAAAAAGAAGGCTGAATTAGAAAAATTAAACTCAAAATTCTTCACTTTATCTTGCTATGCCTGCAGGCATGACAAGAGAGGAAATCAAAATGATTGTATTTTTGTATCCAGGATGATACTACTTTTGATATAATCATATTGCTTCAGGGTACTCTCTAGCAATAATTTTTACCTTTCCATATTAAATTTTAAAGGTAAACTTTTGAAAGATGAGATGATTGTTTTTTTTTATCTTTTATCTGTTCTTCAAAAATTTCATTTGCTCAGTAAGCCAAGAGGAAAAGGATTTTGAAAGCCTATAAACAAAACAAAGTAAAATCTCTGGGCATCCAGTATATTTTATGTAGGATTATTTTCTAATGTTCTATGAAACAGGCAAATCAATACAAAGTAAATATGTTTTCTTTATTCTAGGGATTTTGATTATATATCAAATCTAGTTGGTCTGCTAACGTAAAGTAGACTCTTGAGGTACATATAAATTTATTTTAAACAAATAATTCAAGAGGCATCAAGCTTTTATTTTTTATGTAGTTGCAGTGCTTAGCTGGTCATTTCTTTAACATTTTGTTAGCTCTGTTCTTTTCCTTCAAGTCACATAAATCACAAGCATATGTATATTTAGATAGCAGTTATTATGGATAATAGTTGCTATTATTGAAAAACCAGCCTTTATTGAATACTTACTATGGAAATTGTGTATGTATTATCTCATTTAGTCCATACAACCACCCCTACATAGCAGTATTATTGTTTTTAGCTAATAGGTGAATGATTATAAAAATGAGTCAAGGTCATAGTGATTGTTTTCCTTTAGTTAA
Organism: Odocoileus virginianus; assembly: GCF_023699985.2. Classification (NCBI taxonomy): domain Eukaryota; kingdom Metazoa; phylum Chordata; class Mammalia; order Artiodactyla; family Cervidae; genus Odocoileus; species Odocoileus virginianus. Next base: position 7,844,855 of record NC_069695.1, on the reverse strand, counting down.
AAATTCTACCTCTTGAACTATTTTATTCATTTCTTTCCCAAACTTTCTGATTCTATGTTCCTCATTTTATGAGACTCTGTATCTTGATTTTATCTGCTTTTTTTTTTTTTTCAGTTCTTCTCCTAAGATCATATTGGCAGGTCTGGGATAGTAAAACATAGTGACAAGTAGTTTAGTGCGTGCTCAAATTCTCAGTAACGTCCAACTCTTTGTGACCCCATGGACTGTAGCCTGCCAGGCTCCTCTGTCCAATGGGCAAGAATGCTGAAGTTGGTTGCTATTTGCTCCTCCAGGAGATCTTCCTGACCAAGGGATCAAACCTGAGTCTCTTACGTCTCCTGCATTGGCAGGCGGATTCCTTATCATTAGCACTACCTGGGAGAAGGAAATGGCAGCCCACTCCAGTATTCTTGCCTGGGGAATCCCAGGGACAGAGGAGCCTGCTGGGCCGCTATCTGTAGGGTTGCCCAGAGTCGGACACGACTGAAGCGACTTAGCATGCAGGCATGCATTGGAGAAGGAAATGGCAACCCACTCCAGTGTTTTTGCCTGGAGAATCCCAGGGACAGAGGAGCCTGGTGGGCTGCCGTCTATGGGGTCACACAGAGTCGGACACGACTGAAGCAACTTAGCAGCAGCAGCAGCACTACCTGGGAAGGCAAGGAGTTTGGATGTAGGTAAAAGTCGAGACAAAAGTCACAAGGAAACAGACTCCAGAGTTGAGCTGGACCAGGTCAGCTGCTAGTATAACCAGTAGTTTAGAAATCTTACGTTGCTTTCACAGATCAGGCAGCAGACAGTCTGGTTCAGAAGTTCAATACCTGATGGAAAGCTGGGCACAGAACAGGCCTTCTCTAAACATTTTAGATCAATAAGTGAGTGAACGAAAGAAAATCAGCTAAGACCATCAGGTCTCAAATTAGTTGAAATTAAGGTTCAAGGAAGCATCATTAGTTACTAACTACTTACTGCAGGCCAGTTACTGTACCGAGAAACTACGTGTATTAAATTCCATTTTATAAAACAGTCCATCTTCCAAGTATGTCACTAGCCAAGAAACCAGATGTCCAGATTTCGGCAGGAGCGCCAAGCGCTGTCCTTAACACGTAGCAGTGATGCAGCTGGGATGCTGGGAGTGGCGCCGTCACCAGTATACCCCAATGCTTTGTCTATCTGCGGGAACTTGGCCAGCTGCCACAGGAAACAGTAGAAATGGTTTCCAGAGCCTGGGAGCAGAGTTTCTAATGTTTCAGGCTGTCAGGCTCTTACTGCTCATGGGTCAGGCCCAAGGTCACAGGTCTTGTGAGCAGACAGGGCAGATAAAGGCCAACATATTGTGAGTGAGTATTACAGCTTATGAGTGAGTTGGAGACACAGAATCATGCTCCCTGACTAACTCATGGGCAGGCATCCTAGTCTTTAGGGGCTCTTAGAAACACGGAGAGCCAGGAGTTGTAGTAAAACTCAAAGTGCTAACAGCAGAACTTTAATCTTATTTCCCAACACACACACCATCACCTGTCCAGTTTTTGGCAAATGACCTTTCTTGGCCTCAGTTTACTGGTTTTCTCATCTGTAGAGTAGGACTGCTGAACATCAGGCTATGAGCCAGAAGGCATGTGAATGGATTTCAAAAATAGAAGACAGGCTGTATGATGCCTCTAATTCCACATCCTAGTGAGAAGCAGCTAACCCTCCAAATATGCAGGTTAATGTGACTTACTCTGATCCTATTTTGCATCATGAGGGCCAGTTATAACCACTCATTTATCCATTGCTCATAAATCTGAATCCAGTGAATTAAGACAGCTTTTGATATCCCTAATTCTTGGAATGATTGGTGTGATGGTTTGGGTGGGTCTGACTGTGGTGCAGGGAAGGAAAGGTGATGATAGACAAATTAACACTTCCTAGACATGTTAAAAAATTTAAGTAAAGACTAAACATACCTTAACCCACCAGTAAGATGTCATGAACTTTTCAGTCTCCATGTTTTACTGTTCAGTTCAGTCACTCAATCTTGTCCGACTTTTTGCAACCCCATGGACCACAGCACGCCAGGCTTCCCTGTCCATCACCAACTCCTGGAGCTTGCTCAAGCTCATGTCCACTGAGTCAGTGATGCCATCCAACCGTCTCATCCTCTGTTGTCCCCGTCTCCTTCTGCCTTCAATCTTTCCCAGCATCAGGGTCTTTTCCAAGGAGTCAGTTCTTTGCATCAGATGCCAAAGTATTGGAGTTTCAGTTTCAATATCGGTCCTTCCTATGAACACCCAGGACTGATCACCTTTAGGATGGACTGGTTGGATCTTCTTGCAGTCCAAGGGACTCTCAAGAGTCTTCTCCAACACCACAGTTCAAAAGCATCAATTCTTCAGCACTCAGCTTCTTTATGATCCAACTCTCACATCCATACATGACTACTGGAAAAACCATAGCTCTGACTAGACAGACCTTTGTTGCCAAAGTAATCTCTCTGTTTTTTAATATGCTGTCTAGGTTTGTCATAGCTTTTTTTCTTTTTTTCTTTTAACCATTTTACTGTTAGAGGGGGAAAAATACTGTTCTGAAAGTAAGTAGGTAAGAGGACAGGGAGGCCTGGTGTGCTGCTGTCCATGGTTTCGCAAAAAGTGAGACACAGCAGAGTGACTAAACAACAACAGATTAGAGGCAAATGCTATTACTTAGCCATTAACCAGACATTTTGCATCTAAAATATGATTGACTTGCTAGGCTCACATATACCATAGCATGCTACAGGCAGCTGTGAATTCTCTTCTATTTTTAAGTGAGTGTCAGCTCAAGGACACAGCATCTCATGTGAAGCACTTCCTTTCAGATAAGCTGTTTTGTAGTTACTCATCACGAGAAGCCCACCAGAAGAGTTTGGGACTGTGTGTCCTTCAGGACAGAGACCTTTGGTGTCTTCGTAGCCTTGCCTTGCCCTTGGCCTTGCCCCTGACCCATTAACTCCTGGGCATGCCTTATGAGAGGCCGCCCAAGGACTGGCTGTTTGTCAGAGAAGAGATAATTGGCCCCCACAGGAATGAGAGCCAGGACAGGGGCTTCTTAAGTGAAGCTGTCAGAAATTGCTCCCAGGGTCAGGCCTACAATCGAGGCAGCCCACAAACTTGGTGGCTGAAAGGAATGTAGAGGTAGCTTCCATAGGAAGCTCGTATCCACACCCTTGAAGTTAGGCAGACAGTAGAGTGTCCTCCTCCGGATGACTTTGGTTTCCTTACCACTCTGCATGGAGCTCTTCTCCACGAAGGGATCCAACCATCCCCATCTGTTCTCAGCTCTCTTTTTCTCCCCAACTTCACTGCTCTCCAGCTCCTGATCTCTCTCCCTTAGCCATTCCCAAGCTCTATGCATCTCTACTCCTCACGCCAACTTTTCGTTTTCACTCACAGCATCCCTGACAAAGTACGGCACTTCCAATACTTTGAGCCAAATGAGAAGTAAGGCTTAGAGAGGCTAAGAAAGTAGATTTCCTCTATTACTTTTCTTTTTTTTTCCCTCTATTACTTTTCTCCTGTGATTTCTACATTCACAGATGGAAGGTTTTCTGTTTGTGTTTGGCTTTGTAAGGTTTTGAAATGCTGTTTTTTTTTTTTTTAATTTTATTTATTTATTTGGTTTTGGCTATGGGTCTTCGTTGCTACACAGGCTCTTCTCTAGTTGCAGCAAACAGGGGGTACCCTCTAGTTGTGGTGTGCAAGCATCTCATCCTGGTGGTTCATCCTGGTGGTTTCTCTTACTGCGCAACACAAGCTCTAGGGGGCACATGGGCTCAGTACTGTGGCTCCCAGGTTCTAGAATACAGTCTCAGTAGTTGTGGCGCATGGGCTTAGTTGCCCTGCAGTGTATGGGATCTTCCCAGACCACGGATCTAACCTGTGTCTGCTGCACTGGCAGGCAGATTCTTTACCACTGAGCCACCACAGAAGCCCTTGAAATGCTGTTTTAATGAAGGACTTACCCCATGACTTATTTTGTTGGAGAGGATGTGGCCATGATATTTACAAAGTAAACCACACAACTTTGGAATCAAGAGTCGCAGGTCTGTTTCCAGGTCTTTCTGGAATTTAGTCATGTGGACAAAAGCAAAGACCCATGAACCACTCTGAGCCTCAGTTATTTGTAAAATGTGAGTGATCACCTGTATCTCAGAGACTTGGACTGGAGAAAACATATGTAAATCCTCAGTAGTATGTTTTGTTAAAGAGTCATATCTGGCCAAATGGCTGTGAGGCTGGTGACTGAAAATGATGTTAGAACCTAAAATCTTACAAAAACTGGCTTTAATGATGAGCAACGATGATCATGATCATTCATCTCAGGAGAACAAGAATCATTAAATGATTTGAGTCAATGCTACAAAGTCACCTGCATGCCATTTTTGTCATGTCATTTAGTCAGTTCAATTATTATTACATAATATACCTGTGTATGCATGTATATGTGTGTGAAAAAAAAAATGCATATGGGCTTTCCTGGTGGCTCAGATGATAAAGAATCTGTCTACAATGCAAGAGACCCAGATTTGATCCCTGAGTCAAGAAGATCCCTGTCTTCTGTTTATGAAGACATTCTAAGAGATCCAACCAGTCCATCCTAAAGGAGATCAGTCCTGAGTTCATTGAAAGGGCTGATGTTGAAGCTGAAACTCCAGTACTTTGGCCACCTGATGCGAAGAGCTGACTCATTGGAAAAGACCCTGATGCTGGGAAAGATTGAGGGCAGGAGGAGAAGGGGATGACAGAGGGTGAGATGGTTGGATGGCATCACCATCTCAATGGACATGGGTTTGGGTGGACTCTGGGAGTTGGTGATGGACAGGGAAGCCTGCAGTGCTGTGGTTCTTGGGGTCGCAAAGAGTCGGAGACGACTGAGCAATTGAACTCAACTAAGACTATTTAAGGTGTTTATGGAACTTAAGATAATAGAATTATTCTTTTGGTAGTGACTAAATTAAACAAAACTGAAGTGGCAATATCCATTATTATGAATTTAGTAAAACTTAAATAAAATTTTGTTTTACTAGTGATAGATAACTGGTCTTTGTATGCTTGGAAGATAGTTCTGAATGTACTTTGAAAGGTACATTAATAGCCTTGAGCAATAACTGATATGTAGAATATTGATTCAAGGTTTCCTTCCTATAACTAAAACCTGCACCACGCTTACCCAAGAATCCCTTGGTCCACAGATCAGGTATAACTGCTCTGTGACAAATTACATTTAAATCAAATGAAATTCTGGTTTTAAGTACCAATTCTTCCTCTTCAGGCTCTTAATGTGGGTCTTAGCTTTAAGATGATGGGTTGTGTTTTATGTGTTTAGGTTGATCCATGCCCTCTTCTTTTAATTTTCCTGCTTTTCATTAAGTATTTTTCCTTATACCTGATCCATCTCCATTATATGTGGGCTACATTTTTGTTTGGGGGAAGAAAAGGGTAGAGATAACATTGTGTATATTCCAGCTTAAACTGATTGGCTGCTCTGGCGAAAACAAACAGTAAGTCAGTGCCTAATGGGGTGAATCTGAGAGGAAAGTGCTTTTAGTAAATTTGGGCTGTGAACGCCTTTGAGTAACACTTCACTATTTTTGCTATAAAGACACAGGCTAATGGATGGGCTAGAGTAGCATTAATGAGCTCACTCCATTAAATTAGTTTTTTTTTTTTCTTGTTAAATATCCAAAAGAGAAAGACGGTCCACTTAACTAGGAAAAAAAAAAGTTTTCATTTTAGTGCAGTAGAAGCATGATGCATATTTTCTTTCTAATTTAATTTCTAACCATTAAGAGTCAATTCTATAAATGACCCACTGAAGCACTTGGAGAGATTAGAGAAGTACAAACCGAATGTCGTTTGAATTTGGCTGGCTAGACACCATGATGTTATATAGCATGATTTGAATTTAACATCATATTTTTATGAAGCCACCAAGATGAAGCCCAGAGACTTTCATGAACCATTAAAAAGAAGGCCTTCAAATGGAGTATGAAGATCAACCTCGTTTCTGGTCAGTGTTATCATTAATGGTCACGTGGGCCAGGCCCTCTAGTCACGATGGTTTGAACTTTTGTTCAGCTAGTCAGTTTCACTCTCAGAAATCAGAGGGAAAAAAAAAAGGTTGTTGGCAGTCTATGGGCCAAGGGAACAGGATTACAGCTCTAATGAGCCAAATCTGTGCAAATGAGAAAATAACAATCTCCTCATAATTAGAACTTCCTTTTTAGACTAAATGTTGGCCATGAGTTTTCAAAAGAAAAATCATTTCATTATTTGGTTAAAAGAATATATGTGGATCAATACCAAAGATCTTGCTGGAAAGGAGGAATTAAAATGACTTTAGCATGTTTTCACAGATGGGTACATTGTTGGAATCTTATTCTGACATTCGAGTCTGAACAATGATTGTTCTTTTCTCTGCCATTTAGATACTAGGGACAGATACCATTGTCTATTCTAGTAGAATGTGATGTTTGCTGCACAAAGCAATTACTTTTATTCTTTCTAAAGTTTGTCCCATAGAAAGCAGGACTAGCACACCCATTTCACAGATGGAGAAAAAGCACTTGCTAAAGGTTTAAGCGAATTCTCAAGCTGAAATGTCAGCTCCCATATCTATAATGAATATCATTGTAACCAGCACTTGCGGTGGGCAGCACGAAGTGGGGGAGGAAACCTGTTGTTAATCATGTTTATGAGCATATTTTATTTGAAACTCAACACTCAGAGAAGCGTGTGTACCCATGGTGATGGTTGGGTGTCAGACCTGCATATAAAGTGGCAAAGAATCAAATATTCTTCCAGGGTTTCTGGGCTCTTGCTTCTTGTCTCTCCAGGTCCACTGAGGTCTGCTGAGTCCCCTATTCCTTTAAAACTCAACCTTTGTAAGACTTGAGCCAAAGAAACTTCAGAAGTCTAGTTGGCGGTTGATAGCCATTTGGAAAAGTCTGCTGGAGAGGACAGTGCCAGAGAGGGATTCAAACCGAAAGAAAGCAGGGTGGAAGAAGTGGGCCATTCTGTTTGGCGCCTGTGGAAGGTCACCCCATTGCAGAGGAGGGCTCCAGATGAGGGTCCTTGTGAGGAGGCCCCTGGAATTGGGGCAGCAGGGTTCACTCACTTCCCAGCGGGGTGCGGGGAGCTGAAGTTCAAAATCTAGGAACTCTCCATAATTAAAGCATCTCCCTTTCCGTTCTCAAAAGAGCATCACCCTCCTTTGTCTTGATTTAATCACTGTAGCAAGCTAGTATGACTATCAAACGCAGTGTTATTTTTCACATTTCAGATGTGTTGACAAATTTCCCAGAGTGGCGGTGTGCCTTCTCCATGGTCAGAAAACTAGCAGTGCGAGGACTTGACTTCCTCTGCCTTTTGCTGGACCTTTTATGGAAGACTCATTAGAGACTGATCCAAATGCTTAGCTATTTCATAGAAGGAACGGGAGGCCCATGCCTGTCATTGTTTTATGTGATCTTATGGTCAACAAGATTGATTGTTGCCCATGTCCAGGAGATGTAATACCATAAAAATTCCAAGGCAAAGGTGTGGTCATGCCAACAGTTGTTCCTGAGGTAGATAAGACAGTGTTAATGCAGCGATCTGGTGCTTATGTATCATTGTAAGAGGGGGTAACTTCTGAGAGAGGACTTCTATCACTTACAAGAGCTCAGTGATTTAAGTGATGACATTTAAATCTTTACCACTCTTTATCAGGTGTTTGGCCTCCTCTGATCACTTCAAAGTCCAAAGTATAGATTATTTTAAAAATGAACTTTTATGCTTATATGGAAGAACTAGTGAAAGAAGGCCTTTGGAAAATTTCCATATTATCCCAGATAAACGGATAGCCTGCTTGTGATGTATTGGGTTGGCCAAAAAAGTTCATTTTTCTGAACTGTGGCATTCAAATCTGACAATTTGGAATCAGTGGCACACAGGCTTTTTAATTCCTGGGGGGAAAAAAAAGACTCCATCTTCCCACAAATCCTACCCAAAGCCATCTCCCCAATAAGCACACAGTTTTAATATAAAGAAATCCATAAAATAATTATCTTAGTCTTCAAGGGTCAAGTTTCCCTGCAAGATCTCTTCTAGCATTTGCTAAATATGCCCAGCTCTCCATTGCATAGTAAAGAGTGTACAGAAGGGTGAGGCAAAAGCATCTCACGCTTTCAGCATAAAGGTACTGCACCCTCACTATATGCACGGTAGTTATCCCCGCCTTGACAACGGAGCCACGATATGAAAAATATAGAAGCATCAGTCAACAGACATATAGACCTGCTTGTCATGGAGGAGCATAGAATGGAATATTTTCAGTTGTCTCTCCACTCCTTAATTCAACCTGGATTAAACTTTTGGCATTAAAACCCTCTGGCCCTGTAAAAATTACAAGCTATGAAGGGTGAATCAACCTCACAAGCACAAGATCTGTTAAATGAGTTACCAAAATCAAGATATATTGTGTCTATGGAAGCCTATCGATTCGCCAACAGGGGAATAGACCAGTCAACATAGTGAATGGGGCTATCTTGGCATGGCTTGTTCTTTTAAGACTGTACTGTTTCTCCTGGGTATACGACAATCAAAGTTAGTAACACAGTAGGTGGCGTAAGTAGGTTAGCAGGTACTTGATGGATGGTATTGATGTAAGTGATGAGTTTGGAGGAGGAGAGAAGGAAAAGTTTTTCATGTAGAATATGAATATCTGCTCATGAGTGACTCTCAGTTCAAAATCCTATGACAGCAAATTAATGAAGCAAAGCCTGTTTCATATAGGATATTTTAGAAAGAAAATCCATGAAAGAATTTGATCTAAAATTGCTTTTTAATTTCTCTTCTTTCTCACCAAGGCTTCATTCTACTTTCTCTGTTCCCATGATCAAAATCAATGAGTACCATACTTATATTTTCTTCCTCTGTCAGACAAAAACTCACATTTTAGTGGTTGAGAGATGAAGATGAGGTCCTTACAGACATCCCTGGGATTAAAACCCTTATCATGGATTTAATTAAACTGGCTGCCATTTTCTCAACGGGTCAGGATGCAAATACAGTCTGGTGGAATTAGATTCAATATACAAATAAAGTTGAGCAATATTCAATGAAATAAGCTAAATTGTATCTTAAATCAATTTCTACTAATGACAAGAAAATAAGAACTGTATGGTTTAAAAAATAAATCATGGTGGCCCACTTGTTTAAAAGCCAAATTTTAGACTACAAAACAATTAAGCCATAGCTGGACCTCTTTATAATCAAAACTGATCAGTGTCAATATTAGTATATTTTAGTATTTAAATATGAAAAATATTTTGAGCTTATAATCTATTTTGGGCATACCATTCTTTATTCTCATTGGTCTATGCTTAAGACATAATGAATTTGTTTTGACTAAAAGTTTTCAGGTTTAATTTTTTTATCTAGTGCATGACCCTGACCGTATCATCTTTCCTTATGGGTTCTCACAGGTGCCACACGTGTCATTTAATTCTTAACAACAACAAAACTACTTTGTTTTCCTTTTGAATCTTTTTTTTCTGGGGGAAAAAAAAAAAGGTTTACTTGCTATTCTTCTCTACCAGGATCCATGGATCCATTAAAAAGTTCCCTTTAAAGCATTTAAAAATTCTCTTAGCAAAGTCATTGCTTCAACTTGGCCATCAACACAGGCAATGTAATTTGTTTTAGTTTTTACTAAAGAAAATTCGGCCTCATTACAATCTGTCCATCCTCTAATAGACATGATGCAAGCATGAACATAATGTTCTTTGTGCACTCGTAAAACACTAGGAAATATATGCCGAAAACATAATAGTGGGGAACCAAAGAGAACCACAGTCTCAAATATCAAGTCGGCTGTTGATAAAAATAAAAAAAAAAAAACTAAATTTGCAGCCGGGAATGCTGTGATCTAAAATATTCATGTTGAGAATGGTGCTGAAGGGACCACTGTTTATGAGGAACTAGAAGTAAGGCATTCATAACAGTGCTGTGGGGTTCAACCCTTACAATGCCTTGCCGGCATATCTATATTTCAGAATTGCAGTGCTGTTGCCATTTATATCAGTTTTTCACAGAGAAACGAGGTAAGCCTTGTTAGAGGTGATCGCAGTGTCTTCTGAAGCCTTTCCTCTTTAAATTGAAGCCAAAGGCAAGGAACTTAGGCTGCCACACGCAAGTTAGGTGGTGCCCAGTCCTCTGGGGTGATCCCTCATGTAGGATCCGTATTTTCAGTTTGTTGTATTGGAACCCTGGTCCAGGGAGGAAGAAGTCATAGCCCATAATGGCTGATGGGAAATATCCTTAGACCATGTGGGTAAGGGTGATGAACAAATTAAAGTGAAAAGAATGTGTTTCCACCCTTTTATTTTCCTTCCACTCATTCTGTGTTTTAGATGAACCTAGCAACCTATTATTTCTTTTCTGTTTTTTCTTACATTTTTATGCTTTTTATTCATTACTTTTAAAATTTTATTGGACTAGTTGGTTTTACAATGTTGTTAATTTCTGCTGTTCAGCAAAGTGATCCATTTATACGTATATGTTCTTTTTCATATTCTTTTCTCTTGGATTCTATCACAGGATATTGAAGATAGCTCCTTGTGCTGTACAGTAGGATTCTGTTGTTTATCCACCCTATTGTTTCTTGACCTGATATTTTTAGTAGCTTCTCTCAGATCCATTTTGCCACTAGTTGACATTTCTTTTCTCGGTGTGAAATGTCATTTCGAGTTGCATTGCCAATTTACTAGGGTTTATCTTTAATAACCAATTTTGCCACATTTGGGTATGAGAACATAAATCCCTAATGAGTACATTATTCAACTATTATGCCATTAAGAGAGTCTTTTGCGGGAGGTTAGAGTTTATAAAAAGCAGTTAGATGTATTTTTTCAAGCTGTGGAACTAAGGTTTATGGTGGCAATTTCCATATCCTAGGCCTTTAACCACTAGGGTTAATTCTGTGTTTTAATGGCTAACAGGAATGGTCTGGATCAGTGCGCCTCAAATTTTAATGTGCTTATGAATCCCCTGGGGATCTTTATAACTGTGGATTCTGAATCAGTAGTCTAGGGTGCGGTCCATGAGTCCATTCCCAGTGGTCCCTGAAACAGGGATGTAGGGAGAAATGATGCCATTAGAAATTCAGGGCTTCCATCCATCCTCTTTAAAACTGCCCCTGGCTTTTGCTCTGGGGCTGCCCCTTCACTTCTCACCAGTTTATTGTCTCTTATTTCAGACCCTCCATCTTCCTAGAGCATCTTTGCCAGATTATGCAGAAATATAGGATACCCAGTTATGTTTTAACATTAGACAAAAATTATGAATATGTTTTAGTGTGATTTCATCTGTTATAGTTCATGGGACATGCTTATACCAAAAATGTATTTATTACTTATTGAAATTACAAACTTAACTTGGATGTGTACTGTATTTGATCTGGCTAACCCACTCTTGAAACTAGTGCCTTGGTGTCGATTGTTCTAAATCAACTTCAGCACTGTTGACTTTGGGGCCATATAATTTTGTATTGTGGGGTGGGGGGTTGTCCTGAACACTGAGGGATGTTTAACAGCATCCTTAGTTTTAACCTACTAATGACTATTGCGTGTGGTTGTCCCAGTGGTCAGTGAGGAGATGGGAGATGCCTGTGGCCATTACCAGTGTCCCGTGGGGGAGAATCCAACAGCCAGTTGAGATCTACTGGTTTCAAGGAAGAGACTTTATGTGTGTATATGTGTGTGTGTGTTTCTGGATGTTTAAGGAGCCAAACTTCAGGAAAGATTTGGTCATCTATCTTTTTCAGTGAAATAGGATGTCTAATGAAAATTTCTAAGGTAAAGTCAGCGAAAGTTCTGAGATTACTAAAGAATTTAGAGGCAAATGCTGTTTTCTGTTTATCTACCTATGTGTCTGTTTGCTCATTCCCTATCACCCCAACACATCCCCAATTTAACATTTAAAAGCAATATTAATCATAACGTTAATTGTACACATAGTGTCCTGAGTATTCTACTCTGCATCTATAGAACAGTCATCCTAAGTGTCTGTGGGATTAAACTCTTTCCTCACCTTCATGATCTTGCACTGGCTCCCTCCTCCCTCCACAATCCTTCTTTCCTTTGGTTTCCACTGTCATCTCTCACGTTCCCCTCTTAGCTACTCCATTCTGCAATACAAACCAAACATAAACCACTCACTGACTGGGATATTGCCCAAGTGTTTTCTGATCCTGTGTTTTCCTCCTATTGCCCTTCTTCTACCTTGCTTCATAGCCATCCTTTAAAGAAGTCTATATAATAGAATAGGTGTTGTTTGTTTAGTCACTCAGTCATGTCTGACTCTTTTGTGACCTCAGGGACTGCAGCCCACCAGACTCCTCTGTCCATGGGATTTCCAGGCAAGAATACTGGAGTCTGTTGCCATTTCCTTCTTCAGGGGATCTTCATGACCCAGGGATCAAACCCTTGTCTCCTGGGCCTGCAGTAGCAGGCAGATTCTTTAAGACTGAGCCACCAGGAAAGCCAACAGTGGAATATTACTCAGCCACAAAAAATGAAGTTGTGTCATTTGGAACAATATGGATTGACTTGTAATGTATTCTGCTAAGTGAAATAAGTCAGAGAGATAGAAAAATACTGTGTGATAATCACATATAAATGAAAGTGTTAGTCACTCAGTCATGCCCAGCTCTTTGAGACCCCGTGGACTGTAGCCCACCAGGCTCCTCTGTCTATGGAATTCTCGAGGCAAGAATACTGGAGTGGGTAGCCATTCCCTTCTCCAGCGGATCTGCCAGACCCAAGGATATATGGAATCTAAAATGTTCCCCTATAGCTCAGCTCGTAAAGAATCTACCTGCAATGCAGGAGACCTGGGTTTGGTCCCTGGGTTGGGAAGATCCCCTGGAGAAGGGAAAGACTACCCACTCCAATTTTCTGGCCTAGAGAATTCCACGGACAGTCCATGAGGCTGCAAAGAGTTGGACACAACTGAGCAACTTTCACTTTCAAAATGTACAACAAACTGGTGAATGAAGCAAAAAAGATGTAGACTCACAGATACAGAGACCAAGTTAGTGGTTACTGGTAGGGAGAGGGAAGAAGGGAAGGACAACATAGGATCGGGGAGTAAGAGGTACAAACTATTATGTATACAAAAAGCCAAGGATAATAGCGTACAATACAGGGAATATAGCCAATATTTTATAGTAACTATAAATGGAATATGCCTTTAAAAATTGTAAATCTACTATTTTACACCTGCAACTCACATAGCATTGTACATCAACTCTAACTCAATTTATAAATACATAAATAAATAAAAAACCCAAAACAAAACAGAACAAAACAAAATAGCAGTCTGCAAAATTTACTTCTTCAAAAACGATTCTTATGCTCTGAGTCTGAAAGAATCACCCTATCTTTGGCACTTTGCAATCTGTTTCTTTCTTTTGTAGCACACTTTCTGCTTGGGATTAGAAGTATTTATGGACTTTATCTCTCTTACACACCTGGAGTGACCTTTAAAGTAGGTTTTGGAACGGATTCAGTGTTACATCCTCCGTAGACCATCGGGGTGCCTTCCTCCTGGTACCGACCTTAGAGCCTCTGATGTGTGTTTCTTTCTGGCTTGGCATGTTTTCTCAAATATAACTTCATGGCCATACTTCCTCACATCACTGAGGTCTTATTTAGGTAAGTCCATGACCTCCCAGATCCCAGCCCACATGTGCTTAACCCTTTTCCTTACCTTCATTTTTTCATGATAGTCATCCTTCTCTCATACTTTATTTTTATCAATTTATTTCCTAATTCCTTTTGCTGTTCAGTTGCTAAGTTGTGCCCAACTTTTTGCAATCCCATGGACTGAAGCATGTCAGGCTTCCCTGTCCTTCAGTATCTCCCAGAGTTTGCTCAAACTCATGTCCATCGAGTTGGTGATGGACATGAGATTACCATCCAACCATCTCATCCTGTCACCCCTTCTCCTCCTTCCCTCAGTCTTTTTTTTTTTTTTTCATTTATTTTTATTAGTTGGAGGCTAATTACAATATTGTAGTGGTTTTTACCATACATTGACATGAATCAGCCATGGATTTACATGTGTTCCCCATCCCGATCCCCCCTCCTGCCTCCCTCCCCATCCCATCCCTCTGGGTCTTCCCAGTGCACCAGCCCTGAGCACTTGTCTCCTGCCCTCAGTCTTTCCCAGCATCAGGGTCTTTTCCAGTGAGTTGGCTCTTTACATCAGGTGGCAAAGTATTGGAACTTCATCTTCAGTATCAGTCCTTCCAATGAATATTCAGAGTTGATTTCCTTTAGGATTGATCCACAGTTAAAAAACATCAATACTTCGGCACTCTTTATAGTCCAACTCTCATGTCTGTACATGACTGCTGGAAAAATTGATAGCTTTGACAATACGGACCTTGGTACACAAGTATATAATTTCTTCTACTAGGGAAGAGTTCTTTTCTTTCCCTTTTGATTTATTATTCTTAATTCCTGGAGTAGTTTCTGGAATATACTAGGTGCTCAGTAAACACTTGTTGAATAAATTAATAAATCACTGTGCCAAAATCCCTGAAAGTACTACCTCCAGAGGAGCTGATCTTAAAAATATTCTTACATGGGAATATAAGTAGAAAAATATGAAGAAATTTGTTAGCTATTTTAACTTTTGAACTTCTTACACATCCAGAAACAAACTCATCATTTTCTAATCCTATCTTGTATTTGTTTTACCCAGAAAGTTTAGGAAGAAAAGCTGAAATGCCATGTTGATTGCAATTTGGAGGGAATAGTACTGGAGATTCTTCCTTACCTAAACTTCTCTAATGCAAGATTTTGGAAATTCCACAATTCCTATTATAATAAATACTGTATTACTTATTATTAGCTAAGTAACTGTAGAAATATGAATGGACCAAAAAGGAAGTGGAAAAAAGCTGTTTCATAAAGCTTTTCTTTTACCTCATCTATTGTCTTCATAAAAGTTACATTGGTAGTGAGCACGGGCCCTCTGGGCTGTGTCTGCATGGAACGGTTAGGCACTAAGTGATCTATATTTGTGCGATTGTTCACGTAGGTCAGATACGCCAGAAGGGTACTGTATTTTCCCAACCACATCGACTAATTGTGAG
This sequence comes from Odocoileus virginianus, assembly GCF_023699985.2. NCBI lineage: Eukaryota > Metazoa > Chordata > Mammalia > Artiodactyla > Cervidae > Odocoileus > Odocoileus virginianus. The sequence continues at coordinate 7,829,690 of NC_069695.1, read as the reverse complement.
TGAAATTGGCTAATTAATTTAGAACCCCTGAATCAACATTGTCATGGTCAAGGACTCAAATTCTTCTTTTTTCTCCTAAAGGACCAGATAATAAATGTTTCTGGATTTGCAGGTCACGTAGTTTCTGCCACAACTGGTCAACTCTTTCACTGTAGCTTGAAAGCAGCCATAGACAATAGGTCAAGAAATGGGCATCACTGTGGTACAATTAAACTTAGTCTTTATGGATAGTGACATTTGAATTTCATGTAATTTTCACATGTCCTGACTATTTTTTTTTTTGTTTTTGCTTTTGTTCAATCCTTGTTAGCTTATGGGTGCTACAGGAGGTGGCAGACCAGATTTGGCCAATGGACTATATGGTTTACTGACCCTTGCTATAGAATTTTTGTTTCAAGCTGTTACTGTTGTCTCTGACTGTTTTGTGACCCCATGGACAGTAGCCCACCAGGCTCCTCTGTCCATGGATTTCCTAGGCAAGAATACTGGAATAGGTTGCCACTTCCTTCTCCAAGTGATCTTTCAGACTCAGGGATTGAACCTGTGTCCCCTGCATTGCAGCCAAATTCTTTACCACGGAAGCCTCCCCCCTGCCCCCCCCCCCCCCCGCCCCCACACACACACCATAGGTTATCCTAGTGCAATGGGAGGAGGACTAGCTGGAGATGGAGTTGCCATGGCAAATATGGGGGACATTTCTGTGTTAAAATAAAGGCAAGGTTTTGAATCAGTTTGCAGCTGGTATTGCAAACCTAATTCTTCATCTCCAATTAAGACTGTGTAGATTGCTTGTATTTTTATCTAAATCTTGTTCTCACTCTGCAACTTTTAGACCTAATTAAGGTAGCTCATTTTTCCTTTCACTATCTCTTCTCCAAGCGTTTAAAAAAAAAAAAACTTAATGATTTTTTTAAAAGTTGGCACTAGTATTTATTTGTAGAAATGGAGAGTGAAGCATTTTATTTTCTACCCTTTGTGTTGCTTAGTACTTTACATTGTGTTTTCTCTACCCATGCCATTTTAACTGCAAAGAGATAGCTCCAGCAAAAGGCAAAGATGTTCAGAGTTTAGTACTAGGAAGTTAAGATAAAAATACTAATTGTATGAACATTTATTTTTAGATCTTGTTCATGATGATCATTTTCCCTCTCATTCATTAACAAGTGTTTGAATAAATTGCTTGCAACTTGAATGCTTTTTTAATACAACCCTTATGGATATTAGGGTATTCCTCCCTAGATATTTTAGGCAATTATCTCAACTTCCTGTGTTTATTTCCCCTCAAGAATGTCAAATGGTACATTTCTATAATCTCATTGTATAGTTCATGCAACTGTTATTGATCATCATTCATGATTTTTCAGTCCAGCTTTTCTCAGAATTAGACACTTTACACCTTCTGTACCAGACCAAACCATCTGTGCTTACAAGTGTTAGTTTTTCCAAGCAGGAGACCTTTCTGATGCTTCTCTCTGAAGGTACATAGAGTACTTTTATCTGGCAGGGGGTGTCTGGTTTTAGCCTTTGAAAAGAAATCTGTTCAATGCTGATAATTTATTTTCAATTGGTAAGATTAATAGACCATTTAATAAATGAAGTGGATCTCTTCTACCCACTTTATATCACAGAGGATTAGGCTCTCTTGTCCCTTGTTTTAATCAGAGATTTAAGATGTTTCAGTCTAAATGCGTTAGTGCAGAGCTCCCCTACCTCCTCAACTTGCACTTCCTGTTTGAAAAGCTGATTAAATGGTTTCATTGCTGATTGGCTATAAGCCTATGCACCTTCCTGGCTACAAGCCATTAACACCCTGACCAGAAGTGCTGACAGGAAGAGGAAGAGATTTACACCCTCTGATTTCTGTATTAACAACAAGGACAAAACAGTATGTGGTCCTGTCAGTGGATAATGCAATTTAAAGGTATATTTTCTTTTTCCACAGGTGCATTTTTCTCTCAAAATTAGCAGTTCAAAAAAAAAAGAATTAGCAGTTCAACTTGGTGTGAATAACAAGGCATCTTTGCTGATAAGTTTGAATCATATTAAAAAAAATCTGTATAATGGACAAGCTCCTGATTAATAAGGCTATTAACCATTTCTCTAAGTGATAAAATTGGAGTCAGTTTAATCTTTAAATCTAAGTTTTGATAGCTTTAAAAATTTAGTGGAGAGAAGCAAGTGTGAAAAGTGTGTTTTATAAAGGGAAAATAGTGATAAAACATAACAATGGTGAAAAAAATTGTGTTAATTGTCCAATTATTTAAGATAAAATTACTTCTTAACAACAAGGGGCAATACACTATTTTAATATGATCTCTTTGCCCAATTAATTCTCCACTTGTTTAACAATCAACTATACTTCTTTGTAGGAATATGTATGAAGTAAATGTGTTTGTATACATAAATCCACTTGAAATTTAGAGTTATCTATACATATTTGCCTATAGTTGTACACATATAAATAAGCCTACAGACATATTCCCTATATATCTGTATCTTTATCTATACACATGTACACAAACATGTATGAATGCTTATTAATCAAGCACATGTATGTGTATATAAATATCATAGATATAGGCATATACTCTGAAATATACAGAACCTCTAATATATAAAAATTGAAAAACATATATTGAAGATGGGGTAAAATGTTAATTTTGTATGTTTGACACATGTTTTCCATAAATTGAAATGATTAGATTTATTTAATCTCTAAGGTCTCTTTCAGCTTTAAATGATGAAACTAATATTTGTTTATGTTCATATTCACTTGAGAATTCTGGAAATAATGATAACAATTAATGGAGGATAGAGAGATTATTGAAGGAATACAGATGAAAAATCCAGCTTTTAATAATTAACTGATCAATTACCATTAACCACATACTACTGCAAAGGACCTGTGCTGTGCAGAAATTGAAATCTTACTTTCAGAAAACATATAGATTGCTTTTAGAGAAGTGTGTAGACTGACATCAAACCATCTCTGTAAAGCAGGGATTTGATAAGTGAGGTAAAAACTGCATAACCAAGTCCCATATTTCAGAATCCAGAGAAGTCACGTTAAAAGTGCAGAGTGCACTGTATATTGTGTTTGTCCAATTACTTTGCTTGCAAAATCTCTTGATCATTGTCTTAAAGATAGTCCAACTCTTTAAGGTCTAAGTTATTGTAAGTTATAGGTTCTAAATTGCAATTAACGAGACTTTTGCACAGATTGAGGTCACCATTAAAATATTCTGAAATGGAGAAGATATGCTATCAAAACTTTAAGATGAAATAAATCAACTGAAGCTAACTATTTTAGAGTTTTCTTAACAGATGGCCCTTTGAGTAAAGGGGCAAAGCAAAAATAATCACTCCTCAGTGTGATCAGACTTAAAACAAGGGCATTATTTGATGTTTTCTCTATGTGAGACACTGAGCTATGAATATTCACAAAATATCAAGAAATGTATGTATCCTTGAGCAATCTAGTCACAAAATATCAAGAAATGTATGTATCCTTGAGCAATCTAAAATTTAACCAAATAGATGCATGAAAATAAGGTAATGATATCAACGACTGGTTGAGGATTGCCAAATGAGAGCCAGCAAAATATATATTTGATGCGATATTAGAGAAGCAAAGGGAAGATAGATTTGATTTGGATCTGAAAGCTTGAGTTGGATTCAGATACTTGTACATTCAGCAAATGTGTATTGAGTGCCTACTAAGTACCAGACACCTAGGCTAGAACAGTAAACAAATCGAGACAAGGCTCAGCACTCAGAAAGTGTGAAAAAGTAAAGAAATCAGACAGGTAGGTAGAGAGCAGAGGGGTGGCAAAGCTGAGCTGTTAGATGGGAAGTAGAAAGCCATGTTTAGAAGCTAAATGAGAAGACTAGTTATAACAGGGCGTTTTGTTACTACAACTGCAGAAGGTAGAGATGGAGAGTGAATGACCTCATAAACCCAAGAAAAATATACTCACTATGGTACATATCTGACGAGAAATTTGAGAAATAATGCTATATTCTGAGATCCCCAATAAAATCAGGTTAACCCTTAGTAAGTTTAGTGGTTAGAAATTGCTTTAAAAATGCACCTCACACATAACTCATAAGGGACTTAAGATTGATGGATTTCATTGGTGTCTTAATAGATGATCCTAGATCTAAGACTCAACTCAGCAGCATATTTCCCAAAAAGATGAATAGAGATTACAATAAGATGTCATCTGTGTCTCAAACACCACTCTGACACAGAAGTAGTATCTGTAAATCACTCGAAAGATTATCTCAAATCCTCAAATGCTAAAGCCAAGAGAAGAGTGAAATACATGAGAGTTTGCTTCAAAGAGAGCAAATTTTCATTCAAAGTCAATTCAGAGAACTTGGCAAAGTTTAGGATAAATCTAGCTTTTGGAAACTTATACTTTTGATCTTCTCTTTGTTGAAAAGCTGTATGTCTTAAAAATAACAATTTTTAGATAGCCTTTGACAACAAGAGTTTTATCTACAGAGCCAAAGTAAATCAGAGGGACTAAATTAGTGGGAAGGTTCAATAAATGACAAGGTGGTTACTTGGGATAATAAACAAAGGAACACGAGTTGTTCAAATTAACTTGAATTGGTCCATTTTTGCAATATTGGGCAGGTTTTATTGGCTCCTCTCTTACCTGGTGGCTCAGTGGTAAAGAATCCACTTGCTGATACAGGAGATGTGGGTTTAACATATGGGTTGGGAAAATTTCCCGGATAAAAAAATGGCAACCCACTCCAATATAATTGCCTAGGAAATCTGATGGACAGAGGAGCCTGGGTGGGCTAGAGTCTATGGGGTTGCAAAAGAGTCAGACGTGATTGAGTGACTAACAAATCAAAATCACTCATAGCATAAATCTCCAAGCTTGTTTTTAAGTCTCTTTTGGTGTCTTTGTGATAAATGTTTAATGAGCACTGCGTCTCTCCTAGACTGGCAGCTCTATCAGGGTACTGATGGGGAATGTTTTATTTACTTCTGTATCTCCAATAATTTATACTCTCTATTGCATTAGTTTTGTTAAATGTTGGATGACTGTAAGGTCTGGCCACATATTAAGTTGTTTAAACATAGAATCACATGGTTATATAATTTTACAAATGGAAAGAACTTTGATAATGACCTCTAATCCTTTCAATTTTGAGATTCAGAGCTTGACAGCCAGTAATTTACTTGGTCTCTTACTGTTGTTCAAGTTTTAATACCACATCTCTTTAAGTGTCTTTTTTTCTGGCTTCCTTCAAACTACCACGTACACCCACTTAACCCAAGCCAAATCCCCTTCCCCCACAATCTAAATATTTTTTTTTTTTTGGAAACCAGGGCTGGTTCTTGATCTGTCCCTTTCCCTCACAGCCCACACTCAGCCTTCAACAGGTTTTGTTGATTTTGCCTTTTGTGATTACGCCTTAAAATGTATGTAGCCTCTCGCTTGTTCCCTGTTTTCATTATTACCTCCCTTACCAAGCTGGGGAACAGAGCACTGGGCACTTGTTATAAATCCCAGGGGTGGGCTCCAGACACTTCTGTCCACTGTATCTTGGTATCAAAGCTTCCAAGGCGAACAAAACGCCGTCAAGCACCGGATGGAACAGTGCTTTACTCACATAAACAAGAGATAAGTTCAGTCCCAGAAGTGGGCAGAGTTTCCCCATGGCCAGTGGGTCCTCACAAAGCTGACGCAGGGCAGTGGGTCTACTTGCACCCTTCTATATCACAGTAGAAGATACCCCTCGCTGCGGAGTCTGAAATACTGAAGATGGGGAATGTGCCTAAGGATTAATGACATACACTCTTAATCAGAACAAAGGAACATCCATGGAGTCTGAAATGGAAAAATATTCTTATACAAAGTGGTAAATCAGATCAGGCTGTGTAAGTTTTTTTTGTCCTTGGTTAAGGAAGTGTTCCAGGCCCAGTAGTGGGAGTAAAAGACTGCTAGTTCAAGTTTGTGTTTCTCAGTACAAACCCTGTTTTCTTTCACCTCGACTACTGTTTGTGAGATTCTTGTTCTCACTCTTGGCTTCACCTGTGACCTCGGTCCCACTCTATACAGCCACGAGAATGGTCTTCAAAAATTGTGTACCTGATCATGTAATTTTCTTGCTCAGAATTCCTTAATAATTTCTTAATGTAGTTGGAATGAAATCCAAACTTATCAAGAGGGTGCTCTGTCTGAATTATCTGTAATATATGACTTCCTTAGTCTAACCTTTTGCTGTGCTCCTCTTTGCCCCCTGCTTTTCAAAGCTCATTTTCTATCTATTGAACCATACTTCCTTTTAAGGAATAATTCCTAATACTTTAATAATTTTTTTATACTCATAGATTGTAAGATCAGGAAAGATCATAAGCAAGCTTAGAAGTAATGTTATCTGTGATTCTGTAAAAAGTGTTTAAGTACTCTCATACTTGAGACTTAAAGCTGTCCTGAAGCAATGTTTTACTTACTGCCACACAAGCCACACCCCATGTCTGGCCCCTAAGAAACAGGAAAAATGCCTCTCTCTGACTGCCCAGATATGTGCTTTTTCCATCTTATCCTCAGTCCAAGTATCAGATGATAAAAGGGAGCCCACTCCACAACTGAATGACTCCACAACTGAAAGATTTTCAAGGAAGATGACTCACTGACATTTTTCAACAGGAAATGATTGCTAAGAATTAGGTATACAAAAAGATAAGTTGGAATAAATGACTATTTCAGGGTCTTGTGGTAGATATTGATTCTGGTGAGTTTGAAACAAATCCCAAAATATGAATTGAATTTTGGCATCAGACACTTTTTTTTTTTCTTCATTTGAATGGCTCATCCTATCCGGGTATTTGATAACTCGGGACAAGCTACAGATTTTTGGTAATTTTTTAAAAGGTTTGATTTCCTTAAGGTCTCAGTAGAAAAGGTGGACAATCATACATGTTCAGCAGTGAAGTGACATATTTTTGTCTTCCCATTTCCATTGTGCAAATACACTGCATGCAAATGTCTCCTTAGCTCTAATTTTCTCCCAGTAGGTACTTCCAAATCAAAATTTAAATTCTATAGATTTACCAGAAGTTTTTCATCTAAATGATTATTTCTGCTGGGGTTTCTTGATTCTCATGTTTCAGGTAGATTTTGTGGGGAGGAAAAATGATACTGCAATTATCAGAGAGAGAATTGAATCCTTTTGGATATTTGATGTGAATCTTAGCTGTTATTGGGATTCCCTTGTGGCTCAGCTGTGAAGAATCTGCCTGCAATGCAGGAGACCTGGGTTCAGTCCCTGGGTTGGGAAGATACCCTGGAGCAGGGAAAGGCTACCCACGGCAGTATTCGGGCCTGGAGAATTCCAGGGACTGTATTCCATGGGGTTGCAAAGAGTCAGACATGACTCTCTGAGTGACTTTCACTTGGCTTTATTTGTTATCAAATTAATTTGAATTCAGTTATATACTGAAATAGAGGTAGGTATTGAGCTGAAACCACTCTTTTCACCGAAAACTTGTTCTATTTAGGTTTCTCCTTTCTTTGGTCTGTGTCTACAAGTTCTGAACATAGGAGTCAGTCTTATTTTTTACACGAAAAAGATCCTTTATATTAAAAGGAGAGCAGTCCTACCTAACAAGCTGAAAATATAAGATGTTTCTAGGGAATTTTTTGTAGAGCCCTTTACAGCCAGGTAGAGATTATACTTTATATTATTATACTTTATATAGTGCCTAGTATGTATTCAATCAATGCTACTGGTAGTAAGAAAAATCAGCATTTGGGTTAATTGATTAACAGGTAGAAGATTATTTAATCCTTTGGATGATACACTCAGTGAAAAGTTTGAAACAATTATAACCCAATAGATTCTTTTTAAATTATTATTATTGTTGTTTGATTTTGACTGTGCTGGGTCTTCACTGTGACACGTGGTCTTTCTCCAGGTGCTCTGCATAGGCTTATTGCCCTGCGACATGTGAGATATCAGTCCCCCCAAAAGGGATTGAAGCTGAATTCCCTGCATTGGGAGGCAAATTCTTAACCACTGGACCACCAGGGAAGTCCCTCAATAGGTTGTTGTTTCAATGATCTTTGAAACTAATAGGGTTATCTCTTGCTAAGTTTTTCTGCTTCTGGGCTCTCCTGTTATTGGGGCTTTAGCATGTTTCACTCAAGAAATATGATGAATATGAATCTCGCACTTTTTCCTTGGACTTCCAAAATCCAGAACAGCTCTGTGATGAAAGGAGCTAGTGTCAATCGTTGATCATTGTATTTCTCAAGCCATTAGGAAGCTGCCTGCCACACGTTGTTGTTGTTGTGTAATCACTAAGTTGTGTCTGATTCTTTTGCATCCCCATGGACGTAGCCTGCCAGACTCCTTTGTCCATGGGATTTCCCAGGCAAGAATACTAGGGTGAATTGCTCTTTCCTTCTCCAGGGGACCTTCCAGACCCACGAATCAAAGCCACTTCTCCTGCAAAGGCAGGGAGATTCTTTACTACTGAGCCACAAGGGAAGTCTCCCCTGCCACATGTTAGGAGCCCCAATAAATGTTGACTGATTGTGTTACTCTGAGTTCTGCAGAGAAACTCATGAGATTATGGAGACTGAGAAGTCCTCCTGCAGCTTGCAAGCTGGAAACCCAGGAAAGCAGACGGTGTCAGTGCTAGTTCAAGTCTTAATCTGAACGCATGAGAAACCTGTTGTCCCAGCTCAAAGTTGGGCAGAGAGAATGAATCCTCTTACTCCATCCTCTTGGTTTGTGCAGGGCTTCAGTGGACTGGATGAGCCCCACCAGTAATGGGGAGGGTAGTCTTCTTTCCTCTGATTCAAATGTTACTATTCAAATCAGTCTACTGATTCAAATGTTAATCTCATTTAGAAACATTTCACAGATACACTCAGAATAACGTTTAAGCAGAAGTCTTAGCACCCATGGCCTACTTATATCCACGTATGAAATTAACCACCACACTGACCGACTGAATAAGTGAATGAATGAAAAGTACTTTGAAAAGTCCCATAAGATGATGTAATCAGTGTTGGTAGAGATTTGTGGCAGGGTTATCTAGAGAACCTAGATAAAGTAGGGAAGGGCTGGTGACAGTGACTTGATGTAAATCAAAAAGTCATATGACTTTAAGAGCTTGCTTTTCTGTTGTTTGGATGATTTACCTGCATTGAAACAAGCCCAGTTTACAGGTTGGCCCAGCAAGTATCAGCCACATTCATAATCAGCTTTCATGAATGTTGTGACCATTTGTTAGCCATGCGTAATGAAATTTAAGCTTGATGGAAAGCCTGAGCCTGAATTCTGTAAAATTATTCATTGCTATTGATTATAAACCAATCTCAGGTTTTGTAATAAGAATTTTATCTGCAAAGTAGAGAATGGAAATAAAGTTATTGTCAAAGCCTGTGGAGGTAAACATCTTTTCATGAAAATCAATATGCTTGTGAATAGTTTTTCTATTTTTAAATCCACAATGAATAGAGGGTTAGAATTATTAGCAAAATGTCCCTTTGTATACTTTCAGATATACTTGTTCTAGACCAAAAAAAATGGAAAAAATAATTTTCCTCACTTTAAAAAATATTAACAGTTTTATATGGTTGTATTATGTTAAGTATGCAGGATATACCATAATTTGCTTAAGCCATCATCAGTTGTATACTTAGCTCATTTTCTAATGTTCACTATTTTAAATAACGCTGTACTGAATAATTGTGCATGTATGTGCATATAACTTTTTTCTTCATATGTTTATGGAAAGATTCCTAGAAGTGAAGTTCTTGAGTTCCGTTGTTATGATATACATTGATGAATCACTTTTCAAAGGTAGTATATCAACTCGTATGACAAAAATGGCATTGATGTTCAATATGATTTGATTAAATTTGAAAAAGAATCTCTCTCTGTGAATACAATACCATGTAACTTTGAGGAAGAGGTGATATAGCTCTGTTCATTATTTACTCGTGTTCTGGGAAATACACATAATATAATAGCTCAGAAGGATGAGGAAAAATAGTTATTAACTTGCTACCTGGAAACATACTCCTAAAATCTGCCTCTGTTGACCCCAGAGTTCACAAAAGACATGGATGGGCCAAGCTGAATCATGCTTGACTGATTGTGGATAATGGAGTCAAGAGACAGTGGATGGAGCTGTTAGTTACGTGGGTGTAGTTCATGCATGAGAACAGTCTCCAAGGGAAGGTTAGGCAGGCCCTGAAACCCAACTCTAGATTTGCTAGCCAATCCCATGGAAGACTTTTGTAAACTTATCCCCTCAAAGAGAGCACCCTTTTCAAATTTTTACAAAGGTGTGATGTTGGCTACCAGAGGCCCTAAGGCTGCTATTAACAGGGGTGACTTGGAGAATCCTGAATTGCTCCAATGGATAGGAAGGCCAAGAATCTAGCAAGGCTAGCTGATGAAATGATGATAGACCTCTATTCAAACTGGCTCTTGACCACTCATGGATTACAGGAGTTCCCAAAATGACCACTTGGTTCCAAGTCTAATGTGTAATCAGTTTTCAGAGATCTGGGAAAATACCAGCCCGTTAGAGAGTGTTTTATTTATGCATGTATTTTTGGCTATGCCGGGTTTCTATGCTGCACACAGGCTTCCCCTGGTTGCAGTGAGCAGGGGATGCTCTTTAGCTGCCGTGTGTGGGCTTGTCGTTGCTGTGGCTCCTCTTGATGCAGAGCACGGGCTCTGGAGCACAGGCTCCATACTTGTGGCCCGTGGGCTTAGTTGCCCTACAGCATGTGGGTTCTTCCCGGACCAGGGATGGAACCTGTGTCCTCTTCATTGAGAGGTGGATTCTTGGCCACTGGAGCCACCAGAGGCGTCCATAGAGTGTTTATGTTGAATGAACCACATGGGTGATTCTGAGGAGGTCTTATATGATGACCTATTTCTCCCTATTTTTTTTTTTTTTCTGGCCAAGGAAATGAGTTCTTTGAGTGCTTCTAATCTTGCAGAGCTGGACAAACTGTGTCATTTGCCTACAGTTTTCTTCCCCTTTCACAGTTCTTCTGTTACATCCTTCTGAGTTCAGTTGGTTGGCCACATGGATATTTCTTCGCAGACCACACACTGGAGGAGGGTGACTGGTACCCGCCAGACTCACTTCCTAGATTTGGTTTACAATGCCTCATTCCAGTCACCGCTCTTCAGCCAACCACCTAGGAGCCTGTCATTTCACCAGTGAAAATGAAGGTGCTAAAACAAAAGCAAAAACTTGGGGGAAAAAATAAAGAAGGGAAATGATAAGTCTCAGAGGAACATAGAGAAATATGCTTATAATATATTCTAAGAATCCTTTGTTGGTCTTCTGGCTGCTGAAAAGCAACCAAATCTGGAAAACCTCTCTTTGAATTATGTCCGTTCTCTTCCCTTGGGCTAATTTGAAAATTAAAAGGGGGCAAACAAGGTCTGGCTTTGAAGGGACGTAGCTGTGCGGTTTTAATTTGGCGCAAACAAAGCATTGAAGGCAGCTCTCCTCTGGCAGTCGTAGGATATGACCACGTTGCTGAATATTTAAAAGACAGGGTTTGCAACCGCAAGGTCTGTCCCCCGATTGATGTCTGTTTTTATTAAATGAACTTTAATTACTTAATAATTAGCCCTTCTATAGGAGGAGGCAGGGATCCTGATAGTCTGCCAACGAGGCCAGAGAGCAAATCAGAAGCATGTGCCACGTTGAGATTAGAATTTAAAAGAAGGAATAGGCCCAGCCTGGGGGCACTGTGGGTGGAGAGGCCTCCCAGGAGAGCCTTGGCATAAACCTGGAGTGGAATATTTCCACTTAAGCTTAAAAAGCAAAAGTAGTTTAGGTTTAAGTGAATGAGAGTGCAAGTCTAAGCTCTTCAAACTTGGTGACTACCCTCAAGGAAAGATTTCTCTCCTACCCCATGTGGGGGGTATGTGTGTGTGTGTGTGTGTGTGTGTGCGTGCAGGTGTGCATGGGTAGAAGGGTGCAGAGAGACTATTGTTCTCATCATTTTAATTCCGAGAGCCTAACACTTTTGATGTCCCTGCAGATTTACCAGCTTTGTATTCATTGCCATGGTGATTTTTTACCTCATTTTTTAGCATCACAAAGGAAAAGCCCAAATGAAAAATGTTTGCTGCTTTGCTATTAACATTTCTACTGCCCAGCTGACAGCCAACAGTTTGGTTGTGCTGAGCTCCTGGAAAAAAATATATATATATATTGACCAGAGCCTGACTGAAAACTGAAGCCACTAGCCAGCCTGTCCCAGCTGGGACAGGGCTGGTCCTGAGACCATTGATAAGCTTGTTTCCCAGGACAGTGATTTGAAGGATGAATGGGGAAATCTTGTTAGAAATATCACGGTTCCACAGTTTAAACTTATTGGGCTTAGAAAATTTTCATGGATGCAATAGACATTTGCCCTCCCCACCCCTCCAGTCTTTTCAAATGAAGATCTCTATGGGTTGACTTTGTATGTTTAATAGCTTCAACCCTTTTTCACTTTCCGTGAAGAAATCGTTTTCTCCCTGTCTTTATGTTCTTCTTCCCAGATTTCCCAGTGTATGAGAGTCTGGGATATTTGCCTAATCAATCATACATATCTTTTCATTCAACATATACTGATGGATGATGATATGCCATGCACTGGGCTAAGTGTTCAGAGTACAGAATAAAATAGAACCAACTCTACTTATCTGGAATTTACAGATTAGCTGGGAAGATGGCTATTAAATTAATTCCACAGTTAATAAGTTATAACTGAAGTAAATGTTGCAAAGGAGGCATATAGGAATAATTCTATCTAGATTTGGGGAAGGCGCCTCTGGGGACGTGAGAATTCTGGTACTGTGCTGGCACTATTAAATACCAGGTAATTAAGTCTTAGTATAGTTAGTAAATGTTCTAGAAAAGAATTGTAGTTCTGGCTGTTTATCAGGCCTGAGCAACATTTAACAAAGTAACCTATATAAATAGATACTTAATGAATCCTTTTAGTGTTAAAATTAGTGTTAGAGAATTAGGAAGGATCATTCACAGAAACTGAAATTAACAGGGAACACCCATTTCCCCTTGTTACACTCATAATGGCTATATATCTCTTGCTGACATTTAATGCTTCCTATACAACTGTGATTAGGAGAGTTGACATCAACAACATTCCTAATGTTGAAGGCCAGGCACTTTTACTATTAGCAGCTTATAAAATTTGAGTTATTAGTGTCTGTGTTTATCGTTCTTCATCATCTCACCAGAAATAAAATGGAGTCACCACATATACGTGCCTGCCTTGTCCACATGTGAAAACAGTATGTTCTTTCCTTATTTATTATGGTTCCTGCACTGCAGATGGATCCAGACTCCCGATGAATAATTTTAGTACCTATGTGTAGGATAAATTTCAGTTGATAAATTAACATGTGCATCAAAGTTAATGTTTCTGTATGGTCTAGAATGAATTGTTCTTGCTAAACCATAGCGTCACATCTCCAGGTCTGTCCTCTTAGTAATAGGTGCTGATCTTTGTTAGTATACAGAGGTGCAGAGAATGTGTAAACCTGTCAGTTAGCTGTGATGAGAATTCTCTGGCAAGCCCAGGTATTCTTAGATATAATGGTGTCTTAGAATCCTGGGCCAGGCTAACCAAGAAGATAGGAACCTTGACTACATTTCATTCTTGCAAACAGCCTTCCCTCAAGGCTAACAGTGAAAGGCTTCCATAGAAACACCAACCATAGGTTCATGTGCTAATTTGCAAAATTCTTCAGACTGAAGTTTGTAAGAATTCTATCTGGGGCAGAGTGTACTTACTAAAAGGAGTTTACAAGTATTATGCTGATACCTGGGGATTGAAGAGCCAGGAGGTACTGTTATATAAAAGAAACTCTTTTGGGGACATTTTCACTTAGCTTGGGAAAATAGGATATTTTAAAGAGTATCATTCAGGACAAAACTTTTTTTAAACAATTGTACATAATGTAAACATTTGAATAAGTTTGCTTCCAAGTTCCATCTGTAAGGTAACAATAGTTACTCACTTAAAGAGCTGTTGTGAGAATTAAAGGATGTAATTTATAAAGGAACTTAGGATAGGATCAATGATAAAACTTAGGTTTCTTGTGTCATTGATCTGGATCTAATAGTTCTCCAATGAGTCACACTGCATGAAGTTTGAGTTGATGGTTCTTGTGATATGTAGACCCTGAGGCCAATATTGAGGGTTTATTTAGGGTTTTCTGTTCTTTGGATTTGTCATTTTGGTATTGTTTTGGTATTGTTTCTCCTTTTACAGACTGATGTCAAATGGAGGAAAGGAACAACAATTAAAAAAAAAAATGCTGTCTATTCTTGGCCAAAAGTGGGACATTCCCAGAGAGAAGAGGGAGGCTCCACTTGGTTTTTAAAATTACCAGAAGCCCTGTCCCAGAATTCAGTCCAGTTGGTTGATGCCAAGTCAAAAAGGCATCCTCTAATGGTTAGAGATGATCAGTTGCTATTTATGGTTTTATGGTAACCTTTGAAATGTCCTGTTTTGGGGGGTTTTTTGAATAAGCCAAGATCTGGCTAAATGATGAACCACAGAAGTGACCCAAGGTAATCTGGCACCCAGGTATATTATTTGCCATCCCAAACTACCACAGAGTAGGTTAAAAAGTGATAAACCAGCACTCAAATGCAATTATCAAAATTTGCAGGCTTGCAATAGTCTACATAGACACAGAACCTCAGTAAATATCTATATTTTTTTTTTCTTTCAGTAGGTATTTGCTATACTCTGTGGACTGAAAAGCACATATACAAACATGTAAATACTGATCATCCTTTTATTTATACCATCAACTGTCATACTATCTATACATCCTTCAAAAATTCAAAGGGTTGAGAGATGCTTTCCAGTAAGTAAGATTAAGGAAAAGAGAATTTTTTGACTTAGTACCCTAAGAAGGACTACAGCGTTGGTAGGCAGATGTTAGGGGAGAAGATATACCTCTTTAGAGGAAATATCATGAGAAATGCCATCAACAAGGAGCCAAGTCTAGGCCTGGTCAATAGATCTGAGTATTCTTTTGTGGGAGTTGTGGAAGATCAGCCTAGAAAGAACACTGTGTGGATTCTTGGGTAACCGGATATTTGTCTAGTACTTTCTAAGTACTAGAAAGTGGAATTTTAGAGTTTCTTGAGTGAAACCAAAACTTTTGGTGATTTAGAAACACTAATCTTTTGACTATGTTTAGGATGGATTTAGGTGAGAAAAGGGTAGTGATAGGAAATACCATTCTTGCTATGATTGTTGTTTAGTTGCTGAGAAATGTCCTGCTCTTTGCAACCCTATGGACTGTAGCCTGCCAGGCTTCTCTGTCCAAGGGATTCTCCAGACAAGAATGATGGAGTGGGTTGCCATTTCCTTCTCCAAGGGATCTTCCTAATCCAGGGATCAAACCTGCATCTCTTACATTGTCAGGCAGATTCTTTACTACTGAGCCACCAGGGAAACCCCCCATTATGATTACAGTTAGTCAAGTGTGATCCAATGAGTTGAGCCATGCTTTTTCCATGAAAAGGCTCTTGATGAGCAGGTAACTTTTTCATAAATATATAATTAAAATTATTCCTGTGTCTTTATATTGAATTAGAGCATTAAATGACTTATGAAAATACTGTATTTCATCCCTATAAATTGCAGTGAGTTTAATGTTTATAACTAGGTGCTTGTACTTATGCCTTGAAAATATAGTACTAAGTTGATAGGCTATAACTTCTTCTTTTAATATTGTTTCTGGTTTGTTACACTGCCGTGAGATGTGAGTGCGCAAAGGTAGCACAATATCAGGAGCACTGATTCAAGCCATATAGAACCTCGTAAACTTAGAATTGCTTTTTGATATGTGGGGTTTCTTTTGTAGAGACAAAAAGGGAAAGCTACAAATCATGTTTATAATTTCTCACTATGTCAAATAATCCACTATTTGAAGTTTTCAAATGTTGTTTCATTAAATTTTAAGTTAGAGTTGATCCCCAACCTCCTGTTTATTAAGATCCGAAATCACCATAGAATGCATAGTGAATAAGCATGCACAGTAGTAGCCAATTCCGTTAAGCCTAATTATATTCATATACAGTCTCATGCCTCATCTATGATTCTTCGGGCTGATGAAGTTTATATAAAGGAATCGTCTGTTGAGTACAGTTTGAATTGCTCTTTCAATTTATGTTGTATTCTAAGTCTAGAACTCTGCAAGTGAATTTTTGAAATACCACAGGCATTCAGATGTAAAATACGTGTTTAGAATTTTATCCAGTGTGCGTTAACTTGTACAGGATCATATATATGAATAGATAAAAGTATCTAGATATTCTGTCAACTGATCACAAATGTTTTATTCTTATCTACTTTGTATAAAATGTATAACTCATAGGTGTGGGTAAATTATTCCCAAGTTATGTTTCCTTAACTATAAAATAAAATGCTAAGGATGAACACCAAGAAGAACATTATCAAATAAACAAGTCAGAAATATGTTTTAAAAATATCTTGACTCATGTAACTGTCATGACATCTGGCCACTTCTCATTGCAGATTTGCTTTATGTAATGTATATAAACCATTCTCTGTTCAAGTACATGCTTTAAATCCATATTGAAGCTAATCAGTAGTAGATTAAGATGCTTTCTTTTGAATGAGCTCAAGATTCTACACTGCAAATAGCTTGGAAACTGGACTTTGAACAATGAGGCTGGGCATAAGTTCACTGATTTCTTTTGGTCTTCATTCAGTATTGGATCCAGCATAGTTATAGATTAGTTCCAGTTAGCTAAATAAGGAGAAAAGTAAGCATATGGTTGGCTCCCACTGTAGAAACATCTGCACTGCTGAGACAAACTCATAGCTCCATGGATCCAGACTCCAGATGAGTAATTTTAGTACCTATGTGTAGGATAAATTTCAATTGATAAATTAACATGTGCATCAAAGTTACTGTTTCTGTATGGTCTAGAATGAATTGTTCTTGTTCTTGCTAAACCATAATGTCACATCTCCAGGTCTGTAGGTCTGTTTATGAGTGTGACTATAAAAAGTGGCATACAATCTTTGGCAACCTTTATTTATTCTGAATATGATATTGATGTGATTTCTTTTTTCATGAATTCAGCTATCTTGTGGCTCAAAAGAATAATCTCTGAAAGGGACATGAAATATTACTTTAACCTAGAATATGAGACTTCTCCACAGCAATGCTGATTGTCTCCCATGTTAAATTATGATGTTTTAATGTAGGCTGTTTTGCCTTCACACTTTTCACCCCAGCAAGATTTTTATCAGATGACCTGGAGAATTAGGTCTGTAAGAATTAATAAACCCCCAAATAAAATTAACAGTATTTCACACTGAACACATTAGAATTTGTTATTGACTAAACATTGGTAGAAAGTTTCCTTACAAAATTTAAACCAAGACCTAGGAAATTTTGGCCTAGTTAAAATAAATCTATAAAATAAAAATTACAGTAATATAAATATGAGCAGAAAAACTTGACATGAAACCCAAACTGATGAATGAATCAAATCTTATTGTGAAATGCATGTACAATGAAACCAACCCCAGTAAAATTAAAAAAAAAATAGACTATAACTGTGATGAATAGAAGATAAATCAAGAAATTAAAATTGTTAATTCGAATTCACTCTAGAAAGTAAAATTGCAAAGATCCATCAGTGGTGACAAAATTTATTCAAATATGTTTGCAATCATAAAGAAATGCTTTCATGGTCAAAGCATTAGAGTCCCAAATAATGTTCATAGAAGGAGGTTCAAGATGGCAGGCTCCAAATATCTTCTGCCTTTTTATATGCAACACCATGGTGGAGGAGGCTTCTCTCTCACCATGCTTTATGCTCAGTAGTGGTCAGTTTTTATTTATTTTTTGTCTTTTCTTTTTTCCCTACCTTTGCTTAATTATCTATGTATCTTTTTACATGTCATTTCAAATGAACATCACAGTAGTTGTATGTGCTGAATTCACTGTTATCCCATTGTATAGCCCAAAGAAACAAAACAAGTTACTGGAAGACTCACACAGAGTAGGTGGCCCAGACAGGCTAGAATTTAAAAAATAGTCTAATTCCTACTTAAACATTTTTTCATTCCGCCACAGCATAACTGACAAATTCTGATGATCATTTATCTTAAGCAGTCAATCTATGAAAGATTATTCTCTGTTACTATATTTGATGGTTAATATGGCCCATCTTTCTTGAAACTGCTTTTGTTATTCAATCAGTCGTGTCCGACTTTTTGCGACCCCGTGGACTGCAGCACACCACACTTCCCTGTCCATCACCAACTCCCAGTTTTCTTAAACTCATGTCCATCGAGTTGGTGATGCCATCCAACCATCTCATCCTCTGTGGCCCCCTTTTCCTCCTGCCCTCAATCTTTCTCAGCATCAGGGTCTTTTCTAGTGAGTCAACTCTTTGCATCATGTGAGCAAAGTACTTTTACTTTGGTTTTCTATCAAGAATGCAGGTGTGATTACCTTATGTGGGGATGATTGTGACTCATCTGAAAGATTTATTTTTCATTCTTTCTGTTTCTCCTAGGACCCCTGAGGTTCCTCTCCCAGACAGAATCTGTCACTGCCTTCATGGGCGACACAGTGCTGCTAAAGTGTGAAGTCACTGGGGAACCGATGCCAACAATACACTGGCAGAAAAACCAGCAAGACCTGACTCCCATCCCTGGCGACTCCCGCGTGGTGGTCTTGCCCTCCGGAGCCTTGCAGATCAGTCGACTTCAACCGGGGGACATTGGAATCTATCGATGCTTAGCCCGGAATCCAGCCAGCTCAAGAACAGGAAATGAAGCAGAAGTCAGAATCTTATCAGGTATTGCAGTGTTCTTTATTCTCATCACAATTATATTTTCTAGAGTAGTTTGAATAATTTTTCCTTGAACACGTATTTGGTGGTAGTTTTTAAGTTCTGTATTGTTTATTGGGTTTAGTTTTATATTGTTTTCCTTCTCATCTAACTGAACCATTAGAAGAGGATATGCCAAAAGCTTTTCTTATCTTTCTGTGTCTTGTGGGAGAACTTTCCAGAGAAATGGGTATTTTCGTTATGTTTGACTTCATTCACTCACTCATCCCATTAATACTTAACAAGTGCTTATTTGTGCAAAATCCATTGCTAAACATTGTTATTTTTTTTTTTTAATTTTCCTTTGATAATAGTCTAAGAGGTAGTTACCTCTATCCCTCATTTCAGAGAATGAGGTGAGGTTTAGCAAGGTTAAGAGCCTTCCCCAAGTCAATACTGAACATTCCTATGCTTGTCCATGTAGGCACTCATTTCTGAGAAGCATTGCGCTAAGTGTTAGGGATCCAGAAATGACTAAGAGTGACACAGAGCCTGGATTTCTTGAGTTCTGGACACAGAAGTAGCTACAGTCAAGTGTGATTGTTATCATGATAAAGAAAGCTGTTTCTCTCCATCTCTCATCTCCATGTCTCTTCCCTGCAAAATCCTTAAGACTCTGGGCTCATTTTTCTCTCCTAAATAATCGATGATTGGAATGGACATTTTTTTAAGATCTTGTCCAATAACTGCTACCTTCTTACGGCTGTGTACTGGGCTAGCCAAAATGTTCGTTTGGGTAGGTTGTAACATCCCAAACGAACTTTTTGGCCAGCTCGGTAATATCTACTTTCTCATTTAATTTTACTTCTATGATTTGCTTGGACTCATTTGTGAGACTCGCAAAAAAAGCAACACTTAAGTAATTGTGACAGACTCGCTGTCAAAGCTCTGACTTTGGCTCTGTCTCAACATCCTGGGTGTAATTATTACAAGTCACTCAGCTAAGTAGAGGGTAACATCCATATGTCATTCCAAATGCAAACTGGTAATTCAATTGAAAGTTTCCAAGACTTTAGTAAGGATGTCTCTAAAACCTCTTCTAACTCTTTTGTGGACTCTCTGTCACAGGGGTAGTGACAATTTAATTGTGTCAATAACCATCAGTGACACTGTGTTCTTCCATTCTCTGGGCAGCAACAGATGCAAATGTAGTGTTTATTCCCAGCACGTGCATGCATTTATTTAGGCAGCCATTAGATACACAAAAATTTTAAATATTTATATTCACATAGCCTAAATAATGTATCTTGGTCAATCAGATGAGAAACCCAGGTAAGCCACGTGGAAAATTGGCAAGAATATGTTTGATTATCTTAATATGACCAAGAAGTCTATTTTCTAGTGGTGTTAAGGGATAAAGTTGGACTAATTAAATATTAAATCTGAAAGGGAAACTTTTGAAAGACATAGAAACATAATCATCAAATCACCGTTTATATTTATTTGTTCACTGTGTGAAACACATTTGCATTGTAATCCATGGGGATTTATTTAAAACCAAATTTCATATTGTTATCCAGCTAAAGTCAAGAATACATAAGTGTACTTTGGAGGTGTATGGGTATTTCTTACCTGGATAAAAACTACTATTTTTAAAAATTATTGCATCTAATGAGTATATTTCTGTGAGTTTTATGAATTCAAATAAAAATTCTACAAGGGAGTTATGAGCTTAAGTACCAAACAGACCTGTGTTATTAGCATACTTGATGAAGCCTGTCTCCTATACTATTGACCCCATAAAGAATCTGTTGAATGGCCACGTTTGTCCCATTTATCCCCAAGATTGCAAGTTGGTTTAGAGGTCAAATCTATCACAAGTACAAAATTGAGTGAGAGAATGAATAAATGGATGAATGCTCAATTTCAGCTTTTTTAGTTGCCATTGTGATTTTTCTCATTTTTAAAATCATGCCAATGCTTTCTGAATCAATTTCTACTTTCTAGAAGTACCAATTTGAGGAAGTCATAATTGCATAGGTATATTGCCCATTCTCTATATGAACATACATTTAATAGGGTAAGATAAACTCAGTTAAAATAGAAGCCCATCATATTAGTAACATGACTTAGAAGCATTAATGTGACCTGTATTGTTACAACTCTTTAAAAAATAAATTTTCCACAGTCATTTAAATATTAGGTTGATGAATGAATACATCTATTTATGATTTAGTTTGAAATATAAATGCTAATTTGAAGTTTTGCAACTTGGTTCAACACTTGTTTTTTTACCACAATTCATAGAGTATTTTCATTTTGTGATGTGTGTGGAGAGTTATCCATTTCTAAAAAGCATATAATTTGATATCCTTATTCAAATTTATTAGCATACATTTCTGGTTGTCACTTCTATGTATCAGGTGTCTAATATCACCAAGTAACTAAGATTCATAAAATTCAGATTTTAAGAATTAATGAATTGTTTTGAAATACTGTGTTTCAGCAAGCAGTTGAAGTTTATTCACTACACAAATACTTTGTTCAATAAACTTTTGAGTGAATCTTATGTACTTGCCATCACACAGGTTGCTAGGGATACAAAGTTGAAGATAATGCCCCCCAAAAGTATCTCTAGTGGGGGAAACAGACAAAGCAAGTAGACAGTGTTTTGGAAGAAGAAATATGGAGTGCCATTGAATTAATAAAGAAACACCAATGTGCCAGTCTTGAAGAAAAAGTAGTAGCTAGGCAAAGAGAAGATTACACCAGGAGGAAAGAGCCACATCAGCAAAACCAAGAGAAAAGAGAGAAACTTTTCTGTTTGGTTTAACTGGGCCATGAGGCACAGGAAGTATTGGTGGAAAAGCTGGAAGCAAGGGTGATAAACCGCAGGAAGCAGGATGTGGTAGAATGTGCAGCATTAATTCTGGAGAGAATTGATAAAAACTGCTACTAAAGTGATATCAGAAGGGGTTGAGAAGGGCAGCTGGACGGGGGGATATTAATGACAGGTCTTGGAGACTTACCGAATGTAACTTAAGAGGGAGGTTATGGCATTCTCAGTTAAAGCTAGGTAGCAGCACTTTCCCTGAAATTAGGGGCAAGGTGGTGATGCCACTGCAGTTCAAATCAGATTACAAAGTTTAAAAAAAACTTTCCCATCACATTGTATATTTTCAAGGTTAAATGAATAATTCTTTCTTTCATTTAAAGATGGAAAAAGTAACTCATTTAATCTGCCGATTAATGTTTTAAGACAAAAATAAAATTAAGAGGAATTGTACATTTTTAACAGAGTGAGGTTATGTTAAAGAAATTATTTTTGGGGGGGGAGAATATTTATAACAAAACGCTAAAGAAGAGTTGAAATGGTTTAAAATGTCTCATTGTCTGTGATGGAGAACATAGAGATTGAAGCAGCCATTATGATTGTCAAGTTCATTTTATACAGATTTCATCATGTCTGAGTGCCAAACAGTAGATTGAATTGCTGAATTATAAATCTGCTTTGGGCACTAGGTTGAGTAAAATAACTGGCCTATACACTGGAACTCTGATTTCAGTTTTCTTAATGACCTAATTGAATTGATCAATTGGTAATTCAGTCTGTTGTTCATTTGTTTAACTATAATTAGATGACTGTAGGTCCTGGATAGACTTGAACTAAATACCTGTGTAATTAGAGACATTGGCTTTTAATGGAATAAATTGGACTAAAATATACTTTGAATGACTTTTCTTTATAATATTTATTTTTATTGGACTAAATTTTAATAAAAAATCATTCCAAAAGGCATATTATTTAGAAGGAAAACCATGTTTGGGAGTTTTAAAAGAGTTTCAGAATTTGTTCATCAAGAAAAATTTATTATTAACTGATAGGTGCATTAAACTTTTTAGTTTGATTTAAGGTTACCTATATATATTTCAAAGTTAATTACACTTTGCTACCATTTAGCTGTATAATTTCTACAAAAGAATGGTCTGTAGAGGAAATCAAAGAAGACATGTTCTTTGTTTTGAAATTTACCGTGGAACCAGAAAGTTAATTCATGTAGCCATGTGGCTAACATAACGCAAGGAATGGTAAATTTAGGTAAACCTCTCTAGTTTCAAATTGATACAGACAAGGAATACATCAATTCTAGATGGAAAATTTGCAAGGCCTTTATAGGGATGATTACTGTTCGAGATCATCAGGAGGTAACCATTTGTAGAATGATAAGAGCAGATGATAAATCTGGAATTAGAAGCTGAAGCCACCTTATGAAGAACCTTGAATCCCATGTCTAGGAAGTTAGACTTGATACTATTCACTTTATTGGTGATTGGGAATGCTCAAAGGTTTTTGAGCAATGAATTTCATGGCAGAAACACACACTCAGGAAAACAAACACGGAAGTGAAGAACACATCACATTAATGTTTTACCTGATATTTTGGGATCATACTTAATGTTTTTTCCTGTGTTGAAGGATTTTCCCATTGTTTGCTCTCTTTTTTTAGGCTACTTTTGAATAAAACTATTCCCTAAGCCATGCTATAAACAGGGTGAAATAATTTCTTATGCTTCTCTTTTATATGTGCTTAGAAAAGAGCAATGTTCATCACAGCACTGTTTACAATAGCTGGGACATGGAAGCAACCTAGATGTCCATTGGCAGATGAATGGATAAGGAAGTTGTGGTACATATGGAGTATTACTCAGCTATTAAAAAGAACACATTTGAATCAGTTCTAATGAGGTGGATGAAACCAGAGCCTATTATACTGAGTGAAGTAAGTCAGAAATAAAAACACCGATACAGTATATTAACACATATATATAGAATTTAGAAAGATGGTAATGTCTTTAGACGTTAGGGTCTTTAGAAATACTCTATACACGAGACAGCAAAAGAGACAGATATAAAGAACAGACTTTTGGACTCTTGAGAGAAGGCAAGGTTGGGATGATTTGAGAGAATAGCATTGAAACATGTATATTCAGTTCAGTTCGGTTGCTCAGTCGTGTCCGACTCTTTGCGACCCCCTGTATCACAGCACGCCAGGCCTCCCTGTCCATCACCAACTCCCAGAGTTTACTCAGACCCATGTGCAGCGAGGCAGTGATGCCATCCAACCATCTCATCCTCTGTCATCCCCTTCTCCTCCTGCTTCCAATCCGTCCCAGCATCAGGGTCTTTTCCAATGAGTCAGCTCTTCGTATGAGGTGGCCAAAGTACTGGAGTTTCAGCTTCAGCATATTGCCGTATGTCAAATAGATCAGAAGTCCAAGTTTGATGCATGAAACAGCATGCTCAAAGCTGGCGCACTGGGCCAACCCAGAGGGATGGGATGGGGAGGGGCGTGGGAGGGGGGTTTGGGATGGGGCCACAGGTACACCCATAGCTGATGCATGTCAATGGGCAAAAACCACCATAATATTATAGAGTAATTAGCCTCCAATCAAAATAAATAAATTAGTTTTTTAAAAAAGAGAAAAATAGAAGACCATATTATTTTTTAACCAAGGGAAGTTTGTGTTTCCTAAGTATTATACCAGATATAATCCAGATTATATGAAGGGGTTAGCTTGTGGGATATCATATATATTTCAGTGGATTAGGTTCACATTGAATTACTACTGATTAATCAATGAATATTTAAAATTCCCAGTTTGAACTATTGTTATAATAAAATTTGTAAAGCAAGCGGGGAGCCTGACATGAAAGTACAAGTCTTGGTCTCTCTACTTGCTGGCTGTGCAGTTAGAGCAAATTGCTTAATCTAAGTCTACATTTTTTAACCTTCCTAAATGTAGACAGTAACATCATACATTTCATAGGGTGGTTATGACGCTTCAATTTTATTGGCCAAGTGCAATGTCTGGGATTGCCAAACCCTTAGTAACTATCATGATTACTGTGGCATCCTAGAAATTCCAACTTTAAAGATTTTGATTCTCATGTTAAGATTATCTTTCTGATGAGAATTTACTTGACTTTGATTCTGGATATCTGAACATTCATTTACCCACTGGTAGTTAATTGCACATGGTTTGTGCTGCTTATCCACAGTAGTCTCTTTCTGCATTTCCTTTACACATCTGTTAGAAGTCAGAGTATCCCGCATCTATTTCCTCTCTAGTAACTCATTGATATGTGATTTGAACCTTACCTGTCCATCAACATCATTTATTTGGCTATATGAGATATTGCAAAAGGGACTGACTTAGAAATAAGGTTTAGCAGATGGATAAGACTTCTTAGTATGTGTTCTTTATTAATTATTGCCAATTATTTTAATCCTCTAAAATTTTTATTTTGTTTATCTGTTAAGAGGTTGCAGTAGGTCAGCCTTTCCAAATCTTCTCACTACCAGGAATCATTCTTATTGTTTTATGCACATTCATCCCCAACTCTGCCTTTATGACTGTAATATTTAAGAGTAGAAATTTGCTAGACAAATTCTAATGATTAAACACTTTAAAGTCAATGCTAAAACATAACAATTACAGGCCAAAAAGTGATCTCATAAAATAGGATATTGTTCTACTACACTGACTTTGAAAACAAATTTTAAGTCAGTTTATTTTTGCATAGAAACCTGACCAAAAGAAGATCTGATATGTTTTATTGTGTACAACTGACTACTTGTTTAGTGAATAAAGTTCATGACATGATTTGCCACCAACCCCAGATGATAACTTTATCCTGCCGTTTTGGAGAGCCTGAGCTGGGAAGAGCACAGAAACCAGTGGACAATCATGTTATATTATCTGAATTAGTTATTCATATATTAGTTATTAGGTCTTTAAACCCATGCAAGATAACTAAGATAACCAGTGTTTCACAGAGTTGATGAAATCCCATTCAGATGCAACAAAGTCTCAACTATTAGTAAGTTGAAGCTGACTTACTATTGGATATGTAAGACCATGAGTAGGTAATATCCATTTAGTTTTTGGATTTGTTAATAAGTACTTGGGGTAATCAACAAGGTCCAAGTTGAAACTACTTGAAATACTTGGGGGAGGGTGGTCTATGACATTTTTCTTGCTGTTTCATCCTAATGCAACTAGTGATCTCCCCTTCACAAATCCACTTAGTTATTTCTGTTTATTGATTATGTATTCTTCTTAACTTTCATTCCCTGAAATGTTATTGTTTCACATAAGGTTAAAAGCAAAATGATGTGCTTGAGAGTGTTTGCCATTATGAAGAATACTCATTTCTTGAAAAGGAGGGAGCTTGTCTTTTCCTAAGGGTCTACTGGGCTGATATATGGTCAGCTCTACATTTACTAGGAATATGACACTTAGCAGCCCTGGATAGGGTAGTCTTCCCTAACTCATACATAAACAAGAGGCTTTCTCTAAGGATGTGTGGAAGCAAAACCCATAACCTCTAAGTTCAGAAGTCACAAAAAATTAACTAAAGAACTGGTAGTCTGTCTCTTCAGTCCTATTAGAAAGACACTCTTTAGTTAAGAGTATAACTTCACTGATTCAACATTGGCCAAATAGGAAATATTTCAAATACTTTTGGTTGGTTCTTTATAAGAAAAAAAAAAGTTAGAATAACAAATTACTTTTCTGCAAAGTTTTAAGTGCTGCATTATGCATTTATATAAATTATGAAGATTTCTGGGTTCCCTAAACTAATTTTGACACATCATAATGGCAACATTTGTTTTCTGCGATTCTACTGTCAGCTGTAAAATTAAAAAAAAAAATCATTCTATAAAAGAAAAATCACTTCCTTCAGATCTGCTATAAAGTGAAACTGATAGACTCAGATTTTGCCTGTGAGACAGAAGGGCTATATTCACATGCCAATGACAAGAATAGACATTCCCTCTCTTCTTCCAAGCTCTAACTACAAATAGAAATATGTGTGTGTACATGGAGAAGAAAAGAGGAAATATGAACAGATGCAGGAGTATTTACAGAGAGAGTGCCATTTTTAGTAATGCATTGGTGTATAAATGAGGAAGGAAAGTAATAGAATCCTAGAGCTTCTAAGAAATGGCTCCCTTCTTCCTCTCTGTTCAAAGCTCCTTGGTTTTCTGCCTGATGGAGTTGTTTTTTTTTGGGGGGGAGGGGGGTGCTCCAAGATTGGAGTCTCTGTTTCCCCCAGTCCTGTGGAAATCTTGTAATCAAATCCCACTGGTCTTCAAGGTCATTTTCCCTGAAGACTCCCAGGCCCTTTATCGGGTCCCAGATTGGGAAGCCTGATGTGGGGCTCCAAACCTTCACAGCAGTGGGAGAACTTCTTTGGTCTTATTGTCCTCCAGTTTGTGGGTCACCCACCTGGCGGGTGTGGGGTTTGATTTTGTCATGATTGTGCTCCTCCTACCATCTTGCTGCAGCTGCTTTTTGGTCTTTGGGCATGGGATATCTTTTTTTGGTGATTTCCATCCTTCTTCTGAAGTTGGTTGTTCAACAACTAGTTATGATTTTGGAGTTGTCCCAGAAGAAGATGAGCACACATCTTTCTACTCCACCATCTTGAACCAGAAGCTTTCTTTTTTTTTTTTTTTTAATTAATTTTGATTCCTGTGATCCATGTGAATTAGGCTGATTTTTTGGAGAAGGAGATGGCAACCCACTCCAGTACTCTTGCCTGGAAAATCCCATGGACAGAGGAGCCTGGCCGGCTACAGTCCGTGGGGTCACAAAGAGTCGGACACGACTGAGCGACTTCACTTTCACTTTCTTTCACTTTAATAAAAGACATGCTAAGTACAGAGTTAAAAGAACTTTAATGGAATTTTTGGCTCAAAGCAATATTAGAGCAGTACTTGCCACGTGGCTCAGTGCTAAAGAATCCACCTGCCAATGCAGGAGACACAGGTTCGATCCCTGGGTCAGGAAGATCCCCTGGAGGAGGGCATGGCATCCCACTCCAGTACTCTTGCCTGGAAAATCCCATGGACAGAGGAGCCTGGCGGGCTACAGTCCATGTGGTTGCGAAGAGTTGGAGCTGACTGAGTAAGCACAAATGCACACACATTTTCGGGTACCTACTTATGTTTGAAAACTCATGGTGGCTGCTGAATTTCCTAAAACAGAACTAGATAAGGGATGGCTAAGGAGCCAGCAGGTGGACAGTAGGTGAGCTTGAAACTGAGGATACAGACAGAGGAAACTAGCTCTGTGAAGTTAAATCAATTTGTAACTCTTATGCCTGGGAAGAAATCAAAGTGAATATCCTATAATAGCCTGCAGTGCCCTTTTATTTCCAGCTGGAAAAGTATTTTACATTCCAGTGAAGCAGGAATTTAATAAGGAAAACAAGAGTATACAATGGTGGGGGGTAGGTT
This sequence comes from Odocoileus virginianus, assembly GCF_023699985.2. Taxonomy (NCBI): domain Eukaryota; kingdom Metazoa; phylum Chordata; class Mammalia; order Artiodactyla; family Cervidae; genus Odocoileus; species Odocoileus virginianus. The sequence continues at coordinate 7,801,517 of NC_069695.1, read as the reverse complement.
TTACATTCAGAAAGCATAACAATTAAAAGCAAGGACTAGTTATTCTGAGGAAGACAGTCATTAAGTTGTAAAAACCAGTATTTTTTTTCTTGCTGACACAGATGCCAACAGTCCATCATCAGATCTCTCTGTGCCTCAGTTATTGTTTAGATTCTGTCATGTAAGCTTAGTGTCGATGTTCCTAAAGAGTAGTTTACGAAAATGGCCTCATTAGGAAAAATAAATAAATCATTGTCATTTCAGGGTAAAGATGCTTTCCAGTTGGCCCTGGGTAGTCCTGGTCATACCTAATGTCCTAGGATAATTATAAAGAGAGTTACCTTTCATTCTGAAACATATCCCAGGTTGAATAATTTATATATTCAACCTGGTCATGGATCATGAAGTAACACAAAATTATGTCACCCCAAGGCATTTGGAAAAACCTGTGAATGCAGAGAGTCAAATCTAGCTTCTAGCTGGCCTAACAGATTCAATAAATTTGGCCAGTATAAGGGCTAATAGAAGCCTGTGTAGAAACTTGTTCTGTTTTGTTTTGGGAAATGTCTTTAAATGGGAAATACTCTCTTCGCTTTCACTAGTGCACTTTCTCCATATCTCTCTAGGGCATGCGCGCTGCAGATAGTTGAGTTCTTCTTTCTGAATATGTGAAGTGTAAGTTAAATATGTCAGGTTATATATTTCAAGATGCTTTTTAACTTTCAATAGCAAGTTAGACAGTGATAGGAAGACAGTGATAGGAAATTCTTAAGTTTTGCACTCTTCCCTAACTGATGGTTGATGATGGATGGGGAAGAAGGGGAGGAGGAAAGGAGGAGTATATTTAAATTATTCCTACTTCTACCTGAAAGATGCAAAATTATCTCCATGTTGAAAGGAAATGGGCTTCTTGAACTTCTAAGAAAACTGGTTGATTTATTCGGACTGTCGCTTTGTCAGTTCTTCACAGTATGGTCCGTGAATCCCTGGCGTTTCTCAAGATGGCGTCAGAAGATCTTTAAGGTCAAACCTTTTTTTAATAATAATCCTAATATGTTTGGGGGGAATTTTTTTTTTTTTTTTACTTTAGTGACTGTCTTTAAGGTAGTAAAAATTACGAATTTTATTAATTCTTGATTCTTAAATGCACATCTTTTTAACGTTCTGGATGTCAAGATGGAAAATATACTCAAGATTATCAAAGTACAGAGTTTTCTTTGAGGAGTAAACACTTACTCGGATCATTTGAGATTCAAGATGAATTAGCTACTTTTTTTTTTTTCCAGAACATCATTTTTACTTGAAAGGACAATCAGCAGGAAAAGTGTAGCTATTCAGACTTGAGTACTAGTTAGACATTTTCTCAAAAATGAGCGAAGTGAGTCAGTAAGTACAAGGAAAACAGCATTTGCTGCCAACTATGAAATTCAAGCTTTTAAGTTAAAATTAGAAATTTGGAAATCTTGTATCTGCCACTGGGATCTTGACAGCTTTGCAGCGTTAAAAGACCTTTCTAGTGGGATTGGTTGTGATAGTAACAAATGAGATTTTGTGATACTGTATAATGAAATGTGTCAACATTTGGAAGATCTGTCTAATTCACTGTACCATTCCAAATGACCAGTGATTGATGTGACAGAATCAAGCATGGGCAAAAATATGTTCAACATGCAAGGTAGACCAGTGGATTTTTATATAACATAGCACAGAATGTTTATTGATATGATGTCAGATTTCACATTACAACTTTCAGAAAACTATTTATTGAGTTTCGTTGCTGTCTTAAAGGATAAAATCTGCAATTCTCTGAAAAGGCTGTTAAAAATACACTTCCCTTTTCCAACTGCATATGTATTTGAGGTCATATTATTTGCATGTAATTCAGCCAAATCTACATATCAGAACAAAGTAAATGCAGAAAGTAACAGAATAATCTAGTCATTTTCGTTTAAGCCACTCATTACAAATGTACAGAAATATAAAGTACTACCACTTTTCTCAATTTTTTTAGACAGTTTTTTTTTTTTTAATATACTGTTTCTGGTGAGATGTGAATAAATAGTTAACAAATAAATATTTTCATCTATTTTGATTTTTAATATTGTAACTGTTTAGAGCTATAACCTGTGTAAACAGAAGCTCTTTGGTTGCCTCCATAGTTTGGAAGAATGCAAATGGTTCCTGAGACCAGAGTTTGAGATCCATTTTTTACATTCTTATTCATTTTCCTGGTGCTTGTAGCTATAGTCCTCTCAAGTCAGATACTAGGTTACGACAAAGTAGGCCAATTTTTTCTTTTTATAAAGTTATAAAGAAGGGAAGGAAGGGAGCAAGGAGGAAGGAAGAAAAGAAAGCATACGGGAAAAAAAGCAGCATGTTGCCATAAGGTGTTTGTACAATTTAATGCAATCTGTGTGTGTCAAAGATCTGTATCACTGTAATGACTGTTTTCTTTTTATTTCTGTACCACCCTGTTGGTCTCTGAGGAGGATTAGCTGTACCTCCAGCAGCATGACAATGAGATCAGATCAGAGAATCAGGCTAACATTTGCCTCCCAACAAGAAAATGATAAACTGGATTTTAGTTCAGGCAAATTGTGACTGCTTATAAGCCATTTAGAAAACACAGTTGTGACATGTGTACATTGACTTCTATGAGTATTATATGGAAAAAGTCTGCTTTTGAATTTTTTAATATAAAAATTTACATTAGAAGAAAAATCTGTTTTTTTCTGATTTGATTTGAAAGCTATTGCGAGATATGTTTTTTCGAATTCACCCTTGCATTTCCCTCTCAGTTTAAAATTTAAAACATATTACACGTACATGAACTCATGTGAAACATATGTCAGTTTGAAGAATAAAAACAGAATGATCATTTGTGTACATATCACCAATTTATGAAATAGAATGTTCCAGACTGATGTTATATGTCATTTCCTTGTGAAATCATGTTTTTTAATTTGCTTGATTTTTTTCATATTCCATTAGCTAAATAACTCCATTTGGGTCTGAATAATCTATACCCATAGAGCAAGAGCAAAAATAATTTTATGAATAATTACTAATTCCATCATAGCTCAATTAAAATCAATTTAGTCAACAAAAGTCATGACCTAGAATTTTAAGTTCACTCTGCTCAGGTCTTTCTCATCTATATCATTATTGAGCCTGGAAGGAGAATTTTCTCCTAAATATTTGCCTTGTGCTTTAGTCATTAGCTTTTATAATTTCTTTGTTCCTCATGTAATTTTCAACCACTTTGCAACACCAGAGTTTCACATAACTCCTTACTCTTAAAAAAAAAAAAATGTTCTTAATAAAAAAAGTTTTAGAACTCACAGAAAAATCCAAAGATGGAAAGAATAACCACCCACAGTTTTATCACACAGAGATAACCTTGGCAACTGTATCTCCTTCCTTCCCACTTTAAAACTTAAATACGTTTTCTTGATGTTCTAAAAAAAATAATAATTTAAAGGAGAAAAATAAGGGATACATCAAGTTAACCATGTCTCTTTAAATAGCCAGAATCACCCAATACTGAAAACAAACAAATAAAAACCAGAAAGCAAAAGTCAAAATAAAAACAGTAACCACCCAAAAGATTACTTGATATTTCAAGTTGCTGAGTTTTTGATTTGTTTTCATGTGTGTGTGTCAGTTATCTGCTGCTGTATAACAGACCACTCCAAAATGTAGCGATTTCCATCATTAGGTCGTAGAATCCTGGGGTTTTTCTCAGCTGTTGCTCTGCTCATTTCTGATTCACTCAGATGCCTTTGGCCAAGGTGGAAGGTTTAAGATGGCCTCACTCACATGTCTATTAGCTGGTGCTGGTGCTTGGCTGGAAAACTCGGTTTTCTTCTGCGTGCCTTCTCATCCTCCAGTCGGTAAGGCCAGCATGGTTGTTCAGAAAGCGCCATGGCAGAAAGTTGTAAGGCCCTCTGACCCCTGGTGTCCAGAACTCATCAGTTTAATTCCCAGCACAGTCAATTAGTCAAAGCAAGATATGGGGTCAGGCCAGATTTAAACCATAGCAAAGTGTACCCTCAACTCTGGACCAGGGGCAGAGGAGTTTGAACAGTTCATGATCATGTTTAATCTATCACAATGTTGTGAGATGTATGAACTATTTACTATTTAAGACCATTTTTATTTTAGCTTTGAGGAGTACTTCCATAATCTTAGAATTTATCAGATTCAGTAATTACAGGGAAATATCTTTGGGGAAATGAAACCAAATTTCCCTGCCAAAGACTGACATTTCCATATGTATGAAGGGTAACACATATGACATGCATGAGATTGTCATATGTGACACATTGTCACATATAAGGGTGACACATACAACGCAGGAGACTGGAGTAATTTAAAACATTTTTGTTGTTGTTTCGTTGCTAAGTCGTGCCCGACTCTCTTGTGACCCCATGGACTGTAGCCCACCCGGCTCCTCTGTCCACGGCATTTCCCAGGCAAGCATACAGAAGTGGGCTACCATTTCCTACTCCAGGAGATCTTCTCAACCTAGGGATCGAACCTGTGTCTTCTGCATTGCAAGTGGATTTTTACCGCTGAGCCACCAGGGAAGCCTAGAATATATGTGCTCCACCTAAAAATAGCAGATGGTGATTTTGTGGCACTGAGCCCAGTGATGCCAATATTTTAAGATAAAGTCAAAAATCTCCTTTTTGTGGCTGCGGAGGATTCCTACCATTTTCTATTTGTACCACATCTTCTTCCATTCATCTCTTGTTGGATATTTAGTTTGTTTCTATGCCTTGACCACTGTGAATAGTGCTGCTATGAACATAGGAGTGCATGTATCTTTTTGAATTATAGTTTTGTCTGGATATATGCCCAGGAGTGGGATTGCTGGATCATATAACAAGTCTGTTTTTCGTTTTTTTCAGAAACCAACCTACTGTTTTCCATAGTGGGTGTACCAATTTACATTCTCGCCAACAATGTAGGAGAGTTCCCTTTTCTCCACATCAGGGATTTTTTTTTTTAAGCAACATTTTCCTTCAAAACATTTTCATTTGATTTGAAAATTCACTTTCAAGCAGGATTATTAAACAAACCACCAGCAATTCTGAAAAACAATTGCGACATTTTATCTAGAATATTGGTTTAATAAAGATTAACACATTTTGAAAATTCTTTCAATATTTTCATTGTGAACAGTATTTATTTTTGTTGCTGTATCAAGCAGAAGCAGATGTGAGAAGACTGAGAAAGTGTGAATTTATCTTTCTTCATGCAAAGAATATTTTAGATGACAATTACTCTCCCAGCTATTAACAAGTGAGTTGGTGTTCTCTTATTCACCGGCGATCAGCTCGTGTGGAGTTGGGTTCAATCAAGGGAAATTAACAGCAGTGTTGACGTGTGTTGCAGACCTCTTCCCACCTCACTTCTTCCTGATCACCGAGGGCCCCCCGTGTGTGTGTGCGCGCTCAGCTGTGGCTCTTTGCAACCCCACGAACTGTTGCCCACCAGGTTCCTCCGTCCGTGGGATTTTCCTGGCAAGAATACTCGAGTGGGTTGCCATTTCCTCCTCCAGGGGATCTTCTCAACTCAGGGATCGAACCCGAGACTCTTGTCACTCCTGCATTGGCAAGAGGATTCTCTACCACCTAGGCACCTGGGAATCCAGGCCCCCAGTACAACCTATTAAAATCTTACATCCTTTGACATTTCCTTGTCACTCCAACCCTGGTTTTGAAGATGTCATTGCCTCATTTTCTTTGCTTCAACATTTTTCTTTGGGTTGGCAAAATGAAAGATTATATGCTAATTCTATTTAATTCATTAATTTGTGAACAGCCACAGTTAAGCCTTCATAGGGAAATGTAGGTTTTAATGAGGACCTGGAAATACAGCTTTTCATCTTAAGGAAATAGAAATGTACTCAGTAGGTTAGAGGATATTACATGGCTGGGAAGACTTCCTCCAAGTCTCCCTTCTGGTAATAATGCTGTTGGTATATCCCAGGTGTTAGGAGGGGAATTCATTTGGTAGGTGAAAGAGGAGCTCTTAACTCTCACAGAAATCTTTCATGACAGTCTTGAACCTTGTGCTTAGGACTTCATATATATATTATTTCACTTGGTATATCATCTTGGCAATTTTTGGATCAAATGGGTCTGAATAGAATGAGTCTTTAGGTTGAAAACAGGGTGCACATATCCATTGGAATATTGCTCAGTCATAAAAAGGAATGTTGAGACATTTGTGGAAATGTGAGTTGACCTAGAGTCTTTCACACAGAGTGATATAAGCCTGAAAGAGAAAAACAAATATTGTATATTAACCCATATATGTGGAATCTAGAGAAGTCATGCAGATGAACCTATTTGCAGGGCAGGGGTAGAGAATGGACAGGCGACCACGGGGTGGGGGATGAGCTGGGAGGTTGGAATTGACATGTGTGCACTGCAATGTGCAAAATAGCCAGTGGGAACCTGCTGTCACAGGGAAGGGGGCTCAGCTCAGTGCCCTGGGGTCTTAAAAGGGTGCGATGGGGGAGGGGTTAATGAGGGAGGAGATGTATGTATACATACAGCCAGTTCACTTCAGACAGCAGGAACAGACATAACCTTGTAAAACAAGGATACCTCAATAAAAAAGACACTATCTCAGTTACCTGCTGGTAGCAATGAACAATGTTGTATAGACAGAACAACAGGAGGATGGGGGATAAAGGAGTATGTTCCTCATTTGTCCAGAATCTCAGCTCTAGGGACAAACCCATTCTTTGGAAAGTTGTTTAAAATAAACAGAAGGGTTAGAAACAGCTACACTTATTGTTATAACCACGAAAAAACAAACTTTAGTGTAACTTTGGTGTTGAAGACAACAAATACTTCTCAGTAACTTCTATAGTCTATTCTTCAGTACTTGTTTAACACAATTCTAGCATATTATTTTTAATCTTACATCCCAAGCCACAGAAGCAATAAACAAAGCAGATGGAAGTGGAATAGATATTGTGTTGTTATTTAGTCACTAAGTTGTATCTGACTCTTTTGCGGCCCTGTGGACTGTAACCCTCCAAGCTCTTTCTGTCCATGGAGTTTTCTAGGCAATAATACTGGAGTGGGTTGCCATTTCCCTCTTTAGCAGATCTTACCAACCCAGGGATCAAACCCATGTCTCCTGCATTGACAGGTGGATTCTTTACCACTGAGCTACCAGGGAAGCCTGGAATAGATATTCGTGGCAGGCAAACTGAAAACAGCAAAGAGCTTCAGGTGATAATGTTTAGGAAAGTTACTGGTACTGTCTTGTTCTTTAATGACAATAAGTCAACAGGACCTGTAGCCCGCATGAGTGACTTGTAGTCTCAAGCTTTTTCCCTTTGCCTTCACCATGGTGTTATCAGCAGCCAAGAATATTTGAATATCATAATCTTAGAAACTAGATATGGAAAAAAAACTTCTAGGAGTCTATTTTATAAGTTTCACTGACATCTTTCCATTCTTTCCTTCCTCTCCATCACAGCATTTTGTAAAAACAAACAAACAAACAAAAAAAACAATAGTTCCAGCTATATCATTTTTCTTTTCAGTATTTATCATAACAGATGCGATCTTGTGTTTTCTCCCATAGATCCGGGACTGCACAGGCAGCTGTATTTTCTGCAAAGACCATCAAATGTAGTCGCCATTGAAGGAAAGGATGCCATCCTGGAGTGCTGTGTTTCCGGCTACCCTCCCCCGAGTTTTACCTGGCTAAGAGGAGAGGAAGTCATCCAACTCAGGTATGATAAATGCAGGACTTTCATAAAGTATGTGCTCGTGTTTAACTGCCTCTAATTTGATAGAAGAATCTATTAATACTAGGGGTTTGGGTGACAATTGAATAGTCTTTTCACATCCTTGGCATTAGACAGAACATGAAAGACATTTTTTGTTGTTTAGCGGCTAAGTCACATTCTACTCTTTGTGACCTTATGGACTGTAGCCTGCCAGGCTCCTCTGTCCATGGGATTTTCCAACAAGAATGCTGGAATGGGTCACAATTCCTCCTCCAGAGGATCTTCCCAATCCAGGGATTGAACCCCACCTTTCCTGCGTCGACAGGCGGATTCTTCACTATTGCACCACCACCTGGGTAGAGTCAAAATCTATGAGACAAATTATAAAATGAAACTTAGAAAGTCAGGGTTGCCCTTGAGATGGTCCTCGCCACAGAGCCTTCAGAGAAGGTACTTTGGAGGATCTGAATCTAAAGTAGTAGTATAGAGAGTCACAGCTGTAACAGATATTCAAGATAAAACAAAACTTGGCTGGATTCAAGTTACCAGATGTTAGTATTAAGGCTTAGTTAGAAAGAAAACTCTTAATAGAATGAAACACAGTTGGAAACATTTTGATTAAAGTGGATTGGTTTTCATTTTAGAAATTAGTTTTATTGATTTTGAGATTTGATGTGGTACTTTTGAACACATATTTCATGGCAAAATAGGTTCATAGGCAATAAATTAATCTGTAAGTTTCATCTGCCTGAAGTATTTATTTATATAACAACACTACATTGTATGGTTTCACAATACTTCTGAGAATATGAATGCATGCAATAAATCTGGTTGCAGCTTCAGCATGTGAAGATGTGTTCTTCAAATATGATCAGGCATGCACAGTGCAATATGACATGTAACTTTGTACAAAGATTATTAAATTGGTTGTCAGGACATAGGACATGGACTCCCACTGGGAGGCATCACTTCTCTGGACCTGCAGTTCTCAAACCCAAAAATGAGAGAATCAAGCCAAATTATGTATTGTTTCTTTTCAGGACTAACATTAATTTCAAGTTTGAGTGAATGAGTGAAAGTTGCTCAGTCGTGTCCAACTCTCTGTGAACCCATGGACTGTACAGTCCATGGAATTCTCCAGGCCAGGATACTGGAGTGGGTAACCTTTTTCTTCTCCAGGGATCTTCCCAACCCAGGGATCGAACCTAGGTCTCCCACTTTGCAGGCAGATTCTTTACCAGCTGAGCCACAGGAAAGCCCAAGAATACTGGAGTGGATAGCCTATCCCTTCTCCAGAGGATCCTCCCAAACCAGGAATCAAACCAGGGTCTCCTGCATTGCAGGTGGATTCTTTACCAACTGAGCAATGAGGGAAGCCCCAATTTCAAGTTTAATTTGATTCATTTCTTTGATTACAGTCTTCCAATGGGAGTGGTTTACCTTGAAGGAATTTTTGATCAATAGATGCACTATTATCAAGCTCCCAGGAAACAGAGCCCTGGATTTTATAATTTGAGCTTTTATGGAGTTCATTTAAACCTTTAGATACCTTGTCTTATATAAACATAACTTAATGTACTCTCTAATGTCATATGCCTTCTGTCTTACAGGTCCAAAAAGTATTCTTTATTGGGTGGAAGTAACTTGCTTATCTCCAATGTGACAGATGATGACAGTGGAACTTACACCTGTGTTGTCACATATAAAAATGAGAATATTAGTGCTTCTGCAGAGCTCACAGTCTTGGGTAAGTGAATGATTTGAAATGAGTTTACCTTGTACCCTTCAAAATATATCACCATGGTGCTATAAATGCTTATCATTGAAAAGCTTTCTGTGTTTATTACTGTGAAATTGCCAAGTCCCAATACTCCACATGTGTCCTTGTGTCTATGTTAATTAGTTACACAGGGGTTGAATGCAGTTTTTGAATCCTTGCTCATTGATTAAAATCCAGATACATCACTGCTTAGTATAATTATTTCAGCTATATAACTAAAACCTATCAAAAATTATTATTGAACAAAATTTGCAAATATGAAATGAAAGGTTCCAAAATATCTGGGAGAAATAAATAAGAGAAACTGTAGAAAAAAGTAGGTACTTGAGCAGAAAAGTTAAATGTCATTTGCGATGACAGGGTTTCTGACATTAAACTCAGATGTATTGGTAAAATTGCTTAGTTAATATGGAAATACTGTAAATGTTAGATTGAAAATGAACCATTAAAATCAAATACTTCTAACGAAAGCTTGCATAGCAAGAATCTAAATAAATGTAAGAGGCACAGATAAGTTCATTAAATTGAGATAGGCAAAGTCATTGTGTCTCCTTGCAAATAAATAATTCTCATATGTGGTAGCTACTCAGTCAGACAAAATGTTGTATTATCTACCGGGTTTCTTTTAGCCAGCTTCATTTGAATCTTGTAGTTTGGAGAAAGTAGTTTAATATTTGAATTTCAATTGCTTTCTCATGTAGCAACAAGAAAAACTTGTTTATCAGTCTTTGAATTTTTTTCCTCTGGAATCTTTTTACCATTTAAAGAGTCTAGGAAAAATCATAGACTTTTAAAAAATTATTCAGTAGAAATGAATACAACCTACTGATTATATCTGCTAACCTATATTGTAATATTACCATGCTATACATTTTACTTTAAAGTTTGCATTTGGCTTTAAAGTTTGTTCAAAAAATGCTTTCATCTGTACACAATGTAATAATGTATATGATGGATGAGGGAATGTTCTCTTTGTTCTTTGATCAAACCATAAACATTAAACTAAGAATAAGCAAAGGACTCTAATTATTTGGGTTTAGAAATAGCATTATTCTAAGTAAAATATCAGCTAACTTTAAAACAGCAACAATTTAATTTACTCTTATTTTATATGGAAGTTTTTTGTGAAACAACTTTTGCATTTGTAACATCAAAGTACTGGTATTACAGATCAGTTACCATAGAAATTACCTTGTATATTACTGATTATAAGAGAAACGTGGTTATAGAATGAGCTAGAATTTGTGGCGACCTGAGCTAAACCTCTAAGTGCAAATACATGAAGTCTAATTAATCAAATTAATTTATTAATTTAGACATGCAATGCGTCATTGATATTTAAATCAAACATCTATAAATACTGACTTCTGAAGATAAACTAGCCAAGAAATACATGTATGGACATATATATATAGGCACACATTTTGACTTTTTTTTTTTTTTTTTTTACATTTTGACTTTTGTACCATCTTCCCCTGTGTATTCCTATGCATGTACGTATGTTCTCTAGTCCTTAATTATTGAGCATTATTTTGGTTTGGAATTTTATTTTTTCAAAAAGCAAGCACTAAGCTGATTTATCATTTTTATAGTTTTGTTACATATTTGTTTATATCTTGAGGAAAAGTGTCAAGGAAAATTTATATTCTCACCAGCAGTACCAAAGTTTGCCCCTCATTAAAGAGCATTCTCTAACAATTGAGGGTGGGATGTTTCAAGAGAACAGCATCGAAACATGTATATTATCTAGGGTGAAACAGATCACCAGCCCAGGTTGGATGCATGAGACAAGTGCTCGGGCCTGGTGCACTGGGAAGACCCAGAGGGATCGGGTGGAGAGGGAGGTGGGAGCGGGGACCGGGATGGGGAATACATGTAAATCCATGGCTAGTTCATTTCAATGTATGACAAAAGCCACTGTAATGTTGTAAAGTAATTAGCCTCCAACTAATAAAAATAAATGGAAAAAAAAATTGTCTCTTAGTTCTAACTTGCATCCTTATTAAATCCATATCAGTTTTATAATTTTTACAGAAATTTTTGTTTTCTATTTTATGATTTGTTATCCATGTTTTTTGATCTTTATACATTTACTGAAATAGTCATGTTTGTTGATTTGCAGGAACTTTTTATTTAGAAGAATAGCAATGATTTGTACACTTTGAGTATGTGTTTATCTGCTGCTGTTCTGATTTGGTTAAATTTTATGTAGGATACCAAGTCTTTCTCTTTATGGTTGCCTTTAGACTTTTTTTTTCCATTTATTTTTATTAGTTGGAGGCTAATTACTTTACAATATTGTAGTGGGTTTTGTCATGCATTGACATGAATCAGCCATGGAGTTACATGCATTTTATTCTGAATGTATTCTGTTTCTAAAAATCTATTATCAGTTGCAGGCTGAATATGTAAATTAGATGCATTATTAAATTTTAAATATAGATCTGTGTTTTTATCTTGAGTTTCTTTCCTTTTTCCTCTGTCTATCCCTTCCTTCCTTCCTTTTACTTCTTTCCTGAATCTTCTTGGTAACTGGGTATACATTTTAAGGATTTCCCACAGACTTAATATGATTTAGAACTGTTGTAGAAGGCATGGTTTAATGTGTGATATGGTTGTTGATAACATTGTTTTATCTATTCTATCCAGGCTTTAAAATACATGTAGATATAGTAAAATCCTTGATATAGTTTTTGATTCTTCTGATAATGAGTTGGCCAAAAAATTCATTTGGGTTTTTCTATAGTATTTTATCATATAAGGTATATATTTGTAATGAAGCTCATCCTGTAGGACTGAGTTCATTATGGAAAATATAATTTGTTACTTTCTTAAGGAAAAAATAACTTCATTATCAGTGTTAACTCATGTTTGGTTTTCATTATTTTAAAGAATTTAAGCATAATTTAAATTATTCATCAGATAAAATCCCACAGGAAATCCAAGCATGTGCTTATACACTTTAATCAAGCATTTTTCATAAAAAAAAAAAAAATCTTTTTAAAAAATTTATTCATTTTTGACTGTGCTGGGTCTTCACTTTTTTGTGCTGTCTTTCTCGCGTTGCGATTAGCGGGGGACACTCTCTAGTTCTGGTGCCTGGGCTTCTTGTCGAGGAGGCTTCTCTTGTTGGGGAGCTCGGGGTCTCAGACACTATGTGGGCTCATGGCTGAGGCTCCCGGGCTCTGGAGCACTAGGGCAAACAGACTTATTCGCTCCACAGCATGTGGGATCTTCCCCAGTCAGGGATCGAATCTGTGTCTCCTGCATTAGCAGGAGCCACCAGGGAAACCCCCAGTCATGTATTTTATCAGACTCTTGTTTTGCCTTTCAACTCATAGTCTTTTCTTAGACTGCCTTTATATGTGAACTGGCATGAAGTAACAGATTATTCAAGTAGGATATAATTTTACATACAAGATAAAGAGATACACTGTGGTCTTTCTCAAGAGTTTCAGAATTCATGTTCATTAAATATAATTTAAAATATTTGCATCCTAAAGTGGAATTTGAAATTTCCATAATATATAAACCTATTGAAGAGATCTGTATTAGATAAGATTAAGGACAATCATGTTTGAAATAAAAAATACATAAATAAATTTATGGTTAATAATAACCACTTATATAATGTTTCTGACCTATAAGAATAACCAGCAATACAATTTTGGTAGCCATTTTGAGTACATGCACTGCATTAGGTTTTGGAAAGCTACACAAGGATCTGAGGTCTGGCTTTGATGCAGTTGCAATATAGTTACAAATTCATGCATTCAGTTGTCTTCATCACTTCCTGGTAAGGTTTTTTTCCTTGTTGCATGTAAACATTGAATCTGAAGCTATGAGAACTGGTAGTCTCTGCTCTCATAAAAGAAAGAGCCTCAAAAGTGATGGTGGCAGGAGAAAGCTTGAGATTCCAGGTACCAAGGGAGAGTCTTTGGATTCTGTTGCCAGATTATATTTCATTTAAATCACTAACACCATGATTATTTTAAAATTCTAGCTTTTTAAAAAAAGGAACTAAAGAATGGTATACTGTCAGTCCTTATTTTAAAAATGTCCAGACTTCTGGCTTAAGAACTATAATCACCATTTCTGAGTATATGTACATGCTTTTTTGTATCTACCCAGTTCCCTCATGTACACCTCTATACATATATTAAGACAACCATTAATAAACAGGAGATTCGACACTGCCTTAGGTCTGAATTGATTAATTATCTGAATCAATGCAGAAATGTATACACTAAAAAGGTATTTGACCTTGGATAAACCCTGTGCCCTGTCTAATTTTCTAACAAAATATTTTATACGATTTCCATAGGCTCCCGGTTTTATCATACACCACTGTAGTAGACTGAAATGTTCCCCTCACACTTGTATGTTAACATCTTAATCCCCACTGTGAGTATGTGTGGAGAGAGGACCTTTATGTAAGTAATTAAGGTAAATGAGGCCATAAAGCCAGGGCCCCTAATCCAAAAGAAATAATGTCTTTATTAGAAAAGAAAGAAGTGTCAGATCACTCTCTCGGTGCACACACAGAGAAGTAACCATGTGAGGACACAGAGGAGAGCCATCACCCGTCGGCCAAAGAGACGGGTCTCACCGGAAACCAACCCCGTCACCTGTCAGCCAAAGAGATAAGTCTCACCAGAAACCAACCCTGCTGGCACATTGATCTTAGACTTCCAGCCTCCAGAACTGTGAAAACATTAAGTTTCCAGTTGTCTAAACCACCCAGTCCATGGTACTATGTAATGTCAGCACAACCAGACTAATATCTGTTAAAAATATCCTTGATCAGTTTTATAGAGATAGAAGCTACAATGGTGAAGTATATTACCAACATTGGTTGCACACTGTTAGTATGGGCAATCTTAAATTTCTAGGAGTTAAAAAAAAAAATTCTACCTCTTACATTACAATAGCAGTGAATGAAAGCCATTTTTTCATTTACACAATTGATTATATGTAATTCTAATATCATTATAAATTTAATGTCTGCTCTTATTTTTTATTATCTATTTAGTGATTTCAAAATATAAGATATCACATTTTTAGATCCTCTCATTTTATTTGTCTCAATTTTAATAATATATAATTAACTGAAAACATTTGCTTGTTTCCTAAGTCAATTCTTAGATAGGCTGTATGAATTCAAATTTCTTGTAGCATGTCAATTGTCACACACCCTATCAACTCTCAGATGTGTCCAGTAATGGAAGGAAACATGATAATTAAAACTTGATATGACTTTGTGTCCTTTTATTTTTTACATATGCTTTACAGTTTGGTTTTTTTTTCTGAAACATAATGTGTCATTTGCTGCTATTTTCTGAGCACATGTAATTGACCAAGCAGAAATTGATGCATCTGTCTTTGGAGAGTAAGTGGCACACTCACCTTCCATTAAGGTCTTCAGTCACCTCCTTTATAAACTCACTGGCGGGTTACCCATGTTGGGTTTTAGGCTTAGGTTCTCAGTCATGAGTGGAAAGCAGTTATTGTAAGATATATTAATTAAGATAATATTTATTCTTTTATTGCAGTGTGGTAACTCTTTGGTTGAATGAAGTTCTTCAAAATTTATTGTTTCTGCCCAAGTTGCAGTTCTTAAATTTCATGTCTTTCTATAATTGGCCTTTATTAACAGTGACCTCCCTCACCTATATGCATTTAATGATCATAGTCATAAACGCTGTGCCTTGGGTAAGTTTACATTGATTATGCTTCACAAGGTAATTGCCAAATGGATCATATTGAAATTAGTTAAGATTTTTTTCATAGAGAGATATGACCCCAAAAGTAGAATGCAAGTGCATGAGGTAGGGCAGAATTAAATTTTTTAAAATTCATATATTAGCTGCTTATTCCCATCACTGTGTTGATTTATCATAGTTACTGTCCTCCCTTGAGGTCACCATTGTCATGAGCGTATGCAGAAGTTCTATCCAAAATGATGATTAGAAAATTTTGTTGTGTGCATAAGTGTGTTAGAATAAGAAAATAGGCAAATTCAGGCTGTTAGTAAAAAAAAAAAAATTATTTGCTATCACTCCTGCAATTACACCTGGCTGTGGAATTACTAATTGGATGAGTGGTAGGGTTTATTTATTTATTATACAGACATTTATTTTAAGGCCTACCATGGGGATCTCGATTCTCCTTCCCTCTTTCTTTAGAGAAAACAATTTGAACAGTGTTTTGCATTTATCCTTGAAATGATTACGATCTAATTTTGTTCTTTCTCAGACAGATAAGGAAGGAAGTAGAAGCCCAGAGGGAAAGGCAAAGGCTATGTACTAATTCAGAGCATTAAAAAGGCAATCTAAGACTATAATTTTAATTAGCCCTAACAATCTCAGCAAGGTGAATTGACCATCTGTGGTTTAGAAGGAGAACTGCTGACAGGGGTGAAAAGCTGCCCAAAAGGGCATTCCATGCCAACGTTTTCCTCAACCGTTAGAAGTGCACAGTACCCCAGAAGGAGTTTAACTCTGTGAAAGGACTGGGACTAAATTAGACAGGAGTGTTTTAATTAAAGTCGGCAAGAGTTAGGGCTTTCCTAGTGGTTCAGTGGTAAAGAATCTGCCTGCAATGCAGGAGACCTGGGTTCGATCCCTGGGTCAGGAAGATCCCCTGGAGAGGGCATGCCAACACACTCTAGTATTCTTGCCTGGAGAATCCCATGGACAGAGGAGTCTGGTGGGCTGCAGTCCATGGGGTCACAAAGAGTCGGACACGACTGAGTGACTAAGCAGCAACAAGAGTTAGTATCAGTTGTGCTTGTCAGTTTTTAAAGACTAGTGAGGAAATATATATATATATACACATATTATATGCATCATGTGTATGTATATATGTGTGTGTGTGTGTGTGTGTACATATATATATATTTCTTATATACTATCCAGAGAAGGAAATGGCAATCCATTCCAGTATTCTTGCCTGGAGAATTCCATGGACAGAGGAGCCTGGTGGGCTACAGTCCATGGGGTCGCAAAGAGTCGGACATGACTTAGTGACTAACACAGTATCTAATTTTTTCTGATTTAATACTTAATATATCTAGGTATATACTCATTTCAGTAAGTTTACATAGGTGTGGACTCATCTTTAGTATCATCTGGTATGTTTAAGCAAGAAACCTCCAGAGGATTCCTAATACCCAAGCCCCTGAAATTCACACTGTAAGACGGAGGCTTCCACCACCACTTGGCGGCAGTGTGCCTAAGGGCAAAAATGAACCAACTTGAAAACACAAGTCTTCAAATGGTGGATGATATTGTAGCATTTGAAGTGTCTATCTGTATGTTGATCTACATATTTATTCATTTGTTCAGCAAATGTGTTTTTAAAATGCAATAATATCTTTCCTAATGCTTTAAGAAACATCTTGATTGACTATCATTCATTGTAATTCACATACTATACAATTCTGTCTCTATGAAAGTGAAGTGGAAATGTTAGCCACTCAGTCATGTCCGATTCTTTGTGACCCCATGGACTGTAGCCTGCCAGGCTCCTTTGTCTCTGGGGATTCTCCTCTGTCCATGGGATTCTCCAGGCAAGAAGACTGAAGTGGGTTGCCATTTCCTTCTCCAGGGGATCTTCCTGATTCAGGGATCGAACCCAGGTCTCCTGCATTGCAGGCAGACTCTTTACCTTGTGAGCCACCAGGGAATAGATTTCCGTATTCTGGAAATATGAACAAAATCATGGAAGACATTGTGTTTTGTGACTGATTTTTTAGACTTAGCATAATATTTTCAAGGCTCATCCTTGTGGTTTACATCAGTACTCCATTTCTTCTGTGGTCAAATAGTATTCCATTTGTATAGATATATTGCATTTTATATGCACTCAGTAGTTAATGTGCATTATGTCTCCATCTTTCGCCTAGTATGACTAATTCTTTGTAACACTTGTTTATAAGTTTTTGTGTAAACCAGTGTTTTTAATTCTCTCAAATATATGCCTAGAAGTGAAATTGCTAGTTGTGTGACAACTGTGTGTTTAATCATTTGAGTAAATACCAGGCTGTTTTCCAAACCTTCTGTATTATTCTGCATTCTCCACAGCCATGTGTGAGTATTTCTCTCTCTCTACATCCTCACCAACACTTGTTAATACCTGACATTTTTATTCTAGCCTACCTTGTGTCTCCAAGACGGTATCTCATTGTAGGTTTGATTTGAATTCCCCTCATGACTAATACTTTGAGTATTTTTGGTGGGACTATTGGCCACTTGTGTATCTTTCTTGAAGAAAAGTCTGTTCGGACGCTTTGCCCGTTTTTGTTTGGGCTATCGGTCTTTTTGTAATTGAATTGTAGTGGCTTTCTGTGGGCGTCTGTGAGTGTGATTGTTGCTCTTTAGTTGCTCAGTCATGTCTGACTCTGCAACCCTGTGAACTGTAGCCCTGCAGATGCCTCCGCCCCTGGGGTCTCCTAGGCAGGAATACTGGAGTGGGTTGTCATTGCCTGCTCCAGGGGATCTTCCCCGCCCAGGAATTGAACCTGTGTCTCCTGCATTGGCAGGTGGATTTTTTTTTTTTTTTTTTTTAACCACTGAGAGACCTGGGAAACCCAAGGAACAGGCTAAATAGAATGCCAGAGGGTAATTTCTAAGGGCAATGTGAGGTCGCTGGTTACCTGGGTGGAGACGTGTGCGTTCTCAAAGACAGCCTTTCCTTGATGTGGTTGTTCTCCGTGACACGGTCATGCAGGTGCTTTGGTCTTTGTTGATTAGATTTGGCACACCCTGCACCTATGCGGCAACCCTCTCCCTTCCCTGTGCTTCTATAACTTCTTGTTAATTTTACTATAACCTTTGAAAAAAATAATGTATTTAATTGGAGGCTAATTGCTTTCTAATAGCGTGGTGGTTTTTGCCATACATTGACATGAATCAGCCATGGGTGTGCATGTGTCCCCCATCTGCTTACATTTAACACATTATCAGGCAGTTTCCATAGAAGTTCATAAGAGGAGTTGTAATTATGTGTAACTCAAATTGGTTTCTCAAGAGGAGAGGTTGTATCTTAGTCATTTTCATGTCCCTAATATCTCACATACTAGTTGGCATGACTGAAGCATTAGAAATATGTAAGGAATGCATAATTTTTTCTCTCAGACTTGAATTTGGATTTTTATCCTAAATGTTGAAAATGTGAAAAAAAAAAAAAAAACCCTCTCATTCATTTCATTCTTCTTGTGACAAAAGAAAATCCACAAAAACAGCAGGAAGGAAATTGTGCACAGTCTTAAGATTCCAAGTCTTCATCATTTTATCCATATTCTTATGGTTCCAAAAAACTGTTGCAATGCATGACAAAATGTTCTAATTGCAATAAAAATATTTTGATAATTACTCCTTGTTAAATACATTTTGGCGACTAGTTTGGTAGTAACAAAATGAGTAATTTTTTTTTAAATTTAAGATATCTAGTTTTTTTTATTCTTTTTAATAGAAGGATAATTGCTTTATGGTAACACATGTAAAATGGGCAGATTTAAAGACAAGCAGCTGTGTCATCAAGTGACACATCTTGTAGATATGAAAGCTAAAATTCTTCTTCACCAACATATCCCCCCGGCTGTCTTTTTATCATTAGGTATTCTAACAAAAATAAAACAATAAAGCAAAAAAATCCGTTGTGGTTCCCTCAGTTTAGGAAATGCTAGATCAGATGAAGTTAAACAGGTCCATAGTACAGGTCTCCTCAGAATCTCTTAACAGGCTAGTGTTTGGGAAATGCTGTGTGCAATTAGCCAAGACGTTTGAGTTAAAAGCCACTTTTTTTTCTGTGTTTGGGGGATGAAAGAGTGTTTTAGGAGAAGAATATCCCATTATCAGCGCTAAAGCTCCACCAATTTAACTTACATGTAATTGCAACGTACTATGTACATTTCTGTGGGAACTGCCTACCCAATTAAAAGGAGAATTTTTACCATGGTTTGTGGGTGTAGCCATTTTTTGTTCTTTCAGTTCAGACCCATTACACATTTTGTAGGAAGCAACATGATGCCTTTTTAATCACAGCCCAGTGTTTCCCTCCTGCTAAGAAAAATAAATGTGATATTTGCGAGTTTCCATCTACTGCTTCTTTACAGGACCAGCAAAGAAAATAATTAGCCCCGGTGA
This sequence comes from Odocoileus virginianus, assembly GCF_023699985.2. Taxonomy (NCBI): domain Eukaryota; kingdom Metazoa; phylum Chordata; class Mammalia; order Artiodactyla; family Cervidae; genus Odocoileus; species Odocoileus virginianus. The sequence goes on along the minus strand of NC_069695.1, from coordinate 7,781,848 downwards.
TTAAATTAAATAATTTAATTTTCCCTTGGTGTGTTCTTAGTGACATTCAAAAAATAGTTAGGGAATCCAACTGCTGAATTCTTGGTCATAACACTTTATCACTGATTTCCAGTGTGTGAAAACAAAAGACATTTCAAATGAGCCTGGAGGTGTGTGTGCGTGTGTGTGTGTGTGTGTGTGTTCGTTCATTAAAGGATGGTCAGTCAGGGAGACGTGAGGATTGTGTATATAATATGTTTCTCCTTTAGATTGATAATTTGGGTTCAAAAATACCTTGGGGATTAGGATTCCACAGGGTCACTGTGTAGACTTATGCGGGAAGGAAGAGGGAGAGGAGGGGCATTTTCCTTCTTTGATATTTTTGAAACAAAAATATATTCATAAGAAATAAATTCTGGCCTCAGAAGAAGATATCAGTGAGTGAGTTTTCCTTCCCCCTCCTCTTGACTGCCTGCATGTAAACAGAGGAGCATGTTTATTCACATCTCCACTGTAAGCTGCATGGTTTTCTTCTTTTTGGCTGAATGCTTTACGGGACATTTTGTGCTTATCATCATCCCTCCTAAAATCAGGAGCATTTGTGTGACGGTGAAGGTCATCTTTTACTCTAGCCACTCCACCTTCTTCCACCTTCTTGCTCTTTACTTTTCCAGTGTGCTCCAGTTTATAATACTTGATGTTGTTACTGGGTGAGCGACTGAGAACGCCACGCCTGACCTGTGGCATGGTCTGTGCATTGGACCAGTGGCAACTCATCTGCAGAGCTGCTGTGAACACTGTGTGTTCGTGCTAAACTGCTTCAGTCGTGTGTGACTGTCTGTGACCCAGTGGACTCTTAGAATCCTATGGATTCAACCCCACCAGGCTCCTCTGTCCATAGGATTCTCCAGGCAAGAATACTGGAGTGGGTTGCCGTGCCCGCCTCCAGGGTATGAAGATTAAGCTGAATGAGATGATAATGTTCAGTGCAACTTCAGGACCTTGCCTGGAGTGGAGCAGATCTTTGATAAGTGGCATCATTATAATTATTAGCAACAGTTATCTGGCCATTAACATGCATTCTGCTTGATTACTCAAACTCAGGATGCAAGTCTCATTGGGTCTTGCCATCTCCTGACATTTCAGGGAAGCTCCAGGAGAAAGAAACTGTGTTAAAGGAGCGTTCTAGAAGTGATTCTAGGAATGGTGGAACTTAGGGCACTAAACTTTATCTAACACATGGGATCACTGAACCATAGTTGTAGAACTGAGGGAAAATGAATGAGTTGTGCTGCCTTGAGTGGGCTGTAGAGTCTAGTGACTTGGACATGAACCAGGGTCTAGTACGTCTGAAGCATTAAATAAATATTAGCTATTATTATTTTAAGAAATAATCTGAGCTAGAAGTGTTGTAGGCTTTCTTGCAGGAACTTAAGAAGTGTTCTACCATTATTTACTATTTACCAAAGACTGTGAAAAATGTCAGCATTGTAAATTATTAACTGAAAATCACCTAGAAAATAAATATTCACAGTTAAGTTAGCTTTGGATAATAAGGAATATTTATCATTCACATATATTATACATATGAAAACTTTCAAAATGAGTAAATATAGTTTGGTTTAATGACTATGTTCTCAGTGTTGTGATACATTAAACCCACTCATGAACTTAAGGCACTCTTTTTCTTATATCCTACTTATATTAAATCTGTAATAGTTCAACCTCCAGAATATATGACAGATCTATGCACTTTTCTCCTTCTTGACTTTCCTCATTCTAAATAAATCCAACAGCTCTCACCTGTTACCTGGAACAGGCCTATAATATCCTGTCTCTCCATCAATGGGATACATTACTGTATCTCATTCTCACCCAGAATAATATTGTTAACAGGTTAATCAGAATACATGACATCCCTCCTTAGAAACTGAAACTCTTAAGGCCCTTCATTTTTTTTTCTTTTCTTTACTAAACTAAAAACTCCTTACTGCATCTTACTAACTGCTATGGGATTTACCTTGTGTTAAGTTTTCTAACTTCATCACATCATCACGTCCTACCTTTCTTCCTTAGCCTCCCATCCTGGCTTCCTGTCTGTTCCTTGAACAAACCAATTTCCAGTCTCAGGCATTTGAGGGCAGCTTCCAATTCCCTTGTGGCTCAGCTGGTAAAGAATCCGCCTGCAATGCAGGAGACCTGGGTTCAATCCCTGGGTTGGGAAGATCCCCTGGAGAAGGGAAAGGCCACCTACTCCAGTATTCTGGCCTGAAGAATTCCATGTCCATGGGATTGCAAAGAGTTGGACATGACTGAGTGACTTTCACTTTCACTTTCCAGTGTCTGGAGTTATCTTCCCTCAGCTCTTTGAGTCACTACTCCTCACCCACATCATATCACAAATACCACTCTTTTATGGGGTTTATCCTCCTTGTCCACTCTGACTAAAACAGCCTCTTTCAGTTACTCTGTTCCACCATCCTGGTTTTTTTTTTCCCCTTTTGTAGTACTTATTGCGATCTGTTATTATCGTTGTCCTCATTCTGTCTTCATAAGAGTAGCGTCCTTATGTATTTTTTTCATTGTTATGTATCCCCAGAAACTAATCAATCAATCATTGTGTTGAATTAATGATATTTTGCCATCACCATCTGCATCGATGTTTTCATAACTCAAATTTATTGGGCACACATTATTTGCCAGGCATTGTGCAAAGTGCTGTTTTCTCATGTAATAGATCCAAAATCTCTAAGGGAGGTAGTCCTCTTAATTCCATTTGTGTCTCCACTTTAGAGATGAGGAAATTGAGACTCATCATCACTCCCCGTGACTTCACTGTCACCATCATCAACACCGCCATCATCTTTTTAGGAAGCAGAATTAGAATTGGTACTTTCTCAGAAAGTAGTCAGAGAAAGCTATAGGGCCCTTAGATGCAGAAAATCCATCAGACAACCCAAATGAGTCAGTCAGACAAGTGGATCATCAGGGCAGACTTATGGTAAATGAACACAAACCCCCAGGAATCTTAGACGTTGTGTAATTCTCAAGGTTTGATTTCCAGGCCAGCAGCACCAGCATCACTTGTGAAAGTGAAAGTGAAGTTGCTCAGCTGTGTCTGACTCTCTGTGACCCCACAGACTGTAGCCTACCAGGCTCCTCCATCCATGGGATTTTCCAGGCAAGAATACTGGAGTGGGTTGCCATTTCCTTCTCCAGGGGACCTTCCTGACCCAGGGATCCAACCTGGGTCTCCTGCATTGTAGGCAGATGCTTTACTGTCTGAGCCACCAGGAAAATCCAAGGCATCACTTGTAAGCCTGTTAGAAATGCAAATTTGCTGCCCTTGCCTACTGAATCAGAAACCCTGGCATTGGATGCAAGAAATTGCATCTCAATAAGGCTTCCTAGAGAATTCGTAACCACTTCTTTAGGGAAAAAAAGACTTATCTGGGAGGTAGCAAAAGAAAAGGGAAATTAACAAGAGTAAGACAAGTCATTCACTCAAAAACCAAAGCCAACAACCAAAAGTAAGGTTAACAGGCCACGTGCAAAGACACAGACCTGCTATCAAAGCTGGAGGGTAAGGCAGGGAGGGGCTTGGGTATAAGGAAGAACAGTCAAGGTAGAGGATGGGGTGGCGGAAGCTGGAGAGTCAAGTAGGCTTAGACACAATCCAAATGGGCGTAATCATCTCACCTGCAGCGCTTGCTCAAGTTGTTAAAAGTTCCCTCTGATACACAGGATTAGCAATGGAGCATGAGGTTGGACTAAGCCAAAAGTAGAATTTAAAAAAAAAAGCAAAAACAGAGCAAGGCTCCCATGGCTCCAGGTATATCTACTGGAAGGATATGGGCCTCGGGATGAAGATGGGCCGTGATGACTACACTGAGACAGATCTGTAAGTTTGCAGATGACTCTGAAACTCTGGAACTGTTCCAGTGAGATGGATATATCCTGCAAGAACACTTTGTAATAGGCAAAATAACAGGATACATTTCAGCTGTGGCAAGTATAACGCAGTATGTCTGGGGAAATGTAATCCAAACTATGCTGGTAATATGAATTGCTCTCCTCTATTACTCTTGTCCAGGGAAAACTTGATAATCTGAATCTATGTCAACTATTTCTTGAAGATAGTCCAGTGTGGAGTGGCAGCTCAAAAGATCGACCAAATGCTAGAGATGGCATTGGAAAAAATTGATAAAATTAAAAAAGAAAAAACAGGATTTTATAATCTTGTTAAATCTTTGAACAGAGAGAATAATGTTTCAGAACTTGGAGTAGAGATCATGGCTCTATTCAGTTTATTCCATCAAGGCCATAAAACAGTTGAGAAGCCTAAAAGCTTAATGGAACTGATGAAAGGAATAAAATAGTAAGACCAGATGAGAAATTTTCAGTTCAGAAAAATGATGGGTGAAAAGGGACACAATCAAATTCATGTCCATGAAGGATATTAGTAAGTGGAGCTTGGTCATTCAACAAATTCAAGAATACTATACCTTGGAGAATGTTCTTGAAGCTTGAAGGTAACTTTAGGCTGAAAAAGGAAAAGAAAGACAAAGTATTAGATTTCTTTTTATACCTGGTGGTAAATTTATTGATGTTGTTCCCCACAAGTGAGTTCATAAATTAGAAAGATAATAAGTAATATAAATAACAATTTAGATTTTAGAAAATAATATTTTAAATGGTTTCCTTAACATTTAAGGAAGACATTATTTGGAGATACATTAAAATTTATGCATTCTCATGAAAATCAGAGTCTAGTAATTAATGGCTGATTCAGTATTATAGTTTTAAACTAGTCTTTATCATATATATATATGCACAAACACACACTCATATTCATACACACATATACATATATAAACTTGTATTTGCTCTCCTTTAAAATAAAATTTTATAAAAGAAACATGTACACATTATAGGTACATTTAAAAATGCGGAAGAGTATACAAATAGTAAACAGCAACACAAATAGTATGCAAACAGTAGGCAAAGAGCTTACTAGTGTACTATTAATATTTTACTGTGCTATTTTCTATACATGGTTAAAATTTGTACTTGATTCTAATTTTTAAATGTATTCACTGACCCTAGAATTTTGTCACTATCTAGATTGTTGATTTAATAAGCATTTTTAATCATAATAACATGAAAATACTAACATTCTGTGAAGCCACATTTACCAGAATGCAAGGTTTTGGCTGTATAGTTCACAATGAGTTAGACTGTGAACTTTTTGTTTTCTTTCTTAATCTGGTTTTAGTATTCAAGTTCATTATACTCATGAAATTAAGTAGTTTTCTAATTCTGCATTATTTCTATAAGCACATTTTATTTATAATGTCTTTTATGTTTTAACACTATGCTGTTTAGTATGTAAAGACTGTTTATGTCTTTATGTGGTATACCTTTTAGTAGCACATAGGGGCATCCTGTGTTTGTTCATATCTACCCAATTTGAAATAGTTTGTCTTTTCTAAGGCGAGTTTCACTTAGTCATTTATTATCACACACAATTTAAATTATTGTCTTGAAATATTTGAGAAAACAGATTCTGTGCTTGATTATTGGTGCTGTTTACTAGCTATTATCGAGAATTTGCATGAAGACTTAAATAGTAAAATTAAAGTACTTGGTATAATTTTTGTCGAAAAGTATTCTCTGGAGTAGCAGGTGGCACTAGTGGTAAAGGACCCACCTGCTCCTCCAGGAGACATAAGAGATGCAGATTTGATCCCTGGGTGGAGAAGAGCCCCTCTGGAGGAGGGCATGGCCACCCACTCCAGTATTCTTGCCTAGAGAATCCCATGGACAGAGAAGCCTGGTGGGTTACAGTCCATGGGCTCACAAAGAGTCGGACAGAACTGAGACGACTTAGCACATTTGCATACATGTACATACACACCACATCTTCTATGTGTTTTTAATTAATATGTAGAAGCATTTTCTGTATCATTTACAGGGACTGTATATATAGCGATGGCTAAAACTTAAATTCTCTAAGCAAAGATCCCATCCATGTATCTCATATTTTTATTTTTTAACATTCAGAAAAAAGTGAGGGAGATGTTCCCTGTGTTATTACTGTAGTGTTTAATAGGACTTGGAAATGATGGATAATGAGAATATCAATGTTTGACAATAAACCTGGGTTTTAAGTAATAAGAAAAATGTTATTTTGGTGAAAAACATTTCTCTATCTCACTTTATACAAGGTGTGATAAAATCGGTGGAAGCAGAGTTGCTTCCTTGGGTATGTGGGTGATTGAAGAACCAGACTTGCCTCCTCAAGGCGAGAGCCTGGTAAGGAAATTAAGAGTGTTAGGGTTAGGAAATGACACCTCTGTGGTTCAAATTTTCTTAACACAGTATTGACTGGGGGATTTTGGCAGAAAGTAACACCTGTGACTGACAGTTTGTTATATAAGTGAATATTGAGACATTCGGTCAATAACATTTAGGTAACAAAAGACATATTAATACATCTCTGGCCAATGAGTTGTTAAATCATAAAGTTAAAAGCAGAATCACTGAAGACTAGGAATTCCAACCCTAGTTCTGCATGGAAACTGGCTACGCTATTGCAGCCAATAGTCTGAAGCCTAGAGGCACAGTCTTTTTGAAGAAGCAAGGCAAAAAGACCCAGTTTTCCTGAAAGAGTTTTACAAGCAAGAGCCCATGGAAAGCATTGATAAGTGATAGGTAAAGGAGAGGGAGTTAAGAAATCTATTTACAGAAGAAAGAGATTTTTTAAATGTATAGCAAAGGTGCTTCAAGTGTGATTTCTAGACAACCGGCAGCAACATCATCTGGGAACATGTTAGAAATGCAAAATTGTTCTCCACCCCATACCCACTGCAAAAGAAAGGGTAGAGGAAGGGGCCCACCTGTCTGTGTCCCCTCGGGGGATTGTAGTGCAGGAGAAGCAGTGGACTCTAGAGGAGATCAGGGCCATTCTGTACGTGGATCAACAACTCCGTCTCCAAATGGAGCCACAGATGGCATCACTGTATTACAGCGTAAAGTGATGTTCATGGTGATATACTTAAAGGGTCCAGGACTTGACTTTAGTTGTCTGTCTGTTTTAGTCTAGTTTGTTTAAGAAGACAGGTTAATGATGTGATAGATCATTTCTCATCAACTCTCTTGAGGGCATTTGAATTGATAACCACTATCAAAAATATGTGTGTTTGTGGAATACCAAACGTCTACACAATGCTGGATATATACCACATTGTTGTTTGGTCAGTAAATCGTGTCTGATGCTCTTTTATGACCCCATGGACTGTAGCCCGCCAGGCTCCTTATGTCCATGGAATTTCCCAGGAAAGAATACTGGAGTGGGTTGCCATTTCCTTCTCCAAGGGATCTTCCCAACCCAGGGATTGAATCTGTATCTCTTGTATTGGCAGGCTTTTTTTTTTTTTTTTTTACCCTGGAGCCACCAAATATCATGTTACAATATTGTTTTTAAATGAAGGTCACTTATTACAGTCCTGCTAGATTTGACATTATCCTCCTAGTCTCCCCCAAATCTTCCATTGTTGGTGCTCTTGTTTTGTTTGAAAACATAGATTTTGACCCCCCCAAAAAATAAATAAGTACAAGAAACCCTTCTAAGATTTATATGAGTAATGCTTAAGATAAATGATTATTATATTAATACAACATTAAATTTGTCATATTTTTAAAAACTCATTTCCCTTTACTTCCCCACTCACCTTGAAAACATATAAGAAATTTATTGATATGGGTATGTGAAAAATTAGAGCCAGTAATCCAATCTAGGGGCAGAATGTGGCTCTTGCCTCCAGGGTAACACTTAAGGGAATGCCCCCAAACTCAGTAATTAAGATGAATAATATTTAAAAGCTGTATTTTAAAAATCAAAATGAAAAAAAAAACCTTGATGGACAAAATATAAATCTATTTGATAAGCATAGTCTGGTCATGCTTTTGCAAGAAGCATCACACTTGCCTTACCTTAATCCTGGTCCCGTTGTATCTAATTGCCACTTTTGGTCCCATTAAGAACACTCTGCTTAACAGCAGTTATCTGACCGGTTCTGCTTGTGTCTTGACTCTGGATTGGCCTAAGTATATATATTGAAACATACTAGGAATTCAGGTCTCCAGGAGTTTTATTTATATATAATTTGAGGTATTTCCAGAAAAAGAATATTGTGGGGAAGTAGCTTTTAACCTAAAACATCTTTAATTTATAAAAACAAAATTATGTTAAATAAGGAAGTCTACAGGGACGTTTTTGTCAGTTAAGTAGAAAGACATGCTTTGCTCTTGAATAATGCAAAATGCCCACATAGTTATACCATCAGCCCTCCATATCCATTGGTGTCATATCCGCAAATTCTGCATCTGCAGATTGAACTGACCACAGACCGAAAATATTTTTTTAAAAATTCAGGAAGTTCCTTGGGACTTCCTTGGCAGTCCAGTTGTTCAGACTCTGCACTTCCAATGCAGGGGGAAATGGATTTGATCCATTGTGGAACTAAGATCCCAAATATGGTGTGACCAAAAAATAAATAAATACAAAGTTCCAAAAACAATACATGAATATCACTAAGCAACATTTTGCATAGCATTTGCATTGTATTCCGTATTAGAAGTAATCTAGAGATTATCTAAAGTATACAGGAGGATATATAGCTTGTATGCAAATAATACACCATTGTATATATAGGACTTGTTTTTTGCTGGATTTCAGTATCCACAAAGGGAGGGGGAAGTCTTGGAACCAATCCCCCTTGGATATTGAGGGGTGACTGTTTTGGTTGACTACTTATCTGGATACTCTCCAAATCCTGAATTTGGTTGTCTAAGCAAGAGCACCTTGGCATCAGACTGCAATGATATAAATAACCGAAAATTTCCTGTAGTTGGAAGTAAGGAGGGTAGTAGGAGACCTGGGATGGCAATATATTCTGGTCCACTTCAGGATTTCTAGAGGAAGTTGATCAGAGTGTAACTGATCTCATTAAGTGGTGGTTTGACCACAAGTACCTAGCATGTGTGAGAGAGGCAAATGAAAAGTGATCACCTCATTCTATCAGTCTTCAAATGTTTTATTACTTTTTGACCTGGAAGTTAGAAGCGGGGCTCAGGCCTGCTTACGAGGATCATGGGGAATCCACCTGATGGAAGTAGCCATCCACGCATGCTGCCAGAGATGAGAGTTATGCTCCATCTGGCTGCCAAGACCCAGGGTTCCAAGTTTCCAAACTGGCCAGTTTGGAACAACCCTTTGGCTGAAGTTGCATGTTCAAGAATCCATAAAGGATGCCTACTGAATTTCAAATGTAGAGTGCACTGTGGTTGTGTTTTTGAGAAGGTAGTTGTGACATATTTAGGAGGCACTGGTGAAGGGAAGACCTGTAACGTAAGAGTCAACAACTCCAGTCTCTTACAGGTAGGAAGATATCTGTTTTATTTTAATTACTGTTAAAGAGCAAGCGCAAAAGCACAGCTCTGTAGGTATTCTAGCTAAATAAAATAATATTAGCAGCATGAAAGTCTTTTAAAGATGGAAAATAGCAAAAAGAATGTTATTAGGATTAATACAGTGTTGGGTCAGGATATGTATAAAATACTTTTGTCACGCTGTTATTTTGTGTGCTGTTAATGACTTTTATTGTGGTGCACACTAACTTTAGAAGACCCTAGAAATCGCTCCTGGTCCTCCTCTTTCTCCAAAACCATTATATTTAATGAAGTCTTAGGTTAGTTTCTTACCCATGAATTCCTCTATCATCGTGAGTATGTGTGTGCGTGTGAGTAATTTATTCTAAACAGTCAGGACACGGACTAGATTGGGAAAGGAACTTCTGTGAGTGATACTGAAAAATAAAGTGTGACCACGTATTTGGTGCCGCCTTGTACAGCAGACCCCATACTAATATTTCACATGAACTTATGCTTCTGTTTACTACACCTCAGGAAAGTATGCATCCAATCCCTATTTTATGAATTAGAGAACTGAGGCTGAGAGAAGATTAAATGGCTTGCATTCATAACTCACAGCCATCCGAGTCTGGATTCAGGTTTATGTTCTTTCGTCCCCCGCATGTGAACCCCCTGGGTCAGCCCTCTCTCCTGATGCTTCCAGGCTTGTGCCCGTGTTCCAGCTCCCGAGCAACTTCCCCTCTTGTTAGCTGACCCAGAGTGAACCCTCATCTACTGAGGGCTAAGTTAGACCAGATCTTAGGCTTAACAGTAACATATCTCCTTCAATGAAGGCTTCCCAGGTGGTTTAGTGGTAAAGAATCTGCCTGCCAATGTGGGAGGCACAAGAGATGTGGGTTCAATCCTTGGGTCAGGCAGATCCTCTGGAGTAGGAAATGGCAACCACTTCAGTATTCTTGCCTGAAAAATTCCATGGACAGAGGAGCCTGGTGGGCTGCAGTCTGTGGGCTTCCAAAGAGTTGGACTTAACTGAGTGTGTGTGTGTGTGTGTGTGTGTGTGTGTATAATCGTCACACTATGTGATGTATCATCATTGTACCCCTATTTCAAGTGTGAAAACTAAGGCTCTGAGAGCTTAAGTAAATTGCCTTGGTCACACAGCTAGGACATAGTTGAATCAAGACTCAGATCCAGACAGATTTTCCTCCAGATGTCATGCTCTCAACCATCTTGTAGATCAGACTCACACCATGCCATGCCTCCAGTGTGATACAGCAGGGAAACCTCTGGATCAGTAGTCACAGATGTCAGGATTTTATCCCAGATGTGGCCCTTGCCAAGACCTGTCTCTTACATCTGTGTAAAGTGAAAGTGAAGTCGCTCAGTCGTGTCTGACTCTTTGTGACCCCATAGATTGTACCAGGCTTCTCCGTCCATGGGATTTTCCAGGCAAGAGTACTGGGGTGGGTTGCCATTTCCTTTTCCAGGGGATCTTTCCAACCCAGGTATAGAGCCTGGGCCTCCCACCCTGCAGACAGATGCTTTACTTCTGAGCCCCCAGTGAAGCCCCTTACATCTGTAGGGCAATGTTATTAATCTTTCCTGCCCTGTGTAAGTCACATCTTTGTTGTGAGACTTCAGCCAGAAGCCGGAATGGGATAACTCACCTTAAGTCACAGCTGAAATACCGTGAGCAGCTTGAGAGGCTGGGGCTGGTGTAATGATCTGCACTGCATCTCACACAAGCTAGAAGAGTTCTTGACTTTGAAGCTTTTCAAAACTCAGAGAAAAAGCAAACAGACTGAAAGGCTTGCTAAGAGAGAAGTCAAGGGCATTTCTCGAAAGTGGGAGAAGGCTCCTCTCTATCCCCCTCCTTAGGGACAGAACCAGCTGAAAATGTAATTTAGAGCAGCAGTCCCCAACATTTTTGGCACCAGGGACTGGTTTTGTGGAGGACAGTTTTTCCATGGACAGTGGAGGAATGGTTTCAGGATGATTCAAGCACATTACATTTATTATGCCACTGCTGATCAGACAGGAGGCGGAGCTCAGGCAGTAATGCGAGCAAGGGGCAGTGTCTGAAAATGCAGATGAAGCCTTGCTCCCTGGCCCACCGGCCCTGCGGTGCAGCCCTGCTCCTAAGACCACAGACAACTACCAGTCAGCGGCCTGGGGCTTGTGTGTGCGGGTTCTCAGTCGCTTCAGTCATGTCCGACTCTGCAACCCCATGGACTGGAGCCCGCCAGCCTTCCTCTGTCCATGGGGTTCTCCAGGCAAGTACACTGGAGTGGGTTGCCATGTCCTCCTCCAGAGGATCATCCTGACCCAGGGATCGAACCTGGAGTCTCCTCCATTACAGGCAGATTTACCACTGAGCCACTGGGCAAGCCCCAACCTGGGGGTTGGGGACCCCTGATTTGGAGGGTTCTGATGAAGAACAGCTAGAATTGTCAGGACAGCATTCCTCATTAATAAGTTTCCTTTTATGTGTTTGTTCTGTTTTTCCATTCCCCTCCCACAAATTTATTGCTTCTTAAAGTGAACAGGACCTAAGGAATACTAACAGCTGATAGCTTCTGAAAATAATCCTGAGACTTGCCTCTGAAATTCACATGAGCTGAGGTCATGTGGTAGTGAATTGGCTACTTTTCTTTTGCTATCAGAGTGGACTTCAGTGAAGTCCTGGTCCAAGGTTTACTGACCTCCCTGCAGGGCAGACAGGGACAACCAGTATGTTAAGGAGGCAAGATACTAAGTCACTGGCAGTAACAGATCTAGTCTTTCTTATTCCAAAACACTAGTGATTTGAGAACTTTGGGGGGAAAAAATACAGGCATATCTACCATTTCTTTTTAAACTCCTTTTCCTGTCTCCTGAGTCTCAATTTTGGGTTTATTTTCACCATTAAAAACAAGAACTAAATGTTCAAATCCCCATCACTAATAGTCAGGGACATTTCATCAGTTTGACAAATATTTCTTAAGGATCTACTTCTACAGACACATTGCTAGTTACTGGGGCACCATTTCCTGGCTTCTGCCCTTGAAAAGCTTACGTTTTCCATTTCACTCTATATTGTTAGAGGCTAATGCTATCTTCATGTTAATTCACATGGTCTTTTTCTATTACTCTCCATAAGTATTTTTGTATTTCTTACCTTGTCCATCCTATTCCATCAGGTTATCCCCTTGAATGCAAGTTTTAAGGGAAAATTCACAAGAACTTGAATTTCCTACTCTCTTTATACTATTAGAAAAAAAAGTTTGTTGTGGTCAAAACACTTAACACTATTACCTTCTTTTTTTTTTTAACGAGTACCTCATTAACAAATGTTTACGTGTACAATACATCACTGTTGACTTAGGTGCTGTGCTTTATAGCAGATCTCTGGAGCTTATCCATCTTGCTTAACTGAAACGTCCTGCCCATCAATTATTAAGTGCCATTTCCACCTCCCTCCAGCCTCTACCGAACACTGTTCCAATGTCTCATTCCTTAAATAAGTGTAATCATTGCAGTGTTTGTCTTTCTGTGACTGACTCATCCCCCTTAGCAACGTGTCCTCAAATTCCATTTGGTTGTCTCATACTCCCTTATTACTGAAAACAAGAATTCTTATTTCTGGAGTTACTCTATCTGGCTGTATCTGTATTAGCTTGAAGGTGGTCTGTTTGCTGTCTTGACTCCTGTCACGCACCTCAGTTGACTGATCTTTCCTTCTAATAAATCAACTTTTTGAAAACTATCACCATGTTATAACACCTGAGTATCAGCTATCCGACACCCAAACACAGTTTGGTTCAGAAGGCTCTAAACAAGCCCCTTTTGTGTAAGAAATATGCAGCTTATATAACTCACACCCAAAAATACTTAAGGCAAATTGTGTGGCCATGTTACTTAACTGATACAGACTGGAAGGTTTGCCATCAGTTACTTAAACACCTCTCTTTACACTTTATGGATATTGGCATATCAAGACCTCAAATGCATCTCCACAGCTATGGCTGCTTTGAAATGAAGAACCAGATTTTCTCTAAATCTCCAAATTTTTATTACGAAGTATTACCTTGCTTGTTGCTTCTGCTTGCATTGCAATAAACTAGAAGACACTAGAATATTACTGTGACTGATTGTATATAAGCTTCAAGGGGGTGGATACTTGGCCCTCAATTGCAATAGGTGGGTCTCACACTAAAATGAGAGTCTCTGTTTTCTGACTTCTAGCCCAGGATGTTCTATTGTACTCACCTGCCTCCATAGGGCCTATTTACTCATTAAAATAAATTAATATTTGCACAGCAATTCGTAGCCTCCTAAGAGAAAAGTATCATTTCAAATGGAAGATAACAAAGAATTCAGAACATATTAATTAAAATGTTTCATTGTTTTCCAATTATATAGCTGCATCTTCAGTAGTAGTATGTTCAATGTTGTAGCATTGTTTAAATTATAAAATGCCATTTTGATTTGTGTTATTACTAGTAATGAGGCAGATAGGCACAGATGCTCATTCCCATGATAAAGAGAAGATATTCAAGTGTAGACTTTTTCACTGAATTGTTCAAGTATGCTCAACTACTTCACATGTTATGGGTTAGAATTTTTCCGTGAGGATATGCATATTCTCATATACCTAGTCTGTAGTTATAGATAAATATTATTTGGGGAAAGTTTATTTTGATCCTGCATTGAAGGTGATCCATCTTTGGAGTAGATAAAATCTATCTATTATGATCAAGCTGTTTTTCCCATTTATCCCTGAAACAGACATAATGTTCATATAATGTTGTCTTTTTATATTCTGGTTGAATATACCCTTTCCCTTTCTCATTATCTTAAATTGTCTGTGTCCTTAATTTCCTTACTTTATATTTTATTTTCCTTGATACTCTTCTTAATTAGTTTTCATTGGAAAAGGAATATCTTATCACTAAAATATTTCAGTCTAGCAATATCTAAAATGAAATGTAAATTCATTCGCTCTAATTAAGTTCAGTTCCCATTTGCCAGGGACAAACACCCTAAAGTGCTTCTCACATCTTCACTAGAGACTACATGATCAGGAAAAATCCCATGTTGTACCTGCAGGGAGAAAATCCAAGTTTAAGATAGAGTTTCCTACCGTGACCTTAAAATATATCAGGAAATTCATTTTCAGTTGTAAAATTGGTGAATAATTTTCTCCTACTTATACTCTAACGCTGTTTTAATAACCATATAAAGTAGTAAATATAAAGGCGATGAGGAACTTAAAAGTCCACACAAAGCTGCTCCTTTTGCCATTGTTGTCAGTCACTAAGTCGTGTCCGACTCTTTGTGACCCATGCACTACGGCGCACCAGGCTCCTCTGTCCTCCACTGTCTCCCAGAGTTCGCTCAGATTCATGTCCATCGAGTTGGTGATGCCACATCTAAACATCTGATCCTCTGCCACCTGCTTCTCCTTTTGCCTTCAATCTTTCCCAGCATCAGGGTCTTTTCCAGTGAGTCGGCTCTTCGCATCAGGTGGCCAAAGTATTGGAACTTCAGCTTCAGCCACAGTCCTTCCAGTGCTATTCAGGGTTGATTTCCTTTTGAATTGACTGGTTTGATTTGATCTCCTGCAGTCAAAGGGACTGTCAAGAGTTAAGCCTTTGTTTATGTTACTGTACAAATTGTGTTAAAAAAAAAATCCTACTCAGCTCAAATAGCCCTTTTACTCTGTATTGCATTAGCATTTGTTGAGCTTACTTTCATTCTGATAGACAGCACCAGTTTACTCATTTATACATTAATCATCCCTTTGAATCAACCCAGAAGTCATTTCTCACTTATTTAAAAATCCCACACCATTATATATGTACCTCTTTCTTACACCATCCTCCTCTCTACTCTTTTGATAAGTGTAGGGGTCCCAGATAGATCTCTAGCTCCGTATCCCCTTCATAGCATCCAACATTCCTTGTCAAAGAAGACATACTTATGAAATATTTGTTACATTTTAAATGAACTCAGAAATAGACACACAGGTGATTTATAGAAGTATTTCAAAGTCCTGGTGGACATTCATTCTCAGCACTTAGGTAACAATCCTTAAAGATGGGAGCAAAGTGTCGGTACATCCCTTCCCCTCTCCCCATCACTTGCTGCTCTTAGAGCAGTGCCCGAAGTGGTACCTTAGTTCACAGCATCCCCTGACTGCTTCCTCTGGGTTGACTGCCTCTTTGACCTGGCCCAAATTCTCACACATAATACACTGAGTGCATCCTGCTGAGTCCAACCTGTATTTGCCAGTTTCATTTGTCCATGGAGTCCTTTGGACCTTCCAGAGCACAGGTCTTTCTCTACCTGCTGAGCCATTCAAACAACACTCAAGACAGAACCTATAGCTTATGCCTTTGTATCACTGACTTTCAGAGCTGCCTGAACAAATGGTTCTGGCTGGATTTCTTTCAAAGCATTGACTAAAGCAGACAGAAAGCTTCCTGCCAGGCAGTTATATTTACCACACAAATTTGTCAGCTTAACCAAACATCTCAGTGTGTTAGGAGCAGAAATTTGAGCTGATTGATCTAAAGGGCTCAAACACTGTGAAAGTGACAAAGGTGCATCGGACTACATAACAGTGTCTGCAGGACTCCAAAATGATCACTAAATAAATGTTGTTTTTCAAAGGAACTGCGCTGTTGTCTCCCTGCTTCCCACACCCCACCTTCCCCCCCATAGTGGATCTACAAAAGCAATCAGGAGCTTTCGTGAGTGTTGGCATATTTAGGCTAAAATATAATGGTGGTGTTAGCAGCAATCTTGAGATGTCTCAGGCGGATAAAAGTACACCTTAAAAATGTTATGATAAACGCTGAGTAAAACTTCAAGATATGGTGATCCTTGAATTCTTGTTACAACACTTAACACCATCTCCATCCTGCGTGTATTTGTGCTTTACTTGTCTTTCTGCTGCTGCTGCTGCTGAGTCACTTCAGTCGTGTCCGACTCTGTGCGACCCCATAGACGGCAGCCCACCAGGCTTCCCCGTCCCTGGGATTCTCCAGGCAAGAGCACTGGAGTGGGTTGCCATTTCCTTCTCCAATCTACTTGTCTTTCTATAAAATGGGAATTATTCATTTACATCATACTACTATCACACTGTCTTCATAATTTAACATTAGACTTGGAACAAAAACCTTCACAGCGCAAACACCGTGGGAAGCGCCTGTACCTTATAGTGTAAACGTGGAAAATGTAGCAAAGACTGATCATTCAAGACATTAGGATGATTGTCGATATGTTGGGACAGTGTCACTAGTTACCCTTGTCACTACCCTTTGAAGTTAAGATAATCATACTGGTTGTAATTGACATAAGTGTTACCAGGTTTGTATAATTTGTGTTTTCATCATTTCCTGCACATGTAACTTAATGTAGTGTGATTTACTCTTTCATTATTCTTTTTGGGGAAGATTAAGTTAGTAAATTTAATCGGGAGATGGTGAGAGACAGGGAGGCCTGGCATGCTGCTGTCCATGGGATTGCAAAGAGTCAGACACGACTGGACAACTGAACAGCCACAATAAGGTAGTAAAACAGAATTTTCAAACACTGAAAACAGTATTTAGGCAATAAACAGCATTTGTGTGGCAGATGGGTCTGGGGAGCACTCACAGAGAAGTGTAGGGATGTGTTTGAGAACAGTCTGATGTGTCCCCATGGATTTTGTAATCTACAAGGCAGATGAGTAGCCCAATTCTTTCCAAGGGACTATTGGCAAATTTTATACATCTGATCACTCGAGGCAATTTTTAAAGTCTCATTATTTAAATTAATTTAATAACAATATAAATGGAGCAAATGAGCCTTGTTCTTCCTTTCTCGGTCTCTTCTAAATCTGTTGAAGTCTATTCATTAAGGTACAGAGAGAAGCAGTATAAATATTTTAATTTGAATTTATTCAATTAAGCAACAACCGAAGAAAATCCTAGATTAAGCCTGTATGTTTTAACTGCTTCATTTTAATTTAATAGATTTTACATTTTAGAGCAGTTTTAGGTTCCCAGGAAGTTCAGCAGAAAGTGCAGAGGCTTCCCATATACTTCCTGTCCCCACACCTGTACAAATCCTCCACTGGGGCGTTAACTCTCCAGAGTGGTACATTGTCATCACTGAGGAGCCTACATTGACATATCATTATCATCCTCAGTGCGTGGTTGATGGTCAAGTTCATTCTCCATATTGCACACCCTATGAGTGAGTGAGTAAGTGAAAGTCGCTCAGTTGTGTCTGACTCTCTGCGACCCCATGGACTATATAGTCCATGGAATTCTCCAGGCCAGAATACTGGAGTGGGTAGCCTTTCCCTTCTCCAGGGGCTCTTCCCAGCCCAGGGATCGAGCCCAGGTCTCCCGCATTGCAGGCAGATTCTTTACCAGCTGAGCCACAAGGGAAGCCCAAGAATACTGTAGTGGGTAGCCTGTCCCTTCTCCAGGGGATCTTCCCAAGCCTATAAAGAATGACTTGTATCTACCCACCACTGTTGCGTCATATGGGATAGTTTTCAGTGCCCTAAAATTTTTCTCTGTTCTGTCTATTCATCATTTCCTCCTCTCTAATACTTGGTAAACACTTATCTTTTCATGGTCTCCACAGTTTTCTATTTTCCAGAATGTCATATAGCTGGAATCACAAAGTATGTAATCTTTTCATACCAACTTCTTTCAATAATAATATGTATTTAAATTTATTCATGTGTTTTCTTTGTTTGATAGTTTATTTCTTTTGTGTTTAATAATATTCTATTATCTGAATGTACCACAGTTTGTTTATCCATTCACCAATTTGCTTCTAAGTTTTGTCAGTTATGAATAGAGCTGCTATCAACATTCTTGTACAGATTTTTCTATAGACATGTTTTCAGTTCTTTTGGGTTAATACCAAGAAATGCAATTGCTGGGTCTTGTGGTAATGATATGTTTAGTTTTGTAAAAAGCTGTCATTACTGCCTTCCAAAGTGGCTGTACCATTTTTCATTCCCACCAGCAATGAAAGAGTTCCTATTTGTCTACATCCTCATGAGTTTTTGGTGGTGTTCGTGTTTTGGATTTTGGTCCTTTAGATAGATGTGTGGTGGTATCTCATTGCTGTAATTTGTAATTCCCTAATGATGGGGCTTCCCAAGTGGCACTAGCCTGCCAGTGCAGGAGACATAAGAGATGGGGGCTTGATCCCTGGGTTGGGAAGATCCCCAGAAGGAGGGAATGGCAACTCACTCCAGTATTCTTGCCTGGAGAATCCAATGGACAAAGAAGAGTCTGGCAGGCTGGAGTCCATAGGGTCTCAAAGAGTTGGAGGTGACTGAAGCAACTTAGCATGCTTGCAGTGACATATGATGTTGAATGTCTTTTTGTGTGTTTACTTGCCATTTTTGTATCTTCTATGATGTGTCCGATTTTATATTGAGTTGTTCATTTTCTTATTGATGAGTTTCTAGAGCTCTTTGTGTATTTTGGATAACAATATTTTATCAGTAATTTGCTCAATTTTCTCTCAATCTGAGAACTGTCTTTTCATTCTCTTCATACTGTCTTTTATAAAGCAGAAGTTTTGTTTTTTAATTTAAGCCCAGCTAATCAACTGTTCCTTTTTTGGATTGTGCCTTTGGTGTTTGGTCGGCTGGATTAGACCTGATAAGTAATAAGAAAGTATATAGCTAGAAACTAGTTTGCCTTTCTGACCATCCATGGTTAAGCCTTGCCTACAAAAATGCCTGACTTTAATCCAGTTTCACAGGAGATGGAAAGTCATTTAAACTAATGAATTCACTTGCTGCATGCCCTTAGATAGGTTACTGAGCCCTCTGAAATTAAGTGCTTTTAATGGGAAGATAAAATTCTCTGTAATTTTTTGCTAACACTTGTTATAATTACAAAAAAAAAAAAAAAGAAGCCCACTGTCTGGCAAATGGGAGGTACACAATAAATACTGCTTGTTAATTATAGTAGTAATGATAAAATGAGTGCTGAGCAGAACAAGATATATCTCTTGGCTTCCCTGTGCATCCAGTTTACAAATACAAAGGAAATTAGTATACTTTGAGAAGATTTACATGGGACCCCTGTACACTTTCAGAAAGCTCTTAGTAATTATTGAGTGATAAAAAAGATGTTTAGCTGGGGCACTTCTGGCAATGATTCTCAATCCTGCGCTTCAGCTGTATACCTTCTCTGCAACTTGCATTAAATGTGTACAGATTCTTGAACTCTATCCAGTCTTTACTGACATTATGCTGGACACTAAGGAAATTTTCAAAAAGCAACAGCTATAAAATGAAAACGCATCATTCCTGCCATCAAAGACTTTCATCAGGAATAGGATATACATGGAAAGTTTTTTTTTTTTGACAGTTTAATATTAGTAAGAGAACATCCGTTGTTCAAGGGAGTGTTCCTGAGAGAATCTAATGATGTTCAAATAATGCATATTCTTGGAAACTAACTGTCCAACTCTCTTCACTTCTTTTCTCCCCACCCGTGCCTTCAACTCAATCTCAGTATCCATGTCCTTAGAAATAATACAGGTGCTTATGATTTCCCCAGGCGTCACACCATGGACCTCTAACTGTTTCTAGTTTTTGCATGTGATACATCCCACATAGTGTTACAGAATGAAAATTAAGAAGGGAAAACTTTTACCAAATGAATATCCATGAAGCCTTCCCCTATACTTAAAAATGTTTAACTTTTGTAAGAAATTACACAAATCATTACCCTTTCTATTGCCAGCAGAAATAGGTTTAGAGTCCGACAACTTTCATCTTCTAGGTCTGTCCCTGATTTAAGTTCTACATTTTCAGTGTAGGCCTTCTTTCTCTTCTTTACTAATTGGCATGCCTTCTATATTCTTTGTATTTTACCCATTTAAAAAACTTCTCTGTTTTTCTTCAGTCATCTTTAACAATCACTCCCCATGATTCACTGCAGTTTATCCAGTGGCTCCAAAATTGAAATAACCTATTCAGTTTAAATATGATCTTGCTTCAGCCACTGTCGGAAACTATCATAAAGGATCGCAGTGTACCCAGCTTTATAATATCGTCTTATACACATAACTGACTTTATTGACAAACTGAAGTTTGTAATTTGACTTTTCTTTGCTCCCCCCCCCTTTTATCCCTCTAAAGCAGTCACTCTTACAAGACAAGTCAAATGCAATTTCTGTGAACTCCAAGGGATTATTAAAAATCAAGAATTTATTGATCAACTGATGTTTGAAGTCAATGATAGGCTTAAAAGTATTTTTTGTCAGAGTAATATTATTTTACAGTAATATTTTTGTGGAAAGGCTAAAGTGGATCAAAAATTGAATTTTGATGGTTTACAGAGAGGTCAGTAAAATTTCATAGATTCCTGCAAACAGAACCATTTCTATGCTTAAATATATGCTTATGTTAATTGAGAGCACATGAATGATCTAAATTCTGCATAAAAAATACCACCAATCTGAAATTTTGGTATGCCGTGTGCAAAAAAGGAAGTTACTGTTTTATGAAAGTCCCAGTGTCAAAGATGTTTCCTAGGAGAATGGCATTAAATTGATCCAGTATTAACAAGAGATCAGATTTCTTTAGCAATTAAAGTGGAAAGCAAGACTGTGGAACAGGTCCTTGCACATCAAGTACAGTTTGATGAACCACAGATGGGTGGAACTGCACAAAAATACACAGCAGTCTGAAGACAGACTGAGACCACGCCAGGAATGTCCCTCGGGAGATAACGGAGCAGGAAGAAGGCAATAGGGCATCTCTCCAGTAGGAGGATGTTGAGAAGGTCAGGTAGAAAGGGAAATGTGGAAATCCAAAAGGAAAACAGCACTCATCTTTTTACCATTTGGCCCACGGTAGGCACTTCTGTTGTCAACCATGATATGTTTGCTTTGGAGCTGTTACTTCTGTTATCTAGTGTATGTTTTTTGATGTTGACAGCTATTTCTGATTATCTTCAGTTGTCTTTTCTTTTTTGCCCCAAATTCCCTGAGCACTATGCAGTATGTTATAACCTTAGTCTATGTAGGAATTAATTAACTCCAAAAACATGTATTTAGTGCTTATCTGGTATGAGGTTTGAAAGTTGCAGAGGTAGATGAAAATGGCCCTCACCCAATGATGTTTACTAGAAAAAAATGGGATATTAGACAGTCTAACAGGAAAGGTAACAAGTTACAATTCATGAGGGCTCCTGCAAATGGTAATAGGAAGAAAAAAATGTCTTTGTATTCTTTTGATCTATGTAGCTCCGTGTTATATATAAATCTCACTTTTTTTTCCCCTCAGAATGATAATTTAAGACTATCTCATGGGACTTACTGCCTTACAAGCCAATAGAACTCAGCTGAATGAGTGGTGTTTGAGAGATTGTGGATACTAACACTTCTCCACAACTTTCTACTATAGAATATGAAATCAGGGACTTCTTAAATAAATGTATGTTTGTTTCTCTAGTTGATGGAGTTTTTCAATTTCTTCTTTCTAGAAGAGTCTACTTAAAATATTCTTAGAATTTCTGTGTCCTTCTTATTGTGGCTACAAATGAATTACCACAAATTCAGTGGCTTAAAACAACAACATCATTATATCATTTTGCAGTTTTAGAGAATAGGAGTCAGAAATGCACTTCAGGGGATGAAATTAAGGTGTCAGCAGGGCTAGGTTTATTCTTGGAGACTCTCAGAGAAGCTCTGTTGTTGTCATTTCCCCACTTCTAGAGGCCACCTACATTCCTTGGCTGGTGGTCCCCTCCAACACCTTCAGAGCCAACAGTGTAACATCTTCTCTCCTCTCTGACAATCTGTTTCCATCTCTTTCTCTTACCCTAATCCTCCTGTCTCCTTCTTATAAGGATCCTTATTTATAATTACATCTATCCCATCTGGATAATCTGGGCTAATCTCCCATCTCAGAATCCTTAATTTAGCTACATCTACAAAGTTTCTTTCCCTATGTAAGATAACATATTCAGGTTCTAGGGATTAGGAAGTATATGTTTGTGGAAGGCCATTATTCCATTTATCACAGAAATGAAAATCCCTCAGTCGTGTCTGACTCTGTGACCCCATGGACTGTAGCCTGTCAGGATCCTCTGTCCATGGAATTCTCCAGGCAAGAATGTTGGAGTGGGTAACCATTTCCTTCTCCAGGGGACCTTTTGAACTACCAGGGAAGCCCTTATCACAGAAGGTAGTATTTTAAACTCTGCTGTGATTTGTCAGTATTATCTCAGAGAAGATCTTTATAAGGGAAAAAAAATAATGTTCTTGAAGAAACGTACAGGATGCTGGTGGTCTAGGATAAATTGAGAAAAATAGGTTAGAAAGAATATATTTAATATTAAAAAAAAAGAAAACAAAAGTACCATAAAAAGGCAAAAGGAAGACACCCCCCCCCACTATCAAATAAAATATTCCCAGTACACAGTTTTATCAAGGGCAAAATTCTAAGCAAAGACAGGGCCAAAACTTAATCCCTCTCTCTTTACATGATGCTGTTCCCTTGTAACTTCTGTATTTAGTGTTTGTGGTCATATAACTGAGAATTTCAAAGTAAGGTTTAAAAATATGGCCAGGAAAAACCTGTAGCTAAAGAAAGGTCATCATTCTTTTTTTTTTTTTCCCCTGTGCTATTGACTTTTCAAAAGTGTATCTGGTTGTTTCAATGAATGCCTTTAGAATTTAGATTTTTTGAAGCTATTTTGGAAAGGATCCTGGAAACAAACTAACCCAGATTTTTACAGAGAAAGCCTAGTGTGTCACAAAAAGTTAAACATTTCTTGTCTGAAATTTTATTACTACTTAGTGGTAGACCCAAACTTCATTTCCCAAACCCGAGTTTCCTGACTCTTAATTCAGTTCTTTTCCCTCTAAATCTATTAGTTCAGTGATTTGCATTTGAATTTGGATCTCAGTTCTGTGTACAAGCTACCCATGAGCCTATTCCTTTCATAAATCAGTTAATCTATGAGCCAGGAGCATTTTCTTAGTACATTCAATAAAACACTCTGATGTGCTAGATCTGTGGGGAGTCATGAAGGAAGATGATGCTCGTCATCCAGAAATGTTTCTCTGTTGTTAAAGAACTTCAAAATACCCAGGATAGACTGCTAGGAATTCTTTCAAAAAAAAAAAAATAAATCTGTGTATTATTTCCCAGAGTAAACAAGGAAGCCGTTCTAATCTTTTCCCCTTACTACTTTAAAGCTAACATTTGCCCTAAAGCAAAAAGTTGTTTGAGCACAGGGTTATTCCATGGCCATGAATAAAGAGATGTTGCTTACACGCTCTGACAACTTGAACGATTCACTTTCCAAAAACAAGTAGCAGAAGGAGAGCTTTTATTTATTTATGCTTTAAAACACCCAAGAGGACAAAAATAGTTTTTGTGCAATTTTTGAATTGCTCAAGCATTGCATACACTTTTGAGAACTAGCTGGCCATTATTCCGAACAAAATCAGTTTATTCTGTTTATCACCCCCACCCCCCAAGCACTGTTTGTCCGTCTCTGCTCTGAAGTGCGTTGTGGGAGGCTGACCTCCTGGTACTGCCTCAAATAGCGACTTTTGTCATCAGCCACTTTCTAGCATGTTTACCCAGTGGGGGCACCAGTAGATAGAAGGGTGGGAGGAACGTGAGGTCGGGCTTTCTTTTCGGCTCCCCACTGGGCTGTACCCTCCGTGAGTACCGCATTTTAAGCAGGGCATGTGAGGGGTCCTTCTCGTTGCCTCTGTTAAAGAAGTATTCATTCTGGTACTCCACTGATGATGAATGCAGGTGGGGGTACTATAATGGCATTCTGTAATACCAGACAGAGATTGGGCTCAACTCCAAATGCAGCCAGGAAAAGTGGGGTTTTTATAGGCAAGGAGCAGGGTTGGGGAGTCAGTGGGTGAAAACCTACTGAGAGAAAACATCAGGGGCGATTCTGGCTCACAGGAGGATTTTTTGTGGAAGACAGGCCAGAGTGATCAGACATTACCTGGAAAATTGTGAAGATGAGGAACCTGATCAGATATTGAAGGTGATCAGATGTCAAGGGTTGGAAGAATCTAGCCAAACTGACTTAGCAAGATTTCTTGCTAAAATTGGACAGTACTGAGACTTACATGAAAGCCCCAAAAGTCAGGGCCTAGTTGAGGGGGTCTGAGGAGCCTAAGGTGCGGCCTAGGAGAAACACTTTACCCTTGCTCTTGGTGATCTCAGGATGGGAATCTTTTCCCCCCTTTTTCCTTCTGGATGGTCAGTGTTCGTGACTTCCTTCTGGTACTGATTTCTAGTACGTCACTGAGTCTCGCCCACACACCACTAGGCTCTTTATTAAACCTTTGCATTTGAATCTCCTGAAGCTTTCCAATAAGCCTAAGTCACTGATGAGCATTTCCCCTTCTATGTAAGAGGAAACTGGAGCTCTTTAAAGCATCCTTATGGTTCTCTTATCTGCTGACTCTGCTGCATGCTCTGATTGGCCCAGATTACAGCTGGGATGTCAGGCGGAGGAAGGCTCTCAGGAGGCTGCTGTCCTAATCCCTCTGAAATTAGTTGAGCCACTGACTTTTCCCCATCCAGCCCCCTACATTTCTGTAGTTTTAAGGTCTGGTGAATAGAATAGCCTGACAATGTGGAAAGCACATAGTTTATTACTTTGGCCGTTTAGACCTGAGTCACCAATCTAGAGTACAGCAGGGCAGTCTCAGCCTTATTTTAACCCTTTAAAAATAAAGCTTATTGTTTTTCTTCACTGCCTTGTTTTCTTTCTATGGAGTAAACCAAACTTAAATTCCTCTGCAGACCGTTCCCAAGGTGGACTTAATGGAATATGGTTGCTTCAGCTTCCAATGCAATTTTTTTGATTTGCAGCTGGTTTTCTTCATGACAGTATGATTACCCCAATGTTGGGAGTTTTTGCCAAAGTGACCAAGGGTAGAATATAGTTTATTATATAAATAAAGTTTTGAATAAGACCTTGAATTCAATTTGGTCATTTTATTTCAGTACTTTTGGCAATAATTTTTGCAGTGGAAAGAATTCAGTTCATTCTAAGGTTTTACATTTAAAAAAAAAATTCCTCTTTGTTTTATGTCTTGCTTTTTATAGGTTCTGACTCTCTTCAAGTCCCAGTGTATCTGTGCTTTCCCCTACATTTACCACCTTAATTTTTTGTTAGTTTCTCCTCTTTTGATACTTTATATTTTCCTCCAAGCAATCTGTTCCATTCAATATATTTACCTCCTGATTACTTTACAGACTGTTTTGGTGTATTTATGGAGATATGTTCCTTAAGTAATAGAAAATGAAATACAAGAGTCTAGGTTTTTCCAGCAATATAACTGAGGCACTGTTCTATATCATTTATGAAAATAAAAGCTAGAGAGTGTAAATTATGCATGATGTATGATGCAATATATATCTTCATGCTTCTATCACTATTCATTCAATAAGTTCAGTCACTCAGTCATGTCTGACTCTTTGTGACCACATGGACTGCAGCACTCCAGGCCTCCCAGTCCCACATCACCTCCCGAGCTTGCCCAAACTCCTGTCCATTGAATCAGTGATGCCATCCAACCATCTGGTCCTCTGTTATGCCATTTTCCTCCTGTCTTCAGTCTTTCCCAATATCAGGGTCTTTTCCAAGAGTCAACTCATCTCATCAGGTGGCCAAAGTTTTGGAGCTTCAGCATCAGTAATGCATCTTATACTTGGGGTTTGAATAGATTTTTAAATTTTATTTTTTTTCCAATAAGCCTGAGATTCTTGAAACTGTCCTATTTTTAGTTGCTACAGTCCATATGAACAGAATAATGGAATCTCAAGTGCATATATACTATTCTTCCATCATTTACTAACCATTTACGCTGGTCCTGGAGTTGGGCTAAACTTTGGTATTATGAGGTTTAATAAAGCAGAATTCTGTCCTTAAGCTTCCCCCCTGAGAAGTCAGGGATATTAAAATAATTGCAATTCAAAATTTTAAATATCATGGTAGAGGTTGTTAGAGCAACTGAGTGAAAAGTAGTTAATAATTCTGATGAGGGTGGCCAGGCTCGTTTCCTACAAAAGGTTTGGGTATGGAAGAGTGAATTGCTTGCATCAAGCAGAGATGAAGGGAAAGAATTACACAGCAGAGGAGCCCCACGCTTGGGAAGACATGCAGACAGCACAGACTTGTCAAAGGATTTTCCTGTGGGGAAGTGGAGATGAAGCGGTTGTGTCCCCGAGTCAACATCTCACCCTCTCCTGTTCTACTGGTCCAATCATTTTCCTCTTTTACTTCCTAAAGAGGGTTTGCATACCACTGTAGGTGCTCCCCTATCTTTCCCTCTTCCCATGATAGTAAAGATCTCAAAAGCATGTTTTAAATTTCAGATGCAGTTTCTCACCCCTGCCTTACTTACTCATCCACAGGTCAATCCGTAGCAACTACATTCAAGTAATCTAATAACATTACTTTGTAAATATGGTTAATAAAGGCTGTTCTCATCATAGGAAATGCAATATTTATAGTTATCATGGAATTTGACTAGAGTCACCAGACAAAATACAAGAAACTGGATTTTAAATAAACTTAATTAGTACCATTTAAATTTCAGAAGAAAATGGAAATTTTTTTTTTTTTTTTTAGTATAAGCATGTTTGATGCAGTATTTGAGATACGCTAAGTTGTTGTTTATCTGAAATGCCAGTTTAGCTGGGATGCCTGTATTTTTATTTAATAAATCTGGACTCTAAATTTCCCTTTTCTGCAGGTGAGACTAAACCATTCTATCATGCTTCTCCAAGGCAATCTAAGCCCGTTTCTTGGTGTTAGTTTTTCTTTCCCTGTGACTCCTAAATCTCTACCTCCATCCAACATCTCTTCTTTGCTTCCAAAACAGTATATCCAGTGCCTACTGCACATTTTCTCCTGGTTGTCCTACAGGCACCTAAAACCATACATACCAGAGTAAACATACTGTCTTTGTCTCAAACCTGCTTCCTGGTCGCATTCTCCATGCAGCAAAGGGCAACACCACCAACCCTCTCCAGTTACCAAAGTAGAAACCTGGGCATCATTCTAGACTCAACCTTCCCCCCTCGCCTCCATTCCCCATTGCCTCACCCAGCCCAAAATGACTGTTTACAGTTCTCCTTCTTAACATGGCTTAATTTGCCCCCTCTTCTGTAACTTCTCTGGAATCTTCCTAGTTTATACTGTATCATCTCAACCAGCTTATTAGGCTAGCCTCCAATGCACTTTCCAGTTTCATGTATGTACACAGACATACAGGCACACATGTGCACATACACACTCATGTGCTGTCTCTGATACCTCCAGAATTTCAAATTTGAAGGCATTTCTTTTTACTTACGGTTCTTGGATAACTTTTTATTTCCTGTAGATAGGCCTGAAAACTATATCCGATGGATCGTGCACTCCAGAACCTGGCCCACGCCAGCCTCTGTAGTCTTCTGTCTCAGGGATGGAAGAGCACGTGTGATCTATTTTCCGTTGTCCCACGCTTCCTGTGTAGCAGGCAGGCAGTGGTTGGTTGGTGTATGAGAGAAGGCTAGAATTTTCACAGAGTGAAACCTCTCATATCATCAAGGAAGAGCATATTTAATGTGCTCTAATGAGAGAGTTATTATACTTGAGGGGCTTCATATGAAACGTGGTGTTTCAGAAATTATATAAAAAAGAGCCCCAAATTTGGATTTATGTATGAGTGTATAAATCTTTAAATACATATAAACATTAACTGCCCCTAAGAAGTTGTACATTCATATAAATATTTAAGTGTGTTGAACCCACTTTACTCTTTGGTGCAGTCAAGAAATATTGCTGTTCTGAGTGTTTGAATCTTCTGATGAATTAATCATCATTTTGCTAACATTTAAACTAGATTAAAATACAGTCCACTCTACAATTACAGGGGTGTAATTAAACCTTTGCCATGCTAAAAGATAGTTCAGAGTACTGTGCATTTTATTTATCTGTGATAAGCAATTTTATTTATGAGAAAACAGAGAAACCTGTTTCCAGACTATAGGTGCTCATTCAGTGTCCGCAAACTCAAAGAAATCATGCAACATATAAAGTATCTCTAAAGTACATATACCACTTTATTTGACTAATAAATATTTTAGCTAATAAAGGTTTTCTGCAGTCATAAGCTGAAATGTATAATTTAGAAGACAGTGGAAATCAACACCTTTTATAAGGTTTCAGAACTGCTCAGAGTATTGATATCAGCTAGATATTTGGGCCACATTCAATTTAACCTTTTCCAGATAATGTGCATGAATGAAGAGAAAATATAAATGGAGTAGAAAGTTTTACTTGCCATTAATAAAATCATTCTTTTTGGCATGCCAGAGCTAAAGCATTGGTCGAATTCATGTTGGATAACACAGTGCCATTTGAAGCCTCTGAGAGTGATCTCTATTTAGTTAGTAACAAGGGGAGCTTGGGGTATTATTAGGCAGAATTACAACAGCAGAACACCGCTGCGCAAAGGAAGATCATGGCATTTCCTCTAAACAGCATCTTTAAAACTCTGGCTCCTAAAACTAATGTTGTGAAGCTTCAGTTCTTTTGAATTGAGACTCCAGGGAATAAGAGAGAGTCATAATTATTAGCTAGGAATTGATGCTAAATTTGTTTACTCACTGGTTTTCCACCACTTTCTATAGTATGTAAATGAGATCTTTACTTAGAAAAAGCATTCCCACTCAGAGACAGTTGACAGATGTTCAAGCCCAGGGGAGAAAGAAAACACAGCTTTCTCCTGGCCTCTTCTTCTCCTTCAGCACGGCTTCCAGAGCCTCGCGGAGTTTTCCCAGAACCCCCTGCACAGGAGCGTTCACATTCTGATTGATTAGTCATCATATCAGAGCTTACCGCTTTGGAGCTCCCTGCCTACCAATTGAACAGTATAAACTGGGCCCAGAAAATCTGCTTGCTCAGCACCACTGGAATTGTGGGCTGTTTAGCAAGCAATGTCTAAGTCTCTATGACTCTAGCCAGTAAAGATGACATCAGAGTGATGTGATTAGCATGTCTTCAGCAAGAATCCTGAACACCTCGTCAAAGTTTATAATACTGCCATGAGATGTAGGGAGAGGCAGACACACAGTGTCCTTAGACTTTCAGCCAGAGGAGCTTATAGGCTGGACTAGAGAATGGGGGAGGTGGGGCGGGGGGCTCACTCTGC
The DNA here is from genome assembly GCF_023699985.2 of Odocoileus virginianus. NCBI lineage: Eukaryota > Metazoa > Chordata > Mammalia > Artiodactyla > Cervidae > Odocoileus > Odocoileus virginianus. The sequence goes on along the minus strand of NC_069695.1, from coordinate 7,752,226 downwards.
GGGGAGATGGGAGACAGGTGATTTTCAATTTTCGGTTCCTCCACCTCTGTCTCCCGCACTCTCTGGCATTCTGCAATATCCCTAGGAAATAACTCAGTGATGGCACTTTCTACTGGATCTCGGTCTTGCTAACGCCTCCCTAGGCAGAGAGAAGTCAAGCTATCCTGAGAGCTGACACTTGGCATTGATGAGCCACTGTAGGTAGGATATTTGTCCCCAATTCTTCTCTCATTCCTAGAGTCTCTTTTCTGGGTAGACAGTCCCCAGATCTGACAAACTTCAGCATCTCACTTCAGCATCTCTACTGCCTGAGTGAGTACTTAAGCTGAGTACTTAAGATTCCTTAAGTAGCCTGTGCTCCCAGAAATGCCTGCATCTCCTACACAACCTCAGAACACAGTGCCCTCTGCACCCTGACTCAGAAATGATTCACAAGAAGATGCTGATGGCTAACTTGAATTTAATATGTGACTTCCCTCAGGGTGATTTGGATTTAAAGTGGGAATGGTAGGCGAGCAAATATATGAATGTAAAGGGAAAAAAATCACGGCCACTGATCAAATGTAATCAGCTTGGTAGATGTGTGGAAGAGAATCAGTAGTGCAGAGGAGGTATTTCAATTTTCCTTCAAATTTTAAGTGGTAGGCTGGTGTTAGTAACAGTAATGCTTCCCAAGTGGCTCAGTGGTGAAGAATCTGCCTGCCAATGCAGATTATGTAGTATGTGTATTTACCACATATATACACACATATATATACACATGTACATACATAAACACACACACTTACCTATTTATGTAGTATGTGTATTGACAAATGTGTGTGTACACTTCCCTGGTGGCCCAGATGATACAGAATTCACCTACCATGCGCGAGACCTGGATTCAGTCCCTGGGTTGGGAAGATCCCCTGGAGGAGGGCATGGCAACCCACTCCAGTATCCATGCTAGAGATTCCCCATGGACAAAGGAGCCTGGCAGGCTACAGTCCACGGGGTCACAAAGTCAGACATGACTGAGCGACTAAGCACCGCACACAGCACATACATATGTGTGTGTGTGTACACATATATTAAGTTGATATATACACCTAAATAATATCTATACATTGAATTATTACTATTGGGGCTTCCTAGGTAGCGTAAGTGATAAAGAATCCACCTGCTGGTTCAGGAGATACAGGAGATGCAGGTTCAATCCCTGGGTCAGGGAGATCCCCTGGAGTAGGAAATGGTGGCCCACTCCAATAAATGTCAATGGTGATTTAGAAATCTCTACTAATGTATGTTGTGTTAAAGAAAAAAGAATCTTTAGTATTTGTATTACTTTGACTATTTTATAAATTAAAATTAACTGAGCTATGACCAACCAAGACAGCATATTAAAAAGCAGAGACATTACTTGGCCAACAAAGGTCCATCTAGTCAAAGCTATGTTTTTTCCAGTAGTCATGTATACATATGTATATATATGTAGTATATTATATATTATGTAATATATAATATAGTAATACCATATAATATTATATAATATATATAATTTATATATTAGACATATATAATATATGTAGTATATATAATATGTAGTATATCAGTTCAGTTCAGTTGCTCAGTCTTGTCCAACTCTATGCGACCCCATGAATTGCAGCATGCCAGGCCTCCCTGTCCATCACAAACTCCCGGAGTGTACTCAAACTCATGCCCATTTAGTTGGTGATGCCATCCAGCCATCTCATCCTCTGTTGTCCCCTTCTCCTCCTGCCCCCAATCCCTCCCAGTATCAGAGTCTTTTATATATATATATATATATATATATATATATGTAGTATATATATATATATATGTAGTATATATATATATATATGTAGTATATATATATATAAATAGAGTTATTATTAAATTGCGCTTTTACAAATAAATTGTCTTGTAGTTGATTTTATGCAACCTGGCACAAGTTAAAACACCATTTAGTAAATAAAAGTTGACTAAAACCCTTGCTAGTCTTAAACTGCTGTTCCATTTTAGAATAAAATAGATTTACAGGGAGATAAGCTCTATGGCCCCCAGTAAAGAAGTGAATGTTTTATTAGCTGCCATAAATATATTTCTGTTACGGAATATATACATATGTGTACATGAAAATATTTTCCATGTCTCTTAAATTCTTCTATGGTTTCACCCTGTGTACACATCATGATGAATATGTCTATATAATAAAATGCATATACATATATTAACATAAAAAAAAACCTTTTGGTACTCGGTCATGTCCATCTCTTTTGCAATGCTATAGACTATAGCCCACCAGGCTCCTCTGTCCATGGGATTTCCCAAGCAAGAATACTGGAGTGGGTTGCCATTTCCACTCCAGGGAATCTTCCTGACCCAGGATCGAACCCATGTCTCCTGCATTGGCAGGTGGATTCTATACTGCTGAGCCACTCAGGCTTCCCATATTAACATACATGCATATGTAAACACTCAGTTCAGTCACTCAGTCGTGTCTGACTCTTTGTGACCCCATGAACTGCAGCACGCCAGGCCTCCCTGTCCATCACCAACTCCCGGAGTTTACTTAAACTCCCGTCCATTGAGTCAGTGATGCCATCCAACCATCTCATCCTCTGTAATCCCCTTCTCCTCCCACCTCCAATCTTTGTCAGCATCACAGTCTTCTCAAATGAGTCAGTTCTTCGCATCAGATTGCCAAAATATTGGAGTCTCAGCTTCAGCATCAGTCCTTCAGGACTGATCTCCTTTAGGATAGACTGATTGGATCTCCTTGCAGTCCAAGGGACTCTCAAGAGTCTTCTCCAACACCACAGTTCGAAAGCATCAATTCTTCAGTGCTCAGCTTTCTTTATAGTCCAACTCTCACATCCATACATGACCACTGGAAAAACCATAGCTTTGACTAGATGGACCTTTGTTGGCAAAGTAATGTCTCTGCTTTTTAATATGCTGTCTAGGCTGGTCATAGCTAAGTTAATTTTAATTTATAAAATATTCAAAGTGGTACAAATACTAAAGATTGTTTTTTTTTTAACACAATATACATTAGTAGAGATTTCTGAATAACCATTGACATTTATAGGGTTCATACTAAATACTGTCTACGTTTTATATGGCTTTCAAAATGTGACATATAAAACTACTGATTATTTATCTCACATATCCAAGCACATGTGGTCTAGGAAAGTAGCTTCTGCTCTTCCTCTCCCATCTTTCTGTTCTTTAAGTAAAATATGAGCTCTCTGCTGCTGTCCCTTCTACAGTCCTCATCTCCAGTTAGGCTAGAGTCAGTTTCCCTTTCTTCCCACACGCTTTGTGTTCCAGGGTGCACAGTGAGACAGATCTTAGCATCTGAAGAGACCCTAGTGACCTTGGATTGGCTTGCTGACTGTGGTCAGAAAGGTACCATTTTCCCCAATTCACAGAAGAAATCCCTGGGAGGTCTGGAGAGTAAATGTGTGAGATTCAAAAGCTGGTAGGAGTGGAGGAAAGAGGAGGTGCTTGGAACTTCAGGACTCTTTCTTTAACAATGCACATTTATTTGAACCCTCGTTGTCTTCCATTTCTATATGTGAGTGACAGAACCAAGTGTTTTAAGACTCCTTGCAGTGGTTCAAAGTCTCCTTGAGTATTTTCTCCTGACTTAAGTGTTGGCCCATCCATGTGCTGTTAGGTGTATATGTGTGTTTTAAATAACAGATGGCCCTTTAGGTACAGAAGATAAATGGCAGTTACAGTCAGTGTGTTAACGCTTTTTATGCCAATGAAAGGTATTTTTAAAATGAAAAATATCCTTATTCTGAAGTGTATATTGTAGTGGTAGGGCTTCCCAGGCAGCTCAGTGGTAAAGAATCCGCCTGCCAGTGCAGGAGACATGTATTCGACCCCTGGGTCAGAAAGGTCCCCTCGAGGAGGAAATGGCAATCCACTCCAACATTCTTGCCGGCGAAGTCCAATGGACAGAAGAGACCAGTGGGCTACAGTCCCTGGGGTTGCAAAGTCGGAGCACACTTAACACGCACACATATTATGCATGTGTATAACAACATTTTATTTATTTCAATTAAAAGGCAGGGATTTGGGATGCTGCAACGTCCTCAATTAAAGGCAAGCCTGGTGTAATTTTTTCTGCAGCTTGAGATTCTCTGTATACCCTTAATGGAATCTGACAGAATGCAGGGTATAAATAAAGTAAGCTCCTCCTAATATTGTTCATGTAGGTAGCATGATGTCCTAAAAATCAAGACACGGAGGGCTTTTATCTGTCGCTAACATTAACCGAATAAGAGATGGGAGCTGAGATCGGTCATCAATAAGGTCTATTCCAGCTTTAATGAGCTGTTAATGAGATGCTGATTGTCAAACTGAAAATGTCCATTTTGTTGGTCGAAGGAGCCACGTTTGCATGAGGGGGACTTGAACCACTCTGAATGTTAATATGTGCTATAGGATTTGCAGCAAATCAAAACACAAGTGCTGCTAAAATGAGTTTATAGGAAAAAGAATGATTGTTTTACTTGAAAAGCCACAGGATAGCCTGTAGAATGTAATGCAGGGAGGCTCGGTGAATATATGAGAATAAACACGGAGGGTGTTATCTGAGCCTATGCTGTAAGGAGAGTCCAAATGATCCAATATGTCCCCCTATCATTTTCCACTTGCAAAGTAGACAGCTAGCTTTTATGTTTCAGTTTTCATTTTAAAGCAAAACCCAGAAGTGATGACTGCAGTGGAGGACCCAAAGCTGCTGGAAGGAAATCACCATGTGGGGTCTCATTTTGCCTTTAACCTTTAGGAAGTATAATTGACTTGTGGCAATTTTATGCTAAATTGTATTTTGTTGTGAGTTAGAGCATATGCAAAATACTCTGGACATTCACCATGGCAGTGTGAAAACTTTGTTGGGTAAATATTTCAACTCCCTTTCACACTTTACCTTTCAGAACGATCTCTATCAGAAGCAGAGGAAAAGTTTGGGTACTTGTTTGAATCCTCCACATCCTCTGTATTATCTTGTTGTTGACCCTAAAAAATATAATATAAACTCCATATTGTATTAGTCTGCTAGGGTCTGCCATAGCTAAATACATAGCCTGGGAGGCTTAGACAGCAGGTCTGTCTGTTCTTATAGTACTAGAGGCTGGAGTCCAAGATCAAGGTGCTGGCTGGCCTGTGTGTGTGTGTGTTCTATATGGACAGCCTTCCTATTGCATTAGAGTCCCCCTTATGACCTCATTTCAGAGAAGGAAATGGCCACCCACTCCAGTATTCTTGCCTAGAAAATCCCATGGACTGAGGATCCTGGTAGGCTACAGTCCATGGGGTCGCAAAGAATCAGACATGACTAAGCGACTTCACTTCACTTCACTTCACTATGACCTCCTTGAACTTTACCTCTTTACAGGGTCTGTCTCCAAGTACAGTTGCATTGGGAATTTGTTTTTCAATAAATGAATTTAGGGGTACAATTTAGCTCATAACAACCTTTAAAATTATTTTCAATTATAATCCTCACTTTCTTGCAAATTTAAATTCCGTGACTGATGATATTTTCACATTTTCTTTTCTAATCTGATTCCAATTGAAAAATAAAATATAAGCCTAAGAGGATTTTTTTTCCTTAGGGAATTCTAGTCTGGTATCCCAAATTTAAATGTAAGTCCATCTCTTAAAGGAGAGAAATGATAGTCGCCATCTGCTTCCACTATGTTAGAAATGCAAAGACAGAACTTACTTCTGAATCCATATGTAAAGGCTACACAGTTCTTCAGATGAAAGCTGTAGAAAAGATACAGTGTTCCATGGTATTTTCCAATGTCATTTTAAGATTTAGTAATCCTTCACTCATTCATTCACTGATAAATTTTTAATAAATACTTACTATGTGTCGATCACTATTCTAAGCATTAGAGGGACAATGTACAGCAAAGTTTCTCCCCTCAGGGAACTCAAAATGTCCTAGTGTGGAAAAAAAAAAATATGCTCACTTTTTCTCATATGGAATAACCTCTTTTTCTATGTTTACCCTTCAGTTGCATTCTATGCCATCTTTATGGCTTAGCTCTCATTGCTAACCTCAGTCATTTTCCCTGGGGGATAAAATACTGAGACAGAAATGAAATCAACTGTTTTACTGTGTGCTCATTTATAAAATGATGGTTTAGACTGAATCAGTGGTTCTCAGTCCTGGTTATCCATTAGCATCACCTGGGGAGCTTTAAAAATATACCTTGGACCCTAGAGCTTCCAATTTATTTGATCTTTGATGTATCGTGACCTTTGATGCATTGAAAAAGATCTGTGAGTGATTCCAAAGTGCAGTCAAAATTGAGAGTACCTGAAGTAGATGATCACCAGGACCCCTCACTGATCTTAGAGGTTATATCTCCTAGACAAAAGTTAGGGATTTCTAGAACTTTTTCCCAGTTCTGAAGTTATGCTCTGAAATAAGCTGGGAGAATTATTTATGTTCCTTAGCACATGTGTGTGTTGCAGGGTACTCTTACTGTTCCTTCTAAGAGTCAATCTCAACTCTCAGGAAGATTGAATTAGACTAAATTTCCGAGAAAATCAGCTAGTTTAAATGTAGCCTAAGTGGGAAGTACAGAGAAAGTGACATAAAATGAAACTGTGGACAGGTAGGGAGGACCTTTCCTAGGATGCTTTGGGTTTACCGTGAAAGTGATCGTTTGCCCTTGAGGAAACACCAAACAGTGGAGAGCGCGTAAGGGATCGTTGGCTTAGAAAGAACAGATGGGTGAAGAGTAGAGAATGTATGAAAAGGGGGCAAAACAAAGACAGTTGGAATATTAGAGGCCTTTGCAAACAACCCAAAGGAGAAATGGTGAGGGCTGAAACTACAGCAGGGGGTAGAAACAGAATGCTGTGTCAAGAGACACTTTGAAAGAATAAAAAAAAAAAAAGAAAAAAAACTGATGGCAAATAAAGCAGCCTCTAATTTTAATTTTGGTAAATGGGTGGTCGGGTTAATCTATTTATTGAAAAAAGGAAGAACATAGGGGCAGCTTTGGGCAATGGTTTTAAAAACATACTGAGTTTGCAGGAAATTTAAGGAGAATTATTCTAGGAATAATACCATTTATAGCAACCTGGATATTATCATCCGAAGAAAAGTAAGAAAGAGCAAGACAGATATTGTATGATATTGTTTATATGTGGAATCTAAAATATGACCCAGATGAACCTAGCTGTGAAAGAGAAACAGACTTACAGATACAGAGAACAGGTTTGTAGTTGCCAAGAAGAAGGAGAGCTAGGGGAGGGGTGGATCAGGAGTTTGGGGCTAACAGATGCAAACTATTCTATATTAGTATATAGGTCCTACTGTATAGCACAATATCCTGTGATAATGAATAGTGCGCACACACACACACACATAAATATATATAACTGATTCACTTTGCAGTGGAACAGAAATGAACACAACATTGTAAAGCAACTATACTTCAATTTAAAAAATGAGAAAGTGCTTCCCTCATGGTCTACTGATTAAGATTCCGTGCTTCCAATGGAGGGGACCTGAATTTTATCCCTGCCCAGGGATGTTCCACATGTCATGCAATGTAGTTTAAAAAAAGAAAAGGAGAGTTGTTCAGTATAGTCAGGCCCTTAAGGAAAAAAAAGATTTGAGCCCCAGGGGAAAAAAAAATTGTGATGTTGTTAATTATATTAAAAGTAAAGGAGATAGATGAAATTGTTTCCAGTGAATGTGTAGTTTGGGAGGAAGTCGTGGACAGATTCTTAGTTTAAGGAAAATGGAAATAAGAGATCGTGATTAAAAAAAAAATAGAAAGGTAAGCAAAATCTTGACCTTGATGCTGGGAAAGACTGAGGGCAAGAGAAGAAGGGGGCGACAGTGAGATGAGATAGTTGGATGGCATCACTGACTCAATGGACATGAGCCTGAACAAACTCAGGGAAATAGCAAAGGACAGAGAAGCCTGGTGTGCTGCAGTTCATGGGGTCGAAAAGAGTCAGACATGACTTAGCGACTGAACAACAACAGACAACAACCAGCAAGATCTTGAACCGAGTAACATCCTGGAGCTTGAAGGGGAAGAGAATTTCAATGAGGAGGAGGTGGTCACCACAGAGGCAGAGTAACGGTTGCCACATGATTTGAGCTCCAATTTTCTGATTGCTTTGTCTGTGTTGATTCACTTCATCCTCATACAAACTCTAAAAGGTGAGTTGTCACCTCACTGCATAGAGAGAAAAACAGAAGTGTAGCTAGCATTTGCCAAAGAGTGCACAGTTAATTAATGGCACCACAAGGATGTGAGCCTGGAGAATCTCACCCTAGAAGTCATGCTTGTGATGACTGCGCTGAACAGCAGTTGGATGAAGAGTGAGGACAGGGAAGTATCCCCTGGAAATCAGTCTTTGACCTTGGCGAGAGCAGACTTCAGTAAACAATGTGGATCCCAAACTATGCGTGTATGTGTGTGCGTGCCTGTGTGTGTATGTATGGGTGTGGTGGGGGTGGGGATGTGTAGGAGAGAGAATGTGAAGAAAATACAATCTTTTACATGCTTTAGGTGTGAAGAAAGGCACAGAGTAAGATGATACCTTGAGGGTGATTTAGTACAAAAGGAGCATTATATTTAAAGATGGAAAAGAAACAAGTGAAGTTGCTCAGTCGTGTCCGACTCTTTGTGACCCCATGGACTGTAGCCCGCCAGGCTCCTCCATCCGTGGGATTCTCCAGGCAAGAGTACTGGAGTGGGTGGCCATTCCCTTCTCCAGGGGATCTTCCCGACCCAGGCATCGAACCCAGGTCTCCTGCCCTATAGACAGAGGGAAGGGGAGGACTATTCTTGCATTCTGCTAAGAAATACTGAAGCGGTGTGCAAAGATGGAGAAATAGAAGGTAAGTCAGTGACGGTAGCTTTCCATGAAGGTCAGGGGTGGAGAGGAGCCAGAATGTTGGGGAAGAATCAGTACTGACTACCTCTCCCGGTGAGAGAAGGAAAGAGGGGGTATGAGAAATAGTGGTAGAAAAGGGCGAGACAGTTGCAGATGACTACTCCAAGGCCACGTGCCTTCCCCCCACCTATGGGTAGGGAAGACACAGTCCGCTCAGAGGCTCTGCTCACCTTTGACTGTATGCATCGCTGTGTTCCAACTTTCTCAACAGGCATCAATATCGCCAACTTACGCACTCAGTATAGAGCCATCTTTCTCAGTCAGGACATTCTTCAAGTTTTATTTATTGAATTAATATTTCCTCTTCTCCATAAGGAGGAGGGCCAGTACCAAGCAAAACCAACAACAACAAAAAAAACCCTCTGGATCAAAGAATAGCACAGGATAGCCTCTTGCATAGCACATGTCTGGGGTGACCCAGGAGGAGCCTGAGATAGATTTGCAGTCTGCTGCTATGTTTCAATGTGTGGAATGAGGCGAGTGCCACGGGTAACACATCGAGTCAGATTGGCAGTGATGGGTAACACATCGAGTCAGATTGGCAGTGATGGGCCTGCCAGTGGAAAGGATGTGAGCTGAATTAATAACACTTCCAACTTCAGCCGAAAGAAGCTGGGAGGAGAGATGTCTTCAGATGAAATGCCCAGCGCAGACTCTTCCCCCCGCCGCCTCACTTAACAGGAGTGGTTGCAAAGGGCAACTTCAACAACTTTCCACTGGCAGCCCAGTCACCGTCAATCTAACTTAAAACGGAGAGGGGCTGTCAGCGCTCCAGAAAGCACGCGTCCCCCGAGACATCGGCATGGCTTTCGTGTTCAATCACTGTGTTTAATTCAATTATCTGCCCCCGCCACCCCCACTGTCTGCCTTACAAGGAAGGTTTGGGAGGAGATGGATGCTTGATGCTTCTGCAAGTCCCCAAAGATGCACGTTCTTTATTAGGGAATTCAATAAAGGATAAGCTCTTACTCACCCAGCTGCTTCCTCTGGGAAGTCATCATGGGGCTCCAGCTGCCTGGAGTAGAAGGATGACTGGGTCTGTGCCATGAATTGATTCTTTTTTTTTTTTAGATTGGAGTCAGCTAGTTGTCTTTTGTAAAAAGAGGGTTTATTTCAAATGACACTTAAATTTTTCATTTTTTTCATTTTTTTAATATGCAGAAACCACCACAGATTCATATTCTGCTGTAGAATTTTCAGAATCCAGATACTGAGATAGGTTTCTAATTAGGTTTAATGATTTTCCTTCTTTACTTCCTTTGTCTTATCTGTCCATTGTAAAAGACTGTTAGGGCTTCCCTGCTGGCTCACTGGTAACGAATCCACTTGCCAATGCAGGAGCCTTGAGTTCAGTCGCTGGGTTGGGAAGAACCCCTGTAGAAAGAAATGGCAACCCACTCCAGCGTTCTTGCCTGGGAAATCCCATGGACAGAGGAGCCTGGCGGGCTACAGTCCATGAGGTCGCAAAAGAGTCAGACATGACAGAACAACTAAACAGCAACAACTGCATTAACAAGGCACTCATGAAGTGTAGGGAAAATGAATAGGCCATATCAAAGACCATCAGTTGGAGAAAGTGAGGCTAAGCTGATTTTTCCATCACAAGTCACAAATCTTCAAATTGTTTCAGAGTGAAAATGAATTCTTATTACACTTGATTAAAATAAACTGGTAATGCCCATGATGATATGAACCAGTGTTTTCTAAATTCTAGACTATATAGAACTTCTTGAAGAAAAGAGATATTTGCAGGCCCATAGTAACATGTCCTGTCTCAATTTTCAGAAATATTGTCTAAGCATTCCAGGTCTTAGCTCACGAAAATATCTTTTACCTGCAAATAATCAAGCAAAGTATAAAATCCATCTTTATAGTGGTAAAAATCATTTCAGATTCCAATTGCCAATGAAAAGCAAAAAAAAAAAACAACATAAAACCTTGTGGATCCTACAAGTTTATATCTGCAGAATCAATTTGAAAAGCACTATTTTTAGCACTTTTTAACCAAAACTTTTTCAAAAACTGATGCTGGGAAAGATTGAAGGTGGGAGGAGAAGGGGACGGCAGAGGATGAGATGGTTGGATGGCATCACCAATGCAATGCACACGAGTCTGAGTCAACTCCGGGAGTTGGTGATGGACAGGGAGAACTGGTGTGCCTCAGTCCATGGGGTTGCAAAGAATCAGACATGGCTGAGTGACTGAACTGAACTGAATCAAAACTTGGAGCTTGTCAAGGATTCTTTTTCTATGTGTTGCATTGCCAGCTTTCTTTTACCATTAATTCATTCTGAATTAATGGGAATCCCGCTCCCATATTTTCCACATCTTTGTAAGATCTGAATAGTAAGGAAAGGATTGGTAGCAAAAACTAATGTCTTCTGAAACTCTTACCCTATTTATTTTATTCCCTCCATTCAGGCTAGGAAAAAAAAAAAAGTATCTCCTTTGAAAGTCTATAATGTTAAGAGCTTATTTAATCACAGATTTGTCTCCATAAGCATTATCCACAACTTATATTTATTGAATACCAGTAAATGGGAGTGGGTGTGGCACAGTTAATGTTCTGGATAATCGATGGATGATGTTTCTTGAACACCTTTATGAATAATTCACCATAAGTGAGTTTGCTGAAAAAGATACTTTTTAAAAATGTAAATTCATATTTTTTCCTTGAGTATTTTACTGTCTTAATGGGAAGATTAGGATTATGGACTCAAAAGATGATCAATATGTGCAACTGAGTCATGGAGTAGGCAGATAACATGGCTGTACAATGGACAGAAAAGTTTGAGGAAAGTGAAATTTGAGCAGAATCTTGGGGGGAAAAAGAGGATTGGGATAGACAAAATGGAAGCAAGAAGATATTCTAAATGGGAAACATCAAAGGGAGATTTTAACTGGAGTTCAGAGTTGGATGCTGATCAAAAGAACTTTGCAAGATAGCTTCAGAAAGACTAATGTAAGCACTTTGGGCTTCGATAATGGGGGGATTCAAGCAGGTCACGGAGATGGAGAAAGCAGTATTTCCGGGTGATTCACTTGGCTAGTGGTGGGAAGAAAAAGATATATAAAAGGGGAAGAAACTGGAAAATTAATTTCAGGATAGCTGCTTATTCCTATTCTCTACAGTGAACTAGTTAGAGACAGAGAGTTATCTTTCATGTGTAGCCACGTCTTCGGTAACAAGTGATGAAGACCATGCCCTTGTCCCATGGCTAATCGAGGCTGGTTGTGAAGTTAAGCATTCCTTACAGAAGGCTGGCTTCCCCACCCTGGGCTGCATGGTTTGCACACTAAACCCAAACACGGTGTACGTTCTCTGCCTTTGTTCTTTGCCCTCTTGCCTGCTCACTGTATCCCTCTCTTAGAGCAGTGTTTCTCAGCATCATCGGCACGCTCAACATTTGGGCTGGATGAGTCTTTGTTCTGAGCAGCTATCCTATGCCTGGCCTCTCCCCACTAGATGCCACTGGCATCCTCCCTTACCTTCCCAAACTGTAACACCCAAAAATACCTCCAGACACTGCCAGATGTCCTGCATGGGATACAATCACCTCTTGTTGAGAACTGGCTTAGAGAAGCAGAGATTGTTTTGTTGAATGTTAAGCATTTCTGCCTGGAGAAGAGGAATCTCCAACATTTCTAAGCTTTAGGCTTTGTGAGTCCTGGAGGCATCAGAGAACCAAAATGTCAGCCATGCAGTATAATATGCCTTCTCCATTGACATGTTCCAACTTTATCCCTTTTTCCTTCTACCAGCCAGCAATTATTTGAAACTGTCCATGTTATTCGTGGATTGTCTGTGTGTCCTGGTTTGCCTAGGAGTATCCTGATTTACACCTATTTTCTCCATACCTGTCTGGCTATACCCCTTTGCACTCTCTAACATGTCCTAGACGGGATGGTAAATTATGTGATCATTCTTCCACTTAAATTGCTAGAACCGAGAGGCAATATCCAAGGAATAGCAGAGGTGAAAGGCCTCCCTGGTGACCCAGTGATAAAGAATCCACCTGCAAATGCAGGAGATATAGGTTTAATTGCTGGGTCAGGAAGATCCTCTGGAGGAAGGCATGCCAACACACTCTAGTATTCTTGCCTGGAAAGCCCCATGGACAGAGGAGCCTGGTGGGCTACAGTTCATGGTGTTGTGGAGAGTCAGACGTGACTTAGCAACTGTTCATACACGCACACACCAGGGATGAAGGAGACAAAGGAGCAAATTACCCCTTTCACTGCCCCAAGAAAGATTTCCTGGAGAGGACACTGGAATTAAGACTTGGAAGACCATAAGGAGTTAACCAGGAAAAGGGGCAGAAAGATTTACAAGACAGAGACAACAGGATGATTTACAGGGTGAGACAGTGAAACGGATACCTTGAGGAGTTAGACCAACAGGCTAATATGAAAATCCAAAAGTCATTTTTGCAAACTGGACTTCAATTTCGTAGCTACCTATCCAATTGTTATCCTATCTAGCAAAATGGTCAGTGGCATTTTGAGGCTATAAATTCCAAATGTGGTCAACATTTATTTTACACAAAAGAAAAAGGATTGATTGCTAGGGATTGTCCAAAAAGGAGAGAAGGGTCAATCCTCTAGCTACGGGTTTGCATATGTGATGGTATTAAAATGCACCGATTACCTTCTCTTCCTTTTATCTGAATGCTTGTAGCCGACACGTAACTACAGAGGATCCAGCATACCATTACACACATAGATTTCAAAGACTTGGGAAGAAATCTTATTTCAGCATCTGTAGTTGGTTTTATTAAAAGCAGTTTAAATTCCCCTGCCTAGAGCAGTTTGGAATTATAGAGATGGGCTGCAGAAATTTACATTTTAATTGAGGCAGAAGACAAAATAGGGCATGGTACAGCATTCACACATTACAGGAAGAATAAATAAGATATGTATCAGCTGGGAGAAAAGAAGTGCTCGTTTTTCACTGCCTTCTGCACTTAATTTTTTTCAGATGGCAGTGAGCTGAGTTAGACTTGCTGTGCAAAGACAATTTTTTCCAGTCAAAATGTTTATCATTTTAGAGTCTTGGCATTGAAATATCTTCCTGCTATGGGTTAAATATGTAAATACTTAACTAGGCATGGATATGTGTGTGCAAGTGTGTATGCTGGTGTCTATCAACATTTCAGATATCTATAGATAGAAATAATATCTCAATGAAGAGCAGAGGAAATGATTTTAAAGTGTGGGATATATACTGAGAATTATTGACAAATGTAATTTATCTGGTACATGCACTAATTTGAGCTGTTGTTGATGTTTCATAGAAATAGATATTTTCTCTGTGGACAAATTCTGCATCCTGTTATGAGTGTGAAAGTCGTTGTAAAGAGTGCAGCAGATACAGGTTTTCAAACTTGAACATTTAACTGTATTTGACAGTCACCTTGAGAAAATATCTATTTGATATATTTTTTCTGTATTCATTATGCATTTGATTCATTCATAGAAAATTAGGATGAGAATGCAAAATCAAAGGAAAAACAATATACATGAAAGTTATAATATTCTAAGGCTTTAAAAAAGTAAGGTTCTAGGCTTTAAAAAAGTAAGGTACTCTGTTGGTGTCAAAAATGATTTCCAGATAATTGCCATAATTAGCACATTTACACTTCTGCATAAACCTTCCTCAGCTTTATGGAATCTTCTGTCAACTGTGTGTGTATTTTTATAGTCTCACATGTTCTTTTTAAACAGTAATTAAAGATTAATTTTAAAACTGAAAGCCAGTAAACAACAGATTACCATATCATGATTATCCAATTATTATTTAATGTAGAGCCAAGCCTTTAATCGGGCACATAGAAAGGACATGTCATCTTTTGTCCCCAAGCATGTCCGCTCCAGCATGTAGGTCAAAGGAATCCCCAACTTTTAGTCACCTAAACTTATTTTATGTTATATTTTGAGTATAAAAATGCTCTTTTGCTTTTTCTGGAAATTAAAAATGACATTTTATAGTTTTTTTTTTTTTTTTTTTCAAGTACATTCACTTTGTCACTAATGTTGTTGTTCTTGAGTCGTTAAGTCAGGTCCAACTCTGCAACCCCACTTCCTCTGCCCACATAATTTTCTAGGCAAGAATCCTGGATCAGGTTGCCATTTCCTCCTCCAGAGTGTCTTCCCGACCCGGCGATAGAAACCATGTCTGCTTCATTGGCAGGCAGATTCTTTACCACTGAGCCACCAGGGAAGCCCTGTCACTAAGATTATTTGTTTCTTAATCAAACCAATATTGTTTGGTTACGCTTATTATGTTTTGATATTTGTCTGCCTCTTCTGTGCTTGGATTTCTTTTCTTGTTTTTGTTTTATTTTGGTCTCTGTCTTTTGTATTAATTAAGTATAATGACATTTGATATATGCAAGGGCTCAAAATGTTTGTTTTCTAAATACCTTCTGAAACATGCTTAATAACGTCAAATGCCATTTTTCTCATAACTAATAGTGCAGCTGAAAGTAGATTTTGAAATTCAAAATAATTTTGCCACAGAATTTTGAAGACATTGCTTTATTGTCTTACGATATTCAACATTGCTGATGAGAACTGCAATGCCACTTTCATTTCCACTCCTTTGTAGATAGGCAGCTTTTCCTTTTGTAAGCTTTTTAAATTTTCTCATACCTTTGGAGACGTGACATTTCATTGAGTTGTGAGTAAGTGTGGGTCCTGCTGAGCACCTAACTACTTAACAACCATTTTCTTTTAAAGATAATATAAAAACTGTCATTTTTCAGTTCTAGAATATTGTTTTTCCTATTTTTTCTTTTATTTTTTACTGAACCCTTCCATTTTCTATGGTTTCTCTTCTTAAAACTCTTAGTAGAGGAATAATGGCACCCTGAGTTAATTTGCTGTGTTTATTAATCTTTTTCTTCCACTCACCTTTTCTTTCCTCCAGTGCCAAAATGGGTTTTCTTAATTTCTTGTAGATTTTTAAGCGTCCCGAGCTCTTTATTAGATTTCTCTTTATCACAACACCTTGTTCTAGTTTATGGATGCAAAAGTTTCTTAAAATACTCCTGGGAATTTATAGACTTTTTTGTTCCTTCCATTATCTAAGGCCTGGCTGTTATCTTGGCTCTGTTGCATTGTGTTGTTAACTTTCTCAATGTGTTTAGTAATCACTGTACATTCACTTCTGTTTAAAAAAAAAGTATATATATGTATATGTATATATATATATATGACTGCATGTTGAGTAATGCCTCTGTGATTATACAAATTTTGGTTCCCAGTATTTGGTTTTGTCTAGTCCAGAGTACGGCTGCCTAAGTGGATGAGTGATTGGCTGTGGTTTCATTAGGTAGGAGGAGTTGCAAAATGATATATTGGAAAGCTTACAAAGTGAAAAATGGCTTAACCTCCAAGACTACCTATCTTAAAGAGAGAGGCTTAAAGAACCTATGATTAGCATTAAACGTTTTTGTAGAATAGTTCTAGACTTTTCGAAACTAGCAGAAATCTTACTGGTAATGGTCTTTTAGCAGGTACCTGACAATAGTGGGGTTGTAAATGATACAAACATTCCTTAGAATATTTACCTCAAAATTTTTACTCACTTCATTTCCCTGCCCCACTTTCTATATTTACATCTCTGAGTCTTTGTTTTAAAGAATGTCTCTCATCTCTATACAGACTTTGTCTTAAAATGTTTTAAGCCTTAGTTGCACCTGCTTTGTTTAAAACATCAATCTGATCTCATTCATTTACCCTCTTCCAGATATCTGTCTAAAAAAGCTACTCCAGTGAGACCTAACCATCCCCTGCACCCACTTTTATTTTTAGACCTCTTATGAGTTGATTACATTTTGATTTATCTTCTCTAATTTCAGTCGAATTTTGGAAGGAAATAAAAGAACATCTTAAGTCTGATATTTTTACACCAGACACTATTTTCAAGGTAAAAACAAACTCCAAAGACTGTTCATCCCCCTTTCTTTCTGCACTGATGCTCTGACTAGGAAGCAGTAAAAGCCGTAAAGATTCCCACCATGAACTCTGAAGCTCTCAGTTCTACTCAGCTGTCCATGTATAGTGGCTACAAGTTAGAATAGGTAAGACCAAATGGCAAAATGTAGAGCTTCCAAGAAGTTCTTTAACTTGAAAGTGCAATGTGATCAAGCTGTCTTACAACCCAGATCATCACCTTGCGACTTATTGTTCGTTGGTGCAACTGCTGCCAAACTCTGTCTCAGCGTCTTCCAGGGCAGAACTCGTAGTCAAGATTTGTTTCTCAGTCTTTGATTGTGTATGTGTGTGCTCAGTCATGTCTGACTCTCTGTAACCCCATGAAGTGTAGCTGGCCAGGCTCCTCTGCCCATGGAATTTTCCAGGCAAGAATACTGGAGTGGGTTGCCATTTCCTTCTCCAGGGGATATTCCTGACCCAGGGATCGAACCTGTGTCTCTTGCATCTTCTGCATTGGCAGGCAGATTCTTTACCTCTGTGCCACCTGGGAAGCCCCGGTTCTTGATTAGTTTTCATCTGTTTCCATGCACATTTTCTCCTTGTAACACCATTAATGTAAAGCAGAGTGGGGTGTATAGCTGAGGAGATGGACAGTGGGATCCAAATGGTTCAGTTTCAACAGTTATGTGTTACAACTGGTTGACTCCATCTATGTATGTGTGTACTAAGTCACTTCATTCGTGTCTGACTCTTTGTGACCCCTTGGACTGTAGCCTGCCAGACTCATCTTGTCCATGGGATTCTCCAGGCAAGAATACTGGAGTGGGTTGCCATGCCCTCCTCCAGGGGATCTTCCCAACCCAGGGATTAAACTTGGGCCTCCTGCACTGCGGGCAGATTCTTTACCATCCTAGCCACCAGAGAAGTTCTATCTATGTATGTAGCTTGCCATATTCCTGGGTCCCAAGTGTCACTGGGCGATCCTCATTGACTTTTCTATTTTCCCCACTGTGTCTCCCAATTTCCATGATTTACCACATTGTGTTTCTATTAATATAACATGGAAAATATTTCCAAACTGTTTGAAAAAATAAATGCATTTCATATAATTAGTGCTTACTCTAATGCATTTCTTTCTGCCAATATAATCAGTTTCTCTTTTTATCAAAATCTCCCAGCAAGAAAGCTCAAGCTATTTGGCCAGCAAAGCTGCCAATATTTACAACCTTTTAAGATAGTAGAGGAATTTGGGTAATTTGTATTTTAGTGTTTACTGGTTATTTAATGGATATTATACTCAGGAGTTTATTTATTTATAGTCTACCTTGGTCCAAACTGGGCAGAAACAACTTCAGTTCGGACTTCCCTGGCGGTTCAGATGGTAAAGCGGCTGCCTACAATGTGGGAGACCCGGGTTCGATCCCTGGGTCGGGAAGATCCCCTAGAGAAGGAAATGGCAACCCACTTCAGTGTTCGTGCCTGGAAAATCCCATGGACAGAGGAGCCTGGTGGGCTACAGTCCATGGTGTCACAAAGAGTCAGACATGACTGGGCGACTTCACTCACTTTGGTCCAAAACTAATTTGAAGTGTCTTGCATATTGCAGAAGATAAATATAGAGTTAGAACCTGAGTACTCTATAATGAAAGCAAACTTTGACCAAAATTGGTTTACCAAATGGGGAAGCATTGAGGGTCTATATAGTGTTATGTATGCTTTAAAGTTCTGAGTGTTACTGTAAAAAAAATTAAAAGGAAAAGAAAAACCAGTCATTCCTCTTACTTTATACAATTATCAAAGGAAGATAAAACAGAAAGTTCACATAATGTAAAACTATCTAGTTTATACTGAAATATTAATACAATTGTCATTTTTATTATATTTATGGAAAAATTATTCCTCCATAGGCACAACTAAAGTTATATCACAGAGAGATGTTCTGGGAGAAAAATTCATTCACATTTTAAAAATGAAAAACTTCTCAATTATGTACCTTAATCTGATTTTTATTCAATCCTCAATGATTATACATTCACTTGTATTAATAAAAATCTATAATAGAGTCCATTATTTTTTTAAATGGTGGTATAAAAATCAAGGATGATAAAACATTTTGTACTGAAATGTTTATTTCTATCAGCTTAAAAATTGTTACTCCTATTTATGTATTGTGTATAAAAATTGTATATGATGAAATTTCCAATAGCATTCATATAAGTTCTTTAAAGCAGCCTTCATTGAAAATAATTATACTAGTGTGGATCATGCTGTATCTTTACAGCAATGCAGTATTATTTTTAGGTTTGAAATAATTTGTAAATGGCAAAGCAGTTTTGTTTCTCAAGTGACTATTTAAAAAAAAATGAAGCAACCATCACTTTATAACCTACTAGGATGACATAATATTGGCTGCCTAGAAAATGGATTTTTTAAGAGACCGCATATAGTTAACCTCTTAAAATAGTGTGGTCCTACATTTTATAAATTATTTCCTTTAATTAGAGTGGGTAGAGATATATAGAGAAGAGGTAAATTCATAAAATTTTCTTCTCTCAATGTAATCATGTTTTTGATTGACATATAGCTTTATTCTTCAGAATTTTGACCATAATTTTGCTTATAAAAAAAAAATACCCAATAGAAATGTTTCTTTGATGGGATTTTGGAAAAGTTAATTACTGAACATAGTGAAGACATTGTATCTTGTCTGTTTCTCTATTCTTGAAAAATAGGACAAATATAGGTAAGACATGAATTTTGGAAACATATACACACAGTCACGTATGAACAAGCTGTCTTCTCCCATCCCTGGCAATTTTGGTTTCTTTTCAATGGCATGAATGATAAAGCTTTTCCCGAGGGGGTTCAAATTCTTCATCAGTTACTAAATTGATCATAGGACTTCTCTACAACTGCTACTGCAGCTGGAGTGGGAGAAAGCAATTTCAGACAATCCTAGCCATATGAGGACCGGACATGAGTGTGGTAGTCACAGCCTCAGCACCCCAGTGCCCATTCGTCCTATAGATGGAGGAGATCTGTAGTCACATGTCTGTCATCACACAGCACTCCAGATGCAGGAAGACACTGCCTCGACTTTGACCAATTCTTAGTCCTTTGGAGTGATAAATCATCATTGGATCCACATCAGCTTATGGCTAAGAAGGAAAGAAACCATAGTCCCTCTTTTTATAGTTAGAATATTGATGCTGGGAAGCTAATTGGTCTGTCCAAGGTCTCACAGCACGTTAGTGGTAGGAACCGAGGGACAGTCCAGGGAAACTAATTCCTAGTACAGTGATCTTTTCTCAATACTATCTCATCCCTTATGAGCTAGATAAAATTTAAAACATATTAAAGAACATATTCATATGTTTAGACTCCAAAATGCTCTTCTCATGTTCTCAGTTGCAAAAAATTAAAGAATATTCTGTTAATAATAATTAATGCTCCCACCTGCATGCAATGCCAGTGTCTGTCTTATTCACCTGTCTACATGTATTTTGAAAGCCACAAATAGAAGAGCTTATCTGTATTAAATTCTGCAGAAGGAGGAGTTCCTATAGAAATCTGGGAAACAGACTACAGCATCCTTGATTCATGATATCCAAGAAGAATGTAATAATAAACATGACTAGCATCATTACACATTTTGATGTACCATGTACTCCTGTAAGCATGAGTCACATATTGATTCATTTAATTCTTATAACAGCTCTTTCATAGGTATTCTTATTTTCCCTAGTTTACTGATGAGATGTTGTCACCCAGATAAGTTACTCAAGATCATACAGCTAGTAAGTGGTGGAGACAAGATTCAATGATTTGCATTTGTAAAGTTGAAATTTAAGCATCAGACTTGTCTCTGCATGGCTCAGTTGTGGACCCATCTCGGCCATAAAGCTTTCTCAATTTCTTGGACCTACATTGTTCTGTTGCTGTTCCTGCAGTCCTGGAGACTGGCTCATAGCAGCAGAGTTTAAACTTTCAATCATGCACACTGGCTATCTTTGTCTCCTATGCTCTTTAAAAACGAAGTTATTTCATTTATTTGTTAATTTTTGGCTGTGCTGAGTCTTCGTTGCTATGCATTAGCTTCTTCTTGTTGCAGTGAGCAGGGGCTACTCTCTAATGGTGAGGCGCAGGCTTATTGCAGTGGCTTCTTTTGCTACAAAGCACAGACTCTAGGGCACATGGGTTTCAGTAGTTGCAGTTCATGGGCTCTAGAGCATGGATTTGTTAACAGTGGCAGTCAGGGCTTACTTGCCCTGTGGCCTGTGTAATCTTCCTGGAACACGGATTGAACCCATGTCCTCTACACTGGCAGGCAGATTCTTAACTACTGGGCCACCAGGAAAGTCGTTCTATATTTTGTACTTGGTTCTTATTTTTAACTACATGTAAAAATGTGAATCTTTTATTTAATTCTTCTCTTGCATATCATAAAATGCCAACTTTTGTTGGACAGAGTATAGTTGCTACCACAAAGACATTGATTGAGAGGCATTGTAAGAGAGTAAAGTGCAAGTAATAATAGGTTCAGTTGAGTAAGGCTATAATTGTTGTGTCTTTCTAAATGTTTCTTCTGCCAGTCCCAGCACTAGTATTGTTCAGCTTTTAAGGTGAACTTTGTCTTTTCTCTAAAGTGTTGCCTCTTGTTTCTTACCCTCCACAGTTTCACCAATCATTTCTTTGTGAAAATTTTTAAAATATCACATCCAGCCCTGTCCTCTTGTTTAATCTTGTGTATCATTGCTACTGAGTCCTTAATACTTGAACTTTTCATATGAAAAGTGAATTTGTTATTTATCTTTGTTGTTGTTCAGTCACTCAGTTGTGTCCGACTCTTTGTGACCCCATGGACTGCAGCAGGCCAGGCTTCTCTGTCCTTCACTGTCTGCCAGAGGTTTGTCAAGCTCATGTCCATTGATTCGGTGATGCCATCCAACCGTCTCATTCTCTGCCTCCCCCTTTCTTCTCCTGCCCTCAATCTTCCTAGAATCAGAGTCTCTGCCAGTAAGTCAGCTCTTCATGTCAGGTGGCCAAAGTATTGGTGCTTCAACTTCACCATCAGTCTTTCCAGTGAATATTCAGGGTTGATTTCCTTTAAGATTGGCGGGTTTGGTCTTACTCTCCAAGATACTCTCAAGAGTCTTGTCCAGCATCACAGTTCAAAAGCATCAATTCTTGGTTCTCAGTCTTCTTTATCTTTAAACCAGTCCTACTTCTAAACTGCTTATTCCATTCAGTGGCATCACAGTTTGTGAGACCTCAGAATAGTGCTTATTTAGATTAATTCAACAGACCTTCACCAAGCACCATGCGCCAGAAACTATAATAAATGCTCTGTACAAAGGGGGAAATATAACATCCTTTCTTCCATAGGTAGCAGCTAAATAACTTAATTATTATAGCCCAAGATGGGATGTTTTTACCATAGAAATATGCATGAGATGCTTTGAAAATCACCATTTTCTTTTGTGTAGATCTCAAAATTTATTAAGCAATTATATATATATATAATTACTGAAACAACCCCATGAGGTTTAATTGTTACTTCCTATAGGTTCTGAGAAGCCAAGTGAATTGCCTAAATGTATCCTGTCTTAGTCTGTTAAGTCTTCTTTACAAAAAATACCAGAAACTATGATGCAATTGTAAATGGAATAGTTTACTTTTCTTGCTGAGGGTTTATTATATAGAATTGCAACATATTTCTATATATTAACTTTGTATACTGAAACTGTATTGAATTCATTTAATAATTCTAATAACTTTTTGAGTCTTTGAAGTTTTCTGTATATCATCTACAAATAGTGACAGTTTTATGTCTTCTTTTCCTATGTGAATGTCTTTTATTTTCATTTCCTAATAGCTGTGGCTAGGACTTACAATACTATATTAAGTAAAAGTGTTGAAGAAAAGCTTTCAGTTTGTGTGTTTTATGAATATGGCCTTTATTATACTGAGATATGTTTCCTTTACTCCCACATTGTCGAAAGGTTTTTTTTTAATCAATGGATATTGAATTTTATCAAAAGTTTTTTATTGATATATTGAGATAACCATTAGATTTTCATCTTTTGTTAGTGAGATGGACTGTGTTGATTAATCTACCCTGAAATTAATCCTGTTTGCTCTTAGTGCATGGTCCTATTACTGTATTAAATTAGGTTTGCTAATATCTTGTTGCAAATTTTTGCATCTGTGTTCATCAGGGATATCAGCCTGTAATTTTACTTTTGTATGTTTTTTGTCTGATTTTGATATCAGAGTTATTTTGGCCATGTAAAATGAGTTTATGAGTTTGGACATGTTGTTTCACCTTAAATTTTTTAAAGAAGCTGAGAAGAATAGTCACTAACTCTTTAAATGTTTGGTAGAATTCACCTGTAAAGACATTGGGACCTGAATTTTTTATGGTGGGGGTGGCAGTTTTTTGATGACTGATTCAGTTTTGTTAGTAGAATTGATCTGTTTAGATTTTACATTCATGATTTAGTCTTAGAAGATAGTCTGTTGCTAGGTATTTGTCCATTTCATCTAGGTTGTCTAATTTGTTGACATATAATAGGATTCTTATAGTCCTTTATATTTCTGTGATGTTGGTAGCAATTTATGTGTCACCTGACTTTATTTATCTGGCCTCTCTCTTTTTCTTGATGACTCTACTAAAAGTTTGTCAATTTTGTCTGTCTTTTCAAGGAACCAACTCTTAGTTTTACTGATCTTTTAAACTATTTTAAAAATTCTTTTAAAATTTTTTTCCACTCACATTTTTATAACTTCTTCAAACTTTGGGCTTTACTTGTTCTTTTTCCTAGTTCCTTTAAATGTATATTTAGATGGTTTCCTTGAGGATTTTTGTTTGTTTGTATCTAGAGGTAGGTTTGTATTACTATGAATTTCCCTCTTAGAATTGCTTTTGCTATGTTCTATAGATTTTAGACGGTTGTATTTCCACTTTCATTTGCCTCAAGGTATTCTTTTCTTAATTTCTCTTATTTCCTCATTTACCCACTGACTGTTCATCAGCATGTCGTTTAGTCTCTTTAGATTTTTCCTGTTTTCTTGTAGTTTACTAGTTCTGTACTGTCATGGTTGGAAAAGATTCTTAGTATGGTTTTGATCTTATTAAATATATTTCTGATGAAAAGGCAGAGAAATACCCAACAGCTAAAGGAACATGAAAAAAGCCCACCAAGTCAAACAAAAGAGGAGGAAATAGGGAATCTACCTGAAAAAGAATTTAGAATAATGATAATAAAAATGATCCAAAATCTTGAAAACAAAATGGAGTTACAAATAAATAGCCTGGAGACAAAGATTGAGAAGATACAAGAAATGTTTAACAAGGACCTAGAAGAAATTTTAAAAAGTCAATTAAAAATGAATAATGAAATAAATGAGATCAAAAACACTCTGGAGGGAACCATGAGTAGAATAACAGAGACAGAAGATAGGATAAGTGAGTTAGAAGATAAAATGGTGGAAATAAATGAAGCAGAGAGGAAAAAAGAAAAAAGAATCAAAAGAAATGAGGACAACCTCAGGGACCTCTGGGACAATGTGAAACGCCCCAACATTCGAATCATAGGAGTCCCAGAAGAAGAGGACAAAAAGAAAGGTCATGAGAAGTTACTCGAGGAGATAATAGCTGAAAACTTCCCTAAAATGGGGAAGGAAATAGCCACCCAAGTCCAAGAAACCCAGAGAGTCCCAAACAGCATAAACCCAAGGCGAAACACCCCAAGACACATATTAATCAAATTAACAAAGATCAAACACAAAGAACAAATATTAAAAGCAGCAAGGGAGAAACAACAAATAACACACAAAGGGATTCCCATAAGGATAACAGCTGATCTATCAATAGAAAGACTTCAGGCCAGAAGGGAATGGCAGGACATACTTAAAGTAATGAAAGAGAATAACCTACCCCTAGATTACTCTACCCAGCAAGGATCTCATTCAGATATGAAGGAGAACTCAAAAGCTTTACAGACAAGCAAAAGCTGAGAGAATTCAGCACCACCAAACCAGCTCTTCAACAAATACTAAAGGAACTTCTCTAGACAGGAAACACAGAAAGGTGGTATAAACGTGAACCCCAAACAACTAAATAAATGGCAACAGGACCATACCTATCAATAATTACCTTAAATGTAAATGGGTTGAATGCCCCAACCAAAAGACAAAGGCTGGCTGAATGGATACAAAAGCAAGACCCCTCCCTATATATGCTGTCTACAAGAGACCCACCTCAAAGCAAGGGACACATACAGACTAAAAGTGAAGGGCTGGAAAAAAATATTCCATGCAAACAGAGACCAAAAGAAAGCAGGAGTCGCAATACTCATATCAGATAAAATAGACTTTCAAATTAAGTCTGTGAAAAGAGACAAAGATGGACACTACATAATGATCTAAGGATCAATCCAAGAAGAAGATATAACAATTATAAATATATATGCACCCAACATAGGAGCACCGCAATATGTAAGGCAAACGCTAACGAGTATGAAAGAGGAAATTAACAGTAACACAATAATAGTAGGAGACTTTAATACCCCACTCACAACTATGGATAGATCAACTAAACAGAAAATGAACAAGGAAACACAAACTTTAAAGGACACAATGGACCAGCTAGACCTAATTGACATCTATAGGACGTTTCACCCCAAAACAATCAACTTCACCTTTTTCTCAAGTGCACACGGAACCTTCTCCAGAATAGATCACATCCTGGGCCATAAATCTAGTCTTGGTAAATTCAAAAAAACTGAAATCATTCCAGTCATCTTTTCTGACCACAGTGCAGTAAGATTAGATCTCAATTACAGGAAAAAAAACTATTAAAAATTCAAACATATGGAGGCTAAACAACACACTTCTGAATAACCAACAAATCATAGAAGAAATCAAAAAAGAAATAAAAATATGCATAGAAATGAATGAAAATGAAAACACAACAACCCAAAACCTATGGGACACTGTAAAAGCAGTGCTGAGGGGAAGATTCATAGCATTACAGGCCTACCTCAAGAAACAAGAAAAAAGTCAAATAAATAACCTAACTCTACACCTAAAGCAACTAGAGAAGGAAGAAATGAAGAACCCCAGGGTTAGTAGAAGGAAAGAAATCTTAAAAATTAGGGCAGAAATAAATGCAAAAGAAACTAAAGAGACCATAGCAAAAATCAACAGAGCTAAAAGCTGGTTTTTTAAAATAATAAACAAAATTGACAAACCATTAGCAAGACTCATTAAGAAACAAAGGGAGAAGAACCAAATTAACAAAATTAGAAACGAAAATGGAGAGATCACAACAAACAACACTGAAATACAAAGGATCATAAGAGACTACTACCAGCAGCTCTATGCCAATAAAATGGACAACTTGGAAGAAATGGACAAGTTCTTAGAGAAGTATAACTTTCCAAAACTGAATCAGGAAGAAATAGAAGATCTTAACAAACCCATCACAAGCAAGGAAATCGAAACTGTAATCAGAAATCTTCCAGCAAACAAAAGCCCAGGACCAGATGGCTTCACAGCTGAATTCTACCAGAAATTTAGAGAAGAGCTAGCACCTATCTTACTCAAACTCTTCCAGAAAATTGCAGAAGAAGGTAAACTTCCAAACTCATTCTATGAGGCCACCATCACCCTAATTCCAAAACCAGACAAAGATGCCACAAAAAAAGAAAAGTACAGGCCAATATCACCAATGAACATAGATGCAAAAATCCTTAACAAAATTCTAGCAAACAGAATCCAACAACATATTAAAAAAATCATACACCATGACCAAGTGGGCTTTATCCCAGGAATGCAAGGATTCTTTAAGACACCACATTAACAAATTGAAAGACAAAAACCATATGATTATCTCAATAGATGCAGAAAAAGCCTTTGACAAAATTCAACATCCATTTATGATTAAAACTCTCCAGAAAGCAGGAATAGAAGGAACATACCTCAACATAATAAAAGCTATCTATGACAAACCCACAAAAAAAAAAATAAAAAAAGAATTGAAGGCAGATTGCAGCTCACTTTAAATGAGCATTTCCAATTAGTCCATCTAGAAATAGAACAGATTGCTGCATTTGTAGAAGTGCTCAATCAGGTTCTGGATGCACCCTTTTTAGGGAGATAAATAGGATTTAAGCACATGACAGGATGTTTTAATAAGTGACCCCAAAGATTCCTTCTAACTCTGTGTTTCTCTGGTTAATTTCTTTATCTAGTGGCTCTGCCTCTATAGACTGAGATTGATTTTATCTTGTTTTAAAAGATGTTCAATACAACTTTCCTAAGCCACTAATTCTCAAGAGACAAGAATTGCTGTTTAAGACAATTGTGTGAAATCATCATCAATCAATACAGCTCAGGGAACAGGACTCTCCTGAACCCTCCCTCTGATGACTTAATTTAGGGTATCTTGTGTAGAATGAGTTCATTACCATCATCTGCATGGTTCAATATCTTGTTAGAAAATTGAATCTGGGAATCATCATCTTTTTTTTTTTTCCCTCAGTCATTGTTCCAGTTTCCATAAAGGTAAGTTAAATAAAGCTAAATTTAGAAAGTATCTCTGAGAAAAAAGGGCAATTATTTTATAACAACTATTGAGACCAATAAAACTTTGAAGAGTTGCTGTGAGGCTTGATGGGATAGTCAAAGGCAGGAAGAAATGAAAAGTTCTTGGCTGAAAAAAATTTTAAAAAGTTTCTTTGCCGGTTTCATTTTATATAGGAACTTTTATAAGTGAATTCTTTTTTTATGTAGGAACATTTAAATGGATTGTCACTCCAATATACAAGAACATTTGGCCAATGTACAAGGATATGCTTAGCTATGGAAGGAAGTATAAGAAGCACAGTATAATTCTAGAGTATTCTAACTCCTATATAAAATAGGAGAATGTTCCCTTTCACAACAAAAATGAGCACCTCGAATGTTAATATAATGTCTCTTTACCATCAAATTCAAATGAGAGACTAGGATTCTGTCATTGCCTTGTGTCACCATGTCTTGACACAAATGACTAAGTTGTCAAAAGAATTTGGGGAGGAAAAGACTATGATTTGGCATGTGTTTCATGTTCAGACTTGGACAGAGGTGAAAAGATTGATTGGGTGAGTAATCTCAGGGTATGTGAGAAATAATATGGATTGAGGGATATGGTGCCATTTTCCTGGGTACATATTTCTATTGAATTAACATTTCTATCTTGTATAAATAAGTAGCTGGTAGCTCCCAGTTTTAGAAATTCTGAGAATTCCCTGTGGCTTTTCATTGCTACCTGTCAGAGGGACATTCCTTTCACTCTGTGTCATGTTTGATTTAGGATTAACGAGATTTCCTTGAATCAGTTCAAATTTTTAAAATATCTTAGTGATGTTTTTGAATGGCCAGAAATTATAACATGAAAAATGTTTTATCGCACAGATCGACCAGTTGAGAGCTGACCACACTAACAAAACTATTGCTCAGCTATGCTGGTGAAAAAGAAATTTCCACCTATCTAAGAGGAGCCACTATGTATTAGGGAAAGTTGTTACTGCTTAAACCTCTTACAAAATGCTAAAATTAACATTGCCTATCAGATTTTCATAAAATGCAACAACCTAGATCCTTTGAGTTTCATTGCTTTCTCTTCTTACCACTTGGATTTATTGACAAAATATTCTTTTTTAAGACCATCTTTAAGAGAAGTGAATAAAGTGGTAGATTCTTGGCAAATCGTTCTCAAAAGTTCCACCAATTCAGAAATGTGAGGGAAATGGGCGGAGAAAGAAGCAGTTTTTATTTCAGTTACTTCCCCTGAGAAAAGAATGTCTTCTTCTTTTATTTTTAAGATAAGGAGGAAACAAAAGAATTCAGACATTAAGAAAATTGAAGTTTCTGAGCAATTATGATTGTATTTTATGATCAACTTTCTCATGAGACATGAACTCTCAATATTCAAACTTGAATGTTTCAGTATATTATGTAAGCATTACCTTAGGGGCAATTAATATAAAATTAGTGGTGTATATACATTTTATTTAAAGAATGGAAATTAAATTTAGTTAGAAAGA
This sequence comes from Odocoileus virginianus, assembly GCF_023699985.2. Classification (NCBI taxonomy): domain Eukaryota; kingdom Metazoa; phylum Chordata; class Mammalia; order Artiodactyla; family Cervidae; genus Odocoileus; species Odocoileus virginianus. Next base: position 7,723,241 of record NC_069695.1, on the reverse strand, counting down.
TAATTCTAATTAAATGTCTTAATTAAAAACATTTTTGACTATTCAATAATTTAAGAGATAAAATACTTCTGGTGACTTGGATACCAAAGTTATTTTAAGAAAGGTTTCAATGGATCAGATTTTGTTTTGTAAACACATCTAACAAATATGATTGCTCCATGCAGTTTTAATTTTTTTAACATTCATACAAAATTAGGTACTTTCTGTGAGAGTGGAAACATGTTTGAAAGATGTTTCATGGGTTTTTTTTTTTAGTTCTACAGCTTCTCATTTATTCATTAATAATTACACCCACAGCAAATAATAATAAATTTTCTCAAAGCAAGTGTTTATTTCTTTACTGAACCTATTTTGTGATTGCATTTTAAATGACCCAATAACATTTTAAGACATTAAACTTTTCAAAGCTAAGTGCCTTGTAACTAGCAACTAAATTAAATGAATTTTATTAGCTATCTGTGAAAATAATATTTAAGAGGACAAACACATCAGTTCTCAGTTGTTGGGTGCTCAGCGTCTCATATGAACTCAGAACTACTTTAAATGGATATATGGTCCTTGGTGTGGTCCTTGGTCTTTTGTGACATATGGTCAGGCATTTTGTTAACCAATAGTCAAGATAGGAGGTTTAGAGTAAGTAGCAAGAGGCAGGAAATTTGGGCCTGACTTTTGTCCCAACTCATCTTGAATGTGAACATGAAGTTGCTCAGTCATGTCCAACTCTTTGAGACCCCATGGACTGTACCCCGCCAAGCTCCTCTGTCCATGGGGATTCTCCAGGCAAGAATACTGGAGTGGGTTGCCATTTTCTTCTCCAGGGGAATCTTCCTGACCCAGGGATTGAACCCTGGTCTCCCACATTGCAGGCAGACTCTTCACCCTCTGTGCTACTTGCGAAGTAATTTAACTTTGATGCATTTCCATTTCCTCTGTCATAAAATGTGGCAAGTGATATCTACTTTGCATGACTGTTAAGAAGATGTAATTTCTGAAGAGTCCCAAACACAGTGCTTGGGTTGTTCAGTGAATATTTTCTTTGCTATCCAACCACCCTCAATCCCGATTCCCGTATTTGCCGCCTTGTAGAGGTCAGAGAAGACGTGGGCATGCGGAGGCCAGGTTCCCTGACCGAGAGGTCGGGATCCTTTTTCTGTGGAGACTAATCAGCTTCTGGAGACTCTACATCCACTACTTCAGCTATGCTACACCACCCGTGCTGCCATATTCCTTCCACTGGGAACTGCAAAAGAACACTCAGCACCTAAAAAACCCGTTCAGGTTCTTATGCTAAGAGACATAGAGACATAAACACTTGCATAGTTTTTAGCAGCTCAAGGTTGAGACCTTAGGATGAGACTCCAGCTTCTTTATTTTTTTCCCCACTTTCACATTGTTTTATTTATTTATTTTTTACCATCTTTTAAAAATATTAGTTTATTTAATTGGAGGCTAATTACTTTACAATATTGTAGTGGTTTTGCCATATGTTGACATGAATCAGCCATGGGTGTACACGTGTCCCCATCCAGAAACCACCCCCTCTTCCCTCCCCATCCCATCCCTCAGGGTCGTCCCAGTGCACCAGCCCTGAGCACCCTGTCTCATGCATCGGACCTGGACTGGCGATCTGTTTCACATACAGTAATATACATGTTTCAATGCTAATCTTTCAAATCATCCCACCCTCGCCTTCTCCCACAGAGTCCAAAAGTCTGTTCTTTATCTGTGTGTCTCTTTTGCTGTCTCGCATATAGGGTCATCATTACCATCTTTCTAAATTCCACATATATGCGTTAATATACTGTATTGGTGTTTTTCTTTCTGACTTAGTTTGCTCTATATAATAGCCTCCAGTTTCATCCACCTCATTAGAACTGATTCAAATGCATCCTTTTTAATAGCTGGAGATTCCAGCTTCTTTAGCTTCCTGCCTGGGAAAGCTCAAAGATGGGGGAAAAAAACAAACAAACAAACACCTATTTATTCCAGTTAGCACTTAAAGATGGGAGCTCTGTCTCCCAGTCTCTGTGGGAAGGTAGGAGGTTAACTTTGGTAAGTTCACTGACCCACATGGCTTAGCCGCTTGGATCAAATCCTCCCCTTGGCCCTTCAGTGCCGCCTCCTGCCCCACCCTGCGCATCCTAGTCTTCTAAAATGCTCTCTTAGTTTGAGTTAAGCTGAGTTCAGAACATGCTGGACTTTCTTTCCTGTTTCAGTAGTTACTACTGTGCAAAGCCTGTCCAATTTAACTAGTGCCGGGTTTCGATTATCTTTGACACTACTCAAAAGTATTTCCACATCTGACCCATGTCAGATGGAAGCTGAGGCAAGGGGAATGGTCAGAAAGATTACATTGCTAAGGGAGCAGATTTTACTCCTCCATAGGCATGGATAAAAGCATAAAATCACAAAATGCATATACCACACAATTCCATTCAAACCTCAGTGTTTAAAGTCTGTACTTTAAGCAGCTTATTCTATATAATAATTGGATTGTTTCACTCATATTGTTGCTTCAAAGAATGACTAACAGTAATTACCATAAGTTGCCTATCTAAGGAAAAGCTGAATGAATCCTTTGGGGTTTACGTTTTGTTTTGGGGGAACTACAGTTCTGATAAAGGATAAAAATCTTTTTAGGTGACTGTTCTTGGATATATTTATTACTTCATGTTCATTGATTTTTTTGATATATTGCATGCAAGCAGTATTCATAAGTGATAGTTGATTTTTCATTTCATAAATTCTTAATCCTACATATTATTTTTCTTGAGATCTGCATGTCATTTCATGTTGCAAACACCAATGATTACTAAAGCAACCTTATATAAATTCATTAAATATCATTAGAGTCAAATATATAGGAAACAAAATAAAAATCTTGCAATAATTTTCTGTTTAGAAAAGATAAGCCCTGCCTCACCATGACCTGCCATTTTCTCCACTTGTTTATTTTCTCTTTTCTAACAAAGTCACCTTTTTCTTGACTTTCTCTGAAGTGAGACACATGCACGCACGCATGTACGCGCGCACGCACACACACACACACACACACACACACACACACCCCTCTCTGCCCAGCCTTCTGAAATGTAATTTGGCTCCTGGTGTTCCAAGCTGTGAACATTTTTGTAGACTGTCATTTTTGATGAAGACATACAAAATTCACCTACTAATGGTATGAGCACGTATATGTGGTATCTAGAATAATGGTACAGATGAACCTATTTCCAGGGCAGGAATAGAGATGCAGACACACAGAATGGATCTGTGGGCATGGGGTGCGGGGGATGAGAACAGGACGAACTGGAAGGTTAGGGCTGATGAACACTCACTGCCAGGGGGAAAGGCGAGAACCAGGGCGGAAGCCGCAGGACAGCACAGCTCGGCTCAGCGCTCCGCGTAACGATGGCTGGGCGGAGGGGACAGAGAAGGTGGTCTCTTCTCATCCGTCTCTTAGGCTCGTCAGAAGATGTGCTAAGTCCCATCTTTACACCTTTATATCCCCAGTGCCTGGTTATCAGAAGCATTAGAAAACTTTTTGTTGTGTTAAACTAAAACAAATGCAGCCACTATGGAGAACAGTGTGGAGATTCCTTAAAAAGCTGGAAATAGAACTGCCATATGACCCAGCAATACCACTTCTGGGCATACACACTGAGGAAACCAGATCTGAAAGAGACACGTGCACCCCAGTGTTCATCGCAGCACTGTTTATAATAGCCAGGACATGGAAGCAACCTAGATGCCCATCAGCAGACGAATGGATAAGGAAGCAGTGGAACATATACACCATGGAATATTACTCAGCCATTAAAAAGAATTCATTTGAATCCATTCTAATGAGATGGATGAAACTGGAGCCCATTATACAGAGCGAAGTAAGCCAGAAAGATAAAGACCAATACAGTGTACTAATGCATATATATGGAATTTAGAAAGATGGTAACGATAACCCTATATGCAAAACAGAAAAAGAGACACAGATGTACAGAACAGACTTTTAGATTCTGTGGGAGAAGGTGAGGGTGGGATGTTCTGAGAGAACAGCATTGAAATAAGTATACTATCAAGGGTGAAACAGACCACCAGCCCAGGTTGGATGCATGAGACAAGTGCTCAGGGCTGGTGCACTGGGAAGACCCAGAGGGATGGGATGGGGAGGGAGGCGGGAGGGGGGATCGGGATGGGGGGAACACATGTAAATCCATGGCTGATTCGTGTCAGTGTATGGCAAAAACCACTACAATATTATAAAGTAATTAGCCTCCAACTAATAAAAATAAATGAAAAAAAAAAAAAAAAAAACAACAAATGCAGAGTGTATTCCCCGAGTGAGGAAGGTACAGGCCAGATCTGTGTACCTTGAAAAGGTTGTCCAGGAATATCTTAGTCCTGATGAGTCTCCTTGATCTTCACTGAGGACCCATCTCTGACAACTCTCAGTAGGACTCCCTCCTTTTCCAATCCTCACTAGAATTCTGTTCTTCACCAATGATGTAGACAGCTTTTCTTACTTACAAATATGTGTATATGACACAGAGTTGGGTAGATGAGTTTACCCAAATAAGACTGACTTAAAAAAAAAAAAAAACTAGAAGGCTAAATATGTTTTTATTATCTAGATATACTGTAATAGACACATAAAATTCTACATCTTACTTCAAACTCACATTTTCCAATTACTATTGGAGAGTCTTGACTTATTAGCAGTTAGACTGAGAATTTATAGAATTCTTTTAATTAAATTTAAACTTAAATGGAGCCATTTTTCTGCCAAGAATGCCAATTTCAATTTCGGATAAACATTTTGAAGGATAGTATTCAAATAAGAAAAGGCACATTCTCATGTTTATTTTTTTTCCTACAGACCAAGACAAATTGTGTGCAGAGTGTACTTTGAAAACTAATTCTATGAAGGTCATGAGGAAGATGGAGCCTATTCAGTGTCTCACAGCCAGATTCTGTGTGCAAAGTAGTGTTTGAATTCTTTGTTCTCAGTAGAATTGAGTGCCTATATGATTTTTTTCCCCTTGGTCACTTGGCTAAATTCAGCACCAAGCCCCAGCTCAGGCATCATTTTTGCAGGGTAACTCCAACTCAGAAACATCACCTGCTCTCTCATTTCAGTCCTCCTTTGCTGGAAACTATTTTTACTGTTACATTTATCCATGTATGAAAGTGAAAGTGTTAGTCGCTCAGTCATGTCCTACTCTTTGCAACCCCGTGGACTATAGCTCGCCAGGCTCCTCTGTCCATGGAATTCTCTAGGCAAGAATACTGGAGTGGGTAGCCATTCCCTTCTCCAGGGGATCTTCTCAAGCCGGGGATCAAACCCAGGTCTCTTGCGCTGGCAGGCAGATTCTTTACAGCCAGAACCATCAGGGAAGCCCTTATCCATGAATAAGCGTGTCTATTCCACCAGACTTACATCATCCATTATATTGGCCATTGCCATATGTGGCAATTTAAATAAAGTACAATTAAGTGAAATTAAAAATTCAGTTTTTCAGTTGCCCTATCACATTCCACATGTTCAGTGGCCACACTTGGTTGATACCTACCATATATTCATCATCTTAGAAATCTCTGGCAGCTAGAACTGCACAGGACTGAGATACTTGAAAGACACTCTTTTGACCTGATTTCTAGATCCTCATTGTCTGGAGTAGTGTTTGGAACATGGAAGACAGCAATAACAAACCACTGAACACAACTGAATTGAGAAGCAGAGGCTATGCTAACATGGAAATAGAATCAGAGTTTGTGTTGCTCTAGATGCAAAGATAGAATTTTGGATGCATGAAGGCATGCAGGTAGATTTGAGTTCAGAGTGAAAAGCAGCTTTCTCTCAATAGACCTATTGAAAAATGGAATGGGCTTTCTTGTTCACTGTTTAACTCAGAGAGCAAACTCATTCTGTTAAAGTTAGGGATCAACTTTCAGGACTCTGATGCAACAGGTCCTTGCTTTGTGGTGGGAATTGCAAGCAGAAGAGAATAACTGAGTTTCAGTCATTCTCATGAGCAACATTGGAGAAAGTTTTAGGGAACTTTTCAGAAACTTTGCGTGTCACAGTTCGGTCCTTGACTGTCAGCAATGATCCATTCTTCTCTTTAAAAAATCTCAAATGTATACCTTGTCTTTTCCTAAGATAGTTTTTACTAAACTAGTACAGTTCTAAAAGGTTATATTATTATTATTTTTAAAGAAGTTTGGAAATGGAACACTGAATTAAGGTTTCAATTTTGGTCCAGGAACAAGCACTAACTGTAATAAAGAATAACTGAGAAAATAATATCATATTTGATTTCAGCATCATGTACTGACTGATGATGATGCTGGGGACACATCTTGTGAATTTTTGAGACATCTGCCTTTCAAATGGGCTTCCCTGGTAGTTCAGGTGGTAAAGAATCCACCTGCCAATGCAGGAGATGTGGGTTCGATCCCTGGGCCGGGAAGATCCCCTGATAAAAGAAATGGCCTTTCAGATCATTGAACTCAGCTAAATCTGGGGACTTTGCACATAGTAGGCATTCAGTACTTGTGAAGAGACTGAATGCAGTTGGTCTGATTTCTCAAGCCATCCTGATTGGTTCACTGAAAGCCCTAGAAATTAACTGATTGATTTCAAAAAACCTGTTCGCTTTTTTGGAGCAGCAACATTTGTGTGTGTGTGTATCTCATGTTCAAAAATAGCATGGTTCTAGCCATAAACCAACAGGCTCAAAAAAATATTAAAATATACCTGAGAAAACATGATTTTTTTTTAAAGGAACCTACACGGAACAGGCTTCAAGTGAAGTCTGAGGAAAGACTTCAGTGAGGAAGAAAGGGAACTTGGGCTTTAGGAAAAAACCTTACTTTTATATCTGACAAAATTCTAGGCTTATTCACTGATAAGGCTTATGAATGATTTGGAGCAGACTTTTTCTTCTCTCAGTATGTCAGCTTCTTTCTCTGTTAAATGGGAATATAGACATCTTTCCTTTCAGAACAATGAAATACTGACATTGACCAAACCATTATTTTGGAGAGAGAGGTGGCAAACTCAGGATCATTAATTATCTTTCATCATTTATTAAATGATTAAACACCTGTTAAGGGTTAAATTGTCACTCTCAAAAAGATATGTCAAAGTCCTGACCCCCAGTACCCCCCAATGTGTCCTTGTTTGGTAAAGGGGTCCTCGCTGTGTGATTAGTTAAGATGAGGTCATACTACAGTGGGGTGGGCTCTTAATCCAACATAACTAGCATCCGTGTGGGAGGACACAGCCGCACAGAGCATGCCATGTGATGATGGAAGCAGAGATCGCAGTGATGGAGCTCTGAGCCAGTACTGGTGGCCACCACTGGGAGTTAGGAAGAGGCAAGGAACGGTCCTTCCCAGAGTCTGGGAAGAAGCAATGGCTCTGCCAACGCTCAGACTTCTTGCCTCCTGAAGAGAGAAGTTTCTATTCTTTTAAGCCACCTAGTTTGTGCTACCTTGTGATGGCAGCCCTGGGAAGCTAATTCCACACCCAGATGAGTTGACAGGTCTCTTTCTTACTTCTTAGTCAGATATTTAAAAAAAAAAATCAATTAAGTGAAAATCAGTTGTGCAAGGTCATGCAGCAGTGCTCCTTGGGGAACCTCCCCTAGTCTCTTGTTTTCCTCATCCATTTCCTCATGACTTTCTGCTCAATAAAATGTGGCTATGAGAGTGGGAAGGGATAGGCAGTGACTCTGAAAATCAAGTTGGATAGGTATTTTCATATGTACAGTTTTCTTAGGGCAAAGCTCTGTAGTTTTTAATCAGAATCTCTATGGGCAATCTAGGAACCAGGATCTGTTCTCTCATTTAACACTGAGGATCCAGAAAATATACTCACCTGTTGGGGATAAACTGCCTGAATTTCTTTTAGCATCTAGACTCTACCAGACTAACCCCTTAGAAAAGGTACTCATATCCAGTAATGTATTATAGCTGGTTGATAACAGCTCTTGAAAGCTGACTGGTGAATTTTCAGATTTTTTGTAAACCATTATGAAAATTAAATAAACTTGCATTTAAGTGAATTATTTTAAAAGCAAGGTAATAAATACTTATAATCCATAAGTTCCTAATTATTTTTAACTGCATTGTGCTATTAACTTTTGTTCTTGAAGTTACTTACATCTATTGGATCTTTATGATAGACATATGATATAAGATGTATTACTCTGCCTCCCCTCCCATCTCCTGTTCCATCAAGTCAGTAGCTTGAAATCAACCATAGTAGAAAATTGGATCACCAAGGAAATTGATAGATGCTGCCAATGAGGATTTTCACCTTTCCAACTTCTAACCAGTAGAGTTGATAATATTTATCAGCCTAATACTGGATCACACTTGCCTGATTTCCCACTCTTCTCCCCCTGGGATTGTTACAGCTTTGATGTTGTAGAAGAAAGTTGGATCAGACTACAAGAGAGGGCCCTTGAACAGGGTTAAATCATACCCTTTTTTTTTAATAGGAGAGTTCACAGAAGGTTTGACAACAGTGCTTTACGTCTAGATCTGACCTTTATGAATATAAAAGAGTTGTCAGTTCTCCAATTACAAATTTTTCAGGGAACAAGATGCCACCATCTTTCTTATGACTTATCATGACCAAGTGTTCTCCTAAGATGGATAATAGTAAAATAGTTCATAACCTTCTCAAGACTTTTCCCTCTGGGTCCCAGATTTTGCATGATTGAACAACAATTTATGAGAACAATGAATCACGTTTTTCATTTGAAATATAACCCTTTTCTCTTGGGTGCCCTTTTTGAAAAGTTTTAGTACTATCTATAACCTGCAGGAGACTATTTCTTGTTTGATTATATTACAATGATAAATTTCTCCAGCTTATTTAAATTGTCATTTTTTTTTTATATTTTGTTTTTTACTGTCTTGTATTTTTTTGTTTTGTTTTTCTTTGACAATCAGTCAAGTGTAATATACTAACTCAAACTTAATGAGTTTTAACTAGCTGAGATCTGGAGAAATTCCTTCTTTATTTTTTCTTTCATTATGTTTCCTGGGATTGTCCATAAGTGGGAACATAATGATGAGAAACTCATCCTAGTTATTTATGCAACTGTTTCAGATTTTTTTCTGTAATTTCATTGACCTGTATTGTCCAACAACTGTATCAATCTGACAAAATTACTTTAATCACAAAAATATATTGTTAGCCTTTACCCCCAAAGAAAAATAATTTTAAAATGCATTTTCTTTATTTTCTTCATGTTATAAACCAAATAGAAAGCAGATCAGTAGATATTTCTGAGATACAGTTATTTTATTGTCAACATTTACTGTCTGGAGTTGGCAGAACTATCTAATGGCACAACTAATACTGTTCCTCTAGCCATGTGTAAATATCCTTTAGTTTCCCAGCTTATGCACATTTTGATAGCATTCCCATGCTTAAGCTTCCTGCATTACACAATATACAAAGCATTTTTAGGGCAATGGGAATGAGAGAACCACATACAGTTTAGCCCAGATGATGGTGTCTTCTTTGAGGGAAAAAGAAGTCATCATCACTATCATCATCACCATAAAACATTACATTTAAAACAAAATATTTTTGCAACACGTTCATTTGCCCCTGGAAGAATTACAGATTTCGTCTTTAGATCACTCACTCTGTCTTCTTTTGTGGTTAAGGTGGCAGTGCTGTAACGCTTTTGCTTGTCAAACATCATGGATGAGCAAGTCATTCACAATAGACCAGTGATGACTTTTGGCTATTGGTGAGATTCAAAATCAACTCATTTCTAATTGAACACCAACAAGAGTGCTCATTATTCCTTTAATTACATCTCTTTTTGTTTGTTTATTTTTCTCAGAACTTTGGTAATAAATCCATGACAGATGTTTAAAAAGCACTTGTTTTCAAAGAGATGTTAACCTTGAAAGGACAAATGGGAGAGGCTGGGAGGACAGAAGGATAGACTTGCACCTGATACATTTACCAGCAAGACTGAAAGGCTCTCCAGTGAGGAGCTGTAGCGGCACATGGTCTTTATAAAAGCCGGGAATGGAACCCGTCAAGTTTCCTTTGTGTTTATTTATTTGTATGCCACCAACATATAGGGAGGCTGTCCATCAGGGCTTCTCCACAAAGGAACTTCTGCCCTTCGGTCATACATTGTTCTGCCTAGGAGCCAAAGGTACAGAGCTTTGAGCTAAGGAAAATTGGTATGTGCTGAAAACAAAGCTGTATAATGGGGTTGTAACTAGACTGAGTATAAGAAATGCTGTCAAGGACGCAGGGGTAGGAAGTGACGTGATGTGTTTCCCACTGCTTTTGCCCTCTCCCGTTTCCTTAGCAACTTGGCTTCTTGATGGTCAGACCTGAGACAGCTGATTAAAATGCTGGGGAAATCACTATTATTTAATTAAATAATGGATTATTGAAGGCCAACTGTTCAATGTATGATTGAAAATTCTGTTACACTAAGAGATCCCTTCCTCTTGGATCTATAATACACATCAAACCCAGTAATATGACCTTGGGGTCAATGGTAGAGCTCGTGTACTTTAAGGAGAGGTTTGGGCGGAACTACTCAGACATAAAAGAGCGCAAATGCTACCTCTGGCTCGTCTCCTGAATGCCCCCTTTATGACCTCTTGGTGGCGTCCGTAGGTTCTAGACATTATTAATAATGAAAGCTATGGTGCATTTAGAGATGGCACGTAACTCTTCTCTTGGAAAGATAAAGACGAGAGTGGCAACCCTCATGATTCCTATCCCTATTTCTCTTCCTTTTGTAGGCACTGGCCGTCAGGCTCCAGTTTATGGTGGTGATCCAAACTGGACCATTTTGAATGACAAAGGCTGTCATTTGAAATCTGTCTACTTATAAAGAATCTTTATTTGCTATGTATTATAATTTCTTTTTGCTGGTCCACTCCAATCATCATCTGGATGTGATGTATATTAATATGTGTAATAATATCATCTTTCTTGATAGTGGCAGTCTATTAAGAGTAGTATACTGGGTGAGACAATGACAGAAATGGGGAAGAGCCCTCAAATAAGCTTACCTCTGTGGTTGTAGTTTTGTCATTTGTTAGTCCATATATATATATATATATATGCCTTCAGTTATCATGTAAAAATAATATGCAGAGCATTTTATGCGCATTTTCTTTGTCTTCTTGTGTGGACATCAAACACTTCTACTGGTACAAAGAGGAACAAAATCACAACTGGTTGTGTGTCTCATGGAAAACAAATAGAATTGTCTTCTCACCTTGCTAAAATGAGATTTGAAATGATATGAATCAGATGTAAAGTATCCTATCTGGTGTCTTCTCTATAGATTGAGTAATTAAAGCATAATTCTTAGGCATGGCAAGGCCCCTCTTAAATTTATCCCTGTCCTCTGGGTTAATGCTAAGGAAAAGCAGCGGTGTACCAATGGTTTTAACCATTAAAAATGCAATCCAGGAAAGTGAAAAAGGATGGCAAAAGTGGAAGAACTGGTGAAAGAGAAATGAGTTCATATATACATTTAAAAATCTTATTTGTACGTTTTGCCAGCTTTAAGATGCAATTTACATATGACATCAAAATGTAAGGTAGGCAGTGTGATGATTTAATATACATAAATGTTGCAAATGATCACCACAGTTAGGTTTTAACAACCCATTGACCTGACACAAAATTTATGTATGTGTGTGTGTGGTAAGATTTTTTAAGATTTACTTTCTTAAGCAACTTTCAAATATGCAATAGAGTATTGCCAACTATAGTCATTGTGTAATACATTACATCCCTAAATTGTACACATCTTACAACCGGAAGTTTATGCCCTTTGACCACTTTCACCTGTTACCACCTGCCTCCCTTACCCCCTCCTCCAGCAAACACCAATATGTTCTTTTTTCTGAGTTTGTTTGTTTTTCTAGAATCCACACATGAGTAAGATCGTACAGTATAGGTCTTTGACTTATTTCATTAGGATAATGCTCTCAAGTTTCCATGTTGCCATAAATGGCAGGGTTTTCTTTCATATGGCTGAATAGTATTTTGGTATGTGTGTTTATTTTGTGTGTGTGTGTGCATACATTCTTTTTCCATTCGCCCGTCAATGAACACTTAGGTTGTTTTCATGTCTTGGCTGTTATAAATTATGCCACAGTGTACACAGGAGTGTACATACTTCCTCGAGATAATGATTTTGTTTTCTTCAGGTATATTCCCAGAAGTAGAATTGTTTGATCATATGGGAGTTCCAGTTTTAATTTTGGGAGGAACCTCATGCTGTTTTCCATAGAGGCTGCACCAACTTACATTCCCATCAGCACTGAACAAAGGCTCCCTTTTCTCCACGTCTTGCCAGTACTCGTTAACTCTTAGCTTTATTATCATAGTCATCCCGCCAGATGTGAGACTGTGTGTCACTGTGGTTTTGGTTTGCATTCCCCTGATGGTTAGTGGTGTTGAGCCCCTTTCCATAATTCTGTTGGCCACTTGAATATCTTCTCTGGACAGATGTCTGTGTAGGTTCTTTGCCCATTTTTTAATTGGATTTTTTTTATTCTTTAGCTGTCACGTGGGGCTCTGCAAACACCCCCCCATCAGGTGAAGTCACAGCAGTGGGGTGCGCTTGCTGGATCCCTGACTGAGTGGGGCTAGAGCCTGGGCGCCTCAAGCGCTCTCAGCTTGGCGGGTCTCAAGCTGTGCCCTCCCACAGGATGGCAACCTCTGCCTGCCTTCCATGTTCCGGTGGTCCCTTAAGCGGGGACTTTGGGTCTGATGGGGACTTGGACGGTGTGTTGGGATCAAGTGGGGCTGGAGCTCTGCTTGAGGTTGGGCAGACTGGACTTCACGACCAGGTCGGTGTCTGACTGTGCTCCACTATGGGGCAAGGTCGCTGGCCAGACTCTCCTGTTCGGAGGGGCCTTCAGCTGTAGCCTGCAGTTGGGTAGGGAGAAAGACTGTGCTCTGTGCAGGGATGCGGTGTACACCACGTGTACACACGTAGGGCTGCAGGCTGTACTCTGTAGCTGGGAGGAGTCGCCGAGAGGCCTCCACGCCTGGGCGAGCTTCAGCAGTTGGGCTGTGCCGTGCCGCAGAACTAGACTGGGCTGAGCTCCTGGGCTGCCCAGGGCCTCTCATCGGGCCCCCTCATTGCTCAGGCCCTGAGGCTGTGCATAAGGGTTGGCAGAGCTGCTGACTTGGCTCCCTGTCCAGGGTGCTTGTGGGATGGGCTCCATGGCAGCTAATGTTCTCTGCAGTGGGTTACCAGAAGCTCAACTCAGCACTTAGGAGGGGCTGGAATTGACTTTCCTCCCCAGGCCTGGATGTAGAACATATCTCATCGGCTGAGAATCCCAATTAGGCAGAACTGCCAACTGAGCTCCCTGGCCAGAGAAGGCTCAGCTCAGCATGTGGCCTCAGTCACTGGCTGGAGCTCTCAGCTCAGGTGCTTCTGCAAAGCAGGAATGTCGTCTGCCAAGACATTAGTGCTGGTCGCTGTAAGCCCCAGCCTCCTTCTCCATCTCTACCTGACGCTCAGGCCGTGAGCCATCTTGTGGCAAGTGATCCACTTGATCCACTTGAGGATCCAGTCTAGTCTTCCCAGCTAGTCTTCCCAGAAAATGTCCTGCAGTGCTCAGAAACTGGATATTCACTTTGAGGTCTCTCTTTTCAGCTGGAGAAACCATAAGCCCAGAGGGGCTCTCTCTGTGTGACATTTGTTCCAGCCTGTGTGAGGGACGATGCACTTGGAGCATAGCTGCTTCTCTTGCCTTCTATTGTGACTTTTCTCAGTTTCTGTGGTCCAGGATGAGAAAGGCTTCAGACTCCCCACTGAGTTCTGGGAGTCTTCACAATAATATCTTGTCTATAGATAGTTGTTAGATGGTTTTTCTGAGAAGGGAACTGAAGTGGGGAGTGACCTACGTCACCATCTTGTCCATGATGTCCTGGAGATACGTTTTTATGATAAAAAATATTCCATAAGGAAGAATAAACTTAGAGGTAAATATGCATATTTACTTCCAACATAGAGATGCAGAATTCAAGAATCCCAGATGAATGCAAAACTTATGATACTGATAATAGTTCGATAAAGCGTGCCATGGTATGTTGTTAGCTTTCACTTCTATAGAGGTTGATCATTTGTATCAGCCAGGCAGGAAGCACAGACGGATGTCAAACCATCATGTAAGCACAGCTGTTTGAGCCGGTTTCATCATTACCTGTAAGCTGCTCTGACCTTGTCAGTTCTAGTGTACAGAGCACTTAAGTCTTGAGTCCTGTCAATAAATACCTGGCAGCTGATCCCCTTCCAACAGGGCATGACAAGGTCGTGATGTTTTGCAGCCTCCTTTTCCTGCAAATGATAATGACCATGGATTCCAAAGAGATCGCTTTACTGCGTGTGATATATCATCAGAAATGGTGTACTAACTCAAATGTAATCAACAGAGGCCGATTTGAAGCAAATGATGGACAGGATTGTAGGAATGCCAAAGAGCTGTAAAAACAACAACAGCCAACAAAAAATAAAAATATTCCTAGCTGAAGTGAAGCAACTGATTAAGTTGTTCATATGTACTCCTAGCTTCAAACATAGAACAACATTAGTTGCATCTGGCATTATGGAACTTAACTTTCTAGCCTTTGTTGGAAAAGCAATGAGGTTTAATTATAGCAGCTATGATAATTTAAGGAGATGTGGTTACATGTAGAAAAGCCCAAGTTGACAATGACAGATTTTGTAATAAATTTATAGTAAGTTTGAACATGGGTATCAGCCAATTAAATGAGCAATCAAACTCCAAATAGAATTAGTTTCCTTTGAGCTGTCAACTCTATGGAGAGCCCCATTACTTGGCAAAAATAGACAACTTATAGAAGAAATCCATCAAAGTATATTGTCTGGAACTAAATAAGAGCTGAGGTAGCAACTGTGTTTATAAGGGAGAAAAACCTAATTTGGAATCAAGATCAACTATGAAGTTTTAACTGAGAGTCAGAGGCAAGTCAGAAGCTTGAGAATAGAAACTAAACCCCCTTTGTCTTTAGTGACTATATAAATATAAATATGATATAAGTAAAATTTCTAAATAAAATATTAAACATAAATCCATGTATTTATAAATAAATATAAATTAAATTTTCATAGTATAAATATTTCATGTATATTAGAAGTACAGTAATCTTTTGCTTTCAATATAACAAAATTTAAACCTGCAAATTTAATTGTCTACAGAACCAGGAAGTTAGCATAAATAATAACATAAAGAGCCCAGTGTCATATAATAATGAATGTTGGGGACCATGGACTGGGGAGCTCGTGACTTATTTAAAGGCATTCCCATTCAGTTTTCTGATCTATAAAACTTCTTTTTTGCTAATTCAAATGCTGGTGATTTTAGCCAGTAAGTCCCCAGGTCTGGAAACTCAGGATGAGACCATTAAATAATTATTTGAGCCAAATTCACTTAAGGATATATTATGTAAAGATGAGAGTGATTTTGCTATTCCAAGTGAAAATATGAAGTAGCACCAGATTTTATGCATAATGTTATTCAAAATGCCTCTGAATCCCATATGTAGAAATGTCAAACAAGTCCTCACCTAAAAAAGCAAGCCATAATAAATATTAACTTTTTCATAGCATGCTTTGAGTTCCCTGGTAAAGGTTGCTCTGCAAACCCATTGCATTCAGTTGGCTGAAATCACACTTTCATGTTTATTGATAGCTACCCCTTACTTAGCTTAGTTATTCAGCTGACTCGTGAACCATTTTTGCCATTGATCATTAGTATCTATTCTGCTTAATTACACTTCTGCTGATATCTCAGTAATTTCTACTTAATTTGCTTCCAGAGAAGTGGCTTGGAAATGGAAACCTTTAACCATTTCCATTGCTTCAGGATATGCTTCTGCCTAGTAGTATTTATGTTTTTCAAAGAGAATATGTTCTATGGAGAGAATAATGAAGACCATTTCCTGTTGGATCTAATGAGTACTTGCAATATACAAGTTTAACTTAATTATGAGTGAATTCTCAGGATTTAATAGAATATCCATATTACTTAAATTGGTAATAAACTCATGGCATCAGTGTAAAGTATTTAAAGCTATGTAAGGTTTTCCTAAGTTAGTGATTTCACTAGCATTGTCCATGTTTCTGAAATATACTATTATTACTCAATAAAATTTGTAAGTAGATGAGTGAATATAGTATACCTAACAGCTATTATTAACAAAAAATTGTGAAGTATATAAATTTAGGAGAAATTTCTCAATAAAAATTATTAAGTACTGAAGCAACAATACCAATGTTGGATTAGGCTGAAAATAAAAGAAATGCCAAACACTAGTGATTGTTAAATGAAAGGTTACAAATGAGTCTCTGCTTCCGTCAACAATGCCAAAAGTAATGGTTGTAATAAATGCTGTATATCAGAACACACATCCCACATTTACAACCCTCAATTTCAGGATTATACTAAAGAAGGCGTTGTAACAGACATGAAAGGATTGGATCAGAGCATGTAGGTTAGGATAATGGGAGTAGAATATTCTAGCCCTCATTAATAATCCTCTTGCCACTCTGGATTTTTATCATTTTCTATTATTCATGAGTGCTAGGAATTGTTTCTATCTTAACTGATCTTATTTCCGTATATCAAAGCATAATGTCTTTTCTCCTCTTATTTTTAAATTGGAGTATAATTGCTTTATAATGGTGCATTAGTTTCTGCTATACAACAACGTGAATCAGCTCAGCATGCATGCTAAGTCGCTTCAGTCATGTCCAACTCTTTGCAACCCCGTGGACTGTGCCCACCAGGTTCCTCTGCCCATGGGATTCTCCAGGCAGGAATACTGGAGTGGGCTGCCATGCCCTCCTCCAGGGGATCTTCCCGACCCAGGGGTGGCACCTGGGTCTCTGCCGCTACTGTACTGTAAGCAGATTCTTTTGTTCTCAATGTAGCAAAATTTAAACCTGCAAATTTAACTGTCTACAGAGCCAGCAAGTTAGCATAAATATTAACATAAAGAGCTCCTGCTTGAGCCTCCTCCCGCCCCTCCACCCCCCTCTAGGTCGCCGCAGAGCACCGAGCTGAGCGCCCTTCACTCTCAGCAGCTTCCCCACTGGCTGCCTGACACGTGGTCATGTATACGTGTCTCTGCCACTCTCTCAAATGTCTCATTCCCCTCATGCCCTGTATCCACAGGTTCATTCCCTACATCTGCATCTCTCTTCCTTCCCTGCAGTTAGGTGCAGCTGTACCATTTTTCTAGACTCCACATATATGCCTTGTTGTTTAGATGCTACATCCTGTTAAATTCTTCGCGACCTCATGGACTGTGGCCGGCCAGGCTCCTCTGGCCATGGTACTTTCCAGGCAAGCCTACTGAAGTGGGTTGCCATTTTCTTCTCCCGGGGATCTTGCTGACCTAGGGATTGAACCTGTGTGTCCTGCCCTGCAAGCAGGTTCTTCACCACTGAACTACAGAAAGCCCATATATATGCATTAATATACAATTTTTTAAAAATTTATTTAGAACTCATCCTGAAAAATATATACAAGAAGCTAAAAGATTTTCAGTTAAAGATGTCTGTGATTCTTTAAACTCATGTTCTAAATAAAAGATGGTCATAATGTAATAAAAAAAAAATCAGGAGTGTTCCTCAAAGGCCAGAACCATTGGTCACGTATAAAGTATTACTGTTCAAGGTTGGGACTGGCTGTATATGCAACATCATCCATTAGACCCCACAGCAGCCTAACCATTATGTTGCTTGTGTGGTTAAGGAAATAGTGCTGGTCATTCCAAATTTAGAAAAAAAAACAGATAAAGTCAAGATTTAAAAATATTGTATAAGCTTTGAATTCAGACCTAGCAGTTAAGGTGATTTTTTGGGGACCTATGGTAGATATTCATGTCTATTAACATTTCTCCATCATATAGATATAGAGGGTAGAGTAAGTCTGTTCATCCTATGTATTAGTAGAAAGATAAAATTTTATTGACATTTGGTTAGGTTCTGGCATTTAGAGTTAGTTAGGTTATTTAAAGGTTCCGTTAGATCATATGGAAATTTTCAAAAGCAGTCATATGTTTTATGTTCTGAACTGGACATCCAGCATTAAAAGTTTTAATGTGCTTTACCTACAGACTAACCCAATTGAAATCATCTCCCTATTGGCTTTGAGAGTCAATGACATTGTCTCTGGTCTAATCACGTCTTGAGTTTTATTGTTGAAAACTCTGGTGAATTCTCTAGGTAGAGGCAATGAAACAGCAGGAGTAACTTTGTGAAACTGCACCTGACAGATGTTTTTAAAAATCAAATCCATCAACTATTACTACCTTAAATTCACTCAAAATTGATTAGACCCACTCATGTGATCTTGCCTCATCCTGATTTTGTTTAGTTTATGTTGTAATTAATCTTTGCAAAAATCTAATTCATCCCCAAGCTTCTTTCATGCCATGATCTGTTTGTGTAAATCTGCAACAAAATACCCTGTCTAATTTGATCTGTTGTCATGATTGAAAACAGTAAGTTGATATTGCTTTATTTCTACAGTGATATAATTAGGATGCCCACGCTTTTCTAATTAATCTAATCTAAAATTGCTTTGGCTATTAGATATCCTAATAGAAAGTAACGCACTGTTTTTCTTTCTTATCTCTGTCATTAGTCAGGAGAATTAATTTCACCAAGTTTGAAACACACCCAATGTTTATTTGCATATTTAGTTATCAATCTAAGCCAAAGTTCTTATCAAATATGCTCCATTGCTTATTTTTTCTAGGAAAAGTATGTCAGATTCAGTATGTAAAGAAAAAGAGATGTATCCATGGGGAGATACATACCTAGAAGTTTAAACTTCAAGTTAACCTTTATATGAATAATTTTTTTAAAAAAGGAAGAGGGTACATGTTGAAAAGCTTGCAAATAATTTTTCCTGAATTTTTATCTTAGTGAAACATCATTGTGCAAATCCACATTTCTATCTTTTGATGTACAGCAAACATTATTTTGGCATTGCAGTGATTATAATTAAAAGTATTTCTTAATGTGTAATTCACATTTGATTTTTTAACGAAATGGTTTAGTAATGAAGCTAAAAAGGGAAAATTTGTTAAACAGCATTAGAATGTAGCTCTACCACCTTCCAAGAAAACTGGCCTGATTTATCACTCAGGGTGTGTTTAAATCTGGTATTAAGTAGTTGCACTTATATTAAAAATGCAAGTTTAATTATGTCACTCACAGTAATATTAATTGACTGCCATGTAATAAATATGTTGACAAAATTACTCCTTTAAAAAATCCCTAAGCTCCTTTACTAATAATCTGACTGAAAACATATAAAAGGATGTAAATAATAATAGTTTAGTTTATGTTAAATTGTTGATAGGAAAATAGTTTTGATTGCACATAATTGAAAAAAGGTATCAATAATACTGATGCTTGCATCTAATGAAAACCCTTCTGTTTAGAAACAATTCTAATTAAATTAATCTTTGAACATTTTTATCATGTATTTCAATTCTTAAATTATTCACTTTCTAAAAACATATTCCATTCTCCATGTGGTTTCACTTTTGGCTATATTTTGTTCCTTTTATAACTAAATTCAGTGTTTTATTTCCCAAGGTTGTAGCTCTTTAAATTTCACAAGTTGTATCTTCAGTTCAAAAATAAGCCTTGTATAACTAAGGAATGTTAAAAGTCAATCCCTTTAAAAAAACATTGTAATGAAAATGTTATTGATAATAAAGTACACAAATAAAAAAGAAATGTGTAATGAGATAAAATTGCTATATAAAACATTTTTGATGAAGGAATGCATTTGGGGAAAAATTCAGATTAATTTTAATTAAAAGAATTCTAATGAATGGTTTCAAGTCTCCCTTCCTACTCATTAAGTTCATGGGCCTTGCCTTAATTTTCTTTTCTCCCAAGATATTCCAGCTCTTTTTCCATATTTTTCATATTATATATCATAGATATATTGATTCTTGACCATATCATACTTTCATGTTATAATGAATATGCACTTGACCCTTCAGCAACATGTGAATTAGTGGTGCTGACCCACAGTACAGTTGGAAATGCATAAATAGCTTATAGCTGATTCTCCTCGGTTCCTTCCTATCTGGAGTTCCTTATCTGAGGTTCACATCTATAGATTAAACCAAATGTAGATTGTGCAATACTAGTAAACATTTATCGAAAAATCCACATGTAACTGAATCTGCACAGTTTAAACCTATGTACTTCACAGATCAACTCTGTGTGTGTGTGTATACAAATTTAATTGTGGTATTGGAGGCTTCCCTGGTGGTTCAGACAGTAAAGAATCTGCCTGCAATGCAGGAGACCCAGGTTTAATCCCTGGGTTGGGAAGATCCCCTGGAAAAGGGAATGGCAACCCACTCCATTATTCTTGCCTGGAGAATCCCATGGACAGAGGAGCCTGGTGGGCTATTGTCCATAAGGTTGCAAAGAGTTGGACACACAATTATAGTATATAACTAACTGTATATAATAAATTTTAAAAGCTAACTTAAAAAGTGAAAAAAGATAATGTGGATTCCTTTGATGCTTTGATGAGGGAAAAAAATAAAACCGCTTGACATAATTAGTCATGGAAATGCAAATTAAAAAACAGTGACACGCCCTTACACACCCACCACAATGCTTAACTTGTAAAGACTGACAATGCAAAGTGTTGAGAAGAATGTAGAAAAGCCAGTCTACTCATACATTGTTGGTGGAATGTAACCAAGAAACTATCCCATTTGGAAAGCTATTTGACAGTTTCAAAAACATATGCCTTCCTTTTGGCTCAGCAGTTCCACTTCTAGGTATATATGCAGGAGACATGAATGTGTATGCCCATAAAATGATTCATCGAAGAACAGTCATAGAAACTTTATTCATAGTAGTATAGAGTTGGAAACAACTCAGGTGTGCCAAAGCAGGAATAGAAATAAGCAGATTCTCGAGCAATGAAATACTGCACGGTAATGAGGAGGATGTACAAACTGTTAGATACTAAGTTGTGAATAATCTCAAATATGTTATTTTGAGAACAAGAAACCAAAAGGGAATGTATTATGTGAATATATTTATATGAAGTTCTAGAAAAGGCAAACCTATTTCTCATAATAGAAGTCAGAATAAAAGTTACTCTGGGGAAAGACGTTGCCTAAAACGGAGCACAATGAAAGTTCAGGTGACGGGAAGTGTTTTATATTTCGATTCCAATAGAAAGCACAAACATAAACACCTGTACATACAAATATTAGTTAACCTGTGCAGCAAGCTCTGTGCATTTTACCAAATGTAAAGTATACCTTAAGAATAAAAGAAGCGTGGTATTTTTGATTATTGTTACATAGAAAAAAATTAGGATGTTTTGACAATATTAATTATCCTTAAAAAATACATAAAAGCCTTAGATCCTGAGTCTAATTCCTCTTTAGCTTCAGCCTCCCTACCCTTGCTTTCCATAAAATGTTTATCTGTAGCCTTCTTAAGAATTGTTCTTGTCACATAGCACATTTTCAAAGCTTAAAAACTTTGCCTATATCATAGGAAAAAAAGAAACAGCTTACAAATCAGTTGTTACTGGATACAGTGTCTACCTCTGTACCTGAGTTACTGCATTGGAAAAATGGTAAAAGGCTTTGTGACTACAACAAAAATATTCATAGATAGATACTTGTATATATCAAGACTATACTAAGTATTATTAAATGTACTATTCCTTATAGTCACAGTAAAATTAAATGGATCTTACTTGATTTTAGTGAGTTCTGGAGTTCAGTACTTTGAACCTGTACCATTACAGACCATATACTTAATCATGTATTATTTTATACTGGATCTTTCAAGTGTAGTGATGATATGTTATACGACCAGAACAGCTGGTCTGTTGTGAGTCTCTCTACATTTGGGCCATTGTAATAAATGAGACAGATCACTTGCTTAATAAGATCAACCATTGCAATTTCTTAAATATATATTTGAAGGACAGACAATTATTTGGAAAATATGTCTAACTATTTATGCTCTTCAGAGGTAGGTACCTTAAATAGAGTGTTTCTCTACTTTTAAAAGAAGGAGATTAGCATTATGGAATACAAACAAGGGTAAAAATGTAAAGGTGTTAGATGCTCAGTCGTGTTTGACTCTCTGCAGCATTATGGACTGTAGCCCACCAGGCTCCTCTGACCATGAAATTCTCCAGGCAAGAACAAGATCTTAGATATTCTTAGGCATGTACAAAAAGGGTGATGTCATCTCAGATTCTGGAGATAAGATCACTGGATTTAAGTTCAGAAATAATCTAAGAAGATCTTTTAAAAGAATGGTTTAGGTGCCACATAAGCATCTGAAGTTGAAAAGAAATGCTTGAGAGATCAAATTGAAGGTGGCCCCCTATTTTCTGGTGCAATAAGTATGATTTCATCTATATTGTGGAGGACTTGAGTTCTCCATTTAAATTCCCTCAAATGAGAATTAAAAATAACCCATAGGTATTATTCAAAATGCTTTTTTCCCTCAAATAATTAAAATTAGAATCTAACTAATATTCTGCTAAGGAAAGGAAAATTCAAATGTAAAATTATCATCCTGTCAACTCCATTAGAATTTTGATAAAGAAGAAACACCAACAATTTCACTCAGATTCTAGAATATCACTAGATCTCTTCTCTCTATTAATTTCCTGATTTTCAAACTAATGATTTATGGTAAGAAGTTTAATAGTATTCATAGCTGATTTTAAGTTCATTTAAAAACTCTATATAGTGAACCCCAGACATGGAAGAAGCAGGAATCTTTCTGATCTACCAGCTAGTCAATACCTTAGAGAGTTTTAGGATGAATGTAAACATCATTCTTTCAGCTGAATTAAACAGTCAATCACAGTATGAGTGTGGTTACTCTTAGGCCGTCTTAGGTTCAAACACAATTTCAGAGTTTCTCCAGCTCAAGTTATTGACATTTTCCTGATGTAGATTAACCTTCACCTTGTTTTGTGTAGCTCAGTTCAGTTCAGTTGCTCAGTCTTGTCTTACTCTTTGCGACCCCGTGGACTGCAGCACGCCAGGCCTCCGTGTCCATCACCAACTCCCAGAGCTTGCTCAAACTCATATGCATCGCGTCGGTGATGCCAACCAACCATCTCATCCTCTGTCTTCCCCTTCTCCTCCAGCCTTCAATCTTGCCCAGCATCAGGGTTTTTTTTTTTTTTTTTCAATGATTCAGTTCTTCAAATCAGGTGGTGGGAGTATTGGAGTTTCAGCTTCAGCGTCAGTCTTTCCAATGAATTTTCAGGACTGATTTCCTTTAGGATTGACTGGTTTGATCTCCTTGTAATCCAAGGGACTCTCAAGAGTTTTCTCCAACACCATAGTTCAAAAACATTAATTCTTTAGTGCTCAACCTTCTTTATGGTCCAACTCTCATATCCATACGTTACTACTAGAAAAACCAGAGCTTTGACTAGATGAATCTTTGTTGGCAAAATAATGTTTTTGCTTTTTAATATGCTGTCTCGGTTTGTGATAGCTTTTCTTTCAAGGAGCAAGCGTCCTTTAATTTCATGGCTGCAGTCACCATCTGCAGTGATTTTCGAGCCCAAGAAAATAAAATCTGTCACTGTTTCCATTGTTTCCCTATCTATTTGCCATGACGTGATGGGACTGGATGCCATGATCTTAGTTTTCTGAGTGTTGAATTTTAAGCCAGCTTTTTCACTCCCCTCTTTCACTTTCATCAAGAGGCTTTTTAGTTCTTCTTCACTTTCTGCCATAAGAGTGGTGTCATCTGCATATCTGAGGTTATTGATATTTCTCCCGGCAATCTTGATTTCAGCTGTGCTTCTTCCAGCCCAGCGTTTCTCATGATGTACTCTGCATATAAGTTAAATAAGCAGGGTGACAACATACAGCCTTGGTGTACTCCTTTAGCACAACTTTGTTTAATTGCTGGTGGCTTTAAACTCCCTTAAGTCAGAGTCATATTTGGGGTGTGTGTGTGTGAACTGGAAAAATTTTAAATGTTTTGTAAACTACCTTAGATAAATCTGTTTCTTCTGGCAGTTAGTGTTTAAACTATTCAACCAAAGAGGCAAACATTTCTCACTAAAAACATTGATAAAAATACTGTAGCCATAAAGAGCAGAATAAGACATGCCCTTCAAAAAGTAGATCTGATATTTTTAAAA
Organism: Odocoileus virginianus; assembly: GCF_023699985.2. Lineage (NCBI taxonomy): Eukaryota > Metazoa > Chordata > Mammalia > Artiodactyla > Cervidae > Odocoileus > Odocoileus virginianus. Next base: position 7,698,992 of record NC_069695.1, on the reverse strand, counting down.
CTGCATTTGAAAATCTTTGTCCTTGCTTTAGATATAACTTTAAAAATTATATAACTTTAATAGTTATGGTTTAATTCTAAATAAAAACAAAAAATGCAAAAATCTGCTTTCATGTGCATTTCTACTGCATTGTCCACTAGAAGTAATGAAAGTATAGTATGTTACTTCATATTGTGGAAAGTCATAACCCACCAAATTGCAACAAGATATACGGTTAAAAAAAATTAGCTTTTTCTCTTTGCTTAAGTACATAGTACAAGTCAGAATACTTGGTTTATTGAGACCAATGAACCCTATAAGGGAAAATCCTATAAAATCAAATGGTTCTGCAACTGTGTCAAATTATAAAAGAAATGAGCAAAAAATAACTGTTAAAATAGTTTTTTCCATGACTCTTAATACTGGAATTTTGTCAGCAACTAAGAGGTTAAACTATGGTAAGCCAACTTCTATTGAAATATGTTTGTTGATTAGTAAGGATTTTCTTGTAGCTCAGTAGGTTAGGAATTTGCCTGCACTGAAGGAGAGCTGGGTTTGTTTCCGGGATTGAGAAGATCCCCTGGAGAAGGAAATGGCAACCCACTCCAGTATTCTTGCCTGGAGAATCCCATGAACAGAGGAGCCTAGCAGGCTACAATCCATGGGATTGCAAGAGTCGGTCCCAACTTAGCAACTAAACCACCACTACCACCTCTGTAAAATGCTAAAAGGTAGGTAGTCATCTTTAGCCAAAGGTATATCTTATGTCAGTGTGCAGTGAAGTACTTTGGAAATGATTTATAGAATTTGTTACTGACTTCAGTTTTATCAGAAGCTTTGTGGTATTCAGTAGTGATGATGTGTTCTATTTTTTAAGATGGGTGGAGAATTTACAAATGTTCACTTTACTATTATGCTTCATGGCATGCACATATATTTTTACTTATATGTCATTTTATGCATCAACAACTTTCAGTAAAAATTAAAATTTATAGTGCATCATTAACTATTCTGAAAGAACACATAATTTAAGCCTAATTCTTTATTTCAATCTTCATCAGACTTCCCCCACCCCCAGTGGTTTTATCTCCAGTTCTCTAATTATTATTTTAACTAAAAGGATAATTTAAAAATAGATGTAACCAAGCATAGAAGTTTGTGAAATTTTTCAATATCCATACTAAATCCTAAATCTTTGGATACTGGCTACAGTTAACAACCTTAAACTTGTACTTGCATTGATGATATTCAAGGCATGTGTGGAGCAATGGACCACAAACTTATAGGGGACTGGTAAAAACCAGGGCTCATCACCATCCCCCACCACCCCAGAAAAGGGAAACTGTGCATATGCTATGAGATACAGCTTAAAAAATTTAGTATACTAGTTGCAGATTTTCTAAATCCTTCCATTTCTGGTAGATGCGGGACTTAATGTGCAAATATAACACTACAGGTTCCCGATGTTGTTCCTGATGCAGACGTACAGGATTTCATTCTGCCTGAGTTATTTCATGCCAGTGTTTCAGTTTGTTTCTGTTACCTGTCTGTAATTCCTTTGTTTAGAGGATTTGGGTTGCTAAAGTATTTATCCATGCCAAAGCAGAATCTCTGTTCCACTGATGTGTGCCTGTCCCTGTCTTAATTTTTAATGTATATGTGACTTTCAGTGTTAATAAAATTGCTTGAGTATTCAAGAGATGGAAAATGAAAGTGTTAAGTCACTCAGTTGTGTATGACTCTTTGTGACTCCAGGGACTGTAGCCCGCCAGGCTCCTCTGTCCATGGAATTCTCCAGGTAAAAATACTGGAGTGGGTACCCTTCCCTTCTGCAGGGGATCTTCCCAACCCTGGGATCTAACCTGAACCTCCTGCATTGCAGGCAGATTCTTTATGTCTGAATGACCGGGGAAACCAATAGCTGGCACTAAATCACTAAATTACTCTCCTTAAGCCCAGTGATACCAGTGCTGGGCTAAACAACATATACATAGAAATAAGTATTTACATTATGTTGTCGGAGACACCACAACATCGGTTTTACCTAAGCTCTGAATACAATAATTGTCTTAGTTGTTCCCAACCTGGCTTTAATCTGTCTGTCTTCACTAACGTCTTTACCTTCCCCCCTTTATTCTCTATCTCTTCCTTCCTCCCTGTCTCCTTTCCTTTCTCTCTCTCTTCTTTCCCTCCCTCCTTGCTCAATTTTCTTTCTTTTCTTTCATCTTTATAAGAAACAGTCTGCTTGTCTTAACAGCTATAATTTTGTTTGGATTGCTTCAACTTATCTTTAGTTAAATATTTCTTCCTCAGGGACATTTACCATGAACATGTCCTTTTTTTGTCATAGCATGTAATTTATGTTGCTCCCTGAAATACAAAAGAACAGAGCAGTATGATACATACAATATTGAATGTGCTTAAGCAGCATTTATTGTTGAACATTAAAATGTGTGAATAAATGAAGAGGTGAATAAATGAATGTAATAAACTAATGTATATTAAAAATATAGTTGCTTCATAAGTAAATGATGTTTTTCATTTTTTACTTTAGAGATACACAAAGTAAAACCTGGAATCACTGAATTTGGACTTTTCTACATATAATACAGATATGAATCATCTTGTTTTATACCCATGTCATGGTTGCCTTTTAGAAAATATTTATTTATGTATTTGGCTGTGGTGGGTCTTAGTTTCTTAGTTGCAGCATGTGGAATCTTTTTTAGTTGTGGCATGTGGGATCTTGTTCTCTGACCAGGATCTAACCCAGGCCCCCTGCATTGAAAGTGTAGAGTCTTAGCCATTGTACCACCAGGAAAGTCCCACAGTTGTCTTTTATTTTTCATTTATTTATTTATTTTAATTTAATCGCCATTCTCTCTTATGTGCATTTGAAGACTAGAATTCAGCACTGTGGAGAGTTCCAAATTGTGTTGGATCAACAAAGCCTCTGAGGCTTGAATTTTTCTGAGACAACTAGTAACTTGCAGTAGTATATATTAAGCACTGTTATTTGCACTGAATAGCTGCTACACTATTTGGCACAATTATTATTTTTTAAATCTCATGTTTTTAACAAATAAGGTAACAGCTTTACGTAATCCAAAAACTGATTCCAGAATTCAGGATCTTTTTCCATAGCTCATAGCCTCTTCAAATCCATTTGAGCCTATAGGTTTTATAACTGGTGTCAAAACTAAATTTCTCTCTTTTACCTATATGGTCCATGAGCCTTTAACAGTCAGTACCTCCTAAGTTTGCAAAAGACACTGGACTTAGCCAGTGATTTTAGAATAAATTCTAAGGTAGAAAACTCTACATTTTAAAATGTTACTTTCTGTATTTTTTAAATGCAAGAGAAGTTGGATTCTCTGCTGTGAGACCTTCCCTGGGTTGGAATCTCTAGAACACTTGTATTTTATGTATCTGTACTTGCAATTTAAGCTCACCTCTATGCTTTTAGGATCTGCATGCTTAGAATAGCTACTGTCATCAGCCTGTGATCTCTGCTACCTCCATTATCCTTAAGCCTTTTTCCTTCTTGTTCATAAAAAATTGCCTATAATGAAGATCCTAAGACATATTATATATTTTATACAGAGATATATTACAAATTCTTTGATTCCTTAGGCTGTGTGTTGCCAAACTATAGCCTGTTGGTCAAATAGAGCTCGCTACTCATTAAAAAAACCAAAAAAGTTTTATTATATTCCAGCCAGGTTCACTTGTTTGCATATTATCTATGATTGTCTTTTGTGGTAAGACAGCAAAGCAGAGACCCTATGGTCTACAAAGTCTTAAAGATGTAAAGTCTAAAATCTGGCCCTTCCGATCCCTAGTTTGCACATAGGAAATTATTAAGTGTGGTTTTCAATAACAGAGGGAGGAAGGTTGTCTGGACACTAGAAGTCACAAATGACATAGATTACGGTCACATGCAGGTAAACTAAAAGTGAACCAGATATGTGAGAAGCAGAGTGAGGGAGATGTGGGAATGTGGTGGGTAAACATTTTGCCTAAGAAATGCAGCGGCCGCCTAGCTCCAAATGTTTGCCTAGTTGGGTGGTGGACAGTGTATTGCAAACCTAAATTTTCAAAGAGAAGATTGAAATTTATATTATTATGCACCTTGCTTATAGTTTCCTTTGCTGTCCAAAAGCTTTTAAGTTTCATTAGGTCCCATTTGTTTATTTTTGCTTTTATTTCCAATATTCTGGGAGGTGGGTCATAGAGGATCCTGCTGTGATTTATGTCGGAGAGTGTTTTGCCTATGTTCTCCTCTAGGAGTTTTATAGTTTCTGGTCTTACATTTAGATCTTTAATTTCAGATAAATAAAACTGAGTAAATATTTTAGGATTTCATGCTGCCCCATTTTGTCTTGTCCCAAAAGCAAAATAAAACTTGAATTTGACCAAAGATCATTAGTTGTAATCTCGGCCTTAAAAAATTTGGTTCTTACCTAGAAATATTAGACTGAACCATATTGTAGCACACAGTAGGCAGATTATAAATTTGAGGATCACTATTTTTAAATAGTTATAATGTAATTTTCAATACTTCAGTTAATATATTCATACAAGTAATAGTGATCTTATTGATCAAGTCCCTGAAAGTTTTCTTCAAAACTTCACTTGCACCAAAAGTTATTTGAAACTAGTAATCATCTAAGAGAAAAAGGTCATATACCATTCCTAATCAATGTGATATGCTTTACACTCCTTGTTAGTTTTTAAGTATTAGTCACTCAGTTGTGTCCAACTCTTTACAACCCCATGAGCTATAGCCCAGCAGGCCCTTTGTCTGTGGAAATCTCCACGCAAGAATACCAGAGTGGGTTGCCATTTCCTTCTCCATTAGTTCTTAAACCTCAATGTAAATGTTAATGTGATCTAATTAGCCTTGGGTGGACTCCTGCCAATGTTTATAGAGGCAAAGAGAAAACTGTAACAAATACCTTGATTGTGTCTTCTTGCATCTCTCTATCTTTTTTTTTTTCTTCAAGTCTTTTCAGGACAACCAACTTTCTAGTTATAAGGGTATGAGATCTGTAGGGTATGGATAGGTTTAGCACCCTGAGCTGAGAGCTGGGTAGAATTTAATAAAAGAGCTTTAAAGAGAAGAGGCAACACTTAGGAAACAAGCACAAAGTCCCTGGGCTGAATAGTTCCTTGGCGCCTCTTGCAGAGCTAAAGGGAGGGCCAGGGTATACAACCCGGAGGGAGCATTTTACTGCTACCTGACGAGAGGTTTCGGTAGAGAGAGAGAACCAACCAGCTGTGCATCGGAAGCTAGGGAACAGGGTGACCAAAAGCACCCAGTCCTTATTCCCTTTCTTCTGTCTCCTGTGGGTTCCTCACTTTGCTGAACCTTAGAAGTCTGAGGGAAAGACTGTCTATTGAGACCCTAGCCATAAAGGTCAGCTTCCTGGGGCACAGGGCAGAGGGCAGATGTGGTCAGATCAACTCTGAAGAGGTGAAGAAGGAATACTCAGCCCAGTGGCCGTCTTCTCTTGTTACATGAAGAGTTCTCTTAACCTTTGAAAATTGTATGTCTTCTAAAGGCAAAAACACAGTAATGTAGGACATGAATGGGAAGGTTTTTCTGTAAAAGCAATTGAAGTGAATGAGCTGTGAGTGAACACTTGTGCAGAGAGCATCAAATGTATCGTTAATGACTGCTATTGTATCTTGTTCTATTATGTGTCTGGTGAGCTGCAAAGTCAAGTGAGGGTGACAGACACAGGAGAAGCTGAAATGGTCTTCTCCTTATAGTGTTCTCAGGGGGGAAGGGCTGAGCCAACAATTGCTATTCTGAAAAAAACTTGCATGTATCTGCTTCTAAGGAAGGATTTCCATAGAGAAAAGGAGAAGTAATATACTGCAGCTTTCCCCAGTACTGGGCTTGACTAATTTTGAAGTTCAATTGATTGCTTTAATCAGACCATGTTCTTATAGGTGTTACCGTAATCGAGGGGAATAAAGCACTTTGCCATTAATTCTACTTGAAGCCTGGCCTGATAAGGAAAATAAACTTGGATGACTTGATGAATATTGCATGATTCTGGAAAACCATAATTACTGTTTTGGGAAAAGCAAGCAGTTGGATACTGGCTACATTTGATTTTTTCTGGATTTTCCTTAAAAGCCCTGGTTTTGAATGAAACATACCTACACATAACTGCGTGGAATAGATGTCTTTGGGCTGAAATTCCCAAACTTGGTTTCAGCAGTTAAGTTGCAGTTAAAATATTGGGAAAGGTAAATTGTTTTTAACTGTTTCCTAGTTATAGAAATAGGAATAATTGTCTTTTTGTGTGTGCCTTAATGTTTCAGTGTATAAATTCGTCTAAGTGGCTTTTCAGCTCAAAATCTCTATTTATTGAAAGCATACATTTGAAAATATCCTTTTAGTAAAATAAGCACAAATAAATGTTAAGGATCTATCATGAGTATACATTTATAATAATGGGCTTTTAAAAAGATTAATCTAAAATTAGATATTCTTAGTCAAAATGGGTTAAGAACATAAGTTTTTAGAGTCACAATATTTGGGCTTGATCCTGCTACTGCTGCAGACCTGACACTTACTAATTCTGTGAACTTGAGCAAGTTCCTGTATCTCCCCGTATCACTTTTCTTATCATTAAATTATAGATAACAATGGTGTCTCCCTCCTGAGATTTATCTAAGAACTAAGAATTAATCATTGCAAGATATTAGAACAGTGCCTAGAATGGATGAAATAAAATGGATGAAAATAGGAGAATGCGTCACAAAAATGCAGATTTATTTTTTGCACTATTGGTAGAACTCCTCAACCCTATTGTGTAGTGAAAGTCACTCAACCATGTCTGACTCTTTGTGATCCCATAAACTATACAGTCCATGGACTTCTCCAGGTCAGAATACTGGAGTGGGTAGCCTCTCCCTTCTCCAGCCCCTGGATCTTCCCAACCCAGGGATTGAACCAGGCCTCCCTCATTGCAGCAGATTCTTTACCAGCTGAGCCACTAGGGCACTCCAGAAACACTCAGATGGGTGCCCTGTCCCTTCCCCAGCGGCTCTTCCTGACCCCGTAATCAATCCAGGGTCGCCTGCATTGCAGGTAGATTCTTTACCAGCTGAGATACCAGGGATGTCCCTATTATGTAGAGATTTGTAAAAAATCATTTTTAAACTATATTTATTGATAAGTTTTTCTTCCCTGGTGAGCTTCATTTGTGAAATTCAAATTTGATGATTAGAAAACCTTGAGCATTAAAAAAAAGTAATAAATTTAATTGTTTTTGTTTTAAATAATCAGACAAGGAAATGAATGATTTATCCCAATATTGTGCTTTAACTGAAGACAATTTATATTAATAAATTAGAAGATAAATATATTAAAAAGGAAATAATTTAAAGTATATATTAAAATTACAATTCCCTTTATCAAAATTCAGGGAAGAGTGTTTTATTGAAATTATTATCTACATTTCAAAAAACCTGTCTGCAAGAACAACATTCATTATCAAAGCTACTTAAGAAGCACGAAAAGTTTATATCAGGAAAACAATACAAAAGGAGAAGTATCTTTTAAATACTTAGATTTATTTTTCAACTTTATAATCTAAAAAAAAGACACATTTTTCAGCCATTATTTAATTTAGAATGCACAATGAAAAAGATTCTTGGAGGCCTATCTCATTAAATACTACAATACCACAGCAATGCTGCAGCATTCTGTTTGCAAAAAGTCCTGCTTTTTATTAAAAAAAAAAACCAAGAACATGTAAATCAATGTAACAGAGTAAAAATAAATTTATAACATCTTATAAAGGCAAACTATTAGAGCAATTATAGAAAATAATGATTTTTCTCTGCTATTAAAACACAAGCTAAAAGAATATTTGTCTTTGGTACTTATATAGTATCAGTATTTGCTTCAAAATTTACCCTTAGATTTTCATAAAGGATTCAACTATTCAAAACATAAAGTTTTACATTATCTGTCCCAGGTCATGAGAGTTGACCATGAACGTCTCTTCTCAAGTTGTGTTCAAGAACATCACCCTGAAATTTCAAAATAGGCAGTGGGGGTTGTATTTATACCATAGAAATTGTATAAATATAAATCTGGGTCTTTCAGGAGAGCTGATTGCAATGGATTTATCAATGCACCACTGTAATTTCATCATGCTTGGTGGTGTACTTAAATCCTGTGTTTTCATCTCCTTTTGTTCTAGTTTTATAATAACTAATGTGCCCTATTGAATACCACTGAAGAGTATAGAAGTTTGTACTGTTCTGTGACAAAACTATTGACATACACACGAAAAATCCTTTGGAAAAAAATGATTTCAAGATTTTTCAAAGACCATATAATCTTACAACAGGGTTGACCTTTAATACTAGACTGTTTTCTGAAGAAAGTTTTCTTGATAAAATCCTGCTCATGCACTCCAGATTTTGGCAATATGTCATCACAGTTCAAAAATCTGGACCCCAGAGCTAGTCAGAATTCTATTTGAAATGTGATATGTCCATCTGAATGACTTTCAGCAACTTGTCTGTTTTGATATGCTGATCTTTAAAATTGGCATTTCAAGAATAATATAGAGTTTATGAGACATTATAGCAATAATGTCTCTAGAGCTTAGCACAGCACTTGGTGCTTTAAAAGCCTCACTAAGAAGTGAACTAATTTGACAACTGCTGTGCAATCTGAAATCCAGGGCTGTACTTGGCTGATTTAGCCGTACTATCGTGACTACTGATGCCCAAATTCCACCTGATCATTTGGTTAGTGGAATTATTTTGCATCTGCTAATGTGTTAACTTCATCTAAAATGTGGATTCATATGTCATGGATCAATTTTAGGTCAGATGCTTACATTTTGAGAGATATTTTGATTATTAGATGAGTAAAATCAAGAACTACATAACTTGATAGGGGAGAAAGTGGAGTATTGGGCAGAAATATGTTTAGAATGAAGTGGATGGACTTTAAAAAAAACTCTAAGAGCAAAACTGTTCACTTTTTGCCCTGAGCACATATGTTTAAAAATAAAAACAGACATTTTTTTTCTTGAATGAGTTGACTCTAAAAAGTTTCATAAATGATACTATTAATAAAAAAATCAACACAGTAGGAAGAAAAGTCTTGGAAATCAGGGGAAATGGATCAGTTGTATTTTAGGGGCAGAACCTTGTACAGGCAGCTTCCCTATTCTGGACTCTTACTTGCCTCTTCTGTAGTCCCTGAAGTACATTTCTTCTAAAATTACAAAGTATCATACTCTGAGGATAATCTCAGAGATTACTGTTGATACATCTGCATAGCCCTTAACAGTTTTCAAATGCTTTTTACATGCATTAGCCAAGGGAGACTGCCCATGAGTCAAGGAGCTCATCAAAGTAATGATGAGGGAGGAAGATGAACAGAAGTGTCATCCACTGAATCACAAGAAATAGGACACAGATATTCAACTCAGCAGAGAAGATCCAATAGTCCCTGGCAGCTAAATCAAGGACTATTCCATTATAACTGGTATCTAATGGGTTTCTAGTCCTTTGATTAACTTTTGACTATTAATAACACTTGATCAGTTAATTTTTTAAATTCCTAAGGCTTGTGAAATATATGTGTTAAATGTTAACTTTTTTTAGTCAGCAATGGATAAAAGGATTGCAGTGTTTGTTTCTTAATATATAGAGACTTGGCTTGTCTTTCATAGTTCATTACATTAACAATTTGCTGTAGCTTAGCTTATGAAAGATAAATTACTCCACACTCATACCTCCCTTCTCTTATCTGATACCTTCACAGAAATAGGGGAAAGTGTCATTATAGATTTTTCCCTCTTTAAATACATTTTTATTCATTGTTGCTGTTGTTCAGTCCAGCTGTTGGTGACCACATGGACTGTGGTATGTCAGGCTTCCCTGTCCTTTACCATCTCCTGGCGAATGCTCAAACTCACGTCCATTGAGTTGGTGATGCCATCCAGCCATCCCATCCTCTGTTGTCCCCCTTCTCCTCCTGCCTTCAATCTTGCCCAGCTTCAGGGTCTTTTCCAATGAGTCAGTTCTTCACATCAGGTGGCCAAAGTATTGGAGTTTCAGCTTCAGCATCAGCCCTTCCAATGAATGTTCAGGACTGATTTCCTTTAGGATTGACTGGTTTAATCTCCCTGTAATACAAGGGACTCTCAAGAGTCTTCTCCAGAAACGCAGTTCAAAAGCATCAGTTCTTCAGTGTTCAGCCTTCTTTATGGTCCACCTCTCACATCCATACATGACTATTGGAAAAACCATAGCTTCGACTAGATGGACATTTTTCAGCATAGTAAATGTCTCTAACTTTTAATATGCTGTCTAGGTTTGTCACAGCTTTTCTTCCAAGGAGGAAGCATCTTTTAATTTCATGGCTGCAGTCACCATCTGCAGTGATTTTGAAGCCCAAGAAAATAAAGTCTGTCACTGTTTCCATTGTCTCCCCATCTATTTGCCATGAAGTGATGGGACCAGATGTCATGATCTTTGTTTTTTGAATGCTGAGTTTTAAACCAACTTTTTCATTCTCCACTTTCACCATCATAAACAGACTCTTTAGTTCCTCTTTACTTTTTGCCATAAAGGTGGTGTCATCTGCATCTCTGAGGTTGTTGATATTTCTCCCAGCAATCTTGATTCCAGCCTGTGCTTCACCCAGCCTGGCATTTTGCATGATGTACTCTGCATAGAAGTTAAATAAGCAGAATGACAATATACAGCCTTAACATACTCTTTCCCCAATTTTGAACCAATCTGTTTTTCCATATCTGGTTCTAATTTTTTTCATAGAAGTATTATATAAATATATCCAACTCTATTTAAAAATTAAAATATTGCAGACAAGGTTGATTCTCAAAAGTGCCTTGATTTCTTAAAAGGATGAAGAGCTTCAACCTGTAGCATGAGTTTGGCCTTGGTGTGTTTAAAACATGTGAAAGATCTAATCAAACCAATGATGTGTGGATATTTACTGAGGTTTCACTGGAAACAGATGAGTTCATGAAAAACGGTTTAAAACTAATCTTCTGCCATATTTTAAAGATATTACTAGGCCATAAGATCTTGAAGATTCTTTAGAGATAAATTCTCATACTATCATTGAGCAAAAATTTGAGGACAGGGACCAATGGAATGACTATCTAATGATACATGAGTTTAACCCAAAAAGTAAATGTGATAAATTGATATCAATCATATTGATCATTTCCTTCAAGGGCTCTTAATTTGTTCCTTCTCTTTTGGCATGACTATTCCAGAATAAGCTTCCAATATTTGATGCCAAAATTTAGGATGTTTTACCTCACAATAGATCTAGAACTTTTTGTCTTGGATAGTGAATAGAAATGAAAACCTGATATTTGAGAGAGAGCTGAAATAACTGAGGGTGTTTGTTTGCACTGGAGACTTAGAGAATAAAGAGGCAAACACTGCCTTATAATATATGTAAATAGCTTCCATACAGGAGACTATTAAACTGTAAAATATGTCTTTCTTAATGGAATAAATTGAGTATAGGATATAGATAACACATTTGCTGTTTAATATAAGGAAAAAACCCTTTTAATATTTATAGACTTTCATAACTAGAATAAGCTTCCTTATTAGGAAATGACTTTTTCAGTACATGAGATGTCCCAGCTCAGTTTAGAGGATGACTTTTCAGAGTGGTTGATCATAAGATTCATGTAGGGCTAATTGAATAATATCCAAGAACTTTGAAAGTCTGATGTTTGCCCCTCCCTACCATGAGGCTATGGAAGATAGTCATTAATTTACTACAAAAGGTAGATGAAGGTATTGATATTTAATTATCTTTATTGTGAACTTATAAGCATAATTGAGGAAACTGGAGGAGAAGAAGATTAAAAAATAGCCTCATGACATTAATGCAGCATTTTATTTCTCTTATACAAAGACATTTCTTTATTCTTTTTTATATTTTATTTATAGTCCCTCCAAGGATACAATCTTCTTTAAAAATTTTATTATTGAGAAAGAAACATGTCAACTATTTATCTCTTTAATGGGGATCAGTGCTTTTTTTTTTTATTGTCCGTCCTACATTAGAACAATTGGTCTTACCCTACTAAAATCCCCTTTCTCTTTCAGAAATGTAGCCTGAATGGTTAACTCTCGCATGGGCAATTCTCATCCCATGCTACCCAAGATCACTCTTTCTTTAAAGACAAAATTTGAAGAAGCCTGGTAAATATCTGTAGGATTTTCCTGATCTCTAATGGCACCCGATCCTTGAAATAATCTTCCTTATCTCTTCAAGTGAGATCATCTCATCTAAAATATTGTGATCGTGCAAACCCTTTATTAGTCACATTAAAAAAATTAAACAAAAATGGTTTTCTGCCCATTCCTTAAGCTGAGAAGGTGCTATTTGTCTTTTTTGTATACCTTACTCTTGATCACAGTAGCCTGTAAAAGCATACCATCCACCAAGATAAGTAGGTTCCCCCCCTTTTTCTGTGGGACCACAGATCAGAAGTTATCAGCAGAGTTTGATGAAGTAATCCTGAAACTTACCTGGAGTAATGGAGACATCCAGTTCTTGTTTTATAAGGACACTAAAGTGAAATCCACTGTATATAATGAATATGGACAAGACTGTCACAGCTCAGCAATGAGCAGACCTCAGAGAATCCATACTGATGAAAAGTAGCATAAAGGTCTATCTAGTTCAGTAACAACTGTAACATTAGCATCAACAAACACTGATATGGTCCATTACAGTTTATTAAATGCTCTAAATGCATGAAGTATGTTATTCTCAGAACCATTCTGAAACTGTACCTAATGTATAAACAGATTCTGGATGGGAAAACAGGATCAGAGAGTGACAGTGTTCTGGCTAAAATCACACAGCTGCACACTGGGGCAAAGAAAACACATCACTTAATAGCAGATCACATTTTCTCTGTATGTTTGATGACAAACCTCCTCCCCCATCTGCTGTCTGATGCTGGGTTTTTCCATCACCTGGACTCCGAGACCTGCTTGACTGGCTCCAGTGATGAGGAACACCACTGCCTCCCTGTCCATACACACACACACTCACACACACACACACACATGCACGCACTCCACTGTCTCCCTGTCCATACACACACACACACACACTCACACACACACACACTCCACTGCCTCCCTGTCCATACACACACACACGCACACACACACACATGCACGCACTCCACTGTCTCCCTGTCCATACACACACACACACACACTCACACACACACACACTCCACTGCCTCCCTGTCCATACACACACACACACGCACACACACACACATGCACGCACTCCACTGTCTCCCTGTCCATACACACACACACACACTCACACACACACACTCCACTGCCTCCCTGTCCATACACACACATGCGCACGCACACACACATGCACGTACTCCACTGTCTCCCTGCCCATACACACGCACACACATGCACACACACACTCCACTGCCTCACCTGTCCATACACACACACACACTCACACACACACACACACACTCACACACACACACACACTCACACACACTCCACTGCCTCCCTGTCCATACACACACATGCGCGCGCACACACACATGCACGTACTCCACTGTCTCCCTGCCCATACACACGCACACACACACACACACACACACTCCACTGCCTCCCTGTCCATACACACACACACACTCACACACACACACACACACTCACACACACACACACACTCACACACACTCCACTGCCTCCCTGTCCATACACACACATGTGCGCGCACACACACATGCACGTACTCCACTGTCTCCCTGCCCATACACACGCACACACACTCACACACACACACACACTCCACTGCCTCCCTGTCCATACACACGCACACACGACACACACACTCACACACACACTCCACTGCCTCCCTGTCCATACACACACATGCGCGCGCACACACACATGCACGTACTCCACTGTCTCCCTGCCCATACACACGCACACACACACACACACACACTCCACTGCCTCCCTGTCCATACACACGCACATACACACACACTCACACACACACACTCCACTGCCTCCCTGTCCCCCCCCCACACACAGAGTTTATTATTTATAAGCAGTCCCCCTCTTTCATTTAATTCCCTTTTCATATTATTCACTGGTTTTCGTACATCACCTTCTGTGTACCAACTGTCACCTTCTGCATATCGCTAAGGTCCCCAAAATGCTACATGATGCTGATGCCCTTATAATGTTTGCAGTTCAGTGGTTTGTCAATCAACACCATCACTGGGAAACTGGCTCACCATTGGTAAAGGACAAGGAGTATTTGTTGCTTCCTTTTCAGCAACCAATCATTTTTGCTTTGGTAAATTTTATATAATATTGATAAGACAGTAACCATAAACTATCTAGATAGTCTTTTTTATTTTTCCCTAATTTTAATGGGAGTATTTCTAATAGTCTTCCATTAAAGATTTTTGTTTGTTTGTTTAAGAAAGTGTTTTTAATCATGATAAAGAATTTTTTCTATTTTTAATTGAAATATAGTTAATATGCAATATTATGTTTCAGTTGTATAGTGTTTAATATTTGTATAGATTATACTCCATTTTAAATTATTATGAAATATTTGCTATTTTCTATCCTTTGCTAGAAAAATATAGAAAATAATACATTTTTGTGGCCTCTGAAATGATCATATTTTTTAATGCTAAATCATTTTTTAGAATTTTTGATGACAGTTTTTTGCATCAAAGTTTATACATTAATTACTTTTAAAAGTTTATTATAGTCTATATTATATTTTAATTTCAAGCTTATACCAGCTTCATTAGATATGTTGAGAAACTTTCCACCGTTTTCTTACTCTCGGATAATTACTGAAATTATCTAGACAGGACATGTTTCATGAAAACTTGAATCATGTCACTTGTACAGGTGGTTGGGCCAAAGCAGCATTTTTAGAGGTAAACGCTTAAAGAAATTGACTTTTTTTTTCAATTTCATTCTAGGTTTTGTACGTAAGACAGTTTTGTGATGTGTGCGTTGTATCTGAATAAAAATTTCATGATAATAGTGTTGATCATCACAAAACTAATAAGGAAGTTCTGCTGGCATTTTTGGTCTCCTTGCCTCTCTCTTATCTGCTTTCTATGCTTCTAATGTTGTACTTTCTCAATGTTTTTTTTTTGTTTGTTTGCTTGTGGTTTTTTTGCCACTTTATTTTTTAATTGAAGGATAATTGCTTTGCAGGATTTTGCGGTTTTCTGTCGAACATCAACAAGAAGCCGCCATAGGGACACCCATGCCCCCCTCCCCACCCCGCCTTCTAGATGGTCACAGAGCCCCCGTTTGAGTTCCCCGAGGCACTCGGCAAGTTCCCACTGGCCTGCTTCCATGTTCCTCCCTCCATTCATCCCACCCTCTCCCTCCTCTGCTCACTCTTGATTTTAGTCTTGTTCGTTGTTTTTCTGTTGTCTTCATCTTTCCTCATTGTTTCCTTCAGTCGTCTTATTGTAATTTTTGTCATGCATATATTGAGATAGTCTAAATATGAGAGCAATATGGAATAGTCTTACTTAGAATCAGGTAATTATAGCAAGAGAAGAGAATGTGAGAGAGGCAGGCAGACAGACCTGGACCAGTAGAGTGCTGCCTCTTCCTTATCGATGATTTCTCTTCTCTTTTTCTTCTTAAACTAATGATTTTCTTCTGAAGTGGTTTCTTGTAATCAGTTAGTGACTTGTATGGCAAAAATAGCATCTAATTCCATGATGTTCAATCTGTGTGCCTTCATAAAATTCTGGTCTGTGTAATAGGTGCTAGGTGCTGTTCTTATATTCCTTGTCATCTCTTACCCCCACTTCCCAAAGGTACACTCATTATTCTGCAGGATCTCTTTAACAGAATTTCTTCATATTCTGGAAAACAGAAACATGAGTTAGCGTGGCAAAGCACTTGTGAGTACTAGATCTAGAATTATGTTCACTGGCTCTGAATCCTATTTCTCTTGCTTGCTATTTGTATGACCTTTGACAAAGCCACTCAAATTCAGCTTTCTTGTCTGTAAACTGGCAAGATTAGAGGCATCTCTTTCATAGGTTTGTGGGTATAAGTGAGAAAATGCACTGTAATTATCTACTGGCGTCATCAGCATATAATAGCACTCTACAATCATTAGCAACTGATTTTGTGGTTCTGTCACTTTTGATTCACAATTGTCTGTTTATATGATTTAAGAATTGATTTAATAAGCTTTCTGATTGCTTGGCTTTTCTTATACCAGTTATCAAAAAAATAGATAACTTTGATGCTTTTATGGTAAAAGAAGAAATCAATTTTGTTTTTGAAGCCAGAATTTCCTTACATACTTAGAAAAAAGTGATAACTTTCTATGAAACACTCATTGGAAGAATGATCAGGCACAGCGTCACTCACACCTAGTTAGAAATGTTTAAAATGAGTTGACCATTTTTGTGCTTCCTGTTACCTCACTGTCTATCACTGCTAGACCTCCAGGATTCCACCTTCCCCTCAAATCATCCTGATGACTGCAAAGAAAAAAAAATAAAGAGAGGGCTTGATGAGTCTGTTCTTCTAACAAAGAGAAAATGACAATGCTCTAAACCCTGAAGACTTTAATTAGCCCCAAGATAGGCAAATTATGTAGCCTGGATGAGTAACTATTGTCAAACAGAAAGCGAATCTGTAATTACAGCACAGTAATACTCTGCCTGATAAAATGCCTTATTTCTCAAGTATCTGTAAGTTTATAATTTAATTTTCACCTCATGACAACTCTGCCTGGTGAGAAGAGAGACTGTCCACATCTTACACACTAATGCAAATGGATAGTGAGCTCAATGTGAACAGTGTCCCATCCCCCACTGGGTAGTGATACATCCAGACTTTAAATCCAAGTTTCCTGGAAAAAAGAAACTGTCGGTAAAAACACTGATTAGTAAGAGGGAGATTCATTCTTTTTATCCAATTTTTAAATACCTATGGAGTTCTAAATACCTATGGACATTACTTTGCCAACAAAGGCCCATCTAGTCAAGGCTATGGTTTTTCCAGTGGTCATGTATAAATGTGAGAGTTGAACTATAAAGAAAGTTGAGTGCAAAGAATTGATGCTTTTGAACTGTGGTGTTGGAGACAACTCTTGCGAGACCCTTGGACTGCTAGGAGATCCAACCAGTCCATCCTAAAGGAAATCAGTCCTGAATATTCATTAGAATGACTGCTGCTGAAGCTGCAACTCCAGTACTTTGGCCACCTGATGCAAAGAACTGACTCATTGGAAAAGACCCTGATGCTGGGAAAGATTGAAGGCAGAAGGAGAAGGGGATGACAGGATGAGATGGTTGGATGGCATCACCAACGTGATACACAGGAGTTTGGGTAAACTCCAGGAGTTGGTGATGGACAGGGAGGCCTGGTGTGCTGCAGTCCATGGGGTTGCAAAGAGTTGGACACGACTGAGTGACTGAACTGAACTGATGGAGTTCTAATGTCTGATTATAATATGTTCTGAGTTGGAAGATAAGTTTTTGAGCATGATTTTGCATATAACTCATTGCCTTATCACATTTTTGCTGTATTTTCTTCTGTGTAGTATGCAATATATGTTTTATCAACTTGTGATAAAGGATCATAGCAGTCTTATATATAATTGTTTTCAGAGCCTCCAAAGTATTATAAACATTAGGAGTCACCCTTTATTTTCTGCTGTGGCTATAAATGGGGAAACGTAGGTGCGTGGTTTTTTGTTTTTGTTTTTTTTTTTTTGACAAGCAATAGAAAACTGATGTGACCTTTGCATTCAGTGTTTTCCATCAAATAGATGTGTTAAAAGAGTTGGAAGAGATAATTTGCACCAATTATCTACTTGATTAATTGTAAATTACTAGGTACCTGTTGGTTACAACAAGATAAGTTAAATGTAAACATCACCATCATCATTATTATTACTGTTACTATTATTATTATTATTAAGCTTAATGAACCAACACTGGATTCCTTGAAATTGAGATGCCTTAATTGCTGTTTATCTTTCCAAGAAGATATAACAGTACATTCACCAATATAATAAGAAGCTTAAATTCTTTCTTATATAGACAAAATGATACATGAGGGTGATTCTAATTTAAGGTATTGCAGGTGATTTTCTGTAAGAACTGACACAGTTTTTGTAGCTTTCCATTTCATCAAATGACACTTGAGTTGTTATAAATGTTTTATTACCATATTACTCATGGTAAGTATTTAATGATGCTTGCTTTTAGCTCAGATACTGGTGTAGATAACTTTGTACAATAAATATGAACCCCCAGAGTTGTATATAGGTAAATTCTTTTTTAAAATATTGAATGACAGAAATTTGTGCTAGACTATCATGCTATTTAATATGCTATGAATCTTTTCTCAAAATAAAGACATTTTATCAGTTTGGAGGACACACATTTTCATATATAATATTTGCATTAAGCAAGGTGTAGCTATATATTCTCAATTATACCACAGTCACAGCATTTAAGTTGGAACCTTTATTTGGACTGAGCTTTCAGAATTTTCAAAATGAATCTTCTTTTCTCCTTCATACTTTCTTATTTATGAAGACATTTAACCATTTTTCCATGAACCCAGAAATATTGTTGCTATAAACCTGACAATTTTTCTAATCATAGTAAGAAAACAATTATAGTTCTCATCTCACAGGCACTATTCTACATGGTGTATAAATACCATACATTATTTGCTAAAATCATTATGGCTGAGTAATATTCCATTGTACACAGGTACTGCAACTTCTTTATCCATTAACTGTTGACAGACATCTAGGTTGCTTCCATGTTCTGGCTATTCTAACTAGTGCTGCAATGAACACTGGGGTATGTGCATATGATAGAGCCTGTTATACAGAATGACGTAAGTCAGGAAGAGAAAACCAAGTATTGTATCCTAATGCATATATATGGAATCTAGAAAAATGGTACTGATTAACCCATTTGCAGAGCAGGAATAAAGATGCAGACATAGAGAAGACTTGTGGTTACAGCGGGGGAAGGAGAGGTTGGAATGAATTGAGAGAGGAGCATGGAAACATATGTATTACTATATGTAAAATAGATAGCTAATGGTAAGTTTCTTTGTAACACAGGGAGCTCAATCTGGTGCTCTGGGACAACCTAGAAGGGTGAGATGGGTTGGGAATGGGAGGGAGGTTTGAGAGGGAGGGCACATGTGTATACTTATGGCTGATTTGCATGGTTGAATGGCAAAAACCAACACAGCATTGTAAAACAATCATCCTCCAATTAAAAATAAATTTTAAGAAATCATTGTGCATGTACTATGTGCAGAGCACATTATAAAAATGTGCCCTTCTTGTGTCTGATCTCAATTATTCTTTTCAGATGGGCTCTTTTATTGTAGATGGAAATCTAATCTCTGAGAATCTAGGGGTAAGTAGAAAAAGGTTTATATACTGTTAAGTTCAAGAGTAGGAAGCTGTGTTAGTAATCTGGGTGATAATATCTCTGTATTTCAGCCTTCAGGGATACCTCCTCATTTCTAGCTGGTTCTCTAGCTGTGAGCTGTAAAAGCAGCTATGGTGTTGTCTTTCTTTGGTATCCTAATGGCCTCTTTAGGTCTGGTTACTATATAGCCTCAGATAGTGTGGACAAGGGTCTAAGATAACCTTGCTTGCCCTCCAATTCTGTGTTTTTCCCATCTTGATGGAGAATCATTATCCAGTAGTCATGATGGTGGGAGGTGGGGCTGGACTCATCATATTGATTTTATTTTCCTTTCCTCTGTCCAAAGTCTCTTGAGTCTCTCTAGTTCCCTGTTGGAACTTCAAAGCCTTTCCTTTGCTTTTGTGATGAAGCATCTCTCCCTCAAGATAATAAATGTTTGTCTCTCTAGTAGCCAGACTCAGGAAGGACCAAGGGGTAACAGGGAGAAGCTCTGTTAATGTTTCAGAGTATCATCTTTGTGCACTTACCCTGTAACTGCTTGGCCTTGGGGGAGTGTTTTGCATTGAGTGCTGTCAAGTCACTTCAGTTGGGATGCTCCTTCTGGTGTTGGTATTTTATAATTCAGAATTTGCCATGGCATGTTCTCTGAGAAAGCGTTTTGGGAAGATAGTTTATAGGGCATGCTCTCTTGTTTCTATCGCTTAAGTAGGTACACAACATTCTCAAAACCCCAAAATTTCAATGTATGTTCCAGAGCAATATTTAAAACTCAAATGCCATGGCATATGAAACCATTAAACCTTGCCCAGTGTCACTAAAGATATTTAATTACATCTGGGGGCAGGGAATTTGGGTGATTGGGTCTGAGGCATGTGGTCTGTAGGCAGGTGGCCATTTCCCTTTGAGGGTAGGAGGTCTGGAGCAGGGAAGGAAGGATGTTCAGAGAATGGAGGACCAGTATGGGGCAGCCATACAAGAGGCTCATCCCCATGGAAATGTCTGCATAGCAAGGCAGTCTTAGAGGAGACGGGGCTTCAGGTCTTCTCAGAGAAAAACCACAAGGAAATCAGTACGTTCTAAAAAGCTTTTAGTATGCAGATGTTTGGGGACATTTGAGTGTTTCCTTTTTCTCTTCTTTTCTGTCAGCTTTTCTTCACCCCTCCCTTCCATCCCTCAATTCCAGTGTCCAGCTTTTTTCTTACAGCTCTATGTCTTCTTTTCCTGTGCACTCCACCACCTATAACTTTGACTCACAGCAACAGCAGATATTATTTTTCCATTCTAATCTCCTGTGGGATTGAGCCAAAGGAAGAGTAAGCATTATAAAGTGAAGGATCACTGGCTTCGTACAGGATAGTAAGGAGATCTTTGAATGGAGTGAAGGCAGTTTAACATTAGCAGATGGAAGTCAGAACAGTGAAGACGTGTTAAGGTACAGTTAGAGGTAATCTTGTAATGACGGTCAGTAAGGCACAGTGAAATGCACTGTCCAAGTTGACATCATCATAGATATGAAGTGCTCATGTTGTCATGCAGGTGAGTTCAGCTCAGATAGATTATGCTCTCCATGGTCATGGAAAGTGCCATTATCCAAATCAGCCTGTGCCTTAGGTAAGAGCATTACTCTTTTGGTTTCGTTTTGTTTTTTGCTTTTTCAACATTAAGATTTACATTGTTTTTGTTAAAATTAGTCTTGCATTAAAAATGTGTTTAATAACCACATTTTTCCTCTTAGTCATTAATAATGCCTCTGTCTCCAAGCAGTGTTTTTGGCTGTTTCTCCAATTAATTGCTAAAAGTGGAAAATATCATACACATAGCTTTTCCACTGCATAAAATTATCCAACGTATGCAGAATATTCAAAGGCTTTTGCCAGGAACAATATGGTTATAATATTATCAGTCATGTTAGATAGTAGTTAAAACTCAAAATCCTTAAAAGATTATCCCAGTTTAGACTGACTTAAATCTTGCATAACTTCTCAATCTAATAGTTCTTATATTAGTCATTTGTAAATTTGAATTTTAACCATCTCTCGTTGCAATTTAATATGGAAACTCTCAAAGACAGTAGTCTCAATATTAAACAACAGATAAGAATTCCACTGGAGTTTTAATGATATCTCAATTTACCTAATGACCCAGGGCATGTCAACTACTGCTGTTGTGATTGCAGTGTGTGACAATGATCAAAACAGTGACTACATTGCAGTTAAATCCAAAGATGATTCTCATTGTTTATATTCATCCACATAGTGTAGAATTTTAGGAATTGGAAAAAATTACATATCCTGAAAGGAGTTTTTAAAATTTTGTTTGTTTCTCTTCCACTTGGTTACAACAGTTAAGTACTAGGAGCAGAAATCTGTATGAGTCATAGTTTTGTCTCTTTCAATTAATTCTTAAAGCAATAACCTAAAATTCCCCCAAGTACATGTTTTTAAATAGCTATAAATAAGTAGAATAGGTTAGTCCTTGGTTGAGAAAGGAAATGTAGATAGGTAGGGGTGAAAATTTCCCTCTGTAGGGTAAGAAAAACTTAAATAAGCCTCTATTGATGCTTTGTTATAACCATCCTCCTGAAACTTGCTTTAATTTGATACAGTTGCACAAAATAAATATTTTATAATTGTCTCTCACATGTAAATAATTTTGCTGAGACTGTCTCTTGGTACATTTATGGTGGAAATCCCTTGGAGAAAGGAATGGCTACCTACTCCAGTATTCTGGCCTGGAGAATTTGATGGACTGTATAGTCTATGGGGTTGTAAAGAGTGGGATACGACTGAGCGACTTTCACTTTCAATCATTGTGCAGCCTTGGTCATACTTCCTTCCTGAACCCAAAACAACTTGGATATGTCTAATTTGTAGTTTCCCATACCCTGTGGAAATTATCTATCTCTATATCAATTACCGTTAATAGATTGTAAGTAACTTGAAGCCTGGTACTATGTCCATGTCTTCATCTTTGTGTAGCTACACAAACTCAGAGATACAGCAACATCATATTTCTTTATTTTTCTCAAATTAACGTTAAGACTCTCCTGTTAAATTGCGGGGCTGTTCAGTCTGTGACATTATTAGGACTCCTCCCTTCCTCCAAGGTTTACCCAATCAATAATTCCCAGAGACTTGGTAATGCAGAACATTTGGGGAGAGCCCATTTATCTGATCCTTTTGGATCACTATTGGTCTTTGTATCACTTGCTAGACTCTTACAAGTGAACAGCTTCCTAGATTACATGCTAAATTTGAGTACTGGGACATTTTCTGAAACCGCAAACTTTGAACTCTAGAACTCAACCTATGCAGATATTTCATTCAGTAGTTCAGTTCTCAGATTCTGCCATCTTCCTGGAACAGAAGAGGGACAGTTTCGGGTATTGATGAATCTTAAATTCTTCTCCTAGATTGGCCCAGGTGACCCTCTAAAACTCCCTTTTATTTCTCAATGCTTTTGAAACACACAATCCACTCAAATGTAGGTTTTAAAACAAAAGAAAGGAAATGGTCTTCAGAAAGCTTAAGCTTTTGTTTGGTCAATACTTGTGCCCCATCTTCATCCCCAGTAAAGCAGGGACTACAAAGGTTTGGCTATTTCTCTAGCAGAAGAGAGACAAAAATACAGGAAGAATAAACATATATTGGCCTCTCAATATGTGTCCTGAGCATATTAATAGATGAATTAGAAGATTCATCTATATAATAGATACTCATTAAACAGTGTTGGGTGGGTGAATAAACAGGACCTTTTTGATGTAAAGAACAAGGGTTCATCTGCTTTATTTCCATTTTCATATTGTATCTGACAGTTAGGATTAACATTACCCATATAGGAAGCACTTTTCTTTGAACTAGAACTATTACTCTCTGTAATTATATCAGAACTTAGCTCTTCTTGGCCCTGTTGCTGTGGGTCCTTCCCCTATCTTGGTAATAGCCAGAGGCTATGTTGTAATAATTGCTCTCAAATAATATATGCATATTTCTTTCTAGATGACGTTTAGTGGATGCCACACTCTAACTCAAAGGAAAGATTTCCCAATGGGAATTTTAGATCCTGTACTGGTGGGAGAAGTATATTTCATATTTTATAACAGGGCATAGTGTTATTGTTCCATTCTATCACTTCATTGTGGCCAACCGTAGCAACTGTTTTTAAAATTATGCAACCAGATTTTTAATAACAAAGTGACTATTTTTAACATAGTCAAATATACTTGGCACTAAATCCAGTTTTTAAAAAACAAAAGTATCTACCCCAATAGTACAGCCATACAGCTTTGCACAGAACATTCCATAGATCAACAGAAAATACATTTGAGCACAAATATAAAAAAATATTTAAAAAGAATCTCTAAGCAGCATTTTAATTTCTATAAAACAGACATATGTTAATAGTACTGATCAAATATCTATGAGTGATTTTCCTTGACAAAAATACATATATTCTTAATAGACTAACTCATTAACAATGACCTACTAATCTTTCATTTCAGTTCAGTAGCAACTCTTCTGAAACACATCTTTAGGAAACCGAAATGCATCATCAGGACACTAAAAATGAGATTATCAGGATTGTACTTAAATCACATTTTGACCAGTGGTTGCACACCCACAAATGGGCTGTATGTCCAATGTATTGGATCATGCGTCTCCTTTGAAATTATTTTCTGATATGTGATTGCTTAGAATCTTAATAAAATTCTTTCCTAGACTAGATACATTGTGACCTTTTTTTGTGTGTGTGGTAATTAGGTAATATTAGCTTTCTCAACTTTTTACAATTAAAAATAACTTATGTTTACTCTGAAATATCATTATTTGGGAAATTGCTGAAAGTGCAAATCTCTGGAGTATTAGAGATGAATTTCCAATTCTCTCATGTTATAAGGGTGATAACTGGTTTGGATCATAATAGAAACGACTTTGATGTGTATCCATAGATACCAATCATTTTGCTCATTCATATTTTGAATAAACAATAAAGTTTTAGTTGAGAAAGAAATGAAGGCTAACAGGATAAATAAATTAAAACATTTTCAAGGAAAAATAAGATAAAATACGCATAATGTTTGGATTTGCCAAAGCTATACATTATAGATATCAAACTGAAATGATTTTTAAAGAACTTGACTTTTAAAGAACTTTCTGAAGATATTTTTCCTGGAAAGAGCTCCAAAAGGGTCTAATGACATACTCTTCTGATTATTTTTATTTGTAGTGAACATTTTAAGTTGGTGTATATGTGTGTGTGTGTGTGTGTGTGTGTGTGTGCATGTCTGTGTGTCAGGGGAGTGTATATGTATGCAAGTTTAACTAATTTTAATTTTCCATTAAGCTATTTTTCAAAAAGGACAATTCACTATTCTTTGTGTAACTGCTCTGAGGATACAAGAATGTGTTGTTCTAGTAAATATGCAATCTGATGGGCTGACAGTTTTATTTTGAGAAGTTATGTGTATCTTTTTCTGGAGGTCAGTCTTAGACTTTTGTTTGGATGCCAGAAGAAAATGTTGTCACAAATAAACGATACAAAACAGTTTCATCTTTTAGAATCATTTTTTCCCATACTACAAAAAATCAGAACCACCAAAATTTTAAAAATATTGAGATAAAAGGAAGTCTAGTAGAGCCAGAGAAACAGAGAGGTAAACAGAATTGCTTCTGATTTTCCCTGTAGAAATTCCTTTTCAGGAGGAATAGAACAAAGGGAAAACATTAGAAGTCTTTTTACTTGAAGAAAAGATAATTTCCTGGCAAATAGATGGCCTGGGTGTATATTCTTCCTGTTTGATTCCTCTGTTGTCTCTTCTTTGGATGTGATACAGGCACTTACTGATCTAACCTTTCTCTCATGATACATGGGGTTATTTGTGTTTTGAGAGACATATTTTGTATGCATGGCATGAATCCATTTTGAAGAAAGGTTGAATTTCTCAGTACAACATTTATGCTCTAAAAGGTTTCTAGGAGTCAGGAATCTATGGATCTATACATTGTATCTGTGGGATTACTACTTACCATCCTGTTTTACCTTGGAGGAATTGGAGAAATCCCAAGCTCCGTATTTAATAATTTTGCATTCATATGGAAACAGCTGATGGCAAACCCTTGGGGATAAAGATCTAGTGTTCTAGGGTCGCTATGAGAGCTTCAGGGTACAGAGTGCGCAGAATATATAGGGTTTTTTTTTTTTTTTGAGCAGAATTTTGAGCATTGAGAAGTTCACTGCTGGGGAAAGAAGTTAATAATAGAGAGGAAAACTGGCAGTTCAAGTCAGACTTGAGGTAGACAGGGTGACTTCCCCAGAAAACTCCCTCTGGCTCTAAGTCTGACTTTTCTTGGCAACCCACATAAAATCTTAAAAAATATATATATATAATGACATACCTAGTCATTCACTTAAGGCCTCTTAATGAGCTGAGGATTCTCTGCCTTAGTATGCCTTTCATACCAGTTGAAAAGAGATAACATTTCTACGAAAGGTGAACTCATTCTGTGGCAAGTAATTGAAGACCCCCAAACTGAAAGGAAACACAATGGCTCAAGAAATGAAAACTTTCCAGGTGGGGAAGGCTTCAAGGACAGCATGATGGAAAAACTGAACCGGCGAACCCAATCCCAATTAAACCTAGTTTTTACCCACACTGCCCTTGAATTCCTGAAGTCAAACAGGAGTGGAGAAAAACACAGGAACTTGTAGACCGTTCTCTCTTAATTATAATGACCACTAGCTTCAAGTGGTCTTTTATGTTGCTTGTTCATCTGGCCATATTTCTCCACTTCATTTGATCTCCCTGGAGCCTGTAAAACCGTTTCACAATGTGTCCTTTCTCCCCAGGCACCCACTTCCTGTTCCCCACTGTAGTCTCACCTGATGGCCTTCTTTTCCATTTCACTGAGAAAATAGCAGCTCTCAGGGGAGAACATTCATCTTTCGTGTATTTATCAGATGTGTGTGCTGCCCCCAGAATTCTCGCTTCCCTTCCATATGACCTGACTAAAAGTGACCCCTCCATCCCTGCGCTAGCTCCATCTCTCCCCGGGTACCTCAGGGCATGGCTTCAGCATTTGCCCTCTCTCTTTCCTCCATTATCTCTTTTCCCTCTCCACTAGATCATTCCCAACCAAAAGAGAAGCCTGGTGAGCTACAGTCCATGGGGTCGCAAAGACTCGGACACCACTGACTCGACTTAGCATGCAGTCACTGTAATGTATATTTGATGTTTTGGAGGCAATAGAAACAGACATTACTATGTGCATTTATTTTGCACTTTCCTAAATAGTTCCCATGGTGTTAATTCCCAGAGGTTTTGCTAAAATTAGATCCAGGCTTCTTTATATATATATATATATATATATATATATATATATGTATATATATTTTTATTAGTCTGAACCTCTACCAGTGATTTTTTGGGGGGCAGGATTTATCAGTTCTTTACTTACAACATTTAGTATTTCACTGTGAAGACTCATGCTGATGAATCATTGTCTCCAACTCTGTTTATTTACATAGGTTACATTACTAGATGGTGATTTACTTAATATAAGAGAGAACACATATCTCAAGTCCTTGCAGGGACTTTTATACATCTTACAAAATTATGTTGTAATAAAGGAATAATATCAGTAGACCTTTCCTTCAGAACTATATAATGGTGTTTGTTTCATTGCAATTTTACAAAAATATGTTGTTTTACAAAAAAAAGAAGAAAATGTTTTTAAGAAGGTATTACAGCTTCTAAAAATCTTTATCCAAATTGATTAGGATATACACTCACACAGTTTCTGATATAGTCAGTTCTGCTGTAATGATTGTTTTGAAAATGTGAATTTGTTGCAAGGTAATCAAGAAATTAGGGAACAGTTGAAGTATAACACACATTTTGCATCTTCAATATGTGATTTCATCTGCAAGGAATAATAGGTGAATAGAGAAAACTGTCCAGCTGAGCCAAACTGTGCAGCAATACATAATTCAAGCATCTTCTTGCTACCCAACTTTACCATGTGTTAAGAGCTGTACCTATCTGTAGCTGATATTACAACTTTCTGGTTTCAGATACATTCCTTTTACCACTTCACTATAACATGGTAATTTTTTTTAGGAATGCATATGTCTCATTATAGCAAAACTGTGTGTGAATTCAACATACATCAAAGGTATGTCTATACTGGTGTCATTTGTGTTGGTTTGTTAATAGCCTACAAGAGTAATATTCTATTTGGAAGCTTCTGAGTCGCTGGTAAAGGCACTGGTGGGTCTGTTATTCAGTATGTGTCCCTAGCCCCCCATCTGCTCCTTAATTGTGCGTGGAGAAAGCAAACTCGAGACTGAATTGAAATGGAAAAGAAAGTGTTCAGAACATTTGATGTAAGCAATATTGGAACTGAATATCTCTGTTTGAAAAATATGCTTTAGAGTCTGGGAGATGAGTTCTTTCAAGCATTGCTTCTCATCTTGGGTACAATTGAATCCTTTAGCGTTTTAGAAAGATAAAGAGTAGTCCCCACTTGATATGCATTTTCAAGGTAGCAGGGACATGAGGATTTTTCAAGCAGGTAGTAAAGCTGGATCCTTATCAATCCTTCAAGACTCAGCAAACATCGAGTTATTTTCATCAGTTTCAAGCAGGAGAACTGGCGTTCTGTTTAGACAGAATACATGATTTGGGGCCCATTAGAAAAGACCTTTTCCAGTGATGCTGAAATGGTTCCATGCTACATGGAATTTAAAGTGCAGCCACCCCTGATTTTGCAGTCTAATTTAGATTTGGTTGCAGATGGCATCAAGTACAGCTAGGAAAATGTCAAGTTCCTTTGCTGTCTTCCTGAAACTATCACAACATTGTTAATCAGCTATGCTCCAATATAAAATAAAAAGTAAACAAAATTAGCAACTGGGAAGGAATGAACCACAGTGGTATGGAAAGTACAATGAATGGGTAACAACCAATGTATCCTCTGATAAGATAAGAACACCACAGCGTACTATTTCAAAGAACAGACTTTGAACCAGGCAGTGCTGGGCATTATCCTGACCCTCCACTTATGGGTTCACAGTATGGAGGTAATCATGTAGCTTCCATAACTACTCAAGTAATCATGAGTCTTGTTTGCTTCCTCTTTAAGACGAGAACTGAAGGGAACACTTGAAAGGATGTTTTAAAAGACTGAAGGAGATAAAGTTATGTGAAAATATTCTGTAATGTCTGGCACTTGGAAGGTATGGGGAATGAAGGCAAGCAAAAAATGAAAAAGAAACAGAGTAAGAATCATTATGTCAGAGTTGTATTTCTGAAAACAAGTCTATCTCCAGAGATGACCAGGTTATGCAACCCTAAAATGAAAATAAATATTTTTGAGATCATTGTTAACACTTTTGCTGTCATCTTTTGATTCATGCATATACTCTTCAGTTCAGTTCACTCGCTCAGTCATGTCCAACTCTTTGCTCATTTACCTGTGAACAAACATTTGAGTGATGCTAAGGTACCAAGCCAGAGAAGGCAATGGCACCCCACTCCAGTACTCTTGCCTGGAAAATCCCATGGACGGAGGAGCCTGGTGGGCTGCAGTCAATGGGGTCGCGAAGAGTCAGACATGACTGAGCGACTTCACTTTCACTTTTCACTTTCATGCATTGGAGAAGGAAATGGCAACCCACTCTGGTGTTCTTGCCTGGAGAATCCCAGGGATGGGGTCTCACAGAGTCAGGCACAACTGAAGTGACTTAGCAGCAGCAAGGTACCAAGTTGGGATTCCCAGGTGGCTCAAGACTCTGCCTACCAATGCAGGAGACATGGGTTCAATCCCTGGGTCAGGAAGATCCCCTGGAGAAGGAAATGGCAGCCCGCTGGAAAATCTCATGGATAGAGGAGCATGGCAGGCTACAGTCCATGTGGTCACAAAAAGAGTTGAACATGACTTAGCAACTCAACAATGACCAAGTACCAAGCTAGGTGCCAGAGAGAAAACAAAGTATCAGACCCGCCCCTGTTCTCCATGTTCTCATTTATAAAGTTAAGAAATTGAGACAGATAAGCAATTTGTTTTCTTTCATTTTTGATATTTTAGGGTTTGACTGTTACTGATATTAGTGATATATATATATATATATATATTTGATATTTTAGGATTTGATTATTACTGACATTAATGATATGTGTACATATATATATTTATATATAATTGCTATTGTCTTAGCATGGACTGCTGTAACAAAATACCATAGACTGGGGAGCTTTAACAACATGTTTATTTTTCATAGTCTTAGAGACTGGGAAGTTAAAAATTAAGATGTTAGCAGACTTATTGTTGGCGAGGGTTCTACCTGGTTAGCAGACGGCCACCATATTGATCTGTGCTCATGTGACCTCTTCTCTTTGCACCTGTGTGTCTATCTGTTTTCTTCTTATAAGGGCACAGGTCCCATCATGAGTGTCTCATTCACAGTGTCCCATTTTTAATACCTGAAAAGTGTTAGTTGCTCAGTAGTGTCTGACTCTTTGTGACCCCATGGACTGTAGACCATCAGGCTCCTCTGTCCATGGAATTCTCCAGACAAGAATACTGGAATGGGTTGCCACTTCCTACTCTAGGGGATCTTCCCAACCCAAGGATCAAACCCCAGTCTCTCACATTGCAGGCAGATTCTTTACCATCTGAGCCACAAGGGAAGCCCCATCTAAAGCTAGTTATCTCCTGGGGCTTCCCTGGAGGTCCAGTGGTTAAGATTTTAACTTCCAACACAGTGGGTATATGGTTGATCCCTGGTCAGGCAGCTAAGATCCCACATGTCTTATAGCTAAAAAACCCAAACCGCAAAACCACATAAAGCAGAGTCAATATTGTAACAAATTTTAAAAAGACTTTGAAAATGGTCCACATCAAAAAAAATCTTGAAAAAAAAAATTAAGCCAATTACCTCTCAGAAAAATTACCTCCCAATTGCACATACCATCACTTTGGAGGTTAGGGCTTCGATATGTGAATTTGGGGGGAACATAACACCTTTAGCCCCTAACACCTGAGTGGTACTGTCATTAAGACAGAAGTTCTATAGGATTTTCTCTTATGCTCAAAGCAGCCTTCGTTTGATAGTTATTAGCGCTCTTACTTTACAGATAGAAGCCTGAGGCTCAGAGAGGTGGAATTAATTGACCCAAAGTCCTGTAACCACGGAGTGGCAGGGGCAGAATTCTGACATAGTTTCCTGTGTGACTGGCCATCCTGGGCTCTCTCAGCCATCTAACATGGTACCTTTTAATGCCATTAAAGGAAGATGAACAGAGCATCATTCGGATGAGATGTGGACAGGGTTAGTCACTTGGCGAAGGGAGGACTGTTCTTTGGATCAGGAGAAATACATTAAAACTTTTTTTAAACATGTGAAAGACACTTTGTATTGGGAAAGATAGCATTTTGGGGAATGCTATTGTTTGTCACACAATCAGCTCTCACTTCAGGTATCTTGAAAAAATGTTGAGATCACGAAACCATAGAGCTCTTTAACTGATCCATCCCATCTTGCATGCATCCTGTTAGTCTCGGAAGCTTCTTGGATAGATTTGTTATGGAATGGCTGTGTGTAGGATTTTTATTTCCTTTTTTCAGAGCCCATTGATCAAACTCTGTGTTTATACTTTTACTGAATCCTCCTGCAGTGCCAGAGACACAGGAGATGTGGGTTCAGTCCCTGGGTCAGAAGACCCCCTGGAGGAGAAAATGGCAACCCACTCCAGCATTCCTGCCTGGAGAATTGCATGGACAGAGAAGTCTGGAGGGCTACAGTCCATGGGGTTGCAAAGAGTTGGTCCTGACTGAGTGGCTGACCATGAGCACGAACAACACTTTGACTGGATAAACCGTGTTGCAATAGCCTAGTCTCTGGACAACACAAAGACTCGAGCTCAGTGGAGTTACTTAGGAATTTTGTCCTCCTATATGTGCCTCTCTGGTTTTAATTTTTTCATGCAAGGGGGAATATTTACACAGTTTTTTTTTTCCATTTTTTTTCATGGTTTCAAAATGGGGATTACAAAGCTCCATTTTTGAATTTTTTGTTTCACAACTTTGATTTTCTCTAAGAAATATTACTCAGAAGAAGGTCCATACTGTGCTTTCTTAGCTAATGATATTCTTAGAAGGAACAGAGAAGATACTCAGTTTACATTTTTGCTTCTTGCTTGTTGTGGATTGGGCTGCAGCTGCCAAGTGTTCATACAGAGGCCCCATCACGGTGCAGTTGGAAGGAGGCTTGCTGTCCCTACGTGAACCAAGTCAGAGATAAAGGTATTCAGTGCCATGTGCCCTTGGAGGTCTCACTTCCACGTTCGCAAACCTCAGGCATGGGTTATCAACATTCTAGCTTCTCTTATTCTGTGGGACTTTGGAGAATTTCAGATCCTAATTACTAGGGACATCAAAACTGTCAAACCCTATGAATCCTTTTTATTCCTCCTTTATATCCCAGCGTACCTACTGCTTCTCTGTTACAGCAGCACTCAAGTCTTGTGGCTTTACCAACGTGCATCTTTCTGAAAGGCATGTCCATTGTCCTTGCATACTCACTGTCTGACATAGTGCTAACATAGGCTCAATGAGTAATTGCTAAACTAAGTTAAATTGTATCGCCACAGACATGGCAATAGAAATAGAAATGGCAAAAAGACAGCAGATATTATAGAGATAGAATGGCAACGCTTGACAGTGATTATTAAATGCTGGGTATGAAAGAAAATTCAAGTGTGAAAAATAGACTGACATAACAAGCTGGATGTCAGAGATGAAACAGTGATAAGTTTAATGATATAATGATAGATACAGTTTATGGAGCGATTACTGTGTTCTAGACACTGTGATAACTGCTTTATATGCATTGTCTCACTGAATCTTGATACAATAACCTGTTTTTTTAAAATTACTGGGATATAGCTGATTTACAATGTTCTGTTAGTTTCAGATGTATACCCAAGTGAATCTGTTATACATACATCCACTCTTTTTAGATTGTTTTCCTATGTAGGCCATTACAGAGTATTGGGTAGACTTCCCTGTGCTATAGACAATAGGTCTATACTAGTCATCTATCTTATATTTAATAATATGTGTCAATCCCAGGCTTTCAATTTATCCCTCTCCCCTCGTTTACCCACTGGTAAACATAAATTTAATTTCTCCATCTGTAACTCTATTTCTGTTTTGGAGATAAATTCATTTGTAGTCTTTTTTTAAGATTCTGCATGTAAGTGATATCATGAATTTGTGTTTTGGCTTAGTTCAGTATGATAATCTCTAGGTCCATCTCTGTTGCTAACAACGGTGTTATTTTGTCCTTTTTGTGGCTGAGTGATATTCCTTTATGGTGTGTGTGTAGGCTAATGGGAGTGGGGAAAAGAAGAAGAAATTGACTTTTGAAACACAGTGTAATAAATGCTTGAGTAGCTGTGGTCATAGCACCTAACAGGGAAACTAGTGGTGCCAGCAAGTGGTATTCTAATTTAACTCTAAAGCACATGTTTGCACACTACCAAATTCTAGTATATTTTGGTACAAAGGAAAAGTGATTGAAATTTAGGAAACTTGGGTTCTAAGTTTCCTAAAACAAACACACACATGTATACACACATACGTGTATATACATGTATATATCAGTTTAGTCACTCAGTCGTGTCTGACTCTTTGTGACCCTGTGAACCGCAGCACACCAGACCTCCCTGTCCATCATCAACTCCTGGAGCCTACCCAAACTCATGTCCATTGAGTCGGTGATGACATCCAACCATCTCATCCTCTGTCATCCCCTTCTTCTCCTGCCCTCAATCTTTCCCAGCATCACGGTCTTTTCAAATGAGTCAACTCTTCGCATGAAGTAGTCAAAGTATTGGAGTTTCAGCTTCAGCCTCAGTCCTTCCAATGAACACCCAGGACTAATCTCCTTTAGGATGGACTGGTTGGATTTCCTTGCAGTCCACAGGACTTTCAAGAGTCTTCTCCAACACCATAGTCCAAAGCATCAATTCTTCGGCACTCAGCTTTATTTATAGTCCAACTCTCACATCCATACATGACTACTGGAAAAACCATAGCCTTGACTAGACAGACCTTTGTTGGCAAAGTAATGTCTCTGCTTTTTAATATGCTGTCTAGGTTGGTCATAACTTTTCTTCCAAGGAGTAAGCATCTTTTAATTTCATGGCTGTAATTACCATCTGCAGTGATTTTGGAGCCCCCCAAAATAAAATCTGACAGTTTCCACTGTTTCCCCATCTATTTGCCATGAAATGATGGGACCAGATGTCATGATCTTAGTTTTATGAATGTTGAGCTTTAAGCCAACTTTTTCACTCTCCTCCTTCACTTTCATCAAGAGGCTTTTTAGTTCTTCTTCACTTTCTGCCATAAGGGTGGTGTCATCTGCATATCTGAGGTTACTGATATTTCTCCCAGCAATCTTGATTCCAGCTTGTGCTTCATCCAGCCCAGCATTTCTCATGGTGTACTCTGCATCTAAGTTAAATAAGCAGGGTGACAATATACAGCCTTGACGTACTCCTTTTCCTATTGGAAGCAGTGTGTTGTTCCATGTCCAGTTCTAACTGTTGCTTCCCGACCTGCATACAGGTTTCTCAAGAGGCAGGTCAGGTGGTCTGGTATTCCCATCTCTTTCAGAATTTTCCACAGTTTATTGTGATCCACACAGTCAAAGGCTTTGGCATAGTCAATAAAGCAATAGTTTATGGACTTAATTTTAAATATTATTCCATTTACAAAAATAAAAGTAAGTAAAATTGGAATTCTTAGCAGTCAACAAAAAGATCCTAGATCTATTTTCAGATAAAGAAGTGAAAGTGTTAGTTGCTCAGTTGTTTCTGACTCTTTGTGAAGCTATGGACTTTAGCCCACCAGGCTCCATGGAATGCTCCAGGCAAGAAAAGAATACTGGAGTGGGTCGCCATTTCCTTCTCCAGGGCATCTTCCCAACCCAGGGATGGAACCTTGGTCTTTTGCATTACAACCAGGTTCTTTACCAGCTGAACCACAAGAGGAGCCTTTTCATGTGCGTTACTCTTAACATGTAGTGGATTTTACTGTCTTTTAATCAAATGCATGCTTTTATCATTTGTCCTTAATATACTACATTTTAAAATTCAGTACTGTTTCTTCCTAACTAAAATGAACTTTCTGAGTTCTAAATCTTTTAATCCTACTTGCCACTATGAATTACACATCTTACAAACATTCCTTCTTGTTTTTTAAACATCAGGCAGAATTCTTAAAAGATCATTTTAGTTTGCTATGCAGGAAGTCATTCGTTTATAAACGTATTGTCTATGTGGTGAGATTTTATAAACCCTAACACACAAGTGCTCACATGCACACACACACACACACACACACACACACACTCATACACAGACACACACTTTCTCCATGGTGTCTGAAATCCATGTTTGTAAAGCAGTGAAATTACCATGGAGTTAAGCCTTATCTGTAGGGAGATAGCTGAGGTCTCTTGAGGCCAAAATGCAGGAATGAAAAAGGCAGATAAAGTCTCAAAATTGGAATGTAATCAATGCTGGAAGTACTCTTTCACCAAGTAATCTTAAGCGTAAGCTGTCTGTCAGTGTTGGTATGAAGAGAATGCTGTCATTGTGTGGTAAGGCATTGAACTAATTACCCTTGACCTGCCTTTGAGTCACTTAGTGTGATTTTTTGAAATGCTTAGGATCGTGCTTATCATTTTAAACAATGCATTAATGGTATCCAAATATTATCTTAGTGGCAGAATGAAAAGCAAACTGACAATTTAATTTTCCCTGTTCTTTTTTTTTTTTTCTCTAAATCAACTTGATGTAAACTGCTCAGGCTGAATAGTCTTGGACTAGATAAATACAGTAGCAGGTTAGACTCATCAGAATTTTGAAGCTGGGGAGAAAGTAACCTTGGAGATAATTTACTTTCTTTGTTTTAGCAGCAGAGAATGTTCTCATGAAGTTTTTGTGTTTTTTTTTCCCCCATTGCTAGTTCGTTTTGGAATATAATTACACTGTTGTGTTAGTTGGTGCTGTGCAGTGAATGAATCAGCGATATGTGTGCACATATCCCCTCCCTCCTGCCCTGCCATCGCACCCATCTGGGTCATCACAGGGCGGAGCTTCCTGTGTTGTGGAGTAGCTTCCCAACTAGCTGTCTGTTTTACACAATTAGTGCACACACGTCACTCCTAATCTCCCAGTTTGTCTTACCCTGCTATTCCCCCTCCATGTCCACTTACCTGTATTCAATGTCTGCATCTCTGTTCCCGCCCTGGAAATTACTTCCCTAGGGGCTCACATGGTAAAGCGTCTGCCTTCAACGTGGGAGACCCAGGTTCAATCCCTGGGTTGGGAAGATCTCCTGGAGAAGGAAATGGCAACTCCAGTATTTTTGCCTGGAAAATCCCATGGACGGAGGAGCCTGGTAGATTACAGTCCATGAAGTTGCAAAGAGTCGGACACGACTGAGCGACTTCACTTTCACTTTTTTTCCACTTTTCACCCTTTTTCTAGATTCCACATATATGTGTTAATATATGATATTTGCTTTTCTCTTTCTGACTTACTTCACTCTGTATGACAGACTCTAAGTCCATCCATGTCTCTACAAATCAAATTAATGTAAAAGCTCACTATATATAAGGGCATTGATACCGAGCAGGGTTCTTGGCCTTCCTTAATCAGTATAAATTGATGACAGGTCAGACAAGAAATTCAGACAAGGCTTTATTGGGGCAGCTGCTGCAGCAGCGGGGAGCAAGAACAAACAGCAGATTACCTTGCTTACTTCCCAAGAAGAGGGGTGAGCTGGGTGCTTATATGGGGTGAGGGTAGCTGTGTGTCCAGGGGTTGAGTCAGAGATGCTCCTCTGGCAGTGATGAGTGCAGGGGGCATGCGCAGTACCTGGTTTTGCTCCCAACGCCTTGTCTGTGCTCCTGCTTCTTCAGAAGTGGCAGTTGGGATGTTTTGGTCTTTTTGTGTCTTATTGTCCACGCATGCTGCGTGCCGAGTAGCTTCAGTCGTGTCTGACTCTTTGCAACCCTATGGACTGTAACCCACCAGGCTCCTCTGTCCATGGAATTCTCTAGGCAGGAATACTGGAGTGGGTCGCCATGTCCTTCTCCAGGGTATCTTCTCAACCCAGGGATCGAACTTGTGTCTCTTCCATCTCCGGCATTAACATTGGCAGGCAGGTTCTTTACCACTAGTGCTACCTAGGGAGCCCCAGGGCTCATGCACACAGTTGTCTTCAGTTCCTTACAGTTTCCTTGTATTTTATTGCTCAGGGAGATGTATATCCACACTCAAACGCTGCATCAGAGTCCCAGGTCCCAGCCTGTCTCAGCAATATTTTCCTTGAAGGTACTAAAGGATTAGAGAGTAACATCACCACCATCCCTTCTCCAGCAACACGAGAAGAGGTTCCAAAGACTTTGAAGGATTAGATTCCAATTTAACCTTCTAAGTTCTCAGAGTAAGAAATTGAAGTCAAGAAAAGTTCCGTTACCGGTTCCATTTCCGTAGTCTGACCTGCAATAGAGCCAGAACCAGCAATCCTAGCTCCTGACTCTCCTTTTTCATATGCAGTGGTTTCCCCAGGTCACCCTGTTTACATTCTTCCTTCACCAGGCTTGCTGTAGGGAACTTGGTATTCCTCTCAGGTTTATGTACTCTTGTCACCACCAACAAGAAGCTTTTCTCTGAAGTTCTTCCAAGACTTGATGGAGAAACAGCCTAAAAGAAACAGAAAAGAATGATAAAATGTTTGCCTGCTGTAAATGTTTTATGCAAGCTCTTGAGTTTCCTGTGGGTTCTATTATTTAAAGCTATCATGGTGAGCGCCCTCCCAGAGGGGAAATTTTTAATTAATATCATTTTTATCATGAACATTTTAAAAAGACAAAATGAATGAAGCTATATCTCACTTTTGTAATCATGACACATCTTAGAATGTTTGCTTCTAGAATCTTTTGCCAATTGTTCCAGAAAAATCACCCTATTAATCTCGTGAAAATAACCCATGAAGGAAAAAATCATCCCAAATCTCAGTATTCCATTTATCTATATACATAAATAGTTGGATGGTTAGGTAGAAATATGTTTAGAACAATGTGATATAGTTATAGATCCTGCTTTTTTTCTTTTTTTACAGTTCATGCTTTATTTAAAGGCATAATTGATTAAATTCCTGCTCTGAAAGATAACATCTAGAAATTAGCATGAGAGATTAGCAGTCTCATCCATCCTTTCATAGTCCTACCTTCTGAGTTTGAGAGTTCTGTTCTGTTCAGGTTTACGACAATAATATTGTTTAATTATCTTCTGACACCGGCCATTACTATATGGGAATCTGATTCCACCTCACTCTTTATAGAGGTGTTTTGATTTTGACTTTTCTGTCTGGATGTTCAAATGATGATTTATCCTCCAGTTTCAATATCTAAAATAAGATATGTCTCACAATTGAGGACGATGCATTCAATTTCCAAGGAAAATGGTATCATCTTTCAGCCTAAAAATTCTGATTTATTTTTCAGGGAAAATTTCCTATTATCCTGTCTTTGCATGTATCTTCTGTTCTGTTTGTGATCTTGCTACATAAAGATGCCAGTATCTCAACATGAAGTCGTCTTTGCTTGGCTTCTTTCTATACAAGCTTTTCCTAATTACTTTAGACTCTTTGCCTTTCTGCTTTAAAATCACTGCAGTTAGCTCAAGTCTCCAACACGTTGGTAATTTGGTTTTTAGTGGTGTCAGTTATGTTCCTTGTACTTTCTAATTTAAGCATTGACTCTCTAATGATGTTGTATTGCTCTTTGATTTGTTTCCTTAGGCCTGATATCTCTCCTTTCCTTTCATTGTGTTGTTTTTCGTCTAGCCTTTGACCCCTAGTGTTGAATTTATTTTCACAATATAAAATCCATTGTCTGAAACAACTTGAAAAGTTTATCTCTGTTTCTACCCTTAGGTTTTCTTTTCTTTTGGGTCTAGTGTTTTGCTTTTCTCCCTTCTTCTCCGCACCGTGGGGGTTTCTCTCCCCACCCCCTCACTTCTCTCATTATTCTTGCTTATAATTTATTCCCATATTTCCCACATGTGCCTTTTATCTTGCTCATGTGTGGGTGACTCTGTTTAGACACTCTTTGCTGTAATTTAGTAGAAGCCACTTCTAGACTTATTTACCACCTTGCCTTGAGACCCTTTGAGCTCCAGTCTGAAGTACTGGATGGTTCAGGTTTTATTAAGCAGTTAATACCTGGGTGGAATTGTTAGGGAGTGAGTTCAGTTGAAGCAGCATTCAGCCTCTTTAAGAGCACCCAGCTTTGTTGGCTGATTCTGTCTTACATTCTCTTCCATAGAGGAAGGGCTGGTCTTAAGATTTAGAGCTATTTCAGTGTCTCCTCAATCAGAAAAGGAAGGAAGAACTTAAGACTCTTTGTAAGTTTTGCATTGATTCAGTTTTAGAGGTATTACTAATATTCTTAGGTTTTTTCCCCAAAGTCCAGGGAAGTTTCTGCCATTTAAGAACAGAGAAGGAACTAAATCCTGCTGTTTCTCCTCTATTCCAGAAACATCGATTTTGATTTTTTTTTTTCCTTTTGCAGTTGATTACTTTCTTTTCTCTGGTTGCTGTGGTTGATGTGTGTGTGCATGTGTATGTGTGTGTGTGTGTACACATGCATACACTAAGACTTTTACTTTCAGTAGGTATTGAGGAAGGGAAGTTAGTTATGTGTTAGAATCCAACATCTTCTCAGTTAAATGTTTGTGCTGGAAGATTCCCTCACCTAAAGTTGAAAACTGGACAAGAGAAGTGTTTATAAGTTATATATGTATGGGGGTATAATTTTGCATATCTGTGTATACACATCATTTTAAAAATAGGTATTCTATGTGATTGTATAGCTTACATAGAATTATGTAATATACAGAGATGTATATAAATATATAGAAGTAAATGTATTTAATATGTGTTTATATGTATATATATGCTTGCATGCATACATGCATGCACACACAA
Organism: Odocoileus virginianus; assembly: GCF_023699985.2. Classification (NCBI taxonomy): domain Eukaryota; kingdom Metazoa; phylum Chordata; class Mammalia; order Artiodactyla; family Cervidae; genus Odocoileus; species Odocoileus virginianus. The sequence goes on along the minus strand of NC_069695.1, from coordinate 7,659,424 downwards.
ACGTAACTGTTGGAGACTTGTTAATAGTTACTAAAGGAGATTGATAGCACACAAATCAAGTTTCCAAAGACATGGTGATGACACAGGTAAGCATACAGAATTCGGACCCTGAGATCAATCCTCCTATCATTTTTATCACCGGTTTGAGCCTCAGAACATCCTTCTCCCATTTTGGTCCTAAGCTCTCCAATTAAAAAAGAGAAATGGAAAGCTCAATCTGGATTTAGAGAGAAGCAACCCTGATTATAGAAGCAGCTGAAACTGAGGAACGATAGTGGGATTCTTTGCCTGGATAAAGAAAAGTGTGACAAGAGATCTAAAATAGTTTCCAAACACATATTGGAAAAAAAGAAAGAAAGAAAAACAGACGTAAACACAACACTATAGTAAAGTTTGTAGGTCAGATGTTCTTCACCCCCACAGGACACAGTCTAGAAGTTTTATACAGGAGCTCACATTTTTTGGCATATCGTGCCTCCAATAAAAAGTACCGATGGGGAAGAAGGTAAAATCAGAGGGTCTCAAAGTTTGTTTCTGTAAGATGATTAAAATATCTTCTTTGCCAGCTACAACTGAATTAGTTGTAGTCTGATGCTTAGAATATGCTCTTGTTGTCATTGGCATTGACTTTAGAAGAAAAGTCTATCCTGATTCTTAAGTGTTGTTCCTCACCTGGCTTTCCCATAGCTCTTACCCGTTTGCAGTCAAAAAGTGGCAATGCCAAAGCACTGGCCTATGAAGACTAAACCCTACACATGCCTGTTTATCTTGTATATATCTATTAGCTCCCATCTCATGTGTGGTCCTGGGGACAGAAACAGAGGTAAGGCTGCCCCTGTCCTTAAGTTAAGAATTTAGTGGGTTTGCATCTGCAGTGATGCCACAATGGGATGAATTGTTGTCTCATCATGTAGTTTTTCTGTCATGTAATTTTCAATAATGATATATTTACTTCTGCTTGAGAAACATGTATATAATTAAATATATCACTTAGGCTTAGACATGTGTCAGGGGAAAAGATAATGTACATTCTGGCAGTTTTTAAGAAGACCCAAATATCCCACCCCACCCCTCAAAAGTTGAAACAATTTTTTGAATAGGAAATGCTACAAATAAAGTCCATAGCTTAATGCTCATTTTTCTAGAACAGTGGGAGCCCAGTCAATATTAGTAATTAGAATGTAACTCATGTCCTTTTATCCCCAATATGGTGGACTATACTTTACTCATTTAAGGCTTGAACCAACGTTACCCCAACCTAATTTTTTGTAACAGAGTACAAACAGCTATGGGGGTTCTCTGATGGCTCAAATGGTAAAGAATCCACCTGCAATACAGGAGACTGAGGTTCAGTCTCTGGGTTGAAAGGATCCCCTGGAGAAGGGAATGACTACCCACTCCAGTATTCTTGCCGGGAGAATTCCATTGACAGAGGAGCCTGGCAGGCTGTAGTCCTTGGGGTTGCAAAAAGTTGGACAGGACTGAGTGACTAACACTTTCAGTTGCACAGACAGGTATGTGTAAGAGATAGCTTAAATAGAGAATGAAATGCAAATCTCAGCATCTAGTCCTTTTGGGGAGGACAGATGTGTAGGTTGGAAGGAGCAAATTAGAGGGATGTTAAGTAGACTTCAAGTCACTTGTCACATAAGAAAAAGCCTGGAGAGAAGTATTGAATTGGGCAGAGATAATACCACCCTTATGGCAGAAAGTGGAGAGGAACTAAAAAGCCTCTGATGAAAGTGAAGGAGGAGAGTGAAAAAGTTGGCTTAAAACTCAACATTCAGAAAGCAAAGATCATGGCATCTGGTCCCATCACTTCATGGGAGATAGATGGGGAAACAATGGAAACAGTGTCACACTTTATTTCTGGGGGCTCCAAAATCACTGCAGATGGTGATTATAGCCATGAAATTAAAAGATGCTTACTCCTTGGAAGGAAAGTTATGACCAACCTAGATAGCATATTTAAAAGCAGAGACATTACTTTGCCAACAAAGGTCCATTTAGTCAAGCCTATGGTTTTTCCAGTAGTCATGTTATGGATGGTGAGAGTTGGATGGTGAAGAAAGCTGAGCACCAAAGAATTGATGCTTTTGAACTGTGGTGTTGGAGAAGACTCTTGAGAGTCCCTTGGACTGCAAGGAGATCCAACCAGTCCATCCCAAAGGAGATCAGTCCTGGGTGTTCATTGGAAGGACTGATGTTGAAGCTGAAACTCCGATACTTTGGCCACCTCATGTGAAGAGTTGACTTATTGGAAAAGACCCTAATGCTGGGAAGGATTGGGGGCAGGAGGAGAAAGGGACGACAGAGGATGAGATGGCTGGATGGCATCACCGACTCGATGGATATGGGTTTGTGTAGACTCCGGGAGTCTGTGATGGACAGGGAGGCCTGGCGTGCTACAGTCCATGGGGTCACAAAGAGTCAGACACAACTGAGTTACTGAACTGAACTGAACTGATACTGTATCACCCAGCTCCTTGTTAAAAAAAGGACATAATGCATTTAAAGATCAGATTAGCTGAAAGAAAGTTACTTTGGTGATACAGGTGGGTGTAGAAAAAATTGAAACTATGGGTTAAAAGAGCTGTTTCTAATTTTTTTTCCATTTATTTTTATTAGTTGGAGGCTAATTACTTTACAGTTTGTAGTGGTTTTTGTCATACATTGACATGAATCAGCCATGGATTTACATGTGTTCCCCATCCCGATCCCTCCTCCCACCTCCCTCTCTGGGTCTTCCCAGTGCACCAGGCCCAAGCACTTGTCTCATGCATCCAACCTGGGCTGGTGATCTGTTTCACTATAGATAATATACATGTTTCGATGCTGTTCTCTTGAAACAGCCCACCCTCACCTTCTCCCACAGAGTCCAAAATTCTGTTCTGTACATCTGTGTCTCTTTTTCTGTTTTGCATATAGGGTTATCATTACCATCTTTCTAATTTCCATATATTTGTGTTAGTATACTGTAATGGTCTTTATCTTTCTGGCTTACTTCACTCTGTATAATGGGCTCCAGTTTCATCCATCTCGTTAGAACTGATTCAGATGAATTCTTTTTAATGGCTGAGTAATATTCCATGGTGTATATGTACCACAGCTTCCTTATCCATTCGTCTGCTGATGAGCATCTAGGTTGCTTCCATGTCCTGGCTATTATAAACAGTGCTGCGATGAACATTGGGGTGCACGTGTCTCTTTCAGATCTGGTTTCCTTGGTGTGTATGCCCAGGAGTGGGATTGCTGGGTCATAATGGCAGCTCTAATTCCATCTAATTTATAAATGGAATGCTCATTTGAAACATTGTCCCATGAAACTAGGTCTTTATTGAAGTGTGTTTAGCATGGAAGACTGAATTGTTGAAGAATATCCCCCCTCACCGTGATATGTCCTCTGTAAACCTACATTCAACACCAGATGGCTTCCTTTGTAGTCACTGAGACATGACTACATTTCAGACTATGACTCCTTCTTTGCTGTTGCTTAGTTGCTAAGTTGTGTCTGACTTTCTGTGACCCCATTCAGGTGAAATTATGTGTTGATGTCTTTGTAAGACTTCACCTGAAAGAACTTGTTTATTTTGGTTTATAGAGTGAACCCAATTTGGCAGCAATTGTATTTTTGATTTTCAATGTGATTGGGATGTTCAGATATTTTCATTTAAGAGAAGACTAATGGATTGATGCTTTTGAACTGTGGTGTTGGAGAAGACTCTTGAGAGTCCCTGGGCCTGCAAGGAGATCAAACCAGTCAATCCTAAAGGAGATCAATCCCTGCATGTTCATTGGAAGGACTGATGCTGAAGCTGAAACTCCAATACTTTGGCCACCTGATGCGAAGAACTGACTCCTTGGAAAATAACCTGATGCTGGGCAAGACTGAAGGCAGGAGGAGAAGGGGTGACAGAGGGTGAAATGGTTGGATGGCATCACCGACTCGATGGACATGAGTTTGAGCAAGCTCTGGAAGTTGGTGTTGAACAGGAAAGCCTGTCATGTTACAGTAAATGGAGTCACAAAGAATCAGACATGTCTGAGCAACTGAACTGAACTGAATGGATTGATGTCCATTATTACAACATGTTAACTCCAAACGGTCTGGAGTGGTGGAGAGGGGTGCTCTGCTCCGGTAAAATCAGCTAGCTTTCCACTGTTCTCAGGGTAAACACTTACCCCTCAAAGATGATGGTAATGTCTATTGTTTTCCTAATAAAAATCTCACCAGTCTTTTTTTTTGCCATTAGTATATTATTCAGCAGTGATGTGCACTGCCTATTGTTTATTTAAACAATTTGCATTCCTTTAAAGTTTCATTATTGCACTTTCAAGAGCTGTTATAAGTCTTTCTAATGAGGAGAATCTGCTCAGTGTCAGAGTAATAGAGCAAATATTACTTGTGTGTCCTAGAGCAATATTTTAGAATTGACCCACATTTATTTTGTACCTAAATAACTGGAAAAGAATAGTTAAATACCTTATCTAAAAGTGAAAAGACTAGAATCCAAAATGAAGGAGATTAGGGAGTACTATAGGATGTTACTGAAATACTTGCAAGGTGTCTGTTTGGTGGTGTTTTAGTCACTAAGACATGCCCAACTCTTTTGCGAACTCATGGACTGTAGCCTGCCAATCTGCTCAGTTCGTGGGGTTTCCCAGGCAAGAATGCTTGAGTGGGTTGCCATTTCCTTCTCTGGTGAGTATTCCCAACCCAAGGATCAAACCTGCATCTCCTGCGCTGGCAGGCGGATTCTTTTACTTCTGAGCCACCAGAGAAGCCTGAGGCATCTTTTATATAATATAAAAATGCTTAATACCATTTAGGTTGTTGGTGACAACTTAGTTTGGGGCTGAAATTACCAAATAAATTTTACAGAATTCAAATGGTTAGTCTTAGCATAGAAACTCATTTAAAAAAATAATGTAGAGAAAACATTTGCTTGGTTTAAGGTGCAATTGTACATCTCTAATGATCATAGGAAGGTCTTTCATCTGTTAGTCATTTCTAAATATGATAGTGCCTTTGAGAACCGAATTATGTTTTTTCCATCTTTCTGTTATAGTCACTATTTCTTCTTCCCTCAGCCCCTAAGTTACAAAAGTTCTCTATATATGTATTTTACATACTTAAGAAGATCCTGAGAAACCAAGGTCTGATGAAAATGTGGCTAATTTATTTCTGGTCATGAATTTTATTCTGTCTAAAGAAGGAAAGTATAATAAAATCAATATCTTGCCTGAAATTGCTGTAGCATTGTACATGCATGTTTAGCATTTCTCTGAAATGGACTAAAACCATGTGAATGGAATGATTTCATAAACTTGAAAATTCATGGCACTTCATTTTCATTAGTCATTAAGAAATTTTGCCCACCAAATAGTTTAAAGTAGTGAGTTATTTTTTCCACAAGAGTGGAAAGGAAGGAGAACTATGTTAATACTCAAAGGGAATTAAAAGAAAAATCATGTGCTTTCAGGAGCCATCTTCACAGTCTGCTTAGTAAGCAATGATGTAGGTGAAAGACATCTAACAGTCATAAGTGGTTTAAAAATTGAGCACAGAGAGAGGGCCCTGTGAAAAGCAAGAAAATCTATTGCAGGCTTCATGAGAAGCAAACTTTCACGAAAGAGGGAATGTTTGAGTTCCCTCTGAAGGAAAACATGAAAATTGTATCAGCTGAGAAATGTAGAGCCAGGCAGGGGTTCATGATCAGAAAAATGCTAAAGAAACATGTCCACAACCATCCACAAGTCATATTCACTCATTAGTGCCAGTTTATATTTGTGTCGAGAATCTAGTATTTCAGAGCAGTGAAAGGAATACCTAGGTCCTAAATTCTTGGAAGCAAACCTGAAATGGGGTGAATCGATCCTAGGCTGTTCATCACAGGAAAGAGAAAGAGAGAGGAGTAGCAGAAGAATAGAAAGGATTATGAGCATAGAAGAGGAAAGCAGGGACAGAGGAGAATGCCAACCTCTTTCTCTCTCTCTCACTCATATATATGCACACACATGTATATGTACATGTTTATGTATTTATATGTGCTTGTAAGTGCATGCTCAGTCTTGTGACCCCATGGACTATTGCCCACCAGGCTCCCCTGTTCATTGGATTTCCCACGCAAGAACACTGGAGTGAGTTGCCCTTTCCTTCTCCAGGGGATCTTCTCAACTCAGGGATCAAACCCTCATCTCCAAAAAGTCAGAACTTTTTGGTGGCAAAATCATTTTCCATCATAATTTTCCAGTGGTAGAATTATTACAAAATACTTTAGGCACTGGAATCGGCCTTTCTGGCTCTAGAACCTACAAGTTGTGTGGTTTGGAGAAGTTGCTTACACATCATAGTCTCTTCATTTCTAAAATGGGAATAATAGAGCTTGATTCAAAGAGTTGTGGTGTGAATAATAAATTCAAAGTGTTTAGACTAATAAATTGTACAGTCCTCAGTAATTATTGGCTATTGTCTGGTAAATAAATACTTGATCAAAATCTGTGATAAAGTTGGAAATAGAATCCAAGAGATAATAAATGTATCTGCTCAAAGGGACTCAAGAAATATTTCTGATGTTGCTTCATTCTCACTGAAGTTGGTGAAAGAATAAAGTCTAATATTATTGTATAAATTATAAATAATTAAATTTAGCCCTGGATACAATGTTGACACATTATCTATAGGAAATCTCTCAGACAGTTTTTTCCATATCTTTGGCATGTTAATGCATCCTTCTAAACCAGCATGCCCTGTAAAAGAGTAAAGAATTTAAAAGCTTTTTGGTACTAGAGGCCCAACTATTTAGGTAAAAACAGGAAAATAATACAGGGGATGGGAGGGAAAGAGTGATGAGGCAGTGGGAGATTTGACTTCCAAGATCGATCAGTAGAAAAACTAGGACTTGAGTCCTGGGTTCTTTCCATTGATTCTCTGATTTTTCTAGAAGAAAATGACTATCAAAGATTGCAAATTCACTTCAACTTTAGGGGAAAGTTTTGCTGATAGTGGTTGAAAAGAGCAAGGAATAGTGGTTACTCAAAGAAGCAAAAATTATCGCATTTTACCTACTGCACATAACAACAACAAAGACAAAAGTGAAATCTGCCTTTAAAAATAAATATGAAAAATGCATATTTATTTTCAGTGTGAAAAGGAGATCAAGGCTGCTGCTTCCCAAATTTGTCATCATTTCGTGTTCCCAGTGGAAGAAGATGAATATAACTTTTCAAAATTATTTTTTATTGGAATATAGTTGATTTATAATGCCATGTTACAACACAGTGAGTCAGTTTTACATACACATACATCCACTACTTTTTAGATTCTATTCCCATATAGATCATTACAGAGTATTGAATAGAGTTTTCTGTGCTATTTGCTAAGTTCTTTTTTGTTGTTGTTGTTTTGACTTTTTGATAGAAAGTGGATTTATTTACAGTGATATACATTCCACAGATGGCTAAGTTCTTATATGCTTGCTTCTTCTCTATGTTCTGATGGCTTCTCTGATGGCTCAATGGGTAAAGAATCCACCTTCTATGCAGAAGACGCAGGAGATGTGGGTTTAATCCCTGAGTCAGGAAGATCTCCTGGAGGGGAAATGACAGTCGCTCCAGTATTCTTGCCTGGGAAATCCCATGGTCAGGGGAGCCTGGCAGGCTACCATCCAAAGGGTTGCCAAGAGTCAGACATGACTAAGCTGCTAAGCACAGCTAGAGAAACACTTATATATAGTAGTGTTTATATGTCAGTCCCAATCTCCCAATATATCCATCACATCACTTCTTTAAACCCTAGGAAGGGTTTTGAGGGACCAAGTCTGCAAGATTCACTAGCAAAGGTGTGTTATATTTGTAATTTCCTTTCAATTGCACATTTCAATCACAGTATAACTAGTATTATGGTAATTAGGCATTAAATTAAATTAGTGTATCATGTACCTTGCTGAGAAAATAGTAATACATATAGCAGTGCACTAGAGTAGATAATTACTAGGACAATAGAAATGTGTCCACAGTAAAGATAATGGTCATTTTTAGTACCCTATCACCACAGCCAGTTCTGACGGGAAAGAGTCCATCAAATTAACTAAATCCTAATGAAACTCTAGAATTACAGACCCTAAGCTTTCTTGTCTTATTACTCTGGGTTTTCTCAGTCATATCATCTCCCCTTTATTTGCTTTATCAGCATAGCTTCCATAGCTTTATGGAATTCCCAGTGTCATTTATGTAGATGAATTGGATACAAATACTTGGTTATTCAGAATGTTTATTGTATTTTTTTCAAGTTTTTTTTTTTTAATTTTTTGCTGGCAAGACACCACCATTCACTCAACTGTTTAACTACATTGGGCTGGGTGGGGGGCAGTGTGTATTATGTCCTATAGTAGTTCCTATAAAGTAAACTAACAGTTTAGGGGATTAAAGTTGCAAGCATTTTCAATATTTGTCTCTAACTCTGAGAAAAGAGAGCATGCAAGTTCACATTCCCCACCCACTCACTTTTTTTTTTTTTTCTGTCTTTACAGTTCCGCCATGGTTTTTAAATCACCCTTCCAACCTCTATGCCTATGAAAGCATGGATATTGAGTTTGAATGCACAGTCTCTGGGAAGCCTGTGCCCACTGTGAACTGGATGAAGAATGGAGATGTGGTCATTCCTAGTGATTATTTTCAGATAGTGGTAATTATCTTTTTTTCAAATTCATTTTATGATCCCAGTCGTCATCTATTCTGTTTTCAGTTGCTTTTCTTTCCTGGGGACAAGGTTCCCATTGGGAATTTCTATGATATGTGAAGAAAATTGTTTTAATAAAACAGATGAGTTTTTTAGACTTAGAACTTTTGAGCTAAAAAAAATAAGAATAATCAAACAACCCGGCCCCTTGTTTTACAGAGAAGATTTTAAACCAATAATAAAAAAATAGAAGGCTTAATACCAATAATTTCTAAATATTTTCACTGGTGATTCTTGGGAGAAAAAAGTTTTGAACCTGGTACTAGACTGTATGAAGCCAAGAATCTCTTAGTTCTTTGACTTTTGCCCATGATAATAAAGCCTTAATAGAATGTGCTACTTATGAATATGGCAGCCTCACTTCGATAATAAAGATAGCCACTCTTTGCTCCTTTGCTCCACTTCCAAATAGGACCAGCTGGTCCTTTATGAGCGGTGCAAAAGGGCAGTAATACCGGTGCCAAAACAATGGTGGTGACAGTGGTGGAGAAGATATCAAGACCCAGAGATTACATGCTTTGTAATTTAAGAGCATTGAATTAAAGCCAAGAACAATGCTTCTTGTAGTTCCTATATGGTTTAGTGTACTCTGTTCCTGTCCTGGATGGAGATAATAGGGATAATTGCATTATATTCACAGAGCTGTTTGAGGTCCTGGTACACAGTGAATGACCCAAGCCTCTCATTATTATTATTGTGCTTGCTGCTGGCAGCAGAAAGTTTTTCTCATTTGAAAATACTCTTTGGAAACTCTCCTTTTGGTTGAGGTCAGCATCAGAGCATCTGAAGTCAGGTGTATGAATAAGAGATGTGAAAAGCACGTTTTCAATGTCAAGGAACTTTGCAGCTAAAGAGGGAGGGTTTTGGTCCATTTCTCTTATGTTGGAGATGCAGATATGACCCTGATAAAGAAGAGTGGTCCTCTAAGCCAGGTCTCGCAGCAGAAGGGAATCCTAGTGAAAGTGCCGCACGGAATTCGGGCACAAACTCTCTCCATGGCTTCATAGTGCCTCTTGCAGGCAGATCGCTCTTCCGTCATCAGTTGACTCTCAGAGACTTTCATCATCTCCTGATCCATGCATTTTGTCATATTATAAGGGCTCTTAAGGAATACATCTATAAAGAATATCTTTATTATGCTTATCATCACTTACTATTTTTCATTTTTAGTTGCATTTAATTGGTTAGGAATAGAGTAAGAAAGGAAAATTAATTTAACTTTTGAATGCCACATCAATCCATTGGTTCCTTTACATGCTATGCTATTTTCTCTATCAGTGAATTAAAAATGACCTGCCAGGGGGCAACATGAAGTGTGTTGTATACGCCTGAAATGTATGCCACTTGCATAGAGAGGAAATTGTTGAGTGCCCTTAAGGACATGATAAAATGCAACATTTATTTTTTTCTACAGTTTGAATAATCTTTTCCCCAGCACGACCCATTATACCCAACCCATTTAAATGTTTCTTTTCTTAAGGTAAAAAGAAAATGTGCACTGTGAGCCCTTTTCACACTAAATTGTGCTTAAAAAATATTTCCCCAATAGCTCCAGATATCTGAGAGCCATTGTCTGTCACACGAGTAACATTTAGCCCAAATAGTAACTTATATGAGAATTGTTAATTAGAAGTTAGTCAGCTTTATCTAAGAATTTTACATTAGCCAAGAATTGACTACAAGACACTAAAAACAATTAAGAATTCCCCATGAGGTAATATTTATCTCTTAATGACTTCAGGGGAAGTGATTTAATACGTCTCACTTACTGAACTAATTCTTACACTATCAAAGATAAACTGAGTTAGGGTAATTAAATGCTATTTCAGATCATTTTATCATCCATCCTTGAAAACTGTGGTGGCCCAATTTATATAAAACAGGAGTTAATGTTGCTCTATTTAATTTATGGGTTACTGAAGGTGAAACATTTTGTGAAACATCTTGCCGTATAACAAGAACGACACGGGTATAAAATACCCCCAGAACCTCCTCCAATTCCCTAAAAGGTCACACAATTTAAAAAAGATTTTCAGACATGTTTTTTTTTTTTTTCTCAGTTAAAAACACTTCTAGAAAATGTCCAACCTAGGTTTCTTGTCCTTTAGAAGCTGCAAAAATCAGTGTTTTTGTTTCCTTTTGCTTTTTGTTTCTCTTCAGCAGCTCTGAACCTATTTCCTTCAGTATAAGGGAAAAAGAATGAGATTTCTTTGATTCTAACCTCTCTTCCATACCTAATAAAGGAATGTTCTGATTACTGCTCATTTAGAATTGGAGGATGATATACATCCTTGAGAGTATATTTTTCAGCACAGAACCGGGTGAAATTGCTACACATGGATTCAGCAAAGTCTTGGGGCTCTGTGACATTTTCCAGGTGACTTAGGCCAGATCTGTCAGGCTGAGAATCCTCTTGGCCTCCGTTCTGGCTTTTCTGGGAAGTTGGATTAAAGTTCGGTTGTGTTCATCTTGTCACTTAAAGTTTTTTTTGCGTTTTCAAATATTTTACCTGCATTTTATTCACACTAGGGAGGAAGCAACCTGCGGATCCTTGGGGTGGTGAAGTCGGATGAGGGCTTTTATCAGTGCGTGGCTGAAAATGAAGCCGGAAACACCCAGACCAGTGCACAGCTCATTGTCCCTAAGCCTGGTAAGATGAGATGAACTTTGCTCTGGATTTTGTAGTTACTGTTCTGTGTGGTTTATCTGTAAAAATCCATATTGTTTTCCTTGTTCCCAAAGTCAGTTGGAAATTAGAGTTATTTAGTTAATCAAGGTGTGTATTTGCATACTGATGATATATTTGTGTTAGAAAATTATATCTCTATCTATTGATATATATATAAATCGATCCAGTGAGATATGATTATTAGGAACAGTAGATACCTCTGGCTATCAAGACAACAACCACTAAATCACTTCCTTTTCCTCTATTTTGTGGCTTGCCATTCTTTCAGTGTTTCATATAAATATAAAATCTATATATGGAACATATATATAGCATATAGACATATAAAAGATAAACATATATATGTATTAGTTCAGTTCAGTTGGTTACTCATGTCGAACTCTGCGACACCATGGACTACAGCACGCCAGGCTTCCCTGTCCATCATCAACTCCTGGAATTTACTCAAACTCATTTCTATTGAGTCGGTGATGCCATCCAACTATCTCATCCTCTGCCATCCCCTCTCCTCCTGCCTTCAATCTTTCCAAGCATCAGGGTCTTTTCAAATGAGTCAGTTCTTCACATCAGGTGCCAAAGTATTGGAATTTCAGCTTCAACATCAGTCCTTCCAGTGAATATTCAGGACTGATTTAGGATGGACTGGTTTGATCTCCTTGCTGTCTAAGAGACTCTCAAGAGTGTTCTCTAACACCACAGTTGAAAGGCATCAGTTCTTTGCCAACAGCTATCTTTATAATCCTTTAAAAACCTTTTCCAGTCCTGTGGCCACTGCTGAAAACTGCTGAGTTTTCCAAATTTGCTGGTATATTGAGTGCAACACTTTCACAGCATCATCATTTAGGATTTGAAATAGCTCAACTGGAATTCCATCATGTCCACTAGCTTTGTTTGTACTGATGCTTCCTAAGGCCCACTTGACTTTGCATCCCTATGTCTGGCGCTAGGTGAGTGATCACACCGTCGTGATTATCTGGGTCGTGAAGATCTTTTTTGTACAGTTCCTCTGTGTGTTCTTGCCACCTCTTCTTAATATCTTCTGCTTCTGTTAGGTCCATCCCATTTCTGTTGTTTATTGTGCTCATCTTTGCATGAAATGTTCATTTGGTATCTCTAACTTTCTTGAAGAGATCTCTAGTCTTTCCCATTCTATTATTTTCCTCTAGTTCTTTGCACTGATCACTGAGGAAGGCTTTCTGTCTCTCCTTGCTATTCTTTGGAGCTCTACATTCAGATGCTTATATCTTTCCTTTTCTACTTTGCCTTTAGCTTCTCTTCTATTCTCAGCTATTTGTAAGGCCTCCTCAGACAACCATTTTGCCTTTTTGCATTTCTTTTTCTTGGGGAGGGTCTTGATTACTGCTTCCTGTACAATGTCATGAACTTCCATCCATAGTTTTTCAGGCACTCTGTCTATCAGATCTAACCCTTTAATCTATTTGTCACTTCCACTGTTTAATGGTAAGGGATTTGATTTAGGTCTTACCTGAATGGTCTAGTGGTTTTCTGTACTTTCTTCAGTTTAATTCTGAATTTGGCAATAAGGAGTTCATGATCTGAGTCAGCTCCTGGCCTTGTTTTTGCTGACTGTATAGAGCTTCTCCATCTTTGGCTGCAAAGAATATAATCAATCTGATTTTGGTATTGACCATCTGGTGATGTCCATGTGTTGAGTCTTCTCTTGTGTTGTTGGAAGAGGGTGTTTGCTATGACCAGTGCATTCTCTTGGCAAAACTATTAGCCTTTGCCCTGCTTCATTCTGAACTCCAAGGCCAAATTTACCTGTTACTCCAGGTATTTCCTGACTTGCCACTTTTGCATTCCAGTCCCCTATAATGAAAAGGACATCTGTTTTGGGTGTTAGTTCTAGAAGGTCTTGTAGTTCTTCATAGAACTGTTCAACTTCAGCTTCTTCAGCATTACTGGTAGAGGCATAGACTTGGATTACCGTGATATTGAATGGTTTGCCTTGGAGAGGAACTGAGATCATTCTGTTATTTTTGAGATTGCATCCAAGTACTGAATTTTGGAGTCTTTTGTTGACTATGATGGCTTCTCCATTTCTTCTAAGGGATTCTTGCCCACAGCAGTAGATATAATGGTCATCAGAGTTAAATTCACCCATTCCAGTCTATTTTAGTTCACTGATTTCTAAAATATCAGTGTTCACTCTTGCCATCTCCTGTTTGCTGTTGCTGCTGCTAAGTTAGTTCAGTTGTGTCTGACTCTGTGCGACCCCATAGACTGCAGCCTACCAGGCTTCTCCATCCCTGGGGTTTTCCAGGCAAGAGTACTGGAGTGGGATGCCATTGCCTTTTCCAATCTCCTGTTTGACCACTTCCAAATTGTATTGATTCATGGACCTAAATTCCAGGTTCCTATGCAATATGGTTCTTTACAGCATCAGACTTTACTTCCATCACCAGTTACATCCACAATTGGGTGGTGTTTTTGCTTTTGTCTTTGCGTCTTCATTCTTTCTGGAGTTATTTCTCCACTGATCTCCAGTAGCGTATTGGGCACCTACCAACGGGGGGAATTCATCTTTCAATGTCTTATCTTTTTGCCTTTTCATACTGTTCATGGGGTTCTCAAGGCAAGAATACTGAAGTGGTTTGCCATTCCCTTCTCCAGTGGACCACATTTTATCAGAATTCTCCAATATAAACTGTCCATCTTGGGTGGCCCTACACAGCATGGCTCACAGTTTCATTGCGTTAGACAAGGCTGTGGTCCATGTGATCAGTTTGATTAGTTTTCTTTGATTGTGCTTTTCATTCTGTCTGCCCTCTGACGGAGAAGGATAAGAGGCTTATGGAAGCTTCCTGATGGGAGAGACTGACTGTGGAGGAAACTGGTCTTGTTCTGATGGGCGGGGCCATGCTCAGTAAATCTTTAATCCAGTTTTCTATTGATTTGTGTTTATTGTTGTTGCTGTGTTCCCTCCCTGTTGTTTGACCTGAGACCAAACTATGGTGGAGGTAATGAAGATAATGGCGACCTCCTTCAAGAAGTCCATGGGTGTACTGATACACTCAGTGCCCCCAACCCTGCGGGAGGCCACCACCGGCTCATGCCTCTGCCTGGACACTCACAGGCAAGTCTAGGTCAGCCTCCTTTGGGGTCACTGGCCCTTTCTACTGGGTCCTGATGCCCACAAGGTTCTGTTTGTGCCCTCCAAGAGTCTGTTTCCCCAGTCCTGTGTAAGTTCTGGAAGTTCTATGGTGGGTTAATGGCGATCTCCTCTAAGAGGGCTTATGCCACACCCAGGTCTGCTGCACCCGGAGCCCTTGCCCCTGAGGCAGGCCACTGCTGACCTGTACCACCACAGGAGACCCCCAAACACAGTTCTGGCTCAGTCTCTGCGGGGTCTCCGGGTCCTCGTGTACACAAGGTTTGTTTGAGACCACCGAGTATCTAGAGCAGGTATGGAGTTAGATTCTAAACATGATTTCACCACTCCTGCCATCTTCATGGGGTTTCTGATTTGCCCTTAGATGTGGGGTACCTTTTTTTGGTGGGATCCAACATTCTCCTATGCCAGCAAAGTGGGAAAACTCAGCAATGGCCACAGGACTGGAAAAGGTCAGTTTTCATTCCAGTCACAAAGAAAGGCAATGCAAAAGAATGCTCAAACTACCTCACAATTGCACATTGCTACCTCACACACTAGCAAAGTAATGCTCAAAATTCTCCAAGCTAGGCTTCAATAGTCCGTGATAATGAACTTCCAGATGTTCAAGCAGGATTTAGAAAAGGCAGAAGAACCAGAGATCAAATTGCTAACATCCATTGGATCACTGAAAAAGCAAGAGAGTTCCAAAAAAACATCTACTTCTGCTTTATTGACTGTGTCAAAGTCTTTGACTGTGTGGCTCACAAGAAACTGTGGAAATTTCTTAAAGAGATGGGAATATCTGACCACCAAACCTGCCTCCTGAGAAAAATGTATGTAGGTCAGGAAGCAACAGTTAGAACTGGACATGGAAAAACAGACTGGTTCTAAATTGGGAAAGGAGTAAGTCAAGGCTGTATATTGTCACCCCGTTTATTTAACTTCTATGCAGAGTACATCATGAGAAATGTTGGATTGGATGAAGCACAAACCAGAATTAGACTGCTGGGAGAAGTCTCAATAACCTCAGATATGCATATTACACCATACTTATGGCAGAAAGTGATGAAGAACTAAAGAGCCTCTTCATGAAAGTGAAAGAAGAAGTGAAAAAGGTGGCTTGAAACTCAATATTCATAAAACTAAGATCATGGCATCTGGTCCCATCACTTCATGGCAAATAGATGGAGAAACAATGGAAACAGTGAGAGACTTTATTTATTTATTTATTTTTGAGTTCCAAAAACACTGCAGATGGTGACTGCAGCCATGAAATTAAAAGATGCTTGCTCCTTGGAAGAAAAGTTATGACCAACCTAGATAGCATATTAAAAAGCAGAGACATTACTTTGCCAACAAAGATATATCTAGTCAAAGCTATGGCTTTTCCAGTAGTCATGTATGGATGTGAGAGTTGGGCTATAAAGAAAGCTGAGTGCTGAAGAATTTATGCTTTTGAACTGTGGTGTTGGAGAAGACACTTGAGAGTCCCTTGGACTGCAAGGAGATCCAACCAGTCCATCCCAAAGGAGATCAGTCCTGGGTGTTCATTGGAAGGACTGATGTTGAAGCTGAAACCCCAATACTTTGGCCACCTAATGGGAAGAACTGACTCATTTGAAAAGACCCTGATGCTGGGAAATATTGAAGGCGGGAGGAGAAGGGGACCACAGAAGATGAGATGATTGGATGGCATCACCGACTCAATGGACATGAGTTTGAGTAAAGTCTGGGAGTTGGTGATGGACAGGGAAGCCTAGCATGCTGCAATCCATGGGGTCTCAAAGAATTGGACATGACTAAGGAACTGAACTGAACTGAACGTTCTTCCTGTCAACAGTTGTTGAGCAGTGAATTGTAATTTCAGCATTCTCACAGGAGAAGAGGATTGCAAGTCCTTCTACTCTGCCATCTTCCTTTGCCACACTCATAAAACTGTTGTTTGCAGGAGCCCACGATCCTTCATGTTGCCCTCCACGGGCCGTGAGTCATATATGTGTATACACACATGCTTATTTATAGTCTTAAATCAGTGGAACTTGGAAGAAAAATAGGAGAAGTAATCAGTTGGAAGTAAGACATTTTTTTTTAAAAGAAAAAAAAAAACAGATTTTGCTAAGTTGTCCTTTTTTCTATAACTTATTGTTTTTTATTTTTTTGTTCTGTAATCTTTTAGAGGTTTAATATGGCGGTTTGTTCAAAACTAGCATAAATCTATAATAGACGTGTCAGGAAATATACCTGTAATGGTACAATTTCTGAGCTGACCGTGGTGGCTCACACAGTAAATAGTCTGCTTCCTATGCAGAAGACCCAGGTTCGATCCCTGGGTCGGAAGATCTCCTGCAAATGGAAATGGCAACCCACTCCAGTATTCTTACCTGGAACATCCTATGGACAGTGGAGTGTGGTGAACCCTAGTCCATGGGGTTTCAAAGAGTTGGACATGACTGAGCAATTAACATGTCATCATATCATGGATACAATTTCTACCAGGGAAAAAGCAAACCAACAAAAGCAAAGACACAAAAAACTAACTGATCAGCTGCTCTGAAATGTGGTTATACTACAGAAGGTCAAAAGCATTCCCTCTCTCTTTCCCCCCCCTTTTTTTTTTTTGGTGAGGGCTTGAACAATTTTATTTTGTAGATGCAAATACTTTAAAATATTAATACCTTCTTATGAAAAGTTTTCATACCATCTATTGATTATGTAACTTTTTGGACTGGTTTCCTTCTTCTTAGCTCAATCTTGGCCTGCTCTTTGCCTGCAGTGAGTTTATTAGAAAGCAGTAATTTCTGGACAGCTACAGGAATACATGAGACTTGTCTTTCTTTGGCTTCTATCTTTGTAACTATCAAGGCCTGATATTTGGTGCATCTAACCAATTATCAAGACTCTCAGACTGTCATCATTAATGTTCACAACAATGACTTTCTCTGTTTTCTTGATTAAAACAAAATAAAGCAGCCGTAGAACCACAGTCTCAGATGAGTAAAAGAATGAAAGGAACTACCTAGTAATTTAAAGGGACAATTAAGTCTTGTTCAAGATCACTGGTTTCTCTGATGGACTGCTCATTTTGCCTTTATTGAATGTACCCTGTGTGTGAATGTGACTTCATTGCTGTGAGTAACTGCGTTCTCTTCTGCTGAAATGTTAATGGATAAGGTAGAACCTCTAAAAATCAAGCCTGGTTTACAAGCTCTGTGCTATCTCATTAGCAACAACAATATGGCGACATTTACACTATACCAGTTGCTGCACAATCCACAGAACAAGAGAATTCTGGTTAACTTTGATTTTCATCTAAGGCCAGAAAGCTGAGGAAAATGCGAGATAAGCAGTCTCGTATTTCTAAAGAGACATATGAGGTACACTCTCCTAGGACTTGTTGGCACTGGCCACGTCTGGTCATCATCCCCTTAAGTGCCATTCAGTGTGGAACATTCTTTGATGTGTTGAAATTTGTAGAATTAAACATTGTCAGGGCTTCCCTGGTGGCTCAAATGGTAAAGAATCCACCTGCAATGCAGGAGACCTGGGTTCCATCCCTAGGGTTGGGAAGATCCCCTGGAGGAGGGCATGGCAACCCACTCCCGTATTCTTGCCTGGAGAATCCTCATGGATGGAGGAACCTGGCAAGCTGCAGTCCATTGGGTCGCAAAGAGTTGGACATGACTGAGTGACTAAGCCCACAGACGTTGTCATCGCATTTTCTTTCCCCTACAAGTCAAGTTATGGAGACACTAGGAAAACAACTTGAACAGAGTGTGTTTGTGATTTGTGTGTGTGTGTGTGTTTTACTGAACTGCTTGCACAACTGGAAAACAGGCATCTTCTCCTGACTGAAGTTGTCAGGAGGTGCCCACTGTAAGGTCAGGGACTAGAGAAGGCGAGGTTCGGAGAAAGAATGAGACCGATACTCTACGGGATCAGATCACCTTTAATGAGGCAAGAAGGGGCAGCAGTCAGACCAGCGAGCTGCGGCGCTAAGTCCAGAAGAGAGTAGGTATATATAGAAAACATATACGCGGAAATACATTGTGTTGAGGGGGTCCATTTTTCCTCAAGATTATTTTGATTAGTTAGCTTCTAACAACTTGGGCAAGGAATTCCTGAGACTTGGCGGAGACTGGGACCAGCTGGGAGCTGAATATCGTCAATCTTCATGTCCATTCCTTTCTTTGGGGCAGAATTCTTTATTCTCTGTAGAATGCTGGGAAAGACCCAGAGGGGAGTTTTCACTCTAGGCCATCTTGAGCTGCGTAGCTTTCCTTCACCCACAACCCAGCAGGAGAAAAGGGAAGTCAGTTGTGGTGAGCTCTGTTTCCACCTTGGGGAAGAGCAAGGCTGTGAGTTGCACTTGTGAAGAAAAAGCAGGGCTGAAGACACCTGCAGAAGCCTGCCCCCGAGGTGCTGACTTCCGAGGCTACAGCCGCAGAAGATGCTTGGGTGGAGCAGAGCTGGGAGCTGGCGCGGAGCGGAGCTGGGAGCTGGGGCAGAAGGCCAGCCAGACCCCGCTGTGCCTGCTTTAGGAGGGGATCTAGACTGGAGGTTCCTCGGGTGGAAAGGCCTCAGAAGAACCCACAGAGCTGTCCCCACAAAATGCACACGTGGACGCCTTCTGCAACTGTGGATTCTAAAGAGCACAGGTTGAGGAAAAGAGCCTCTGTCTCTTTACTTGAAATCCATCCTCTCTACCCTCGAGAAGCCCTAAGTCCTGGGGGTGGGGGTGGGGGTGGGGGCGGAGGGCTGGGCAGACCCAATAGAATAAAAAACAGATGACAAGACAGTTCCATTGCCTCTTACCCATTTGTGGCCTCAGGCCCACTCTAGGAGGAGGGAAGAAACTTGAAATGGAATATTAGTTTAATATCTTGATTTAGATCTTACTTCTTTGCCTGTGTATGTGTCGCCTTTATTGTTATTGTTACTGTTTTTAATATCTGAAAAGAAAGCTTTTAAAATATTTTAAGGTGCCTTCAGGACTTGAGGGTTGACCCAAGTTGCTATCTAGGATAGAAAATATATCTGATAGAGTGTGTTTGAAAGTGGAGGATGGGAAAAAAATAAAGCTATTTCCTCTTTTTCCTTCCTATTCCAATAGTTCAGCTTGTTCAGTAAACCAATTCTAGGCATTGAACTTCACTTACACCAGTCAGCTCTCATTTCAACAGGTATCTCTTTGTTAATGGTCTCTTGCATTCTGTTCAGGTCCTGATTCATTTGGGTCTATGTGACTACAAAAGAACAAGACTCCCCTTGGCAGAAATGTCATTTACCTCCCAAGGAGGGCAAGCTCCAGAGAATCTCAATAGTTCATTCTTCTCCCTTCTAGATGGTAAAATGTTGTCAGTGGATGCTACATTCTGGGTTGGTGTTTATTGTATCTGGCATTGGATTAGAATGAAAGTAAAAGAAAATGAAAACCAAAATCTGAAAGCGTGACAGAACACCACTGTGACTGTCTTATACTCCCTCCTTGTAAATGATGGATTGCTTTTTCCTGGCTATTTAATCAGGTCTTCAAATAATGCTCCCAATTCCTCAGAGATGCAGTGTTGGCCGCGTGCACAGATGGTGGAGAGGCTAGCTATAAATATAAACTCAACAATGAAGCTGACCATAGCGGAAGAACAGAGCCCTCTCTCTTGAAGTTCCAACAATAAACGGTCACCATATATTTTGAAGCACATCGTGGACCTGCATTGACCAGCTGTTCGGCTTTGGTCTGTCCACATGCTTGCGGCTTGGAGATTCTCTGGGCAACCATAACAATCTGCTTCTCACTGAAGCGCACACAATGGCCTGTTCAAGAGGGCGCCCATGGTCGGTGGATATTTACATAAGCCTAATGAAGTTTCAACCTAGTCTTTTGTACAGAGGTTAGCTATTCCCTCTTTCACAATTAGTGACTTAGGAAACATCACCTACTAAATTAAATGGAGTTAATAATTTGTTTTTTCTCTCCAGAAAGTAAGTTTTGGAAAACTACTGAAATGTGTGCACTGTAACATGTGAAATATATGCCTGATTTCCTCTAGATAAAAATCAAGAAGATCAATAGCATTTAAAAAAACAGTCATTATACTAGAGGAAGTGCTATCAGGAATGTTATATATCTGACACTATGACGCTGTACACACATTTCCAGACTGCTGACCATCTCTATATACCTAACACAACCATGAGCGCACCCTCAGACAAAGATCTGCACACTTAAGAAGACTTTCCATATGCATGAGAAATACTTAGGTGTGTTATGTAACTGGTGGTAAATTCAGGTTAAAATACTCCAGCTGATTTGTATCACTTGCATTGCCTAGCCATCTCTTCTAAGAGCTAAGGAAATGTTTTCTTGCTGTTATTTTGGTTTTAGTTTCTTGTTGTTTTAGTTTTATTTACTTATTACCTGGTGAGAGACATTAGTTAAGTCCTGTTTCCAAATGAAGATTGACTGCAGCTCTTCAAACCTACTACTCACTGAACAGCCCAGCCAAAAAGTGTCAAGAATCAATGTGTTAGGTGTCATAAGAATAAGATACTTCAGTAGTCAGATTTGCAAACAGGTACACAACATTTTAGGATCTGGTTGACATAGCAGGTGCTGATGAGTTAGTTACCCCTCAGTCATCATCCAGTGAAATGGAGTATGGATAGAAAGTGAAAGTCACTTAGTCCTGTCCAACTCTTTGGGACCCATGGACTATGTAGTCCACAGGATTCTCCAGGCCAGAATACCAGAGTGGGTAACCTTTCCCTTCACCAGGGGATCTTCCCAACCAGGGATCAAACCCAAGTCTCCTGCACTGCAGACGGATTCTTTACCAGCTGAGCCATGAGGGAATCCTAAGAATGATGGATTGTAAGTAGTAGTTAAATTAAGACTGTTTGGTTGCTGGACAGAGAAGTAAGCTTATTTTCTGGTGCTGGTGAGGCAGTATGGGAGCTTAGAGAGGAAGGCAGGAACAAAGATAAGATATATATAAAATATCAGTTATCTTGGAGTTAGTGTTCTTGGTTCTAATTGCTAGGTAGCATTATGTTGAGTTTTAAGCTAGTGAAAAAGCTGGATTAAAACTCAGCATTCAAAAAATGAAGATTGTGTCATCCAGTCCCATCACTTCATGGCAAATAGTTGGGGAAACAATGGAAACAATGACAGACTTTATTTTCTTGGGGTCCAAAATCACTGCAGATAGTGATTGCATCCATGAAATTAAAAGATTCTTGCTCCTTGGAAGAAAATCTGTCACAAACCTAGACAGCATTTTAAAAACAGAGACATTACATTGTCAACAAAAGTCCTTATGGTCAAAGCTATGGTTTGTCCAGTAGTCATGTATGGATGTGAGAGTTGTACTATAAAGAAGGCTGAGAGCCAAAGAATTGACGCTTTTGAACTGTTGGTACTGGAGAAGACTCTTCAGAGTCCCTTGGACTGCAAGGAGATCAAACCAGTGAATCTGAAAGGAAATCAATCCTCAATGTTCATTAGAAGGTCTGATGCTGAAGCTGAAGCTCCAGTACTTTGGCCACCTGATGCGAAGAGCTGACTCATTTGAAAAGACCCTGATGCTGGGAAAGATTGAAAGCAGGAGGAGAAGGGGATAACAGAGGACGAGATGGTTGGATGGCATCACCAACTCAATAGGCATGAGTTTGAGCAAGCTCTGGGAGATAGTGAAGGACAAGGAAGCCTGGTGTGCTGTAGCCCATGGAATCGCAAAGAGTCAGACATGACTGAGCACCTGAACAACAACATTGTGTTTCCTGGCCATGGTCTGCAATGAAAATAATTAGAGATACTTAACTGCTGGGTAGAGAAGATGAGAGTCAGAGAAGTGGGAATACAGCTGTAATCAAGATAGATATAGTCTGGAATATTTTAAATTTAATGACAGAAATGAATGAATATATAACAAAGTTGCCATGGAGAGTAATAACGTATTCTCTATATTCTACTAGGCACAAAAAGGTAATATGTTCACAACTGAATAAATGCTATTCTAAATATTTCCTAAAGGTAGATTTAGCTTGGGCAAGGTACCAATTCATGCCTTCCAAAGAAGAAATGTATATGAGATATGTATCCTGTATTTGTCTCATATCCCAAACACATTTGTTGATATTGAATATGTTCTAATGCTGTTTTTTTTGTTTTTCCTCCAAGATTGGCAACATGGTAGTTTTCTACCGTTGCTGGGGAAATATATTGGTTAAGCATTTAGAAAAAAAAAAATGTGAGCTACTTTCAATTCCTTGTCATCCCCTGGAAAAGCTTACTGATTATAAATGATGTCAAATTTTAAACACTGCATTAAGGAGGCAGATCACATCTTAGCAAAAGTGTTAGGTCTGGTCATGAACATCGAGGCATAAAATCAGAAGTCCTTTTGATGCCGAAAGCTTGGTCTCTGTGCCCCTGTGCTGAATCAAATCCTGGAGACAGAGTTCTGGGTGAGGTGGAAAAGAAGAGCTTTATGACTTTGCTGGGCAGAGGGGGAAAACAGCAGGTTTTGTGCTCCTCAAAAACCATGCTGCTAGGTGGGAAGATTTGGTAAGGAGTTTCATAGCAATAGTTCAAGGCTAGTGTTGCTGATAAGATTAGGGTGTGTGCAGTGCCTGCATTTTGATCTGTTTTCAAGTAATCTTTTGATGAGCTTCTCCAGTTCCTTTAATCAGGCTTCAGGTTGTCTTCTCTGTAGGAGGAATGCTTTCAGTTCAGTTCAGTCACTCAGTTGTGTCTGACTCTTTGTGACCCCACGAATCGCAGCACGCCAGGCCTCCCTGTCCATCACCAAGTCCCAGAGTTTACTCAAACCCATGTCCATTGAGTCGGTGATGCCATCCAAGCATCTCATCCTCTGTCATCCCCTTCCCCTCCTGCCCTCAATCTTTCCCAGCATCAGGGTCTTTTCAAAAGAGTCAGTTCTTCGCATCAAATGGCCAAAGCAATGCTCACATCTTCCATTTGTTGGGTTTTTCTTCCATACAGAGCTTAAAGACGTTGTTACATGAATCCCCTGAGGCAGAAGCATGATCCTGCCCCAAGGCTGTGCCATTGTTTCTGGGCTGTTCCTCTCTCGGCCCTGCTTTCCCTCCCTTTGCTGACCAGCACCTGTTCAAATCTGCCCTTTGGAACTCAGGGAGTATCACACAGGCTGGACTCTGTTCCCTACAAGAAATGGGAGACGTAGAAAGGCCTCCATGCCCAGGAGCCCCACAGAGTCCTGCTGGAGTTTAGTTTGGATCTATTTTTGTGACTTTTCACTATCAACATGAGAAGAAGACTTTGTTATTGTTCAGGCAAGTCCAACTCTTTCTGACACCATAGACTGCAGCATGCCAGGCTTCCTGGTCCTTCACTATCTCCCAGAGTTTGATCAAACTCATGTCCATTGAGTCAATGATGCCGTCCATCTATCTCATTCTCTGTCGCCTGCTTTTCCTGCCTTCAGTCTTTCCCAGCATCAGGATCTTTTCCAATGTGTTGGAATTTCCCATCAGGTGGCCAGAGTATCGGAGCTTTAGCTTCAGTATCAGTCCTTCCAATGAATGTTCAGGATTGATTTCCTTTAAATTGACTGGTTTGATCTCCTTGCTGTCCAAGGACTCTCAAGAGTCTTCTCTAGCACCACAATTCAAAAGCATCAATTCTTCAACACCCAGCTTTCTCTATGGTCCAGTTTTCACATACATACGTGACTACTGGAAAAACCGTAGCTTTAACTCTATGGACCTTTGTTGGCATAGTGATGTCTCTGCTTTTTAATATGCTGCCTATGTTTGTCAGAGCTTTTTTCCTAAGGAGCAAGTGTCTTTTAATTTTGTGGCTGCAGTCACCATCTGTAGTGATTTTGGAGCCCAAGAAAATAAAATCTTTCACTGCTTCCACATTTTCCCCAAATAGTTGCCATGAAGTGATGGAACCAGATGAAAACCTTGAAATCCCAAATATCCAGAGGAATATGTGGGCACATACTCATATAGTTGTATATTAACTACTGCTTGTTAAAGTGTTTCTTACTATGTATGAACTCTTATGTAATAACTTCAGTGGGATTGTGTGAAGCAATGAAAACTTATACAATTAGTCATAACACTTTTAAGATCTTTTAGAATTTAATTTGTCAGTGTAATAGCACATAAGCAACTGTGTCAGAGAGATTATAACTAACTCTCAAATGATGTACTTTTTAGTCTGATATTAGTCACTGGTGGTCAATTAAGTTGAATTTTTATCTCTTGATATGAGAAGAGTAACTATGATTTAAATGCTCAGTAGTTGTCTATGTGGGATCAAATTATTCCTAGAGTTCTGTAAATAATTTAGAAGATCCAATTCCATGTACTAGACTAATATATTGGTGGACCAAACTAAAAATGAGTCATTAGATAGCTTCTCTCACAAAATCTGTGATGCTCATTAAAACTACAAACATTCTCTTTAGAGTTCCATCATTGAGTATAAATGAATAAAAGTGCAGCTTAATATTTTTGAAACTTATTTCCAGCAATGATTATAGCTCATAAGCTTTCCACAGATATTTTCCCTTATAAACCTTAGTAATTAACTGTACCTGTTAGGATACAGAAGCAATTTTTTCAGGAAGGTTATTAATGTCAATGTATATGGCTATGAATTCAGTCTGCTAAAGAAGCATTTTGCTTGCTAAGGTAAAGATAAAAGTAAGAGGAAGATAGTCTTTGCTGTTTTATTTTCTGCTGCAAAGTCATCTTTCCCTTAGAGAAATGTTGACACTCAAACTAGCACTTTCCCTGAGGGGTTCAATGATAGCCCAAGTTTGGCATCAATCATTTGATCTTTTACCATGTAACATTCACTTAGTCTCTGAGATGTGGACACATTTCATGTCCACATCCTTCTCTAGTTTATCTACAGCGATTTAAAATATATTGAAATATATAATATAGTGAGCAGAATCTTAGGTAATATTGCCTAACCTTTCCAAATCTCCATTCCTTCAGCTTTAAAATATGGTAGATAATTGTCTCAAAGATTTAGTGCAATAAATGTATATCAGAGGGATTTGCAGGCTGCAAATTGCTACACAAATATTAGCTATTATGCAGTGTTCTGTTGGTTTATTTAGTCTCAAGACAAATAGGAGATGTTTCTTGAGATGGATACAATAGCTATCTTCTATCATATTTTCTATCCTCCAAGAAAATAATAAATAGCCAAAGGTTTCAGGGACAGTAACCATTTGAAGTTTAGATTTTTAGCTCAGTAGACAAGGTGAAGGGAAAAGGTCTATTTCATAATGCCTGCTGGTGGAGAGGTTTGTAGCAGGGTTTACAGTATCCATTTAATGACTTGCTCATTCCAGTTTAATGTTGGCAGAGGTTTCTCAGCAAATAGAGGCTTGTCATTCACCTTGTCCTTCATTCAGCATGTGCTTCAAGTAGGAAGCTAGCTCAGTGATAATCAAGAGGATATGACTCTATGGCAGACTTTGAAATTAGAAATGAATTCTGCAGTAATATGAAGTATCCTGAGACCAGTGATAACTATAAATCCATACAATATGAAAGACTTGATAGATTCATAAATATTGATCACATCAGACTTTGGTGGTAAACACACTGAAAATTGTTATTCCATAGCTTTCTTAAGGCCTAGTGGGGAAATAGAAAAGATAGCTGATTTTTACACTGAACCCAAAGAATCTTGTTTTTGTAAATATTTCTGCCTTTTATTTATAAATCATTTGATAATAGGTGTGCCTGGACACACACACATGCACACATATCTAGATTCCTTCTGATATAGTATTATTAGAGAAGTTTTAAGTATCAATGTAATCATTAGGTATATATAATTTGGTAGCTAAAATTATATAGCTGTAGTTGTTAACTGATTATCAAAGTGATGATAACCATTGATAGAACTACTTTGAAATTATATTCATATACACAGTTTGGAGGAATAAATTGCAATCTAGTCAACAGCAAAGGCCTCAGATGATTCTACAGGAAGCTTTGAAGCTGGGTTAGCTGTCCAGGCTTCCTTCCCTGCAGAGATGGGTGTGACCTTGAGTGCAGTGCTTCTCTTTACCTGAAGGCGGTTACGGGAGATGGATGCAGTCAGGAGCAGTCAGCCACCATCACAGCTGGAGGGATGAGCACCACAGTCCATGAGAGGGAGGTGGGAGGTGGGAGATGGGACTCCTCTCTGTTCTCCACAGTCCCCCTTTGTGCCCCTCACATCTGTGGGCTTCATGTAATAAATCCTGTAAATAACTGTCCCAGGGTACATGTTGGTCTTGCTCCCTGGAAGAAAAAGGAAGGTTAATAGGGTGAACTGCAGCCCTCATCAGTACAACCACAGTTCTCAAGGCTGCAGTTCCTCCTGCATGTTATTTTTCTCACCTTCATTTAATATCTCTATGTATCTGTATGACTTGGCAGGTGAAATGACTCGAACTCCTATCCCTCTGCACGTCATAGAACTTGTGCTAGTCTATTTACCGTCAAAATTGGAGAAGACAGTACTAATAGACACTCCAGTAGATAACCTGTGTGCCAACCATATTCATCCCTGTTTCATACCCCCCACCCCTGATGATATCATTAATTATTCTTGCTTTGCCTACTGGTATTTTGGCACAGGAATCCTGCAATGACCAGGAAGCAGTGATAGCTTCAAGGTTAATGATGAAAGCATTTCTCTTCCGAGTACTAGGACATCTAAATCCACAGAGCCTAGGGTTTCAGGGATGAGAAACACTGATTCCCAAATGGGGCACTAGGAGTGATGGTAAGGAAGACCACAGCTCCTTCAGTCACTTGCATCCATTTACGCTACCTTTGAGGACAGGGTACCATATACTGCTCATACAGTTTGAGTATGCGCTGTACTCTGAAGGAAGACTCTCCTATTTTTTTTTTTTTATGGTATTGTCTTCAAACTTTCCTCATTGCTTCTCTGAAAGACTATACTTGAGCCATATCTGGTTATCAGCTTCTCAGTAGACAGTACATGATAGAATCAGGGTATCCCATGGTTGTGTATTCACACCAACACGTCTTTTGCTCTCAAGTGTGTAATTTGATCTTCTGTAATATTATGCATGATCCCATGTTTGTGGCTTGAATACTTTGGGCGCTCTCAGATAATACTGCAGGCTGACGCCTTCAGAATAAGAAGGGTTGGATATGTGTATATTTCAATCAAGGTGAATTTCTGCCCTTTCTGGAGTGGATGGAGTCCAGTGTAACAACATGCTACCAAGAGGTTAGTTGGTCTCATTCAGGAAAGGTGTTTTATTGGGCACTTTGCATCTGTCTCTTTCCTAGTAGATTGGATATATGGCAACACAGTAGCTGCTGGCAAGGAACAACAGCTTTGTTGGATTGTAGCTCATCTCGTTGGGCAATGCATCAGTGCCATCCTTGCCACGGTAACTTCTCCATTTTTGCACATTTTGTTTCACTGCAGGAGCCTGGCTGATAGCAACTGACTGGATTGTTCCATCTAATTGACTGTGTCTCTTTCATGGAGAATACAGTCTGTTGTATAGGTATTTTCATTTAGTACCAATCATGCCTGGGATAAATCTCACTGACTACAATACCACCATTGCACAAAGCTTGGTGTTTAGATGTGATGCAAAGATCTTTATAATATTAGATATTCACTCCCAGAGGCCTGTCCATATCCCGCTCCTCCTCTGTGTCCCTGACCTTCTGATCACAGTCCCTCCAGATTCCTGGCCAATCAGCCAAGCCATTTGACTTTGATCATAGTCTCTATACAGTAAGTTCCCTACATACGAACAAGTTCCTTTCTGAGAACATGTTCATTAAGTCCAATTTGTTCCTAAGTCCAGAGTTAAGTCAGTACAAAGTTAAGCCTAGGTACCAAACTAACACAGCTGACTATACAGTTGTGTACTGTAGTACCTTTATAATACTGTTCACAGGCCTTGCTTCACTCTCTCGATTATTTTCACTTTTGTCTTCACCATTACCCTATGGTGCTTCTTAGCAGTAATAGCCGCATCACTGCTGTTTTTATGCTTGCTTCCGGTCATTATGGGCTTCAAGTAAAGATACTCTGCCACTGTCCTCTGTGCAGTACCGCATAATAAAATGCACAAAAGCACAACCCCTTGTGAGGATGCACACTCACGACAATGTATAGCAGATACGTGAACCAACTTCTGTGATTGGACATGGGGATACACATGTTCATCTTTCAAAGTTTGCAACTTGAAGGTTCATATGTTCATCAAAGGAGAAGTTCCTTGAACAGCAGTTATTAAAAATATGGCATTCAGGGACACCCTGCTATTATGCCCTCTGGTCATGCTTATGCCTGATGCCAAATACAGCACTTTCATCCAGTAATGGTGCTGCCAGAGCTTTTAAGTGAATGCATCTCAGGGGACTCAGTTTATGATGAGCAGTTCTTGCCACTGGTTAGTTGATTGTCTTAAGGTTGGGCATTCTTACTCCAGTAGGGTCCAATATTTTGTCAGAATCCATTTTATAAAAGGCATGTAATTCTCTGCTGCAGATGGCATGACTTTACTGCAGAACCCTAGGGCTTTATGCTGTGCTTCCTCCATCGGGATTGGCTATCAGCCCTCCATAGAACATTGTTTCTACCACCAATCCCTCTGATGCGGCAGAGTCTACTCAGTTGTACAGCCTAAGTTGTAAGAGCCTCTTGTGTTAGAGCTGGGCCTGTTAAAATGTCAGTTTTTACTCTGGACACCCTACTCAAAGATAGTAGCTTTTCACATTACTGAATAAATAGGTCAGAACAGATTGTGCTCCCTGCAGAACCAAATACCTAAGAGGCATCCTGATTCTTGCTTAGTGTTCGGAGGTATCAGTTGTTATAATGTGTCCTTATCTATAGGGCATGTCTTGCCATGCCCCAAATCAAAGTGCCTCTAGAATCTTTACTGATGTTTTGGGCTACTTTATCTCCCTAGGGTTTGTCCGTCACCATGGGAGGGTATGTGTTTTTACCAAAACTTTCTGTATATTTGCCATTTGTTGCTCAACTTGTCCGATGAACATGATGTCATTAAAATAATGGACAAGGGGATTATGCTGCAAAACATCTGGGTGGTCCAGGTCTCTTTGGACTACAGTAAGACAAAAAATGGGAGTGTTAACAGGGGCCCTGGGACATGAATGAAATCTGTAATAATTTTTCATTCCTAGTGAATGAGAAAATTTTTTGATGATCCTTTCCTATAGGGGTAGAAGAGAATACATTACTATGGCTAAATGTGAATGGCAGCCGTTTTGATCCGTTTGTGTAAAGATATAGCGTCTGGGATAGTAAATGCAGTAGACCACCACTTAGTTTAGGTGTGTGAGTGGGTGTCCCCTGTCATCGTCTAGGTTTGCTCTGATTTTTGTAAGGAACCAGACTGGAAAATTAACTTAGA
Source organism: Odocoileus virginianus (assembly GCF_023699985.2). NCBI lineage: Eukaryota > Metazoa > Chordata > Mammalia > Artiodactyla > Cervidae > Odocoileus > Odocoileus virginianus. Next base: position 7,629,443 of record NC_069695.1, on the reverse strand, counting down.
ATATGATAGGAATTACTGTTCTTGAGATAATTAAAATTTTATTGGCATATAGTTGCTTTAAAATATTGTCTAAGCAGCAAAGTGAATCAGCCATGCATATATGTATGCGGAAGGCTGTGTGTATGTGTGTGTGCGTGTCCGTACCCCCTCTTTTTTGGATTTCTTTCTCATTTAGGTCACCACAGAGCATTGAGTAGATTTCCCTGCGCTATCCAGCAGGTTCTCATTAGTTATCTGCTTTATACATAGTTTTATATGTATTTGTATGTATCCCAATCCAGGTCTCCCAATTTGTCTCACCCTCCATACATTTGTTCTCTGCATCTTTGTTTCTATTTCTGCTCTTCACATAAGTTCATTTGTACCAGTTTTTTAGATTCTATATATATGTGTATTAATATTAGTGGGTACCATGCTGATTTGGCTTTACAATTGCATAATCACATGTTAATTGATTCTTCTCAAGAGTCTTGTGGAAGAGACACTTACTCCCCTTACTTTGTGAGTGAGGACGTTGTGGCTCAGAGAAGGTAATTAACTTCTCATGGCCATGCACACATCTAGCCAGCTGTCTGACTTCTGCACCTACTTTCTCGTGAACTCTGCCTTGATTGACTGCCCACCGACATTCTGTCCACCACATGGAGCTCGGTCAGGTAAATGGGTGATGTTTCAGATTGTTTAAATCTGTTTAGACTAGTTTTGGGATTACTGGTAGGAGAAAAGCTTGGCATTAATGAAAATTTCTGACATTCTGCCACCTAAATAATTTCTGTCCGGATCCCCACTGTGTTAGAGGTCATTACTAAGTGTGGGCCAGTTATGTATCTTAAGTCTTAAAGGGAAGCATCACATAATCCCTGCTACCCAGGGATCCATACTATAACCAAAAATAGACTTGATGCCACTAATCTTAATCATCAAATACAATTAAGACTGAGTAGTTTATCAGGGTGTTTTAATTGTTCAACATTTATTAAACACCCTGAGAATGTATGAAGACTCACCAGCAAAGGAAATGATGGTAGATATCATTCAACAAGTTTCAATTCTTTATATTTATACTCCTTAAACTCTTAAACAGCTAGTGCTGGCTGTATTTTCATTGTTGTCATTCTAACCCTATTTTTAGTACCACTTGTCACACAGAATGACAGGGCTTCTGTTGTTTTGAAAAGTTATTTCATTTATTATTTTATTTTGTTCCCAGCTTTAAGCAAGTTGCTCTAGGTTAAAAAAAAAATCAGTTAAAAACATTTTTCTTTTCACATAAAGATTCTACTCATGGATCGTGAACCTATCATGTAGTTCCATAAAAAAACAATAGTTAATAAGGCTGAGGCTAACTGAGTAATGTGTGCTCTGCATAGCTGTCTTTGTTATTTTGTGTTAACAAATATCCACCAAGGATCTCTCAATGACCTTAACTTCCTCTGACAACATTAACTAAATACATTTATTAATTTAGTTGATATATGAGTTTGATATACTGTGGAACAGGAGAAAATTCCGTTGAAATAAAAAATAACCCATCCTCAAAATTACACATGCATAATTATCAAGTAAAATCCTATAGAGAAGTTAGTTTTTCATATTTTCTGATACCGGTTTCTATTTAAATAAAGATCTACCAGATAATGAGACAAAATATTCTTTTGTTCTGAAAGGTGTTGTCTGAATGTATGTATATGAAAATGTACAAAAGCAGAATAGATTGTTTTGAATAAAGAAGAATGATTCTTTCTCTGAATGACTTTCTCCTAACAATGTAACACTTATTTGGAAGGAGAAAGAAATAAAAATACAAGTAGCCTATTTTATATCCTTCTCTTGCCTTGTCTTCTTGATCTCATAAATAGAAAAAGGCATGAGATAACAGAATTGGTGGCCCAGACCTAAGCCCTTGGATTTCATGATTTTTATGTCCAATTTCTGACATACAGACTACCTGCTTTCTTTTTATATGTGAGCCTTACTTCTCATTATTTAATATGAGCCTCTGAGTCCAATTCTGATCAGATATTTTAGGTCTTTAACACTCTTGCCTAGAAAGGATAATGTGACCTGTGGAGAAACTGAGCTGAATGAAGTGGTGAATACATTTTGCTCTTTATATTGGCAACAATAACAGCAATACAACCTCAAACCAATAGATAGTTTCTTGCACATAAATTGTTATCCTAGAATAAGTTATTCCTGTATTCTGAATGCAGATGCTAAGTGGTTCTCAAACTTCCAGTCTACTAGGGAACTTGGAAGTAGAACAAATCATTGCCATGAGTCCCAGGAGTACCTACACGCAAGATGCAGGGATAGCACAACGAAGGGTCTAAGCAACTCTTCTGTGAAACCAGAGGAACTCATCTCTGAGGATGAGACATCGAAGCTAAGATGAATGTTGAGGTCAGAATATGATTTTTGCTAAGCTGTCCAGAAGGGCAGAGAAATGGCTGGTAGAAGACCCATTACACCCAAAGCGTGGACGAATAACACAGAAGCAGACGTACATATTCAGAGAAGTGTGTGTGATTCAGTAAGATGGGAGAGATGTGCAGGGCTGGATCACAGTCTGTCTTTTAGAATAGGCAAAGAAAATTGGACTTTTTGTCTCAGCTCTGTGTGGGATATTGGGGGCTAGGATATAAAAACTAGCCTGCTCCTGTTGGTGTTTTTAAAAGATAACTCTGAAAGCAGCGTGGGTGATAGCTGGGTTAACAGTGCCAGGAGGTGATGCTAGAAATAGAAAAACTAATTAGGAACATATATGAGCCATTGGCTAGGTAAGAGAGAATAAGGTCATCCACCACAACAGTTTGAAAACAGTGAGAAATTTATTAGGAGGTCTTCAAAACATGGAGAGTAATGTGAATATGTATAGATGCATTAGGGATTGGAATGATTCCTAATATTCTTTTTTTTTGGTAGCACAATTCAAGTTTATGTCATTTGTTCTTGCAACACAAAACTTAAACACAGTAGTATTTCACATTCTGATGTACATGAACTAGCATAACATGAGAAACCCAACTGATTTAACTGCATAGACGGTAGAGTGAAAGACGAGAGAGAGAAAGCTGGGTTGATACTCACCATTAAAAAAATGAAGAGCATGGCATGCAGTCCCATCACTTGATGGCAAATAGATGGGGAAAAAAGTGCAAACAGTGACAGATTTTATTTTCTAGCACTCCAGAATCACTGCAGATGTTGACTGCAGCCAGGAAATTTAAAAGACACTTGCTCCTTGAAAGAAAAGCTATGACAAACCTAGACAGTGTATTAAAAAGCAGAGACAGCACTTTGCCAACAAAGGTCCATATAGTCAAAGCTGTGGTTTTTCCAGTAGTCATGTAAGGATGTGAGAGTTGGACCCTAAAGAAGGTTGATCACCTAAGAATTGATATTTTCAAACTGCAGTGCTGGAGAAGGCTCTTGAGAGTCCCTAGGACAAGAAGGAGGTCAAACCAGTCAGTCCTAAAGGAAATCAACTGTGAATACTCATTGGAGGGACTGATCCTGTAGCTGAAACTGAAGCTCCAATACTTTGGCCACCTGATGTGAAGAGCCAACTCATCAGAAAAGATTCCGATGCTGGAAAAGATTGAAGCCAAAAGAAGGTGGGGGGAGGGGAGGCTGGGGGGCGCGGCAGAGGATGAGATTGTTAGATGGCATCACTGGCTCCATGGACATCAATCTGAGCAAACTCCAGGAGATTGTGAAGGACAGCAGAGCCTGGCATGCAAAGAATTGGACATGACTTAGTGACTGAACGATAACAATAGTAGATGGTAGAACCGTTACTTACAAAGGGCAGAAGACCAAGAAGAGTGATTTGGTGTATTTAGACAGAAAGAACCTGAATTTTGAGTTCATTGAGGGCTCCTGTGTTTGCATTTCAAGAACCTGGTAAAAGTCCTAAAAAGGGCAGACTCTCAATTACTCATTAGAAGGCCTGATAAGCAAGCTCTTGGTTTTACTGGCTGACAGTGCTGAGTATAAACTATGCTATAGTAAAATATGAACCAAGTAGGTAAATATTTTAAAAGATCTCAAAGCATATTAGTGAAAAACGCACAACCCAAATAGGCAAAATTAATAGTCTGACTGAAAAGGAATATTCCACTGTGCATATTTGAGAGATTTGGAGCAAGAGGAAACATGAATGTGAAATATTTTGTAATATCTAGAGGGAAATAGTTATGGTCTGAACTGGTGGCAACTCAGCTCATGAAAAGAAAGATAAGTTCAAAGAATACTATGGAAGAGGAAATGGTGAGCCATTTGCATTTGCAGTGAATAAGAGATTTTGATGCTAACTGGGAATCTTATAAGTTATTGGCATTGCTGATGGTCATGAAAATCTTAAGGGAAAGTATGATTGGGGTCTTATTATGTACCCCAAACTCCTAGATAGGCTGTAAGTGAATCATTCTCCTACTGATGAGAGTCCTCCTCCTTGTTGGACATTTTTTACTCAGTTCTGAGGAATGAACTCATTGTACTGCCATTTTGGAAGCAGTTAAAGGGTTATGCATTAGCATAAGATAATCACTGAGAGCATACTGTCATGGCCAGGACCAGAATATATTGATTTGATTAGCCCTTAACTATCCAAAGGAGGGAAATGATCACTTCCTTTTCTTTTCTCTCCTGTTTGTCTCTCCTGCTGTCTGTGGCAGACACAGATTAGATCCGAGAAATAAATTAGAAGTGTTAGTTAGGACTAACCTTGGCTTTTTTCCACCTGGAAATAAAGTCCATTTAATTTACCCTGACTCTCCCTGTTAGAGTGTTTAAGTATAAACTAAAGAATTTAATATGGATTTATGTAATGAGTTCACAAATTGATTTTGCATAGTACATCTTTGCTGTAGAAAATAAACATGTGCTTACTATGGCTTGGATGCCATACTTAGCTTTGAAGTGATGAATGGATAGTCTTTAAACATGATAAGGGTTCTAATCTATGATCATTTTATTATCCCAGTATTTAAAAAGCTCAGAATCCAAAACAAAATAATGGTTAAGAAGTCCCTCTCTCCTAGAGGAAGCAGTCTCTGGAGGGTAGCAATGCTCAGAGAGACAGGATTAAACAAAAAAGACTTTCACCCCATGTCTGTGAAACCTCCCACTTTTCCCCCCTTGTTCAAGAAAGCCATAGCCACCTTATTTAAACAATAATTGTTTAGCCTGAACTGTATACAGCTCATTTGTAGAATAGAATTCCTTGCATGTTTGAAGATGAATCCAAAGTGGCGCCTCTCTTAGCCAGACTCCCTCCTTCCCTACCTTGGGTGGCCAAGTTTGATGTAATTGTTGATGGGGTGATGATGACAGTGTCAGCCAATCATTCTAGGAATGGCTACTAAGATTTGCAATGATAATATCCTTTTTTTTTTTTTTTTTAAAGTCACTCAGTCATGTCCGACTCTTTACCCAACTGTAGCCTACCAGGCTCCTCCCTCCATGGGATTCATTCTCATTTAAATTCAGGAGTATCTTCACATTACTATTCTTTCTCTTGTGACATGGAAATTTGGGGGTGGGGGTTGGGAATGGTTAAGAGGCAGGGGTCTACCTTCTTGAAATCTATACTTTTTCACAGTCTATCCCATTTCTCTAAGGCACCATAGACAGGGGAGACCAGCTATCAAGAATGGTAATTTACAGTCTAAGAGAGCTTAATCTAAAATCTGTCCTTGTCAAAGGAGGACATGTGGGTCCCCATGCAGCAGTAATGGGAATTTTATTTCAGCATACAATTCAAGGGGGGATTTCAATTGGATTCTTCAAACTACACTGTCCTTATCAATTTATGCAATGTAGAAGTCTTGTGGGTCTTTAGCCTCATTCTACTTTCAAAATAGAAAGCACTAAATGTAGTAAATAATGTAATCCACATCTGAAAATGTAAACCTCATAAACTGATTGCAAACATAGCAGTTATATAGTTATGACTGACTCTAGCTGTATTAGTAATCATTTCTCCTGGTGATTAAGATTTAACTCTCCGAAGAGACTCTTTTCCCGAACAGACTTGTCTCTCTTTCACTGTAGCCATGTTATAGTCTAAAATTACTTCCCTTAATTTTCACTTTCATATACAATAGAGTTTTGCCTACCATGGCTGTTTAAAAAAAATCATAGTTAAGGAACGTATTACTTTAGGGTAAAAATTGGATCAGGTCGACAAGTGGTTAAATACATAAAGTCCTTTTAACTATTTTTGTTCAGTAATAAATCACCGAACAGCATACTAATTAAAGGCACTATCAAAGACATTTGTATTAGTAATAATGGATATTTTGATTTAACTCTATTAGCCCTATTTGCAGGAAACCTTTAAAGATGTCTTGCCGTCCTAGATTCCAGGTGACATGTATAAAATATTTATTTTGCTTTGGAATACACATATCCTAACTCTATTTGCCCCTGTTTTCTGGCCTGGAACCTGTTCATAAGCAATATTTGGCTTCTGTGTCCTGCCTCACTGAATTTCTACTCTCTTATCCCAGGTTATCCTATTAATATTCCTGCTTTAGTGGATCCCTAAATTCTATAGCATCACCAACCCAGTGGACATGAATTTGAGCAAACTCTGGGAGACAGTGGAAGTCAGAGAGCCTGGTGTGCTGCAGTCCGTGGGGTTGCAAAGAGTCGGACACAACTTAGCAGCTGAACAGCCACCACCACAAAGTTCCGTGCCTCGCTGTCCTCTGAGTCTACTTCCCCATGTGGCATACATCCATTTTCCCCTTCATAACAGCTTTTACTAGAGACCAATTCTAAGATTAATTTTGTTGCTTTTTTATCCCGATAACCTTCTCCAAACATCGTTGATTTTAAAAAGTGCAAAAACTCATCATCATCTCTTCCTCCTCCTCCTCATCTGCATCATCATAGCATTTATTTTTCTTGGCTGTGTGTTTTAACATACTATTCTGTCCCCAGACCTCAGTTCCTTTATGTTTTCCAATTATCCCAAGTACGAGTGACAATTTTTGTGCTAGAGCTGGCATGTTAAAAAAAAAAAGCTTTCATTGGTGTATAATTGCTTTACAATGTAATTTTCTGCTGTAGAACGGAGTGAGTCTGCTGTGTGTATACATATTTTCCTGTCTCTTTCGGACTCCCTTCCCGTTTAGGTCACTATATAACACTGAGCAGTCCCCTGTGCTGTGCAGTAGGTCTTTGTTGGTTATCCACTTTAAATATAGCAGTGTGTAGCTGTTGATTAATAGCAAACATACCTTTAGAAGCAAGTAGCTATCTACATTACTTCAATAACAAAAAGAATTCTAAATACTAGCTCATGCGGCTGGTTCACACTCTTGCTTTCTGATAGTAACAGACATCTTCTCAGGGTGCCAGAGGTTGCCTCAATGCTCTGTTCTGTCCAAAGAACTATGCCAGAACTGGTGTCTTGATGGATGCTTTAAGGGAAGTGTAGTGTTTCCTGATCCTAAGAGCACCCTAACCTGTTCAACCAAGTTACTAAGAGTAGTAGTTTTTTCACAGTGTATCTAGAATATCTTAGAGTTTAAGCACACTTTAGACTAAACGGTGGTGGAGTGCTCCACGGTTAATGTACAGCCTGCCCCCTATAGATCACATGTGTACTGAGGTCATTGTGTTCACAGCAAATATGGCAGCCACATCCTAATGGAATGTCAGGAGTTGGTGCAGATTTCCAACATCAGCTGCAAATCATGAGGCACGGTTTCATTCCTCCAGGGAGTCAATGTTAGCAGGACTTGAGCCCCAACTATCTACAACATGTGAATATAAGACAGAAGGGTTCTCTCAGTGGGCTGTCTCAATTTTAAGGTGGAAAATGTAAAACAAAGCCTTCCAATAAATTTGATGTTCAATATATTTAGAACTCATAGAGCCGAGAGTCATCCAAGCAGCTTCATCTAGCTATCCATCTCTCTAAAATATTGAGAGAGTGATAACATTGAAGAGAACAGTTTTTTTTTTTTTTAAATTATTTGGCCTTTCTTTAACAGCAAGAAAAAAATCCTCTTTATTTTTTGATAGGAAGATAGATTGAAAAGTAGATAGCTAGATAGGTAAATAGATATATAGATTGCTTTAAAATTTGTTGAATTCTAAATATCATTAATAAAACTCTTTGGGACTGAAATATTTTCTGATTTCTCATTTTAGACTTTGAGGTCAGTAAGAGTGCTGTGAACTATCTTTACTGTGATTTTTTTTTTTTTAATTTTAGAGATTAAGTATAATAGCAGCTAACTATTGAATAACTTTTTCATTATTCATAAATTCATTATCCTTTTGATCAAAGAAACCTCTTCAACTTCAAAATTTAGAGAAGGTGTTAGTGTTAATGTTAATGAATAGCAGACATTTATAAACCATTTAAAACATTATTTATCATCAGAATACCTGGTGAATTTATGAAAACCTTAATATGCCCAGACAGCTGTATTTTTAACAAGCACTGCAAGTAACTCTTAAATTCAAGAAATTTTTTGAACCAATGCCCTAAGTGAATGAACTATTTAAATATCATCCTCTCTCCTCTTAATTTCTACTTCCCCCTCAGAGATGCAAATGCAAAATAATAGGTTGGTGCAAACATAATTGCGGTTTTAGACTGTGAATTTTAAATCCCAATAACTAGGCTCAGACATATCTTTATTAATCAAAATAGGAACCATTACAATCAACACATTTTTGCCAATGAAAATAAATTTGTTTATTCGTGTAGCATAAAAATCCATGCCTCTGGATACGATGAACTCTTGAAAAGCTTTTTCTGCCTCCTGCTGGTTGTGAAAGCATTTTCCCTGCATAAAGTTGTCCAGATACTTGAAAAAGTGGTAGTTGGTTGGGGAGAGGTCAGGTGAATATGGTGGATGATGCAAAACTTTGTAGACCCATTTATTCAAGTTTTGAGGCATTGGTTGTGTGATATATGGTTGGGCGTTGTCGTGGAGAAGAATCGGGCCCTTTCTGTTGATCGTCACTGGCTGCAGGCATTGCAGTTTTTGGTGCATCTCATTGATTTGCTGAGCATGCTTCTCAGATGTAATGGTTTCACCAGGATTCAGAAAGCTGCAGTGGCTCAGACGGGCAACAGACCACCAGACAGTGACCCTGACTGTTTTCTGGTGCAAGTTTGGCTTTGGGAAGTGCTTTGGAGCTTCTTTTCAGTCAGCCACTGAGCTGGTCATCGCTGGTTGTCATATACAATCCACTTTTTGTCGCAGGTCACAATCCAATGGAGAAATGGTTTGCTGCTGTTATGTAGAAGGGAAGACAACCCTTCAAAATGGCGAGTTTTTTATTTTCGGTCAGCTCATGAGGTACCCACTTACCAGTCTTTATCACCTTCCCAGTTTGCTTCAAATGCTGAATGACCGTAGAATGGTTGACGTTCAGTTCTCTGGCAACTTGTCATGTGCTTGTAAGAGGAACAGCTTTGATAATGCTCTCAGCTGGTCGCTGTCACCTTCTGATGGCTGCTCCTCATCTTCAAAGCTCTCATTTACTTTGCAAAGCTTATTGAACCACCGCTGCACCGTAGGTTCATTAGCACTACCTGGGCCAAATGCATTGTCGATGTTGCAAGTTGTCTCTGCTACTTTATGACCCTTTTTGAACTCAGATAAGAAAATTGCTCAAATTTGCCTTTTGTCTAACATTATTTCCTAGTGTAAAATAAATATAAAACAAACAGCAAGTAATGTCATTAGCAAAAAAAAAACATAAAATGAGATATGTGCATTAAAATGATGTATAACATAACCATGTTTATTTAAGAATGTATCTTGCCATCAAATGGCAAAGTTCAACAATGCAAAAGCGCAATTACTTTTGCACCAATCTAATAAATTATTAGAGGAATTAGTGATTAATCCATGGTTAGAAAATGGACAGTGTTAAGCAAATGTAGCATCATATACTTATATCATTAAAAATGTTTTCTTGTAACTTATAAACCTGATATAATATGTAAGTTTTTTACTTTATAGCAGCATTTCATTTTAGGAATAATCATCTCCTAGGTAGATATTTTGACAGAGTAAGGAAGAAACTGCATCTGTAGTTGCTTTGTGAATGTGTGAAACTCAAGATCCAACCTCTATAAAAACCTTTTATGATATTACTTGGATTGATTATATTTCACATAGATATTTTATTTTTCATTATTAGTCTACTTATCTATCTCTCTTTGAGTTAAGGAGGTTTATTTTTCTCTTATGTATCCATGCCAATGTGGGTATGCCAGGACACATCACAGAATCTGATATATCATAAATCCTGGAAATTTCCTCCTTGTTGAGGAAATGAATTTCTACTCAGTTGTGTCTAAATACACACATACACACACACACACAACATACACAAACACAATACAGGTACCTGAATCACATGAGCAGATTCAAAGATGCATTCTGTCTCCAAATTAAGCAGTTCCATTGCTATTAAGTATACATACTTCACCACTACTGTAGTGCTCTATTACATATTGGGCTTCCCTCATAGCTCAGTTGGTAAAGAATCTCCCTGCAATGCAGGAGACCTGGGTTCAGTTCCTGGGATGGGAAAATCCTCTGGAGAAGGAAATGGCCACCCACTCCAGTATTCTTGCCTGGAGAATCCCACGGACGGAGGAAGCTAGTGGGCTATAGTCCATGAGGTCACAAGAATCGGACATGACTTAGCGGCTAAACCACCATATTATACATTACTATATTACTGTTATTACTATGAATAGTAACATTAAAATAACCTTACATCAATAATGACAAAACATTTAAAAGAACCTATCACAATTGCTTGACACATTGCTCTAAATAAAACCTTAGTCTATAGTATTTGCCAACAGACATCAAAATACCATCTTCTCAGAGTCTTCTGAGAAGACTCAGCTCAATACATTGGAGCTCATGACAAAGTTTGAACTCTGACCTCAGAGAAGGAAGCTCGGGCATGTGAACAGGATAGATCAACCAAATCCCATCTGTCTGATCTTATTAAGATTCCCTCAGGATTTAGATTCTGACCTTCTATAATTATTGACAACCTGTTTAACTTATCTTTTCATCCATAGCCAAGCCTGGTCACCAAGCCTGGTCCAGCTGCCATGGCACATGTGAATGCATCACCGTTGCCAGCACAGGCTCATTGGCATTCATGCTTGAGTGTCTTTTGTGTTTTTCCCCTTGGCTGCTGGGAGTAGCCTGAACAGCACAGAAACTAAAGAGCTTCATCTATCAGGCATGACAGATTTGTATTCAGTGGTAAACGCCTGACCTTCCTCAACTCCCTCATCCGTTCCCATCATCCTCTCGCCAGATGAAAAAGTCTGCTTAACTCTCGCATCCGGGCTGTTTCCTTGGCAACAGTGACTGAGTCACTACAAGAGGATCATTAATAGGAGAATACCTTGGTAGTGGGATTCATTGCTAAAATTAAAAAAAATAATAATAGAAAATGAAAAACATCACTCATATCAATGAGCAACGCTTAAAATTGAAATGAATAATGCTCATCAGTGATGTGCTTTCCTTTTTAACCCCTTTCACTCAGATTTTCTTAAGGTATGCTAGCCCAAAAAGAGAGTATTTAAGCTTTTCTTATCTATTTGAGTTAAAGGATGATAACTGTTCACTTTGTAATAAGACTTGTGTTGTTGTAGACATTGAATGAGTTGGTGGAAGAGAATGTGTACAGAGTGTCTTGACAGGCAGAAAGAACTTTCTGATGAAATATGTACTATTTATTTTTCTCATTCCTCTTCTGAAGGTGACCTGACATTTTAAGGCACTAGACCTGGAAGATCATAGACCTGCAGGTCATGTTTTCCTCTAGGAATCTTTCACTTTTAGCCCTGATTCTGATGATCTGAAAGATTTATCAGCGTTCTTGCTTTGTATTATTTTTTTGACAACACATCATAGGATTGTCAGAAGTCTGAGAATCCCTGTGGAATTCTTAAATTTGCAGTCAAATTCATAGCATCAGCTCAAACCTAAACTCATAAATTGTTCAGTGAAACTTTGATGGAATTTTACAGAATAATTTCAGATAATTCTTGCCTCAATAAAAATGAATGCAGCTCAGAGATCCAGGATGGAGAGTTTCAGCAGAGAGATTATAGGATATTTGCATAAATATCTGTTGAGGACATCTCCAGTGGTTCCATCATTCTTTATTAGTTTTTCCTTGAACACAGAGACATTTTAAATAATTTCTAAAAATCTAACTGTTCTAATCTTATTTTCTACTTATATTTAATATCTACTGAGGTTACACAACGTATGAGTGTACTCAACTGGGTTAAATAAATAGAACAGGATAATAATAATAGTATAATAACATTTAATTAAAATTCCCCTACTCTAGAACTCTGTATAAATGAAATCTTAGGATTATTTATATTATGTATTTCTGTTATTACAAATTCTGAGGGTGCAGTTAACGTCTAAGAATCTTAATGAGGGTTGGCAGCAGAGTTTAACAAAGCTTATTTATCTGTTTTCCAATTAAAATAAAGTATAAAACGTATCTACACATGTCTAATGCCCTAATTAGAATGGACATTTTGCTTTGCAATTTGTAATAAAGGTTAAACATAAATATATTTCTATTGTCATTGTTGGTTCTCTTTTCATGAGAAGTGATTAACCATAAAATAAAGGCTGAATGAAATGAAGAGCACTCCCCACATCATGTCAAAATGTAGAGATAACTGCTCACTCATTTCCTGAAAGACACAGGATCGGATGGTCTGTGTGTCTCCCCATGGGCGTCCTTTATCCATCTCAGAGGAAGTGACTGCCTCTGTGGGTAGAATTGGTAGGGGAAAGGCTTTCAGACAGGGTTTTTAAGTTGTTCTAAGAAAATGGAATAAAACTCTATTTTGTACCGCTGCCATAACACATTACCACAAACTAAGGGGCTTAAGCCAACACAAATGTACCATCTTAACAGTTCCGAAGGTTAAAAGTTTGAAATCATTCTCCTGGCTACAGTCAAGGTGCTGGCAGGGATGATTCCTAATGGGACCTCTGAAGGAGAATCAGTTCTGTTGTCCTTTCTTAGTGTGGAGAAACTGCCTGCATTCCCTGGCCCATGGCCTCATCCTTTCATCATTTTAACCTCTTGTTTCTGTTGTCGCTTCTCCTGCAGCTGATTCTGCCCCACTGCCTCCTCTCAGAAGGATCGCAGTGGTTGCATTGACTTCACCCAGATAATCCAGGCTAAGATCATCTCAAGATTGTTAATAGATACACATCCATTAAGTCTCTTCTACCATGTAAACTGACATATTTATACTATCCAAGGATTAGAACGTGGATACTTTTATTTGGGGGACAGGGAGCCTTATTCAGCTTACCTCAAATGCAAACAATGTGGTCTTCTAAAACATAAGCGGACACTCAGCAAATACTTCTCAAGTGAATACATGAGAAGGAATGCATGGAAATGTACAAGAAATCATACCATGAAAATGCACAGGAGTTGTGGTTATATCAGAAGAAGAGCAGCTTTCAAGTGAGTCATGCAGGATAAACCTCACAATTGCCCAGTCAGATACCCAGTTGAGCATAACAGGGGCTGGAAAAAGAGTTTCATTTACAGCTATTCAGTATCTAAATTTTTACTAATATTGTTATTTTTACAGGCTTCCCAGGTGGCGCTAGTGGTAAAGATCCACCTGCCAGTGTAGGAGATGGAAGAGATATGGTTTCAATCCTCATCCCTGGGTTGGAAAGACCCCCTGGAGTAGGAAATGGCAACCCACTCCAGTATTCTTGCCTGGAAAATATCCCATGGATGTAGGAGCCTGGTGGGCTGCCACCCATGGGGTCACAAATTGTAGCACATGACTATGCAAGGAAGAATGGATTATTTTTACTTTCTTTGTTTGAACAAGGAATGGTGACTATACTTGGAAAGCCAGAAGAAAATGGGGACTAGTAGCCACCAAAACCATCTTACCCAAGTTACAATTCAGGCTTCTTTTATACTAAAACGGGAGGGGTTGTGGCCAGTTGCAAACTTTTTAGTGCTGGCCAGAGAGTGGAGGGGATGTGATAATCCAGCTGTCTTTGTGGGTCTGGTGACTATCCTCCTGTAAACCTCTGACAAGACAAATACTATTTTATCTTCCACAACTTTTTATCTCTATGTGATTGAAAAAGTGCTTATACCTTTTTAAAATTAATTTTTCTTAGGGTATAGTTGCTTCACATTGCCTTAGTTCCTACTGCACAGCAAACCAAATCAAGTGTACATATGCATATATGCACGGTGGTGAGCTGAATGTGAAGGAAGTCCAAAAAGGAGGGGATATTATGTATATAAATGTTTTTACTTTAAAAGCCTTAATAGTTACATTATTTTCATGGTTAGCCCAAATTAATTATTGGAGTTTAGAGTCTTACAGTGGGTTCCGGATCCTCTTAAACTTTTTTTCCAGAAAATATCAATAGGAAGAGAAGGGGGCAGGACAGAAGGAAAGGAGAAATGAATCAGAGAACATCAGCAATTGTTTAAAAAAATCAGTGTACAGTTTATGATATGATAATTATTATTATGACCATTGTCAATGATAGCATTACCATAATTACTGTGCTAAAAATATCACAACTACTCTATAATGAAGTAAAATGTGCTAATATTTAGAGTGCTGCATTTTTACACAAAATGCATTCTCAGAAGATTTACAAAGCTAAATAATGTAGTTGGAAATACATAGCAAGAGAAAGAGAAGGGGGAAAGTGAAAAATGAAGAAGCACAATGTAAAGGTGGCTTTTTTATGGTATTTGAAATGAGCTTTTAGGGCATGATACTAAAAACTGGGTTGAAGTAAGGAAAAGCTAGTGTGCCAAGAGAGTTGTCCTACTAATTTGTCCATTCAGTAATAAATTGCTTAATAGATGTAATTTTATTGCCAAGATGATAATGATATAAGTGTGTGTGTGCATGTGTGTGTATATTTGTATATATATGTATATCTATATTTATATATCCAAGAGCTAATGCAGACAGTTTTTGGTTTAAATTTATACATATTCTATATTCAGTTTTTTCTATCATGAGTGCGTTCAGAGATATGAAGTGAGCCGCATATTGTAGATGGAAAAGTGAGCTGGTCGCTTCCCTGTCTCCCTTTTTTATTGTCTAGTCCTCATGCCCGCACTATATCCTGCTGCAACCTACAAGTTCTCTGCTCATCTTGACCAGTTATAAGGATGCTTGTTTAAAAAAGACTTAGAAGTGTCTTGGAGAAGGAAGTGGCAATCCACTGCAGTATCCTTGCCTGGAGAATTCCGTGGACAGAGGACCCTGGCAGGCCACAGTCCATGGGGTTGCAAAGAGTCGGACACGACTGAGTGACCATCACTCACTCACTCACTAAAGGTGTCTACGTAGTACATGGCCTTCCCAAGTGGCATAGTGGTGAAGAATCCGCCTGCAATGCAGGAGATGCAAGAGACCCAGGTTCAATCCCCGGGTCAGGAAGACCCCTGGAGTAGGAAATGGCAACCTACTCCAGTATCCTCACCTGGAAAATTCCATGAACGGAGGAGCCTGGCAGGCTATAGTCCATGGGGTCGCAAAGAGTCGGACATGACTGAGCGCACAAGCGTGTATGCAACCTACTACATACAAGGCATGATGTCATATTAAAAGATCTGTTTGCAAGGAGCTTAGACTTGATTGAGAGCAATAGAGAAAATAAACCAATCAATTAGACCAGATTCAAGTACATGAATTAACTTCAGTGCGTCATTAAAAGACCTCTAATATATCTAGTCTGTGTGACAATGCTGTATTAGTCTGCCTGATCTGCCATAACATAATATTACAGACTGAGCACCTTATAAACAGCATAAATGTATTTCCAATAATCCTGGAGGTTAGACGTTTAAGGTCAGAGGGCTAGCATGGTCAGGAATGGCCCTTTTCTGGGTTACATGCTCTGGTGGTACTTTCATATACGGAAGGGTGAGGGAGTCTTTTGTAAGGGTTCCACTCCCACTTATGAGGTCTCAGCCCTTCTGGCATAATCACTTCTCAAAAACCCCACCTCCTAATATCACATTGGGGCTTAGGTCTTCAACGGATGAATTTGGGGAGGATACAGACTTTCAGAGCGTATCGTTTTGATATTCAGATTGCCCCATATTTGGCCAGTATGAGGCCTTCTAGCTACTTACTGTGTCGTTTCTATATGTTACAGTTATACTGTAATCTAGATCATTTAAAAAAATACTACTTTACCACCAAGTCCCCAATAATTCAATGAATAGCGTATGAAGTCACATTGAACTGAGTTTCAGTTGTGGCATTGCTAATCCTAGCTGTACTGTTTTAGTAAGTAAAACCTGAGTCTTGATTTTCTAATCTATAGAAGGAGAATGAGGATTAATGAGAAAGCCTACATAGAGCAACTTGCTCAGGGCTAATACTATGCTACTAATAATAAGCTAATATTTATTGAGCATATATATGTGATATATATGTGTGTGTGTGTGTATATATATATATATATATATATATATATATCCATATCCTTCATTTCTCTAAAATAGATAGGAATTCAGTAACCTGTCCTTGGCCATACATCTAGCAGCTTCCTAAAGAAAGCTTTAAATCCAGGAATAGTTGCCTCAGAATCATAGCAAGGAGGTAATAAATATAAATTCTGCTATTATTAAGTATTAGTGTTATTGTAATGAACATGGACATAAATGAGCCATATCCATCTATGGCAGAGGGCCTACCTAATCTCAGTTAAAGGGTGTGGAACATGAGTTAACACTAGCTTAGGAGACTTCATCTCTTCTCCTCCCCCACGTGCCATTAAGTGTAAGAAGAGAAGAGAGGAAGAGAGGTGTCTGTGATTTATCTGAGTGTCAGGAGATACACATATTAGCTTACATTTTCAAAAATAGCAATTCTAACTAAATGGGAATGTATGGCAGTATCTTAGTTCCAAACGCCATAGCGGTCACAGAAAAGAAAAAGACAGGGGAGAAATCTTTCAGCCATTGCAGTAGGAGCAGAGAGGAGAGAATGAGGGAAACAGAGGCAGGAGGGAAGATGCAGGAAGGATGGGGGGTGAGAGGGTGGGAGAGGGACAGTGATGGCAGAGGAGAACGCACTTGTCTCAGGGGTCAATGCTCCGCGGTACCTGCACCGTCTCCTGACAGGCTTAATAAGCTAATCCTAATACTTAGCTTCCAATGAAGAGGTTGCAAATAATGGCAGGGGGGATGGGGAGTGGCGGTATTAAAATAGGGAAATGGCTACCTTCCTTTTATATCTGACATTCTGAAACATCGTCCACCCAGAGAATGTTCTCAGGATTCATTTTTGAGTGAGTGTCATTTCCTGGTGGCAGAGGAAATGTACCCATTTATTCCCAGAGCCCTGTTTGCCTTAGTTTCTTTCTACATCATGATCGTTTGGGTGGCTGCCTTCTTGTCTACCCTGACAACAGTTTAATTTTGCTTTACTGGTGAGATATAGCAGAATCAGATTAAATTGGGAACCATTATAATCTTGAAATTGTGTCAGAGAACCATCTCCTTCTAGCTAGTCAAAACAGTGGAGGCCAAGGTCGATTCTGAACACTCAGGATGGATGACATGTCTGTCCTCCCCCTGGAATTGTGTTGAAGGGCCCACAACATGTGGTTGCACTTGGCAGTGTGCTCATTCATGATGCCAAAGGAAGCTGCAGTGATGCAAAGTCAAGGAGACGAATAGCAACTGACCCAAGGTTCCAGTCGTATTAACTCTTGGGACTGAGCCATGAAGGACTGCATGGAGCAGAATGCGAGGCATTAGACAACTGCTGAATCCATAGACCTTCTTGGGATACTGGAGCAGCCATGTTAACTCAAAATCTTATTAGATCTGAAAAAAGGGGGCAAGGTGATCTTTGCATAAATAATTCTCTGGACTGCTAGTCACATACCAGCATACTGGAAACAACAAGTGCACAGAGATATTTGTTCAAAATATTTGATTTCCTGTATGGCTACTTAGCCAAGAAAACATAGAGGGCAACTCACAGTTGCCTGACTTGTTTGTTGTTCTTTGTTCCTTAGCCATCCTCCCAGGATGGGGATAAAATGTGGAGTCTTGATGCTAAGACACTGTTTTTTACTGGAGGTGAAATCAGGGTCTTGAGGATTCCCTGGGACAAGAGGGAGTGCTTCTTGACATGACCACTGGGATGTTTTCTTTAGTGCTGACATTGATTTTTCTCCTCTTGGCGTATAGAAGTCCCAGGTGCCCTGCTGACCCATTATGTGAGCCTGTAATTACTCCAAGAGCAGGGAATGAAAAGGGCATATCTCCCCTGTTTGCAGGGGATGACAGAGTCAGGGATACAGGCAGGCCATATATGAAGGCCAATCTCTCAGGAGAGCTCAGACTCCCACGCCTTGATTTGTGCCTTTTTTGCCTCAATGGAGGTCAGATTCATTATCGCTGAAGGCTGTGCAAATTGTGAAACTGGCCCGTGATTCTAAAACCACTTCATCATAAAGCCACCCACCCCCACCCCACCAATGATCTTATTGGACACTCAGACCAAAAAAAAAAAAAAAGAATGATTGTAGCTAGTCAACTTCCTTTTTTGAGAGCAATTCTATTTAGTGAGTTCTTTTGTACTTCATTAAAATATGTATCTGTATAATGTTTATGATATCTCTTAAAGTGAGCTGATTGTTCAAAAGCCATTTTTAGGGACACACTGATATTTTTAAAAGCATTTTTGAGCAGTTTGAGTGATCATCCCATGTACTAGTATTCCTTAAAGCATCTGAGATCTTGAAGATTTGGTAATTTTGTGAAACCATGTTCAAACTCTACAAGGCTCTCTATACATCCTATTAAAAGACCACTGCCTAATTTTGAAAAGTGTATGCGTGCTTCTGGCTTAATGTTCAAGCTATATTCTTGTGAATGAATGAGCTTTGCTCCCTCAGATGGCCTGCTTAGCTGATTTTTAAAGTTAATTATGGTGCAGCGAAATCTAAAGGTCAGACCATGTCTATTTTACTGGCTTGTTCAATGCCATGGGCATATGAGCCCCAGATAAATCCGTTCACTGCTGACCCAACTAATAACTTTTATGTACATGTTAACTTATTTCCTGTTCCAACTTCTTAGACTGTTTAGTCTGCTTTAGGGTATTCAGCATGGATTATTATAGTACATACCAACCCAAGGATTCCATGGAGATCCCCTTAGCCTTTCAAATCATAAACTACAAGGCTACCTTTCTGTAAAATGCTTCCAGGTCATCTACACATTCTCCAAATTGCCTGGTTTATTTTGTTTTATCCTTACTACTCAAGGAGAAAATTAAATTTCAGAGAGAATTTTGAAAGCATGTAGTGCTTGGGGCTAGTTACTTAGGGACGGTTTGCTCACAGTTCTGTAAATTATCTTTTTATTAATTTATTCATTCATTTACTCATGTATTCATTTAGTGATTTCTGAACTGAGTAATAATCTGGGCACATCATCATGCTAAATTCCGTGAAATATAGAAACCCAAGAGACGTACAGTCTGAAGTTAGTATATGACCATAACCTGAATGTGAAATCCAGACCCAGATGCAGCCAGTGAGAGAGAAACCAAACTGCACACCTCTACAGTCTGTGAGAGCCACTACTTGAGGGTGTTCAAAAGGATTCAGTAAAGAAGAGGGACCATGAGGGGATGGGAACCGCGATGTGATCTGGTTTGTTATATGTCTTCATCATTTAGGGTGGATGGGCAGTAAAGAATCTGCCTGCAATGCGAGAGAGACAGGTCTGATCCCTGCCTCCAGGGGTCAAGAAGATCCCCTGGAGAAGGAAATGACCACCCACTCCAGTATTCTTGCTGAGAAATCCCATGGACAGAGGAGCCTAGTGGGCTATGGTCCATGGGGTCGCAGAGAGTCAGGCATGACTAAGTGGCTAACACACTTTAGGGCAGATATGTTTTCTTTGAAATAATCCAAAACAGTCACACATAATTTGATAAGCGTGAAATAATCCATAAGAGTCACTCTATGAAAATTTGCAGCCAATAATTGTGATAAAGTGGTATTCTCACAGCTGATCATAAATCAGCTGTCCCCAAATCATTTCTGGTGTGCATCCACAGAGCAAAAGGATTATCTGTATTTTACGTTAGAGAGTTTGTATCTCCTACTACTCCTTGAGCAGTATTGGGAGGACAATAGGTCCTCACAAAATGCTCATTCAGGAGCTCATTTCCTTTGCCACAGTTTGAATCCAAATATTCCCAAATAGGAGAAGGTAAAGCATGTGAGTGTATTGATTTCTTTTCCTCCGTGTCAACTGGACCAATGCATGTGGGCTTAGAGAAATGATCTAGAAACAGGGCTAGGACAAAGATGATGAAAGTAAGGCTCATGCTTGGGGTGCAAAATTTAAAAGGTCTCCAGAGCAGTTAGTAATCAAGACAGTAGTGAATGCAATAATTTTTGAAATAAAAATAAATGCAACAAAATCCTTGGCCAATAAGTTAACAAAATTTACCTAAAGACAATTAATTTTGCCAATCTTTTCTCTGGCTTAAGGCTCCAATGTGGCTCAATGTGGGAGCAATCTATAAGCGCTGTAGATCAAGAATAGGCATATGTATTCTGTAACAGCCACAGATCTTTAACTCTGAGTTATATCATTTCTCAGATTTTTTTTTTTTTTGAGACATGCCTACTTGATTTTCTGGTGATCCTATAAAATAAAACATAAGTCACTGGAGCAATGTTTCTACCAACCGACATAGTGTTTGAGTGTGTGAGAAGTAGAAGTACCCTTGAAGGTCATATGGCAGTCCTGAGTTAGGAACTAATAAGTGAGTGAGATGCAGTTTGTTCTAGAACCTTCTCTTCTGTCTCCAAGTCCAGTGCTCTTGCAAAGTCTTCCTACCACCGGGGGCCCAAGTGTTTCAGAGGTAGAAGTAGATTATTTATCATTTAGAGCTCCTGTTTCTGAAATCTCCTAGGGAAGGGACTTTCTATGAAAATTCAGTTTAACCTTCTCACACAGAATGAGCACACCACATGGGAGCAGACAAAGAACAGATAAATTAATTCCCATCTGTGATTATGTAAATGCATTCTGGTTTTCATGCATGTATTTAATGGGTTAGCAATCATAATTTTAAATACTCTGCTAGGAAATGGCATCATTTGGAGATTGTAAATGAAATGGGTTAGTGTATTAACTGGCATTCTTAGAATTCCAGATCTTAGCAAAACAGAGTGGGAAGAAGCGGTCATGGAAATGTTTCACGTACGAGGGAGTTGAATTATTTTCAGCAAAGAAAGCCAGGTACATTCCTGGGATGTTGGGACTACATTCCAGGACCTGGAAGCTCCTCTTAATCAGCAACTGAAAATGTACAGGTTTTCATGCGACTCCAAGGGTCATTTGTTTTCTGAGTTTATCTATCTCTAAAGATCCTGTTCCCAGAGTTCAGAATCCACAAATAGTGTGCCTGCCTAAAGGCCCTGGCTCTGTTATGGGCCCTTCTACCCAAAAAGTATATGTGTGTTTGTTTATTTGTGTATTGTTGAATCATCAGATTTCAGACTGCACAGTAAGGTCCAACTTTAAAGAAATAAATACTCATGTTTGTGAGAAGTGGGTTATTTTGGAAAGGGCTGTGATATTCTTCATACTCTAACTTCATTAATAAAAAACGGTGCCTCCTAGAAAGTACCTTGCCTGATTCCACTCGGCCTTTCTGCTCTCCTTGCTCCTCTACATCCCGGTTTTATAAGGTGTTTCCAAGGCCCAGGAAACAGAATGCATTTTTTGCAGGTAATAGGTTATTTTCTTATCCGTCTCTGACAATTTGTATACTCACGCCCTCGCTTTCTGCCATTACTCCTGCATGAAAGAGTCATTCTAGTGTGACCAACTTTTGAATGTCCTCTTTAGTGTATTTGTGAGGGCTGCCTGAGGCATTTCGTCTGCCTGCTGTCTTTCACACCTCGGATGACCTGAGATGAGGGAGGACTCGGAGCCGCAGAGGCAGAATGGCTGCCTGAAACCCCGGCCTGGCCTTCCTCAGTTGTCATTTTTTATTTTGTTTGATGTGGCAGTTTCATGGGCATATCAGAGCCCTCAAATATCACTTAGGGGAACCTAATAAAATCCCTGACAGATCAGATTATTTTCTTTTTTTTTTTCTATTGAACTTTTTGGCAATAGGGCTTGATGGGTTAAAACTCAAAGGAAGTGTCTTATTTCCCTTTGTTGCCTAAACTGTATTCTTAGATGAGGACAGATAGCTTCTTAGCACATGTTGCCACCTGTAAATGCAGAGTGAATTGTCCCCCTCCTACTGGCCGCAGTGTGCCTGGTTCTGGCTTGCCTGCTGGACACTTGCCTGGTACTAGCATTTCATTGTCAGCAGAGGCTCTGGACACATTATTCATTCCAGGGCTGGGATGTACTTTTTACTTGCTTTAAAATCTGTTCAGTGGGTGTCGATTTGAGTGTGTGTCTGATCGGGGTTGGCCACCCAGTAGTCAAGAGGAGGTAATTATTCTAGGACTTCTAGTTAGATCTATCTCAGGATTTGCTCTCAATGTAGAAGAAAAAGTCTCCAACCTTGCCGAAAGATCAAAGATGGTGCCAAGAACAGAAGGAAACCCTAAGGCATTTGGAAGCACAACCACAGAGAACAATTTACCTGCTATGCATGTCTTGTATGATAGAAGTCTCTTTCATCTCACTTCTGCCATATTGTGTGCTCTCAAAGTGGCCCCGTTTTCCTGGCCTTTCTAAAGCAATCTTTTGTTCAATACTGGCCTCTAGTCTGGAAAAGTTTAAATGATTATCCTACAGAGAGCAGAATTGGATTCGATACCCTCTTGCACTTATCATCTTTGCGTCACACTGTAATCCAAAATGGAAACCTAGGGGGGAAAGGGAAGACCTGATTCCTAACTTCAAAGCATTTATATATAAAGTTTGTCTTTCCTTCTCAATCAGAACTTACTTAGTAGGTATTGCCAGTTGATAAAGATTAGATTAGTTAATCTGATAAAGAAATTAGACTGTTTATAGGTGACTGTGTGTGTCACTTCCCAAAATGAAAATTCATGACTTAACAGATACTTTTTGGCTCATGATGCCACACAGTTTTAGATGATGACTCATGGTCAGGTAGGTAGACGTGGAAGAAAATCATCTAGGTGAGAGTGAGGGTTATGATTTCCCTATAATTTATTTATGCCTAACATACATTTGTTAGGCTTCTCCAAGTGGCTCAGTGGTAAAGAATCTGCCTGCAGTTCAGGAGTTGGAGGAGACATGACTTCAATCCCTGGGTCAGAAGATCCCCTGGAGAAGGGCATGGCAACCCACTCCAGTGTTTTTGCCTGGAGAATCCCATGGACAGAGGAGTCTGGCGGGCTACACAAGGCTCCAAAAGTTGGACATGACTTAAGTGACTTAGCACACAATGTACAACATATGTGTAACCTATCATTTTATTTAATCTTTTATTTCTGAGTTTTGTATTTTTTTTAAATTTTTCTTGAGTTGCTTATTGATGTTAATCTTACTTTCACCTGTTACTTACTATCTGCTTGTTTTCTCTTACCATCCTCAAGTAGATAACCACTAGCAGAGTAATACATCAGAGCAGAAGTCAGCTTTCAGTGTGAAACTCAAAGTGTTTCTCAGAGATTCAGAAACTTTAAACTTATAGCCGTGGCACTTTGTATATCTGCTTTCTTTGATGACTTTTCTATAATGATATAAAGACTTACACAGAACAATGCTTGTACACAGATGTGCACACACATCCATACCCCCCCAAGCAGCCCAATGTGTTTGCACTTGACTCCCTCAGTTCAAGAAGCAAAACTTCACCCGCTGCCCACAGAGCCCCATCCTGACGTTCCTAGTTGCTTAACTCTGTGTCCCACCAAAGGAAGACACTATCTTGAAAAACTTTTCCATACTTTTCATTAAATTTATCCTTCTTCAGCATGCATCTCCAAACATCATAGTTTAGTTCTTGTTTTTAAGCTGTGTATAAGTGGAATTCCACAATAAGATGTCCTCTTATGTCTAGCCATTTCTCTGGGCATTATGTTGATAAGAGGCACCCATGTTTTTGCATAGCGTTAGCTCATTTTACTTATATTTAGTGCTCCATGGTATCAAGATACCACAATTGGCTTATTTTAGTGGCAATAAATATTTGGATTATTTCCTGTTTGTGGCTATTACTCTCTTCTGAACAAACTTGGACATGTCTGTTTGGAGTCACGAGCACATTCTTTCCTGTTGGGTGTGTGTTTAGATGTGGAATTACACGTTTTCAGCCTCAGCAGACAAGGTCAATCTGTTTGTCAAAGTGGTTGCCTCCCTTTATACTCTCACCCGCTGTTTATGACAGTTGCTATGACTCTGCATTCTTGTGAACACTTTCAGTGGTTTCCCTTCATCCTGGTTTCAATATGTGTTTCTTTGCTAACTAATGAGGGCACCCACTCTTATATTTTTGTTAACTGTTTGGGATCCTTATTCTAGATGTGACTATCCAGATGCTTTCTCCATTTTTACATTCATTGGTTGTCTTTGTGTATTGAATATATGGATCAATTTGAGAAGACAGGATAATATAATAAAGAGGATTTCAGTACTTCATAATACTCAGTTTTCAAATATTCCAGTACCTGATACAATATTTAGTATGCTGGTTTTCATAATATAGAGGACTACAGTGTCCTGACACTTTAATATTTACTAGGCCTTCTTAACATTTTCTAAATATTTTATAGTTTTCTCTGTCTTGCCCATATTGCATTGAATTTATTCTGGAGTTTTCAAGCTCACTCACTTTCTGTATCTCTCTTTATCTTCCTTCTCTCTCACTCACCCTCCCCTTCCTCCCTTTTTTATTTTCCTTCCCTCCCTCCTTCCTCCCTTCCTCTTTCTTTCATTCTTTCTTTTTCTCTCTTTCTCTCATTCTTTTTGCCTTATTTCACCAGCTGGACCTTCCAGTAGAGTTAGTTCTCAACTCAGGGAAATTTAGCCCCCACAGGAGAGATTTGACAATGTATAGACACTCTTGATTGTCACCACTGAAAGAGTATTACTAGCATCTACTTATGGAAGCCAGGTATGCTGCTAAATATCCACAATGCAAAGAACAAGCCCCCACAACAAGGAATGCCAGACCCCAGATACCAACAATGCCCAAATTGAGTAGCTCTGCGGGATAGTGTTTTATCAGAATGGCAGTGTGGAACCTCTTGCCTTGTTTCAGTAGCAAGGCAGAAGCTTTTAAGATCTAACAAATCTATGTAATGTATCTTGCAGGCTTTTAGTAAATAACTTTTATTAAATAAATGTCATTTTCTTCTATCCCTACTTTGCTGAGTGCTCTTTCATATCTGCAAAAATGTTTAAGAAAGCAAGCATTGAGATCTAGAAAGATACTATCTTTCTCCAAAGAAAATTCACATCACTTCTGCCATAAGAACCCTTTCAGCAGTTTGAAAGAACTGAACACTAAACTTCAGTATACACGTCTACATGCTTCTGGTTTATCCTTACTCACTGGCTGTAGCCTCTATATCTACATATGTATATCTGCACATCTGTATCTGCATTTTTATCTCTATCTACTTATCTGTAATCCCAAAGTAGACAAGGTTTACCAGGGTTCCCACAAAAGTCTGTTCACAGGTCTTGCATACAAGATGGACCTCTGTCCATCACGGCTGTCCATTCCAGGATCGGGGCCTCTCAGTCTCTTCACATTGAAAAGAGTTACTCTCATGCAGTAAGTTCAGTTCAGTTCAGTCGCTCAGTTGTGTCTGACTCTTTGCGACCCCATGGACTGCAGCACGCCAGGCCTCCCTGTCCATCACCAACTCCTGGAGCTTGTTCAAACTCATGTCCATTGAGTCGGTGATGCCATCCAGCCATCTCATCTTCTGTCATCTCCTCCTCCTGCCTTCAATCTTTCCCAGCATCAGGGTCTTTTCTAAGGAGTCAGTTCTCCCATCAGGTGGCCAAAGTACTAGAGTTTCAGCTTCAGCATCAGTCCTTCCACTGAATATTGAGGACTGATCTCCTCTAGGATGGACTGGTTGGATCTCCTTGCAGTCCAAGGGACTCTCAAGAGTCTTCTCCAGCACCACAGTTCTAAAGCATCAGTTCTTCGGCGCTCAGCTCATGGAGTAAAATGGACCCTAAATTTCAGGATCAGCACTTCCCTTTGCCTGTTTTTTTTTCCATTTCCCCTTAATTCTTCATTCTGTCTTTTCAGCTTTTCAGTGCCTTCAAGCAGACTTGTTTTTAAGTTGTGTGTGTGTGTGTGTTTTAATAGAGATTCTTAATGGGAAGATTGTTCTGAATTATTAAGTCCACTATAGAAAGAAGAATTCTTATTTGTGTGTGCATTTTAAAATTTATTTCTGGGTAGGACTTTAAGGAAATCAGCACTGAACATGCTGAAAAGATTTCTTCTAGGATGTAGTGCATATTCAGCTGTAAACTATTGAAACTGTTGAAATATGCTAATATTTGACACATGAAAAAAATCATTCTTATTTGAATGAAAAGTTTGAACCATTTTTTCTTTAATTACTATAATCACAATTTACATACTTAAACAGAAGAGATGTCCACCTACGCTCACCATCCCTGAATTGGGAAAAGAATAATTAAATGATTAAAAAGTAATTTTGGAATAAAGTGAGGTGACTTGTAGCTCCCTAATTTTTCAGCTGAATTGGCACAGCTTCTTCAATTGTCATGTCAGTATCATCAGTAGTCAAATATGTAGACAGATACATGAAGCCCACAATTGGCATTTTTCTCTCTTCTCTGTATGATTCAGATGCATTTAAAAATCATTCTTTAGTTTAAAAGTAGAATGGAGGTGAACTGACATCAGATGATTTAGTAATCAGCAAGTTTAAAGGCTTTGGGGCTTTCCAAGCCAGACCAGAGAAATATGACAGCATTTTTGTTTCTTTGGTCCGGGTTTTAGAGAAAGGGTAAATCTAAAGTGGCTGCCAACTGTGGGTTTGATTTCTTTATTTTTCAGGTTATGTACAGCATCTCAGAAAAACATCCACTCTGATATCTCTGCTTCTGTCATAAACAAGGATTTCATAGTCTGGGCTTATTATTAGTCTGCCTTTTTACAGTACAAAATCTTATGTAAATTGCTTTAAAAGAGGAAGAAAAACAAAATCCTCTCTTGATGTTTAGATCCTCAGTCTTAATTTTAAGCATTTATACTGACAGAATGCTCATTTTCTAGATTTTGTCTGTGAACCTCTAACTCTATTGGAATTAATTGAATAACTATATATGCAGTAAAAAACCTCTAAGGATAACAAATCTAAAAAGAAATGTGAAAATTGGAAATTCAGCAAAGTGCCAGTCACTTTAGACATTTTAGTTGTTTTGCAATTTGCAGTTTCAACTGCTGAAAATTTTCTTGACTGCTTCATTGTCTCACTAATCTACCAGGAAATAAGAGCTGTGTTAAAAGGGTGACATGGCGGGTGGGGAGGAGGAGAAAACACCCATTTCATCCTAGCCTGAATGTCTGATTGGATATTGGATATTGTTTCCACTGTTACTTTTGACCTACACAGAGTGGCTCTAGCCACACATTTAGAAGCTAGGACAGAATAACAATTTCCCTACGATAAGTAAAACCTTGGCTTACATCTAAGTGATTTTATGCCAAAAATGTTTTTTGAAATATTTTTAGAACATTAAGTAAGATACGGCTAACTCTGGAGGAAGGAAAGTAATGTGGGTTTTACACTAACAGCTCATTTGCCAATAGCAATCAACTCCTTGGCACCACATTAAAAAATGTCAATAAAAAGGAACACTTAGTGAATGCTCTCTCTCTGCTAAGTACTTTTTATTCATCCCCCCCCCCACCCCATTCAATCCTCACAACACGACCATGAGAAGAGGTTCTATTGTACAGTTGAAGAAAATGCAGTTTAAAGTAATGATGTACCTTGCCAGTTGCCCACTTTGTAAACAGGAGCATCTGAATTTAGGACCAGGTTTGGCTTCCTTCTCAGCCCCAGTGCGGCTACAGCCAGTGCTGGAGCGTGGTGTGGGGAGCGAGGAGGCTGGTGGGGGCTCACAGTGATGGAATCACACGTGTCTGAATAATGTAACAGATGTATACGAGTAATAGATAAACGGCATAACTCAGCTATCCTCAGATAAGGACAAAGAGATTGAGACGTGTTTAGTAGCATTTAGAAGGGTACCCTTGAAAGTAGGAAAAGTCAGTTTCATCTTTTTGATATTCTGCTCAACCAGTTTCCACCGTGTGCTGGGGGGCTTCCTCCACACTGACAGGCAGTTCTCACACAGCAGGAAGTGTCTGAGAATCAGCTCAATTTTTCCTCTCTCCTCCCAGAGATAGCATCAGATCCCACAGGTTGAGGGTTTAGTCCCACAAGTCTGCGCCCCCGCTACCTCGGATGCCAGTCGCAAGCCCAACTTGGTGCCTGTGCTTCTAATTGATTGGCTATAAATTAGGGGTTCCCAAGACTCGCCTCAACTTCAGGTAATTTACTAGAGCCACTTATGGGACTCTGAAGCATTTTACTTACTGATGATTACCGGTGTACTATAAAAGGGTGTGACTGAGGAATAGCCAGGTGAAAGAGATGCGCTGGACCAGGTGTGGGGAAAAAGCACAGAGCTTCTATGTTCTCTCTGGGTGTGTCACTCACGCCGGATCTCCACGTGCTCACCAACCCAAAACCCTGTCCTTCAGGTTAGTAGGGAGACTTCCTTACGCAGGCATGGCTGATTAAATCACTGATCCTTGGCGACTGAATTCAATCTCCAGCCCCTCCTCCCTCCCCAGTTGGACTGAAAGTTCCAACCCTATGATCACATGATTGACGCTCCTGGCAACCAGCCCTCATTCTTCTTCTTGTTCAGTTGCTAAGTCATGTCTGACTCTTTGTGACCCCATGGACAGCAGCACACCAGGCTTCCCTGTCCTTCACCATCTCCAGAGTTTGCTCAAACTCACGTTCATTGAGTCAGTGATGCCATCCAACTAGCTCACCCTCTGTTGACCCCTTCTCCTCCTGCCTTCAATCTTTCCCAGAATCAAGGTCTTTTCCAGAGTCAGCTCTCTGCATCAGGTGGCCAAAGTATTGGAGCTTCAGCTTTTCCAGTGAATTTTCAGGGTTGATTTTCTTTAGGACTGACTAGTTTGATCTCCTTACTGCCCAAGGGGCTGTCACTCTTAAGTGTTTCCAAATGTTCCTCATTCACCTAATGAAGAGATACCTTTATCACCCGCATCACGTAGGAAATTCCAAGGGTTTGGGGAGCTGTGAGCCAGGAACTATAGACAAAAACCAAATATGTATCTGAATGCTCAAATGTCAGTTTCTTACAAATCACAATATCACCACTTCCTGTTGTAGATTCAACCTGGCAGGATTCTTCTGTTAGAATTGAATGTTGGTCTCATTCAAAAAATCACTGGGCGGTGAAAACAGAATAAAGCAACTGAATGTGACTTACTCTGTACTACCTTGAAACTATTTTTAGCTTTTAGCATCCAGTTGTATAACTACTGTGCATATCATTTGTCATTATTACTTACAGAACTTGTCACATGTTTTCAAAATTGAAATTAGAATAGTGAATTTATTTCAGAAATCCCCTAAAAAGTGTCTTTCATTCTTACTCATGGCTGATTCATAAAATCAATAATATGCAGGTCTAGTATTTCGAGAGATTTTCTTTTAAATGAATTTCCAGGGCTTCAATGATTCAAAAAATTCCATTAAAGTATATTTTAAAAATTAAATTGAACCCACCAAATAACATATCTCTGAATACATATCTCTGAATAACATAAAAGAGAAGGTTAAAGAAGTTGATGTATATTTTATTGTATTTAAAATATTTATATGGGATGAAAATTGAGTGAGTTGGAATCTTTTATTCAGAGGCTGCTCAGTAAATAAAATACAAATATGTAAGATTCATTTTTACATGGTGAGATATAATTTATTAATTCTGTTTATTAGCCATTCAATGCTGATGAGAGGCTTAGGGTAGTTAAATGATTAACATGATAACTTATAAAGCATGTAATTCCCCTCTTTCATTTCCTTTTGGAAATCTCATAAGCTTACCTTCAAATAATGATTTTCATTAGTCTTGATCTATTTTTCCTAGCAAAACAGACCCTGTTCTTCTTTCCTCCTATTTATTTATGTATTAGTTTTTAGCAACAGTTTTATTGAGATATAATTCATGTATCATAGATTCTATGATTCTTTAATTACATGGGAGTAAAACTTGAGCTTATGTTAGTATTACACATGTTATATTTGGAAAAATTGGGAAGGTAGGTTATTTTTAGAATTTTCATAGCAAAAACCTTTATTATTTTTTTGTGTGTCAAATTCTGCATCTTTGCGGATGCTTTTCTTGTCCTAACAACAACTAATGGTAAATTTGAGGTATTAAGCTGACTTAATCTAATCAAACATCTTTTCTTTCTTAATTTTTGAAGATTGATTAGTTTTGAGTACTTTTAAGTGATGTGACAGTCACTCAGCCGTGTCCGACTCTCTGCAACCCCGTGGACTGCATAGTCCATGGGATTCTCTGGGACAGAATACCAGAGTGGGTAGCCTTTTAAGTTCACAGCAAAATTGAGAGGAAGGTACAGAGTCCCCATATACTCCCCGCTCCCCTGTTACTGACATACCCCATCAGATTTGTGCATTTGTTGGAATTCATGAACCAGTATTTGCCATCATAATTTCCCAAAGTCTGTAGTTTATATAAAGGTTCACTCTTGGCGGTGTACACTCTGTGGGTTTGTTCAAATGTATGGTGACATATGGTCGTCCTTATAGTTTCATACAAAGTGTTTTTATTGTCCTTAAATTCCTCTGTGCTCTCTTTATCCCAACAGCACAGCACTCCCAGCCCCTGGTGTGTTTGCTGGCTCACTAGTTTTGCCTTTGCCTTCTGCAGAATGTCCTATAGTTGGAATTGTATGGCATGTAGCCTTCTGAGACTGGCTTCCTTTACTTAATAATATGTATGCAAGTTTTCTACATGTTAGATCATTTGTTTTTAGCACTGAATATTATTCCATTGTCTGGATGTACTGCTGTTTGTTTATTCATTCATCTATTGAAGGACATCTTGTTTGCTTCCAAGTTTTGGCAGTTATGAATAAAGCTGCTATAAACATCATGTGCAGGTTTTGTAGGGACAGAAGTTTTCAGCTTCTCTGAGTAAATACCAAGGAGTGAGATTACTGGATTGATATGAGTGTGTTTAGTTTTTTAAGAAGCTGCCAGACTATCATCTAAAGTGGCTGTACCATTTTGCATTCCTCCTAGCAATGAATGAGAATCCCTGTTATTCACACATTTGCTGTTGTTAGTGCTTTGAATTTTGCCCTTTTTGCCAGGTGTATAGTGGTATCCCATCCTTGTTTTAAATTTGTATTTCTCTGATGACATATGATGTGAAAGGTCTTTTTGCTTATTTAATAACTGTTAATCCATTTTAAAATCAGGTTGAGTTTTAAGAGTCATTTATCATACATGTCTTTTGCAAATATTTTCATCCTATCAGTGTGTTGTCTTCTTATTCTCATGATGCTGTCTTTCACAAAGAACTTTTTTATTTTAATTAAGTATAGTTTATCATTTCTTTCATGTGTCATGCCTTTGGTGCTGTAGATAAAAAAATCATCACCATGCCCAAGATCACCTAGGTTTTCTCCTAGTGTATCTTCTAGGACTCTGATAGTTTTGCATTTTATATTTAGGTGTGTCATCCATCTGGAATTACCTTTTGTGAACGGTTTGTAAGCTCTGAATGTAGATTTATTGTTTCGCAAGTAGATGTCCATTTGAGTTGTTTCAACAACTTTTGTTGAAAAGACTGCTCCATTGTTATTGCCTTTGCGCCTTTGTTGAGTGAACATCAATTGACTTATGTTTATGTAGATCTATTTCTGGGCTCTCTGTTCTTCTGTTCTAGTGATCTGTTTGTTTATTCTTTTACCAATACCACACTACCTTGATTACTGTAGCTTTCTAGTTAATCTTGAAGTGAGGTTGCATCAGTTGTTCAGAGCCGCTGTTCTTCAATACCATGTTGCGTCTTCTGGGTCTTTTGTCTTCTCTTACTTTTAATGGGTAAAGTTTGGAGTCGTGCTGCTTCATTTCTGTCATTTTATTCTGTAATCATAACTAAATCTTGCCAGTGGTGTTTTGATTGGACCTTTACTATCAAAGAGTCACAGTCTCTCTATTGTTCTACATTTCTGAATTTTCTGAAGCTTTCTTTTTTCTCTAACTTGCAAATGGAATTTTACAACGTTTTCTTCTTTTGAAAATGAAAATTACAGACCTGAAGATATATTCACAAGTACATAGTTTGGGAAGAAAGACATAGATAGCCCTCTAAAAAGAGATACCCCATGGTCCTTTATAATTATAATTTCTGCACAGTATATTTATGTTTATTTAAAAGATGCCCTACCAAATTTTTATCTGTGTCACCAGTTGCTAGCACTTGTATTAAATCTAGGTGATGTTTTATTTCTAAATTTTACTAATTTTTAAGTGAAACCCCCTTTTTTCCTTTAATGCCTTGAAAAGATGATGTTAATTAAGCGCAGTTGTAAAAAATCCACCTGCCAATGCAGGAGATGTAGGTTTGATCCCTGGGTCAGGCAGATCCCCTGGAACAGGAAATGACAACCAGCGGGCTTCAGTATTCTTACCTGGGAGATCCCATGGACAGAGGAGCCTGGCGGCCTGCAGGCCATGCGGTCGCAAGTAGTTGGACACAACTTAGCAATAGAGCACAACAAGAGCCCAAATCAATTTTAAATAGTAGGGTTTGTTTCTGTATATATTTAACATTTAAAAGAAGAGCGACAGTCTGCCAACTGCATAATGCACTCTCCTGAGAATCAGAGCTTGCACATGCCAACAGAAGTCACAGAAAAAAGTAATTCTGTCTACAAAACAAACTCGAAAGGTGTTTTTTTTCCACCTTAGCTTCAGCATATTTTAAAGCCTAGTGTGCTATGAAGGCATGAGTTTGGATGTTGGTATATTTTAAAGCCTGGTGTGCCATGGAGGCATGAGTTTGGATGTTGGTATATTTTTAAAATGGAAGCTACAGTTTTTAAACATTCAAGCCTGTTGTGGACGGTACACACAGCATCAGTGAGGTTGTCAGAGGAACAGGGAACTCGCTTTTTGCAAGTGAGGGTGGTGGGTTATTTACATGTAGATCAGCTACACTGGGTTGAATCGCCCCAATCTGTGGGAGCTCAGGACTTCAAATCACTTTGAAAAGACCAGGCCAGGGCTATAGATTTCTGTGGGCCTTGGTTCCTTGATTACATTTATGGTTGGATTCACAAATTTATCAAAATAAAGCCAGTTCACTTATTTGGGGCCAAATGGAATACAGATGAAGAAATTTTTATACACTTGATGAAAGGAACGGGTCCAAAAGCAATTATTATTTTGAACTTTGAAAGCAAGGCCAGCGGCCATCAAGGCCAAAGCGTGAACCGTTGCATTCTCTGCCTGGCAAGCTAAGCTCTGTTTGAAATGAGCTCTTAAGGTTCTAAACGCTTACTCTACTCGGGCATTAGAATGTTCAAGTCTTTCTTTTTTAAAACAATTCTGAATATTTATTATCCAAGCAGTGATTTGGAAAAAAAATAGACTTCTAGAGAGAGGGTGAAAGCACTCATGGATTGTTGGTGGTGTTATCAAATGAGTAATTTGTTTGGAGGGCCTGGCAGAGCAAACTAATTTATTGGTTATAAAACAAATGATGCTTTTCTGAGGTATGTGAAATGCATTGAAATCCTTCCATCTTACAACAAAAAAGAGGATTAACACTAAGAAATATACTTTATAAATAACATTAACAGACAACACGTTCACAATGTACTTAACATATGTCCTCCTAGTCTTGCATATCTATGAAGTCATCTATGAATTAGTTTTGCGTGTTTTATCCGGTATATTAAAGCTGATTTTTGTGTGTGTGTGTTTGTGCTTAGTTTGGTGAGAGAGATGTGGAAGTTGATAGTAGTCTAATTAAATAAAAAGTCTAGAAATCATCTTTCTAAATTTTATTTTGAAACTGGGCCACTGAGTCTCTTTCTTAGATTTGATTCATTTGTCTGATTACTATAATTTGGCCAGTAATTGTGAGAAAGAAGCACTGTGGTGATTATATTTTTATAAGTAAGGTAACATTTGACTTACAAATTTGCATAAACTCTTTTCACATAAAAATGATAGACATTTTCTTTGATGATAGAATCAATACAGGAAAATCTCATTCCTTTAATGTATACATTTAGTTCTTTAGCATTAAAATAGTGTTAACTTGAAGTTGAAGCAAACTATTGTGTATCTGCTGAAACATCATTATGAGGATTAACATTTTTCTTTGAATTTTGGTTCTTACTGTTTTCTTATTCTGTGGTGACAGCTGATAGTTTTTGTTAAAATTTTATACTCGTATGTATTGCGAGTCTGAAGGAAATGTAGAAGAATGGACCAGAAGTGAACTCTTCACTCAAAAGGAAAAAGAAGGCATAGATGATACAGTGATGGGTCAGTTGAATCCTCATCATGGGCAAGGAGGATATCAAATAATCCTATATTCTTATGACTTGTTGCTGGTAAAATTCCAAATGGAGTCAGATTCGCAATAAATGGAATGTTTTGAGCTTAGTTACAAGGTTTTGTTTGCCCTGTTTTGTAAAATTAACTCCCTCTTAACTCGGTTAATTTTTTGATGCATATGCACAATTCCACCTATTCATTATTAAAATTTTACAAATAATCCTCAAATTATTCCTGGCTTTCAGATCAAAAATTATTAAAAATTATTTGCAACGAAGGAAGTCGCTTTATATCCTGCTCAGTATCACATAGTGCTGCTTTGTTCTTAGTAAAAAGTAATCTTTCTAAGGGTCTACTTCAATTACAATTCAAAAGTTCTCACCTTTTCTTGATTTATAATACATATAGATAACCTTTTAAGAAACAGGCCACATTTATCTCACCCATTTCCCTAATTCCTACATCTAAACCTAAAGGGCAGACCTCCTATTTAAGTTAGTTTTGAAAAAATAAAGCACCTTTCCTTTTTTGGCCAAAATAGTTTTTTTTCTCAACCACCCCATCAAGTGAACTTTTAAATAATCAAATTTGCATTGAACTATTTGTGAGATGGAAAATGATAATCAATGAAAATTCAGTAAAATGCATATATAAACCCTTCAAATGTCAAAAGAAAGTCTCTGATCTGAGCTCTGGAATACAAAACATTTTAATCTTTTTCAAGCTAGAGTACCTAACTTTCATTAAGTGTTGCTTATATGAGATAATATAATGTATTTCTAAATCAGGAGTTATTTTGACTGGGTTTCATTAATCAGAAGTTGCTTTTATAGTTTTGTCCCAAAAGTTAACTTGCAGTGTATTAAATCGCCAGTATTTGAAGAGTTTTGACCTACAAAACCAGCAGTTCCACAAAAAAAAAAAAAAAAAACCCCAGCAGTTCCATTAGGTTGAACCTAAAAGGTCCTTGAAGAATATCAACACAGGAAGATGGGACAGGAAAGAAGTTTCAGGATCAAGATCAATTTTTGCTGTTTGTTCTCTAAACTTTCTTGTGTTCCCACCTTATTTGTAGCCAGCCTTCTTGTTGCTGGTTGCTTGGAGCTCTCTGGGTGTGTAATTGATACTGCTGTTATCAAAGTTCATGATTTTTCATCTGCTGTTTGTATGCAGACAGCTATCAGAGAATAGGAGAACCTTTAGGTTTGAAGGAACCTTAATATTGAACTAGGAGTTATTCGACTTCAATTTTCAGTTAAAGTGACCCCGATAGCAGGAGTCAACAAACTTTTTATAGGCCATATAATCTTTGTTTCAGTTGCTTACTTAACTGCTATTATTGGGCAAAAGCAGCCATAGAAATCATGTAAATGATATGCTTGTGTTCCCATAAAACATTATTTATCGACATTGAAATTTGCATTTCGTATAGTTGTCCATGTCATGAATATTTATTATTATTTTAATAATACTCGTTAAATACGTAAAGATCCCTCCAATCTCACGAGTTGTACAGACAGGCAGCCAGATGGATTCGGTTCACCAGCCATCCTTTACAGCGTCTTTGACACGAGTCATCTGACATCATCGTAAGCATTCCACTTGATTGGGAGAGGACACAAGTCAGCACATCTCAAGTGCTTCATTTACACTTATAAATGCACTATAAACATATTATAAAAACTGTTTTGAATCAAAGTAAAAAAATCCCATTAATATTATTGCAGTATCATAATTATCATTAATGTTGGGCAATATTTTCCTCCAAAACATTTCCTATGTATATTTTTAGATTTCTGTGATAATCATGTATATATTTTGAATACCCTTTTTGTCATATAACACTGCCTTCTAAGTATTTTCCATAAAGTGCATAATTGTATAAGTACAAGTTTAGGTGTCTTGACTAAATACAGCTCACTTGAACAACTTCTCCATGTCATACTTGGCTTTTATCAATTTTGGACACTTGGGTTGCTTTCAGTCATTTCACTAAGATGGTCTTACCTCTGTGCATATTGTTAAATTTTCAGTGTTTAAATTAATTTCTTTGGGAAGATTTCCATAAGTCGGATTATAGAGTTGGAGTGTATGATTATTGTAACTGTTGGATTTACTAAAGGGTATGGTGCTTGTATTAACGGAAATGGTACATTAAGTCTTTTATATGTGGCAGGCAATGCGCTAAGCACTTTAACTATATTATGTCACCGAATCCTCACTATAGCTCTATGAAATAAATGTCATTGTCCCCAGATAGAAAAAAGTAGAACTATACTGATATTAACAAAGTCCAAGTTAGAATTTTGGTCTGTCTGACACCAAACCCTATATTGAGGCATTTTGTTATATCTAGTCATAACTTACAAATTTACAATGCCAGTCTGCCCAAAATGTTATTCTAAATTCTCTCTTTGAAGTGAAATCCTTCAAATCCCTTTGAAATTTATTTTAATATTAAATCTTTCATGAATCTTTCTCTAAAACCCATGTGGCAGAGTTTCTCATTCCTCTTGCACTTCCAAAGGCTTATCACAGTGCAATATTTTTAGCATCTTGAGCAAGGCACTGTTGTCTATTTATACCTTGAGTTAACCCAAGCTTTGTATAAAATCAGGGATCAATACATGTTTATGACTATAACTGTAATGAGTCATGATCTACTTTTAGAAGCTTCTCCTCATTGGCACAAATCCTTTGTCTCTGTTGCAGAAGAATGTGGTAAACCAAATGCTTTGGTCTTGTCCTTTTTTATTTTCTTTACCCTCACTTCAGGTGCTTTCCCAATCTCTCACCCTAACATTACCCTGACAATCTTATTTCTATGTGCTAAGCTTTCCTTGGGATGCATCCTGGCCCAGGCTCTTCACTAGCAGGTATCATGTGGGTTTCATCTTCAGTCTTAGAAAAGCTAGAATGAAATCAGGGCTGCTCCTGGAGAAATCAGAACCCTCAGAAGACCACAAAGAGCACAGACTTTCATTTCCAGGTTATATCTTGTTTGTTGATGTTGTCATTGTTCAGTTGCTGTTATTTCTCTTTGTAACCCCATGAACTGCAGCACGCCAGGCTTTCCTGTCCTTCACTATCTCTCGGAGTTTACTCAGACTCATGTCCACTGAGTCAGTGATGCCATCCAACCATCTCATCCTCTGTCACCTCCTTCTCCTCTTGCCTCAGTCTTTCCCAGCATCAGGGTCTTTTCCAAGAAGTTGATTCTTTGATCAGGTGGCCAAAGTGTTGGAACTTCAGCTTCAGCATTGGCCCTTCCAATGAACATTCAGGGTTGATTTCCTTTAGGATTGACTGGGTTGATCTGGTTTGCTGCTGCTGCTGCTGATCTGGTTTAAATATCCTCAAATATAAATGGCTATACTTTGAGTCAGAATTGATTTGGAAAGGTGTGGGATAGAGATATTTAATTGTTTGAGTTCTGATTCTAACAATTTGCCCTATGAAGTGTTTGATATAGCCATCACCATTGCCCTTGACCTGCTCCACTGTGGTTGTCTTATCGTCATCACTATTGTTATTATTATCATCATCATCATCATCATGTTATTGTAAACTTTATAACATCCTCCTAGGCTGAACACAAGGGCTGCATCACCATTCTGAGGGCTGCTGAGATCGAATTTTTATCTCATTTCCTACTGTATAGTTTTCTTAATTAACTCTCTCTAGCTTGCCTGGTAAATCCCATGGACAGAGGAGCCTGGTAGGCTGCAGTCCACGGGGTCACTAAGAGTCGGCCATAACTGAGCGATTTCACTTTCACTTTTCCTTTCATGCATTGGAGAAGGAAATGGCAACCCACTCCAGTGTTCTTGCCTGGAGAATCCCAGGGACGGGGGAGCCTAGTGGGCTGCCGTCTATGGGGTCGCACAGAGTCGGACACGATTGAAGCGACTTAGCAGCAGCAGCAACAGCCTGTATATCCTATACTTTTTGGATAGGGTTAAATTAGGAAAAGGAAAATCCAAATTACACCCAGACATTATGATAATTGAACTATCTAATGCTAAATGAGGACTGTTAGTAATGAAATGTCATACTAGAAAGATCCATTTGGAAATTGCATCCCAATTCACCACCTTGACATTCTTACTAAATTAAGTTTTGTCAGAAGTTTAAGCAGGATTTAACTCATAGCTCTATTCAAAAATAACTATATTCTTCAAATGGTAGAAATAACTAAATGTAAACTTCAGCAAATTAATTTTATGCAAGAATTTCTGCAGTTTCTACAAATCCTGAAATGAGAATATGTTATATCTGAAATCTTTTCATGTTCTGTCTTATGATCACATATTTGGGGAAAAAATCTTTGTATAAAGTACTATTCATCTTCCTCAGTTAGCCTTGCATAAAAACAAGCATAGATAGAATTAAAATGCACTCTAACTTTAGAGTTTAATCTTAAAAGGAGAATGCTATTTTTAATTTGTATAGGTTTTTCTTAAAAGCAACGCATCAGGCAATTTGTAATTGGATAAGACATTCTTTAGTTGAATAAAAGGCTATAGCTTCATTATTTAACACATGTAAGAATCAACTTTTGCTTAGTAACCAGAAGCTATATGTACACTAATGAGAAGGTTACATAACACAATTTAACTCTATGTTCTGCTTACCTTTGTGCTCAAAAAACCTGTTTGAATTTACAAGGACGATGTGGGGGCACCATTCTGCTAATAAGCACAGTGATGATTATGAATAATGAATATTGGAATGCTATGATAGAATGAAGCCACGAGCCGCGATATGTCTTGCTGCTAAATTATTTAAAATGCTGTCTGATAATTACAGACTTATTTTAAGTCTACATCTGTACATGTTAAAGCTGGAATATGTTTCAGTCAGTACCATTTTTTCCTTCTTGGTTGGGTGGGTGGAGGATGTTCTTGATAGAAAATGTGTTTTACAGTTAGAATATTAAAAGAGAAGTTATATTTAAATTAATAGATAGTTTTTGGGGGACAAATGTTACTCCGGGTCAGGGATTACTGAAATTTTGGAAATACATTGAAAGAAGTCTATTGTAATTAGTGGAATTGTGACTCACTTTGTTCTATGGAAAACATTAAGGAAGGAAATACATTTTGTCATTAAGGAAACAAAATCTGAATTGCATACTTAACACTTCATTAAATATGTAGATTGCTGTGAAATCTGGTGAGAAAGTTAAGGATAGTGAGATGCCATAAAGCCATCTTCCCACACACATTCATTTGTTTCATATATGATAAAGTTAGAAAAATTTAAGAAGAGCCAAAGAAAATCCAGAGTTGGTTAGACGTATAAAATGAGTGATTGGAAGCAAAAGGACTTTATGGGGAATATATCTTTTCAGAGGTAAATTAAGAACTATTTTAACACCTTTTAATACAGCATGTCAGCATACTGCATGTGAAATAATGTGGGCTGCATTTAAGAGTGAAAGTTACATTAAATGTTATAGCACATGCTGAACGAAGTCATGGGACACCACTCATTGCTTGCATTTCTTTTAGTCCAAATTCACATTTCTTCTTTTTTTTCCCAATTATTTTTGATCAAAGTAAGGTTGCGTCACAACATTGTGATGCTTTCTAAATATAGCAAAATGAATCAGCCATACATATACATGTACATACACATTTACATCCCCCCCCTCCCGGGTCACCGCAGGGTGTTAAGTAGAGTTCCCTGTGCTGGACAGTATGTTCTCGTTAGTCATCTGCTTTATACAGAGTCTCAGGAGTGTACATATGTCAGCCCAGGCTCTGAATTCCTCCGACCACCTCCTTTCCCCATTGGCGCCCAAACATTTGTTCTCTACCACTGTGTCTCTATTGCTGCTTTGCATATAAGATCATCTATACCATTTGTTTAAATTCCACATATATGCGTTAAGGTACAATATGTGTGTTCTTTTTTCCAACTTACGTCACTCTATATCACACTCTCCAGTCCATCCCCATCTCTACAAATGACCTGATTGTGTTCCTTTTGGTGGCGGAGTAATGTTTCACTGTATGTATGGGCCACACCTTCTTTCTCCGCTCCTCTGTTGAGGGACATTTAGGTCGCGCCCATGTCCTGGCTGTTGTAAATACTATTGCAGTGAACACTGGAGTGCATGTCTTTGTGAATTAGAGTTTTCTCTAGGTAGATGCCCAGTAGTGGGATTGCTGGGTCACATGGTAGCTCTGTTTTCAGTTCTTTAAGGAACTTCCATACTGTTCTCTATAGTGGCTATACCAGTTTATATTCCCACCAACACGGTAGGGAGGGTTCCCTTTCCTCCACACGCCCTCTAGCATTTATTGTTTTTAAATTTTTGATGACGGCCATTTATCAAAATGGCCAGTGTGAGGCAATATCTCATTGTAGTTTTGATTTACATTTATCTAATAATTAGTGATATTGGGCGTCTTCACCTGTATTTGCCCATCTAAATGTGTTTTTTGGAGAAATGTTTATTTTTAGGTCTTCAGGCCCCCCCCCCCCTTTTTTTGATTGGGTTGTTTATTTTTTGACAATGAGCTGCTTATATATTTTGGAGATTCATCCTTTGTCAGTTGCTTCATTTTGCAAATATTTTCTCCCATTCTGAGAGTTGTTTTTTCATCTTGTTTGTAAGGTCCGATGCTATAAAACTCTAGAGGAAAAGATAGGATACTCTTCAACATCAATCACATCAAGGTCTTTTTTGATGCTCTTTTTTGGTGCACCTCCTAGAGTAATGAAAATAAATAAATGGGACCTAATTAAGCTTAAAAGCTTTTTTTCACAGCAAAGAAAACCATGAACAAGACGAAGAGATATCCTCAGAGTGTAAGAAAATATTTGTACGCATTTTCTTCATGTTGACCATTCAGATTCGTGCGCATTCACACAGCCTCTGTCTCAGATGCATTATGTGCATATGTTTAGTGACTTTTATTTGATTTCTTGACTCTATCTCTGTTCCTCGTCTGCAGGAGTATTTACCTGCAACAATAATATTTGTAACTTTATTTTTAATTGTTCTGGAAATCAAAGCTAAGTTTTTACTTTACTGTTCTTTTCAAATATAAGACAATACAAACAGTATATAATTGAGGATCTATGATGAATTCAGCACTGTGGTTTACAGTTTTGTGCATAATATCTCTTCTGTCTCTTTTGTTCTTGCTGTTGAAATATAGTCAATTTGCAATGTTAGTTTCTGGTATAAAGCAAAGTGATTCATACACACACACACACACACACATATTCTTTGTCATATTCTTTCCATTATGGTTTATTGCAGAATATTGCATATAGTATATAGTTCCCTGTGCTATATAGTAGGACCTTCTTATATCTTAATATCACCTTAATATAAGATGTATAACTTTTTATATCTAATTGTAATTCTTTGATTTTTACAAACTTCACAGATGGAAAAAACTATGAACCAAAGATGCTAAGTAACTTCCCTTGAGAAAGTCATTCCTAGTGTCGTTTGCTTCTATAAACCTCACTCTGTGCCTGACTGTTTTTTTTTTTTTTCATTAATTTTTATTAGTTGGAGGCTAATTACTTTACAGTATTGTAGTGGGTTTTGCCATACATGACATGAATCAGCCATGGATTTACATGTGTTCCCCATCCCGATCCCCCCTCCCACCTCCCTCTCCTCCCAATCCCTCTGGGTCTTCCCAGTGCACCAGCCCTGAGCACCTGTCTCATGCATCCAACCTGGGCTGGTGATCTGTTTCACACTTCATAGTATACTTGTTTCAATGCTATTCTCTCAGAACATCCCACCCTCGCCTTCTCCCACAGAGTCCAAAATTCTGTTCTGTACATCTGTGTCTCTTTTTCTGTCTTGCATATAGGGTTATCGTTACCATCTTTCTAAATTCCATATATAT
This sequence comes from Odocoileus virginianus, assembly GCF_023699985.2. Classification (NCBI taxonomy): domain Eukaryota; kingdom Metazoa; phylum Chordata; class Mammalia; order Artiodactyla; family Cervidae; genus Odocoileus; species Odocoileus virginianus. Next base: position 7,586,848 of record NC_069695.1, on the reverse strand, counting down.
GTGTTAGTATACTGTATTGGTCTTTATCTTTCTGGCTTACTTCACTCTGTATAATGGGCTCCAGTTTCATTCATCTCATTAGAACTGATTCAAATGAATTCTTTTTAATGGCTGAGTAATATTCCATGGTGTATATGTACCACAGCTTCCTTATCCATTCGTCTGCTGATGGGTATCTAGGTTGCTTCCATGTCCTGGCTATTATAAACAGTGCTGCGATGAACACTGTGGTGTACATGTCTCTTTCAGATCTGTTTTCCTCGGTGTGTGTGCCCAGGAGTGGGATTGCTGGATCATATGGCAGTTCTGTTTCCAGCTTTTTAAGAAATCTCCACACTGTTGTCCATAGTGGCTGTACTAGTTTGCATTCCCACCAACAGTGTAAGAGGGTTCCCTTTTCTCCACACCCTCTCCAGCATTTATTGCTTGTAGACTTTTGGATAGCAGCCTTCCTGACTGGCGCGTAATGGTAGCTCATTGTGGTTTTGATTTGCATTTCTCTGATAATGAGTGATGTTGATCATCCTTTCATGTGTTTGTTAGCCATTAATGAAAAGCCATTACATTTTTATAAAATGGTTTATTGGATATTTTGATGATTCACTCAGTGCCACACACTTTGAGGGTCTACACAAAACTTGTTTTGAGAAAGAGGTTCCCTGCTAAATTACAGCAACCTTATGTTTGGAAAGTAGTTAAGTAAAGTTATTCAGTTGTTCCTTCTCTAATTGTTTCCGACCAATTGCTCCATGGCTTTTGACCAGTTGAGTGAATGATTTCAAACTTTTCCATTTTCAAGCTGACTCACATGCAAATTAAATCCCAGAGATTGTTTGTGAAACTGGTGACTGGTGGTCTGAAATGCCTTTAATTGGTCACAGTTATGACACTTAGCACTGATTTTACCATAATAGATACACGAGTAGAATTAAAAGTAGCTTTAGCTATTAAATTCTAAAGAGCCATTTTTTTTTCACTCTAGATTTATGGTGTCTGATAACAGTGTAAACAAATACATTATGACCTCTTGAAAAAATAAACCATAATTAGTGTAGGCTTATAAATAGTAACCCCATGATCACTGTTTATCTCACACTTGCATCTCTTCTTGACTGTGACAGTCATTTGAATGAGGAACACTGTGTCATTAAGATATAGATTTGTTCTGCTGGGTCCCCCTTATTTCTATAAATTCAATAGTCTAGAAAAACTTTATCTTGGAAAACATGTCGTAAACATGATTGACCATATTAGCTTTGCTTTGCCATCAGGCTATTAGACCAAACCCTTTAGCTGTCAGAATCAATTCAGGATTTAATTAAATTGCCCCATGCTCTGACCTTTAAGAGGGAATGTCACAAGACTTTTCAGGTATTAACATGATGGGTTTTTTTTTTTTTTTTTGAAGAAGGTAGAAGGAAAAGAAAAATGGTAAAAGATAGCTACTTTAAAAAAATTATATTGAAGTATAATCAATGAACAATATTGTTTATTAATTCTTTACAGCAAAGTGACTCAGTTATACATGTGTGTGTACATGTATGTGCTCTTTTTCATATTGTTTTACTAAAGTAGTTACTTTCGAAGCTCTCATGTGACTATTTTGCATGTTTTGCAGACATTAGCTGTTTCTGATCTTTCAACTTCCTGTCATTATCCTAAGTTTTATCTCCCTTTTGCGTGCACATGTTTGTTAAATGCCCCTTCTTTTTTTGGTGTTCAGTCATTTTTCTTGTGAATTCAGCAGCAATAAAAAATATTTATTACATGTCTGATATATACTAAGGCCTATGCTGGACACTGGGCCTCTCTTAAGGAGCCAATGGACATTGCAATCTGTCCTCATGGAGCTTATAATTTAGTGTGGGGTCAAATGATAATCAAGAAACACCTTACATGTATTATATCAAGATGTTACAATTACTATAAAATACAGGTGTCTATATATGTGTGTGTGTGTGTGTGTTAGTTGCTTAGTCGTGTCTGACTCTTTGCGACCCCATGGACTGTAGCCCACCAGGCCCCTCTGTCCATGGGATTCTCCAGGCAAGGACACCAGAATGGGTTGTCATTTCCTTCTCCAAAAGGAACTATAGAAAGAAAGAAAGTGAAGTCGCTCAGTCGTGTCTGACTCTTTGCGACCCCATGGACTGTAGCCCACCAGGCTCCTCTGTCCATGGAATTCTCCAGGCAAGAATACTGGAATGGATTGTCATTTCCTTCTCCAGGGGATCTTCCCAACACAGGGACTGAACCTGCATCTTCTGCATTGGCAGGTGGACTCTTTTACCTCTGAGTCACCAGGGAATCCTCAGTGTATAATATAGCAGTGTATAAATAAATTGAGGAGTTTTGGGAGCATGTTTGGAATGGGATCAGATGCAGACTTTCCTGGGGAATTAACCTTTGAGCTGAGATCTGAAAGAGGCACAGAAGGTAGTTGAGTGAAGTAGCGTAGTGATGGGTGAGGTACTGGTGATCTAGGACTGGGGAACAATTTGGACCAAGCCCTAAGAAGGCAGGAAGCAGGATCTTCCAGGACTGAAGGACAGTGAGGGATGCTGGTGGTGCGTGAGGACCACCAAGGGAGATGGAAAGATGAGCAGTAGCAGTTCTCAGAGGTCCTTGAGACTTTGGAATACGTTCTAAGTCTGAGCTCACTGGAAAAGTTTGTGTGCAGCCGTCCCTATTAGGGTCTTTCCATGTCTTCTTGGTTGATTGCTCTTGAGATAATTTAAGGAGGCAGAGTTGCAGTGCCTTTTCTTTTTAAGCAGGACTGCCCATTCTTGAGAAACCATTCTCCTTTTAAATTTTCTGACACTAAATTCATATCTACTTTTGTTGGTTTTTCTTTATTGTATTCTTTCTATTGCTTCCTTCCATTTTTCCTACCTTTAATCATCATTTTCATGTCCAATCAAGGTCTTCATCCCTCCCAACCATGACGGCACTACTCTAGTAGCATATGGCCCTTTCTTCCCGGTTTTCTTCTTGCATCCATCTCATCTTCCTGTCCTTTCTCCTTGGCTAGAATTAAGTCCTGAGTTGCCATTTTTCTCATCACTCTCTTTACTTGCTGGATGATGAAATTGTCAGTGATGCACATCAGGAATGTAGCTGATGATTGGCTCTCAGCTGAATTTCGCTTCTGGGAGATGCATGGGTACATGAGGCTTCCTGTAGCCAGATTACCTTCCCAGGATGCTGTTTTTAAGAATTTTCCTGAGAAGCCTGGTCCGTAGTTTCCATCCATGCTTTTGGTGTTTATTCTGTTGCTGTACTAACACTTTCATTTCTCTTCTGTCTGTCCTCAACCAGTTGCTTTCTATATCGTGTTTGGACATTGTTAAAGTTGGTAGATTCTTAACTTTTTAAAGTTGGTAAATTTTCTTTTATATTTTCTTGTAGCTGCCTATTTTATGTACATTCAGGGTGTGGCTATTCTCTGAGGCTTAATGACACATTAAATGCCTAGGATTTGGAAAGATATGAGAAAACGAAGAGCAGGCCACACAAGAATCAGGGGACATTAACCATGTGAAGACAGCAGGTCTCCAATCAGAGTTCTGGGTGAGATGAGGATTCAAGTTATTTGCCAGGGTCTAAGGGTAGCTAATCAATACAGTATATGATTGAGAATGGTGGCGATAAGATAATGATGAAAATGATGTGCTGCTACAGATGTCGATTCATTTCCATTTTCTTTAACTTTTAGGTTTAACTTTTCTTTTTTTTTTTTTTAAATACAGGGCTCCCCTGGTGGCTCAGACAGAAAGAGTCTGCCTACTTTTTGGGAGACCTGAGTTTGATCCCTAGGTTGGGAAGATCCAACCCAGGAGAAGGGAATGGCTCTTTACTCCAGTATTCTTGCCTAGAGAATTCCATGGTCACTAATACATGCTCAGCCTCTAGAATGCTGTCGTTAGTTGTTCAAAGTTAATAGGACAACTTAAAAGAAGCTTAACAAGTTAAAATCATAATTTGTAGTCATTTAATATTCTCTAAAAGGCTTGCCCAAGTTAAGGGTGAAAAAAATGTACATAGTCAAATACCAGTTAGCTTCATAGTCTATCAGGTTATAGTTGGGAATGACAGATACTTGTGGGTTTTCAAAATCTTTTATTCAATCTATAAATTTATTTTCTTTGGCCAGCAGACGAAATAGAAACTCCACCTGCGTTTTGAACTCTGTCCATTCTCATGCCACACTTGGAGTAACTTGCTGTGCTAGTTCTGTAAGAATGTCAGTTATTTGGGGAATCCATCTCTCTGTGGGAACCTTTGAATAGAGTGGGAGAGAAGGTCAGAGCCTGGACATTTATTCTGGGCCAATTACAGGTGCTTGAGTAATATGGTGTTCTCATCAGAATCATTTCTACTTTTAAATAATTGTTCCAAATGTATGAGACAGCCTGAAGATTTTAACTCATTTTCATCAATTACACATCCTGAAAAAAAATATATGTTTGTATATACACATGTATAATTTGGAAGTTTAAACCAGTGGTAAGCCACTCTATTTTAAGCAGTAATCCAAATTATCCAGGGAAATAATTTTTTTTGTCAACCATCTGGTACATAATAATTTGCTGAAATGCCAAAGATTTATGGATTTTATTGCAATGATACTTTCTGTGATGGTAGGAACTTTATTTCATTATGCTGTTTGCAAAATTGCACCTTTTTTTTTTTTATTGTGGAGTGTGTCTGCTCTCACTGACATTGTGATGGGTAATGAATTCATGATGACTCTCTGTCACAGAGCTGTTTAAGCCCTAAGGACACTTCAAAGCATCATCTTGGTTCTTACTCTGCCAAATACAGCTTGTATTTTCTTTGCTTGAAACGTTCTTATATTAGGCCCTCACCACGCCTGGCAGGCTACAGTCAATGGGGTCACGAGAGCTGGACATGACTTAGCGACTAAACCACCACTACCATGTCTTCCCATGCCCTGAAACTGCAGTTCTCATTTTTCCCTAGTGATCGTCTTTACTGCTACTCACTCTTCTAGGTCCTACCAATATTTACTGTGCTTAATGTTTGGCTCAAAATGGTCACAAAACAGCTCATCATCAGGGATTCTCCAGGACAAAGGCATTGCAGCGAGCAAACAAGTCGGTAGAATAATATGTCCTGCTATCACAGTCGCCTTCATTCCCAAGTCTCTGATTCTCGGAGCACCAAGCAGCGAGTCTACAACCAGGCCAATCCAATAGAGTTTGGACCACAGCCCCAAAAGGCACACACGGACACAGTGATCCTTTTGTATTATTATTGTGTAACTCGGCATGTGAGATCCAAGAGAAGAACACATATCGTGTATAACAGGGAATGGATCAATCTACTGGCAGGGAGCTTGTTCTGTAGGAAGAAGAGGCACATTGAACAAGTCCCAGCAAGTTACTGAGGGTGCCCGAGAAGAAATGCATGATGTTGTGTGAACTTAAAGAAAGGGACTTCACCTCAAGGGAGGGATGTTTTAAAGAGACTTTAGGATGAAATGCCCTGCAATCAGGTAGAAGGTCTGGGAGAGTAGGAGAGGTAGAAGCAATAATATGGATAAATCCAAAGAGACCACAGAATGTTCCAGGAACGTTCTGGACAAACTAGGGTTTCTTCATTCATAATTCTTGACTCATCTTCCTTTTAAGATCAAGGCATCTTGCTGAAGGTCATTTCCTTGGTTTTAACCTTTGGGATATTGTTTGTGCCTAGAATTGTTGAGAAAGCAATAAAACATTCCTACAAGGTCCCAACTCTCCTTAGCTAATACAAGGACTAGCTGGAGGAACAGCTTAGTTGATGATGCAACTTTTACAAGCTTAGAAATTCTTTGCTTTTATGTTGTTATTGAAAGTAGGTGACTCACTGTGGCTGGTGTTTGAGGCACTGTGTTGAGCTGTTGCTATGAGCAGTAAGTATATCTTCTTAGGCTTTAAACATAGGAAAGAACTGGGAGGAAATGCAGATATATTGGTACAGCATGCATATTCTGGGCTGCTCACTGATTCTCCTGTTGATCTTATTTGCCCAACTATTTGTTTCAGATAAATATAAAATATGTGGAGAACAAAAAGTAGCACAGACTAACATCTATTGCTGAGAACTGTTCATTTTGAAATTCGTGTTTTTTGTTGTCATTGTTTTCTTGGAATGCTGGCATCATCCAGATGCTCAGGTCAGATGAGAGCATAAGTAAGAAAGAAATTGCAATGACTTTGGAGTTGACAGGCACAATTCTGACATGTGGAAATAACTGGGAAGAAAACCAAAACATTGAAAATCACAAATAAGAGCTGAAAATGAGGATCATGCTGTCTGCTTCAGAATTATTTTATGTCCATTTTTTTTTTTTTTTTTTTTTTGGCAAATATGCCTGGCATTGATGAATTTAGGACACAAAAGATAAAAGATGACTTCTTGGAAGTCTCCCAGGAACCAAAGTCTGGCAGGTGGTGGCTCATCGCTCAGATGCTTTCAGTTCAACACATGTTAAATGGTGACAGTTTCAGCAAGGATGTTTTTAGAAGGATTCAGTAGGGTAAGAGATGCTCCCTAAAAGACTGGACTGGTTTCCAGCTGTTCATGATCATCAGGATGGAACTGGCTCGTACTGTCCCTCATACCTTTCTGGAACTGGCTTAACTTACACTTCCTACAGTTTGTTGGGTGTCCACCAGTCAACAGGGTGTAAATCTTAACAGTGTTCCTTCTATCTACAGGCACCTTATAAATCTACATTCAGTGGTTTTGAAGCTAACAAACACGGCAAGATAGAACCACTCTGATCCCTAATGTTACCAGTCCAATGTAAGGCTTTTTTGTTTTGTTTTTTAATTTGGATTGGTTGAATATTGACAGAAATAAAATTCATGACTTTATTTTTAGTTAATTTTTATTGGAGTATAGTTGCTTTGTAATGTTGTATTCATTTCTACAGTATAGCAATGGGCATCAGCTATAGATATACATAAATCCCCGTTTTTTTTCGATTTTCTTGCCATTTAGTTCACCACAGAGCACTGAGAAGAGTTCCCTGAGCTATACACCGGGGGATCACTAGTTATCCGTTTTCTCTGTCAGTCGCTCAGTGCTGTCCGACTCTTTGTGACCCCACGGACTGTAGCCCTCCAGGCTCTTCTGTCCATGGGATTCTCCAGGCTCCTCTGTCCATGGGATTCTCCAGGCTCCTCTGTCCATGGGATTCTCCAGGCTCCTCTGTCCATGGGATTCTCCAGGCTCCTCTGTCCATGGGATTCTCCAGGCAAGAATACTGGAGTGGGTTGCCATGCCCTCCTCCAGGGAATCTTCCCAACCCAGGGATCGAATGTGCGTCTCTTACATCTCCTGCATTGGCAGTTGGATTCTTTACCGCTGACACCACCTGGGAAGCCCAAGATTATGTTAGCCATGTCCTAATACTTTGCCAACAAAGGTCTGTCTAGTCAAGGCTATGGTTTTTCCAGTAGTCATGTATGGATGTGAGAGTTGGACTATGAAGAAAGCTGAGCGCCAAAGAGTTGATGCTTTTGAACTGTGGTGTTGGAGAAGACACTTGAGAGTCCCTTGGACTGCAAGGAGATCCAACCAGTCCATCCTAAAGGCGATCAGTCCTGGGTGTTCATTGGAAGGACTGATGCTGAAGATGAAACTCTAGTACTTTGGCCACCTGATGTGAAGAGCTGACTCACTTGAGAAGACCCTGATGCTGGGAAAGATTGAGGGCAGGAGGAGAAGGGGATGGCAGAGGATCAGATGGCTGGATGGCATCACCGACTTGATGGACATGAGTTTGGGTAAACTTGGAGAGTTGGTGATGGACAGGGAAGCCTGGCGTGGGCCATGGGGTCGCAAAGAGTCGGACACGACTGAGCAACTGAACTGAATTGAATGGTTATGAACTCAGCCTCTTTTCTCATTTACTTTAGTGAGGGAGATAGCTTTTGTTTTTTTAATCTGCTGTATATTGTGCTAAGTGCATAATCAACAGATTAAAAGATGTAAGCTATGTTAAAAATCAATTTATGATTTTATATAAATACATCTATTTGCCCCAATTTTTTGTAATAGTTAGCTTGCTAAAAAGAATAAGACCAATCTTGAAGAGCAGTATCACAAAGAAAATGAGTGCACAAACTCAGTTCAACTTGGCTTAAAAATGCATCTTTCCTCCCAATGTCTGGTAGTAACATCGAGACAGCTCACGTGTCTTTCTTTCCGTCCTTGCATCTGTCATATGCTAATGACAACAGTGACATCTGAAGACAGGTTGTTATCACTTTTCACCATTTGCAAATCATTCTTGTGAATCTCTATTAATAATCATTATTCTCAGTGCACCAGAATTTTCATTTTCCCTTTTATTTTCTCTCTTAGCTGCATAATTTTTTTTAGAATTATTGTTATTAAGGAATTTTTTTTGAGGGGGGCCCTACTGTTCACGGTGTGGAATGTGAGATCTTAGTTCCCCAACCAGCTATTAAGATTAAACCCAGGCCCTTGGCTCTGAGAACATGGAGTCCTAACTACTGGACTGCCAGGGTGTTCCCAGGAAATTATTTTTAAAAATATATATTTAAGTCTGCTAAACTCAGAAGAAAGGGGAGAGAAAAAGAGGCAGGAATGAAGCATGGGACTCTCATGGTTTCTTTCAGCCGAGATGATTTGCCTCTTTTAAGACAATCATTTTCAAATGTTTAGCTGTTTCTTCTTGCATTTACCTCTGTATTTCTAAATAATAGAAATAGCTGTTGTGCATAGCTATCACTTTTAGATATTACACACCGATTTCTATTTTGGCAGATTAATGCTTTAATTACTCGGTACCTCACAATTTCCTCCATTACTTTGTGTACGTGTGTTTACTTTTAAATTGGGGCATAATTAACAGCAACAAAATGCACTCATCTTAAGTGTTTATAGTTCACTGAGTTTTGACAGCTGTATACACTTATGTGAAGTGTTAGTTGCTCAGTCATGTCTGACTCTTTGTGACCCCAAGGACTGTAGCCCCACCAGGCTCCTCTGTTCATGGGATTCTCCAGGCAGGAATACTGGAGTGGACTGCCATGCCCTCCTCCAGGGGATCTTCCCGACCCAGGAATCGAACCCAGATCTCCTATGTCCCCTGCATTGGCAGGGGGGGTTCTTTACCACTAGCGCCACCTGGGAAGCCCCAGGTTTCGTATAAGCGGACTCAAACAGTACTGCCTCTTTTCATCAGACTTCTTTCTCCTAACCTCATTTTTTGAGGGCAGTCCATGTTGTTATGTGTACCAATAATTCTTACTCTATTGCTGAATACTATACCATTGGTCACAATTTGCTTATCTGTTTTTTATTGCTAGTTATTGAGATTCTTTTCTGATTTTTTACCATTATCAATAAAGCTGTTGTGGACATTTACAAATAGGTTTTTGTTAACATATTTATTTTCACTTAAGAATAGAGTTGCTAGACCAAAGGAGGTAAAGTGGGAGGTAGGATGAATTGGGAGATTGGGATTGACATATATATATATTACATATATATAACACACACACACACACACACACACACACACACTTACACTTGATACCATGTATAAAATAGATAACAAATGGGAACCTACTGTATAGCTCAGGGAACCCTACTCAGTGATCTAAATTGAAAGGAAGTTCAAAAAAGAGGGGATTTATTTATATGTATGGCCAATTTGCTTTGTTATATAGTCGAATCTAGCAACATTGTAAAGTAACTATACTCTAATAAAAGTTAATTTTTAAAGAATAGAGTTGCTAGGTCATATGGAACTCCAAAATAGTTCACCAAAATACTTAAAAATCAAAAACCATTTTATAATCCCTCCAGCAATACATGAAATTTTTATCCATATTATTCAATTTTTGCCATTTCATTTTAGACATTATTTCTGATCTCTTTGCAAGTCATCTGTATTTCCTCCAAGTTCCCTTTTACGTTTTTTCCGTCTCTTTCATGTCAGAGATACTCCTATCAGAGATACTTCTAGAATTTAGGCTACCAATGCATACTTTAAAGTGAAGCACTAAATATTTTATGAAAACATTGTGTATGTAGGCAGGAAGATCAAATCTCATGCTTCCATTTAGGACAATCATATGGCCATCTATCTTTTAGGAGTGATCTTCAAAATAATAGCTTCTTTTGGTCTCTACTCTGTTGTGGTTCAGAGTCCCCCGAGTGAAATTCTCTTCCTTCTCCTTTGGATTTATCAGTCTGGCTCCTAGGTTTTGGAGTCAAGTGGGTGAAGAAGTGTGGAAGTTCTCCTTTCCAGTGGGCAGATTTTATGTAATCTTTCCGTCTCCCATCTCACACTTTATTCCTCCTCTTCTCTGTTGCTTGGTGTCCCAAGTCTAGAGCTTTTCTGTTTTAAGTGCTGCACGGGCTCCACCTCTTTACTCCTCCCCAGGTTGCCTGAGGACAAATAATTTGACTGTGTTAGGGGAGGGAAACAGAGGGAACTTGGTGTGCGGAACACCAAGTTTCAAACAGTTCTGCTTGCGGCCCATACCTTGCCATGGGCCTTCCCCAGTGTGAGGTTATCTGGGTTCTGTGGGGTGAGTCATTTGCTTCCGGCAAATGTATCAAGCACACTTGAGTTTACTCCTCCTCTGATCTGCTAAATCCTGAACCATACTGCATCCATATTTTCTTCACCATTGATTATAGATGTTTTCCTGCCTTCCTAAGTGATAGCATTTCTTCCTTGATTTTTATGGTTGGAGGTCTTAGTGTGGTGTTAATTTTTAAACTACACAGTTTTATCCAAGACATCCAAATTACTCTGTAGTTAAGCCTTGAGGGAGACTGAGTTAGAGGAAAAGTATAGTATTTGCTGATGGAGAGTGAATGTAGTGTTTCTGAAGATCTAAGCTTAATGGGGTCACTCAGTTCATTTTCAAGACTACTTAAAAGACTGCTTTAGAAAATGACACAGAGGAACTTCAGAACTTTAGAATAGGGATGGTACCCAATCCCTCTTCATTGCCAGGAGAGTGTTGAGGGTAAAAGTTCAAACAAAGGATATAGTCATCTTTTAAAATGTAAATGAATTGCAACACCAGCATACTGTGCTTGTCCTATCTTTGAAAAAATGAAAATAAGTGCATTCACAGTATTTCTTTATTCTGTCAAACAGGCATTGAAAACCCATAATTATATAATTTATTAAGGAAAAGTAACTAATAAATACTGTTAGAGAAGAATGCTCAGTTGAGGGATTGCTAGGCAAGGGGTCTTATTCTTAGACTGTACTTGGAAGGATGTTGAAGTTGTTTTTCACTGACAAAGGTAAAAACAAGTTATAAATTAAGCTCATTGGAAACTACAGGGAGAATCCGAGCTGACAAATTATTGACATCACATGAGGCAACCAAGGAAGGATGTGCTGAAATGACACTTGGATGATCTGGCTGCATGAGTGATTATTGATGAGCAGGATCAGGGAAAATTTCCCCCAAGTCTCAATCAACATATATAATCAAGAGCCTCTGACATGCTAGTCACTGTGTAGGCTATCAAGAAACTCAAGAACCCCAGTGATTTCAAGAAAGATTAGTTTGATTGGAGAGGCAGATTCAAGCAAAGAGTCATAAAGGAGTTAATATGTGTGTGTGTGCGCACTCAGTCGTGTCTGACTCTTTGCAACCCTGTAGACTATGCCAGCCAGGTTTCTCTGTCCGTGAAAATTTCCAGGTAGGAATACTGGAGTGAGTTGCCATTTCCTACTCCAGGGGATCTTCCAAACCCAGGGATTAAACCCATATCTCTTGTGTCGCCTGTTGCTGAGTGCCAATTAAGTGATACAGATGGTAAGAACTACCTTAGCTCTGAAGAGACGAGTCACACTTAGACAGAGAATGGAGTCTACACAGGAGAAGCAGAATTTGCCATTACTCTTAAAAAGGAATCAACATGAATCAAAGTGGATGTTCTAAATTGTTTAAGCCTGTTAAGGAACTTGGAAGCATGGTATCGTCTCTGAGTTATTGTGGGGGGTTTTGTAGCTACATTATATTTTGGCAGATATAAAGAAGCCTGCAGTTCATCACCGTCTAGTAGACAGCAAGTTTTTTAGATACTTTTGTAGTGAAAATGTGTCTTCTTGCCCTACTTTTGTGCATTTTTGCTCATCTTTGGCAGCATGATCACAAAGCTGAAGACTTCGGGCAGATGGAAGCAGTATCATCTTCAATTTTTGCATTTTTTTAAATAAGCAAATTTCCCAGGGCGAAATCAAAGTCGAGAAGTCTAACCAGTGATGTGATGATATGGAAAACATCCCTGATTTAAAGCCTTGACCAGTTTTCTTTGATGTGAATATAGTCACCATGACCAATCTCAAGAAGGTTATTTCTTGAGTTAAGGTTACTTGAGGTTACTGAATCCTGACATGGGGACAGTTGGGCATACCTGACTGTCCTAGGCTGGTGGTGCAAACTCCCTTGAAGCCATCAGACTTTCAGATTCCATGCAGAGAAATGCAAGCAGGGATGGTGTCAACATTTAAAGGTTTCTTTTTTCAAGTCTAATTCTCCCTCGGTATATCATTTTTCCTCCTCAGATAGATAGTTATGGTGACAACATTATAAAAGTCAAAGATACTTTATCCCAATATGTATCCTGCTCATTTAGGCTGTCAAATGCAATTTAGCTTGTTATTGATAGCAGCAGTGCCTTGCTGCTTGAGTAGGCACGTGGCAGGGATGTGAAGCGCAGAGAGGGGACAGGACCTGATGTCAGCGCAGGTGTGGTGCAGCTGTTTATTATGGACTCACTTCTGATACAAGCCTGTCATTCCAGGGTTCCTCTTCTGAAAACAGGGACAGTGATTCCAAAATCCTTCACTGATTGGTACGTGAGTGCTAAGTCATTTCATTTGTGTCCACTCTTTGTGACCCCACGAACTGTAGCCTGCCAGGCTCCTCTGTCCATAGGATTCTCCAGGCAAGAATGCTGGAGTGGGCTGCCATGCCCTTCTCCGGGAGCTCTTCCTGACCCAGGGATTGAATCCACGTCTACTGCATCTCCTGCATTGGCAGGCAGATTCTTTACCACTGAGGCACCTGGGAAGCCTGGACAAATCAGCTATTTACCTGTAAATGAGTGAAGCAGAATAATCAAACAATGAGTGATCATCTGGTTAGAGCCTCTTTTACTAAAGGCCAAACAAGATTCCATACTGACTTGCTTCTTCTAAACTTCCACATCCGTGGGCATCCAGTAGCCCTCTTAGCTTCCACGTGCTCATCGTCATTTTCCTGCTTTCTCATGGGCTGCTGCTGTGCTGCCCGCCATCACATCGGTCAGAGCCTGGACCAAAGTGCAGCCCCCACTGCTCTAGCTGATGCCCCAGAATCTCCTAGAAAGACCAAGATGGGGCCCTAAGCCCCAGATATAAAACCATCCACACAAAGACATCTGAATGTAATGCCAATGCTGTAAGTTCACAGTATCTCTGCGACTTTAGTGGAAAACCCAAGTGCTGTTTAGCCTTATTAGTTGTGTTCCTTCTGTTTTGCTGAGCACCCTGTTAGAAGATTCAGCAGTGAGTCCTCAGGAGTGGACTGAATCCTCTGATTTATGGACTTTGTATGCCTTCTGTTTCAGGAATTGTCCACACGTGTGACTTACTCCTTCTCTGGGGATATTATTCTTTCTCCAAGATTCTCTTTATGAGACCACACCGCTGGCTCCAGAGGTCACACAGATGTTGTAAACGTTGCAGAGGAGATGAGAGAGAAAGCAGTTGCTCCACTCCACTCCACTCTCTCTTTCCAATTAACAAAGGGAACAGAAGGATACACTGGGGTTTTGGAGCTACTGCTCTCCAAGACTTGCCCACGAGTCTCAAAAACTCCTCATTTAGGGAACCACCCATTCAGGACAAATCTAGGTAAAGCCAGAGGTCAGAGCCAGGAATGCAGCCACAGTGCCAGTGATGAAGAGTGGGGGAAGAGGAGATCAATTCAGAGTTCAGCTGCTGGGGCCAGGAGGAAATGTGACTTGGGGTGCAAAGAATAATGAAGAGGACAGGTCATGCACATTGTGAGTGTAATCCTGGAGCACCAGCTCGGTTAACAGAGTCAGGCAAGGTGGGTGTGTGAAAAGAATTTATTATAAGCCAATCATACACAAAAATGAACAAAGCAAGTTAAGGCTGCCTGTCTCTTTCGAGTGTCTGATTTGAAAGATGTATCTACAGTGGATGATATTTTGCTGTGCTGAGCGTTTGTTAAAACATCAGCCTATGTGTTGACAAGGCAAAGGTACGTTAAATATCTTTATGGATAGTCAGTCCAATAAAGCAGGATGTACACTTAATTATAGTCATTTAATGGTGGTTTTTTCTGCTTTAATTATAGTTTTATATAATCTAAGCTTGATTTAACTGAATAATAATAAAGTAGCATTTACATGCTGAGTTTTCAGACCCTGTAGGCTTGTGAATTTGACTCTCAGTCTGAATGTATAAGCCTGTGTAAATAAATGCTTTTCATGAGGATCACATTACTAGAGCTTCACACTTCTTAAATATGGACAAGATTTGTTTGCAAGTCATTGGAGATGCAGAGATCCACAGAGCTACCTTGAGTGACCCATTTTCTACCCACAAATCTGGATTTTGCTTATCCTCTTGGTAGATCAAAACCTAAGGACCCAGTGACTGGCTTATCTCTTAATTCAGAGTTTGACTGTAGGGTGAGAAGACTCTAGTTAAAAGAAAATTTTTTTGACACTTTTCAGAGTGTTAATTTTTCTTAGAGCAATTTACTTTGTGCATGTACCTGACCTAGAGATTTCAAAGAAAAGACATACTAAACCCCGTTTCTGACCCTGTGACTAGCAATGGGCTTGCAGGAACAAGAGTGACATTCCCCATCCGCGAATGTAGGTGATGTTTGCAAGCATTCAAGGCGACACTGAAAATCCTATCTCTGTGTTCCCTGGAGCCGATTCTTACTCCTTCATGTCAGGGTTGCCCCTGTTGTCACTTCCTTGGGACCCTTCTTCAGCACGAGTACTAGGTTATTAGGTGTTTGGTGAATAGGCAGCGTGTCTGACAAGAAAAATAACACCAGGGACTCATAACTGCTGGAAACTCTCATTCATTCGTTTTTGCTGGTTGAGGACGTGTTTGTGTAGTGGCATCTCCACGTCTGTCTGTTCACTAGACATGTTCCATGAACCTCTGTTTCTCAGCATATTTGACTGACATCAAACCTATGCCATTCTCTTAGGCTGAATTTCCCTGGTAGAGGGGACTGGGGGGGAAGGACCAGGTTAGAGAAAAAGCTCTTCCAAAGATGATGTACCTTGGCAACCTTAAGCTCATGAAATGAGAGGAAGGAAAAGATGAAATAAGAATATGGGAAGTCAGGATTCATCCTACAAAACACTCTTTCATTAGGGTTTGTGAATTAAAGGTCACATAGCAAGAATGCCAGCTAAGATGTCATGTTTATTCTATGAAGAAAAGACAATGAAATATGGCATTTTGATTTTGACATCCCTCATCTCAAGTCTGAATAAAATTCTCTAGGGATGTAGGAATCATTTTTCGTGTCTCTTGTGATTCTTTATCCATTTTTCCTCTTTTGATGTGGTTACAGTGAGGACTACTGCATGTAGGGCTGAGAGCTGCTTTCAGCTGAGCAAAGTTTCGTGTATTTTTTTCTCCCCAAATGTTCCCAAAGCTCTTGTATTTATTTATATTTGTTAACTTGCTTGAATGGGGGAAATAGTTTTCAGCAATTCAAAGATGGCTAAATGAAATAACAGATTTTCACTTCCTAAGGGAACATTTGAGAGTGATTGAATTGCTCTCAATCTACAAGCCATTCTTTTACACCGTTTTCTACTTGACTAATTGATTATGACAGGTGTCACCTAAGCTCTGCTGCTCAAGATGGCCTGATGCTAAGACAGAGGCAGAGCAAGCAACCTCTGCTGATGAGATAGAAAAGCTATTCATGGGTATTTTTCTTATTGATTTTTCCAGTGTGTGATGTCAGTTAATTACTGAGAGCCAGTCGCTGAATAAATATAAGTGGTCATTATGACTGTATTTTCAGTTGATTTCTCTTTCAACAAACATGATCAGTGATTTGTTCCTTTTGAGTCAAACAGAAATTGAACTCTCTATGGTTGTAAAATATATGTAAGCACTAGATACAAATATATGCCCATAAAGAGTAAAACTCCGTGTGATATAGATACAGGTGTGTTTGTGTGGGCAGAGAAGGAGCAACACACGTAATTCCCATGCTGTAAAGTTGCAGTCAGTATACCAAAAAAGGGGGTTTCCAAGACATGGAGTTTTTAGTGGAGTATTTCTTCAGTTTCACAGCATGACCAAAGAATTTTGAGAATCTGCTTTGTAGTGAGTGAAAAGGGGACATGAGGAAGCTTTGGGGGTTGACAGATAGGATCCATTTAGTGATTCTGATAGCAATTTATGGGTTTATACATGTGTCATGTTCATATATCTCATCAAGCTGCATACTTCAACTGGGTGCAGTTCATTGAAAAGAAATCATCCCTCAATGAAGTATTTTTTAGTTAGAAAAAAATGTTGCCTCATTGTTTAAACACTATTTGGAGGATTACCGTAGACTTACCACGTCTCTGTTGTTTTTGTTGCTATTGTTCAGTCGCTAAGCATGTCTGACTCTTTCCGATCCCAGGGACTGCAGCACACCAGGCTTCCTGTCCTTCACTATCTCCAGGAGCATGCTCAGACTCATGTCTATCGAGTCGGTGATGCCATCCAGCCATCTCATCCTCTGTCGCCCCTTCTCCTCCTGCCTTCAATCTTTCCCAGCATCAGGGGCTTTTACAATGAGTCAGTTCTTCACATCAGATGGCCAAAGTTTTGGAGCTTCAGCTTCAGCATCAGTCCTTCCAATGAATATTCAGGGTTGATTTACTTTAGAATTGACTGGTTTGATTTCCTTATAGTTCACAGAACTCTTAAGAGTCTTCTCCAGCACCACAGTTCAAAAGCACCAAGTCTCTAATAATATTAAATCCTTTGTGCATGAATGAAAAATTAATTTTTCTCAGAATATACTCTTAGGAGGAACTGAATTGATAATATCCATGATATATGTTGAATGTTGAGGCTCAAAAGGGCTATCTTGAAGACAATTGAGACATTCTCTAGTGGGCTTGGTGAGCTCCACTTTCCTAGGAAAAGGAGAGCAATAACTGACCTTTCTGGAATTTTGCATTTGACCAACATAATAAATTGCTGTAATAGTTTTCTATTTCTGCATAAAATATCACCATAGACTTAGCAGCTTAAAATGACATGCCTCCATTACCTCACAGAATCCATGGTCAGGAGTCCAAGAACAGCTTTGTTGAGTTTTCTGTTTCAGGGTCCGACCAGGGTATATTCCAGATGCTGGTCATATTAGAGGTCTCATCAGATGTTTGACTGGGGAATGGCCCATTTTCATGCTCCAAAGTTGGCAAAATCTGTCTGTCTGTGGCTATAGGAGCAAAGGCCCCATCTTCTTATTTCTCATTACCCACTGGCTGCTCATTTCTTCAAGGCCAGCGGAAGATCTTCTGCTTTCAGTATGCTAAGACAAAGCTTGATAAACTTTTATGCAATAGTAAGAGTGGCTCAGTGATAAAGAATCTGCTTGCCAGTACAGGAGACAGAGGAGATGCAGGCTCAGTCCCTGGGTCTGGAAGATCCTCTGGAAGAGGAGATGGCAACCCACTCCAGTATTCTTGCCTGGACAATCCCGTGGACAAAGGAAGCTGGCAGGCTGTAGGCCATGGGGTCGCAAAAAGTTGGACACAACTCTGAGCAGGCACACAGTTATGAGAGTGAGGACTCCCTCACCTTTGTCATATAAATTAAGGGAGTGCCTGTCTCATCAATTTTGCAATATTCTGTTGACTAGGAGTCCAGCTGTGTTCAGAGGATATGCAGTTAGTTACCTGAGGTCATGTAGATCACCTTAGGGTAACATCCACCATAGTCATTTTGCAGAGGGCTCCTGAAATTAATAATTCTTTAGTAATATATTTAAATAAATAATATATCTTTAAGTTTATAAATATATATTTCAGAACAATTTAAGCAGAGTTTGATTTAATTTTAAATAGGATTATTAGTACCTTTAAAACTTGATTTAATTTGTATGGGTTTGATTTTTCTACAAAATCCCATAGATACTATACAGAATCAGACACATCCTTACAGGTTGCGTCAGGCCCCGAAGGAGTTAACGTGTCTCTCAAACATTGTCATTTTCCTTCTTCCTCATCCATAAAATAAGACCTGTAATTTGCAAAACGAATCTGCATTCTTGAGCAGTGACTGAATGAAAAAAACTGAGTATTTTAATAATTAGCCATTCAATTATCTTATGGTTGCCTACTGTTTGTAAAATCAAAAACATAATATAAAATAACATAGATCATAATATTAGTTACAGATGTCAGCTTCCTCCTTTTTTTTCTGAAGAAAAGGTGTTAATGAATTACTCTAGACTGATTTCTGACATAATTGCCAGGACTCTACAATATATCATTCTACATTTCTGCCAGCAAATTAGCATCTGTGATTCATACAGTGGGAACTTACTTAATTCTATCATGTACTAAATAAACGTTGCTTAGGTTTTCAAAATAACAGGTGGCTCTATACCTTATAGACTGAAAAAAATTTACAGTTCTGTCATTGAATTGGTGAATAATTCAAAGATGACACTAACGATATGCCTGTGGGTTCACAGCAAAATAAGGCTGCAACTCTGACAAGCTACTAAATACTGCAAATGCATCAATAATTTCCACCTAAGAAATATGACTTTTAATAATTTTAACTCCTTTTTTCTACCTAATATATATTTTTTCCTGACAAGTACACAGCACTCAGCACTTAATATTCATTTTCAAATACCAGGAAGGCAGCTACAGATGGCATCAGTGTTTGTAATATTCTCCGCACTTGTACATACTGTATGGTATCAATTGCAGCCACGAGCTGGGGTTTGCAGGCATTCTCTGCCACTTTATCGGTGCCCTTGGGTGTATTCCTGAACCTCTCATGATGCAAAATTACAGGAGAAACCCCTTACAATGCTCACTGATTTGCACAGTACCTGACACATAGTTATCATTCAGAAAACAGTGATGAGAGGCTTCTGTGGTGGCACAGTGGTTAAGACTTCCCCTTCCAGTACAAGGGTTATGGGTTCAATCCCTAGTTAGGGATCTATGATCCCACATAGCTAGTGTGCCAAATAAAAAGGAGAGAGAGAGAACAAAAAAGCAGTCGTGTGTTATTTCTAACTATGCACCTTTCTTCCAGGATCAGGAAGTTATTTGGACTCGTCCTTCCTGAATGGAAGAGGCAATGAGAGTTTATTTTTATTATACTTGTCTTTAAAGTGAAGAAATAGAAGCACAAGATTAGTGTTTGGCCAATGGAGTGCACTGGTGAAACGGGCATTAGTAGGCACCATCTGGTGATCTAATTCCTGGTTATTTTTTCCTCTTGGGCATCTCCTTTATTTAACAGAAGCTCATAGGTGCTTCCCATGAATCCGGCGTTATTGTGTGTGCTTTGCCAGTTTTCACTTGCTTGACTTTCAAGGCGGGGTCAGGGACTGTTGTTCCCACGCGCCGTGTGTGTAGGTGAGGAAACAGGCAGAGAGATGAGGTTACCTGTGTGATGACGCATATCTGTGATGTCACAGGACTGATTGGGGTCTGGAATCTGTATTTATTTATTTTTGCTTGGAAAAATATTTGCTGATGAAAACTATGAAGTTGATTATATATTTTTCTTTGACTGCATCAAAATAACAAATTATGTTTAAGCAGGAAGAGCAGAGTTCACACACACACACACACACACCCCCACACACCCACCCACAAGAGGCCCTAGTAAAACAGTCAGTATAACATAAATGGATTCCCCCCGAGCAATACTTATGTAGCCCTTATAGACTTAGGTAAGTATATTAAAGAAAATGACTTTTAAGAGTCATGCTATCACTTCTTTGGGAGTTTCATGGAGGCTCTCCAGGAACACTTACAACCTAAAAAAAAAAATTCTCTTGCTCAGCTGGAACAAAGTTGTAATTGGAAGCTGTGTCTTTAAGACCACGGAAGAATTATTAGAGATATCCTCATGGTCAAGTGAAGTGCCAGACCTGGTAATTCACACTTCAACGCCCTTGCTCCTCAACAGTGGATGTCGATGCAGATTGCACAGATAAACACAGGAGCCCTTTCTGGAAGCTGTGTTTAACCGGTGTCCTGTGCTGCCTTTCATTCTCAGACTGATTTCTTGATTTTGTTTGTTTGCTTCTCCCTAGGGATCAAAAACATATCAAATAGTGCCTAATCTCCCTGCCCTGAGGTCATTAGAGCTTCCGCTCTGTTTAACATTGAATCAGTCACCAAGAGGGGCAGGAGAATATGTGGTCCAAGAGAGAAGTTTTGTCTAGTAATTTTCCGTCCCTAGAACAGAGCCTGATACTTGGCAGGTGGTCAGCAAAAATGTTTTAAGTGAATCAAAGATCAGATGGATAGATGAATGAATGGATACATGTATGAATGTGTTATGTACCTTTTTTCTCAAGGGAGCTTTTAGTCTCCAGAGACAAACTGTAATTTAGATGGAAAAAAGGTTTTATGTCTTTTTATTCCTTTCAGATTGTGCAAAGAAATTTTCCACATATAAAACTATTTCAGTCTGGGTGAAACAGATTTGCTCAGTTTTAAAATATATATTAGAAAAACATATGCTAAAATCCAAATTAAACAAGCTTTTATCTGCATGGCTCAGTCTCAACCCAGATTCATTTAGCAGAGGTGAAAATGAATTCTTTCACAGAAATTATCTTGCCAGATTTCAGCATGACATTTCCGTATGGGTGGCATTTTTATGAGAGGAAGCTGAGAAGGAGAATTCAGAATGGGGTGGGGGAGACTGTTGAAGGTGTCCTCATCTTAAGAATGCCCCCCAAAATACCAAATGTAACAAGATCAATAGCATGCTGAGTTAATAGTAAGGATTTAGAAGATGAGTTTTTATTTTCTTATCATCATAAAAAAACAATAGCATGTTTATATTTTTAAAACTGTGGGCTATTCAATTTGCTCAAAAAAAAAAAAAAAAGAGGAGACAGAGTAGATATACTCAACAAGGGAAACTAATCGAGAGAGCAGAATGAATTTTTGTATAGAGACTAATGTATGCTAAGGGGAGAGGAGGAAGGAAATGGCATTGTGTGGTGATGGAGCCGGTTGGATTATTAAGATTGAAAAGGTGAAGTCTGAGGATGGAATTTCACTGAAGTGTATAAAACCAAGAAGGATATGAAATGTGGCCATTGATTTATTGAACAAATCCCAGTATCCTACACCCCAAGGATCTACTCAAAATTTAGAAGTGGTTGTTTTAGCAGGAGCTATAAATATGTTACATAGCAGATAATAAATTCAGAGTGTAAATGGCACGGAAGCTCCCTAATATGTCATTATGATAACTTATGAGATCTTTAATACATATCTCTAAATTTTACCATTGATATCATGAGGGTTAGTCAAGTGCTCATATAGCATGGTCCCTGGTGAACCATCCACCAGAGAGAAACCTGCCAGACTTGTTACCTAGTTACATATAGCTTCGTTTTGATGGGGTTATTACAGAGACAAATGGCAATGAAAGTGCCTAGTGACTTACATTTCCTATTTTTAATAGGATAAAAATTGTGAAATGACCTGAATACAAGCAAATTAGGAAGTAAGAGAATAAGAGTATGTAAGCATAAGTATCCTCCAAAACAACAGCAATAAAACTAAACCATGTTTCTAATTCAAAATACATCAAACAGGACATAGACAAAAGCAAGCGTGTGAAGTGAAATTCAAAATTATTTCTCATCAGCGATAGTCCGAGATGGGGAAAAGCCTCAGCAGAGAAAGAAGCTGAAGTTTCTGACCAAAGTAGGTTTTACCCATTTGCTGAAATCAAATTGCCATCTCTAGAGGGCACATTATTTTATGTGGAAGTTCATCCTGGGTTAAGTGATCCAGGACATTCTTCCCTAGACCAACATGGCCTGTGATATGTGAGTTTTTAGAAACGTATCTTTAACTGCCTGGATTTCATGGATTCCTCTGATTATTTAGTCCTTTCATCTGAATCATTGGTATGCATATGTTCTCTTCAGTAAATTTTACTGGGTGTTGTCTTGACTTCCATCAGCCAATCCTTATGCTCATCACTTTACCCCCTCCCCATAGTTAATACATTTATAAAAAGTAAGTCTTCCTATCTGTAATTTATTTTGAAATTTTTATTGGCGGATGATTGCTTTATAATAATGTGCTGGTGTCTGCCATATATCAATAGAAATCAGCCCCAGGTATACACATGGCCCCTCCGTCTTGAGCCTCCCTTCTGGGTGGTCACAGGGATCTGGGTTGAGCTCCCTGAGTCACGCGGCAAATCTGTTCTACATTTGGTCGTGTATATGTTTCCATGCTACTCTCTCCATTTGTCCCACCCTCTTCTTCCCACACTTTGTCCATAAGTCCGTTCTCATGTCTGCGTCTCCATTGCTGTCTTGCAAATAGGTTCATCAGTACCGTCTTTCTAGATTCCATACACCGGCAGTAATATACAATATTTGTCTTTCTCTTTCTAACTTACCTCACTCTGTACAATAGGCTCTAGATTCATCCACCTCATTAGGACTGACTCAAATGGGTTCTTTTTTATAGCTGAGTAGTATTCCATTGTATATATGTCCCACAATGTCTGCATCCATTCATCTGTTGATGGATATCTAGGTTGCTTCCATGTCCTAGCTATTATAAAAAGTGCTGCGACAAACACTGGGGTACATGCATCTCTTCCAGTTATGGTTTTCTAAGGGTATAAGCCTGGTAGTGGGATTGTTGGGTCATATGGTAGTTCTAGTCCTAGTTTTTTAAGGAATCTCCATTCTGTAGTGGTTGTATCAATGTACATTCCCACCAACGGTACAAGAATGTTCCCTTTCCTCCACATCCCCTCTAGCATTTATTGTTTGTAGATTTTTTAACACCCATCCACATTTTTTAATTTTACTGCTGATTACTTTAGGGCTAATTACTTCTCATTTTCGTACCATCCTCGATGGTGCTCCCACCCTTTCCTGAGGAAGCACACAAAACACAGAGTTACCCAGGGTCTGATCACAGGCCATAAAACCCACAGTGATACACACGTCCATCTCCTTACCACACAGGACAAGCAACCTTCGTGATGCTCCAGGTCCATGCTACCTGGGAATTCATCATGCCAGCCTTCCCATTCAGTCACTGGTAATTTTACTACTAACAGCTATGAGCGGCTTCACAGTTTGAAAGAGAGAATGAAACAAGGATCTAGTTTGGCATTCAAGGTGTTCCTCCCTCTGATGAAATACAGAGTGGACACACAGCAAGACCGGTGCCAGGTGAAACAGGCGCATCGGCGTGAGTCATGTGTGCTCCGGCTGGGGTGACGGTTTCTGGATTGATGGTTGCCGACTGGGTGCTTTGTCACTCAGCTCTGTGTTTGGGAGTCTGGGTGGTGCGCATCCATTTTACCCTCTTCAATTCATCTTTCTACACGGGCTGATAAATGCTTACTCTGACCACACTAAACAGTCCTGAAACCTAACATTGCCCTTGTTCATTTTTTTTTTCTTTTTTTAATTCTTCACTCAGAATGAAATGGTGTACTCCTAAAAGATAAGCTTTTTTTTTTTTTTTAAATCATGTGTTTCAGCTTTTTAAAGAAACAGCAGAAATAAGAGCATTAGGGCTGACCCAGCAACTGTAATTAGAGCAACGGCTCTTCCTTCCCTTTTCTAAATAAACTATTTCTATATACTGTGATTTTTTTTTTTTTGGGTTTATAGAAAGTTATAAAGATATGGCAGAGTTCCTGTATACCTTCACCTAGTTTCTCCCACCGTTGACATCTCCCATTACCATGGTATATTTCTCAAAACTAAGAAACTGACATTTGTACATTACTATGAAATAGACTCTAGAGCTTATGTGGATTTTGCCAGTTTTTCCATTAATACTATTTTTCTGTCTCAAGATCCAATCCAGCGTACTGCTCTCATTTAAATGTCATGTCTCCCCATTCTATAATGGTTTGTCTTTATTTTGTTTTTCTTGACCTAAGGATCTTGAATGATACTGGCCAGCTATCCAGTAGACTCTCTCACGATCTGGGTTTGTCTGAAGCTTTCCCCATGATTTAGACTGAGGTTATGGGTTTTGAGAAGAAATATCATATCACATAACATCAGGGCTATGTGATTGCTACCCTTCATCACTGGGTATGATAATTTAAGTAGTAAACTAACTTTGCCAGGGTTTTACCATGAAGTTTGAGCTTTTCCCTTTGCATATACTCTTTTCTTTGGAAGCAAGTTACTAAATCTGGCTCATTTTTGCCTCTCTGCCTCTGTTTTTAATATTTACAATATTAAATATTGACTCAGATCTAGCAGAATTACATTGCATTCTCTGTTAATTCTCTAACACATAGAGAATTATTGTATGAGGCAGTATAGCCTCGTGCTTTTATCTGGGTAGGGGTACGTCCTCTTCTGAGAGCACAGAATGATTGCTCAGAGAGCCTTCACCAGGAAAACTTTTACAGTTCCCAAATTTCCCATCCCTTAACTTTACCCAAGAGACTTAAACCCCAGAAGAGACAGTTGACATATTTGAGTTATGACACAGGAGGGTGGCAGAGAGGACCAAAGATGCCTCCTCCGTTTCATCTTGTTTTGGGGTTGTTTATTTTATTTTCTAGTCATCCTTCAGTGGATTTATTTAAAATGTAATATTGTGATCTCTGTTCAGACACTGCTTGAGTAAGGAGGAAACGTTCATAACCATACCTTCATGCTTACTAAGAAATAGCTACAGAATCCCAAACTATGTTTGTAATATAGAAATGTTTCAGTAAGTGTGGCATGGAGCTCTGAACTCTGTGACTTTGTTTCTCTCTGTCAAAATATTTACTTGTGAACAGAGTATATCATTTACTCTTAGCTTTACATAACCAAAGGTGTGAGAATGATGGGTTCTTTCTCACTGAAGCTTAATGAATTTTTGTATTCCTCAAGGTGAAGGTCACAGTACTTTGTATTTTTATGTTAACGTCCATTATATTGAAATAGTTATTTTTGGTGAAATTAATTGCTGCTAGGAGTAAAATAATTAATAAGGACTTCCCTGTGTAGCACAGGGAAGTATATTTAATATATCCCTTGTGATAACCTATTAATATAATAAAAAAAAGAATATATGTGTGTGTGTGTGTATGTGTGTATATGGAAAGAGGAAGAGAGAGAACTGAATCACTTCACTGTATACCTGGAAATAAACTACATTGTAAATCAACTGTGCTTCAATAAAAATGTAAAAACTAAAAACAGTAATTGCTCTGAGGAGGAGATAATAATAGAAATTTTCAAATATATTGAAATAAAAGTTATATACTAACATTACTGCCCCATGCTTTCAGAATTTATTTCTTGGTTAGTTTAATTGATTTGTGACAGCTATTTGCATACCAGACAAGCCAGTCCTTTGTAATATTATTAAAAATATTGTCCCAGTTTGTCATTCGTAGTTCAGTCTCACCTATTATGCTTTTCCATACAAAAGTTTTAGTTCCATTACAGTCATATTTATCAAGAGTTTCTTTGATTTCTGTTCTTGTCATATTCTTAGAAATGCCTCCTCCTTCAATAGCCGAGTATATGAGTGTATTCCCCTCTGTTTTTCTTGAGCAGCTTTCAGGATTTTTTTCACATTTATTTCTGCATAATCTATTCTGGCCTGTTGTTCTTTATGTACCCTCTTTGCAATACTGCACAGAAAGTTAAGCATCTTATCCAGGATCACACAGAGACCATGTCACAGAGCCCTGTTTGACTCTGGTGAACCATTGCAGTCTCATTGTCAGAGCTGTCTCTCAAGGTGGAGATTTATAAATCTTTCTAGTGTAAACTTCCATCCTAAGATTGTTAAGCCTTCCTGTATAAGGGCATTATATACCTTTGCTCAACATAGACAATGCTGATGTTTATTAAGATGGTAAAATAGTCACAACAGGGGCTGGTGTCACCTGTCCTCCTCTGTAGTTTTAGACTCTGTCTTTAACAGAATTCAAAGTATTTTATGAGCATCATCTTCTGTGTTCCGTGTCTTCATGGTCGTATTAAAGAAGAAGCATGTTCAGGCTACATTTTGACACTGGGGGAAAAATTCAGAGTCAAGAAGTGTAATAGTAAGGTCAAGTAATCAATAGTGACCTTGGCACAGAATTCTACTGTTTTGAACCTCCTGTCTTCAACAGTGACCCTAATTGGGCTACCCCTGTGATCAGCTGGTAGAGAATCCACCTGCAATGCGGGAGACCTGGGTTGGGAAGATCCCTTGGAGAAGGGAAAGGCTACCCACTCCAGTATTCTGGCCTGGAGAATTCCAGGGACTGTATAGTCCATGGGGTTGCAAAGAGTTGGGCACGACTGAGTGACCCTCACTTTCACTTTCTAATTCCGAACTTCTGTATCATGTTTTCTCTTTTATTAATTTTGAAGTCTTCCTTTTCCACTGAGTTTTGGCAACATTGGGTCTCTGTTGCTGCATGTGGGCTTTCTCTGGTTGCAGGGGGTGAGGGCTGCCCTCTGGCTACTGTGCTGGGAGTTCTCATTGCAGTGGCATCTCCTGTTGCAGGGCGCAGCTCTTGGGCGCACAGGCTTCACTAGTTGTGGCTCATGGGCTTCACTAGTTGTGGCTCATGGGCTTCACTAGTTGTGGCGCATGGGCTTAGGGGTCTCAGGACATGTGGAATCTCCCCAAACGAAGGATGGAAGCCATCCCCTACATTGGCAGGTGAATTCTTCACCCCTGGACCATCAGGGTAGGCTGTCATTGGGTTCCAAATTCAGTCTCGAATTTGGATGAGTCACTTTCAAAGGAAAAAGGGGGGAAAGAGAGAAATTTCTTAAAAAGTAGAAAAAAGAAGAGAGAAAAGAGACAGAGATAGAAGTTATTGTTGCTTCCTAGGATGATAAAACCTTAGTAACAGCAACTTTAGGGATTAACCCATTTGCACTCTTGCCCAGCTACTAACTGATAGAGAATATAGGCTGTTTCCTAATTGCAATCCAAAGATTCTTTTTACTTTACTTCAGAAAAAAAAAAAAAATGTCATCCATCCTTCCTCTTACTTGATGCTGGTGAATGTGGAACACAGGTCAAGCACATATTGAGTTGGCCAGAAAGTTTGTTCAGGTTTTTCTGTAAGATGGTGTGAAAAACTTGACCCGACATTTTGGCCAACCCAGTATTTTGCTTTATCTTGTGTAGTAGCCAGGAGTCAAACTTATAATAGATACTTTTATTATGGTGAATGAATATCTGTATCTTATTTTTCAGAATTTTGCATGCCTTTTGTTATTTTTGGATTATTGGATACATTTACCAGCCATAATTCTAATTGATATGGGTCTTTAGGTAAAGTGACACATTGAATGGTTGAAAAAAAAAATACTAACAAGACTTTTTAAAAGATCTACCTTTTCTGTAAGAATTAATATTGTTCTATTTAGAGTGACCAAGGAGAATACTGGCATTTGATGCATATCCACAATTTTTAATTAATTAATTAATTAATTTTTATTAGTTGGAGGCTAATTACTTCACAATATTGTAGTGGTTTTTGTCATACATTGACATGAATCAGCCATGGATATACATGTATTCCCCATCCCGATCCCCCCTCCCACCTCCCTCTCCACCCGATCCCTCTGGGTCTTCCCAGTGCACCAGGTCTGAGCACTTGTCTCATGCGTCCAACCTGGGCTGGTGATCTGTTTCACCCTAGATAATATACATGTTTCGATGCTGTTCTCTTGAAACATCCCACCCTCGCCTTCTTCCACAGCGTCCAAAAGTCTGTTCTATACATCTGAGTCTCTTTTTCTGTTTTGTATATAGGGTTATCGTTACCATCTTTCTAAATTCCATATATATGTGTTAGTATACTGTAATGGTCTTTATCTTTCTGGCTTACTTCACTCTGTATAATGGGCTCCAGTTTCATCCATCTCATTAGAACTGATTCAAATGAATTCTTTTTAATGGCTGAGTAATATTCCATGGTGTATATGTACCACAGCTTCCTTATCCATTCATCTGCTGATGGGCATCTAGGTTGCTTCCATGTCCTGGCTATTATAAACAGTGCTGCGATAAACATTGGGGTGCACATGTCTCTTTCAGATCTGGTTTCCTCGGTGTGTATGCCCAGAAGTGGGATTGCTGGGTCATATGGCAGTTCTATTTCCAGTTTTTTAAGAAATCTCCACACTGTTTTCCATAGCGACTGTACTAGTTTGCATTCCCACCAACAGTGTAAGAGGGTTCCCTTTTCTCCACACCCTCTCCAGCATTCATTGCTTGTAGACTTTTGGATAGCAGCCATCCTGACTGGCGTGTAATGGTACCTCATTGTGGTTTTGATTTGCATTTCTCTGATAATGAGTGATGTTGAGCATCTTTTCATGTGTTTGTTAGCCATCTGTATGTCTTCCTTGGAGAAATGTCTGTTGAGTTCTTTGGCCCATTTTTTGATTGGGTCATTTATTTTTCTGGAGTTGAGCTGGAGGAGTTGCTTGTATATTTTTGAGATTAATCCTTTGTCTGTTGCTTCATTTGCTATTATTTTCTCCCAATCTGAGGGCTGTCTTTTCACCTTGCTTGTAGTTTCCTTTGTTATGCAAAAGCTTTTAAGTTTCATTAGGTCCCATTTGTTTATTTTTGCTTTTGTTTCTAATATTCTGGGAGCATATCCACAATTTATGATTATGTAATGAGTCTTTATTACTGAATCAGTAATCTCTAGTAGTTATTTCTTTTGTTTTTTTTACCTAATGTATTAGGAGAATGAATGCTAGGTTCAGGCCAATAACCTTCTTTTTTTGGTTTACAGCGTTACTATCATTTTCCTCACTTCAGTACATTTTGAAAAGAAAAAGAATGAGCATGCATGAGTAATCACTTCACTGTGGTTGCAATTTCTCCACACCCACCATCTTCCTTCCCAGAGAGGGGACTAGAATAGAAGTATGTAGGCTTAGAAGGACACATTCAAATGAATGTGGTATAGCCCAGGAAACTCTATTCAGAGCTCCATAGTGAACTGTATGGGAAAAGAATCTAAAAATGACTGGAGATATATGTAAATATATATGTATTTGTTGTTGTTTAGTCGCTCAGTCATGTCCAGCTCTTGTGAACCCATGGATTGCAGCCTACCAAGCCCCTCTGTCCATGGGAGAATACTGTCCAGGCAAGAATACTGGAGTGGGTTGCCATTTCCGTCTCCAGATGTGTCTGTATCTGTGTGTGTGTGTATAACTGACTCACTTTGCTATATACCTGAAACTAACACAACATTGTAAATCAACTATGCTCCAATAAATTTAATAAAAAAAAAAAGGAGAGAGATCTAAGGAAACATCATTCATGTCCATGCTTTGCTCCCTGTTGTTCTGTGGTGGCTTCATAGCAGTGAGATCAGGCTCTACTTGTATAAACTTGATTGAAATAAGTACTAATTTATCTTTGCTTCATGCTCTCCTTTATTCTTTTTTGGTTTCATTTCCCTTTCTTCTGGTAGCTATAAAATTCCAAGATGAGCAGATAGAGGTTAGAGCCAAGTATGAGGCACAGGATGCTCAATAAACCTCCGCGTCCTGCCAGTTCCCCAGCCTTCAGTGCCCCCACACCCACTCTCATCCTGTCCGTAGGAGACATACCATCAGGTCAACCTTTCTGTCTAAAACTCTGATTCTCAAAGACAATTCATAATGTTGAAAGTAGCTGTCCTGGCAATGAGCATTTCCACTGCTACCCTTACACAGCACCCTTAAATATAACTTAAAAATCTATTTTAAATCCAATAGACTGAGTTGAAAGTTTGCCATCAGTAGAACTCAGTGAACCATCAAATGTAATTGGAGTTTTGTGTTTGTTTTTTTCCCTTCTTGTTTGGTATTCTGAAACAGTAAAAGCAGTTGTTAAAAGTTCCTGCAGCACTAAAGAGAGTGGCTTAAACCATTAGTTCTTATTTAATTTGCATTACCTTCAATTTGTAAAGACCCTGGTGCTGGGAAAGATTGAAGGTGGGAGGGAAAGGGGATGACAGAGGATGAGATGGTTGGATGGCATCACCAGCTCAATGGACATGAGTCTGAGTAAGCTCCGGGAGTTGGTGGTGGACAGGGAGGCCTGGCATGCTGCAGTCCATGGGATCGCAAAGAGTCGGACACGACTGAGCAACTGAACTGAATTGACTGACCTTCAATTTGGACTTCTCTTGTGGCTCAGCTGGTACAGAATCCATCTGCAATGTGGGAGAACTGAGTTTGATCCCTGGGTTGGGAAGATCCTCTGGAGAAGGGAAAGGCTACCCATTCCAGTATTCCAGCCTGGAGAATTCCATGGACTGTATAAGTTCATGGGGTCACAAAGAGTCAGACACAACTGAGCACCTTTCACCTTCAATTTACTTTTCCTTGAGTTTCTTACTGGAAAAATTCAGTTACTTAACAAAAAATATTAAAATGCTCTAGCACTGAGCTTTTTTTTTTCTTCCGTAACAACTGAGCCTGTCCTCTATTTTCATTGATTCTGTCTTATTAGCAAAGCAAACTGCATGGAAAAGCTCTGCTTCTTAAAGCCTGCCATGCTGACTTGTATCTTTAGATGTATCTGATGTGTGTTCTCTGGATGTTCTCCATGGCTGGAGAAGAGGGTTGCATGGCAGTTGGGGCAAAGCACTATATGGT
This sequence comes from Odocoileus virginianus, assembly GCF_023699985.2. NCBI lineage: Eukaryota > Metazoa > Chordata > Mammalia > Artiodactyla > Cervidae > Odocoileus > Odocoileus virginianus. The sequence continues at coordinate 7,555,928 of NC_069695.1, read as the reverse complement.
TGGGATGAGGTGAGTGATGGTAAAGTCCCATGAGGGTGGGAAGGAGCAGTGTCGCTTGTCAGTCTTTATCCCTCGAGGAAGCTCTGATGAAGGCAAATGATTAAAAATGGCATGTTGGGGTCCCTAGGCATGGAGAAAGGATAAACAATGCCTAGGAATTCAGTGACATAAACTCAACAGAAAGCCTGGAAACAAAGGGCGCTGGGGGTTGGATAGAAGCATAGCTCTCCTGCAGTTGGTGAAAGGTGCTAGGGAGAGATGTTGATGGGAGAGATGATTACAAATACCTCACAAAGCCCTGGAGTAGCGACAAGATGAAAAGGGTACCATGATTAGTAAGGCAATACAGGGAAGGAAAAAAGACCTGAGATGAAGCAAATTCTTACAGGAGGAGATATGTGGGATGATAAAAAGGGAAATAAAAGAATGATTTTTTTTTTTTCCTCTCTCTGCTACCTGTTAAAGGATAAAGGGAGAGAGATGGAGGGACCAAGTTCTGTCCTTGGACACAGGAAGCACTCTTGTCCCCAAATCACCTGACCTATCAGAGCCCAAATCATTCTTAGAGCCTTTCTAGTAGGACTTCTAGATTTCTAAACAGACAACTTGACACTGGGCCAGCCAAAACAGACTTTCTGCTCCCTGGATATAAAGATAGAGAAATTTAAAAACCACTATTTATTGAATACAAAGTATATACTTGGGACTGTGCCACCCTTAAAATGCATCTCTCATCATCACTTAACCCTGAATATTAAATGTTTTGGATCAGTTTTTAAATGTGGACAATAAGCTTTAGAGAAGATAAATAACTTCACAGTTCACATAAATTTAAAAAAAGAAAAAAAAACACAGAAAAATACAAGTCACATAGTCACAAAGTTTCAGAGCAGAGATTCCACATCATATCTATTTAATCATGGTTTTCTAGTCACAACCATTTGTTTACATAAATGATGGATTAACCACCTCCAAAAACTGCCTGTGGCCCTTCCTGCATTTTGGATAAACTCTTTAAAAGGTGTTTTCCTAATTAAACAAAGGGAAAATAAAAAAAGCATTAAAAGCATACAATGCATGTGTTTACATATATACAGTGTACAGCTTTGACTAGAAATATTCATTCATAAAGGTGCTAGTTGACCAGTTCACCAGATACTATTTTTTCTTCTCATTTTGTCTTTTGAAAAGATTTTAAGCTCTGAGAGATGTAGTTACCTCTGCTGAGATGATAACACTTTCCAGAATTTGTTTTTCTTCTTATCTCTTTGTGTGGCCATAGGTAATTCTTCTTAGCATACTACTTTGGTCTGGCAATTCTCTTTGATGTACAGTCCTGAGATAAGCATCATATTTCTTATGATAGATCCCCAGATCAGGACAAACCAGCTTTTTTGGCTTCTTTTCTGCTTCTTAGTGAAAGTATTACCGCTCCTGGAAATATTCCCAGATAAACATACCTTTTATGATTGTTTGGCACATGATTGGATTTCAGAAAGATTTTTCCCTACTCCATTTGATGCAAAATGCAGTATTCTCACCCCTAACTTACATTCCCTGGAAACCTTCCTCTGAGTTCAGTTTTTCACTCTACTTTGTAATTTATTTGTTGTTGTTATTGACTTGATAAGAGGTGTCTGGCTCTTTTGCGACCCCATGGACTGTAGCCTGCCAGTCTCCTTCTGTCCATGAGATTTCCCAGGCAAGAATACTAGAGTGGGTTGCTACTTCCTTCTCCAGGGAATCTTCCCAACCCAGGGATCGAGTCTACATCTCCTGCATTGATAGGTGGGTTCTTTACCATGAGCCACCAGGGAAGCCCTGATAATTTATTAGCAGAGCAGTAATGAATAACATAACCAGTTTGCGGTGATAGCTCAGTCCCCTTCCTGTACCTAATCTCAAAGACTCATTTTTCATGGTGGTATAAATGAAGTAATCTAATCAAGTCTCAGTTCAGTTCAGTTCAGTCGCTCTGTTGTGTTCCACTCTGAGACCCCATGGATTGCAGCATGCCAGGCCTCCCTGTCCATCACCAACTCCCAGAGTTTACCCAAACGCTAAACATTGTAATTTCACAAATTTGCAAAGCCTTTCATTTAACTAACACTGCAGGAGTGCATTGGATGCCTAGGATATGACTGACTACACTACAGTTTAGATTTGGAGATTCAACTGTGGTGAATGGTCTAAACTCGGTTCCTACTCTTCCCAAGCATCTTCTTTAGGATAGGATGCCACAGCATGACTGGACCCCAGCAGTGCAGCGTAGGAAGTGTCCTGAGGGGCTGTTTATTCTTGTCTTGAAAGCTCAGCAGAGGCACCTAAGCCAGGATGGGGGTCAGTGGGGTGACTCCTAGGCTGAGCTCTGACGAAGCCCAGGTCAGAGCCGAGAATCAGTTGGGAGGAGGAGGGCCATCCACCTCAAGTCAGCACTCAGAGGGAGCAGAAGTGAAAGCCCCAGGTTTTCATGGGATCCAGAAAATTCAGCCTGGAGAGCTGAGAGGTAGCAGGGAACCAGGCCTGCAACCCCGAGGCCTTTGGACACACCTCAAAGCTAGCTCCTCCACCCTAGAGCCCTTCAGCTTTATCAGGCTTACTGCTGATAAAGTAAACTAGGATGGAAGGCACCATGCTAGAGGTGGGAGGAGATGGGTCCTTCAGGCAAAGGAGGGGCAGGGAGATTCCCAGGCCCGAGTTCCTCTCTGGAATCTGGAAATAGATTGAAGCAGGTCTTCTTCACCTCTTGCATTGCACATCCTCTTACCTCTGTGAAGATCGAGTCAGTTTATGACTGAATGCATCCATTGATTTGTCAAAGAAAATTCCAACATGTATCATTCAATTCTATAGCACTAATACTATGGACAGTTTATAGATTGATCCATTAAATAGGTTTCTGGGAAAAGACTAGAAATGGTTTAGTAGAAGAGTGTGGTCTGATTTCTAAACAATCGCCCTGCCAAAAAATTTAGAATGGAACTTGTTCATAAGTAAGAGACTGCCTCAAACTTTATAATTGTCTTACATTTTATATACCTTATGTCTTCAAATTAGTTCCCTCTTCCTTTAGGACAAAATTCACAGTTTAAAAATAATTCTTCCCTCCAAGCATAACGATAGGAAATTGTAGACATTTAATAAATGTTGGTGACTTATGTTTGATACTAACCCAATATGTTATTTTATGTAAAGACTTAGATTCAATGAAATATTGTAGTTAATTAATTGCTCTCAAGTATTAACTTAAGTGAAAATGACTTAAGATCACTTTTTTAATTCACATTGTGTAGATTTACTAAAATTATTAATATACTAGCTCAAAAGCCATGATTCTTTGAATTTTGAAAATAATGTCAACTTTAGAAGAAAATGTTAGTCTTTGTCATTTTCAACTCTATATATACAAGCTTTCTTAGGTAAGCTTGTGAAATTACTTTGTGAGCTATAAAAACTGCAAACCAAAGTTTAAATGTTCCCTACTTCTCCATTTGGACAACTAAATAGATGTTTGCCCTTAGCACAGTCAGATGATCCTATTATTTTACTAATGTTCTCTATTTTTATTTTATTTAAAAAAAATATCCCCAAGTTAATAAAGAAACATGTCAAATAATGTATCTGGTTGAGCTACATTTATGGTGTTTTAGTTTATGGCATGGGGAGTAACAGGGAAGTGAGCCTATTGGTTGTTTGTTTAATGCAAATTAAATATTTTTATGTTTTCATGAATATATCTTATCATCTTTCATATCTTTCACAGAGTTTGCAGGTTGAGCACTGAGAATAAGTTTGGAGAAAAATTAATGTCCATAAACACTGTATATTAAAAATATGATGGAAAAAATGTCTTTGGTATCGAGAAGGGAATGTAGCCTACAGAAAATTTAGCCCAATATTGTAATCATTATCAATGCTATTGCAATGACCTTACAAAAATGTTATTTAATAATTTAGGTTTTAAAACTGTCTGTTCTTTAGATTTATATTATCCTCTGAAATCATCTCCTTTTTTGGATTTTGCTTTGATAAAATTTTTTTTAAAAAAGATCTTTTAATAAAAGAGAGAAGACTAGGTTATGGTGTGGCAAATTCGCCTCTTCTTCTCCATGACAACAGATAAAGAAGCTGTAACCATGACAACAGTAATGGGCCAGGGAGATTAGGGGCAGACTGGAGATTAGACCTCCAAGAGCAAAGAAAAGAAGTCCTGATTGGCTCTTTATTGAGACCTTATGTGAAGACAAGTTACTGTTGAGAGAAAGCATGGAGGATTAGCAAGAACAAAATGATCGCCCCTGTGTAAAGTAAGAAGTCTTTCTTTTGTTAAAAACATGCCCGTTCCTTTTCATATAACGACTGTTGAAATTGAGGTAAAGAGTCCATGATTAATTTTAGTCTGATCTTGATTTGATAAATCGAGTCTAAACTAGCTGTGTAAGAAGTTACTTTAGAAGCTTGGAGTGGAAAGCATCTCTGTGGACCCCAACAGATCCTCACCCCGCCCAGCAGTTTCCTTCTTGGCAGCCCCTGGAGGGTGGAGAAACCAACTCATTTTGATGTGGTACCCCTGTAAGCAGAGTGCTCTGGGGGGAAGAAGGATTTGAAAATTTTTCTCCTATTATTTTAAAACCTATCTTTTTGACTTCTTAAAAATTCTCTAAAGATTTTTCCAGGTCATCATTGTTTACATTTTGTTTTTTAAAAAAGAAAACTTGTAAAAAAAAAAAAAAAGTCTTGAAAGGATCCCATATTCTTTAAGCTGATGAGATGTATAGGTATCACCTTTGAGAAAATGAACTATCTATGATTTCACATGGATGCCTTGATAAAGGGGGTATTCATTATTTTTGAAATTTTATAGACATGAGAATGTTTGGTCAAGTGGTGTGAATATTTTTTTCACTTTAAAGCCTTTTGCCAAATTGAATTCTAAAGAGCTCGTATTCTTACAGACTTCAGCTGACAGCATAGAGCTTGTCATACCCTGACTAATACTACATACGAACCTTCTTTAAAGTCTTGCTACCCTGACAGATTTTTAAATAGACTTTATTCTGACTTTTAGATTTTATTTAAATGTGCATTTCTTTTATTATTTGTCAGGTTGAATCTTTTTTTAAATAAAATTATTCATTATTTGATGATAGATATTAACTGTATGCCTGTTAGCTATTCTACAAATACCATGAGTCAGTCGTTACAGAGGAAACACACCTAAAGTAAGTCAAGAAGAAAGGAGGATTTAAGTGAATGAAGTGGACTTGTTTAAGTGGGAATTGCCTGTGCAGTGGCCCAGGGGAATCACAAGCGGTTCAGCCTGGAGACAGCGTGATCAGTATCAGCATCCAAATGCACCGTGCATCCAGGCGAGCCCATGAGAAGAGTGGTCTCATCTCCTCGGCCTAGAAGGGCCGCAGAGGATGGGTGCTTGGTGAATGCTTGCTGAAGGAATAGAGCTGATGTGGACATGAGCAAGTCTCTGCCCAAAGCTGTTATTTTTCTGGCAACAGAACACGTGAGGCTATTGTGCGGGAAGGCTCATGCTCTGGAATTACATTCAGTGGACGGTGGAGGAAGTGGGTAGGTAAGTCCCCCAGTGTGCGTCTCCAGAGGCCTGTGCGGCCGTGGCTCCCAGAGGCCCAGGGAGGGTGCTCTTCCGTCTCCCTCAGAGACAATCCGCCGGGGAGCTCCCTCTTTCCAGCCTTCCCTCCCGGCCCTGTTTCCCTTCCCGACTCCTCACGGGTCTTTCCTGGGATCACTGTCCAAAAAAGTGTGTGCACTTAGGGCCTCTTCTGAGGGCCTCTGTGCAAGCAAAGGCAAACCAACAAAAATGATAAACAGGAGCAAGGCCGACCGGCAGATTGAGAAGCTTGAGTTTCTCTGAGGTAACGAGTAGCACAGGGTCGGTGAGCCGGTGTGTCTTCATACAGGTTGATGCTGGTCGCTGTACAGAGAATGAACTTGAGGGAGGTGAGTGGAAGATAAACGGGGGAACTGGAAGGCCGTCATGGCAAGTCTGCTGAGAGAGAATGGCAGTGTGGAGGGGAGTGGGAGAGGTGGAGATGAGATAGAATACAGGTAGCAGGCGTCTCCATGAAGGGGAATCCTCGCAGGGGCGAGTGAGGGAAAGTCAGGAAGAGGGGATACGTGTCTAGGGTTGTAGGCTATAGATGTGAGAAAAAATGTAGACACACCTAGGTCAAGTGGCCCTAGAAGAGAAGCAGGCTGCGGGGGAGTGATAAATTCACTTCAGCGTGATAGTTTGAGCTGTCCATGGTGTGCGGAAGCAAAGGTTTTTGTCAAGAAGCTCAATATCTGTATTTTTAAGAGAGATGCTCCCTACCCAAGCGTCAGTCTGTCTGTCCCCTCCCCTTATTACTCCATCATAAAAGATTGACTGACTCACCACCAGTCTCCCATTCATGTCAAATACCAGGCTGATCAAGAAAGCAAGGGGGGAATTGTATCTGCAAAGAAGTTGGCTAAGAATCTGTGGAGCTAGAAATAACTGAAAGCGTTTTGCAGCTCTTGAAAACCTCTCTTTCTAACTGTATTGTAAACTGGTTAAGTTTCCAGAACTGTTGGGAAATAAGATAACCCCCTGCTTCCCCAAATGGATTTTCCAGTGAACAGGAGTTTAGTTCACAGCAGGAATGCCCACTCGGCTAGTCCCTGGAGAAAATAAATGCAAGAATGGAGACTAACTTCAATAAAAATTAGAGAAAATGGCCCACCAAAGCCAGTTTGAAGATTAAATGCAGACAAATGGGTACTTGTGCTTTGGGGCCAGAAATCACCTGTCAATATGAAATATATGTTCCATAGACTTGGGGACTTGAACAAATAAAAAGAAAACTGAAATATCCAGCAAATATTAATTATGAATTCACAAACACGTACACACACACAAACACACTCTCATTTAACTGCAAACATCTGTTAAAGATTATAAATGCCCCTAAGGTATTTGAAAAACCAGTTTTCCACCTGTGGATGATTCAGTTGTTCCTATAAATAAGAGTCATTAAATTGGATATAAATGTGGTGATACTCAACAATATGGTACAATGGTAATTCTTGATGTCCAGTGGAATTTTTAGTCTTTCCTTCTATTAGCATTGCTAGTAGAATTGCTTCTACTTGTTCTATCTTTCAACATTTAGTTTGCTGCTTTTAATTGTGTGTGCTCATTGGAAACAGTGAAACAAGGTCTTCACATTGTATCTAGAATGGTGTAAATGGGCAGTCAGAGTAGAGTAAGATTTTATAGTAAATGCTTAGTTATCTAAAGCATGTATCAGTACTTGGAAGAAACTGCCTGGTAGGCCAGTGGTTAGGACTCAGCGCTGCTGGTGCTTGGGTTCAAGCCGTGGTTGATGAACTAAAATCCCACAAGCCACAGGGTGCAGCCAAAACAAAAAATGCCTGTAGTAAGTCTATATTCCGTGTTTCATGTGGAAACCAAACAGTTTTCCTTATGATCATGAATCCCTTTAGCAGTAGAAACTGGCCATATACAATAGAATCGTGTTATTAGTTGGCCAATATTTTATGAAATCCAAGAAATTCTAATACATTTTTTATTGAAATATAGTTGATTTACAATATTGTGTTAGTTTCAGGTATACAGCAAAGTGATTTGGATTTTTTTTTTTCTGAAATATATGTGTGTATTATATATATGTATGTCTTTTTTTCCCTTATAGGTTACTTAAAAAAAGAAAAAAACTGAGTATAGTTCCCCATGCTTGGTTATCTATGTTATATATAGTAATGGGGAGGGATAATTTTGAGATTAACATATACACTCTAATACACCTTCGATTCCACTGTTTCGTCTTTGGTTTCTCTTTCCTTCCTTCCTTTAGAATCGATGGGAATGCACCATTCCGCATTTGCAAACGGGCCTTCCTTGCCTTCCTGCACATTTCCTGCCCATGTCCCCTCACTTCTGACAGCCTCCTCTCCTTCCTCCGCAGCCATCCTGAGCTCCAGCGTCCTCCCTTCAGCTCCCAGAGATGTGGTCCCTGTCCTGGTCTCTAGTCGATTTGTCCGTCTCAGCTGGCGCCCACCTGCAGAAGCAAAAGGGAACATCCAAACTTTCACGGTCTTCTACTCCAGGGAAGGTGACAACAGGTAGGTGAAACCAAGAAATTCAGCTTAACCCACCAAGTCTTTAAATATAGACTGTGGGGTGATGGTGGCCAGAGGTCTTGAGCAGGATTTTGCAGACCGTGAGAAATCTCTGCTCTCTGCTTTTCACTCATTATTCAGTGGAGATAATTGAGTCGTTTGTATGGTTTTTTAAATCAGGATTGTGTACAGAAGTGAATTCAGGGTTTTGTTTTTTTTTTTTAATTTTTTATTTTCAGTACATTGAATCTACTCATAAAAACATTCTAAAAATGTACAACTTTTCCTTTTAAACAAAATATAGTAAAACATTTTTAAAAAAATCCCCAAACAGAATATTTGACATTTACAATTCAAAATCAAAGTAGCAGAATATTAAATATTTACAAAACTGTATCTTTTAAAGATATGTATAAAGTTGCATGCAATTTTGTTGAGTTTGCATAAAAGAATGGCTCAAAACTTGGAGATTTTCCCTCATCTCTAAAAAGAAAATATGCCCAGTAGAAGCTGTGCAGATTCTTGAGTACACAAGGTTTTCCATTTCAGTACCAAAGCCTCTTGTTGTGCATCTAAGAACTTTAGGTGTGTGAGGGGCTTCTTATAACAGCAGGGTGGAGTGTCTGGTACAAATTCATTTATTTATAGAAACCTTCTTTGAAAAAAGACAAGCATGTAAATATATGCTATCAGGCTTTTTTAAAGTCTCCTTGATTTTTCAAACTGGTAAACAGAGAACAGAATTAGGCTATATATTGATAGAACCGAATGTGGGAGAACCAACGTGGTAAGGTTGCAGTCTCAGCTCTGACACTGACATGAGGCGATATCCAGAAAACCACATAACTTCTCTGAGCCTCATTTCACTCTTGAATAAAGAAAAACTAATAGTACTTACCGTAAAAGTTTTTGTTATTGCTAAATCAGGTTGCATTTATAAAAGTCACTCAAGAATAAGAGTCTTTAATATTATTGTCTAGGCAAAAGTGTGCTGTATACGTCTGGTTTCAAGATCACAAGCTACTGTTGTTTTTTTGACTTCTTTGTTGTTTTGTTTTGTTTTCTGATTTTTTTTCCCTTCCTTAAAGTGTTTCATGATTTTAAGGCTTTGAAGTTTGATTTGTAAGTCTGTAATAGATACGGGTTAAGTTCCAATCCATAAGAATAAACTGTATATGATATCTCATTTCTTTAAATTTATTACACTTATTTTATAGTCTACATTTGACCATTCTAATATCTGCAGTCTTTGTGGGTCTGATTCAGCAATGTGTTTCTTCTGACTCTTCTTCATGGGAGCTTATTTTTCTTCCCATGTTTGGGCAATTCTTGACTGTTAACTCTAGTTCTTAGAAATTTGTCTGAGGGAATTTTTCAGGCCAAGATTTAAAGCACATTCTCCTGGGAGGATCTGCTTTCCCAAAATGAGTCCATATTAAACCAAGTTTCTGTTAAGATGTATTTGGTCCACGCAGGTCTCAGGTGCTTAGTCCCTCAGATGTGTCCGACTCTCTGCAACCCCGTGGACCATAGCCCACCAGGCTCCTCTGTCCGTGGGGTTCTCTAGGCAAGAATACTGGAGTGGGTTGCCATGCCCTCCTCCAGGGGATCTTCCCGACCCAGTTCTCCCACACTGGAGGAGGCTTCTTTACCAACCGAACCACCAAGGAGGCGCAGGTCTCATACTGATATTTCATTAGTTATCAGAAAATCCATTAAGTATAACATTTGTTTTTCTACCATTTTTAACATATCAACTTAAATGAGTAAATGCAGACTTGCGATAAGCAATTTTAAGAGGTTTTTTTTTTTTCCCCTTTCTCTTCCAACTAAGTTAAAACTGATATTGGGATGTATTCACTTGTCCTCTCATGACGCTAATTTCATTTTCATTTTCCACTGAAGCTTGCTTTTTTCAGGATCCTGGCTACATGCAGGGTTCTCTAATAAGACCTTATACCCTACTTTATCTGAAAACTTTGTTTCTTATTCTCTTTTCCTGTTAGTTTCTAAAATTTATAGGTCTAGACTTCTACTGATGGGCAAATACCCTAAGTTAAAGAGTGATCCTGGAAGTCTGCTTTCCCACTATAATTCTCTTATTTTGCTGCCAGCATATTCATGGGTAATTTTTTTTTTGTAAAAGAGGTTTTGAATAATTTACCCAGTATTTTAGGTGTGCTGTAAAAAAGCGTTTTTTCACATACTATCCAATTAGCCATATTGCTTGAAATGGAGTTTTGCAATATTTATCAAATGCCAATATGATTGGTATCATTGTTATTTATCATTAATTATTGGCACTTAAACAGGTATATTTGCATTTAAACATGTTCAATGTTTGGAACTTTTATTTAAGATTAAAGTGTCAAGCCATTCTGTAAATATCTCACTTAGAATGAGTCAGAAAGCTAGAGATTTTTCTTAATTAACTTCCCATTCAATTTTTAAAGCATTTTGTAATTTTCTCTCCTCATTATATTTGGGTTTTTTTTTAATATTGCCAATTAAAGATGATTAAAAGATGAGCATGTAAAAGCTGAATTTGCATCAGAGAAACATTATGTTGCCAAATCCCAAGGTTCTGTAGACAAGAACACCTATTTTCAGATATACTCAGTGGACCTGCCTGTGCCTCTCACACAGAGAGGGAACAGCATCAGTAAATTCTTTAATGGATGAGGATTTTGATAGGGTAACTAGGATCTTTACAAAATATCTGTTGACTTGGCAGGGATCCAATTCCCAAATCTTTTCTTCCTCTTAAATAATTAGCCCAAAGTGGCCATGCAGAAAATATGACCTGTTTTGTGCATCTCTGTCTGTGCAATGTTTTAGAGAGGCATGAGGGAAGAAGAGAGGGGGAGGGAGAAGAAAAGGAGCTAGAGAAAGCAGAAAGCCCGAGAATGGACACGTGTCCTATTGGGACCCAGTTGTCCACAAGGCTGAGCTCCCATTAATCCTGGCGATCACTGTTCATTCTGGAGAAGAGACTGGATGGCTGTCACAAGTGTTACCTGTGCCTGTTGAAGGCATGTGGCGGGGAAGCCCAGGTTGAAGTGTCAGGCTTCTGGTCCCTGAAACTTTGAGTGCTTGAAACACATGGTGATCTTTAGGAACCCTCCAGGATCCGAAAGCAACAATATAGCTTGGGCTGGCGGGGGTGGTCTTTAGTTCAAACGGCCGCAGCGTGAAAATCGGATGGCACAGTGAAACGTCTCTCATGCTGCGTCTCAAAATGCTTTTCTTCTCAGTTCACAGCAGCTGTTAAAGTATATCCTTTTTAAGTTCCTGTTTTCTTTTGCGATTTGACCTGCCTCTACCATGCAAGAAAAGAAATACACCAATGCCTATCGCCTGTGTTCCCTAGGGTCATTCATTACTGTGAAGAAGCAGGCCTTTGCTTCAGTTTTATCTCTGCAACTATATAACTCTGGGACCTTAGGAGAAGCCTCTCAAGTTCCTTGCATGCAGCTGTGAAGCCTGGAGATAATAATTCTCGCCCACTTGTCTTCATGTGTTCACATGGGTTTCCTGGTGGCATCTTAAATTCAACCTGCTGAGAACCATACTCACTGTCTCCTCCTTAAGTATATATTTCCTTCACTTTTCTTGGTTTATGTTTGTCCCTTTCATCCTGTTGACCAAGCAAAAAAACCCAAGTCATGTTTTACTTCTCCGACTCAGCGCTACTGTTAGTCATCAGGTCTTCTCTTGTCTATCTTGGCCACAGCTCAGCCATATCTCCTTTCTTTCTGTTACCTCTACTATCACTTATATGATCTCTGACAATAGTTTCTCACCTTCTAATCCATCCCCCTCACTGTCTCAAGCTATCTTTTTGAAATATAGTTTGGATCACTCACTTCACTGCTTAAACAATGGGAAAGTGTTTTAAATTTAAATATGATCAAATTTCTATATAAAGACATGCAAATAACTACTACCAAATTCCCTTGAATGGAAATCTGTCTGCAATCTATACATAGATAGAGTGTAGTCCCTCTAACCTATAATGGTTAAAAATATACCACGTACATCCAAATGGCTAGATTTGGAAATGGCACTATGATTTTATCAGATGTGAGTTTTGTCAATTTAGCTATATAAAAACCAGGAATAACATCTCTTTGCTGTGATGGGCGAAGGGAACATGAATTCTACCTATCAGAATTGCTGTGAGAACTAACTGAAAGAATTCAGTGAAAGCATCCCAGGTAGACACTGTACAAAGGCAGGATGCAGGTCTCAAAATTGTTTGAGCTCTAAGACAGACAATATGAAAAAGGCTGAAAAGAAGGCGCAAAGGTGATGGTTGTATCGCTGTAACAATGGGTTGCCATCTTTTATATGAACCACTTATTTTCAAAGCTGCTCACTGTTTCCTGCTAATGAAAACATCTCATCCTTTACTCATCTACTGATATCTTCCTTGCCTTTCAGGCCCATGGATCAATCCTTCCTACCCTCTTGGGCAGTTATTCCTCTGGCCATCCCGTGACTCTTGTCAACAGCACTCTGCAAATTCTCATTGCTCTCACTTTTAGACATCATGCTTTCTCTTATTTTCCTGTTCCTCTCTTCTCACATCTCCAGTACCTTCCCTCTCTCCCCCTCTTTAATTGACCTTCCTCCTAGTTTCCTGGAGAATAGTAGTACTCAGAATAGAAGTTGTATAAGCTTCCATTTAAGACTCTGATTACAACCAACTTGGATTCCATGGGGACCCTGCAGTTCATGGATTCTATGGTCTTCCATGGCCCCTCCCCCTTCATGGTCCCCTTCACTTGTTAAATAGCTGAAATCCCGCAGTCGATTCTTAGAAACACTGCCATACACCGATGCTTTGCTTGTGATTCTCATTTAATATTAGTTTCTTGGTGGGAGTGGGGAAACAATTCAAGTAAACTCATTTTCTGCCTAACTTTTCTTGTTCTCTTGGAGCTGAATATACCTGGAAGAAAATATGTGCTGATAGTCTTTAAATTCTTAACTACTCATCTGGGAGTTACATTGCACAGAGCAGTCAGGCTCTCTGACACATGACCCTCAGGATACTTAAATCTCCAATACCTTCCCTCTTTCCCCTGCTCTTAATTAACCTTCCTTCTAATTTCCTGGAAAATAGTAGCACTTGGAATAAAAGTTGTATAACCTGCGTATCTGATTTACCTATCTCAGTGAATCTTTAAGTATGTAACCTGTCTTTCCTCAAATTGCTGGGAAAGAATTGGCCGTGCTCTTAACAGGGCCAAATGTTCACTTACGTACTAGATCCCACCCTGTCTTGCAAACAAAAGAACAAAGTTTCATCTCAGCCTTTCTCCTCAGCATCATTTGTTTCGCACCTTGGGCTACCGTGCCCATCAGCATACAAGCAGGTATTTGTATTTTCCCTCTCAACAAATCATTCCTCTCAATCTCATTTCTCCCTTCTCTATCACTTCATTCGCTTCCCTTTTACAGCAACAGACCTCGAGTTGTCTAGGTGAGGTGAAAGTCACTCAGTCATATCCGACTCTTTGCGACCCCATGGACTATACAGTCCATGGAATTCTTCAGGGCAGAATACCAGAGTGGGTAGCCTTTCCCTTCTCCAGGAGATCTTCTCAACCCAGGGATCAAACCCAGGTCTCCCATATTGCAAGCAGATTCTTTACCAGCTGAGCCTTATTACATATTATTACATATTACATATTATTATTACATATTACAGTTATGATTCTATTGCTAGTGTTTCACTGAAACTGATCTTATCAGGGTTTCCCAGGTGGCATCCGTGATGCTAAACCCGATAGTCAATTCCTGGTGCTCTCATTACTTGGATAGTTAACAAATGTTGTCACTGTTGATCACTTCCCCTATCATTAAACATATCCTTCCCTTGGGTTCTATAATAGACATTCTCCTGATTCTATTCCAGTCTTTATGGCCACTCATTTTCAGGCTTTTTTTTTTTTTTAAATGTTACTCTTCTTCTCCCTGACCTGTGAATATTAAGCTGCCCTAGAACTCAGATTTTGGAGATATCAATTCACCTAGTTTGTGACTTTATATCAATATTTTGTCAATATGTTGACGCCTTCTAAATTTGTATACCTGGTCCTGCCGTTTTACCTGCAATTCAGAATCATATAGCCCGATTCCTTTTTGATTTCTCAACTATGATTTGTCATGAACATCTAAAACTTATAAACAAACTATCTATTTTCCTTCGACCTCAACCTCCTTCCAAAACTTTGTCATGCCAGAGATTCCTGCATCTCAGTAAAATCCACATATTTCTCATTACTCAAGCCAAAGTCCTTGGAGTAATTGTTAAGACCTCTTTTTTTCTCAAAGTGAAAGTGGAAGTGAAGTCGCTGAGTCATGTCTGACTCTGCGACCCCATGGACTATAGCCTACCAGGCTCCTTAGTCCATGGGATTTTCCAGGCATGAGTACTGGAGTGGGTTGCCATTTCCTTCTCTAGCAGATCTTCCCAACCCAGGGATCGAACCTGGGTCTCTTTAAAGGCAGGCACTTTACTGTCTGAGCTACCAGGGAAGCCCCTTTTTTTCTCAAACCCTACATCAAATCCATCATCAAGTCTTAGCAGCACTGCCAAAATATATCATGAATCCTTGATAAGATAGGATACCTGATATTTGCTACAAAATAATTCTAAAAGACTGTCTTCTGTGATTTATTTTAAGCTGACTGATGGGAATAATGTGGGTCATCATATCATTCTGTCTAATTTTGTATTGCTCAAATTTTTCTATGATTAAAAAAGTTGACTATATAAAACATATACTGAATCCTGCCACTTCTTCTTACTACAATCAAGTCTCATCCATACTATTGCTATAACCTCTCAAGTCTATTCTTACCTTAGCAGCTGAATTTAACCTAGAGTTCACACAAGCTACTGCTGCTGCTAAGTCACTTCAGTCATGTCTGACTCTGGGCGACCCCATAGACGGCAGCCTACCAGGCTCCCCTGTCCCTGGGATTCTCCAGGCAAGAACACTGGAGTGGGTTGCCATTTCCTTCTCCAATGCATGAAAGTGAAAAATGAAAGTGAGGTCTCTCAGTCGTGTCTGACTCTTAGCGAACCCATGGACTGCAGCCTACCAGGCTCCTCTGTCCATGGGATTTTCCAGGCAAGAGCACTGGGGTGGGGTGCCATTGCCTTCTCTGTCACACAAGTTAGGCTGCATCATTTCTCTTCTTGAAAACCCTCCAGTGACTACCTATCTCATTCAGAAAATTATCAGAAATCCTTGATCTGGCCCCTTGTCACCTTCCGAACTTCATCATCTGTATTTACTGTTTTCTTATTCACTCACTCCCTCTGCATTTCCTCTGTATACCAAGAATCCTTCCCCCTCCAGAGCAGTGTCCTGATTCTCCAGCCTCCCTAGAATGCTGCTCCCCTCAAACGTTGGCCATGGATCATTCTCTCCGTCACTAAGTCTTTGCAGAGGCGGTATCCTCTCTTCGAAGTTTTACTTGACTGCTAAACTTCCCAGTGTCCTTATTCATTCTTATTTTTCAACACTGAGTTATTACCTTTTAATTATTGTTTCCTGAATCCCTTTTCCCACCACCAGAATATAAGCATTATGTGGGCAAGGATTTTTTTTTTATCACTTTATTCATTGAGCTATTCTCAGCACCCAGAGCAATGCCTAACTTAGAGTAAAAGCTCACACGATAGTTGTTGAATTGAAGTTCCAATTGAAGTGTCAGTCACCGTGTGAAACTCTCCAGGGTCCTATAAGTCAGAAGTCATCAACTTCTCCTTTATCTGCCCCTTTCACTTTGATTGTATGACTATGGTAAGTATTTGGCACCTTGTATCTGGTTTTATGTTTGTTTGCCTATATGTCTGTTTCTCTCCCCAATGATTGAGACAGGATCTTATTTATAATTCTGTATCCAAGTGTCTAGTTTCCTGACTTCTGCAGATGTTTACTGATCGGAACTGATAAGATAAAAGTGGCGGAGAGGCAGATGTGATATTCTTAATAGATTTTTCCTCAACCAATAAAGCAAACTGTGTTACTGAGAAGATGAAAACGCTGACTGCAATTCAATGGAAACTTCTTAAATTGAGAAACAAAAAGTTGATTTTGAAGCTTGATTCCGCTATCTTGGTTCATTTTCTCCTTTCTGGCTCTCAGCTAGAACAAACATGAGCCATGTGTCTCTGAGCGATTAGCTGGGATGCTTATTTGCCCATACAGGTTTATTTAGCCCCTTAACACAACAGCTTTTTAAAAGGTAGTGGATTTAACATTCGCCTCAGATTTGCGATGGCTTTGTCAGGCAAATTACTCTAGCTCAGATTATCATTAATCTGTCTGACTGGTTAATGGTGTCAATAATGCAAGTGCCACGGTTAACATTTTTTATTCAGCCCCTCGGGAGCTTTCATTGCATAAGTCAGAGGACAACATAAATTCTAGAACCTGAAAGCCAGAATTCACAGACATATATTTGCTTCACAGACATCCAGCTGTCTCTCCCTACTACCTAAAAATCTTTAGAATGGAGAATGATCTTAGGGATCAGAGTCCAACTTTCTGCTACTTAAACATCTAGCGGCTGATGCCCAAGGGATGGGTCAGTTGCATCCCTAAGACCACAGAGTAAGCATCCACACTGAGATACTGAGAGCA
The DNA here is from genome assembly GCF_023699985.2 of Odocoileus virginianus. NCBI lineage: Eukaryota > Metazoa > Chordata > Mammalia > Artiodactyla > Cervidae > Odocoileus > Odocoileus virginianus. The sequence continues at coordinate 7,539,126 of NC_069695.1, read as the reverse complement.
AGCATTTATTTACTACTCACTGGTACCAGGGACCAGGCATCTTCCATAAATTGTCTTTATTTCATCCTTACAGCAAAACATCCAGACGAGGCTTAAAGAGGTGTATACCTCTGCTATACAACTGACAAGTGGTAGAACCAAGATTGAACGCAGGCCTGCCCTCGGAGCGAGTGTTCTCAAGCTCTACACCTGCTTGTTCTCAGCAGTTAGTGGATTAATCTGGAAGAGAATCAAACTTTCTTGATACTTTCAGAATTAGGATATGGATTTCTTCGACAGGCTTCTTTCTGATAATTCTCTGACTTAATGTTGAGGCTGATTTGCATCCTTTATTTGCTATGTAAAGCACAGTAGCAAATTTTTATATGTATGTAGAACATTATACCTTCCATTCAGCAAGCTAAAATTACATATGGAGTGTGACTCAGTGTATTCACAAGGTTAAGGCTTTGAGGCTGTGAAATTGAACTTCCCGGGCTTCAATTCTGGTTCAGAATTGAACTAGCCATGTGGCCTTGGGCCAGTTACTGCTACCTTCATTTCCTCATGTGGATTAATAATAGTACCTGACATGTAAGGTAGTGATGAGTATTAAACAGGGTTGAGAAAGTGCCTAAAACACTTGGTCATTGCCTGGAACAGATGGATCCATGGGATGGATTCATGTGGGTTGGAAGTGAAAATCAATGAAATAAAGACATTTCCCAATTCTTGTTTAGAGAGAAGTTTATCACTTTCGCAAATGTTAGCACATTTGATTCTCAGATAAGGCTGGTATGATAATCTCTGTTTTACAAATGAGTTTGCCTGGCTCAATTCAGAAAGTCTGCAAAGCATCAAAATACACAGAAGAACTATACAAAAAAGATCTTAATGACCCAGATAACCACCATGGTGTGGTCACTCACCTAGAGCCAGACATCCTGGAATGCAAAGTCAAATGGGTCTTAAGAAACATCACTATGAACAAAGCTAGTGGAGGTGATGGAATTCCAGTTCAGCTATTTCAAAACCTAAAAGATGATGCCATGAAAGTGCTGCACTCAATATGCCAGCAAATTTGGACAACCCAGCAGTGGCCACAGGATTGGGAAAGGTCAGTTTTCATTCCAATCTCAAAGAAGGGCAATGCCAAAGAATGCTCAAAGTACCACACAATTGCCCTCATCTCATATTCTAGTAAAGTAATACTCAAAATCCTCCAAGCCAGGCTTCAACAGTACGTGAATTGAGAACTTCCAGATGTTCAAGCTGGATTTAGAAAAGGCAGAGGAACCAGAGATCAAACTGCAAACATCCATTGGATCATCGAAAAAGCAAGAGAGTTCCAGAAAAACATCTACTTCTGCTTGATGACTATGCCAAAGTCTTTGTGTGGAGCACCACAAACTGTGGAAAATTCTTTTTTTTTTTTTTTTTTTTGGAAAATTCTTAAAGAGATGGGAATACCAGACCACCTGACCTGCCTCCTGAGAAATCTGTATGGAGGTCAAGAAGCCACAGTTAGAACTGCATATGGAAAAACAGACTGGTTCCAAATTGGGAAAGGAGTACATCAAGGCTGTTTATTGTCACCTTGCCTATTTAGCATATATGCAGAGTACATCATGTGAAATGCTGGGCTGGATGAAGCACAAGCTGGACTCAAGATTGCCAGGAAAAATATCAATAACCTCAAATATGCAGGTGACACCACCCTTATGGCAGAAAATGAAGAACCAAAGAGCCTCTTGATGAAAGGGAAAGAGGAGAGTGAAGAAGCTGACTTAAAACTCAACATTCAGAAAACTAAGATCATGGCATCTGGTCCCATCATTTCATGGCAAATAGATGGGGAAACAGTGGAAACAGTGAGAGGCTTTATTTTCTTGGGCTCCAAAATCACTGCAGATGGTGACTGCAGCCATGAAATTAAAAGACACTTGCTCCTTGGAAGAAACACTATGACCAACCTAGACAGCATATTAAGAATCAGAGACATTACTTTGCCTACAAAGGTCCATCTATTCAAAGCTATGGTTTTTCCAGTGGTCATGTATGGATGTGAGAATTTGACTATAGGTCTGGTGAGGGCTTTACAACCTCCAGACATTCTTTGGATTCATTGGGGAATACATAACTCCCTTGCTAACACTAGCAAGCAGGTACTCTTTCTACCCCCTTCTGATGCCTATGTCAGACAGTTTCTCTATCTCCTTTATACTTTAATAAAACTATATTACACACATACAAAAAAAAGAAAGCTGAATGCCAAAGAATTGATGCTTTTGAATTGTGATGCTGGAGAAGAGTCTTAAGAGTCCCTTGGACTGCAAGATCCAACCAGTCCATCCTAAAGGAAATCAGTCCTGAATATTCATCGGAAGGACTGATGCTGAAGCTCCAATACTTGAGCCACCTTATGCAAAGAACTGACTCATTGGAAGAGACCCTGATGCTGGAAAAGCTTAAAGGTGGGAGGAGAAGGGGATGACAGATGATGAGATGGTTGGATGGCATCACCGACTCAATGGATATGAGTTTGAGCAAGCTCCGGGAGTTGGTGATGGACACAAAAGCCTGGCGTGCTGCAGTCCATGGGGTTGCAAAGAACTGGACATGACCGAGTGACTGAACTGACCTGACAAAGCTTCACCTAAGATGCTATACAACTAGGAAATATTATAAGCAAGGATTTAAATGCAAGTTTCTAGTCCAGTGATCTCTTTACTATACCACACAAAGTAAAAGATACTTCCTAAAAGGACTGTGTGAGTTCAGATGAGAGAATTAAAACACTTTACTGAATATCATTCAGTTTAATCCTCACAGACACCCTGTGAGTTTGGCAGATAAGGGGCTGGTATCTTCTTTTTGCAAATGAAGTGGAAAAGGTTCCAAGACAGCCCCTGGATTGCTCAAGGTCACACGCCTATTTTGTGGCAGAACAAACACTGGGCGGGGGCTTCCACCTTGCAGCTGTTTGCTTTCCATGGCTTTATGCCACTTCAGGAAACCTCTGCTCACTGCTCAGGATTGGAGACCAGCTTTCCATGACTGGTGTGGAGAATTCATTTTAGAATGCATCGTGCATTACATTTTCAACACAGTGTTTACATATTCTTTCCCTGCCCCTCAGAGTTGAGGATCCTGCAGCTGATGAAGCTTGTTATGAAGGGAGTGTGTTGTGATGCAAAGACAGCATGTGATACAAAGACTCAGAATCCAAAGCTCCACCTTCAAGCTAAGTCAGGCCTCCTGCCGCTCTGCTTCTCTGCAAAGTGTACAACCGTGTCCATTCTAACGTGTTCTAGATCACTAAATGAGACAATAGTGATTTAATTTTTCCTGTGATGTACATTGAAATATAAAACATGTCATCGACAGATTTCCCATGTCAATGAATGACCCATGCTTCACCTGTGAGTTGACCATGTGTCCAAAACTGTATTGGAAGTAGCAGAGGAGGGTATAGTCTCTTAGGAACAGTTTAGTTGTATTAGGTAGGTAGGCGGGACTAAGGTGTATCCGTGAAGATGGAGCAGTGGGGGAAGATTCTAGAAGTATTCGGGAAGCAGAATGGACAGGGCAGGGTGAAAGATTGGACAATAATTGTGAGACAGAGGAGTTTTCAAGGATGATTCCTAGGATTCAGCTTATGGCGAGATAAGTTGCTGAAATCAGGATGGTGGAACAATCCAAGTTTGAGAATGAAGATCAGAAAGTCACACTCAGACATGGTAAGTTTGATATACTTTTCAATATTCAAGTTGGAATGTCAAGCAGGATCCTCCTTGAAAATAGAAAGCTGGAGCTCAGAAGAGAGGTTTGGGTTGGAGATATCGATCAGGAATTTGTCTGCGTGGAGATGACAGTAGCAGCTAGAGAAAGGTAGACCAGCCGTCCCCAAATCACAGGATGGGGATAGGACCCAGAGCTGAGTCATATTTATTCTGAGTACTAAACAAAATAAATCATTTGAATCCAGAACTTTTCCTTTTCCATGAAAAAACAGTTGTTGTATTTGTTGTTGCAGTCGTTATTGGTTATGTAACTAGTGTTTTGGATGTGTGCTAGATGCTGAAACAAATTATGTTGAGACAAAAATTTTTTAAGCCTGTTCCTCAGAATGTGTGTGTGTGTGTGTGTGTGTGTGTAAACAATTCAAGTAGAAACAGAAATTTTAACCAAAATTTAGTGAAAATACCTCTGACCAAGAAGATGACTTCCATCCCCCCATTATGCTTTGTCTAGGGGTGGGTCGCCTCTGAACCTACTTTCCCTTCAAGATAACAGTGATTCCGGAGTCTCTGCTTCTGGGGGTGAGAAAGGGTGGCCTTGGGTGGTGGTTGCTGCTCTCACTTGGAGCCCTATTTCAGTAAATAGCTTATTTCCAATTGAACTCTTTCCACCATTGCACCCTTGCGACTTTTGTTAAAGAAATAAAAATCAAAGAAGAACGGATCAAAAGATGTTAAAAATCTCTTCATTAAAAATACCATAGGTCCTTCCTGAAGAAGGAGTATTAATAGAACTCTTCCTTTTTAAAGCAATTAATTAGGCATTTGATACATCAAGACAGGATTTGTTGCTCAGCCCACAGCTGTGACTGCATGTTAACACCCTGCTATACTTAGGCAAGAGGATATATGTTTACTTAAGATGTGCGCTGTAGACTGATTCAAATGATCCTCTAAGAAATGATGCCACCTTAATCTTTAAACTGTGTTTACTTCTGAAACGTAAATACAGCAGTGCTGAATTCAGCTAATAAACACACACACAGAGGTAATTTTCTATTCCTGATAAAGAATAATAGATGTTTTAAAAAAGCTTCTTTGAGGAGAGCTCACTCTTCAAATCGTGAGAAAGAAACCTAGGAAAGTGAAGTGGCATCTGAAAGCCACCCAAAGTTGGAAGGAAACATTTCGGAGATCACACTCTGTGAAGATGTCGTACAATTATTATATTAAAATTTTTACTTTTATTTATGCTTTCATTTAAAAATGAGCACCAGCAGCATAGGCGTTACTATCATTATTTTTGATTTTTAGTTAGAGGATAACTGCTTTGCCATGTTGTGTTAATTTCTGCCACACAGCAACGTGAATCAGCCCGAGGTATACGTACGCCCCCTCCCTCTGGAGCTCCCACCCCTCTCAGCTGTCACGGTGCTCCAGGTGGAGGCCCCTGTGTTAGACAGCAGCCTCCTACTAGCTATCTGTCTTGCATACGGTGATATATATCTTTCAATGCTGCTCCCCCAGTTCCCCCTCTCCTTCTCCGGCTGCGTCCCCAAGTCTGTCCTCTGTACCTCTATCTCTATTCCTGCTCTGCGAATGCGCATCAGTACTGTTTCTGTGGATTCCATATACGTGTGTTAACAGATGGTATTTTTTCTCTTTCTGACTCACTTCAGTCTGTGTAACAGGCTCTAGGCTCATCCACCTCACTAGAACTGACTCAAATTCATTTCTTTTTATGGCTGAGTAATATTCCATTGCATATATGTACCACAACGTCTTTATCCATTCACCTGTCAGTGGACATCTAGGTGGCTCCCGTGTAGCATAGGCATTCTTGATCTGTAGTGAGTCTATACCAGCTGAGTGTCAATAGGATATGAATGGAATATGACTTCTCTTCTGAAACAATTCACACTTAACTCAAAGAGACTGACATGTCTGTCAATACAGTGTGATACAGGCTGCAGTAGACGTGTAAACCAAAAGCGACAGAAGCCTGAAGGAGATAGTATTTTATGCTGTATTTTATGCTGCTTGAATCAGAGGACATAATGGTAGGAAAGCTCTAGCCAGAATTTCTTTGAGTTAGAGTTGAAGAATAGATGAGTTTCTGCCAAACCGAGAAGGAAGTGGGTCAGAAGGTAACTCCAAGATAATCAAAATTAAACAAAATTAATGAAAGTCAGAGTGACAAACACAGGGATGGACAGGGTGTTGTTGGGCAGAGTGACCCATTTACAGATGGTTCTGTGAAGGGTTGGGCCATGTCTTAAAGGTCTTTGAATCATGTCCCAAGAAGTGGATATTGCATTAACCATAGAATGGCAGTCAGCATGACGTTTTGGGCATGGAGTTGACAGACTCTGTGTGTTAGAAGAGTGTTTCTGTCAACAGAAGACAGAACTGGGAAGACCAATGACACAGAACTAGAAAAGTATTATAAGCAACGCATGGTAAGTAGGAACCAGATCAAGAGTCAGTTCCAGGCACAAGAAAATATAGTCTAACCAGAGTTAGAGTCTAACCAGCGACTCTAATAAGAGATCAATGCATACTGCTCAAGGGTACATTCCATGCCACCATGTGTGACTCCCTGAATTAACATGTATCAACATTTAAGTGTGACCGACAAGGGTTCTTGGCCTTCTTAACCAATAGAAATTGATCAGAATCTGGACAAGAAATTCAGGCATGGCTTAACCGGGGACGCTGCTGCAGCAGCAGGGAGAGAAAACCAACCACAGGTTCCCTTGCTTGCTGACTCCCCGAGGGGGGCGGAGACTTGTTCCTTGTAAGGGGTGAGGATAGGGGTGTGTCCAGGGACCAGGCCAGGGGAGTGGCTTAGGGGGTTTGCCCATCCCTTAGGTGGCGTGTGTGCAGGGGGCATGCCCAGTACCCTGCTTTTTTGCTCCAGGCTCTTCAGAAGTGGCACTTGGGCTCTTTGTCTGTTTTATCCAGAATTTGTCCTAAGTGCCCATGCGTGCAGTTATTCCTAGCCCCCTACAGTTTCTTCGTATTTGTTGCTCCAGGAGAGGGGTATCGAGGTACGAGCATGGCTGCAATGCAGCAAAGGGCCCCAGGTCCCAGCCCATCTCATAAGTAGGTTTTAGATGAAAACCTGATCTCAACAAAGCAGCAGAATTAGTGTTACTGGGTCAGAGTACATGCTTTTAGAACATAGTAATTTTCCAAGAAACCTCAGCCAGGTAAACCAAAGCCCAGAGAACCAGAATTTTCAGAAAAGAGGTGCTTCTTGTTAACCAACTCCTGTTAGTCTCCATGTAAAGGTCAGAGGAGGTAAGTTGCCTACACCTTTTCCAGCCAGCAGAAGGAGACAGACTGTATAATATATACTCTGTGTGGTTATTCAGTGATGGAATATGCCGTGAGTGAATTCTGGTCTTTCAGCTTCAGTCAACTTAATCTTAACTTGCCCACACTGACTCGAGGCAAGTGGAAAACAAGGGGAATAATGATGTTCTGGACAGTTCATCTGCCACCACAGGCCATGACTGAGTTCTGTGGGTTTGACGGGTGATTATGTCTTCAGAGTCATCAGCGAAAACTTCTTGGAGATACAGCCAGGGCCCCTGCTGCTTTCCCAGGAGAGGTTGGTGTGGTGACAAGGCAGTACCCCTGGACACAGGAATTGGGCAAACTCCTAACATCTCTGTTCTTCAGAACCTAGTGCATTTATCTGCCCATTTACAGAGGAGCATGGGCTAGAATGAGCAGAATAAAGTCCTAGTTGCTAACTGCCTAAAGACAGAGATTATGGAGAGTTTACTTTAGGTGCTGGCCATCACCAGCAGCATGTAACCAGAGAAATGAGTCACAAATTGTCCTTCCAAATTCAGATTTTATTTCCTTGTTGGGAGATGACTTGCAAAAGTTTGCTTTCAGCTGTTAAAGAAGAAATGGGGTTATCAAAAGCCACCTGCCAATCTTTGCAACTGAACAAATCTGTGAAGGGTGACATGGCAGTAAATGTTATTTTCTTAGAATTCACTGGTGTCACTTTGATGTCACCCAGTAGGACCCTAGGAAGCATCGAAGCAACCTGGCACCAAAGCCCAGATGCCACAGGGCTGGGGAACGATGCTGGGAAACTCGGGGAACGCCATTCCTTCTCTGTTGCTGTCAGCAAAGCCTCTTCCCTTTTAAAGACTATTGCCATTTTCATTATCGAAACTTGTCCAATGCCTCTAGTTCTGACGACGCTAAAAAAATTGAAGAAGAGTTGATTGACAACGTTGAGTTCATTTCGGTTGTACAGCAAGGTGATTAATATATATGTATATATGTGAATATATGCATATATTCATATGTATGTATTCCTATTCATACATGTGTGTATGTGTGTATGCATATATATGTTCTCTTTTATTTTCTTTCCCATTATGGTTTATCAGAATATTGAATGTCGTTCCCTCTGCCATACAGTAGGACCTTGTTTATCCGTTCTCCGTGTAACAGTTTGCGCCTGCTGACTCTGAGCTCCCAATCCATTCCTCCCCCACTCCCCCTCCTCCTCTCAACCGCAGGTCTATTCTCTGCATCTGTGGGACTACTTTCTTTGATTGGACTTATCTCTGTAAACAAAATTAATCTGACACAAAACGTCAATGTTTATATGTTTTTCTTTGTGATTGTACCTCTTATTACTTTCTCCCTTCAAATTGTGGAAAGCCCTCTTCTTGAACTCAAGAACACTCCCTTCCTATGAGGTTGTCTTTTTTTTTTTTTTGGTATAGTAATAGAAATAGCAGCAGTAGTAAGTACCACGTGTGGAAGACTCCATGAATACGAGGCCTCATGTCTCTTGCTCTATATGGTTTACATATAGCATCTCACTGAAATCTCTAGAAACTCTATGAGTAAATGCTTTTATAGCACCAGTCAGCACTTCAGGACTCTGAGGTTCAGATAAAGACAAAGCTGAGAAAACAACCCTTGGCTTTAGCATCCTTTGTGCGCGCATGCGCGCTCAGTCGTGTCTGACTCTCTGCAACCCCGTGGACTGTAGCCTGTCAGGCTCTGCTGTCCATGGGGTTTTCCAGGCAAGAACACTGGAGTGAGTGGCCATTTTCTCCTCCAAGGTGACTCCCCAGTCCAGGGATAGGACCCACATCTCCTGTATTGGCAGCTAGTTTATTTACCACTGCACCATCTGGGAAGACCTAGAAGTCCTGAAGTCTCCCTAGTCTACCTAGCAGTTTGATGTGACCTTGCTCTGACAGGATAAGCAGATTTCTGAAAATTAGCACATAAATTGGAAATGTTTAGATTAAATCTGTATTTAAAGCCATTAAGTGCCCATACTGGAGAAACTAATGGTAAATCCAGGGCATCTCGTTACAGGAGGGACTGAGATCACTACCATGGAAGTATTTTCTAAAGATTCTTTGTTCATATGTGTATAATATCTTAATATCAGTTTTCCATGTCAATGAACATAATTTTTTCATGACCCTTACTAATTTGGGATATTTTGAAAGCTGCTGGAGATTATAGGAACCTAGAACTCCCTTCCTTGTGATGAAATCCAACATCCCCTTTTTTACCTGAGTGATGTTTCTATTATACGATCTTCGACATTCTTACCTGGACATACCCAGATATTCTTGTCTTTTTTTCCTTTGAAGAATCCTTTTCAAAGGGTTATGCCAGCACATCCTAGAGCACAGCTATTTCACATAAATTATTTAGTAGTTACCCAAATAAAGTCAGTTATGAAAGCTGCCCTTTCTTATAGATACCCAAGGAGTTTGGCATGCAAATCAGACCTTCAATGACAACTATGTTGCTTGAAGGTCTAGAGAATATATCATGAAATGACTCATAGCAGGTGATAGTTACCCTAATTCTCACAGTGGTTTCTGAACACCCAGTGTCCCTTCTTCCTTGTAGAATTTCATGTCTTATACCCAAAGTGCCCATGATCCAAATAGGCCCCTTGTTTTCCCCTATTGAATGATACCAAAGCCCCAAATCTTACTCTTAACTGGGATTCACTGACCATGAGTCCTTTGCAAAAAAAAAAAAAAATGTTTCTCTAAGTCTTACTTTTGCATTTGTAAAATAATGATAATAAACCTATCATATTTATATGAAAAGAGAAGAAACACAGCTCCCCTACTGAAAGAAAATAAGATGTAAGAATTACGTTCATAAGGTGTACAATCTGATTATGAGGATTTTCTTTTAAAAAGCAATGTATTGGCCTAAATAAGGTTCTGTAGAGTCGATGAGTGTGATATGTGGTACATGGGGAAATTATCTGATGTTTCTTAGTCTTACTACAGTTCACTATTGAATCCCAGCCAATCCCTCCCCAACTATGTCATAATTCAGCCTTGTGGCAACTTAACACAGTACTCATACAGGAATGCCTAAACCTGGGCTATATCCAGATTCACATGGGATGTTTGGGTTTCATTTATTTATTGTGATAAAATATACATAACAAAGCACTTCGAATTCTAACCATTTTGAAGTGCAGAGTTCTATGGCATTAAGTGCATTTACCTTGTGGACCAACTCTCCCCACCCTCTATCTCCAGAATTCCCAACTGAAACTCTGTACTCATTAAATACTAACATCACATTCCTACCTCCTCCTTGCCCCCGGTAAACACCTAGGCTTCATATTTTAATTACGAGCAGTACTAGATAAACTCATGCTAACTGCTATAACGTTGAAACCCTCAAACTTATAATAGCTCAAGTCTCTTTGACTCTATAAAGTGGAAAAACAATGTTCCTGATTGACAGGCAGTTCTTCTCCCAGGTCCATTCCAGAATTCTTGCAGAATTTGGACACCTCCATCATGATCCGGAGCTTTCCAAGTAGCTCAGTGGTAAAGAATCTGCCTTCCAATACAGCAAATGCAAGAGACAGGTTTGATCCTTGGGTTGGGACAATACGCTGGAGTAGGAGATGACAACCCATTCCTGTATTCTTGCCTGGGAAATACCATGGACAGAGGAGCCTGGCAGGCTATAGTTCCTGGGGTCACAGAATTGGACTCAACTGAACGACTGAGCGCACACATCATCAGTGCATGGGTTCCAGAGTCTGCCTGATGCTGTGTGGTTTCTCTCGCCAGGCCTGCAATCAGCATGAACATGTGCACTCACACTCATGGGTTAAACCCAGTCCCATGGGTTCGTCTAGGCTTCACAGGGGCCAAGACGTAAGATCCAGTGCCTGGAGAAGGAGAAATGAGTTTTGAGGAGGAGCCAGCCAATCTCAGTCATATCAGAGAAATTAAGAGTGTCTATATACCCAAGGATCACCATTCATGCCCTTAGAATTTTGCTTTCACTTTTCCCTTTGGAAACTTAATTTGCCCTGTCAGAAAAACAGATTTCACTTGAAATATTTCCCCAAAACAAAATAAAACTTGTAAAATTGAAATGAACATATAATTCCACTGAGATGCAAGAGGTATCATCTAGAAATAGAAACTTTAAGAAACAGTTGAGTGGCTTAGAAGGAACTCTTCCTTCACATTCAATTACATGAGACCTGTGAGGATATAAATATCTAGAATCATGTATGCTCTTAAAGCATACTTTAGAGGTTCTAATTTCTAATGTGTTAGGATTTATATTCATAGAATTTGTCTCCTCTTAATATGTACTATAAACCCCACCACGATCAGCATATTAATTCGTTTGAAACCACTAAGGAAGATCCCCTGGAGGAGGGCATGACAATCCACTCCATATTCTTGCATGGAAAATCCCGTGGACCGAGAAGCCTGGCAGGCTACAGTCCGTAGAGTCACAAAGTGTCAGACACAACTGAAGTGACGTAGCATAAGCACACACACAAAGGAAGGTTTTAATTGGAAAATGAACAGGATACATATAGTAGTGGCTTGAAGAAAAGGCAGGAAGATGTTGTACTTCCTCCTCACCCAGGAGGGAGTCTACTTCCTTTTGCTCACTTTGCTTAACATAACCACAGGACTTCAATCTCTGCACACATCAGCATTTAACATCTGCCTTTCCCTGTCCTATAATGAAAGAGAATAAACGCATTGGTTGGCAGTACTGACAAAGACTGACTTGTGGAATAATCGAAACCCTAATTTCTGTCATTAGCTCAGTGTTTGCAAAATGCATCTTCCTGCCTGCACTCCAGATGTTCAGTCTTATTTTACTAGCTCTTTGTTATGAGTTTTGACGCTAAATGGTGAAGTGTCAAGGGGAAAGACTTTAGTATACAAGGTTCGTGGGAATGGCATAAACTTGAACTCCCCAGAAATCCTGCAACATTTATTTGTAGGCCCTTCCAGTCTGCTTGCATCCCAGAGTGAGCCTCTGAGATCTTGCTTTATGTGCAGTCAACAGGAAGTGAGTAAAGAACCTCTGGATCCACTTTACCACTCGCTTGTTAAGTAAAGGTTGTGACTAAAAGTATTCACGTGGAAATCATCTTTTCCTGTGGCTTTCATTTCCTAGGGAACGAGCAGTGAACACGTCGCAGCCCGGGTCCCTCCAGTTTACCGTGGGAAACCTGAAGCCGGAAGCCATGTACACCTTCCGAGTCGTGGCCTACAACCAGTGGGGGCCTGGGGAGAGCTCTCAGCCCATCAAGGTGGCCACCCAGCCTGAGCGTGAGTACGAGACGGGAAGGGCCAAGTGCTCGTTTTCGTTGGCGCCATCTTTGAACCCCTTCATAGTAGTTTACTAAAGTGACAAAATAGAAGGAAGATTTCTGGAGCAACACATTTACCCTGAAGGCTTTTAAAGATAACTTTTTAACAAGATGGCCTCCTCACTTTGGCCGGGTCTGCCGAGCAACAGATTAACAGCTGTGGAGGCCTGACCCATCCATCCCGCCTGCATATCCACTCCCGAGTGAGTGGGTGACTCCACCCGCCAGCACTTCATCATCAGCCTTGGGGTTCAGCCTCCTGCACTGTTTTTTTCAGATTTCTCTGAGTTTGTGTATGAAAAGTATTACATCAGAGAAAAAGAACAGTGGTATAGGACTTCTCAATTCAGGAACTTGCTCCTTCACTGAATGCCCTCCAGAAGCTTCCAAAAGCAAACCCAGATTCAAAAAATCAATAATTTCTACTGGGCAATCGCACTATCCTACAATGTAAATCACTATATTAAGCTCCACAAACAAAATAATGCTGCTAAATGTTCTCTGACCCAATTATAATTTAGTGATTTCTACTTTTATCATGGGACAAACAGCCCCCAAACTACACTTTTGAAAGAGATTTCTGTATTTCTTACAACATTTTGAATTTTCTACTAAATTTCTAACATTATTTGGAAAGACTGATTGCCAAAGAGTAGTTTGCCAACTTTATTTTGTTAAGAGTTTTAAAAAAATTGTAATTAACCATTAAATGAACTAAATGACTACTTGTAACAAAGTACATTATTTAGACACCGTTTCATCTACTCCTGTTTTTTTTTTTTTTTTTCAAATGATGCTGTTTAATTTGTATTCCCGATCATTATATTTAAAACTATATCTAACTTCAAAATCACCTCACATGCTTTTGGAAGAACATGAAGTAGAAAATATTTTAATTGGCAAATAAGAGAAAATAATCTTTGGATTAGGTCACTTGTTAGGGATTTGAAATCAGCAAGTTAAAGAAGAGCAAGCACAGGCTCTCCGAGAGGTAGTCTGGGTGCTGGTACCAAGCTCTACTCTGGGCAGAATCTCTGTTCCATTTTTCATGTAGCTAAGACTTCAAAAGACCAGATGAGAACAGATTGGAATAAAGTATTTGTTGGGGGCGAGGAGAAGACTAAGCTTTACAAGTCTGAGAGAGATTTGCATCACAGAAATAAAACCTCACACAGCGTCTTTAAAGGCATAACAATGTGCAGATTTCAGGTCATGTATAGAAAATGCAGGCACCCAAGCAGGACCAGCTGAATCGTTTGCAGGATCCAGAAGCTACAGTAGCACATTAATCCATGCTGTGCGGGGGACCCTCCTTAGTCATGTGCCAGTAAAGGTGGTCCTGCTTCAGGTTTCTCTTCTAAAGAAGGTTTTGTTGCTCTTTGGGTTTAAATCACTCCATAATGCTGATTTCTACTTCATAGTGTTAATGGTCACATATAATTTGAGCCATCAATTTTCTCATTGACTTTCTCTTTATAGGTCATACACACACACACACACACATATATATATGTATAAATATAGAGATAATCAATGACTTTTATAAATATTTTGTATTTTTAATCAATAAACTGGAATAAAAACAAATTAGGTATATATATATATATATATATATATATATATGTTTAAATGGTATATGCCATGTTGTATATACAGACTGATAGTTGAAAAACCCATAAAAATTCTCTAAAAAGATCTTGTTCAGTTTTCATATGGTAGAACTTAAACTTTAAAACTGTGTTCATTTTCAGAAGATCCAATTTCTATGGATTGTCTGAATCCTTTGCTTCCTAATTCAACTATTATCCCTGGGATTGTTTTTGTGTACTTTTCTGGGCTGACTGGCTATGATTACATTACATTGCTGATAAAAATTCTACAGTCAGCCTCATTTCTAAGACTGAGCAATGCTATTTTTCTTCTATCAATACCATTTTTCCTAAGTATCCAACTTGAAAATCAATTTCCAGAATTTTTTTTTAAAGGCCAACCTTTCCAAGTCAAGAGATAAGAAAGTCTTCCACTTGGATACTAACTAATAGCAATACCTCATTTCATTAAAAAAAAAAGTACTCACGATACAACGTTTTTGGTATAATTAATAATAAAAAAAATCAGTCTGTGATTATTTGTATGACACATATGGCATTAACTTTTATAAAGCACAAGCAATGACATAATTCAGCTGACAAGTATATTTAATGAATATCCACTGTGTGAGACACATTAAGAAAGCATACCAATGTAATGAAGTAATAGCACTTAAAGCTCTAAGAAGCTTCTTGAGGAAGCAAATGTTTTAAATATGTAACAATAATAAAATAGATAAGGAAACTTGTAAGAACTTGTTCAATGAAGTATTAAAAATCTGAATCGCAGATTTGCTTATGAGCCCCTTACCTGTGATGGCCTAGGGTGTATGCTCAGCCTCTATGTGCGGTGCCAAATTGAATCTTGGAGACAGAGTTTTCGGTGAATTAGAAAAGAATAGTTTTATTGCTTTGCCAGTCAAAGGGGGGCACAGTGGGCTTCTGCCCTCAAAAACTATGTGTCCCCACCCAGAGGAGTTTGCTGAGGAGCTGTATGTTCAAGAGTGTAGGCGCTTACATTCCTTTTTATCTCTTCTCTTGATATAATCTTGATGAGCTGGTTCCTTAGCCTGGCCTCAAGTGGTCTTCAGGCTTCCCTCGTGGTGCTATTGGTAAAGAACTCACCTGCCAATGCAGGAGATGCCAGTTTGGTCTCTGGGTTGGGAAGATCCCCTTGCAGGAGGGCATGGCAGCCCACTCCAGTATTCTTGCCTGGAGAACCCCATGGACAGAGGAGCTTGGTGGGCTACAATCCACGGGGTCGCAAAGAGTCAGACACAACTGAAGCGACTTAGCATACACGCACTCGCGAGTGGTCTTCTCCCGTATGAAGAATGCTGGCCTCTTCCATTTGCTGGGTTTTAATTCCATGAAGGACTTAAAGGCATTGTTGCATGTAGCCCTTGAGGCAGGACCAGGCCCCTGCCCCGAAGATGCAATGTTGTTTCTTAGCCCTTTCTTCCTTGTCTTTGCATCCCTTTCCTTCCTGGATTAGCAACTGTTCAAATATGCTTTTTGGAACTCCAGGAACGTCAGGGAGGCTGGGATCTGTTCCCTACAGGGAACAGGTTGGGGGGTGGGGGGTGGTGGTGGGGGGTGGAATGGAAACGATGGGAAGCCTTCTATGTCCACCATGTCCAGGAGCCCCACAGGATCCTGTTTGGTTTCATGTACTATCTAGGCAATTTTTATGCCTAAATCATATTGTGCCTGCCTCCTCAAATAAGTGCTTTATTACAAAGACAGCCACCTTGATCCTTTATATATCATCCATTGTTCCTCATTCAGAAACTAGTCTGAGAACTTTATAAAAAACCACACGGGGCACTGGTCTCTGTAAGCACTTACTTAAAATTTAGCATAAACGATAATAAGGCATAAAGTAAAATTAAAAACCCAAATGAATGAAATCTGTTGCTTGTTGGTATTATTGTCACTTGCAAGTTATATTTTTTCCAGAAAATGAAAGTGGAAAATTATCCTGTTTTTGACACGTGAAAGTATCTTAATTTTTCCTCTAAGGGCGGTGATAGTGGCCTTAGAATGCTAACCATATTTTGACCTTTAATGACAACAATTGTTTTACTATATCACCTCTCTTCTTAGCACTGTATGGAGTAAGAATTATTTCCTTTGCAGGAAAGGAATTAGGAAAGGAAAGGAATTATTTCCTTTCTATTATTTATTGGAGGGTGACCTGATTGTGTTTCATTGAGAACTTTCCTTGGATAATTAATCTCTCACTGAGTAGCTAGGTAGACAGGAATAGTTCAGCCTAGATAGTACTTTTAGAATAGCTTTTTACATATGCAAAACAGCCACCTCCTTCCATTCATTTAGATTAAGAGTCTTGTGGCGCTCACTCTCTGCCTTTATTACAGATATTAGGATAAATAAATAATGTTACCATGACTAATAGGTAGGGCATGTGTATTTTATCTTCTGTGTTAACACAGAAATGCCACTTAGGCAATTTAAAACTATTTCTAGGGTAAGGAACACTTCATCTTCCCTATGCCTGTTCAGTAAAACACCAATTTCTGAGTAAGAGCCAGCATCCTAGAGATCCCGTCTTCGTTGCCCCCTTCCCTCCCCTCCTGTGCTGTTTCTTCTCTCCCACCCCTTTCTCCCCTGTCTTTTTCCTCCTCTTTCTCTTCTCTCTTAGCTTCTTATAAGCTCATCTCTCTATGTTTTTAGAGAAAGTTCAAAAGCTGAGTTTATTACTTGGTTAGAATTTCAGAATCTAGAGGCAGAGGCAGGGGGGATGTTTTCATTTTTCTCTCCCTGACAGAATGATCTTATCTTTGGAAAATGGGTCCCGTCTGGGTATGCAATTGCTTGCTCATTTTATCACGGTTTTGCCAAATGTGATGTAGTAATTGTACACTAAAATGACATAGCTTTTATACAAATTGAATTTCAAGTTTTTCATATTATTTGCAAATATAAACTCTATTATGAAAACTATATTCTCAAGGAATCAACCCTGATAGAAAATACGTCTGAAATATAAATCAGCCAGCAGCTGTTTGTAGAAGTGCATGCATACTGCAGTAATCATTTAGAGAGATCACCAGCCCAAGATCCAGTTTATGAAATAATCACCCAGAATACAAAGGCTTGATTTATAGGAAGGATTGTGTCTCCTGATTATATCTTCCTTCGGCTAGCTCCTTGCTCCTTCCCTCTGCCTTTATGGTGTATAATTTCTCCACTGTATTATCAGCTGGATTTAAGTCCCTGTCTGCTTAAGACTTGTCTAATCTTTTCATGCCACATGTGGAGGATTTTTGAATTATTATTTGGGGTCCTTTAAGATGCTGTTAAGGCAGTTTAATCGTAAAGGATGTTAAAATGGACCACATAATGTCTGGAGGCTCGAGTTAGAGTGGGGAGCCTATTTGCTAGACCACAACCCAATTATCCACAAAACCCTTTTATAGTTAAGTGTTGTAAGTAATATTCTTAGTCCATTATATTCTTTACACTGAAAAGACGAGTGAAAGCAACCACCAAATTGAGTGACTTTAGGATATATTATCTAGAGGAATAGATATATTTGCCTTTTTCATCCATCCCTGGGTCTTTTTTTTTTTTTTTCTTTTTATTCTAAAAAGACTCTTCTTGTAAAGCTGTTACGGAACTTGAAAAGTCTCTGAATATTATGTCTCCACATATTACTGCCTATATATTAGGAGAATTGTCTTTATCTTTCTTTCTTAAGATTTTTTTTGTTATGTGGATCATTTTTAAAGTCTTTATGGAATTTGTTACAATTTGTTGCTTTTCATGTTTTGAGTTTTTGGTCATGAGGCATGTGGGATCTTAGCCTGAACATCAGATCGAACCCGCACTCCCTGCATTGAAAGGTAAAATCTTAACCACTGGGCCACCAGGGGCATCCCAAGTTTCTCAATCCTTGAAATCTCATTGTCCTTGGTTATAAGTTGGAGATATTATTTACCCCTCCTCTTGATTCTGAAAGATCAGCCTCTTTGTACACAGGTGCCAAATCAAACCTTGGAGATAAGAGTTTTTGGTGAAGTAGAAAAGAATAGCTTTATCGCTTTGCCAGGCAAAGAAGGACCCAGTGGTCTCCTGCCTCGGTGAAAAACTGTGTGTCCCAACCCAAGAGGACTTGACAAGGAGTTTCACAGCAACAGTTCAAGGGTGGTGAAGCCGTTTACCTCAGATTGGGACTTGAACCCACGTGGCTGGGACTCGAACCAGCCAAAAACCTGCTTGGGACTGGAACCCACGTGGCTAGGACTCAAACCCAGCCAAACCCATGGTACCTGGTTTCAGGGCCTAATAAAGCTCAGGTTCTTGATGTCTCATTGCAGAAAAAATTCAGGGAGAGACAAACTGACAGTTAAGAAGTGGGTTTATTCAGATTCAGAGAAGCACACGCCACAGACAGAGTGTGAGCCGTCGCAGAGGGCGAGTGTGACCGCAAATGTGGCCTGCTTGGTTTTTATAGGCTGGGTAACTTCATATGCTAATGAGTGGGAGGGCTATTCTGACTGTTTTTCGGAAGGGGTGGCAGTTTCTGGGATTTCCACCGCCCACCCCTTGGTCTTTTTACAACCTTGGAACTGTCATGGCGCCTCTGGGTGTGTCATTTCACTTGCTGATTTGAGGATCAAGATCTGGTCTTGTCTGCCATCTTGGGCCCATTTGATTCTAACTGGTTTATGTTGTGTCCTTGGGCTATGTCATTCTTTCAAAAGTCGTGTCCTCCCCCTTTCCCTCCTGTTAATGGGTTTGCTGCACACTAGGGCATATGCATTTCAGACTCTTTTGTTGACCATGATGGCTACTCCATTTCTTCGAAGGGATTCCTGCCCACAGTAGTAGATACAATGGCCATCTGAGTTAAATCCACCCATTCCAGTCCATTTTAGTTCGCTGATTCCTAGAATGTCAACGTCCACTCTTGCCATCTCCTGTTTGACCACTTCCAATTTGCCTTGATTCATGGACCTAACATTCCAGGTTCCTATGCAATATTGCTCTTTACAGCAGTGGACCTTGCTTCTATCACCAGTCACATCCACAACTGGATATTGTTTTTGCTTTGGCTCCATCCCTTCACTCTCTCTGGAGTTATTTCTCCACTGATCTCCATTAGCATATTGGGCACCTACTGACCTGGGGAGTTCCTCTTTCAGTATCCTATCATTTTGCCTTTTCATACTGCTCATGGGGTTCTCAAGGCAAGAATACTGAAGTGGTTTGCCATTCCCTTCTCCAGTGGACCACGTTCTGTCAGACCTCTCAACCATGACCCGGCCGTCTTGGGTGGCCCCACACGGCCTGGCTTAGTTTCACTGAGTCAGACACGACTATGGTCATGTGATCAGATTGGCTGGTTTTCTGTGATTATGGTTTTAGTGTGTCTGCCCTCTGATGACCTCTCGCAATACCTACCGTCTTATTTGGGTTTCTCTTACCTTGGACGTGGGTATCTCTTTACGGCTGCCCCAGGAAAGAGCAGCCGCTGATCATTACCTTGGACAAGGGGCATCTCCTCATGGCCGCTCCTCCTGACCTTGAACGTGGAGTAGCTCCTCTCCATCCTCCTGCACCCGCGCAGCCGCTGCTCCTTAGATATGGGGTTGCTCCTCTCGGCTGCAGCCTCTGACCTCGGGCGACCCCTGACCTGACCAGTAACAGTGAAGAAGTTGAAGTTGAACGGTTCTATGAAGACCTACAAGACCTTTTAGAACTAATACCAAAAAAAGATGTCCTTTTCATTGTAGGGGACTGGAATGCAAAAGCAGAAGTCAAGAAACATCTGGAGTAACAGGCAAATTTGGCCTTGGAGTACAGAATGAAGCAGGGCAAATGCTAATAGAGTTCTGCCAAGAGAACGCACTGGTCATAGGAAACACCCTCTTCCAACAGCACAAGAGAAGACTCTACACATGGACATCACCAGATGGTCAACACTGAAATCAGACTGATTATATTCTTTGCAGCCAAAGATGGAGACACTCTATACAGTCAGCAAAAACAAGACCGGGAGCTGACTGTGGCTCAGATCATGAACCCCTTATTGCCAAAGTCAGACTTAAATTGAAGAAAGTAGGGAAAACCACTAGGCCATTCAGATATGACCTAAATCAAATCCCTTATGACTATACAGTGGAAGTTAGAAATAGATTTAAGGGACTAGATCTGATAGAGTGCCTGATGAACTATGGACGGAGGTTCATGACATTGTACAAGAGACAGGGATCAAGAACATCCCCATGGAAAAGAAATATAAAAAGGCAAAATGGTTGTCTGAGGAGGCCTTACAAATAGTTGTGAAAAGAAGAGAAGCAAAAAGCAAAGAAGAAAAGGAAAGATATTCCCATTTGAATGCAGAGTTCCAAAGGAATAGCAAGGAGAGATAAGAAAGCCTTCCTCAGCGATCAATGCAAAGAAATAGAGGAAAACAACAGAATGGGAAAGACTAGAGATCTCTTCGAAAAAAATTAGAGATACCAGGGGAACATTCTGTGCAAAGATGGGCTCGATAAAGGACAGAAATGGTATGGACCTAACAGAAGCAGAAGATAAGAAGAGGTGGCAAGAATACACAGAACTGTACAAAAAAGATCTTCATGACCCAGATAATCACAATGGTGTGATCACTCACCTAGAGCCAGGCATCCTAGAATGTGAAGTCACGCGGGCCTTAGAAAGCATCACTATGAACAAAGCTAGTGGAGGTGATGGAATTCCAGTTGAGCTGTTTCAAATCCGGAAAGATGATGCTGTGAGGGTGCTGCACTCAATGTGCCAGCAAATTTGGAAAACTCAGCAGTGGCCACAGGACTGGAAAATGTCAGTTTTCATTCCAATCCCTAAGAAAGGCAACCCCAAAGAATGCTCAAACTACCACACAATTGCACTCATCTCACACACTAGTAAAGTAATGCTCAAAATTCTCCAAGCCAGGCTTCAGCAGTATATGAATGGTGAAATTCCAGATGTTCAGGCTCATTTTAGAAAAAGCAGAGGAACCAGAGATCAAATTGCCAATGTCCACTGGATCATTGAGAAAGCAAGAGAGTTCCAGAAAAACATCTACTTCTGCTTTATTGACTATGCCAAAGCCTTTGACTGTGTGGATCACAATAAACTGTGGAAAATTCTGAAAGAGATGGGAATACCAGACCACCTGACCTGCCGCTTGAGAAACCTATATACAGGTCAGGAAGCAACAGTTAGAACTGGACATGGAACAACAGACTGGTTCCAAATAGGAAAAGGAGTACATCAAGGCTGTATATTGTCACTCTGCTTATTTAACTTATATGCAGAGTACATCATGAGAAACTGTGGGCTGGAAGAAGCACAAGCTGGAATCAAGATTGCCAGGAGAAATATCAATAACCTCAGATATGCAGATGATACCACCCTTATGGCAGAAAGTGAAGAGGAACTGAAAAGCCTCTTGATGAAGGTGGAAGAGGAGAGTGAAAAAGCTGACTTAAAGCTCGACATTCAGAAAACTAAGATCCTGGCATCTGGTCCCATCACTTCATGGGAGATAGATGGGGAAACAGTGGCAGACTTTATTTTTTGGGGCTCCAAAATCAGTACAGATGGTGACTGCAGCCATGAAATTAAAAAACACTTACTCCTTAGAAGGTAAGTTATGACCAACCTAGATAGCATATTAAAAAGCAGAGACATTATTTTGCCAACAAAGGTCTGTCTAGTCAAGGCTATGGTTTTTCCAGTGGTCATGTATGGATGTGAGAGTGGGACCGTGAAGAAAACTCAGTGCTGAAAAATTGATACTTTTGAACTGTGGTGTTGGAGAAGACTCTTGAGAGTCCCTTGGACTGCAAGGAGATCCAACCAGTCCATCCTAAAGGAGATCAGTCCTGGGTGTTCATTGGAAGGACTGATGCTGAAGCTGAAACTCCAATATTTTGGCCACCTCATTTGAAGAGTTGAATCATTGGAAAAGACCTTGATGCTGGGAGGGATTGGGGGCAGGAGGAGAAGGAGATGACAGAGGATGAGATGGCTGGATGGCATCACCGACTCGATGGGCATGAGTTTGAGTAAACTCCGAGAGTTGGTGATGGACAGGGAGGCCTGGCGTGCTGCGATTCATGGGGTCTCAAAGAGTCAGAGACGACTGAGCGACTTAACTGAATTGAGGACATGAGCAGGGTCTCAGGTTTACAGTCTTCTCATCTTGATGAGCTTTTTTGGTCCTGTGAATCTTGTCCCAGCTGATTTCTTGGCTGTTCCTCCCTTGATTATCAACTGTTTCAATCTGCCATTTGAAACTCAGCAAAGGCCATGGAGGCTGGAGTCTTGCCTATGAGAAATGGGACAAAAAGTCTTCTGTGTCCATGAGCCCCGCAGAGTCCTTCTCAGGTTCATTACCAGATTGTAAAAATGAAATGTGATAATCTATGAGAAGCCCCCAAGTCTTACCTGGCGTCTAGTTTGCAATCAATAGAAAGAGGTTTCCTGTCCCTAATGGGATCAAATGGAAACATAATTCCAACTGCCTTGCACTTGCAACTAAAGTGAGACACTCAGTAGTGTAATCATAAGGTAATAAAGCTAATACAACACCTTATTGATAGTTTGTATTTGGCTTGATTACTATGTAATCAACCATTTATGGATTTTATTACTTCCCCTACAATCATCCTCTCCCTGTTAGCAGGCTGTTGCAGACTCGTTTGTTGTCTAATTTTGCTTCTTGGACATCTTCACATCCCTAACTAAATTTTGAAGCTTTATGAGCAGAAAACACTCTATTATCCCATAAAATGTGACATGGCATTGCCATTTTGTGAATAGCTAGTTGGTTAACATTTGCTGATAGAATCTGATTTGTACTTAATGTGTGGCAAACATAATATGTATCAGTAATATTCATTCATCATGATTCTATAAATTAAGCAAACCAAGTAAATCACAGTTCTATCTAGCTTTTTTTTTCCTTTTTTTTTTTTTAAGTCACTTAACCTGGTTTCCAGTTATTAACTGCACTGTGTGGTGATTTGAGTGGATATTCAGGACAGTGATGGAGGCAAAGTTGACTGTGAACCCATCAGCTGGTCTAGTTTTGTGTCATATACATGGCAATAGACTAGTGGTAGAAAGAAAGAAATTGAAGCACTGGCATTCTGTCTTTGTAGGTAACATACAAAAGCTGGTAGAATTTCAAAATTCTTCCACTGCAGAAATGTTTTCAGGTATTAGAAGATGGAAGACATCAAAGGTTTATGCCGTGGCATTCCCGGCAGCAGAAGCTAAAGGAACCCATTCAGATTCGGTGGTCAATTAGCGAGGCATTATGTCTTCTACAATGATGTATATTTGTGGAATAATCAGAGGTAGGCTTGTGAAGATGGTTTGTTTAATCGTGTTAGAAAAGTTTAAAGCAAAGGTGAGTCATTCTGTACTTATTCATCATTTATTCATTCAGTCAGTCATTCAAAATGATTGTTTTATGCCAAGTCCTAGACTTCTTGGTCCAGTACAGTCACCATTAGCTACATGTATCAATTTGCATTTCAACATATTGATGTAAAATAAAATTAAAAATTCAGGCACACTAACCACAATGGTCAGATAGCACTTAAAATTTAAACAGAATTAAAAACTAAAAATCCAGCGCCTCATCAGTCACATTTTAGAAGTTCATGTGTAACTATTGGTTACTGCATGGGCCAGCACAGAGAACACTGCTATTATCACAGAAAATTCTGTTGGGCACCCTGATTGAGACTTTTTAGTAAAGAGGATACAAAAGCAAGTCAGATAATATCCTGACTGCCAAGGAACAAGTAGTCTAACAGTTTTAAGCAGAACTCACTAAAAGCACATTTAATAGATTACTCCTCTTTGAATGTTGAAAAAGTTCTTTATGCATTAATATATTTCTTTTTAAAAGACCAGAGAATCTATATCTTAACATATTTTCTGATTAGTTATGCAAATTTCTCTCAATATTTTCTCAGTTTAAAGTATAAATATGTATGTATGTATCTTCTTTGGTGGCTCAGTGGTAAAGAATCTGCCTGCCAATGCAGGAGATGTGAGTTTGATCCCTGGGTTGTGAAGATCCCCTGGAGAAGGAAATGGCAACCCACTCCAGTATTCTTGCTTAGAAAATCCCACGGATGGGGAGCCTGGCAGGCTACAGTCCATGGGGTTGCAAAAGAGTTGGACACAACTTAGAGTCTAAAACAACAGCTATATCTTTCAGTGCACAATTAATGATAAAGGACAAAAATGACTTGTTGCTTGGGTTAAACAGTGATGTAGCATAGGTTCAGTTTCCTCTAAAAAAAAAAAAAAAATCTCTGCTGGCTCACTGTCACTCTCTCTTTGAGCACAAAGCATAACTCAGTCTCCTTCCACTGGTATAACCAAACATCTGGAGAAGTTATCTGCTCGGTGCAAAATTATAGGGAAAAAATGCTACTGATTTCTCACTGATATTAGGGAGTATGAAGACAGAAGGTATGAAAGTGTCATAGTAAGGAGATATTTCTGGAAAGTATGGATATCTATCGTGGGATAGAAAGGTTCCATAAAAGTAGATTTCTTTTGGGTTTAATTGCCTCATTTGGTTATGTAGCTACTAAAAATGAAGATGGATTTCTTGGAAAACTGAATCAGAGCAAAATAGAGCTTGAGCATCAACAGGGAAATTGTCATCATCCTGCTGCAGCCAAATAAAACTCTACTCCAAAGATAAAACAGCTGAACTGAGCTCTTTTATGGGATTTCTTCAGTTTGATCAGACACTATGGAGAGCTGGTGTTCATGACTAGTGAAGAGTGAAGACATACTAAGACTATAGCATTTTTTTACTGATAGATATTTATATACTATCTCATCTTGACAGCTGCTTTAATCTATGTGGTCTATAAGCAATCATCGAGCATCTACTGAATGTCAAGACTTTTTTAAGGTGCTGTAAATAGAAAGTAAAATAAGATGAGCAAAATAGTGTCCAAATATATCAGGGATGAAATTTTTGAAGACAGTGTATGTGAAGGATAAATTGTTCTAAATCATACTGTAGGTTCAAATTTATTTCCACTCTTTAGCCTACAGTTAGGATTATAAGGTGAAAGTGAAGGTAATTAAAGTGTTAGTCGCTCAGTCATGTCTGTCTCTGTGACCCCATGGACTTTAGACCACCAGGCCCCTCTGTCCATGGAATTATCATGGACAAAAGAATACTGGAATGGGTAGCCATTCCTTTCTCCAGGGGATCTTCCTGACCCAAGGATTGAACCTGGATCTCCTGCATTGCAGGCAGATTCTTTTACCATATCAGCCACCAAAGAAGCCCAAAGGATTATAAGGTATTAGTGTATAAATATTATATAATTTAATGCATAAACATGCATGCATTTATATACACACATACATTTTGTGTTTTAGTATGAAATATGATAGTGCTTTTTAGAAAGTATCACTTGAAGAAATGTAGTTGACTATCCTCATGGGATTGTCGTCGTTGTTTAGTTGCTCAGTCGTGTCTTCCTCTTTGCAGCTCCATGGACTGTAACACACCAGGCCCCTCTATCCTTGGGAATTTCCCAGGCAAGAATACTGGAGTGGGTTGCCATTTCCTTCTCCAGGGGAGCTTCCTGACCCAGGGATTGAACCCACAGCTCCTGAATTGACAGACTGGTTCTTTACCACTGCACCACCAGGGAAGTCTCATCCTCATGAGATACCCAAAATAAGTGAAATCCATTTTAAAAATCACTGTACTATTTGACAGATTCTTTTAACGGCCAATTATATTCTGCTTGGTGTAATGTAACTTACGTGCTACACAAAAGGGTCATAATTTTTTTTTTTTTTTGATGTTTCTCAGGACTATTTATTTATTTATTTATTTTATTAGTTGGAGGCTAATTACTTTACAATATTGCAGTGGTTTTTGCCATACATTGACATGAATCAGCCATGGATTTACATGTGTTCCCCATCCTGAACCCCCCTCCCACATGCCTCCCCATTCCATCCCTCTGGGTCATCCCAGTGCACCAGCCCTGAGCACTTGTCTCATGCATCCAACCTGGGCTGGTGATCTGTTTCACACTTGGTAGTATACATGTTTCGATGCTGTTCTCTCAGATCATCCCATCCTCGCCTTCTCCCACAGAGTCCAAAAGTCTGTTCTATACATCTGTGTCTCTTTTCCTGTCTTGCATATAGCGTTATCATTACCATCTTTCTAAATTCCATATATATGTGTTAGTATACTGTATTGGTGTTTATCTTTCTGGCTTACTTCATTCTGTATAATGGGCTCCAGTTTTATCCATCTCATTAGAATTGATTCAAATGTATTATTTTTAATGGCTGAGTAGTATTCCATTGTGTATATGTATCATAGCTTTCTTATCCATTCGTCTGCTGATGGGCATCTAGGTTGCTTCCATGTCCTGGCTATTATAAACAGTGCTGCGATGAACACTTGGGTAGATGTGTTTCTTTCAGATCTGGTTTCCTAGGTGTGTATGCCCAGGAGTGGGATTGCTGGGTCATATGACTTTAACTCTTATTCTCTAACTCTAATCTTCCTGTGTTATTATGTTGTTTTGATAAAGATACTATTTCTAGTTTATAGGAACATTGCTGGGGAGAAATGTACCTACAGCTGTTCACAATTCTATGAAAACCCAATCTTCCCACCTTGGGAAGCCCCATAGCACATCCAATATAGAATTTGAACTAGGCCAGAATTTCTGGTCACAGGACATTTGACAAGTCCAGGGTGTAATTGAAAGATTTTAAGGTGAGCCCACACAATTCCCTCGTGGTCCAATGGCCAAGGCTCTGTGCGTCCAATGCAGGGGGCCCAATTTCAATCCCTGGTCAGGGCACTAGATCTTAAAGCTCCTGATGGCCACCTGATGTGAAGAGCTGACTCACTGGAAAATACCCTGATGCTGGGAAAGATTGAGGGCAGGAGGAGAAGGCGGGGACAGAGGAGGAGATGGTTGAATGGCATCACTGACTCAGTGGACATGAATTTGAGCAAGCTCTGAGCTAGTGGAGGACAGAGGGGCTTGGTGTGCTGCAGTCCATGGGGCCGCAAAGAGCTGGACATGGCTTAGCGACTGAACAACAAGCACAACACACATTTGATGGTAGATGTTAAAACTGAAGTAAAGTTGGTGCCACCAGTGTCCAAGAGTAAATGATCACAGGGTTTTTATTAAAGAAAGTGAAAGTCACTCAGTCATATCTGACTTTGCGATCCCATGGACTATCCACGGAATTCTCCAGGCCGGAATACTGGAGTGGGTATCCTTTCCCTTCTCCAGGGAATCTTCCCAACCCAGGGATCAAACCCAGGTCTCCTGCATTACGGGCAGATTCTTTACCAGCTGAGTCACAAGGGAAGCCCAAGAATATTAGAGTGGGTAGCCTATCCCTTTTCCAGGGGATCTTCCCAACCCAGAAATCAAACCAGGGTCTCCTGCATTGCAGGCAGGTTCTCTACCAACTGAACTATCAACTGGAAGTCAAAGAGTGAAACACTGAACCCATGATCAGTGCAAGTAACCTTTTCATTACCACCTTATTTTAATCTGTAATTACTGTTCTAGGTTTTCTGTATGAAAGGAGAGTGAAAGGTGATTAAGAACAAGGATTCAGAATTCAGATTGAATTAGAATTCTGGCTTTTTCACTTACTAGCTAACTGGGGTAAACTGGTTTGCTAAACCACAGCTTCCTCCTATATAAAATAGGGAGATCTTATAGCAATGTTGTAAAATTTAAAAGACAATCTATAATAGGACAAAACAGTACAAACCCAAATGACTATTCTGAGAATTAAATGAGCTGTATAGTATAAAATACTTAAACCTGATCTCTGGCCCTCTGTCAGCCCTCAGTAAATATAGCTGTTACAATCATGCATTCCTCCATTGCTGCGTTCTAATTATTCTCATGTTGTCATATTCCTTAACACTGCATGTAATTTGTCCATGTCTATCTCTGTGCTGCTCACGTGTGTTTGAAATGTTTCTCCTTCTTCTTTAGGCTGTTTCATAAGTCTTTTCTATTTCTACTTTAGGATTTTAAAAGCAGAAAGCCCATTCTGGCTAATTCACCCCATGGATCCATCTGTTAGTCTTCATAAGCTCATTTTTCCTGCTCCAGATTTGTTCATGTCATTCATTCGTTCTTTCATTCATTTCTTTCAACAAATAGTTATCATGTGCCACTGGTGGGCTGCCCTATGTTTCTCAACACTAGGAGTTCAGCAGTACAAAACAGAAAAAGACAGACAGATGCTTATGAGGTTTGTATTCTAGTCATAGAAATGGACAGCAAACAAAAACAAAGCATGCAGAAGAATAAGCCAGCTTAAAAAGTTAGAGAATGAAAAGGATAGAGGTGATTCTAGAAAGGAAGTTTCAGGAGAGCCTTTCTGAAGAAGACAAGGGACCTATGAGTAAATTTGGAAGGATACCAGCAGAGGTATTGGGCGTTGGGCAAAGACATTTCAGGTAGAGCTAATCAGTTCAGTTCAGTTCAGTCACTCAGTTGTGTCCGACTCTTTGTGACTCCCATGGACTGCAGCACAACAGGCCTCCCTGTCCATCACCAACTCCCGGAGTTTACTCAAACTCATGTCCATTGAGTCGATGATGCCATCCAACCATCTCATCCTGTCTCATCCCCTTCAATCTTTCCCAGCATTATGGTCTTTTCAGATGAGTCAGTTCTTCTCATCAGGTGGCCAAAGTCCTGGGGTTTCAGCTTCAACATCAATCCGTCAAATGAATACTCAAGACTGATTTCCTTTAGGATGGACTGGTTGGAACTCCTTGCAGTTCAAGGGACTTCAAGACTCTTCTCCAACACCACAGTTTAAAAGCATCAATTCTTCAGCACTCAGCTTTCTTTATAGTCCAACTCTTACATCCATACATGACTACTGGAAAAACCATAGCCTTGACTAAATAGACCTTTGTTGGCAAAGTAATGTCCCTGCTTTTTACCATGCTGTCTAGGTTTCTTCAATCTACGGTGATTTTGGAGCGCCAAAAAATAAAGTCTGAAACTGTTTTCCCCATCTGTTTGCCATGAAGTGATGGAACTGGATGCCACGATCTTAGTTTTCTGAATGTTGAGCTTTAAGCCAACTTTTTCACACTCCTCTTTCACTTTCATCAAGAGGCCCTTTAGTTCTTCTTCTCTTTCTGCCATAAGGGTGGTGTCATCGGCATATCTGATGTTATTCCTATTTCTCCCAGCAATCTTGATTCCACCCTGTGCTTCCTCCAGCCCAGAGTTTCTCATGACATACTCTGCATATAAGTTAAATAAGCAGGGTGACAATATACAGCCTTGACGTACTCCTTTTCCTATTTGGAACTAGTCTGTTGTTCCATGTCCAGTTCTAACTGTTGCTTCTTGACCTGCATACAGATTTCTCAGCCCCTAGTCAGGGAATTAAGATCCCACAAGCCTCATGGTGCAGCCAAAAATAAATAAAATGAAACAAAAACAAAAAAAAATCAAATATAAAGAAAGAAAAAGAAAATTGACTAAATTTTCAGATCCACAGCCCAGTCTTCTTGCTGCCAAGATTTTCTGAGGACCTGATCCAAAAGGGGCCAGTTAGTGCCAAAATAAATGTTAGCCCAGAACCAGCTTTTCTGATATGTACTTTGGTTGTATTTATTAAACAGGAGATTGAATTCTAATGGGATGTCTGCTCAGGATCACCTTATTGCTCTGAGACTGTATCAGAATTTTATCAGTGGAAACCTGGTATTTAGGCCCAAGTGGAGATCATAGAATTCAGAAGGAATTTTCCTTTTGACTGTTAACGTATCTTTGCTTTACTCTTTTTCTTATCTTGGGGAATCTTATTTGCCCCACTAACTCAGGGCATATAAGAATCCAAAATATTTATCTGATGATCTGAAACACAATGTTAAGTTCATAAAGTCCATTCTAAATAGCTGATTTCAGTCTTTGAGTTTCACAAAGAATAAATTTGGGGAACAGGGAACTTAAGGCCAGCCATTAGATGGATCAGTACCCTGGTCCCCAGGATTGCACCTAGAGTGCTTGTCCAAGGTTGTTTGTGTAAGATGGCTCTGCTTGCCAAAAATCTATTCCCTCTTCTTGAAAAGGGATAGGATCCTACACCATTAAGCAAAAGACTTGCATTGTAGGCTGAGGTGGTATCTGTATGTTGCTGTATATGTTTAAGCAGGCCACTTACCTTTTCTGTTTTTCAGTTTTCTCTTCTAAAATAGTGAGTATCCTGCCTGTGTTAGTTTCCCACGTGTTACCTGTTTTAAAACAAAAATTTATTCTCTGACAGTTCCGGAGACTAGAGATCTGAACTTCAGGTGTTGGCAGAGCCACGCTCCCACTGAAAGGCTTCAGAGAAAAACCTTCCCTCGTCGCCTCTCGGCTTCTGGGGGTCCTGGTAATCCTTTGGCATTTCCCAGCCTGTCGGTGCGCCGCATGGCCTCCGCCTGCAGCTTCACATGCCCTTCTCCCCGCCGGGGTCATGTCCCTTCGTGTATTCTTTTTCATAAGGACACTGGATTTACAGTACACTCGAGTCCAGTATGACTTCATTGTAATCAATTACGTCTACAATGGGCTTTTCTGAGGACACATGAGTTAGGTGGGAGGGGATTCAACCAAGTACATACACATCCCTGAAAATCACACAGATTGTTAGGAAGATTCCGAGTAATCTGGGTGAGGACTGAGAAAACTGTGAATTATATATATATATGTTATGCTGTGCAGTGCTTCGTCACTCAGTCGTGTCCAGTCCTTCATGATCCCAAGGATTGCAGCCCGCCAGGCTCCTCTGTCCATGGGGATTCTCCAGGCAAGAATACTGGAGTGGGTAGCCGTGCCCTCCTCATGTGTGTATATGTGTGTGTGTGTGTGTGTGTGTATATTTTATTGGAATATAGTTGATTTACAATGTTGTATTACTTATAGATGTCCAGCAAAGTGAATATCCACTCTTTTTTTAGATTTTTTTTCCCTATATAGGCCATTGAATATATATCCCTGTTCTAGTAGGTCGTTATTAGCTATCTATTTTATATATAGTCTTGTGTATATCTCAATCCCAATCTCCCAATTTATCTCTTCCACCACCCTTAATCCCTGGTAACCATAAGTGGCCCTACTTCTGTTTTGTAAATGATCTCATTTGTTTCCTCTTTTCATAAGAGAGAGTTAACACCTATCCTTCTCAAAATATTCCAAAAAATTGCAGAGGACGGAACACATTCAAACTCATTCTATGAGGCCAGCATTACCCTGATACCAAAACCAAGCAAATATATCATGCACACACACACACACACACACAAAGGAAATTACAGACCAACATTATTGATGAATATAGATGCAAAGTGCTCAAAAATGTATACATATATTTTAAATAAAATAATTAAAATTTTCATTTAAAAATAATTTTAGTTATTATCTCTCAAGGAGAGAAGTATTAAAAATACCCTTAGTGTCCTTAAAATCATATTTGATATCCTCCTATTAGAGATATCAAGGGAACATTTCATGCAAAAAGGGGCTCAATAAAGGACAGAAATGGTATGGACCTAATAGAAGCAGAAGATATTAAGAAGAGGTGGCAAGAATACACAGAAGAACTGTACATAAAAGATCTTCACGACCCAGATAATGATGATGGTGTGATTACTCACCTAGAGCCAGACATCCTGGAATGTGAAATCAAGTGGGCCTTAGGAAACATCACTAAAAACAGAGCTAGTGGACATGACGGAATTCCAGTTGAGCTATTTCAAATTCTAAAAGATGATGCTGTAAAAGTGCTGCACTCAATATGCCAGCATATTTGGACAACTCAGCAGGAGCTACAGAACTGGAAAAGGTCAGTTTTCATTCCAGTCCCTAAGAAAGGCAATCCCAAAGAATGCTCAAACTACCGCACAGTTGCACTCATCTCCAAGCCAGGCTTCAGCAATATATTAACCGTGAACTTCCAGATGTTCAAGCTCGTTTTAGAAAAGGCAGAGGAACCAGAGATCAAATTGCCAACACCTGCCAGATCTTTGAAAAAGCAAGAGTTCCAGAAAAACATCTACTTCTGCTTTATTGACTATGCTAAAGCCTTTGACTGTGTGAATCACAATAAACTGTGGAAAATTCTTGAAGAGATGGGAATACCAGACCACCTGAGCTGTTGCTTGAGAAATCTGTATGCAGGTCAGGAAGCAACAGTTAGAACTGGACATGGAACAACAGACTGGTTCCAAATAGGAAATGGAGGACGGCAAGGCTGTATATTGTCACTCTGCTTATTTAACTTATATGCAGAGTACATCATGAGAAACGCTGGGCTGGAGGAAGCACAAACTGGAATCAACACTGCTGGGAGAAATAACAATAACCTCAGGTATGCAGATGACACCACCCTTATGGCAGAAAGTGAAGAGATAAAGAGCCTCTTGATGAAAGTGAAAGAGGAGAGTGAAAATGTTGGCTTAAATCTCAACATTCAGAAAACTAAGATCATGACATCCGGTCCCATCACTTCATGGCAAATAGATGGGGAAACAGTGGCAGACTTTATTTTTTTGGGCTCCAAAATCACTGCAGATGGTGACTGCAGCCATGAAATTAAAAGACGCTTACTCCTTGGAAGCAAAATTATGACCAACCTAGATAGCATATTAAGAAGTAGAGATATTACTTTGTCAAGAAAGGTCCATCTACTCAAGGCTGTGGTTTTTCCAGTAGTCATGTATGGATGTGAGAGTTGGACTATAAAGAAAGCTGAGTGCTGAAGAATTGATACTTTTGAACTGTGGTGTGGACAAGAGTCTTGAGAGTCCCTTGGACTGCAAGGAGATCCAACCAGTCCATCCTAAGTAGATCAGTCCTGAGTATTCATTGAAAGGACTGATGTTGAAGCTGAAACTCCAGTATTTTGGCCACCTCATGCGAAGAGCTGACTCATTTGAAAAGACCCTGATGCTGGGAAAGATTGAAGGAAGGAGGAGAAGGGGCCGACAGAGGATGAGATGGTTGGATGGCATCACCGACTCAGTGGACCTGAGTTTGGGTAAACTCCAGGAGTTGGTGATGGACAGGGAGGCTTGGTGTGCTGCAGTCCATGGGGTTGCAAAGAGTCGGACATGACTGTGTGACTGAACCGAACTGAGCTGAACTGAACTACCTTCTCTCTAGAATTCTAACCTTGCTTTGTGTCCTGTAGGACACAGTTCTTGTTGTTTAGTTGGTAAGTAGTGTCAGACTGTTTGCAACCCGATGGGCTATAGCCCACCAGGCTCTTCTATCCATGGGATTTCCTAGGCAAGAACACTGGGGCAGTTTACCACTGCCTTCTCCAGGGGATTTTCCTAACCTAGGGATCAAACCTTAGTCTCCTGCATTGGCAGGCAGATTTCTTTACCACTGAGCCACGAGGGAGGTCTCTAGGGGATACTACTCTCTGAATATTAAAGACTACAAAAGGCTTAGGTGGCCCAAAGGGAACTGACAAGTGAAAGGAATCAGTCGGGTTTGCAGGAGCTGCCAGCAAGAGCTGTGACAGACACCGACCACACGCTCAGACTTCCACTTTTTGACCTTCAGTTGATAAATACACCGTATTTTTTTTTCTCCTGAACACTGTTGGCAGGATCTTTACTCTGGTATTAACAGCTACGATGACCTGAAGCAGTAATTGTGTGTCATCACCTTGAAATCTTTCAGCTTCAGCCCATAACCATCCCCTGTATCTGTGAAATATCCTGTGAAAAAGAATTTTGGCCCAACTCAACTCCCCCATTAACTGTGACAAAATTAAATGTGACAAAACTAATAGTGTCAGAGCTGCGATTAGAACTTGGCATTACATTCCTACTACAATGTTAATGCGTGTCTGTGTGTGTACGTGTGCACGCATACACAGAGATAAGCATGATGATTTCAGGGAAATGGAGAAACAATTACCTGAAGACTGAGTGTTAACAATTTTTTAATGAGTTAAAATTCTTATTACTTAAAGCAACATAGCCATAACGGTATAATATTTTTAAAACCCCAATGTTACTGAGCTTACCCCAGTCTGAGTGAGTTATGCTAACCTCTATGCCAGGGACATCATTTCTCCTCCGTATTATAAATCACTTACTTGCAGTTAAGCTTCCGTCTGTTGAAGACTTGATTCAAAGCCTTCTACTAACTTGCAGTGAAATAAAGTTTATTATTGTCACTTCCAGTCTTCACAGGGCCTAAGTGACGTGTGTGTGTGTATGCTTGCTCATTCGCTTCAGTCGTGTTCAACTCTTTGTGACCCCGTGGACTGTAGCCCACCAGGCTCCTCTGTAAATCAGTTCTCCAGGCAAGAATGCTGGAGTGGGTTGCCATGCCCTGCTCCAGGGAATCTTCTTGACTCAGGGATCGAACTTGTGTCTCTTACATCTCCTGCACTGGCGGGCAGGTTTCTGATTAATAGCACCATCTGGGAAGCCAGTTTAGTCTAACCAAATGCATAAGACCCCCAGAAACGACTTGATGCCATTTCTGGTATTATGTTTCATCATTTAATGTAATTTTAAACTACAAACAACAATGTAATAATAGATTGAACGTGTCACTCACATTTTATCTTATGCCAACAGTTTGATTAATTTTATCACTTGGAGTATGATGTGATCACTATCCTTTTGATAATTTGATGTTTTTACAGTAATTTTGCCACCCTATTTGGAAATATTAAATTTTTCAGAGTTCTTGAATTATTCTAGTGACATTTCTTATCTCAGCAATGTTTGGTATGGTAACCACTAGCCACAAGTGACTGTTGAGCTCTGAAACATAGCTTGCCTGAACTGAGCTGTGCTGTAAGAAATTCACCCTGGATATTAAAGACATAGTATAAGCAATGTAAACTGTCACATTAGCACATTTCCTACTGATTATGGTTTGAATTATATACTTTTAGGTTACTTGAATTATGTATTTTAGGCTCACTATACATACTATTAAGATTAATTTCGCTTATCTCATTTTTACCATTTGACTACTGGAAACTTTAAATTACATATGAGCCTTCCTGGCTCACATATTTATATCAGACGGTGATAACTAATACATTCCCAAAGTCTTATATGCAATCACAAGGAAGTCAAGAAGATTGCCAGCCTGATATTAAAATGAATTTTGGAGCTATTAACATACAGTGGTTAAACAAATCAGCCTCCTTAAATATTTCTGAGTGGTATCTAAATAACTTTCGTATTTAACATCATTTTCCTTGTTTTACTCCATGTTTACTGGGCATCATAATCAGTGGCCTTTGAATGCATGAGTCAAAGACCTTTCTTTCACATGAGCCTAAAACTTTTTGGCACTGATGAAAATAAAAGTCGAGGAAGTGGAGTTGGGGGAAGAAAAGGAATCTTTGGATCCATAGTAATGCATCTGTGTTCAGTTTCAGAGTCCTTGTCCAACTTCTGTGAGGTGATTTACTGCTGAAGACTATTTGTCTTCCTACTGCTATCTCTGAACAAGCCCAAATCGTCCATGTGGTTAATAAACTTCTTATCTTTTGAATACTGAAAATAAAATAAACTTAATCCTCAGGGTGGTTCAGTCAGCAGACGGGGAGCCTTTGAGATGCTTCTTAGAGATACAGGACAACCAGGTTTTCTGCCCTGCGCTGTGATCCATCTTCCCCTCTCATGCACGTATGTGTAAGGGCGTTAAAGGTGTTCTCAGTGATAAATGTCAGTGCAGTCGCAAAGTGAATGTTAATTTCAGGATTGTCAAGGTCACATGTGTACCCAGGTTCATTGCTGCTGGAATTTTTATTGTTGTGGCTGTTTGGAAATATATTTTATCTGGAGCTCTTTTTATCAAGTATCAGGAGCAGAATTCCTCAACATCCATGTAAATTGCTCAGAAAAAAAGTGCTTTAGCACTGTCTGGTCTGTTAATTGGGGTAATTATTTTGAGTGCCTCAAAAAAGAGCAAAGTGTGGGTTTAGAGGAGCTAAGTTGGGTAGGAACAGAACAAACAGATGATCACAAAATCTGGAGAGTAGCTAATGTTCCTGAAAAGCGACTGACTATAAATGGGAAAAGAAAGAAAAAAGTGCAGGGGAAATAAGTGAAAAAGAAAAAAAAATGGCTGTGGCAAGGCCATTCATAGAACTGGGGTGTGAAATTGTGCAGCTGAGAGATGAAGAAATGAAGAGGGAAGTGAAGATGAAGAACAGTAATAGATTGTGGCTGTCCATCGGGTGCTAAATACCCAGCACGCCCCTGTGTGTGGGGAAGAACTTGAACCCCAGTGTAGACGCTGCAACTGATGCTCACCCGCCCACACACCACGCTCACACACCTGCCCAGCCTCGCTTCGGTCCAGTGTTTTCTGTCTCAGTGAACAAGATGGAAATCATCCAGCTGTGCAGTCAGAAATATAGGGGTCGTCCTTTCATGTTTGCTTGTTTTGTTTATTAAAATTTTATTGAGGTGTAGTTGATTTACAATTCTGTGTTACTTTCTGCTGTGCGGCAAAGTTAATCAGTGACCCCTATACATACATCCACTGCTTTTTAGATTCTGTCTGCATATAGGTCATTACAGAGTGTTGAGCAGCGTTCCCTGCGCTATACAGGAGGCCCTGATAGTGATCTGTTTTATCCGTAGTAGTGTTTGTATCTCAGTCCCGGTCTAGGAGTCATTCTTGATGTCCTTCTCTCACTGGGCTTCCTCCAGTACATCAAATGCTCTTGATGTTTACCTGCCATACAGCCCTGAATCCCTCCCTTTCTCTTCCTGTTCATCACCATTGTTCTAACTCGAGCTGTTAACCTCTCCCACCTGGTCTTCTGGCACCTACATTTGCCCCCTTCCATTCACAATTTGCATCGTGGACAGAGTACAAAATGATTAGATCCATCAGTACCTTTATGATGCTTAAAAATCAAAATCCTCCCAAAGCATTTAAGGCCCAATGTGGTCTCATCCCTGATCATCTCTCCCACCTCATCTGGACCCCTCTGCTAGCCAATAATTGTCCTATCACTTTAGACTAAAATTTAAGGACATTTTCATTGTTTTCCCTGTTGATTCTCTGACACACTATAAAAATTGATAACATTTACTGAATTCTTTTTGGTACTAGATACTGTTCATGATTTATTATCAGCCTCTACAGTAAAGCCATGAGGTAGGTGTTAGTATTAATCCCATTTTAACATAAGAAAATTGAAGCTCAAGACTATTAAATAGCTTGACCCTGGCCATGTAAGCCTGAGCAGAGGTACTTAATTTGAACCCAAAGTCTCTGACTTTGGAGGCCACATTCATTACTGTTAGTCTCTCTCGGCAAGGTTTTATTAGATGGGCTGCAGCCCAGACTGGTGACTTCTGGGAAACCTATGTGTTCAGAGAAGAGAGTTCTAAATTTCTTCTTTAACTTATGGTTTCTCCATAAAGACTTTACACAAGGCAGTGCCTCATCTTTTAAACCTGGGAATAGATGAACAATACATTGCTCCCCTAAAGAGACGGTCACTTTTAAGGTAGGATTTTTTGGAGTTTTGTAGAAAAACCTTCTCGGGCTTTCCTGGTGGCTTATTGGTAAAGAATCCTCCTGCCAATGCAGGAGACACAGTTTTGATCCCTGGGTCGGGAAGATCCTCTGGAGAAGGAAATGGCAACTCACTCCAGTATTCTTACCTGGGAAATCCCATGGAGAGAGGAGCCTGGTGGGCTACAGTCCATGGGGTCACAAAAGTGTCAAACATGACTTAGCAACTAAGCAACAATAAGAATAGGAAAACCTACTCACTTGGTTGCCAGGAAAAAGACTGTTGATTCTTTCTCCTCGAATAAATGGCAGCAGGACTCTTTTATAAAAGCATCCATACATGTCATTTATTGGCTCTGTTAAAACTACAGGCATCAAATATTGATTGATTTCTTTCCATCCTGACCATAATAAAAGCCAACTCTGAGAAAGGTTGCTGGGATTCAGTTATGTTATCACCGTGGAGAACACTCTGGGTTGCACATGAGCCAAAGATGCCTGATTCTCTGATGCATATCTGTTCATTTTATGTGCAGAAATACATCCTGAAGTATATATGAGTCTCAAATAAGTATGAAACACCCGCTTCCTAGGGATTTCTCCTTGGGACTCTTCTACAAGAATTAAACATAAATGTATGATCTGTATAATAACAATAATAGTAACTGTGTATTTATGAGGAGGTTGGGACACTTTTTTAAAAACTTGTTCCCAAACTGAAGTTCTAGAGACCAATATCTTGCAAAATGTGCATTTTTTTTTTCTACTTTCTTCAAATTGTCTTGAGGCATACCACATTTTCCTAAAATCAGTAGAATATTATGTTATCTGTTGGTAATGCTAATAAAGTAGAAAGGCAGTTTAATCATTGATAATTTCATGCTAGTGGGTTGTTTCCTGCTTAATTGTGCCATCATTAACTAGTTCACTTTGCAATTTTTCTCATTATTTTATTTAAAGGATTCTTTATCTAACGCCATCCCCAAACTATATTGCGTTTTTCTCTCCTTTGACTGACTTGTAAATTCTGTTACAGAAAGGCAGATATCAAGGCCGTGACTCATTAAACTCATCCCCACCCGTGCCCCCTGACTCACTGGGTTCCTCCTTCACATCTGAACTTCCAGTCCTTCCTTTCCTCATCGGTGCACTTTTCAACTGTTGATCAAGAAATACTCTTGACCCCATTTCCCATAACTGTCCTCAATGACTGTGTACTCCATTGATAGACCTGTTTCTAGCATTCTTATATACTTTATCATCTGTGAAGAAGTGTGTGTGTGTTTATTTTATTGTCTGTGTCTGTGCATATTTTCTTTGTCCTAATAAGTTCCCTAAAAATTTCTACATAATATTTCACAGTACTAGAGAAAGCAATGTATGATAACCACATAAAGTGTATGATTAGACTGCAAAATGAGCTGTTACTTTTATCTAGAAATTTCAATGACAATGGAAAGGGACCAAACCCAGGCTATTCTAGGGGAAAAAATATTAAGTCACTATAATTGAGTTTACATGACATTAAGCATTTAATAATATGAAAGTTAAGCACATTTGCCTGAAAACTCAGGTTTTTAACTTCAGTGTTTATTTTCAGCAGTTTTTCTGTATGATAAACCATTTGCCTTTGATTTTACTTAAAAATCTCCAGTTGCAATGATTTGAAACCTCAGTCATGCAGTCAGGAATCTACATTACCCGCTACATTTTACATTTCTAGGCGTTGCTAGTAAGTAAATAAGTGAAAGTCGCTCAGTCATGTATGACTGTTTGCAAACCCATGGACTATTTAGTTCATGGAATTCTCCAGGCCATAATACTAGAGTGGATAGCGTTTAGGGGATCTTCCCAGCCCAGGAATCAAATCCAGGTCTCCTGCATTGCAGGTGGATTCTTTACCAGCTGAGCCTCAAGGGAAGCTAATGTGTTCCAAGGTGAAATTCATCATGAGCTCCGTGCTTCACTAAGGTTATTACCCTTTGGTTGTGTTAGTGAAAAACCTGTTACGCTCCTGAGAAGATTTGACACTGGGTTCAGTCCCTATAATCACTTTTATTATAACACTGCTCCCACTAGTAATACTAGCACTACTAAGTAAAACTAGTAGTTTTACCACAAAAAGACTACTTTTAAGATATTTTTCTTCAAAAAGAATCATTAAAGTGTTTTCTACTACATTGTCAAAAATATCAATTATTTCAGATAGTAGTGGGACTTCCCTGGTGGCTCAGCAGTAAAGAGTCTGCCTGCCAGTGCAGGAGATGCAAGTTCGATTCCTGGGTCGGGAATATCCCCTGGAGAAGGAAGTGGCAACCCACTCCAGTATTCTTGCTTTGGAAATCCCATGGCCAGAGGAACCTAGCAGGCAACTCTTTTGGCGTCGCAGAAGACTTGGACATGACTCAGTGACTAAACAACAACAATATATCAGCATGCGTGTGTATTAGTTGTTGCTCAGTCACCCAGTCATGCACAACTCTTTGTGACCCCGTGGGCTGCAGCTTGCCAGGTCTTCCATATGCACACACATATTTGTATATATAGGTAATATGCAGGTCATATAAATCACACATATTTTATGTGTGCGTATATACCTACATCAGTATATGTCTTCAGACACACACATGCATACATGTGCATGCACACACACATATAAGGACACAGTTGAGTATATTGTGAGTTAGCTAATAGCACCTGTATTCAAGCCAAAAATAAAATGATCAGGTAATAACTGCTTCCTCCAACCAAATCTTGTCAGACGCCTGTGATTTTGGTAATAGAGACCTACCCCCATAGTCTGCACTTCTTCCTTGCCAGACTACTGTCATATCTCCTAACTGTGCATTTTTCAGTCAAGAAGGGATTTTATTATGTTAATAATTACATTGCCTGCAGGCTTTTTGATGTTGCATTCCCCATACAGAATAGAAACAGATTTCATACAAATATCATTAAAGCTGTTAACTACAGAAGAAAAAAAAATCAAAGAGGCAATCAAAGCATGCACTTTATTATCAATAAATGCAAATAGTTTCAGAAATGGTTTGCATTTGAAACACATTCAGTGAGGATATCATTGGCAGTGGAAGCTGTTGCTTAAATAAGAGAGCTTTGTGGCCTTAGTCCGTTTGGATCACTACAGATAATTATTTAGATTTCTTGCTATCCATTTTTTAAAATAGACTCAAGAATCATTTTTATATTAGCACATGCATAAGAAGGTAGACTCACCCTCAGAACTCTGGCCTGAATTGAGAGTATGGGAATTATAGATCATTATTTGAATGATAACACATGTGATTTTTTTTAATGCACTATTACTTTGGTTCTAAAAAAAAAGAATTTAGTGGCTGCTAAATTAATGATTTAGGAACATTGTACTACACAGTCATTTTGAAGAGACTTTAAATATTCAAATGTTCAACTACATGTTCTCTGGCACTAACATTTGTCTTCATTTGGGACTGCCAGCTGGGAAACATCAGTATAATCGTGAAAAGATACCAGCTTCATTCAGTATTGTGATGACAGAGACATGCCTTGATCCTTCTAAAGCTTTTGCTATGAAAACCTTATATTCCATTCTTATTTGGAAGAGGTTATTTAAACTCCCATTTTTAGAAGCATATATCTGATAAATCACAATTTGAACTTCAGTGTGCTTAATACAAATATCAAATTACAGTACAGAGAAGTCAGGAAGGTAGACAAATAGACATTAGAATAGATACAGAGCAAGAGAAAGAAAAGAAAATAGGGTATTAGTTTTTATTTGCTATTTGACTCGATCATCAGAAGCTCTGACATTTGGAAAATCTAAAATACTTGGTAAATTAAAGCAAATAATTCATATGCCTTTGATTTACCCATGATTTGCAAAATGAAATAGAAACATCTGTTTCATAAATGTTTCTGTTTTTGAAACAGTAGCATTTTATTAAAAGTTGAGGATATCTAAAGTGAAATTATTGGCATTTTCCCATCATAAAATAATTAACAATTAAGACAAATGATTGATGGTAAGGAATGACTGACTGATTTTCAGAACCAAAAGAAACCAGAGATGTTATCTAATCTTTAGGAGCTACCACATAAGGAGTCATAGACCTAAATGATGAAAACTTTGCACCCTACACTTAAAAAAATGGATATATTACATTACTGAAAACTTGCAAACAATTTCAGGGAGTCCATGGGCACCTTGATTCTTGATGCCAATGACTGATCTCTATCATAAGTAGAGTAGCGACAAGAAATCATACCTTCTAACTCTCATCTCAATTGATTAGTTGTAGCTCATTAAACTGTAATATTCCCCCCAAGTCCAATCACCTAATCACATATAGAACATAGGCACACATCCTGTAATTGATATGTGATAAATCATGCTTTATTAAAAATTCAGCCAACTTTTATATGCCATTTTTGGGTTAATACGCAGTAAGATCCCATTATAAAGTACCCTGTTGCACTATAAATTTATATATATAGTCAGAAATTATTGTTCTCTGTGCAAATAGTGACATGTAATATATCTCATTTACTCTATTGTCAGTGTTTAATTTGTTCTTAGGTACATGTATTCTAATGAATTTCTACTGTAATGCAATATTAAAGTTTAAAAAGGTAGTTGATTAGGTTGACATTGATTGATGAGTTACTTGCATAGATCATGCGTCTGTTCAGAAATCTTCCCATTCTTTGAAGAAAGAGGTAACTGGAATAGAGATGGAGAGAAATTAGATGCAGTTTGCAACAAAATTATTGTCCAACTGAGGGGATCGGTGGGGATTATGAAAGACATCTTGGAAATGATGAGTGGTTATACCCACTAAGGTTCTTGACTGACATACTAAAATGTAATGAAATGGAAAGCTGAAGCTGTTAACTGTATTGACTCCACATCTAATTTCTACTATTTAACATCTTTAAGTCTCCCTTTTTCTCTTTCTGTCTCTTTCTAATATGCATATAATAAATCACATGTAAAAGTGTATAAGTTATATTCAAGTATAGTTTATAGACATAGATCTGAATAAAGACATAAATATATGAAAATATACTTATATGATACCCCCACAATACACACACAGGCCTCTCTTAGAGTTATAATTCAAAAGGAAAGTAATAGGGAATTCAGGAATTTGAATTTATAGCACTGCTATGAAGAAAAGTAAATGTGTAATATCTTTAAGCTGTTTTTGAACCAAACTTTTATATCTGCTCTTCACTGCACAATAAAGTCAATCTATTGACACTGGATTGTGGTAAAGGAAAGTACAGTGTTTATTGCATGGCACCACTCAAGAAGAATCCTAAAGGAAATCAGTCCTCAGTATTCATTGGAAGGACTGATGCTGAAAGTGAAATTCCAGTACTTTGGAAACCTGATGCGAAGAACTGACTAAAGACCCTGATGCTGGGAAAGATTGAAGGCAGGAGGAGAAGGGGACGACAGAGGATGAGATGGCTGGATGGCATCACCAACTCAATGGACATGAATTTGAGCAAGCTCTAGGAGTTGGTGATGGGCAGGGAAGCCTGGCGTGCTGCAGTCCATGGGGTCACAGAGAGACGGGCATGACTGAGTGACTGAACTGAACTGAAGCAAGGAGAATGGGCAGCTCATGTTCACAAGTCTCACCCTCCTCAGTGGCTTTCAGGGAAGGAGTTTTAAAGGCTACGTGAGGACGGGGGCCACGGGGCCTGATCAGCTCATGCAGAATTCTCAAATTGGTTGGCTTCAAGGTGAAGTTCAGCATCATGAACCTTCTGGCTTTCAACTGTTCTAGGGTCTGTATCCTTGAGGTCAGCAGTTTTCATCTGGTGGGTGTCTGCTTTCTCTTAGAACAACTTAGAAATGTGCTTTAGTCCTTTATCTGCATCTTTCAGGGAACTCTGAGTTCTCTGTTTCTGCTAAGTGGCTGATTTATAGTCTGTATTGCTGCTAGTTTCCTGGACCAACAGGTATTCTTCATTTCTGCATCTTCCTATTTCCTAGTCATTAACTCCTGAGCCAGTCTTTTGAGACCCAGGGACGGCCTGGGAGACTAAAGCAAAACCTTTTTACTTCAAGGGACAACAGAGGCTTGTATACAGTTTCAGTCCTCTTTTCTTTGATACCCCTTAGTCTTGAAAGGAGCAGGTTTAGGAAAAGAAAGGGAGTAAAGTTTTGGATAGAGGGGTTAATCATAAACTCAGCAGAGGAACTCAGATTGGAAGGATGAAAGACAGAGTCTTGACAATAACCAGGAATGTTGTGAAAAAGAACATCTCACATGCAGATGCTGTTGGTCTGGATGACTGTCTTTTTCTATCTCTTTATCTATATACAGGAAGACCTTGCTTTATTGTACTTTGCAGATATTGCATTTTTTACAATTAGAGGATTGTGGCAGCCTTCTGTTGACAAAGACTATTGGCACTAGTTTTCTAACTGGCATTTCTTTACTTCTGTGCCTCTGTCACATTTTGGTAGTTCTTACAATATTTCAAATGTTTTTCATGATTATTATGTTTGTCATGGTGATCTGTGATCATTATTCATTGTTGCTTTTGTAATTATTTGGGGGTGCCACAAACTCAGTTCAGTTCAGTTGCTCAGTTGTGTCCAACTCTTTGTGACCCCGTGAACTGCAGCACGCCAGTCCTCCCTGTCCATCACCAACTCCCGGAGTTTACTCAAACTCCGGTCCATTGAGTTGGTGATGCCATCCAACCATCTCATCCTCTGTCGTCCCCTTCTCCTGCCTTCAATCTTTCCTAGCATCAGGGTCTTTTCCAATAAGTCAGTTCTTTACATAAGGTTGCCAAAGTACTGGAATTTCAGTTTCAGCATCAGTCCTTCCAATGAATATTCAGTACTGATTTCCTTTAGGATGGACTGATTAGATTTCCTTGCAGTCCAAGGGACTCTCAAGAGTCTTCTCCAACACCACAGTTCAAAAGCATCAATTCTTTGACACTTAGCTTTCTCTGTGGTCCAACTCTCACATCCATACATGACTACTGGAAAAATTATAGCTTTGACTAGATGAACCTTTGTCAGCA
This sequence comes from Odocoileus virginianus, assembly GCF_023699985.2. NCBI lineage: Eukaryota > Metazoa > Chordata > Mammalia > Artiodactyla > Cervidae > Odocoileus > Odocoileus virginianus. Next base: position 7,494,503 of record NC_069695.1, on the reverse strand, counting down.
AAGTAATGTCTCTGCTTTTTAATATGCTGTCTAGGTTGGTCATAACTTTTCTTCCAATAAGCAAGCATCTTTTAATTTCATGGCTGCAATTACCATCTGCAGTGATTTTGGAGCCAAAAAATAAAGTCTGCCACTGTTTCCATTGTTTCCCCATCTGTTTGCCATGAAGTGATGGGACCAGATGCCATGATCTTAGTTTTGTGAATGTTGAGCTTTAAGCCAATTTTTTCACTCTCCTCTTTCACTTTCATCAAGAGGCTCTTTAGTTCTTCTTCACTTTCTGCCATAAGGGTGGTATCATCTGTGTATCTGAGGTTATTGATATTTCTCCCTTCAATCTTGATTCCAGCTTGTTCTTTATTCAGCCCAGCATCTCTTATGATGTACTCTGCATATAAGTTAACTAAGCAGGGTGACAATATACAGCTTTGATGTACTCCTTTTCCTATTTGGAACCAGTCTGTTGTTCCATGTCCAGTTCTAGCTGTTGCTTCTTGACATGCATACAGATTTCTTGAGAGGTAGGTCAGGTGGTCTGGTATTCCCATCTCTTGAAGAATTTTCCAGTTTGTTGTGACCCATACAGTCAAAGGCTTTGGCATAGTCAATAAAGCAGAAGTAGATGTTTTTCTGGAATTCTCTTGCTTTTTTTATGGTCCAACAGATGCCACGAACTAATAGCACCCATATAAAGAAGCTGAACATAACTGACACATGCTGTTTGTTCTGATGGCTCCCCTCATAGGTCATACCCTATCTCCCACTCTTCTTGAGCCTCCTGATTCCTTTAGACACAATAATATTGAAATTAGGCCAGTTAATAACCTTAGGATGGTCTCTAAATGTTCAAGTAAAAGGAAAAGTCAATTGATCTGGCGAACTTCAGTACTGTCATTTTAAGAAAGTGCTGCAGCTATCCCAGCCTTCAGTAACCACCACCCTGTTGAGTCAGCAGGCACCAACATCATGGCAGGACTCTCTACCTGCAAAATAATTATGATCCACTGAAGACTCAGATGATGGTTCAGCTCAGTTCAGTTCAGCCACTCAGCCATGTCCGACTCTTTGAGACCCCATGAATTGCAGCACGCCAGGCCTCCCTGTCCATCACCAACTCCTGGAGTTTACTCAAACTCGTGTCCATCGAGTTGGTGATGCCATCCAGTCTTCTCATCCTCTTTGTCCCCTTCTCCTCCTGCCCTCAATCCCTGCCAGCATCAGGGTCTTTTCCAATCAGTCAACTCTTCACATGAGGCAGCCAAAGTATTGGAGTTGCAGCTTTAGCATCAGTCCTTCTAATGAACACCCAGGGCTGATCTCCTTTAGGATGGACTGGTTGGATCTCCTTGCAGTCCAAGGGACTCTCAAGAGTCTTCTCCGACACCACAGTTCAAAAGCATCAGTTCTTCAGCACTCAGCTTTCTTCACAGTCCAACTCTCACATCCATACATTTGGTTAGCCATTTTTTTTTAAATAAATAGTGTTTCAAAATATGTACATTTTTAGACAAAATGCATGCTATATAATAGAATATATATTTATAATAGAAAACATACTATGTAATAGAATATAGTATAAACATAACTTTTTATGTACACTGGGAAACCAAATATTTGGTGTGGCTTCCTTTATTATAATTGCTTTTTCGGGGTCGTTTGGAACCTAACACATAATATCTCCAAGGTTTGCCTGTAGTCCTGTACAGTTGTCTCTCAGCATCTATGAGGCATTGGTTTCAAGGCTCCCCATGGATACCAAAATCTGCAGATGCTTGTATCCTTAGTTGTTCAGCCATGTCTGACTCTTTGCAACTCTAGCCCACCAGGCTCCTCTGTCCATGCAATTCTCCAGGCAAGAATACTGGAGTGGGTTGCCATTCCCTTCTCCAGAGGCTCTTCCTGACCCAGGGGTCAAATCCATGTCTCCTGCATTGGCAGGTGGATTTTTTACTGCAAAGTCACCAGGGAAGCTTAATCTAATCCAACCTAATGGAATCTAATGTAAGCAAGTAACTCATTAATCAATGCCAGTCTAGCCAGCTACCTTTTTATATATAGATATAGATATGCAGTCTTATGGAACTTCCCAGGTGCTAGTGGTAAAGAACCTTCCTGCCAATGTAAGAGATTTAAGAGACATGGATTTGATCCCTGGGTCAGGAAGATCCCCTGGAGGAGGAAGTGGCAACCCACCCCAGGAAATTTCTTGCCTGGAAATTTCCACGGACTGAGGAGCCTAACGGGCTACAGTCCATAGGGTTGCACAGAGTCAGACATGACTGAAGTGCTTAGCATGTATGCAGCATACAGTCATATATATGTGTAATATGTAATTAAATATATAAATAATACATGTATAGATATGCATATCTATAGTATCTGCATGCTGAATGCAACCAACCTCAGATCAAAAATACTGAAAAAATATTTTTAGCAACTAAACAATAACAACAGATTAGATTAGATTACATTACATTAATTGCATGTTTATTATTATATATGATAAATATATGATTTGATAATTCTTTGATGTTGTGTTGTTTATATTTACTTAGGCCAACATAGGATTATGGTATTTATCTTAATATATAAGAATATTACAGAAAATCTACCAATTCAATCAAATCACAAAATAAAATATATTTTAAAACAAAAAGTTAAGGTAGGAAATAAGTTTGTTCTAAAATGCAACACTTTTTCAGAGAAAGACAATTGAAAACTTTATACCAACTAGTCGAATGTTAGCTGTGAAACACACACTGTTGTTTGTGAATGCTGAATCTAAATGTTCTGAATGCTCCTTTTTTCTTCTGGTGATTATTATCTCTGCCTCAAATTCTTCTGGCTTCCCAAGCACACCTTTTTCCTCGATGATGTCTAATAATCATTAGGGAAGGAGAATAATCCAGTTGGTGAACAGATCATTGGTATTGACACTACCAGTGTGTCCTGAATCCAAATTATGACACTTACTTCTGCGTGATGTTTCCCCGTTGGTAAAAGCCATGGACACATATAGACAAATTAAACTATGGGCAGAGTGCGCCTAGCCCTGTGCATATCCCCATGAGAAGACAGCTGCTCCTACTGTTTGGGAAACTAAGTGTGGGTTTTGACCGTTCTCTCGGCAGCCGGGACGCTCAGCAGCCGCGGCTGGAATCACCAGGGGGAAGGACGGCCTGACGTTTGTTCCCGTGGGGTGCTCTCCTGACTCTGCCTTGAGTCTCTGTAGAATCCTCTGCCACAGCGCCTGATGGAGGTGGTGATCCCCACGTCTCAGAGTCACAGCAGGCCTCGCATCTTCCCACCCCACCCCACGTGCCCCATGTAGCCCCCTCAGGTCGTCCTTCCAGATTCTCAGGGGGCTCGCTCTGGGTGCAGGAGTCATTTCTAGATTCTCTCCCAAGCCATGCTAGGAGCCTCAGGAAACTCTGAGAGTGATACTGGCACTCTTCAGACCCCACCGTCTTGGCGGAGTTGCCACTGACTACAGTGGTGGTGCAGGTGAAGTGCAAGTTCATTTTCTGCTTCATCCCTCAAATGCTGAAGACGGTCTGAATCATTGCCCATCATCCCACTGAGCTCCAGTGAAACAGACAGGCAGGACCTCCCCAAACACTGCCTCCGCTTCCTTTCTTCTAGACACCTCCTGGAAACCTTCCTTGAATGTGTTACATCTCTCAGCAGGAGTGATGGCTTTGGAGTTTGGCCGTTTTAAAATCTGAATCTTTGCTCTCTCTCAGAATAAGCTTGTGGCTTACCTGGTAAAGAATCCACCTGCCATGCAGGAGACCTGGGTTCAATCCCTGGGTTGAGGAGATCCCCTAGAGAACGGGAAGGCTACCCACTCCAGGATTCTGGCCTGGAGAATTCCATGGACTATATAGTCGATGGGGTCACAAAGAGTCAGACGCAGCTGAGTGGCTTTCATTTTCACTTTAGTAGGCAATGCCCTTTCCACTTTAGCCATGAGAAAACAATGAAGAATACATTCCGTCCCATTCAGTTAGTACTTTACACATCACTGGGCTGCACGAATATGCTCTGTGGGAACTTTTACAATCCTGGTTACCTTACATTCAACATGCATCTTAAGCAGGTCACTCAGTCTCATTGCTTCTGTGCCTTTATCTGCCTTTCTTATAAAAGTAGTAGATCCCGAATCAGAAATATCCCTCTTGAAATGGTTACATTATCTTTGTGAATATATCAGTAATCAAAGAAACATGCAAGTCATTAATGTTTTCACTACTGTTATTTAAAATATTGTACTTTGAAAATTCAGTTGAAGAGTGTGTACATGTGTGGTCAGTCTGTCAGTCGTGTCTAACTCTTCGTAACCCTCTGGACTGTAGCCTGCCAGGTTTGTCTGTCTGTGGGATTATTCAGGCAAGAATACTGGAGTGGGTTGCCATTTCCTCCTCCAGGGGATCTTCCTGACCCAGGGATTGAACCCGTGACTCCTGCATCTCTTGCACTGATAGGCAGATTCTTAACCACTGAGCCACCTTGGAAGCCCCTCAAGTTGAAGAGTATCAGGAGGCACATTTGAGTTTGCTTTTGTCCCCCGTGGAACAGAATGTCTGCTTTATTATAATACAGTTATAATTGCATCACTCTAAACTTTGACACTGGCAAGACTCACCATTGTTTTAACATTTGTCTGCTAAAGTTCCATTTGTCAAATAAGGGATTTCCATAGAAAAATTACTCCTTTATGGAAGAATACTGAGGTGAGAACACTCTCATGAAATGTCTGTCAAAATACAACTGTTTGGGAGTCACAGTTCTCCCTTTGAAAGAAAGAACACACAGAAGAATAGGGAAGGCAAGAGTGACCCCTGCTGCTGCTGCTAAGTCGCTTCAGTCGTGTCCGACTCTGTGCGACCCCATAGATGGCAGCCCACCAGGCTCCCCCATCCCTGGGACTCTCCAGGCAAGAATACTGGAGTGGGTTGCCATTTCCTTCTCCAATGTGTGAAAGTGAAAAGTGAAAGTGAAATCGCTCAGTTGCGTCCGACTCTTAGCGACCCCATGGACTGCAGCCTACCAGGCTTCTCCGCCCATGGGAGTTTCCAGACAAGAGTACTGGAGTGGAGTGCCGTTGCCTTCTAGAAGAATGACCCCAGCAGAGAAGGATTAGAATGGTGGCATCTCTATAGAGTCATGAAAGATAGTGTATGAATCTGTACATGTGACTATACATATGTTCCTGAGAGTTTTTGTATGTATCTGTGTATACACACTGATGTGTTTGTTCTTCAGCCAGAGGACCTAGAGACATTGTTAAAGAGCATAGTTCCAGTGTAGCATCTCTACGCAGATTGTTTATGAGTTGCAAGTGGTGAAACAGAGGACCAGAGTATGGCGGCATGCCGAGGACCACTTACCCCTGCAGTGGGGAAATCGGATAGCACCTTGACCTAGTTCACAAGATAACAGAAGTGGGGGTTAAAGATCTTGTGCCTCTGGGCGTGATGCCCTAAGAAGGACAACGTCACTTATATTTTATTTCAGCTTGGAATGTATAACCTAAACTCAGTAGGAAGAAACAAAGACAAACCGAAAATGGAGAACATTATATTAGTTAAAATAGGACTATATCCTTCGAAAAAATAAATGTCCTAAAAGGTGAAGAAAGGCTTTGGAACAGGTTCTATATAAAACAGACCAAAGAGATATAGTAGTGAAATTCAAACTTGACTGTAAATTGGATCCTCAACTAGAGATGAAATTGCTGCATGAATGACACTACTGAGTCAGTTGACACTGTTTGAATACAAATGATTAGATAAAATATTGTTTTCATACAAAATGCTGAAGTTGACAGCTATATTATTCATGTACACATTAATTCTTAAGAAATATGTGTTAATGAGTTTAGGGGTAAAGAGCCCTGATAAGTGTGGATGGATGGATGGATAGATAGAAAATTGAGAGAGAGAATGATAGTTTATAGAACAAAGTGTTAACAATAGGTAGATCTGGATAAAGGGAACAAGGGTATTGTATCTACTATTCTCATTCTTAATGTTTTCTGTAGGTTTAAAATTATTTCCACATAAATTTTTTAAGAGATCATTAATACTCACTTGTTAACGTGAAAAGGATGAAGTTTTCAATAATAAGGATTCTCGGGATTTGAAGACGGGTGGGATAATGTATGAAGGTGATATCAATACCAACCAGAATTCTTGCCCTTCCCCAATCAACAGAAATTGATAAGAGGCCAGTCAACCTTTGTTTCTTGAGGAGACTTTTGTCCAGGTGCAAGTACTGCAGCAGAGAGTTCCAGGTCCCAGCCTGTCTCAGCAGAAAATATTTGTTTTTGAGAATTCCTCCCCCACCCCAAAAGTGTGAGCAGTAATGCTTTAAGGAGCTGGGCTCTGTGGAACAAATTCTGAAAATGATCCAGAGACCCAGGTTCCATGCTGATCTAAGAAGTCTGTCATTGGATGCCATGTCAGCTGGGTTTTTCATATGGCCTTTTGCTATGGAAGTTCAAACTCAGAAGAAATTGATTAGAGGCCTAGAATGTATATCTGTCCAAAGCTAGGTGGTATCTAAGGCTGCCAGGGAATACACAGCCTGTTTAAGTTAAAGTCATTGTTATGCTTGCAATGATGGGCTATTTATTTATTTTGGATTGCAGTAACTAGCATGGTTATTGCATTTACCATTTGCAAACCATATATTTATATTCAGGTTTTATGAGCAAATAAAAAATTGTGCAGAAATTCAAAATTTGTATATCTAAAATAAAGGATTTTCTTAACTCATTTCATAGCCTCATCTCACCTGATTTTATGTTAGGCTGTGTATAGTCTTTAATAATTCTATTATTGTTTGTTTGCTGCAAATGTATGGTTTAATAACAGGGTGCTACAACAGACTTCACTCAGGGTGTTACATAAAACACTACATATATACCATGTTACCTTTATCAAACTCGAGAATTTCTGGATATAGAAACATATCTGGACATAAGTGTTTTGGTTAAGTGATTGTGGACCTGTGTTTATCTGATTTCTTTAATGAACAAGCTTTTTATCCTTGATTAAGTAAAGTAATAGTTGCGAGAGAAAATGGAATGCTAGAAAGTAAAATTGAAATTAAATCTTGAAATTAATTTAAAGGACCCAGATTTGGGCAAGATTGTAAAATGATGACTTCAATAAAGATAATGTGGTCAATTATCCATAACTGTGCTGCCTACTTGAATTATAAGTAGGACCATGATGTACAAGTATTCTAATTGTGTTTCCTCTTTTCCTTCTGCAGTTAGCAGCACACAGGCAAAGGCATACTGGCAAAGTAGAAAATTCTCCATACTAAGAATTTAGATTAAGAATCCCACCATTATTCAGCCATTACTCCTTTTAGACTCCTTGACCAGTTTCCTCAACTGTTAAATGAAATAAGTAATTTAGATTAATATAAGCCCTGTTCTGAATTTTAAAATGGATGATTCTAAAATTTCATTACTTTCTATTTGTGTTCCATGTGTTTACATTCTTATACTATATGATTCTAAAAATAGTACATGGTGCTATATTTCCTTAAACTGTAAAAGATATAATTAATTCTGTTTGTTTCGAGAAAGAGAACCTACTTGTAACTAATCAATTTCTCTTGTAAACAGTGCAAGTTCCAGGGCCAGTGGAAAACCTGCAAGCTGTATCTACCTCACCTACCTCAATTCTTATCACCTGGGAACCCCCCGCCTATGCAAACGGTCCAGTGCAAGGTTACAGATTGTTCTGCACTGAAGTGTCCACGGGAAAAGAACAGGTAGGCGAGAGAACGGGCCCCGCTCCTACACCTCCCGGAGAAATGCAGGAGATCTGCAGGCTCTTGATATAAGCCAGTATCCAGCACATTAATTGGATAGCTGTTCAGTTTTAAAGTATCTGTTATTGAAAATGTTAAGTAATTGAATTCTGGTGGTACGAGAGGCAAAGGGGCAATGAGGTGAAGTCGGTAAAAAGGATGCTGATGTTTTGTTTGATTATATAGCAGTCTGGGCCAGTATACCTTTGAATAAGCCCATCTGATCCCAAAAAAGTATTTGCATTTCAGCCCTTATCCTAAGGGATGATCAGTCATATTCAGTGACCTCAGTCAAATTGCTCTTTTCATTCACATATTTGATATTAATTCTGGCTTTTTGTTGTTTTCAGTATACTTTACTCCTGAAGAATACTTTCCTCCTTATTTCATTTTGCTTCTAATCTGTGGTTAGCACAGATCCTGGAAAATAAGCAAATTAGATTTTCAAATAAAAGTAAATGAACCTTTGTGGAGACACATGAAACTGGACGATTCTATTTTGTAAGACATGTATATGACTGTTGAGATGTTTACTTCCAGAGTCTCAACTTCATGTGACAAAAGATAAAAAGACAATGGGTAGTTAAATAGGAAGGGTCCAGAAGTGACCTTGAGATACTGGAGTTCTTAAGATGTGTTGTGAAGTCTGCCCAGCATAGTGTGGTCCTTATGGTTTCATATACCCTGCAGGATAGATATTTTTCATTAAAAAAATATTTGCATTAGTTCTATCCACAGCAGTTCCTAGTTATAGCATGAGAGTGATTAAGAGATCCTCCTTTGCAATCAATCATTTCATGTTTGTTTACTTTTCCCATGCTATTTCGCTCTTATCTTCAGCTTTCTTTTCTACCCTTTTCCCTACACATTTTAGTTCTTCAGTAACTCATTTTACCAATCCATTTAAATAATATTACCCAAGATAAATGTGAGTGTGAGAATCATTGGGAAGAGAGACATAATGGGTCTTCTGGAGCAAACTGGGTCTCATTTCTCAGGGAACTTCACCTCCAGCACCTCATTTCTTCAGCTGTGAAGTGCTGAAAACAATTCCAACTTAACCTCCCAGCATTTTGAGAGAGAATTCATGTAGCAAAGTATCTGTCAGTTTCAAGAACCAAGAGTATGTTTCAGCAGAAGGAGTAATTGTATATTTCAGCAGGAGAAGGAGTAATTCTTTTTTTTTTTTTTTTTTACTTTTTATTTAGTTAGTTAGTTTATTTATTTTTTTTCCCAATTATTTTTATTAGTTGGAGGCTAATTACTTTACAATTCTATTGTTTCTTGGGAAATTAGTCCATTTCAGGTACAGGAGCAACTCTGTTCCTGTGGCTTCAAGAGCTGCCTTCTGCCTATCAGAGTTTTGGTGTGGGTGTTAATACAACACACCATTCAATCATTGGGTGGCATTAAACCAATTGAAACTTAACGACTGTGAAGGCAGCATGGTGTTAATTCAGCTAGGAGTCTACAGAGTGGCTTGGTCTTTAGTGGAGGAGTGTGTATCACCATTTCGGTTTTATAACAACTCATAATAAGGCTAGAGTGTTGCTTTGTGAGTGAGAGTCTGCTATCAGTTCACTGATTGCTCAGAATGGCTGCCATTTCTGCTTTAACATGCCTCCTGAATAATGGTTTTGGTGTTTTATGTCTCCAGAATATAGAGGTTGATGGGCTATCTTATAAACTGGAAGGCCTGAAAAAATTCACGGAATATAGTCTTCGATTCCTAGCTTATAACCGCTATGGGCCAGGAGTATCTACTGACGATGTGACAGTGGTTACGCTTTCTGATGGTAAGTTATAGACAGTGGAATTTGACTAACTTATTTTGAATATTGAGTTGAGTTGAATGCATTGATATTGAATGCATGTGATAGATTCCATGTTCAAGGTGTCCTAACTAAAACTTCATGAAATAGACTAACATACATTAGAACTTTGGCTTATTCTTCAAACCACCTATTACAGTCAAATTTAAACTTTAAAAAGTTATACACTCTGAATCAGGATGTCCTTATTAGTCATTTTCAAGGTATGACTACTGCCTAGGAGTTCAAAATAATTTTGTGTGTGTTAAATACAAACACATTTGTACATGCATGTGGGCTAATTTACATCAGCATCTTTTGTTTTTCCTTCTAAACAGTGGTAGGTGATTAAATGTGTTTAAATGATGGACAATCCTCCTACATATACCTCTAATTTGAAAAAAAAAAAAATCATGAAGATTTAGGCCAAATAATCCAATACTGAAAGTATTAAAACTGAACCTGAAAATTTATATTTTACTTTAACCTTGCCTAGCAAATGAAAGATTAGACGTATTTTTAATGCCATAAAAAAGAGGAAGAAATCTTAATGAAATAGATGAATTTGACAAAGCAGTAGCAGAGGTAACTAGAGATCTAAGAAACGGATGATAATGAAATGTTGGAAGTTTAATGAAAAGTGAAAATAAAGCATAGCAGAGTTTATGATATGAGGCCAGTGACAATTCAGGCAGGTGCAGAAATGCAGAGAAGTGACCTCTATGAATATTAAAAAGGCAGCAAGCTATTTCTTTTCAACAACAGTTTCCATGTTGGTGTGTGTAATTCTATAAATTATTGATCTTTTGAATTTCAAAAAATGACTTCAGTTTGTGATTCCTTGGCCAATCCACCATGCTTTAATCTTGGAAAGTATCTGGGTAAATACCTCACACAATTTCAGTGAAATGAGGACGCACATGTGTGTTCTGAAGGGCAGTGCAAAGGAGACACGGAAGTAATGTTCATTTGCAATTTCAATATAAAAACTATATATTTGACACCACTTCCGTATCATTTTTAATGTAATTCCTACGCTCATTCATCTGATTCTGTTATTGAAGACAGAACAGAATATTTATTGGCAGAATAAATTACTTCACAAGTTATAATTATAAAAATAAAAGGAAAACAAATGAAAATGAATATTTTACATAATTTATGTAGATTTCTTTCACACTCTGAGTGTAATGCTGTGGCCTTACTCTCTACTTTGGTTTTAAATGTCATAAGTGAGAAAGACAGATTATTACTCATTAATCCAGGAATTATTATCTAGAAGTGTTGCAACATTTAGGATTTAGAAAATGCCTGTCATTTAAATAAAAGGATTTCAGGAACCTCATTCAACAAGCATCACTGTGCAAGAGGCCCCCAGCTCCCCTCTGTCAGATGCATTGGATACAGAATGCATGCACTCCAGGGGCCGCTAGGACTGGGCACTCTGACCTCATCTGCATTCATCTTTGCAATCATTTCATCTCTTTTACTTCAGTATGATGTCCTTTCCTCTCTACTGAAGCTCTCCATGCTGAGGTCACATGTAGATGAATTTAATTATAATTATAGTCACCCACTTCCTAGTTGTACTTAATAAAGCCATATTCTTCTTGACTTTCTAGGTGTTATAAAAGGCAGATATTGTGAAAATTAAGTGGCTAATCCATATAAGCACCTGAAACATGAGCATGGCATGTATTTAGATGTTTAATAAATGTTATTATGCCAGTGTCTCTCATTATTCTAAATGTTCCTTAAATGAGAGGTGATGTTATATTCATCTCTATATCCCTCCCTACTCAGTAAATATTTGTTGAATCACTCAGGCAGTTCAGCCAAACCTGTACAAATGTTTGTAAGTATAGGCTCATCTTTAGGACTTCCTATTTGTGAAACTAATTTAGCATGTAATTATGTCTAAATACGTGTGTTACGGAGACCTTCGTATTTCTTACAAAGCCCTAGAAATTCTTACCAAAAAATTATTTGGGGCCCATAGAAAAATTGAATTAAAAAAAGTGAAATGCCAACTGTTTTTCTGAATTAATTACCCAAAAGTATTCTTGTTATGCTAAGATGCTTATAAAAAATTTTTACTCTAATGAACTGTCATTTCTAATTTAGCTCCACTTTGTTTCTCTGGGAAGAAACTTTGTTATTGTTCAAATTCCTCCATCCAGTGTATCATTAGTTTATGATGTTCTACTTTTTCAGACCCTTGGGATTGTAGATGTCGACTCAAAAAGATGCACAACTTGAGAGTTGTGAGTTAGTTTATTTGGGGTCACAATGATTACTGCAGCCAGCAGGCAGCACCTCAGATAGCTCTGAGAGGCTGCTCCAAAGCGGCAGTGAGGGAAGGCAGATATAGAAGGTTTTGGTGAAGGGGGAGTTGAATACCATTAAGCCGTTGTTTTACAAAAGTTTTTTTGCCAATCATGAGGATCTGATGTCACCGTGAAGGGATTTAGTGCTTTTCTAGATATGAGGAGATGCAAGGATTGAGATCGTAAAATCAGCTCCTGAAAATATCCAGCTGTCTAGACACCTGTCCCACCAGATTCCCTGGCGCACGGAGGGCCTCACCCCACCCTGAGCTCCCTCGAAGGCTGTTGGAGGTCAAATAGTTGCAGAAACACAGGGTTCAGTCTCCTCAGAGGCAGATGGCAAACGCCCTGGTTGTTCCGTCTGTTGGTAATGCTCTTGGCAAGTGCCAATTTGTAGTTGGCATAAAGCATCAATCTAGACAGTCTAATATTTAGTGCAGACTGTGAGTAGATTTGCTAGTTGGTTCTGATATACTATCTCTTGAACTGGTTGACATAAATAGGCTATTTATAGGTTTTGTGAATTAATGAGCATGTATTTGCATCCATGCCAACTTGCCCTATTTCCAAAGGCATAGGGACTAGATATCAGGGGCAAACTCAACTATAGGAATGTGCTTCTTACTTTTATCAGTAATATTTCTTGAGTATTTATTAGTTCAAGGCCCGGTTCCACATATTTCACAACACTGTATTTTTTCCTACTTTATAGATGACCAAACCAAGATAAAGGTCATAAATGCTAGTAAGCAGCAGAGCCAGGTCATGGAAGCTAGTTAGTAAAGAAGGAGAAGTCAATGTGGAAAAATGTTGAGTTTCTCTTATTCTACAATAAATGTCTCATATTAGTTCCCTCAAGAAAAATGCTCAGTTGTGTATAAATTATTTCAATCCACAAATTATGTGTACAGGACAGCTCAGGCTTGCTAAGGAGAGGAATTCAAGTGAGTATATGACTCATCTACAAATGTGGAAACTTAATCTAGTCTACAGAATGCTTCATCACCACATGCTTAAACCAACATGTTCCACTGTATTAAGAGGAGTTTCCAGATCAAGTGACTCTGATTGGCTTTAATGAACCTATTGTAAATGATAAAGTACTTGACATTTTGAAGAGAAAAGCAATGAACTATGCCCTTCCCCTCTGCTTCATGAAATAAGGAAGCATTGTCAGATAAGACCAATAAAGTCCCAATAGATAAATGTTGAATTCCACTCACTTTCACTAATCCTGTCTATTATTATCTATTTATTTGTAAATACTATGGAAATTGATAGTGAAAAGGAGGAAATAATAACTAAAAATACTGTAGAAAACATTCACTTTCTTTCCTGACTGTGTAAGTCAAGAATAGCCAGTGTGCTATCATGAAAAAGTAAGAGAAATTTGTATTGTAAAAAATAGACAAAATTCATCAACACCATTGTGATAAGTACACCTTTGGGACTTGGTGGCTTTGAATTCCTAATACAGAAAATTATCAGATTGTGGTAGTTTATTCTTTTTCTTGTATATTCTTGGCCTTCTGAGATGAGGAGCTATATATCATTTGTAAACTTTTATTAAAAGGACATTTAAGGGTTACATATCGACTAGCATAGCATCTAGAACAAAATGTGTGATAAATTTAAGACACCTTCCCTTTCCTCCAAAAATCTATGTTACAATTTGTATAATGTATAATATAATGTAAATATTCTAGTATCAGATGAAACATAAACTAGAGGTATTTTTCATGTTTGTGTTTTGTTATAGTTTAATATTAAGAAGTTATTTCCAATCTTCACTTTTAAAGAATTGCATTTCTCGTAAGCTGCGCAATTACATGATTCAGAGCATAGTATTTTTTTCAGTCTGTACCTATTTTAATTTTTATCGTGCTACAGAGTAATTTGAACGTGGATCATATTAAATTTTTCCTCATTATGAGAATATCATGCTTTTTTTTAGTTCTTCTGATCACACAAATTGTTATTTCCAGCCTATCTTTAATCTTGTCTTGGTACAGTCACTTTATAAAACTTTATGTCTATTAAAACTTAGCATCTGTTTAACCCTCATAGGGAGTTCCACTTCTACCATTATTTCCGCTCCTAGGTATGTAATGGAGGAAATGAATGCAATTGTCCAGCAAAAGCACAAACTAAAATTTTCAGAGCAGTTTTATTCCCATAACTCCAAACTAGAGATTGATCCAAATGTCATTCACCAGTAGAATAGACATATATATATTAGGGTAATTATGTATTATAATACTGTAGAACAGGAAAACAAAACAAAAAACTATTGCTACTTGCTACAATATGAATGAATCTCAAGAAATAAGTTAGCCAAAGAAGCCAGCCTAGGGGGGAAAAGTCAACAACTATGGTTTTGTTTTTAGTGAGCTCAGAATAAACTAATTTCTGAAGTTAGAGGTCATAAAAGTAGTGGCTACTATCAGAAAGATATTGACAGAAAAGGGACACAAGTGAGCTTTCCAGAAAAAGATACAGAAAATGATATAGACAATGTTCTATATCTTGATCTAGGTGGCATTTAAATGGAAACACACACACACCATTTTATCCAGTCACAGATTCTGAAAGATTTGTGCACTTTCTTATATGTTATAGTTTAATTTAAAAAATAAATTTGCAAAAATAATAAACATTTTTATTGTTGAGCAAATTTATTCATCAGAACCCTAAATGTTAAAAATATTTTATTATAATCTTATAATCTTTCTACAAATTGATTCATTCAGCAAATATTTGCTAAGTGTGCCGCACGTGCTTGACGCACATCAACATTGGGCATGCAGCATCCAAAGGACAAAAGTTCTGGTTCCTCTGAGGGTTATATTCTCTATTTGATAAGAAAATAATAATATAATCAAATGAAATTTAAAAATAAAGTCTATCTTGTAAATAATAGACTATCTTTTTGAAAGAATACTTGTTGACCTAATTCATGAACAAGCCTCTGGTAAACATTTTATCACAAGTTACATTGATATTAACCTTTATCAAGTTCTAAGACAAGAAGTTCAAAGTCAAAACAAAATGAGTGATTATAATTCCCATCATGTATAGAAAGGTCCAGAAGCTAATATTTGAGTAAGTATTCATTTTTTCATTTAATTATTGAGTCAGTAAATATTAATTGAATGTCAGTTTGGAGGATATAAAGATTAATCAGACATATATCATGTCTTCATAGTGATTCTTTTTCAGAAGGCAAAACCAGAGTAGAACATAAATAAATCCAGGGTAAATACAAGTACACCAGGAAAACATAGATATTGTCCAAGTTCAAATTAAGGAAGAGAAACATAACAAAAATAGCTCTTAAAATTTTGAGGATGCTGAAAGCACTTCTTCTCTACTAAATTTATCAATTTGTCATGAAAATAATACTCAGATTTATATACAGTAAGCATTTACTGAATTCCTGAAGCATTTACTGAAGCTACTTATATCCCTGTTGTGGGGCAGAAATCTTTACTTTTTTTGATTCACCCATTAAATTCAGAATAGTACTTGACATATAACAGTCTTTCAGTGAATGGCTGTCTTAGAATTACTAACATGATAGAATATTCACTTTTTGATATAGTAAATATCCATTTAGAAGTATTATACAGAAGGCTGTATATGTTCTTCCACCTTTCGTGAAGGAGCAGAACAATTGAAATGCAAGTAGGAGAAACAAAATACCTAGAAAACCCACAAAGAAAAAGAAATTGCTCCCTTGTTAATAGAATTCACTCACCAAATGCACTCTGGTAACCTGCTTGCATCTGTGACACATGGGTTTAATTACAAAGTGTGAAAAGAAAGGGGATGTGTTTCTTCTTTTCACTTTTTAGGGGATAATAAAGTTTGCATTAAAGGGATTAAGCAACAAAAGTGACCATTAGAATGACATATTTCATCATAAAACCACGCAGGTCCTGAAAAGCAGAAAATCTTAAGCCTTTAAAACCACTCCAGGAAATCTCCTGTGTGATTTTATTGGTTCCTCTGGGAAGGTTATCACTAGGAAGCTGTAATTAAATGGCAGTATTTAGTATCACTGCAGGTGCTTTCTTGCCTAAGTGTTTTGGGGGCTCCCTAGATGAATAACTGGCCCACCAAGTGAGAAAAATATAAACAAATGCAGTTATTTTCCATCTCTCCAGGAAAACATTGAAGTGCCACCTAGAATCACCTACCTAATTTTTCTTACAAACTGTGAAAAATATGCACTTTCTCTTTTCAAAGAGGGTTGGGGTTTCTCTTTCATGATTTTGGCAATAACTGGTCTCACCTTGTTTGATTTCTTGTAGTGCCAAGTGCCCCGCCTCAGAACGTCTCCCTGGAAGTAGTTAATTCGAGGGTGAGTTGTGGAAATGTTTACTGCTTCCTTACCTATACATGTGTACCTTTCAGTCACCCAGCTATACTGCCTGGGGTGGATGGCGGCTTCCATGTGAGCCAGTGTCCAAAACAACACAGTGAGTGGCATTAATCCCACATCCTCCATCACACTTGAATTAAACAAAGGGGTTGTTTTCTTCTAGTATACTTCATTCTATACATGTTTTAACGATTAAAGGTTATTCCATTAGGTAACAGAGTTATCTACTCACCTATATTGATCAGAACAGGACATAATGTGCTGGGTGGAAAAATTGAACGTAGGAATGAAAAAAAAAGTAACTGTAAGAGGTGGGATAAAGAGAGACCTTGTTTCCTGGTAGATTTACTTAGAATTGACTCTTTTATCATCATCCCTCTTCTCTTACAGACATGGAGGGCTGTTCTAGGGCTCTGATAAGGTTATATTTATGAAGCAGTGTTTCTCAGTGATGAATGTTTTCTTGGCCTGAAAAGTTGATGTAACTTTCAAAAGGGCTTAAATTAGGCTGGGTATAGCTAAAGATAAGGAGTTTAATGCCAGAAACAGTTTTCTGGAAATCTCTCCTTATTCCGAGCGTGTCTCACTCAGCATTGGAAACAAGCCTAAGCCATGTAGTAGACTGATCTGGCTTCCTTCTTTCATCATCTGATCATGTGCACTCAAGGAAGTAATTTCACTCTCCTTGGACCTCAGTGAGGAGATTGGCCTAACTGGTCTCCAAGCTCTAGGAGACCCCAGGGAAATTTAATGTGTCTTAGAGAAAGTCATACTTGGGTATTTAATCCTGGCTTTCCCTCTTAGCAACTGTATCTGGTGTTAGAAAACCTCCAACCTGAATAAGCCCCAGCTTCTATTATATACTCATATAATGTGAATGTTAATTCTTCCCGTATTGATTTGTCATGAGGAAGTAGTTACATACCATATGCAATGGATCTGACTTAGTGTCAGTAGTTATTACTTCATCCAGTGTACAATTCCTTGCCGTATTTTGCGGATACCTCTGATGAAGTCATAGTCTGTGATTTTGATCAGATTTACCTACCTCTGTCAAGTGAATTTCTCTTTTGAAGCTAATGAAAAAATGTCTCTAGAAAATGGTTACCCTTTATATTTTTAGACACTAATTGCATGCAAATGAATGAAACAAATTTAAACCTAGAAGGAAGAAGAATAAGTGAATTAAGGGAGAAAAAAATTAGCTAAATGGAAATAACCAGAAATAGAAATCACCCTAAAAGTGACATTATTATTTACAACAACATTAAATGTTTTATAGCTGAGCTGTTCTTATTAAGAGATTGCCAAATCAAAGTCAAATAGAGCTTAACAGTTCTTGTAGGTTGCCAATGAGTGAAGCTTGGAGACCATATTGTAGTTTCTCTTGTTTTAATGACTCATTTTTGTTAGAATTTCACCCTCTGTACATCTTTCCTCCAGGTCAGAACATAGAAATTGATATAAGCTCTTTTCACGTGTGTATGCTCATATCCCATAAAAGTCTGCTTCAGCACAGGATAAATGTTTTCTTCTGAAGGTGAATAAGGCATTACTGAATGACTCTGGATGCTATCTTTAAATATGAATGTATTACTTTCCTATAAGAAGGAATTCCTGGATTGCAAAATTGACTTTTCAACTGATGTGTGTGTATTGTATATACACACACAAATATCATAGGTCATACTCCTCTATACTCGGCAGTGTTTGCAGCAAGCAAATATTAACATTCCTGATTCTGTCCTCCTGAATTTATCTCTGTAGCATTGCACTACCAGAAAATTTAGCTTGTTCATAGCTTTTCAGAATGAACACAGCAGAGCAGAACACTGGAAAGCTTCCGACTCTCCTCTTCCTCTATTGTCTTCTTTCCTAGCTTTTAAGGTATTATAAATTATTTTTCTTGGATTGTTACCAAGAGGAAAAGAACTGGGTGATCAAACACTGTTTTGTCATCCCCAGTATGTTGATGCAGAGAAGAATACTAACAATATTCTATTCTGATATACTTTTCTTTAAAAGAAAAGCTCTCAAATATACTAATATTTGCTCCTAATGATTACCATTTCAAGGAAAAATACTTGTTTAAAAAGAAACTTTGTAGTTGAAAAATTGACATATTCTTTTTGACCAATAGAATTATGAATTTGGGGGGATGTTTATTTAATATAGTAGGAAGAGTCATACTTTAAATTTGTATTATATCTTATCAGCGATTATGGAACTTTTGATGAGCAGTCAATGAGGAAATGTCTTGGTGTTCGCACACAGGTGGCTAGGGTTTCTGTACATAGGGCTGAGAAATGACAACAAGATATAAGAGTATAATTTCTAGGTACTTGATATGGTATGGCCACCTATAAGCCAACTGGACCAAGAAATCATCTTCCAGGACATGCGAAAAAAGCGGTCCTAATACACTGAGATAAAGGACCGAAGGAGTTTTTTGGTCCAACATAGTGGATTGCCTTTATAAAACTAATCACAAAACAGACTAGACTCCTTTTCTGTATGCTGCCTGTGAACACGTGTTATTTTGAAGGAACGGCTTGACTTATAGATATTATTTTTAGTTAATGGTTATGATTAGATGGTTATTTTTCTTATACTAAATACTTTTTTTTTTTTACAAGAAATAACATCTTCACAAGAAGAGATAAAATAGTGACTTGCTATATGTACTTTAAAGTGCAATTTTTTGTTAGGAAAACTTTCTGAAAGGATAATTTTCTTAAGATTTTATTTTGAAAACTATTATTAGAAGAAATAAATATTACAGCTTAATTGATTGGTATATAATGTACAAGCTTGTAGAATTCAAACAGCATATTAAGTTGGCACTTGACTGTTTTCCTTTATTTCAGTACAGAAGTTTGCAGAATAAGACAATTTAGGGTATACTGAGGTTCAAGGTATTCATGGTGTTTGAACTCTTTCAGTAGCTCTCTGAGATCTTGAAAAGCCACTGCGTCTTGGTTTCGTTTATTAATTTAATGTTACTCTCCACTTACTATATATCTACTGTGTGTGTGTAAATATTATGCTAGGGACCTAACTCAGTCTTTCCCTTCATGGAACTCACCGTTTATTAGGAAAACATGGGACAGGAAATTCAGCTTTCATCTAACCTCATTTAATCCATTGTAACTCTTCAAAGTAGACATTTTATCCCCCTTGATAAGATGAGAGCTGGAGAGAATCTCTAAAATCTCTCATGGCTTCCAAACACCTCTGACTGTATTTTCACTTGTTATACCTCTTCTGAATCATTTTATCTTTACAGAGTTTGAGAAAATGGCACAGGTATATTGATTAAGTCACGTGGTCAGGTATTTATCAGCTGAGCACTATGGAGTGATTACAAGGAAAGAAGCACTTAATCTAAATAAGAAAAAAAAATACAGTAAAACACCAGGCATGGATCTTTGTGCACATTTAGAGTCTTCAAGCACAAAATATTAGATTTCTCTCATTATACCACCTTTACACCTCTCCACTGTTGAAATTCTTATCCTTCATCTATGTGGATGTCATTTTGCCCACCCCTGAAAGGGTTACCCAGTTAGTCACCCAGAGTTCAGTAGTATGTGATACAAACCACTACAACAGTAAAAGATATGACCGGTTATCTTTTTTAATCTTAAGGCAGTTCATTTCCCCATGTTTCAGCATAATTTGGCATGTTTTAATAACTTGAAAATTAGTTTAGCAATCATGCAATTCCCTTTAACCGGAAACTACCCAAAGGGAGAATTAAAATAGCAACTTCCAGCTTCAGAAAGCAAACTGATCATTTTGGTCCCAGATGTTTTACTGTCTTTTTAAAAGTGATTAATTAATTAATACTTTATTAACACAAGGGGAATCTTAAGCATTGTATCATTGAATTAGCCTTAAAAGGCTGTGTTTCTCAATATGTGTCATGACAGGAAGGGGTGTTTGTTTGTTTTACAATTTAAGATTTGACAGATTCAGAAATATTTCACTTTTTTTCATTGGAGTGTAGTTGATTTACAGTGTTGCGCTAGTTTCCACTCTATGGCAGTGAATCAGCTGTCCATGCACACACATATTCAGGAAGGGTTTTGACTGAGGTGTGTCTCTTCTGTCATTGGGCTAGTGATAAAATCAACAGAAGAGACAGCCAAGTGGATAGCTGAGTGAGGCTTTTGCATTTTGATTCCCAACTGGGATGTTCACTTGTGTGAAAATAAGGAGAAGGGGATAAACTGGAAGAATGAAAAAGGGCCAATTGAATTATGTTATTCTGTAGACCTTCTATTTAATGAGGAGGGCCTGCGTGTGTGTGTGTGTGTGTGTGTGTGTGTGTGTGAAATTGAGATTGTCTTTCCTTGGTTGTGCAGAGGGCGCTTGCATTAACACTGCTTCCTGCTGCATCACAACCTCCCTAAAGCCGCACTGTTTTCACAGGTGTTCTAGAACCACTCCTATCATCTCACCATGATTGTAAATGTCAATCTCCCTCTTCTCTGCTGTGTAAAGGCCTTAGGTAGCTCATGAAAAAAGCTATTTTGGTTTTTCTCTTTGAATCATCCTAGATCCTCAGAAGATACATTTTGGCCACTGAGTTATTTGGAGCCAGAACTCTGTGTCCTCCCCTCACAAATATAGTGAATTTCTGAAACAAATTTAATGTGGAGAAGAAGGAGTCATAGGAAACCTTTAGGTGACCTTAGGTGACCTTTAGGTGATTGATTTCACATAAATATAAATTAGAAACTAGCATTACAATAATGTTTATGCTTACAAACTTCATACTGATATTTGTATTCAATCATAATACACTGAACATCTCTGCTGGACTGTGGTTTGATTCATTTGAATACATTTGAAGTAGATACAGATCTCTTGTATTTTTTTAGTTACTGATCCCTTCATTGATTCATTATGTAACTGTTCTTTGAGCATAGATATAATCTAGGAACAGTGACTGAAAGTATTTGGGAAAGGGCATAAGGGTAGGAGCATAATTATAAGGAAGGGAATATTTCCCGATAGTTCTTAGTGTCTAGTCGTTATTGGTATTTTGTTTATTGGTTGGTTTCTTTTTTGTCTAAAATTTGTAGACTAGACAAAAAACAGAGTATAGATACACATTTTCCTATTATGTTAAAATAAGACAGTGTGTAATAATTCATAAGACTCCCTCAAAAATAAACTTGTGTTTGGTCTGTAATTTGTATAGAATCTATATTCAGATATCTGCTATCCTACTTACTCTTTTGAAAAATATATATATTTTTTAATTGTAGTAAAATATACGTGGGCTTCCCAGGCAGTGCTAGTGGTAAGGAATCCACCTGCCAATGTAGGAGACACAGAAGATGTGGGTTTGATCCCTGGGTCAGGAAGACCCCCTGGAGTAGGAATGACACCCCACTCTAGCATTCTTACCTGGTAAATTCCTTGGGGAGAGGAGTCTGGTAGGCTACAGTCAGTGGGTTTGCAAGGAGTCAGACACAAGTAAATACAAAATACAGATAAAATTTACCATTTTAACCTTTTAAAATACATGGCATATAGGCATAAATACTTTCATATTGATATTGTTGCCCAGTCATCACCATTCATTTCCAGAACTCTTTTCATCTTCTCAAACTGAAACTCTGTACCTACTGAATAGCAATATTCTATTCTTCTTCTTCCTCCAGGCCCTGGGGACCACTATTCTACTTTCTGAATCTTGACTTATTTAAAGAAGTGAGGAAACCAATACACAGAAAAATTTATTATTGCCCTTTCAATTTATCTTCATAGAGAAATAAAACACAATTTTAAGTCTTCACTTTCACTGGGGAATGAAGGCTTTAATGAACTGTAGTGGTTAAGAATAGAGGCAATTGCTTTAGCTGGCTGGAAAGAAACATGTCCCTTTCCATTACTGATACTGCTTTCAGCTTACTTCTCGTTCATAGTCTCACATTGATGAATTATTTTTTTAAAATCTACTGATGAAGCCAACTGTCATAGTTAACAGTAAACAACCAGAAATACATGCATGGGATTGTTCTGGAGTAACTCTGGGAAACATAATCTTGGTCATCAGCATCGGTTTTATATCCCATCATAATTTAGATCAGAGCCCTAGATAGTAGCTAAATTGATCCTTTGATTTATTTTTGAACATTTGAAGTCAACAGTTTCCACCTTTTTTTTACTGAAAACACGATAGATACATTATGAATGAGGATATTAAGACAGTAAAAACATTTGCATAACCAAGTTTTAATAATATAAATGTATCATAGCATTCAAGTAAATTCTGCAAATAAGTCAAAGAAGAGGATACTCTTGAAATTCTAAGCATATCTTTGTATCACACCATCACTCATTTTCTTAGGTACATATGTTACATTTCCAAGCAATGATGTTTTTAAAAACTGAGAAAAATAAGTCCTCTATTGAAAATACAAAAGGCTGTGAAAAGTGTTTGTTTAATTCTGCTTTGCCCAAATGATTTCTTTCTATGAAAGTATTTTATACTAAATACTATCTTTAAAACCTTTTTTATCTTTTATCTTAACATCACGATATACATTCCAAGGGGCTTCCCAGGTGGCACTAGTGGTAAAGAACCTGCCTGCCAATGTAGGAGACATGGGTTTAATCCCTGGATCAGAAAGATCCCCTGGAGGAGGAAATGACTGCACACTCCAGTATTCTTGCTAGAGAATCCAGTGGACAGAGGAGCCTGGTGGGCTATGATTCATGGGGTCGCAAAGAGTCAGACACAACTGAAGCAGCCTAGCATGTATGCATGCATTCATTCCAAACCAGAGCAATGTACTCTAAAAATTGAGTGACCTTATTTCCTACATTCTTACCTGAATTAATTTGAAATAAAAATAAAAAGAATGTGAAAGAAGAAAAAATTATGAAAAGCCAGAAGTGAATCTAGAAACAGTCTTTATAACATGCCTATGTGCATAACTAAAGAACAGGGAATTAAGAACCATCAAAGACATTTATTACATGATTTGGAAAAGAGACAGGATTAAATCTTGATATCTATATGGAATTTTATAATGTAAACAGAATAGAAAGACATTTTCTGAAGTTTTCATCTTCTTACTTCAGATACCTAAATACATTAGTGTTTGCTGTTGTGTGTTTTGAGGTTATTACATTTTGCTGTTTCCTAGTTCTAGTCACTGGCCCTTAGCATACCTACATAAAGTCTTATGACAAACAGTCTAAAATATGTCATAGAATACCATTCTCTTTGCAGTTCTAGTCCCGTTTTCATATCACCTTGTAATTTGTACTTCATCAAACACATTTTTAATGGATCCAATTCTGATTGGCTCTGAAGGCAAAGCTCACTTTAGCCTTTCCATGAAGTTCAATGAGATTTCCCTCTAGTCATACATTTTTGAAAAGTGGTAGGTTTAATATTGGACTTAAATGAATCTAGGTTTAGTGATAAGATCTCTGATTTTAATTTAGTTCATAGAAGTTGCCCTTGTAGTTGGAATGGTTGATGAAGTGGAGGACAAAAATAGGTCTAGTCCTACTAGTAGGTAAAAGTAGTTGCTAACTATGTGATTTGATTTTGGAGATCTTGGAACATTCAGTTCACTAGTGTAGCTTAAAATATTGTTTACCTTAGAAGACAAATGTTGAAAAACAAATCTTTCATCTGAAAGATTTAAGACATTAGCATGAGTATGGTAATTAACATTCTTGGCACATATTTAAGGAGCATCTAATTATAACCATAATAATAATGGTAATAAGGACAGTAACTAATTTTTTAGCAGGTGTTTTGTGCCAGACAGTATGCTAAGTAATTAAAGCCCTATATACTCCTTATAATAACCCTATAAGGTGAGTATTATTTGTTATATTAATGATCGCAGTATTAACTTTGAGCCAAGTTTATTGCTGGGAGGGCTACAATGAAGTCAGTCAAATGTCCTTCTAAATTACACATGGCAACATGGTAGAGAGGGAGCTAATTTTAAATCAGATGGTCAGGAATGGGCTTTTTAAGAAGATGACACTTGAGCTGAGACAAGAATATCAAAAAGGACCAGTTTTGTCACCTTTAGAATAAATCATTCCAAGTAAAGCTAACAACTTGTGAAAAAGTCTTGAGAAAGCTTGTATTCCAAATCATGTGTGCGTGATTGGGAACTTGAAATAGTACCAGCATGAATGCATTATAGATCATGGGGTCAGGGGTAGATCACATGGTGTTTTACAGGGAATGGTAAACATTGGGATTCACTCTGTGAGTGATGCAAAGGGTTTTGAAAGGGGAACGATCTCATTCAACTTTTTAAAGTACCTCATTGGTTGCCATGAGGAAAATTTGGGGGGATAGGGTAGAGAGAAAGCCAGGACACCAGTTAGGACACAGTTCCGTGATCTACCGTATATGTTACATCTGGAGCCAAGAAGATTGACTAGTGGGTTGGAATAAACACACACACACACACACACACACACACACACAGATAAAGAGAAGAATCAAGGATAGAGACTAGATCTTTGCTACTAAAAAAATGAATGAATTGTGGAGTTGTTTAACGAGATAAGAATGACTGGAGAAAAAATTGGTTTAGAGGGAATAATCAATTAGATTTTGGGCATGTTGAATTTAAGATTACTACTAGACATATGATTAGACCCACTCCAGTATTCTGGGCTTCCCAGGTGGTGCTAGTGGTAAAGATTCTGCTTGCCAAGGTAGGAGACACAAGAGACAGAGGTTTGATCCCTGGATTGGGAAGATCCCTTGAAGAGGGCATGGCAACCCATTCCTCTATTCTTGCCTGGAGAATCCCAGGGACAGAGGAGTCTAGTGGGCTGCAGTCCATAGGGTCACAAAGAGTTGGACACGACTGAAAAGACTTAACACATGCCCAGGAAGAGGTAATAGTTGGGAAAGCAGGGTCTAGGTCTTGAGACACTACACATCTAGAAATTAGATGAGCATGAACAAGAGGGGTAGGATAAAGCAGAGACCAAGTGTCACACAGGCCAAGGAGGAAGATTAATGCTGCTAACTGACATGCACTGAGGAAAGATAAAGTCGAATTAACGGCAGGAAAGTGACCACTGTGGGAGGGAGCATGAAGACAGGAAGCTGGAGGACAGTGTGGAGTGACGGCAGAGGATGTGTTTGACAAGCTTTGCTCTGAGTTGGAGCAAAGAAGTGGACAGTAACTTTAGGAAATGGTAGACTTGAGGGAGCTTTTATAGTTTATTTTTGAACGTGAATGATACGGCAACTTTAGGAAACAATGCAATATAAAGGGTGTAGAAGGGAGAGTGGAATCTTGCAAGAGTACAAGCCTTTGAGTAACCGACACAGCAGAGGATCTGGCAGACAAGTGGAGGGGAACAGATCCTTCAAGCCCCGTAAGATGAGCAGAGATGGAGGGGCAGGTGTGGATACAGGCGTGCCCATCAGTCTGTACCTGAAAGATGAAGAGTGTGAGGGAAGATCACCACCAGTGTGTAATGAAGTATTGAGGGTTTGAAGAGAGAGGAAAAGTTGGGAAAATACTAATAGTTATTTCAGCCAACTCATTGGAAAAGACCCTGATGCTGGGAAAGATTGAAGGCAGAAGAAGAGGGTGACAGAGGATGAGCTGGTTGGATGGTATCACCGATGACATAAACGTGAGCAAACTCCAGGAGATTATGAGGGACAGGGAAGCTTGGCGTGCTGCAGTCTTTTGGGGTCTCAAAGAGTCAGAGATGACTTGACAACTGAACAGCAGCAAAAGTTATTTCAGATCATGGAAAGGAATCATAACATACATGAGTAGTGGACTGACCATTTGAGATGTGTCTCATGAATTTAAAGTGAAACAGGCCAACACAATTGTGTTTACTTTCTTTTCCATGGCTGGTTGTTTGGTTGCTGGCCAGGGGTAGGTAGTTATACCTTCTGTTCACAGTTTACCAGAAAAGAAGGGATGAAGTTAACTGGTTTGGCAGTTCAGTTCAGTTCAGTTCAGGCGCTAGTCGTGTCCGACTCTTTGTGACCCCATGAATTGCAGCACGCCAGGCCTCCCTGTCCATCACCAACTCTCGGAGTTTACTCAAACTCATGCCCATCAAGTCGGTGATGCCATCCAGCCATCTCATCCTCTGTCATCCCTTTTTCCTCCTGCCCCCAATCCCTCCCGGCATCAGGGTCTTTTCCAATGAGTCAACTCTTTGCGTGAGGTGGCCAAAGTATTGGAGTTTCAGCTTCAGCATCAGTCCTTCCAATGAACACCCAGGACTGATCTCCTTTAGGATGGACTGGTTGGATCTCCTTGCAGTCCAAGGGAGTCTCAAGAGTCTTCTCCAACACCACAGTTCAAAAGCATCAATTTTTCAGCGCTCAGCTTTCTTCACAGTCCAACTCTCACATCCATACATGACCACTGGAAAAACCATAGCCTTGACCAGATCGACCTTTGTTGGCAAAGTAATATCTCTGTTTTTTAATATGCTATCTAGGTTGGTCATAACTTTCCTTCCAAGGAGTAAGCGTCTTTTAACTTCATGGCTGCAGTCACCATCCACAGCTAGAAGATGGATTCAACCATCCAATGGAACTCTGGGGGATGCATAGGAAGAGATGGGTATAGATGCTAAGCAAGGAGAGCTAAGGAGGGGATTTCAGCCACACACACACACACACACACACACACACACACACACAGACACACACACATTTCCTTGTCTTTCCAGTTTTTCCTGGAGGGAATCTACATTCTTCTGTATCTCCCAATGATGTATTTCTCTCTGATGAGCCGAGGAAACACTTCAGAAGAGCTGCAGTTTCTTAAGTGATCAAAGCTAATACCTCAACAAAATATTCGGTTCAGTCCAGTTGCTCAGTCAACTGTTTACAACCCCATGGACTGTAGCATGCCAGGCATCCCTGTTCATCACCAACACCCGGAGTTTACTCAAACTTATGTCCATCGAGTCGGTGATGCCATCCAGCTATCTCATCCTTTGTCGTCCCCTTCTCCTCCCACCCTCAATCTTTCCCAGATCTTTTCCAATGAGTCAGTTCTTCGCATCAGGTGGCCAAAGTATTGGAGTTTCAGCTTCAGCATCAGTCCTTCCAATGAATATTCAGGACTGATTTCCTTTAGGATGGACTGGATGGATCTCCTTGCAGTCCAAGGGACACTCAAGAGTCTTCTCCAACATCACAGTTCAAGAACATCAATTCTCTGGCACTCAGCTTTCTTTGTAGTCCAACTCTCACATCCATACATGACTACTGAAAAAACAATAGCTTTGACTAGACAGACCTTTGTTGACAAAGTAATGTCTCTGCTTTTTAATGTGCTGTCTAGGTTGGTCATGACTTTTCTTCTTTTCTTAACGAAATATTAAGTAGTCTTAAAAACTTATGGCATTTCCCAATGTACTTCCGGTTTTTCCTCAATTCCAAGTTCTAGAATATATACTTTTATTGAGAGTTTGAAAGGGAAAAATTGAGATCACAGAGTAGGGTTTTACCTTAGTCTTCAAGGTTTGTTGGCCGTAAAATGAAACCTCTAACTGATCAGCAGCTGTAGTCTGGAACCATTAGGAAATATATGTTAGATTCAGAGAAAATGCAAACCAGAACACTGGGCATACATTTTATTAGAAAGCACTGTTAATTTGAACAATAAACAAAACTAAACCAACTGGTAATAAATTAGATAACTATAGAGCAAATCTTGCCAGGTAATAGTGCAACTGTCTAAATAAGAGTATTATTTTAAGATATAGCTGCTTTAGCAACCAACCTAAATCTAATGTATCTTTCCCTTGAGGTCATTTTAGTTTACTCTCATTAAAAAAGAAAAAAAAAACACTTCTAATATTATGCAGTTGGAATGTATACTCCCAATAACACTCAACACTGAAAGCTACTTATTTCATTTATTACGTTGCTCTTTCGCATAGAAAGTGGTAGCCTTCCTTGGTTATTCAGAACTGCTGAAAACATCACCAAGTCCACTGGCAAACTCGTTGAAACTGGCAGAATCTAAGAGCACCATCTTCATGATTCCTGAACATTTTATAGAAAGTATGCTACATATCAAATATAAATGGATTTTTCAAATATGTTGAAAAGTATGTATGTAATGGTAGGTTAAAAAGTATTGAAGAACAATTTGGTATTTTCAGAAAATTAACTTGAGATCAAATTGCATATCTAATCTTAATGGAACTGGGAGAAATTACTTGTGTCTTCTACAAATAACTTTGTTCCAAGGTAAATGATAAGAAATTTTATAGGATTTTTCTGTGTAGTAGCTCAAGTTCCTTCCACCTAAACATTTCTCATCTTTTGGTGCAATCTGTTTGACAGACCATTTTGTGTTTTAGCTGAGAGGCAGTAGCTATTAACTAGATCAGTGTCTATTTTATTTTTACATGGATAAACTTGAAGAGAGACACACAAAAGAAGTTTCTATGTGAAATATATTGTACTAACTGTAAACAATAGCATCCTTTAAAAATATGAAGCTGACCATAGATTTTTATGTTTTATGCTTAGATGAATCATGTAGCAAAGAATATATGTGCATATCCATGGCAGTAGTATCAATATCTAGTTCTCCATAGATGTCTATATATCAGCATTTATTTCCAAGTTGAGTTTTCTTTTTTGTACTTCAAAGAAAAAGAATCTGTGTTTCATTTGAATGCTTATCAAATCAAATTGAAATCAAATATCATGATACTTAAAGGAAACATTGTAAGTTAACAAATCTCCAAATGGTCTCTTAATTTAGAAGTTTTATTAGAGAAAAGGCAAGGAAGAACCTCAAGGTTATTTCCATTAGGATCTTGAGTGAATTCTTTCATGTGCCTATTCATTTGTATCTTCATTTATTCATTTGTTGGTTGAATAATAAATATTCCCTGAGTAAATACCACGTGACAGACACTAAGTGAACACTTCAGCTCTGCTAGTTTAATAAGATGCTTCTATGCTTATCAGTCAGGAATCTCAACACCTCCATGAATGGCAGCGATGAATGAGAATCTGACAAGTGACTGACAACCCCTGAGATTGAATAGATGCTTCATCCTCATGGAGCAAATTGACTTCTCTACCTGTGTTAGAGGGAGCAGCAACTTCCCTGGCAGTCAGTACTTAAGACTCTGAGCTCCCGATGCAAGGGGCCTGGGTCCGAGCCCTAGTCAGGGAACCAAGATCGCATATGGCATGTGGCGTGGCCTGAAGGAAAAAAGGGGCAGTGCCTGTCCCTGCACATCGATTAGAGCTTGTTGACGCATTTTCTGACCATACTTAGTTTGGTGTAGTCACAGAGCTGTTCTTGGCATATGAGATGCTGGGTCTAGAAAGCTGACCCTCAGTTACATGGATGCCTGCTCAGTCGAGTCCAGCTCTTTGTGACCCCATGGATTGTGGCTCTTCTGTCTGTGAGATATTTCAGGCAAGAATACTGGAGTGGATTACCATTTCCTTCTCCAGGGGATTGTTTCAACCCAGGGACTGAACTCATGTCTCCTGCAGCTCCTGCATTTTGCTACTGAGCCACCCAGGAAGCTTAGCTACAGGTGGGACTGAATCTGCACATTGTCCTACTGTCCTGGAACTGAACCTGGGTGTGGCTGAATCAGTGGGTAGAGGCTATCAGCTTGGAGAACAGAGCTGAAGTGCTCAGACTTTAAAGAGCATGAGTGAAAGTTAAGTTGTTTCAGTCGTGTCCGACTCTTTGCAACCCAGTGGGCTGTAGCCTGCCAGGCTCCTCTGTCCATGGGATTCTCCAGGCAGGAATACTGGAGTGAGTTGCTGTTCTGTTCTCCAGATTTTCCCAACCCAGGGATCAAACCAGCGTCTCCATCTCTTAGATCTGCTGCAATTGCAGGCAGATTCTTTACCACAAGTGCCACCTGGGAGCCCTTTAAGGAACATAGAAATCCCTTAGGGTAGGTACTTGTTTAAAATGCAGAAACCCTTCCCCTCACCCTGCAACACACAAACTTCTGATTCAGTAGACCTCCTGTCCAGGAAACGTTTTCTGATCAAATGGGGATGATCTACAGATCCCATTATACTAGCGTCTAATTTGATCAGTAGTTTCAAGCTCTTTAATACAATCCATTTCCAAGATTCACTTTTAAAAACAAAATTTTGAGTAGCATTTTGGTATGGTATGTAAAGGCAAAATGAGAGATGCTGTCATTGATCTTTCAGGGATTAGGGCAGAGGTGTGCTGGAGCCTGCTTATACTGGTCACCAAGATCCACTGTTAATTTTCTAAGGAGTTTTGTGATCCCATTGTTAAACACAAAAATTATTTGAATTATATAAACTTACGATGAAATAATTCCAGATTTAAAAAGGTAAAATTTGAAACCTATCACTTCTTCATTACTTTACTACATTTTATCTGTGCCTTGGAGTAATTTACATTCAATTTGCACACTGGAAATAATGTAGAATGGTGTGCTGTGTACATCCCTTCTCAGTTCTGCTACAGTGATGTCACATTTGTCACTTGAAATTTCCCTTGTTAGGTATATTTATATTGCAGAAATCAGCCAAGGCCAAACATGAAGCCTTTTTTTTCCCCAGAAAGCTATATTTTGAACATGTATTAGTATCCCACAGATTCCCTGGTGTCTCCGTGGTAAAGAATCCACCTGCCAATGCAGGAGTATGACAAGGTTGTATATTGTCACTCTGCTTATTTAATTTATATGTACATCATATGAAATGCTGGGCTGGATGAATCACAAGCTGGAATCAAGATTGCTAGAAGAAATATCAACAATCTCAGATATGCGTATGATACTACTCTAATGGCAGAAAGTGAAGAGGAACTAAAGAGCCTCTTGATGAGGGTGAAAGAGGAGAGTGAAAAAGCTGGCCTAAAACTCAGCATTCAAAAAACGAAGATCATGGCATCTGGTTCCATCATTTCATGGCAAATAAAAAGGGAAAAAGTGGAAGCAATAACATTTTATTTTATTTGGTTCCCAAATCACTGCAGATGGTAATACTTGTTTCTTGGAAGAAAAATTATGACAAACCTAGACAGAGTGTTAAAAAGCAGAGCTATCCCTTTGCCAGCAAAAGTTCGTATAGTCAAAGCTATGATTTTTGCAGTAGTCATGTGCAGATGTGAGAATTGCGTCCATAAAGAAGGCTGAGCACTGAGGAATTGATGCTTTTGAACTGTGGTGCTGGAGAAGACTCTTGAGTGTCCCTTCGACTGCAAGGAGATCCAACCAGTCTATCCTAAAGGAAATCAGTCCTGAATATTCATTAGAAGGACTGATGCTGAGGCTGAAATCCAGTACTTCAGCCACCTGATGCAAAGAACAGACTCACTTGAAAAGATGATGCTCTTTTGAGCATCACTCTCCTGATGCTGGGAGAGATTGAAGGCGTGAGGAGAAGGGGACAGCAGAGGATGAGACGGTTGGATGGCATCACCGACCCGATGGACATGAAGTTGAGTTAACTCCGGGAGTTGGTGATGGACAGGGAGGCCTGGCATGCTGCAGTCCATGCGGTCACAAAGAGTCAGACACAACTGAGTGACTGAACTGAACTGATGGCTGATTCGTGTTATTGTATGGCAGAGGCCAGCCCCAAACTGTAAAGTACTTATCCTTCAACTAAAAAATAAAAACATACAAATAAGCTAGAAAAAATCTCCACTGAAAATTACAGAATATTTTAAAATTCTGTATACAGAAATTCAGTTTTGAACATCAGATGGAAAGTTGATTTCAATCAATCATTATATGATTTCTCTCTATAATTGCTAGTCAATACCTTGACTTTTAGAAATGTCTACACAAGTGCAGTCAGGTCACTCGATGTCTACTCTCCCTTAGGGTGTTTGTTAAACTTTTTATTCTATTCTTAAATGGGTATACCTTTTTCTGAGAGTGTTTTCTAGACTCCTGGTTTTGATTTTAGAATTGATTTCCCCCTCATGCTGAGGAGGACGTGAATGTCAAGAACTTGACTCTCCGATACACTGACAGAGTGACACACAGACAGGAGTCAGATGATATCAATAGGAAAGCATCCTTATTCTCTGACATGTGGGTCTTGTGGGAAACTGACATTGATGGGAAGTGATGCTCTGTAGCCGAAAGGAGGAATATCTCTCTTGCTGTCAAATTTGATTTGATTCAAACTAAGTAAACACTTTTGTCATGATGCTGTTCTTAAGAAATATACTTCTGAATATGCCCTTAGCTTTTTGGTTAAGTCATAAATGTCTATAAAGTCTATAAAATAGTACCTGTCATAATAAGTAAATGATACAAGAAATAACTATCAGTATCTGTACCTGTGAAATGGACTATAAAGTCAGTACTTCAGCAATGCAGGACATCCTGTTTTTTTTTTTAAAACTAATTCCAGCAATGAGCAATCATTTGCCTGACTTTGCAGAGAATTGTGACAAGTGATATAACTGGTTTCGAAGAGGCTCTTTTTTTTAATGAACTTGAGACTTATTTCATTCCTAATTGTTATATTTGAAAGACTGACTTAATGTGTGAGTATTAATGGAATCCAAACTTTTAAATGCTTGAGTCTTACACACATTCTATTTAATCCTCATAATGTTAGATGGGTTTTCCAGTATGAAAAAAACTTAAATTCATTCCATTTTCTCTAACTTGTAGAATACGCTATCACTTACACAATGACAAAACAAAATCATCAAGCGTTTATCATAAAACTGGAATTTTAATGTTATCAGTTCATAAATAAGGGGCTGGATCTCTAGTCATTCATCTGACAACTGAGTCCCCTGTATAAACATTCTTCTAGCTCATACCGGAAATCTTCTGAGGACAGTGAACTTTTTCCTTTCTTAAGCAGCCGTTTTTGTCGCATGGAAGTCTAACTTCAGAAATTTATATTCGAAATGAATTGCCTCTCTCTGTAACATCCATTCACTTGTCATAATTATTTCCCCTGGGACTATAGGGAACAAATCTAGCGAGTCTGGTGGCTTTCCCTTATGGCAGTGTTCGGAATGTTTGAAGAAGTCTGTCAAGCCCTCCTTTGCTCCACAGATTTTTTTCTCCATGTTAAACCTCCTTAGTTTCTATTAATGTTTGTCATTGGCTTGTCAGCTCCTGACTTGATATGTCATCCTCTTCTGCATAGTTCACAGATGTCATTTGCTTATTAAACATCCCTTTAATGTACCTTCTTCATCTTAAATATAACATCATTGTTTGTATAGTATACAGTCACATTGATGTTGTGGGTGGTCACATCGTGTGGACTCATTAAAAGTGATTCTTCACTAATACACCTTGAAGTATCTCATGACTAATACTTACAGACCACATCTCCTTCACTCTGTTTGTGCCAGCCTTTATCTGATTTACATGCAAGACTTCTTTATTTGTCTTTATTATATGTTGTCTCAGATGATTATAACAACCTTTAAGGTCCCATGGAATCATTATTCACTTATTCAACATCAGGGAGCAAATATTGGTTGCATACTTGGTACATGTTAGGCAATGTGTAGGATGCTAATTCTGTGGTCTAGTTATTTGATACATCCCCAACTTTACTTGGCTTCCTTATTCCCAGTAATTTTCTCTCCACTTTAATTTGTCTTCAACCCTGGACCATATTTTGTTTCTCCCCCTTGAAGAAGCTTTCGTTAAAAACCTAAAGTTCTAAAACCATCCTAAGTGACAGTTGTTCTTTCCTTTCAGATCTGTACTGTGTTCACTCTCAATGAACTGATTGACCTCATAAATACTTTCCCTTCATTTATTTGGTTCCATTTATCATTTTGCCCTTTATCTCGTTCTTACTTTAAAATTGGGCCTTGCGTTTGATTATGTAACTCATCATATTCACCACTCTCAAAATTATTTCTATTATGTTTTGTTTTCCTTTAATACTAAGCCATTTATCTCTTATTACTCTTCTGAACTCTCTTGTCTATTCCTAAGTCAGAGTGTTATGGGAGAAAATTCTACAGTTGGCTGAAATACCTAGATCTTAAGGACCCTAAACATGTCACTCATCCTTTGCTCCTGTTGACAATTCCAGTTCTTCCCATACAGTCATCATATCAGTTATGAATCTAACACTTTAGTTTTACCTAGAGTTCTCTGCCTCATGCACAAAAGTGATTCAGAAATCCGTTCTGCTTTACAACAAAATCCACATATTTTTGCCCATATCCAAAAAGTCAATTAATATGCAGGGCTCCCTTGACCTAGCACTGTTTCATCAAAGCTAAAATTATATCAAGAAATGATTTTTCTATACAGTTTTTAAAAAGTAATTGAAGCTGATTCATTTGGGTAATTATCATAGGTCCTCATTTCGTCTCATTTCCTGTAGTCTAAGAGTCAATACGTTTGTCATAGTCTTATTCAAAGCCACACAAAAGGAGTTGATAAAAAGGAAAATTGTTCTCTTGCTTGACTTCCTGGTTTCTCTACTGAAATGTATCTGATTTTATTTAAAACCCTCCTGAATTATTATTGGCACCAAACATGTGAACTATGGCTTATAATCTCATGATTGGTATAATATTTTTTTTTACATGGAATAATTCAAAAGTCAGTACAAAAGCAAGATTACAAAAAAGTAACTTTTTTTTTTAACATTATTTCCACTTTCAAGATGTGCTGGTCAGTCATGGGTTTTGTTTTTGTTTGTTTGCTTGTTTTTCTTCCCAAAGTCACACAAAACCTGGCGAAGAGTGAAAATGAAAGTCACTCAGTCGTGTCCGAAATGTACCACAAAATATCATAGCTGTCACCTACAGAAAGCCATCCTTTGTTTAAACAGAGACTTAATGATCTATTTGGAATATAACAAATATTTGAAAGATGTCAAATATTTGGAATATGTCAAATATTTTGAATGTGTCAAATATTTAGAGATAAAATCATTCAAGCTCCCTATTTTAATAATTATATAAATTATACACATGTCTAAATTCCTCAGCTACTTAGTTATAGACCTGGAATGCAAACCTCAGTTGTCAATATCTACCTAAACTAGTACCTACTCTGTTTTGTATGGAAAGAAATTCTCAAAGAATTGATAATGCCTTTTAATACCTGATTCTCTTGAAAAAATAATAGTTTGGATGATTTGCTTAAAGCTGAAGCTTTTGATAATCATATGGTCTGCACTTCTCTTCTTCCTTATAAATATATCCATCTTATTACTTAGACAAGACAAATATGTGTGACAAAAAGAGAGTCACATCGTTTTTGTTTGACAAGCCTCATAAGTATATAGAAGGATGCTCTCCAGATAGCCAATTTCTATCCTTTTCATTCTCACATTAATGATGTCATTTTAAGTTTTTGGATGCACAGTATCAAATGATGTTCTTTCAAGTGACTTCATGACACAGAAGGTGCATTGTGTAAGGAATATCAAGTAGAGGTTCTCAGGAGTTTTTCCATTTAAAATGCAAAAGAAGAAATGCAATTACTATTTATTATTTAGTTACCTAATGCCTGCCCATCATGTCTTTTTTAATTTGACCCACTAGCTTATAATTAAAGGAATTATCCCTGCTGGATGTGGGTACAGATTCATATTATTTCTGTGAAAGCCTGTCTCCTGTCTCACTTTAATGAAAATTTAAACCTCTTAGAGTGGCATGTGGCACCTAGAATTATTTTTCTTTTGTCTGAACAGAATTGCAAGGGAAAGAACTCCTAAAAAAGGGAATCCCTTCTTCTTTTCATACTTTCAAGTATTCATTTTCCTTTTTTGAAGGGATAGGTGAGAAAAATATGGAAATATTTATATAAGATCATAGATCAGTAAAACAGAAACAAAACCTCCGACTGCTCCTAGATTATATGGGCTTTAAAAATTTTTTTATTATTGAATATTTTAAAAAATTGTAGTAAAATATGCATAAGTTGACCATTTTAACCACTAAGTGTACAGTTCATTGATATTAAATACATTCCTATTATTGTGCAGCCATCACAAATATCTATCTCCAGAATTCTTTCATCATCCCCAAAAGAACTCTATATTCATAAAACATTAACTCCCCCTTCCAGTCTCCCCTTAAGCTCTGCTAACCACTATTCTAATACTTCATCTCCATAAATTTGCCTATTCCTGATACCTCGTTTAAGTGTAATCATGCAACATTTGCCCTTTTGTATCTGCCTTATTTCACTTAGCATAATGCTTTTGAGATTAACTCATACTATTTTGTTGTCACAGTAGATTAGTCCCTTGTATTTCTAAGCATAATTTCATTACGTAGATGTACCAAAGGTGTTTATCCATCCTCTTGTTGGTGGATATAGGGTTGTTCCAGGTTAGGACTACTATGCATTCGTAAGTATTTCATTGACATAAACTTCTTTTGGGTGAGTATTTAGAAGTAGAACTACAGGTTCAGAATTTATAAATATGTGTGTTACTTGATTCAAAACAGTTTTTGAAAATCGATTTGCCAGTTTGAATTCCCACCAGCAATGAATGGAAGTTTCAGTTGTCTAGTCTTCACCAACATGTGTATTGTGAGACTTGTTAATTTTAGCCATCTACTGGGTATAGTAGAATCATGTCTTATTGTCCTTAAATTTGTATTTCTCTGATAACTAAAGATGTGGAGCATCTTTTGATGTTTGTTGGCCATTTGAGCATTTTTCTCATTTACTTAGCAGGGTTGTTAAATCTGTTGCATTACTGATTTGTTGAACTTCTTTAACATTCTGGAAATGATTCCTTTTTAGATTTTTGAATTGGGAACATTTTCTCCAAATATGAGGCTTGCCTTTTCAGTTTTTCATTGTAGTCTTTTGATAAGTAGATGTTTTTAATTATGATGAAGTTCATTACTGTATTTTTCTTTCAGTTTTAATAATTTGTTTGACCTGTCTAAAAAAGCTTTGTTTACCTCAATGTATAAAGATAATCTTTTATGTTTTACCAGTTTTTACATTAAGGTCTATGATCCATTTGAATTAATTTTTGTGTGTAGATTGAGGAAGAAGCCAAGCTTCTTTCCTTTTTCTTATTTAAGGGTACAGTTTTATTAGCACTATTTGCTAAAAGACTTCTCTTTTCTCATTGAATTATTAATATTTAGTGCGTTTGTTGAAAAATAATTAACATGCATGTTTGTGTCTATTTCTGAACCTGTTGTGTTTCACAGATCTATTTATATCCCTTTGCTGATACCATATTGTTTTAGTCGCTGTACCGTTAGAGCTCGTCTTGAAATTGAGGCAGTGTAAGTCCTCCAGAGCTGTTGTCCTACTTCTTCAAGAAGGTCATTATTATTTATCTTCCTTTTTAGACGATTGTTCTCCACAAAGAACATGTCATCTTAATAGAGAAGTCATCTAGATCCTCTTGAAAATCTCTATTAGATTGAAAAGTGAAAGTCACTCAGTTGTGTCTGACTCTTTGTGACCTCATGGGCTATATAGTCCATGGAATTCTCCAGGCCAGAATACTGGTGTGGGTAGCCTTTCCCTTCTCCAGGGGATCTTCCCAACCCAGGGATCAAACCTAGGTTTCCTGCATTGCAGGAAGATTCTTTACCAACTAAACTGTGAGGGAAGTCTCTCTATTAGATTATCCTTCATAATTAAATCAGGCAAGGCCATAAAGCAACTTTTTGCCAAATATGTGTATATGTGGATGAGTGAGATACAGCAAAACATGGGCTAATGTTTTTGGTGCGGTTTGTGCCTTTTCTTTCCAGATCTTGTTGTATTTAAATGTAACTTTCACAGCAATCTCTATGAGGTAGGTTCTACTGTCTCCATTAGTATTAATAGATGGATAAAGTGATGGTCAGATAAGTAATCCGTTCACATGATTCAATTGGAGTTTCTTAAATTCTTGATCATGACTGATGAGCATTAATCCTGAGTGATCATATGGGATTGACAAATATATTTTTAGCTAGAGACGGGTCCTCCTAGTCAGTTGTTACACTGAAATTATGTGTATATAAGCCAAAGAATAGTTTTAATAATTCTGACAATTCAGTGGGCCTTCCATAAAAATTATATCCAGAAGTACTTTAAAAGTGATGGTTGTGAGTAAAGTCAAATTCTGATTCTCATGTTTTTTTCTGATATCAGGTGTTGCATTGCTTTTCTTAAATTAATTTTTTTATTGGAGTCTAGTTACTTTACAATGTTGTGATAGTTTCTAGTCTACAGCAAAATGAGTCAACCACATATATACATATATACTGCCCCCCCTTTGGACTTGATTCTTACTGTCTTAAAAATCACTACTAAATAGAAAAGTCAAATATAGATAACATTTTTTATGCTGAAAAAATGTATGACAAAGTTTTCTGACAGCATTAAATGTTAATAGTTGAAACATTATACATTAGTCATATATCAATTTAAATAGACAACTGGATGATTATTATCTTGCCACCACTGAGAAAGAAGACCTTAACACAAAAGTGGGTTTAACTTTTAAACTTGTTATTTACTGAGAGGTTCTAAGAAGATAAGTTGTCAACCTAAAATCTTTAAATAAATTACTTTCTAAAAGAGGGTCATGGTCCTGCTTGGCCTTCACACAGGACACTTGGAGACATCAAGTGGTTAAAAGTAATTGCATTTCTTATATTCTCCGAATTTATCTAGTATATATTCCTGATGATTTTCTTCATGACAGCTACTTTTTTTAAGAAAAAGCTCTGGAGAAATATACCATATCTAGGGAAAGTATCTTAGTTTTTATTTGTCTAATGGACCTTCTAATTTATCATTAGGGGACATATTAAGTTGGGTTTTAAGTGTTCCAGTTGAATCATGGCTCCTAGAATTAATGCAATACGAATGCTTTGTTAAAGTTAAATGTTACATTTATGCTGTGGTTGTGTTTCATAAGACTATAACTCTTGAAAATGCCTTTATAAGTATAATAACCCATGAAACAGTAATCTTGTAATTACGCATTTTAAATCCTTACCAAAACTCCATGACATAGACAAATTGAAATGTAACCGCTTCCGTTGAAGGTGAGGAAGTAGAGAAACAGAGATAGTGATGATTTGTCCAAGCTCACATGACTATAGGGGACCGCTGTGTTCTTTATGAGTCTTATGATAGTAATAGACACTAAAATGGCATATCAAGTTGAATAAAAAAGATTGTCGCAGCTAAGGAACTCACCATAGGAGGAGTGAGAAAAACAGCCAAACATGTAAACTGAATTTGGAAAATGCAGTGATAGGACTATGTTAAGAAGACAGGAAGCCTTAACCCACAGTGTGGGGACCATTGACCTATGGAAGGTGAATGCTCAGAAGTTAGCTGATAAACTAACAACTGGATGATTATCACCTTGCCATCACTGGAAACGACCTTCAATGTCTGTTATGTGCCATGTGGATTCTGTATCCCTAATCTTCCCAAAAATCCAGCAAATTCCATCACTGCTCGCAGCTTATGGTTCCAGAAATCTGAGGAAAGAAAGGCTCAAAGAAGGGCAAAGATGAAATGACCCTTCCATGGTCTCCCAGCTGTGGTTCTTCAAATCCCAAAAATGATGAATCATTGCAGCTTTCCTCATTTCCAGTTATTGGTGTTATCTGTTGTGGGTCCTTTAGTGGCAGTTCATGTTGAAAGAGGCCATGGATTAGAGATGACAATTGTTTTGGTAAATGAGTGAATTCACAAACAGAGCTGGCAGTGAGGGGGGAATACACCTACAGAAAGATGCAGGGTGTGTCTTCATACCATTGAGCCCTTAGACTGGTGATTTTAGTCAATTAACAAGAAGAATGCTTGAGAAACTCAAAATCTTACAGCATTTCTGTGGAGAGTAGAGGAATTCAAATGTTTTCAACACTAATTTTCCACCCCAGGAATCAGAGTGCTTTGGGGAGAGACCTCTGATTTTCCTTGGTTTTTCTTCAAGGGGAATGGACATGATAATATGATTTACAGAATTTAAGATTGCCTATTAGAAGAATTCTTTTATTTTGAATACTCAAGGGCTGATATAATTCTATAATTTATGCCTTTTATCTTAGTGTGCGAAAGTGCTACATAAGCAAAATGGTAACAGAAGATGCATTTTAATCAAAAGTAGGACAGAGCAATAAAGTCTATCCTTGCAATTTTACTTTTGTT
This sequence comes from Odocoileus virginianus, assembly GCF_023699985.2. Lineage (NCBI taxonomy): Eukaryota > Metazoa > Chordata > Mammalia > Artiodactyla > Cervidae > Odocoileus > Odocoileus virginianus. The sequence continues at coordinate 7,454,025 of NC_069695.1, read as the reverse complement.
AGAGAATGGTAAGAAAAGAAGTAACAATATTTAGACATCCAAAATTTTAATTCCAACATCAGGAAAACACTATTTTCTCACCAACGTGTAATACATAATCAGAAACAGTCATGGCTGTACTGTTTTCCAAAAGAATAAATAACAAAATTTGAATTATTTTTATATTAGTTTTTTTCTGGTGATTTTTTTAAGAAGGGAAGAGATGTCAGATAAAATTACAGATGAATGCAGATGCTATTATTAAAAAAAAAACTTTAGAAACAAATGCACAGGAAGCATCTATCCTTGATTGTTCCTTAACAATATTAAATATTAATATTAATTTTCCTTAACAAATATTAAATACTGAATATTTTCATATTTCCAAGATGCCTTAGCTTACCCTAAGCAAAAATCATATCTATGATTGTCGTGGTTATAGTCAATTTTATATACGAAAACAGGGAAATAAAAGTTAGGAATCCTGGTTCTGCTGCTGATAGGACCAGGAATAGAGTGATCAATTGTATCCTGGTAGGAATATTTATCGAGAATGTATTAGACAGTGACCTTCAAGGCAAAAATGGCTTTGGTGCCAAACAGATCCAATATTAAGTCCCTCTTTTCAGTTGTGTGACCTTATTTGCAGCTAATTAACAATCTGTCTGTAAAATGAGACTAGTACTAGGTCATTACTTTCATAAGATTGTTATTAGAATTAAAAATAATGCCCTAAATGCAAAGAACCTAACAAAGTTTGCTATTATTTTTTATTTTTATTATTTCCATTTTTCCCCCTAAGGCTATGTCTACACACTCAAAAATCAGTTTGTCAAAGTCATTTTTTAAAAGCTTGCATTTAGTCAACCCAATATTTTTAAGGTCTTTATAATAAAGATGTATGTGTTCACTTTTATAGTTTTATTATATTGTGTAATATTGCTTAAACACACAGAACTATCTTTAGGGCATTAGCCTGTGCTCCTGATGCAGAAAAACCACTGCAAAATGTTGGGGAGTCAGGAAGACCTCTTTGGCAAATGTTCCTTACCTCTCTGGGGGCAGAGATCTCTGAGCTTCCAAACAAGCCTTAGTTCCCACCTGTTGTTTGGCCCAGAGGCTGGGAAGTGGGGGCACTGAAGTTGACTCTCAGAAAGGTTGCTGGTACCTTCCTTAAATGTCTGTGTATCAAAGGCTCCCATGAGCTGGGCAGAGCTTAGCCAGTCAGAAACTGGATGGACCTCAAGACTCGTACTGAGTGAAGTAAGTCAGAAAGAGAAAAAAAAACAACATATATTAACTCATTTATGTGGAATCTGAAAAAACTGGTACAGACGATCCAATCTGCAAAGGAGAAATGAAAGCAATGATGTAGAGAACAAATGTATGGATATCAGGGGGTGAGGGGGAGATGAATTAGGAGGTTACTGTTGATATCCATACACTATTGATACTATGTATAAAATAGATAACTAGTGAGAACCAACTGTATAGCACAGGGAGGCAACTCAGAGCTCCGTGGTGACCTAAATGGGAAGGAAATCCAAAAAGGAGGGGATTTGTTGTTGTTGTTCAGTCACTAAGCTGTGTGCAGCCCCGTGGACTGCAGCATCCCAGGCCTGTCTGTCCACCACTATCTCCCGGAGTTTGCCCAAGCTCATGTCCATTGAGTTGGTGATGCCATCTAACCGTCCCACCTGCTGCTGCCCTCTTCTTTTGCCTTCAGTCTTCTCCAGTATCAGGGTCTGGGGATACATATATATATACGTATGAGAAGGAAATGGCAACCCACTCCAGTATTGCCTGAAAAACCCCACGGACAGAAGAGCCTGACAGGCTACAGTCCAAAGGGTCACAAAGAGTCGGACACGGCTGAGTGACTGAGCGTGTGTATGTCGCTTATTTACTTTACAGTAGACACGAGCACGACGTTGTGAAGCAACTTTACTCCAATTAAGTTTTTGTTTAAATAAAAATTGTTTAAAGGCCAAATGAAAGTAACAGTCAAACCTTTGCTCACTTAACCGCAGTAACACAAGAGGCCCACACACGAGAAAGCACGATCCCCCGCTGTTCCACTCCCCAGCCCGGCACAGCTCGTGGGGTCAAGGAGATGAGCGCAGTCGCTGGGCGCGTCTCCCTGCCCGGGAGCCCTGGGCAGAAGGTCTCTGCGGCCTCACGGGCCGTGGGCCAGGGGTGCTGGGGAGAGATGCCTGGGCGTGGGAGGGACTGAGCGCTGAGGCCGAGCGGAGAAAAGGGTCTTCTGGTCTGGGCAGAGGAGCCTGAGCTGAAGGTCTTTGTTCAAAGGCTCCAGATAAAGACGCCTCTGAGTGAGCTCCATGGGTTGGGGTGCAGACGGGCCTGGAACATGGTCATTGCCAGCTGGACAGGGCTGAGGCCTTGATGGCAACTGTCTTCAGAGACGGCAGTGCCTTAGGTATGTGCCAAGTCTGGTGCAGGGGAGGGCAGCTGTGGGGTGTGTGTGTGCGTGTGATGTGCAGGGAAAGTCTTTGTCATCACCCACCTGGAAAAAACAACACACCTGGGCTTATAGGCAGAAGCCAGACTCCTCTAGAGGAAGACATCCAGGCCTAGCAAGAAGAGGAACTTCTTGAAACTGGCCAGCTTTTTGTTTTCCTCCTCTTTACTTGCAGTAACATTCTTAAAACAGAAACGGGATGGTGGGATGGTGGGTTTGTACCGAAGATGGAAGGGAAGGAAAGAAACTAGAAACAATGAGGCCAGTCAGGAGCCACTAATATGGAGGAAGCTGTGATAGCTGCATATTTCAAAGAGAGAGAGATGTGTTATGTGTCTGAGTTAGAGAGTAAAAGAACGTGAGTCAGCTACCTGGGAGCTTTCACAGAGATCTTCAGGCTTAATGATACGTTTTTCCCACGGAGGAGGTAGGAAGCTATCGTTTCTTTGTTGTTCTAAATTTCGCTGAAGACTAAATGAATTGACATGCAGAAAGCACATAGTACATTATCTGAAGCATAGTATTTTCTCAGCCAGGGTATGTTCCATTTTCTCGGGAAAGTGGAAGGAAGTGGATGTAAAAATTACTTAATCAACAAATATGTATTAGTTACCGAGCGTGCCAGATTCATTCGTGATAGAATTAACCAAACGAACAAAGAGGTACTGTGAGATAAGGCCCTGGCCTGCAGAGAATATTTAGTCTTATTGGGTATGTAGAAATTGAAATTTAACTCTGACAAAGTTAAGGAACCAAGGGAACTCAAGAAAGTAGTGTGATACCCTGTCAGTGGCCATATAATATTTAGGGGATCAGGAGTTTAAATGACTCTACAAAATTTGCTGAGGCCAACACAATATTGTAGAGCAGTTGTCCTCCATTAATTGTACTTTTCTATACTTGTTAATATTGTACAGTTATAATCTTTGATAATTATTAGTTACTCAAGGAAAAAAAATTGCTGAATAAGCCTTAATATAGACCATTGGTCAGTTTTTTTAAAAGTAGGCTAATATCACATTCTCCAGTCTCTCAGTAAAATGCATACCATTTCTAGGCACTGAATAAAACCCTCTGTTCCCTTGAGATGTCCAGACCTATATTTTGGTGTCAAAGAAAACAATGAGGTGTGTGTGTGTGTGTGTGTGTGTGTGTGCGTGCGTGTGTGAGAGAGAGAGAGAGACATTCCAACACCTGGCCAGGAACTTTAGGCTCAAGCACTCACTCTGCATCCCCAGTTTTGAGACAGGACAGTGCTGTAAGTGTAAAGGCGAGAACCCCAGAGCTGTAGAAGCCATCTGACTATGACTTGAGATGGAGCATTTTCAACATGTTGAACTGATGCAAGTATTTCCGAAGAGAAGCCGAATGATGGGCAAAGCAGTCCTCCTTTGGTAAATGGCCCCAAGACTGGCACAGAAGCAAATAGCACTTGAGCTGTCAGGGACTTGGGTCCTCATTAAGAGTGTGAAGACAACTTCAACTTCTGGCTATACTGTAGATTTTCTGGCCAAAAAAAAGCTATCTCTTAAAGAAGAACCGTCACGTAATACAGCTTGGGGGAGACACTTCAACAGTGACCAGAAGAAAACAAATCAATTCGAAATCTGAGAGTTCAAGAAAGTAAATCCATGGCTGATTCATGTCAATGTATGACAAAACCCACTGCAATATTGTGGAGTGGTTAGCCTCCAACTAACAAAGATAAATGAAAAAAAAAAAAAAGAAAGCATTGGGCACAAGCCTGCTTTCTTTAGCCATCATATGTTAAGGTTCTGTTTGTGCCAGCCACTGAAAATCTTTCAAATGCCTACCAGAGAAGCACATATGATTCTCCTAGCAATCAGAGGATAGCAAATGGGTGAGGCGGAGGCTAGCTGTCCTTTCGTTTCTCAACCCTCCACAGTACCTTCTATATCAATGTAATCAAAAGGTGGAAAACTGGCAGATTCATTGAATGTGACTTCATGGTACTTTCAGCCAAGAGTTAGAATAATTCACTGGCAGATTGTGTGGTATAAGAATCTACAGGGGAACTGGAGACTCCTGGAAGTTTGGACACTATGGGAAAGCAGGATTCACGTCCTGCCTTTAAATGAGATACTCACGGCACATTAGCCATATAACATTCATATACACAACCCAGTTGTTCAGCTGAAGTGAAGGGGTGAGAATAATTATTCTAACTGTACAGATTCAGCAGGTTTCTCTGTAGAAATCTAATTCTAAACATTCTTTCTTTTTATTAGATTTACAGTAGATTCAACACTCAAGGAAGCTTGTTAGAGAAAAAACAGAGCAAGATAGGAGTTGTTCTCAGGGGGTAATTTGTCAAGTGCGATGCCGTAACATTCTCAGCAAAGCCTCACAGGGCCCAAGATAGTCATTCAATGATCATGAAAAATAGAAGTTGGTTTCTGCATGTTACATGCAATTTTGTTTCAATGAACAGTCAGCTGGTTTTGCTGCTGAAGATGTAACCAGATTTAGCAGCTTTTTCCAATCCACCTGTCCTGTCATACCAAGCACTATTTTTTCTAACCCTAGGAGACTGAAGGTTCTTCATGGAAAATTTGATATTTTATTACTTCAGTTTCATCCTGTGTACTTGAACAATAGTTGCCTTATTAAAAAAAATGAACCACCTGCAGAAAAGTTGATGTTCCATTTCTAGTGTCTGGTATTATATGAATTTAGACTTAAAGTCAGTGATGAGGTGCCTTATGACCAATTAGCTCCATGAGCCCTCAGGATGATATTACAGGACTTGTACCAAGAGTTCTACTGCAGGCACGGTTTTGTTACATATTGTTTGACGAGTCACCCCAAAACTTAGTGGCTTAAAATAATAAGCATTTTATTGTCTCTTCTGATTCTGTGGGTTTACTGGATTCGGTGGTGAAGTTCCTCTGCTCCACGAGGTATGGGCAGAGTTTGCCTCTGGGGGCGTACTTCTCTTTTTGGCCATTGATGTTGGCTTTGCTGGGAATTCACCTGGGACAGTTGACCTCATAACTGTTCTCTTACCTGTGAGCTGCCAGTGAAGCTTGGTCTTGCCACAACGTGGCAGCTAGATTTCAGTAAGTACCCCAAATGGAGTGGGACTACCCAAGAGTGTGATTCATATGGTTCATTGGGGTCCATTTTTAGAGACTAGCAAGTGTTAATTTGATTCAGCTTACACACATACACCCAACATGTATGTATCACAGAATCACAGTATGTGATACTGTCCACAACATAACAAAATTGAGACTACCCACACTGTATCAAGTAAATCATCCTGCCTTTGGGGGCCAAAAGCAAGATATCCTTTACTCTAAAAATGTGAGTAAGCCTCAGTGGTGATTTACTTACTTTTAATATTTAATAGTTTTCTCACTTGTGCCTGAACCTCATTATCCTGAGAAAAATGTAACTAGAGTTTTGCCTTGGGATGTCAGAACTATCTTTGAACTATAGTCTATGCTACAAGGAATCTTAAAATTCATCTAATTCACCTCCAACATTTTTGCAGAAAAACATCCTGAGACCTTTGAGGTTACAACTTGCTCAAATGCCCCTCCCCTAGGAGGGCAGCCTCTCTGTCATTCACTTTATGGAGTGTGGCGCAGGTATGATTTTATTTGGAATCCAAGTTTAATAAAATAAAGTTTGAGAAAGAGGCAGCCTAGCTAATGGTTAAGAGCACAGATTCTGGAGACAGACTACCTCAGGCTGTGATATAAACTCTGTGTGCCTCAGTTTCTCATTTATTACGTGAGGGAAAATAACAGTACCTGCCTTACAGAGTTTTTATGGGGATTATATGCATTTGTATAGGTGAAATGCTTGGAATCCTATCTGATGTGTAAATAAATCCTTGTGTAAAAGGGAAATGCAGAGAAATATCATTTAAGGCATGAAGGCAGTCTCCCTAAGCAAGACTAACCTAAGCAATTAGTGCTAAGAGTGAAATATTTCACGGTGAGCCGTGGGTATCAGTAAGGATGCCTTAGACTGTGAGTAACTGGAAACCCCCCTCAACAGCCTCAGACTGCAGTAAGCAGTGTCTTGTCTGCTGTCCTTGTGCCAGCCCCAAAGTCACAGTCTTGTCATGACTTCCAGCTGTCAGACTTTCATAAGTCACTTGACATCCACTCCATTCCAATTCCCTGGCTACTTCAGGTCTGCACGCCTCTCACAGCCTCTCTAGGAGTTGTATGAGATTTAGGATTCACTCATCGGCATATCTGAGTGTGTTCACTGCCAGGCTTTCTCGGGTCCTCACCAACCACCGTTTCTGTTACAGAAACAAATGAGGGTGTTGACGAGGCTTGCTGTCACCATGACCTTCCTCAAGGGATAAAAGCATAAGCCCTCTCATCTCTGAGATTTCCCTCTGAACCTCTCTGGTTTGGGTTATTTGCCACCAATTCTCTCAGACCCAGCTTAGCGTCCAGGCTCCAGAACCCTTCTCTGGAGTCCTCCAAGCCTACCCTCTTTCTTCCCCAGCCTAGGCAAATCGTTATTGTGCAGCACATGTGGCCTGACTACACATTTAATTTTCTTGCAATTTAATTTTTACAACCCCAACCATGAACTGGTTTACTTTAGGATTTCGTATTTTGCATATCAAAATACTCACTTTCTGTATGTGTATTTGGGATTGGGGAGTGAGAATATTTGGATATGGTCAAGGGTCAGGGAACAAGGAAATGCAATCATAAATAGCCAATATTTTCTAATTTTATCTAGAGTAACTAATGCAGTCAATTGCAGTGGGAAAGAAAATAGGTAAACTAAAAATCAGAATTGAATTGAATTGAATTGAGTTGAATTGATCAGGGCAACAAAATAGAAGGTACCTCAAAGCTAGTTATGATCAATACAAGGAGCTGCACAGGTAATTGCTACCACAATTCAGGATTTGGCTTCAGAGCTGAGTTGATCAAGGAAGGCTATATGGAAAAAGTGTTGGTTTCTTGTTTTATCTTGTTCTGTTTTTGTTTTTTTAATCTGGGCCAAAAATGATGGATAAGAGCTGGAGAATAGGGAATAGATGATCCTTCATGGCATAGTTTTAGTGGAGGAAGAACAACGGTAATTGCATAATGCCTGGAGGTTTGGATGATGAATTGAAAAGCTGCCTGAAGTTGCAAATTCATGGAGATCAAAGTGTGAGCGTGCTCAGTCGTGTCTGACTTTTTAGCTAGGATTTTAACAGTAGTTAGAAAAGAGGATGAAAATCAATATAGCCTATAAAAGAAGAGTGCCTTTCTTAAGGTGATTGATGCCCAGAACTTGTGTTCCCAGTAAAGAAATGTCAGGGATAGAGGCACAGAAATAACATAGTCTGGGAAGGCCCAGAGAACAGAGTGCTCCACTTTTATTGCAGTGAAGACAGCCCGATAGAGCTCTATGAACCATGAAACTGTGAAGTTAGATTGGGCCTGGATCTGGAAAATGTTAGCTTCCTTGGAAGTTGGACAGTGACACAACTTATGTTTGGGACTCAGAGCTGGAAGTAGCTGTCACTTCTGCCCACATCCCATTGGGCAAAAAGTCAAATGACCTTCAATCTGACTACAAGGGAAGCTGGGAAATGTGACTTTCTGGATGCCCAGCAAGAATAAACAGTGTGATAAGTAGTCTAGTTTGGACTTTCCATGGACTTATTATATTTCAAATGACGTTCTGTGAGAATAAGGAGGTATTTCAAAGAAAAGTATCTTTTGGTACAAATGTGCCCACTTCCAGAAAAATCATGTATCTGGAAACGGTAAAGATTATTTATCCAAGAGGGCATTGAATTCATCTACCTACATACCTTGGTCTCACAAGTGTGAAAGAGCATGAGAGATGGTCTTTCATGATATAGACTGAATGAAATTATAGGGGAAAAGTAATATCATGGACACTAGCACCTTTTGTTTAAGTTGCAGGTCATATAAAGGCATGAAGATTAATACTGATTTCATGTAGCCATTAAGTTTAATAATTGTTTTATAAGCTTATTTTTTTAATCTTACTTTTTGAAACTCTTTGCCTGGTTATTTAATGGAGGCTCCCCTTTGGGATGCTCTTACTTGGGAATTTTCATATTTCATTTGGTTGTGCTTCACACGGTTTCCTTTAAAGTTTGGATTTTTTGTTGTTGTTCTTTAGTTGCTCAATTGTATCTGACTCTTTGTGACCCAATGTAATGTAGCCCACCAGGCTCCTCTATCCATAGGATTTCCCAGGCAAGAATACCGGAGTGGGCTGCCATTTCCTTCTCCAGGGGATCTTCATGACCCAGGGATCAAAACTGCATCTCCAGCTTAGCAGGCTGATTTTTTACCACTGAGCCACTGGGGATGAACTTAAAAAGTTCTCCTTTGATTTTTAACACAATCACAGAATTATGTTCTTATTTACCTTTAACCCTAAACCTGAGTACTTTAGTACTCATATGAACATCCTACTCTCTACTCTAGTTTAATAATTTCTGAACTTTCTCAAATCCAGTGGCCTTTTGCCACAAACTTCATCCCATTTAGTGTTCTTCTGCTGATATCTTTGTATGCCTTGGCTTAGCAGAATGCCAGGAACACAATATATGCTCAATAAACATTAACTGGGTGAAAAAATAGATTAATGTCAGATGTTGCATAAATACATATTTATTGCATATGAATTGTTTGGTGACAAGTATCCATTCCACTTTTTGTCTTCCTAAAAGCACCTTAATTTCGATTGCATATCCATCTGTCTCTAACAATTTCCATGAAATTTAGGAGATGCTGACCCCAAGAGAGGTTTCGAATATGGGTCCAGATTAGTCTATGCCAATTTTGGTAATCCTACGCCCTTGTCCATGATTTCCTCCAGAATGCCTCTGTGAACGTATTCTGGCCAGTGTGACGTGAGGGAAGAATTGCTAGAGGTCTTAAAGTTTTTCCTTGTCTTTAGAAAGGAGGGATGAGAAACTGCTTTCACTCTTTCCCACTGGAAGTGATTAAGTACACATACGTTTCTGGCTGATGGCAGTTAATTTGTGACCATGAAGGAAGCCAGATTGAGGACAATCTTTCCGTGGAAGGCAGTCAAGCCTGGAAGATAGCCAAGAAACAGAGCCAGAGCTTGGTTTCCATTATGTGTGAAGTTTCTCTATCTTACTTTAGCACTTGTAGCTCCCTGAGCCAATTAAACCCTTTATCATCCATGCCAGTTGAGTAAGGTCACTGATACTCAATATCAAAAGCACCATCCTGATACAAAATTCTGAGCCAACTGGGGGGAAAAAATTAGATGCTGACTTTAAAGAAGAAAATCGGGTTCCTTTTCTTTACCATGATGTAAAAAATTCTGAGTGTCCTTCTCTATATATAACTTTGATTTAAAAAATACGAATATCTGAATAATTTGATAAAATTGACAACTAAGCATGAACTTGCTGGGAAAGATGGAAGGCAAAAGGAGAAGGGGGTGGCAAATGATGAGATGGTTAGATAGCATCACCTAGTCAATGGACATGAATTTGAACAAACTCCAGGCAACAGTGAATGGGGAGCCTGGCGTGGTGCAGTCCATGGGGTCGCAAAGAGTCAGATATGACTTAGTGACTGAACAACAAAAAAATCATGGGCTTTAGGGGAATGTACTTTTTGTCAGTTCAGAACAAGTAATACCATTGCCTGAAAGTTCTGGTCATTCTGAGAGAAGTCTCATACTAAACGTTAATAGGAGATTCCATCAAGTTGCTTGTTTTTGACATTTTCATAATTAACTTTTTTATGACAAATCAAGGGCTATGTATATAATTTGGGGATATATGGAGTCTACTTCAAGAAGGAAATAAGGATAAAACTGTCCATACAAATTAGTGAAGACAAAATGTAGATTATTATCCTGAAAATTAAGGTAGAGTTAGTTACTCCTTTATTATAGCAAATTTGATTCCAAGCTTCTTGCTTTCCAAGGCAAAAAGTAAATAGACTGAATTACATATTTTCCTTATGTATGCTGTCATAGGGAACATGATGGTGGAAAAAAATTATTTTCCTGGGTACCAAATTTAAAAAAGAATTTATTATATGAATAGATTCTTTCTGGACAGGTTTTTCCAAAAATATAGCTGTGTGGTTCTGTCAGAACTTAACATAAATCTTGAATAAAAGTTAATGGCATCATGATTAATTGTAAATCTCTGATGACATTATAAGGGAGCTAAAATGATACCTTGAAGATATGTTTCTCTCTTATGATCACATTTTTATAGGCACTAAATCAAGTTGCATTTTCCATCATAGAACACTGTACTCAAAGTTTAATTGGGTTTTTGATATGATCTAGATACAGATAATTTGAAAATAAGCCCTTCACAAGGATCTAAAGTATAGATATTCTATGGTGTTGAAAAGTTATTACAATATTTTACATATCAAATCCATGATCAAATTCTGTTTTAGAGAGAATGATTCCATGTATGAAAAAAATTGAGGTAGATTTGAACTTCCCTCAGGAAGTAATTTTTAATACCCACTGAGGACTAGAGGAAGTGACTTCTATCAATAGTTAAAGATTTACCACATTGAATATTTGCATTCTGTATTTTGAAAAGGAAATAATAACATTTTACTGTAAAAACTCCATTTGGGATTAGGAATGAATTAACCAATAAACAAGTTAAAAGTAAACCATGATTCCAGAATGCTATGAAATAAATAACTCCATCCTGAGAGTCGGAGCTCCAACTGATTAGCAGTTATGCTTTGGGACAAATAACTTCTAACTGACCATTTCTAACTGATCTAACACTTGTTCCTGTAATTCAGATCCATCCGCCTGCATTATTGCACTCTGACCTGGCCTGGTATCTGCCTGGCTCCCAGACCTATGGGCAGAATCATCTCTATTCTCTCCTTCCTTTCTCATGCCTCTGGAAAGTCCATCCTTTCTAGTGTCCATCCTTCTCCCTGGGTTCCATGTTCTTCAGATTCCTCCAGGGTCTCACCCTCATAATTCTATTATGTATTTTCACCTCCTGCATTGACAGTCAGGTTCTTACCACTAGCGTCACATGGGAAACCCTCTATTACATATTTTCAACATCTCTCAGTCCTCATCTGCACTTGACTATAATCATCTTTCCACCATATTCACAGAGATGTCTAACCTCTTGCCCTCTGTCCTGTCCTCCATAGAACTGCTTTCTAAAGTGTTAGAGGCTCAGGTTCTCTGAATCCTTTACCTCTCCTGACTCCTCAGACCCTGCCATCTGGACACTGTGCATTATGTCCCTAAACCTGTTCTCATCGAGGACATCCAGGACTCCTTTGTTTTTCTTTCTTAATTAATGAGCCTCGTTGTGCTTGCTTTATTGTTTCATTTTCCTGGGATGCTTCTCTTTGGTTTCTTGTTCTGTCCATCCTCTTGTGTCTTCTTTTTGACCGCCTTTGTCTTTATTCCTTAAGTGGGTCCTTCTTGGTCTCTTACATAATTGTCTTTGGTCCTATCCCCTGATCTTTTTATTAGACTCTGTCCCCTCCTCCTCTGTGATTATATCAGTTTCCTGTTCCAGGATTCTTAATGGATTTTCCTGTTAAGTAGAACAGCCTTAGCGGACAAAGTTAAGATTTGCTATGATCAACTTTTCTTCCACCAAACAAAACTTGTCTTTTAATTTTAGCATGCCTTGTTTCCTGTTTCACTTGAACTTCCTTCATTTTTGCTTTTCAGTGTCTTATAACTAAGAACAGTTCATTTAAATGGAAGTGAACATTGTGCTATGTCCTGTCAATGTAACTGACAGTCATACAAGCGTGATTTTTGAGTTCATGTACTAAATAATCAAGGATGTTTCCAACTCATACAAGTAATGCAGATTCCAGCTCAAAAGGAATCTTCATACAGTTTACTTAATCCTCATCTTCTCACCTAAAATAAACATGGATCCTCGCTGAAACCATATACATTGTTTTCTTTAAAGAATTCTGAAGGTTACATACAATATTATCCACTTGTATGTATGCATATATGTGTACAGATAGAAACTTCACCAAATAGATATAAGAATGACAGGAACAAGAAAGGATGTTTAGCATCGTCTGTCTTTAGGGAGATGGACGCATTGATTAAGCACCACCTCCTACCATCATCCATGATTTGTCACCTCTGGTCTATTTAAGTGGATGATGAATGCATGTTTCCCAGCTATTGCTTCCATATCCTCCCTTCACCCCTGGGCATCCTGCAACACTGCCTATCTCTAGGGGCACATACCTCTTACCACATACCTCTTCCTGCTAATGCAGCTTTATCTCAGCTCACTGGGCTGAATATAGAACAATCACAGCAAGATGTTATCTGGCCTGACCTGAGGTCTCCGTAAGAAACATGTCTGTCCTTTAGCATCTCCCTAAGAGGTGGTGCAGTTTTCTAATCTAACACCATAGTTGAAACGAAGTGATTGAATTTCTTTTGAAAATCTTTCATTGTGTTAAAAAAAAACTGAGTGCACGAAGAAAGTATAATCCTATAGGAAAACGAGCTCCGTACTAAGAGCTGATGGTTGTAGTTGCAGACTGTCTGAATGAATATATGTAATTATCTCTATAGATAACTCTATATCTATCCCAGTATTCTATGTGGGAATGATTTTCCCCACAAAAGCTTTCAAAATACAAATCAAGAGAAAGTTATCAGATTTAAACCAAGTCATTTCACCTAATAGAAAAATAGACTGCTTCAGGCCCTTCTTTACTCTATTTGACCAATGCTTTTTGCAAGAAATCTCTTCAGATGCTACATGATTGGTTGTATTCATATATTTTGTGGGTGTCTATTTATATGCTGCCTAGGATTTGAGATGGTCTACAATAGACAAAAAAAATAGAAATAAAATGAAGTGTTACAGCCTGATAAATGTAAAAGCATTAAGAGAAAGACTGACACCAAGGAAAGACTGACTCTATGGGTTTCAGATGGTTGGTGTCCTGGTGCGTTCACAGAAAGAAAAACAACTGTTATAAAATCAGAATTCCCCAAAATGTCTTAAAGTGAAACTTATTTCCAAAACAGCTCATATTTTTCAGACCCCCAAGGACTCAATTCAAAAGTCAACAGATCAGTGCAATCTCAAAGATTCAAAAATTCTCAAAGAATAAAATCTTGCTAGATTCAGTAATGATGAGTGACAGTATGATCCATCACCAGGTGTCTCTCCAGGTCCTTTCTCTGTATCCAGAACTAGGAGAAGGGCTGTGCAAAGCTGGAGGAGAAATGAAGATGTGGTCACTGAGTTCAGAAGCTTGACCTCTCCCTTAACAGTATTTGGGAAAAGAGGCACACAGAAGTCTCGATTTTTGATCAGAACAGAACAGATTAGAACCTTAAATGGGTTTAAATAGTAGTTTAGAAAGAAATTATATATGCTAAAACCTCAATTTATGGTGGCAGTTTGCATTTGTATACTATATTTTAGCCCACCCAGGGTTTTTATTTTTCTCTCGTAAAATGAGGTGAGAAAACTAAGGAATTGAGTCATAGAACTAATGACAGTGGAGGATTAGCATTCATGTTTCCTGATTCCTAAGCAGTTGTGTGGCCCACTGTTGATTTTATTCATGTTTATTTTTCTCTGTTAGTTAATTGAAAATATTACTGTATGCCAGAATAATACATAGATAGGTAAGTGGTTGGGTGGGGGGAAAGCTTAATTCAACCAACAAGCTATAAATTACCAGAACCCAGGCAGTCCAATAAATGTTTTGATAATCTACCAGAGCTCTTTCCTAGTATCTTTTGAAGTTGTTGAGGTTTTCATCCATCCCCTCTTTATATGCCAATGGAAATATTTATTGAAAACATATTTTAAGCATGACCACAAGTATTATAAATGTATTACTTTATATTTGCAATCTCACAAAGCTCAAGAGTTAACAAAAAGATAATTGTTACTATCTTCATTTTTCAGGCAAGGAAACAGCAAGATTTAAAAATCTTGTCTAAGGCTCTTAGATATCAGGATCAGGGCTTAAATTAAAAGTGGTTCTGAATGTCACTTTCAATTGGGAATGTCAAATTTCAGACCTGGTGCCATATTGCCTCAAATAAAGTTTAGATCGGCTCGGTGTCATTCTAACAATTCTCTGTATTAATATTAGCCTTCCCTAAGGAGTTGACAAATTCTCTGAAGAAATTAGCTAATTAACCATCATGTCATTTATATTGTATTACTGGGCTTTTAATGGGAAGAGATCATGAGCTTTCACAAAGCCAGCTTAGCAGAGTGTCAGAAAGAAAGTGTAGATTAAATTTCTCAGACTAAGAAACCTCTCACACAGATTTGAGGAATTCGATTGAAGCTAGTTATAAATCCATGACATTTTATTTACCTTGGTATAAGAAATCATCCGTTTCCTTCCTCCCCAACCCAGTGCTATTCTATATGACTAATGAGTTAATTTAAGAAGTGATGCTTCATCTGAGATATGGTGATGAAGGATATATAGGAATCAGTTAGGTGGCAGATGTCTAAACAATGCCTGATTAGATGAAATGTGTTTTCCTTCAAATGTATTAGCATAAAGTGTCATACAGCCTTAGAAGTCAAAAACATCTGGGCAGTTTTAAAAGCTAATGAGTGAAGGGATCTTTCCAGAGTCCCTTCATTATAAGGAATGATTATTTCAGAACGGTGGAGAACAACCAGGTTTCTTTCTTTTATCAAGCAAGCATTCTCACATCAAGGATTTTTTAAAAAATCATTGAAATATGAGCAAAAGGGTTTAGCCAAGCCTGGTGTCAGTGTCTGCTCTGAAATAACATTTCCTTTTGGTGATAGAGAACCAGGTCAGCAAACTTCAGAAAAGAAAGTGAGTTCAGATTTACCCATCATGAACATGGTAGTGAATGCCTAAGTGAGTGGGAGAGACCAAATATTTGTTCCCCCCACCCACCTAGAGTTAATATGTCAAAAGCTTATCTTTAAATGTGATGGCATTAAAATGTGGAGATTGAGGGAGCAAGGTAATTGGGATTCAATGAGGGTGTAGCCCTTATGAATAGGATTAGTGCCCTTATGAATCCCATGAGAGAGCTTGCCCCCCATTGCCATACAGGAATACCATACACAAGAAGTCAGCAGCCTGCAACCCTGAAGAGGTCTCTTCACCAGAACCCAACCGCGCTGGTACCCTGATCTCAGGGTTCCAGCCTCTAGAACGGTGAGAGATAGATGTTTGTTGCTTTAGCTACCCTGTCTATGGTACTTGGTGACAGCAGCCCAAGCTAAGCTACTGAGGTCTGCCTCTGGGATGGCATTGTGCTCAAGATGTTCTGGGACTTCCTCAGTGAGCATCACTGAGAAAGGGAGGTTTGAGAGCCACCAGCATCCAGATCATCCACTAACATACAAATCCAGTGCCTCCTGCAGCCCAAGTGAGCCAGTCTTTCCAAATGGAAAGATGCGATCCACATTTCTGCCAATGCTTGAGCTCCTTCCCTCTCTGTCAAAAGTGCTTCCTCAGGTATGATGTTCTTGAAAAATTCACATGCAGAACCCACCACACTCATTTTTGTTCCAATGTGGAAACCTATCTTTTACTCATTTTTTTCTTCTTCCCCCAAACCTAAAATTCAATAAAACACACAACTGTATATATATTAAGCCTACAGACCAGACCTTCTTTTCTGCAAATTCTGATATTCAAGGGTCCATCCTGTGATGGTGTGTAACACCCTGACATAATTTCTACCTTTCAATAGTATGTGTAGACACAATGAGTTTCATATAATTCATATGCCCCAGGCCAGACATTTAAAGCTAACATCCTATCTGATTCTAAACACCTTGTAATCTTTTGAGAAGAGATGATGTACAATAAATTTTCATGCACACATTTAAATGTCTGTTGAGCATGGTTCCCCAGAGAGATACACAACTCAAGGAGTTACATAATGTAATAGATATTTTTTTTCCTGTACTGAAAAACACTAATACATTCTAAAAGGTAAATAAAAACATTTTGCAGCATAGACATTCTTCTTTGGTCCTTGATCAGAAGTTTATTGTTCTGAATTTTGTAGTAGGGTTCAAAGTAGCAAATAATCACAAGTATCTTCAAAAAGTCAATGTGTTAATTTCTCTGAAATACTGAATTCCATTTCTGCCCAAAATAAATTTGATGCTATTTCCATACAATGAGGAGAGTTGTTCATTTGTAACCAAAGATTAAAAATATTAGATGCTGCTTTTTGTAAGTTTTTAAGAATACAGTGTGTACATCTATGAATTTCCTTTTTTTTTTTTCCTTTGACAAATGTTGGGAATGGAAATTTCTATCAAGAACTGGGTAGATGCATGAGGGAATCAGCTTATAGCCATTCTAAAAAATTAACATGAGTATATATTTGAACATTAAAGAAAATTCATCTGTATTACTCTGAATGAGTTCAGTATTAGACAGAATATACAATTTCAAAATGTATTTCTTTGTCTTAATAGTTTAACCTTTTGTACATGAGTTTTAGAAACAGAAATTTTAAAGCATGTTTAATAACAGCCCTGAATTATACTTGCTTTAGGAAAAAAAGTAGCTCTCAGGATGGAAAAGATTATGACCACTATTAATACTGGATTTTAAATAATGATGGAGTACTCAGTGTATACTCCAAGCATTTTATGCATAAAGCACAAAGAACTTATGTACTATATATGTGCAATACAGTATTTTTTTAATTTATTTTATTTTTGAAATATAGTTGATTCACTATGTGTTAGTTTCAGCTGTACACAAAAGTGGTTCAGTTTTATATATGTGTGTGTATATAATATATACATACTTTATATATATATATGCATATATATACATACACACACACATACCTGTCCCTATATAAAAAATCTGAAAAAGGATATGTATATGTATATATTTGTGTATATATGTATATGTGCATATAGAAAAAAGGGCATATATGTGTGTATGTTGTTGTTGAGTTGCTATATCATGTCCTACTCTTTTGTGATCCCATTAACTGTAGCCTGCCAGTCTTCTTTGTCTGTGGAATTCTCCAGGCAAGAATACCAGAGTGGATTGCCATTTCCTTCTCTAGGGGATCTTCCTGACCCAGGGATCAAACTCGTGTCTGTCTGCATCTCCTGCATTGCAGGCAGATTCTTTACCCACTGAGTCAGCTGGGAAGCCCCATATATATATATATATATATATATATATATATATATACACACACACACACACACACACACATATATGGAGCATATGTATATTCCCTTCAGGTTATTATGAAATATTGAGTATTGTTCCCTGTGTTATAGGTCCTTGTTGTTTATCTATTTTACATATAGTATTGTGTATATGTTAATCCAAAACTCATAATCTATTATTCCCCCACCTTTCCCCTTTGATAACCGTAGATTTGTTTTCTCTGTCTCACTCCACATATAAGTGATATCATATATTTGTCTTACTCTGTCTGGCTTACTCCACTTAGTATGATAATCTCTAGGTCCATCATTATTTTTGCAAATGGCATTATTTCATTCTTTTTTATGGTTGAGTAATATAGTTTTGATTTGGTTTCATAATCTTTAAACTGCAGGACAGTCAAGTGTTTACTGGATTAGATTCCCTGTAACTTTAAATGTTATTTTTATTACTTTTTAATAATAATATGATATTTATAATATCTTAATAATCTCTTATTAAGCCCTGGATTTACTGATAGTGTGCCCTGTGCAATTTATAGCTGTTCCTTTTAGGAATTTTTGAAGTATCCATTAAGCAAACAAAAAAGGTACTCAAGAGTTGATATTAATTTAAACTTTCTTATAAGGCACATTCTTTGACTTTATCTGAAATATAATGGTTCACAAAGTATATTCTTGTATAAATGCTAAATGTATTTTAGAAACCCCATTGCCTATAAGTTGCACTTAAAATTTACAAACCCCATCAGCATGGGGAACATTCATAGGAGTCTCTTTAACTTTGTCCAGATATTTTGTAAATTGCTTTTACCATGAAACCCTTTTACACTGAATGTTGGGGAGCAGTATTAAGAAGAACAATTCTCAGTAATAGCTACTAGGAAATTCCCATGGAGCACCCTTGGCTTAGAGTTTAACTATAATTAATGGTCCTCTTCCGTTATCTCATAGTTGGAGTCAATCGTACATCTGATTCTCTTCTAAATTTGGAAAAACTGATATCAGTCTTTCAAGTTCAGCAGAAGGAAGACCTGCTGCTCAGCACTTAGCTCGTTATAAAGTAGCTGTCAGATGGTTCTCTCTTTGGCTCAATAATTCTCATCATTTTTCACTGAACAGAATGAGGCTGGAAAAAATCAGCACAGACAGAGCAATATGCCATAAAGTCAAGTAATGTGATAGGACCATCCCTCATATCCTGAAAAAAAAGAAGTGATAACTGCTTTCAAAGTAGACTCTTGAGTATTATTATGTAATATTTAGAGTAAAAAAAAAAAAGATCTTGCAACTTTTGTTTCAAAATTTTTCATTTAAACAGGATATCTTCATTCAGCACAAGTTGCTGGGCATTTTCTATTCACACATTTTCCATTATGTGCCCAGAAGTGAACTTTGATTGCAAGCTTACACTTTTGCTAGAAGGAAAGCAGTTCTGTCCTAAGCTGAACACATGCTACGTCGGAGCAACTGGATGGCATTAAGGATGCAGTCTATGGAAAACAGGGTGTTTTTCTTTTCTTCTCAAATGCTAACTAATGAGAACCTAGGTCCTTGGGCTCGTTAGCATCAAGTGTTCTGAGCTGTAGCCTGGCTCAACATTATTAACAGAAGTGACAGCCTATGAGAAATTAGAGGGGGAGAGGTGAATTTCTGCATGCCATAAATAATTCCTGGGTGATGAATTTCAGTCCTCAAAGTATACTGTGCATTGAAGAAATACTCTAGATATAAAGGAAACCAAGAAAATGATTGACTGATCATTATTAGATTCTAAATAGATGTGACAACCGACAGCAAAAGAAGCTTCTTCTTCTTCGAGAGAATAATGTGTTACGAATTCCGAGATCATTTTCATTTTCCTTCTCCCTAAATGACCACAGCCTCTTATTTTTCTAAATCTTAATCTATTTAGGGATCATTTTCATACTTCTTGACCTTCCAATATTAATGGGAAGTGAGAAAGCAAAGATATTTATATGCTATATAGTTCCAGAAATACATTTATCACTAAAAAAAAAAAAAAAAGGCCAAGGTTACATAGACTGATGACTCTTCATAGACATCCTCAGCTCCAACCTTTTAACACAATACTTTCAGAGGCTTACAGTTCTTCTTGCCATCACAGCAAACCTAAAACACATCATCTCCCCAGTAAAATTGGCTCCTGTTCCTAAAAACCCATTTTCTGGTGGTGATACCTCTCTCCTCCAAGATTCCTCTGTTAAGTACACTAGACTCATCTTTCACGACCTTCTGCGATGCATCCCACCTTTCCGTTCCTATTATTCCTATTATTCCATGCCATTCTCTCCCTAGAGGGCTGCCTTGGCTCTTGCCTCATGGGTATACAATGTGATTTTCTGCCTCTGGGCTTGCTTCTGCTTTTCCTGATCTGGGACATCCTCCCCACTTAGCCCCACCCCTAAGTCCCAGCCAAGCACCAGATCAGTGACCCCAGGTCCACCTCAATCAGTTTCCATGAAGTTCTACTTCTTTTTTAGTCATCACCATGAATTTTAGTACCTGAACTCTCTTTATGTTGTTTCTCTTCTGTGTGCCTCTACAACTCATATTTATTCATCTTGGTGTCCTATCTTGGAGACATTTTTATTGCTTCCCTCACCTATTACATGGGCCAAATAATGGCGCTCTGTTAATATTTAGAAAGACAGAATCTGGAGCAACTAGAGGAGACTGTCTTGTCTAGTATGTCTTTTTTCATTGTTTTTTTTTTGGGGGGGGAGGGTGGTGTTTGTTTGTTTGTTTGTTTGTTTTTTCAATGTCAAGGATAAAATGAGTGTTAGTCACTCAGTCATGTCTGACTCTTTGCAATCCCATGGACTATATAGCCCACCAGGCTCCTCTGTCCATGGAATTCTCCAGGCAAGAATACTGGAGTGGGTTTGTTTTGTTTTTTCCCCAACGTCAAGGATAAAATGAGACTCAGAGACTAAGAAACTTGTTTCAGAACATGCAAAGCTCAGACCCAACCCAAAGTTCCTGATCCCTTTCCTGTGTTCTGTTTTCTGTTTTTTGAAATAGTTTTACTGAGATAGAGTTCATATAAGAGAAAATCCCCCCTTTTAAAGTGCTCAATTCAGTGGTTTTTAGTATGCTTGTAGAGTTGTACAGTCATCACCATTTTCATACCCGTTACCGATCAGTCACCATCCTCTCCACCTGCAGCCCCAGGTGACCACTAATCTACTTTATGTCTGTGGATTTGCCTAATATGGACATTTTACATAAGTGGAATCATATAATAATTTTTGTCTTCTGTGGTTGACTTGTTTTACTTACTAGAATGGTTTCAAGCTTCATTCATGTGTCAGTTCTTCATCCCTTTTGGTTGCTGAGAAATGGTCTATTGTGTGGATACATTGCAGGGAAGGGGGATATCCTCCAGGGCCTGAGAGTAGACTCTTGTCTGGCACTCAGAAGTGACTTGTCCAAGAAGACACCCGTACTGACAAAGCCAAAGACTTTATGGGAAGGGCCTCCCTGGTGGAGAGCAGCAGTGTGAGGGAATGCACGAGAACTTCTCTGCCACATGGTTCACAGTCTCAAATTTTATTATTATAGGCTTAGTTTCTGGGTTGTCTCTGGTCAATCTTTCTGACTCAGGGTCTTTCCTGGTGATAAACACGTCTCTCAGCTCAGATATATTCCAGTATGAGATCTTCTGGGAAATGAGTAGGACACTTCATCTCCTCCCTCCTCTTTTTGGCCCCTCCCAAATTCTTCTGGGTTAGTTCATTCTTTAACACCATACACAAAAATAAGATCCAAATGGATTAAAGACCTAAATGTGAGACCAGACACTATGAAACTCCTGGAGGTAAACATAGGTAGAACACTCTTTGACATAAATTGCAGAAATGTCTTTTTTGACCCATCTCCCAGAAATGGCAATAAAAACAAAAATAGACAAATGGGACCTAATTAAAAGCTTTTTCACAGCAAAGGAAGCAATAAACAATTGAAAAGATGGCTCACAGACTGGGATAAAATATTTGCAAATGATGTGATGGGCAAGCAATTAGTCTCCATAATTTAAAAACAACTCATGATGTGTAACAGCATCAAAGCAAACAAGTCAATCAGCAAATGGGCAAAAGACCTAAACAGACATTTCTCCACAGACATAGAGATGATCAAGAGCCACATGAGAAGAAGCTCAATGTTTCTAATCATTGAAGTGAAGTGAAGGGAATTGAAGTCGCTCAGTCGGGTCCGACTCTTTGCGACCCCGTGGATTGTAGCCTACCAGGCTCCTCCGTCCATGGGATTCTCCAGGCAGGAGTACTGGAGTGGGTTGCCATTTCCTTCTCCAGGGAACCTTCCTGACCCAGGGATCGAACCCGGGTCTCCCGCATTGGAGACACTTTAACCTCTGAGCCACCGGGAAAGCCCTTCAAAACTATGCTGAGACATCCTCTCACACCAGCCAGAATGGCCATCAACAAAAATATCCACAAACTGTAAGTGCTGGAGAGGGTGTGGAGAGAAGTGAGTCATCCTACACTGTTAGGGGGAATGTAAATTGGTATAGCCATTATGTGTGGAGGTTCTTTAAAAAACTAAAAATAGAGCTACCATATGACCCCACAAACCCTGTTCCTGAGCATATATCCAGGGAAAAATATGACCCAAAAGGATATATGCACCCCAATATTCATTGCAGCACTGTGTACAGTAGCAAAAACATGGAAGCAGCGTAAATGTCCATCAACAGAGGAATGGATACAGATGTAAAGGCTGTGTGGGGGGGTGGGGTGGAGTATTACTCAGCCACTAAAAAGAATGAAATAATGCCATTTGCAGCAACATGGATGGACCTAGAGACTGTCGTATTGAGTAAAATAAGTCAGAGAAGGAGAAATAGTGTATGATATCCCTTATATGTGGAATCTAAAAAGAAAAGATACAAATGAATTTACTTACAAAACATAAAGAGATTCACTGACTTAGAGAATGAGCTTATGGTTGCTGGGGGAAGGATGGGGGAAGCAATAGTTAGGCGATTTGGGATGGACATGTACACACTGCTGTATTTAAAACGGATAACCAACAAGGACCTACTGTATAGTATGTGGGACTCTGTTCAATGGTATGTGGCCGCCAGGACGAGAGGGGCGTCTGGGGAAGGATGGGTGTATGTATGTGCATGGCCAATCCCTTTGCCGTTCGCCTAGAACCGTCACAACGTTGTTAACTGGCTATATGGCAATACAAATGAGAAGTTTAAAAGAAATAGACATACTGGGGACTGGCATGCCCTTCCTCTTTTCGCCCCTCCAGAATTTTCCTGGTTAGTGTTCCAGGTAGCACTGAGTTCCTCGTGGGACCTCCTGCCGCGAGCCAGCTCGGGCAAGCAGTTCTCATGAGGCCTGGCTGATGGTCTCGGTCAGCGGTTCCCTAGCACAGTTTTTTTTTTTAATTCATTCTTCAGATAATGGACTTTTGGACTGTTACCACTCTGGGGCTGACATAAATAATGCTGCTGTGAATATCTGTACATGAGTTTTTGTATGAACCTGTATTTTGTGTCTCCTGAGTACATGCCCAGGTGTTGTATCGTCGCTCTATAGTCAACCTTTTGAGGAACTTCCAGAGTGTTTTGCAAAGCTGCTGCACCATTTCCGTTCCCGTCAGTAGAGTATGGAAGTTCCAGTGTCTCTGCATGCTTGTCCACAGTTGTCATCTGTCTTTCTGATGATGCTCGTCCCAGTGGTTGTGAACTGGCATCTGTCTCACGGTGGCCTTATTTCCCGATGGCTGGTGAGGCTGAGCACCTTCTGTGCTCTTTCTTTAAAACTACTTTTTCCCTTAAAAAGCTAGTTTTGTATATTTTCCTTTTTTTTCATTTATATTTATTAGTTGGTTTGTATATTTTCATTTTTAGTTAGTTTGTATATTTTCATTTTAATATCCTAAAATAAGTACATCTCTGAGCAGAGCCACATGTGTATCTCAGACCTTCTTGGAAAGCAATGTTGTAAGAAAACTTCCTGCATTTACCATTATTGCTGACACTCATCAATTAGAGAACTTTGGCTACAGTAAAAACTTTTAACTAGGATTTTTTTTTTAATTGTCCAAAGCCCACCACCCAAACTGCAAAGCACCCAAATCCATCTATAGTGATTGTTAAATATGATTACACAATTTACTCATACACTGGGTTGAGATTAGATAAATATCCTGGTTATTTTTTCTTATTTTACATCTGGCACTTGCCTGAAATTTCTCTTATTCAGAACTGTGAGTTTTGGAATCTTATATTTTCAAAAAGTTACTGCCAAGCACACCTTGCAATATTGTTAATGAGGAACGGGTGACACTTTGTATTTTGAAGTTGTCAGGTTGAGTGGACATAATTCACACATAGTTTGCTCTGTTAATAGCAGATTTCCAAAGCATAATACTTAATAAAATCCAAACCTGGCGGATTGGTTACACCTGAAGAAGATTCACTTACGTTATAACCATAGATATCGTTATTTTGTCTGGCATATGAAAAGCAAGCACTTCAAAACATTCAAAGATTCCCCTGTGAGAGCTCCACATTGCAGACTTATTACTTTGGGGGTAGCTAAGAGCTTCCATTGTATCTATAATATTTGATTTCCACTTGAACACAGGCAGCAAAAATGAGTTTGTAGTGGGTCTCTGAGGTAACTTTAGTCAGAAACAAGATTAATATCAAGTGTTGTCTCTGGCTTTCTTTCAAAGGATCTTTTTTCTCAAAGGGGGAGGGGGTCATTTCTTTTGTGCCCTAAAGCACCTTGATTTTTACAGATCTGTTTAAAAAAAAAAAAGAAATCAAATTAGAATTAATAAGATATTCACATACTTATAGAAATAGAACAGGTGGTAGATATGTTGACCATAAAGTAGTCTCACATAGATCTGGGGAGAAAAGACAACATTTCCTTCCAAATGAACACAATTTAAAACCAAAATAACTATTACTTTATGAGGCACTTTGGATTAAAATTAAGCAATAGCTCTTTCTTTCACCCAGGAAAATGTTAAGATATAAAGTGGCGTCTTACATATTCAATAAGCTCTTCTCAAGAATGTGTCTAATCAGAATTTTTTCAGCCTTCAAGTTTCTCATTTGCAATGCCATGTTCATCCTTCCTCTCTCCGTTCCCTTTGTTATTTGGCCTTAAAAAAAAATTTTTTTTTGACAAGCTCCATATCGCTGTCCAAGTGCTGAACTCTCACCAGTTTAAAACGACAGCGTTTTAACGTGAGGCTGTCACGCTGATTTCAGGAAGCCTCAGCTCCATTCTGTTTGCTCTGTCGTTGCGATGACAACCTGAACAGGGTGACTGGCCACAGACGCCCCTGCTGCGCATCAGCCAAGGAACAGAGGCCGGGGCTTGGCCCGCAGAGAGGAGCTGTAGGGACTGTGGATGGGTGGGAGGAGGTGGAAATGAGACTACAAAGACCACCTTGGGATAGAGGCCGATGGCTCTTTATAGACTCTAGCCTCCAGGTCATTTACACTAGAAATGTGCTTTTAGAGGAAAGGATATTGCCCATTAGTGAACAGAGGATTTCATTGGGAAAGGAGCAAGTTGTAGTCAGAGAGTTCACACCAAAAATATCCAATCTCTCACTATTGTAATAGAGGCATGCGTATGTATGCGTATGTGTGCATGTGTATATGCATGCACTTGTGAACAGACAGGTGGGACTGATGTTTTAACATGTTTGATCAGTTTGATGAGATCATGAGTCTGTTTTTCATGTATTTGTTAGCAATGACAAAATATGGTTTTAATGAAAATGTTAAGTTTTTTATCCTCTACTACCCTTTCACAGCATAATATATTAATTATTCCTGCATTTTCCAAATCAAAAGAGATCTCATGCTGATGTCCAAAGTTTAGAGGTAGTGTTCCATTTTACGTCAAAACCTAGTCATCATCCTCAGACATGAAGTTCTATCCGAGGTAATGGTTGAAATAGTGCTGTCTCCTCCCCTCATTACTAACCCAGCTCCTCAGAGAAGAAGCAGAGGAGAAAATTACCACCCTGCATGCGTGAAATAGGAGAAGAGAAAGGCATAGCACATTAACAGTAGTAGCAGCGATGGTACTCATGAGCATAATATTAATAACTAATGTCTTTGGAATACCTGCTGTGTGTCAGGTAGAGTGCTGAGTAGTCTATGTGTATCATATTTTTGGTTTTCATAATGGCTCCCCATCATAGGTACTGTTATCCCATTTTCCTGGTGAGGAAACCAAGGCAAAGAAATGTTAAGAAACGGACCTAGAGTATACATCGGCATTCTGTCAATCTAGAAATCCTCCATGGATAAGCTGACTGTGGAGCACATCTCCACTATGAGATTAGCATTTTCTAGGGATGGACATCCTTGAGTGTGACCTGGAGAATGGATGACATTGGGATGGATAGATTGAGGCTGATAATGTTGAAGCAGAAGGAGGCTTCTAGAAGAGAAGAAGAAACATTCTCCCCCCTGCCCCCCACCTCCCAGCTTAGTGAGACATAATTGACCTATAACAAGAATAGCATTCTTTAAAGGAAGGGTAGGGATAAATGTGGTGCATTCATGAGATAATGGTGTATCCAGGCTTGTCAAGGAGGCTTTTCATGCTGGGCAGAGACAGGTAGCCCTGCAGTTTGTAGTAGACAACCTCATTCCAGCCAGGTAGAAGGGCAAGAGAGATGGGGAACAAAATACCTTGACTCTTCATTTGTCTTCATGCTTCTTAAGACAGACAAAAAGTATTTGTCATTTATCCACTTACCTCAAAAGAGCATTGAGCATAAGTAAACTCTTGACTCCAAGGATGTTTTTGTTCAAATGTAGTAGGGGGTTCGAGAAATCTTTTTAAGCTGTTGCAAGTTGTTTTGAAAATGTTGGTCTGAATACTTCAACTATAATAAAGGCTGCCCAGTTGGAGATTTTTGTGAGTTTTTTTTTTTTTTTTTTTGTATGGGGAGCAAGCGAAGTGCTGATGATTTTTATGGAAGAAAAGCAGGGGATTTGCCATCACCTTAAAATCCTAATTATATGTAATTAGTTATATGGTCTCAATCCTTGAATTTAGACAGGCGTATAATTAAAATGGCTGTTTTGATGGCTTATTTAAAGAGATAAGTGTCAACCTGCTTCTTGGGATTCATATACTAGGAGAGTTTACCCTAAAACAGAGAATTTTGAAATCAAAGATTCATTCTGCCTTACAATTTTACCTTATACCTCATGGTGCAGAAAATGTAACCAGCTCCAAAATACCATATGGCACATTTGTACCAATTGTTAGTCTTTAAGAATTATTTTATCACCCTAACCCCTGTAGATTTGAACTCCATAGATTTATCCTGAGAAGCTCTTCTTCTTATGACCTTGTATCTAAGGTTTTGGGGGGCTGCCCCAGTGGCCCAGCAATAAAGAATCCACCTGAATGCAGGAGGCACAGGGGATGCGAGTTTGATCCCTGGGTGGGGAAGATCTCCTGGAGGAGGAAACGGCAACCAACTCCAGGATTCTTGCCTGGAAAAATTCCATGAACAGAGGAGTCTGGCAGGCTACAGTCCATAGGATCGCAGAGAGTTGGACACAACTGAGTGACTGAACATACACACTCTTAAGGTTTTACTTTTATAGTTTCTACTGAATGCTAAGAGAAAAGTCTTCAGGATGTATTTTCCAGTAAAAGCAAGTAACACCTACAAGTGCTTATTATGTATCAGGTGTTATTATAAGTACATTAAATTTGTTTAGTTTACTTAATTTTCGCAGTACCCTGTGTGGTGGGTACTATTACCCACTTTTCTGAAGGGAGAGCTGAAGCACAGAAATTTTAATAACTTGCACAATGGAGCATAGTTATTATGTATCAGGTCTCAGGATTGAATCCAGGCAGTTTGACCTCATGCATTTTGCTGCTCACCACTGCTATCCTCTAAGGATAAGATTAAGCCTGCATGTCAGCCATACAAAATATCAAAGTACTTTGTTTAGTACTTCCAAGTACTTGCTTTTATACCATCTAGAAAAGCATTGTTGGATGCAGACTCCTTTTTTTTTTTTTTAAAGCAGGTTTTTAATCATTTTGTGTGTGTGTGGTTTTTGCCATACATTGACATGAATCAGCCACGTGTGGACATGTGTTCCCCATCCTGATCCCCCCTCCCACCTCCTTCCCCATCGCATCCCTCAAGGTCATCCCAGTGCACCAGCCCTGAGTGCCCTGTCTCATGCATTGAACCTGGACTGGTGATCTGTTCCACATATGATAATATACATGTTTCAATGCTATTGTCTCAAATCATTCTCTCAAATCAGCCTTGCCTTCTCCCACAGAGTCCAAAAGTCTGTTCTTTACATCTTGTCTCTTTTGCTGTCTCTCATATAGGGTCATCATTACCATCTTTCTAAAGTCCATTTATATGCGGTAATATAGTGTATTGGTATTTTTCTTTCTGACTTCCTTCACTCTGTATAATAGGTGCCAGTTTCATCTACCTCATAAGAACTGATTCAAATGTGAATGCAGACTTCTTAAACAGCCTGCATCATAGATACAGATGCAGTATATGAAGGGAAATATCTGAATTATGTCACTACCTAAGGAGTGAAGGAAATGTGTAATAGTCATCTCTTGGTGGGTAACAAATTATTCTGACACTTTATGGCTTAAAGCAGCAAACATCTATTAGCTCCCATTTCTACAAGTCAGGAAATCCAAGCACAGCTCAGTAGAGTGCCCCTAACTGAAGGTCTCCCACAAGGCTGTCATCAGGTATGGACTAAAGCTGTGTCCTATCTCCAAACTTGACTAGGGAGGATCTGCTCAAAATCTCACAAGCATGGCAATTAACTGCCCAGGAGCTGGAAGTGTTGGTGGGAAACATCAGTTGCTTGCACCGTGGACCTCTCCATAGGGAAATTCTCAACATAGCAGCTAATATTGCTCAAGCAAACCAGTGAGAGAGGGCAACTCAAGACGGAAGCCAGAATCTTTTTGTAAGCATCACTTTTGCTGTATTCCATTTGTTGGAAGCAATTCAGTAGGTCCAGCCCAGGCTTAAGGGGTTTCCCTGGTGACTCAGCTGGTAAAGAATCAGTCTGCAATGCAGGAAACCCAGGTTCAATCCCTGTGCTGGAAACATCCCCTGGAGAAAGGAGTGCGTCCCACTCCAGTATTTGTGCCTGGAGAATTCCATGGACAGAGGAGACTGGTGAGCTGCAGTCCGCAGGGTCGCAGAGAGTCAGACACAACTGAGCAACTAGCACTTTACTTTATAGCCCAGGCTTCAGGGCGACGATTACAAAGCAGGAATACTAAGAAGTGAGGGTCGCCGGGTTCCATTGTTCGTGTTGTCTGTCCATCTGTCTCCGCTTGTCTGAAGTTAGAATTGCTATGGAGTCATCTTTTGTCTTCTTGCCTGCTTTTTAGTTAATGGACATGGCAACTTATCTTTAGTTAAAGCTTCTTTTTAGAGAAAAAGACCATTTGTGTACCCTTCATTAACTTCACACCAATTTTGCCCAGCTTGCTCGATTGTGATAAAATGTTTCAATTATATCTCCCCTGTGTTAGCGTGGCTAGGCCTTTCTTACAGGGATAAGAGACTTCGTATTCTGGCAGAATTGGCTGGTTAATTTGTTTAAACAAGTAGTTAATTCAGGCAAGCAACCAATTTGACCGATCTGAATCCATTTAGTACGTGCCTGTTTAGGCGAGTTAATCAGATAGTGTGTTCATTTAGGTCTAAGTCGAAAAAAATCCGAGAAGTAGAGTGGGTTTTCCCTAGCCTGTTTTTCAGATCCATCATGAGGGAAAATATGAAATTGATGAATGAAATTTTTCAAGACTACAACAAATCGTAAATTGTATTCTTCTATGTGGAGACTGACATGCTGCAGTCCATGGGGTTGCAAACAGTCGGACATGACTTCACAACTGAACAACAGCATGTAAGATTATGTTTGACGAATGATCATTCCCATCAGAGGATGATATCAAGTTTGAGTTTTGAAACGGATCCTTTCTGTAGGAAATCTCCATTGTAATTCTTTGCCAGAACATCCTTTCAAAGGTATACCCATTTTTTTCTTAGTTATCATTACAAAATGATCCCGACATGTAGGATACACTGGTAATGAATCGACATATATCACATTTGTTCATATTTTGCATCATCTTTATTTCTCATAGAATTCATTCATTTAGTTGTTCAGTCATTTATTCATTCAGCAGTCATCTGTTGGGAGTCTGGGTCAAACAGTTCTAAACACTGCAGTGTAACTCCAACCTTTGCATAATTTTCAAGATATCTTTGTCAGTGTAAGAGTATTTAGTGCCTCATGCTGGATTGAGGTAGCAAAATTTGCTTCTTAACATTTTCATTAGAAAACAAGCTTCAAGTAGTTATGTTATCTTTTGATTGTTTCAGCAAAGCTGTTCTCTTAAAGCGTATTTAAATATCACCCAAAACTGATATATAATTCTCCAAGAATGATGATTCATAGGGAGATAAATAAAAGGCTTAACACAGACATAGAAATATAAATTAACCTGGAGAGAAAAGAACACAATTATTGATTGGATCCAAACCTTGATTATGAGTCAGTAGCAAATAGTGAAAGAGGGATAATGATCCATGACTAAATGGAAATAATTTAGCTTGATTATCCCTGCATTTTCAAGAGCAGCAAGATCAGCCACATGCAGACAAGTGGTATGGAGTTGTAAATTAAATGCAGTCATGTTGCGATTATATGTAAGATATCATAATCTCACTTAGTCCCTGGAGCTGGAAGTATGAGCTCTTATGAAGAATAATCCATCTTATGAATTTTGTTAGTAATAAGACATTACACAAGAGCTTCTGAATTCTTGTTAGGTTGATGAGAATTGTCCTTTCTGTGTTCTTCCTATTGGCGGTTGATGCAGTTTCCTGACTCAGTATCCGACCTGATTCACCATGATTCTATATGTTAATAATGGCTAAATGACTGTATTGAATGATTTTGATCAAATGAAATGTAATGGGTAGGATTATAGAACTATGACCTGATTAGCAGTTGTTTCTTTTATTATTATTATTGAAGGATAATTGCTTCACAATATTGTCATGGTCTCTGACAAACACCAGCATGAGTCAGTCACAATTATATAGGTTTTAAGTTATTCAAATCTATTAAATTATATAGGTTTTAAAGAGCAAATGTCATTAAAATCCTTTTTTTAAAAAGCCCTTGATTTATTCACTTCATAGCTGTGCCCAAGAAAAATCATGTGCTATGGAATTCCCCTTTAAAAAAAAACTAAATTTCGTATGTGTTGCCTGAGAGCTGCTGCTATGCGCAAATAAATTCTTGCCTTTGTTTTGCTGGGTTTCCTTGCCATTGAAAATATCATTCTTCCACACATTACATCTTTTTTTCCACCATAATTTATCTCTTCGGGTCATATCTATTTTGGCCTTTTTTTTTTAACCTCCATTGCTTCAATATGAATGTTCTTTAGAACTCAGCAATACTTGAGGGACTCAGCGCTCTTGTCCAAGTGAGTTATCACGATGGAGTCCACACATCACATCTGCGGCCCGGGGTACCTCTGGGAGGCGCCGGCACACACGCTCCGCAGCCGGACAGAAGCGGATCCTTCCCACGGATAGCACTGCGCTGCAGAGAGAAATCAATGAGGGCCCCAGGCAAGCCTGAGGAGAAGAGTTAATTAAGGGATGCGGAAAAGAGAGGCGTCATTGACAAGCTGCAAGATAAATTTAAGAGGAATTTTTTCCAAATGGGTTTAAAATGAAAAGGGGGATGGGGTGGAACAAAACAGGAGAAAACTATGCTCTGGGTTTTCAAAGACACCATCATGTATTTCCTTACCCTTTAAATTGTAGATACATACATTTATATTAATTAAAAAGCACCGTATAATTCAGTGAGGATAAGCGTGTGGTAGGACCGTTAGCAATTCGACAGGAGAATAATAACACGTTATATCAATCATGGATGGTGTGTAGGAGCTAAATTAAAGGATTCTTGATTGTTCTATGTCATCCAAAATCCTGTAATTAAGGTACAATTCTACCTCCTCAAGTGCACTTTCTCATCCTGTTTGGAACAAACTTGCTCTGGTAGGCAATGTTCTAGATTGCCATATGTTGTCATTACGTGGGATTTTTTTTCTAAATGCAGGTTTACTGAATAAAGCTGAGAAGAGCAATAAACAAGTAAAAAAATGCATTCACCTAAATTTTAAAAATTCATGTATTTACAAAGTTGTGTAATTTTCAGTCTCATCTACAGAAGTGAATGCACAGGAAAAAGTTGGCAGTAGTGGTTTGATATGATGAAAGCAATGAACAGACGTGCAAATACATTAAAGTTTAGCTGTTGGTTAATTCACACATGTGTGTTGGTTAATTCACACATGTGTGGCGTCCCTGGTGGCTCAGTGGTAAAGAATCTGCCTGCCAGTGCAGGAGATGCCAGTTTGATCCCCGGGTCAGGAAGGTCCTCTGGAGAAGTAAGTGTCAACCCACTTCAGTATTCTTGCCTGAGAAATCCCATGGACAAAGCAGCCTGGCAGAGTAGAGTCCATGGGGCTGTAAAAGAGTCCAACATGGCTTATTGACTAAACAGCAATGATATGCAGTACCCACATAGTCACACATTCCAGCTCTGATTCCTCCTTAGGCATAAGCAGATGGCCACATTCTTTGTAGTGATTCACAGGGACCATTAGCAGTGTTGAACTACAGTAGCAAATTTAAGTATCCCTTCAAGTAAGTGTATGAGGTGCTGAGGTTGTCACACAGTTTGCATCTCTGTTCTTCATCATGTGTCTCATGATTCCAGTGGGATTGGGGATTACATATGGTACCAACAGAAACTGTAGCCTTCTAAAGGTGCTGCTGATTTGCTGAAGTACCTGAGTGCGTTGCATCTTGAGTAGGATATATTCTAAAAGGTAGAAGAGAACTTTGCTGTTGTAAGACTGCAACTCCCAGATCTTGTCCTCTAACTGGAAAACCCAACTCCACTAAAAATTTCAAGTTGCCAATCAAAGTAAAGAAAGATAATGAGTGTTTGTTGCCTCTGGAGCATTCTCAAGACAGTGAGGCATGCATGGAAAGTAGAAGGATCTCAGCTTTGCAGAACAGTGGAATTAGTTGAGTCTCTGGTTGCTTTCTCATTGCAGGAGATAAAGCATACATTCCAAAAAGTCATAGAGAACATTTTAAACCCATTATTTAGTCAAGTGTGGGAGTCTGAACTTAAGGTTGTAACTGCAATGCAAGTCCTAAGAAAATAAACATCGTCGTACACTAGAGCTAGAGAAAGTTTGGCTTTTTTTCCCCTCTCAGTCATCACTATAATTACTACAAAATTATACTTACCTTTGAAAAGTTTAGTCAACTCTATGATCTCTGCCTGCCCTAAATTCTACAATCTGACTAAATGGGTCAAGAAAAAAGTATTCTTTTTAATTGGTTTTCAATTCATAGTCCTTCCTTCAACCCTTTTTCTGGCTTCCTTTAGTTCATTGTATTGCAGCGTAGCACAGAAAAATTGGAGCTTTTTGCTTTTGCCAAAGACTGTGCCATTTTAGTAAAGTAAAAACACAGAGCTATTTTGAAAAATTGGTAATGACAATGCAGTGAACAATGATGCACTGAAAAATCAAGGGACACTAGTGATGAAGATCTCTTCTGTTTAGTCTCCCATTGGTTTTACTTTTTAAATAGGTCTGGTGTTTCTAGAGCAAATATGAAGGTAGACACAAAAGGAGGGTAATCATTGGTACTGTTTGATTGACTTTAATTTTTTTAAATCACACTGTGATACTTTTCTCCCTTTCTACTATATCTACAATGCAAATAAAGACATTCTTCATGAATTAAAGCAAATTTTCTTTGGTCACTTTAAGCCATTGGTAAAGCATAAATTTCAAAAAAGATTAAAAATATGAGTCCCATATAAATATTAAATGAACATATCAAACATTTTATTCATCTCATTAATTAATCACAGAACTTGGAAGATGGCAAAGCTGGCATTTATGGCACTTTAATAAAGGAATGTTAGAATAAAACTGCTAGGTGAGTTATGAAATTGGTTAATGTCCATTGGGGCAATAAACTATACATTTTGACATGTTCGTCCCTGTTGGACAGAAATCATCTGAATTTCTATTGGATGGAAAAACTACAAGCCTATAACTTGACTAAGCTAGAGTTCTTTGATCAATAGTAAATAATAAGTTTAATGAAGTGTGTTTCCCTGGATAAAGGAATGATCTTTGTATTGGCCTGTTAAATCCCCATGAAAAAAGCCCCTATTTTTTTTTCTTATTTCCACCTCTTAAATATCTTGTAATATCACTGTCTTTAGACAGATCAGAAATGAGTCCTGGCTCGCTTTCCATTCCCCTTGTTTTGTTTTGTTTGGAGTCAATAAACAGTAATTTAGTTCTCCTGAATTCTTTGGAAAGTAAGAACAATACAAAATTACTCTAAAGGTCCTCCTTTCTTCTATACTAGGTCATGCGTCAGGTCATGTGATATCATAAAGTTATGGACCAGCTGGAGTTTATTGACGAGGCTCAAGTGAGAGATGACTAGAGATAAATCAGGGTGATGATCCGAAGAAGGCAATGGCACCCCACTCCAGTACTCTTGCCTGGAAAAATCCCATAGACAGAGGAGCCTGGTGGGCTGCAGTCCATGGGGTTGCTGAGTTGAACATGACTGAGTGACTTCCCTTTCACTTTTCACTTTCATGAACTGGAGAAGGAAATGGCAACCCACTCCAGTGTTCTTGCCTGGAGAATCCCAGGGACAGGGGAGCTTGGTGGGCTGCTGTCTCTGGGGTCGCACAGAGTTAGACACGACTGAAGTGACTTAGCAGCAGCAGCAGCAGGGTGCTGATCATGCAAGTGGAAAGGAAGGATGGGTGGGAGATATACCCAGACAATAAAACCGATAGGACCTCATGCCTGCTTGTGTATAGAGAAATGTGAGAAAGGAAAGATCCAAACATGATGGTGAGATTACACTGAGAATAAATATAGCCTTTGACATTTTGTATTTAATGCACTAAGGAACAATGAGGTTAAAATGATGAGAAAGCAGTTAGAAATTTTTATTCTTAGACTTGCATCAGTATTGGAACCAGGCCTATTACTTTGCTAGAGACCTACTGATGGTGACAGGTGAAACCATGGAAACTGATTTAAAAACAATCCCCTAAAGAGGACGTAGAATGACAGAAATAAAGGACCTAAAAGATCAAACCTAACATAATCAATAGTAGGTACTAGAAAAAGAAGAGACAATGAAGAAAAGGACAATCAGATCATTAGAGAATTGGACTGTGGCAATCTAAATGCATGCAGACTACTTTGAAAATATAAACAAAGAAAAAGAGTACTTTCAACACATACAGAAATTATGTCCCCAGTATTAATATTTTATGCTTCTTTCTAAATTACTACATTCAAACAATTTTTTGGGGTACTTCATTATCTCTCAGAGGTCTATGAGATCATGGTTAGAGTAGAAATGAGGTAAAGAGATCTGTGTTTTTCCTTTAAAACAAGAGCCGGTTGAGACTTGTCTGCCTGAGGGATTTAGGAAACAAACGTGAACATGGAATTTGAGGGATACAGGCAGTCATTGGGTCAAACACCAGTCTTTATGGAGATGTGGGCTGACTCTGTATTTCATGCACTTAAAGTGGATTTGACTAAACAGTGCATACTCTTTAAATTGGCTGTTGGGAGCTTTGCAAACTCTGGATGGTTCATTATTTTACCAGGTACATTTCATTGCAGACAGCAGTCCTAGCCACTAAAAGATTCATCATGCACCCTAAATGTCTGCAGTAAACTTGAGACAAGAATAGAATTGTCAGCCAACTTTGTCATTGGACCATGGGATGCACCTCAGCCTACATCTTCTGCAGAGTGGAACTCCAAGCCAGTCACCTCACTCAGCAGCCTCATAGCATCCCATGTACTTTGTCTTCAGGTTAAATGAAGATGATCCTGTATGGCTTATTATTCTGTTCACTCACCACGTTTGCTTGCCAAATGCAAACACAACCTGAGTATTTATCCAGCACCATCAATTTCACTACTGCTTCAACATTCCAGTAGTTGACTTGACAGCTGACATAATTTTGAGAAAATTAGAAAATCTTGTGAAATGGGTTTTTCTCATCCCATTTCTGACAGAGATGTTAAAGAATCGTCTCCCTGCCCTGTGCTCTCTCTTCTTTGCAATCTTGATAAAGTTGAGCAGCGAATTGGTGAGCTTGTCTTGCAGTGCAATCTTTCCTTTTTCTTTTTTATTAATTTTTCTTGGAGCATTGCTTTGCAAGGTTGTGTTAGTTTCTGGTGTACAGCAAAGTGAATCAGCTGTATGTTTGTGTGTGTGTGTGTGTGTGTGTGTGTGTGTGTGTGTGTGTATGTATCCCTTCTTTTTTTGATTTCCTTCCTGTTCAGGTCCACAGAGAATTGATTATTAGAGTTCCCTATAAGTGTGAAAGTGGCTGTCATGTCCGACTCTTTGTGACCCCATGGACTATATACAGTCCATGGAATTCTTCAGGCCAGAATACTGGAGTGGGTAGCCTTCCTTTCTCCAAGGGATCTTCCCAACCCAGGAATTGAACTGGGGTCTCCTGCATTGCAGGCGGATTCTTTACCAACTGAGCTATCAGGGAAGCCTCTAGAGTGAATTATGCTATACAGTAGTTTCCATTAGTTATCTGTTTTATGCATGAAGTGTATATATGTCAAGCCCAAAGTCCCAACTCATTCTATACCTCCACCCTTTGTGCCCATACATTTGTTCCCTATGTCTGTGTCTCTATTTCTGCTTTGCAAATTAGATCATCTATCCATTTTTCTAGATTCCACGCATATATGTTAATATGCAGTGTTTGTTTTTCTCTTTCTGACTTACTTGCCTCTGTATGACAGACTCTAGGTTCATCTGTATCTCCTTTTTCAATGGACTCTGCCCACATGATTCTTTGATCATTTGGAGAAACAAAACCCTCACTCTGCAGAAAACCCCTGCCCCACGGGGCCTCAGCTCAGAGAGCAGGTCCTTGGCCATGCTCGTATATTTATAGCCAGTGGGACTCTGGTTGCTCCGCATGTTTGTAAGGCCACCAACGATGGTGATAGTTCATGGGACATCAGTTTTCTGCTGCTAAAAATTTCCCAGAGGGAGAGAATGGTATATATTCCAGGATCTTGGCTGTAATATTTTTGCTTTTTTGAGAAAAAATATCAACTGTGGGCTTTGTTCCATAGTTAGATATTCTGTACATAACATAAATAATTGGAATTGCAACAGATATTTTGTTTTCTTTTCTTTTAAAGGAATAATAATTCGTATGGCTTTCTCTTAAGTAGATAGATTTTTAACAAATAACAAAAATCTAAAAATATTCACAGACTTATGACTGGACAGATAGTGTATATATGATACCATCTGGATAAAAATACAGACATGAAGATACTTGGCATTATATGCAATAAAATATCTAAGTGGTTAACCTCATGGCTTTTTCATTCACTTACTTTAGAATTATATGAGAGAGTGGAAAAGTTGGCTTAAAGCTCAACTAAGAAAACTAAGATCATGGCATCTGGTCCCATCACCTCATGGGAAATAGATGGGGAAACACTGGAAGCAGGGGCAGACTTTATTTTGGGGGGCTCCAAAATCACTGCAAATGGTGATTGCAGCCATGAAATTAAAAGACGCTTACTCCTTGGAAGAAAAGTTATGACCAACCTAGACAGCATATTAAAAAGCAGAGACATTACTTTGCCAGCAAAGGTCCATCTAGTCAAGGCTATGGTTTTTCCAGTGGTCATGTATGGATGTGAGAGTTGGACTGTGAAGAAAGCTGAGCACCGAAATATTGATGCTTTTGAACTGTGGTGTTGGAGAAGACTCTTTGAGAATCCCTTGGTCTGCAAGGAGATCCAACCAGTCCATCCTAAAGGAAATCAGTCCTGGGTGTTCATTGGAAGGACTGATGCTGAAGCTGAAACTCCAGTACTTTGGCCACCTCATGCGAAGAGTTGACTCATTGGAAAAGACCCTGATGCTGGGAGGGATTGGGGGCAGGAGGAGAAGGGGATGACAGAGGATGAGATGGCTGGATGGCATCACCGACTTGATGGGCATGAGTTTGAGTAAACTCTGGGAATTGGTGATGGACAGGGAGGCCTGGCTTGCTGCGATTCATGGGGTCACAAAGAGTCGGACACGACTGAGCAACTGAACTGAACTGAACTGAGGATGTGGGAGCATGTGTTGATCTAAATTTGAAGAAAAGACTAGAATTTTCCTTTAAATAGCGAAAATTTTCTTTAAGTTTGGAACTCATATTCACTTAGTGGAGTGATGTTGACATGGGAAGGTGTTCTCCATGATTCTTAGATGGGTGCAGTGTGGATTTAAGGCACCATACCATCCGCATATACTCTGTGCAATGACAAGCCTGACTATAAAGAGCCATGTTGACACCTTTAGTAGACCCAGGATCAATGTTTACAACTTCTGCATGAAAGTGGTAGAGCTAAAGCCTCTTCTTTCTCGGGCTCCTCCTTTTCTCCTTCTGCTCCCTCTCCTCTGCTGTTGCTAGTGTTCAAAAGTACTTCTGAATTAAAGGAAAAACTCCCCACTGATGTCACTCTACCGTCTCTCCTTAACAGAATTAATTTCAATTCCTTTCTGTTGAGAACTCACTTCTTGACTCAGCATTTAGCACTGCAGAGCCTTTTGGAACAGTGCTGTAATCGCTGCTTTAAATCTGTGGCTGCATATGGTGTTAGAAATTACAACATTGTGTAGATGGGAGAAGTGGGGGTGTTAGAAATAACAACATTGTGTGGATGGGAGAAGTGGGGGACAGAGGGGTTAAGTGACTTGTACCCAAGAACTCGCAGCTGTTAAGTGTTAGAAATGAGATTCAAATCTGGGTTGTTTTTGAAGTCTGTAGATTCATCTTTTCATGACACTGCCTCTTTGCTGAATGAATGACTTTTATAAAGCATAAAACTTGGATCGCAGGAAAGACCATCTTGTTATATGCGAACCGCCATTTGTATTTTCTACAGGTATTTAGATTCAGTGTTTATTTTCTTTCCCAGTGTTGGATTTATTCAATAGCCTAGAATTGTTCAAGAATCTTCCTGCAATGCAGGAAACTCGGGTTAGATCGCTGTGTCAGGAAGGTCCCTGGCAGAAGGGAATGGCACCCCCTCCAGGATTCTTGCCTGGAGAATCCCATGGACAGAAGAGCCTGGCGGGCTACAGTCCATGGGGTCGCATAGAATCAGACAGGACCGAGAGACTAACACTTTGACTTTTCAGAATCTCATTACCATTTACATTTCAGAGACATTTCTGGGCTTCTTCGTTGTTGTTTGATCAGTATATTGAGAACACGGAATGTTCAGGAAATTGTTGAAGAGGGTGGCCCCTCATTATAATACCAATATTGTTTCTATTCTCAAACCTTTGAATGTCTACCTGATTTAAATTCCTTTGTGAATATTTAGGGTGGTATGAAGCAGCATAGTCTGAACATATGGTGAATTCTGATTTTTCCTATGAACCTCCTTTGTTTTATTTATATAGTTGCTATGCTTCTAGCACTGGCGTTTCCTCTTTGAAAATTGTCCTCTGGTATGAAATACAATTTCAAAGATATTGCTATTTAACATGTTTGAAAACCAGAGTAAACCTGATCATTTTTGGTTCATAATATTGCCATTATGAAAAGTTTCTGAAACATCTTGGGTAAAACAGTAAAATGTCCTTGAAGCTTATGTTTCCTTAAAACCTAAAAAAGTTGAACTAGCTGAGGAATAAAAACCATTTTAATCATATGAACTCTATTAAATTATCATTTTGGGGGGTCAAAAACAATTCATTATTGGCCATTTTATATGGCTTAACCTAAGAGGCCAACTTCTTAATGATTTGATATTCAATATTTGTATGTATTTATAGAAAGAAAAAGTAGCAATGTACAGTCTCTTCTTTTTGCAGAACTTTTCAGAAAAGCTTGACACCAGCCAAATATTTTAAGTTCTCTTGGAATGAGTTAGCTTGTTTGGGGGATCCTCAGAATCTTGAACTTCTGCAACTTCATAAGAAAACAGCTTTCTAAATGCTTGTGCCATGATACAGTATGTGGCCATCACTGTGTAATTAGAAACAATATATAAATTCTTAAATATTTCTGCAAAGCATATATCGTTTGCCATAGACTCAATTTTTTGAAATATTTTCAAAGGCTTAGTAGTTTTGGAGTTACCACTAAGCTAGGATTAGACTTAAGTTATTATTTAATTATTTTATTCTGAATTTAATGGCATTCTATTCTTTCTGACATTTAGTAGAAATCCAGATTGCCTCTCTGAGACCAACACAAACAAAAATTTACTGTGTGGCCATCTAAGCCTCAGCCTTCCCATCTGTAAATCGTTTTTGATGGATAAGTAGTATAGGAGATTAAGCGGCTTCCCAGGTGGTGCTAGTGGTAAAGAACCCACTTGCCAATGCAGGAGACATAAGAGACAAGGGTTTAATCCCTGGGTCAGGAAGATCCCCTGCAGATGGACATGGCAACCCACTCCAGTATTTTTGCCTGGAGAATCCCGTGGACAGAGGAGCCTGTGTGGGCTATAGTCCATGGGGTCAAAGAGAGTTGGACATGACTTAAGTGACTTAGCACGCAGGCACATAGGAGATTAAAACTTTCAATCAAGCAAAGACCTTCCCCCATGGACTCTGCAGTTGATTTTAATGTACTCCTTGCAGATTTGTCCCATTCTGTCTCCACTTTTGTTGGCAAACTGACCTCATGTTTCTTTTTGATATGTGTTTGTAATGGTTGGGGCCAACTCACTAGAACTAACTGTTTAATAGGAATTTTGCAGTGTGGTTGTAAAATCATGGCTAGCTTTAAATTGACCATGATAGACGTATTGATCGGAGAAATTGGGAGATAGCACCTATGGTTTTTGTTTTGTTTTGTTTTGTCAGAGAGCCAATTTACCAGTATACCACCAGAATTCACAAAATTAGTCACTGAAGGATTCTCAGAAAACTTATTTCTAATTATTGCAAATAAGGAGTTAATTAAAAACCCCAAATCGGACTCTGAAAACTTGTATGGATCTGAGTTCGTATAGAATAGAGTAACTTGGATAAATACTTATCCAACATAAATACTTTGAAAATGGAAGCACACATTTTCCTTCTCAGCCTTTACAAGAACATTGATAATTGTGCTGGGAGAAGAAACGGCCTCACCTGTCTCACTTTGACAAATAGTAACATGTTTAATTCTCTCCCACTTTTGCTGAGGTTATTATTTTCTGGTAGTTTTGTATTATGGTGTATATTTGTCTGACATTCCCTCTTATGAAATAGTTAAACACGTGGTGTGTCACATGGCTAGTAAGAGGCAGTAAATGGGATTTAAACCCAGGCCCACCCATTTCAAGGCTGTTTTCTTTCTAAACAGGAACATTGGATAAGTAGGATCGATGACTTGAGTGTCATCTCCTCTCTTTTGTCTTAATACATCTTCCCCCAATTAAGCCAACATGTTCTTGTAGAATGTTTTGGAAATGGAGATTTAGAAAATTAAAAACTTGTATAGTTCATACCCAAGGTAACTTTGTCCCATGTCCTCATTTGCAAGATATAGAAATCAAATAGAAAAGTTATTTAATATCTTTGGAGTTCATTAAAGTGTTATATATATCTGAAACACTAGGATTTAATCATTTCTGCATATTAGCAGGTCTTCACACTCTTTCTACTATCTTGTACTTTCAGACCAATATTTAAAATATTCATGTGCTTTGAGGTGAGAAACAACA
The DNA here is from genome assembly GCF_023699985.2 of Odocoileus virginianus. Classification (NCBI taxonomy): domain Eukaryota; kingdom Metazoa; phylum Chordata; class Mammalia; order Artiodactyla; family Cervidae; genus Odocoileus; species Odocoileus virginianus. The sequence continues at coordinate 7,412,432 of NC_069695.1, read as the reverse complement.
AAGTGAAATAAAGATTCTGTTTTCCTCTGTAAGTTATAAGATACACGGGCAATAGTACTTAGCCTCATGTTATTGAATATGTGCAAGAAACAAGGAAGACTTATAATTTTAAAAATGCCACTGGGTACAAAATTTAAAGGACTGCACTGAATGACCTTTGTCATTAATCCTAAAAAAAGAAAATCATTGTACATAGCATGTTGTCTGGTGATGTTTGATCATTTGCCTTTCCCAGAAATATGCAATGGCTGTATCACGTGATCTTTACATAACTCGCTAATGAAAAAGGAATAAAATGAGACATAAAAGAAAAAACCAGTAAGTCAGCACTGACCTAATTACTGCAAAGTGAATGTTTTTACAAATGACCTGTGGGAAACTCAGGAGTGAGGAAATATTTTTTATTCAAGCTTTTCAATATTTCATGTGAATCATAAAGCTTAGAGCAAAAAGAAGACTTTATCCAGAATTCGTGACTAAGATAAATATCAAGTTTAAAGAGTAGAGATGTTTACCATTAAGGTGGCTGTAACATGATAGACAAGACAAACGTTGCCATCTGCTTGGCTCTGGACAAGTGTATTCCTGTTTATTCCAGGGAAGAAAGAAGGACTAACTTCTCTTTGTTTTATTCTTTCAAACTTCAATTTCAGCATCTTCAATATAAAACATCTCTTTAGGGAAATAAAACTAAAAATAAAAAAAGAGACATTGCTTTAGAAAGGAAGCATTTACTGATTTGATCCACACATTAAAGTTTTTTTATAATTTAATTTTTAAAGTAAAGACAGTACATATTAAATGCAGTTAGAAAATTTAAAGTAGAAGGCCTTCTGGTTATGCTTCCATCATTTTCCTAGACTCCTTCCTTCATCCCACAAAAAACATATGACTAGTATTACAACTGTACGGAATAAAGATCTATAAGAAAATTGTTGCTGTCCAGTCGTTCATTCACATCCAAGCCTTTGCGACTCCATGGACTGCAGCATTCCTGGCTTCCCTGTCTTCAGTATCTCCCAGAGTTTGCTCAAACTCATGTCCATCGAGTCGGTGATTCCAGACAACCATCTCATCCTCTGTCGTCCCCTTCTCCTCCTGCCCTCAATCTTTCCCAGCATCAGGGTCTTTTCAAATGAGTCAGCTCTTCACATCAGGTGGCCAAAGTATTAGAGTTTCAGCTTCAGTATCAGTCCTTTCAATGAATATTCAGAGTTGATTTCCTTTAAGATTGACTGGTTTGATTTCCTTGTTGTCCAAGGGACTCTCAAGAGTCTTCTCCAACACCCCAGTTCAAAAGCATCAATTCTTCGATGCTCAGCATTCTTTATGGTCCAACTCTCACATCCATACATGACTACTGGAAAAGCTATAGCTTTGACTAGATGGGCCTTTGTCAGCAAAGTAATGCCTCTTGCTTTTTAATATGCTGTCTAAGTTGGTCATAGCTTTTCTTCCAAGGAGCAAGCGTCTTTTAATTCCATGGCTGCAGTCTCTATCCACAGTGATTTTGGAGCCTAAGAAAATAGTCTGTCACTGTTTTTTCCCCCATCTATTTGCCATGAATTTATGGGACCAGATTCCATGATCTTCATTTTTTGAATGTTGAGTTTTAAACCAGCTTTTTCACTCTCTTCTTTGACCGTCATCAAGAGGCCCCTTAGTTCCTCTTTACTTTCTACCATAAGGGTTGTTTCATTTGCATATCTGTAGTTATTGATATGTCTCCCAGCAATCTTAATTCCAGTTTGTGCTGTTTTGAAGGATAAAATAGATTCTGTTTAGGTCCCTCCAGAATGTACTTCCTGCTTATAATAAGCATGATCCACATATGTAGGTATATTTCTCTACTTTACAAACATATATAAAATTTCTTTAATTAAATTCAACTCTAGAGGTTTAAGTAGATATATACAATGAGTGGCAATTAGCTAAAAATTTGAAGTCAGGTGATGGGTACATTGAGGTTCATTATGCTATTCTATTTTATTTCTTTGTGGTACAGTTATTTTTTTGTAATATCTTTATTGAGATATAATTCACATACTATGGAATTCATGTATTTACAGTTAAAGCCATCACCACAGCTAGCTGTATTATTTTATCACCCCTCAAAAGATATCTGTACACTAGTAATTGCCCCTCATTTTTCTCTTATGTTGTTCTTGCACCAGCCAAAGGCAATGCTAGTCTCCTTCTGTCTCTAAAATTTCCCTGTTTTGCATATTTTGTATAAATGAAACTATACACTGTGTCATCTTTTGAGAGTGACTTCTTTCAATTAGCATAATATTTTCGGGATTCATCAATGTTGTAACGACATGTATCAGTACTTCATTTTTTTTTCAAGGTCAAATAATTTTCCATTGTATGGACTTGCCATATTTTGTTTATTCATCAAAGTATTTGAGTTATAGCCACTCCTTCTCACTGTTACAAATAATGCTGTTATAAGTATTTGTGTACAACTTTTTGTGTGAATATATGTGATCAATTCTCTGAGAATAGGCAGAAATTGCTCGGTCATATTTAATTGTATTTTTAGTCTTTTGAGGAACTGAGTGTTTTTCAAAACAGTTAACCAGTTTACATTCTTATCAGCAGTGTATGAAAATTCTGATTTTTCCACATCCTTACCAGTGCTGTTATTGTCTTTTGATTAAAGCTATCCTGGTAACTGTGAATTGGCATCTCATGCTATTCTTAATTTGTTATTTGTTTGAATATTTTTATAATGAAGAATTTCAAAACAGAAATAATATCAGTCATCAGTACAAATATTTCATTTTTACCAGAAATTATTGTGAAAAGTTACTTTAACTCATGCTTCAGTTAATTTTGTGAGGTCCTAAATCCTTTAAAAAAAGTGTTGTAACAGTATGAAACTGTGTAGAACATACATTTTTTTTTAAGATATGAAAGAGTTATTGGTTCTAATACTAATATCTAATTTACTATTAAGTCTTCTCAGAATACTAAAATGCAAACATTTAGTAGTTTGCACAGCAGCATGTTTGGAACTGTGGCCTAGTTTTAAGTTATTTTAGCTAAAAAATAATTTTCTCTTTTAAAAAACTGTTTGAAACTGTTACTTAGGTTCACATTGTACCTAAAGAAGAGAATTTAATATCTCTTATGAAAATGACTTTTGACTAGACTGTCATATCAATGGTAAAAGATCAGAAAACGTTTCCTTTTCTAAAACATGCATATTTATAAGGCAGATTAGAAATGGGGCTCTTTGTTATCTAGCACCTTCCTTCTCATGCCTTTTGTTCTGATGGACAATGGCTTATTCTGAACTACTTCCTCATCATCCAGGAAACTGGCAGATTAATTACATTGAAATGATCATTGGTCAGCTTCTCTCTATGTTGTATAGTTTAGGGGAAACCCATTAACATTGTTTAAAATAAAAATCTTTTAAAAATATTTTATCAAATTGGTCTTAATTCCAATTTTAATAGGCTAATTATTCTGGAATTGTTTTATCATTTTTTAATAATCTGGTAGAGCTGATATAGACATCATTTTGAGTAATCTGTCATAAAGTAATGAGTAATTAAAATTATAGCCAACTAAGGTGCTGTTAATTGTTAATCAATTATACATATAATGATTGCATATCTAATTTAAATACTGATTGAAGTATTGACAATTACCCATATTCTTTTGAAAGTAAACTACCTCTTACTGGCCTTAAATTGCAAATAATTATTGAGAATATATTCTCAACAACTCTCTGAGTAGCTTCTCTGAACTTTAGTGGAAAATGGACCTGCTCTTTCTGCATGTATAAATAAAATTGGTACAGTTGATCAGAACTGACCTGACTGACTGGCTGTTGAATAAGTCAGTGAATTTTAATTGGTTTATTTACATATTAACAGGAAACATTCTGCAGATGGTTCTGTGGGCCCTCGGTATCCAAATCTGGCAAATTTGGAGACCATTATATAGGAATGTGGCAGTCATTAAACATTGACAGAATCCCTGTTTTGCCAGGAGGCTGCAGTCGATATCACTGTCAACCTGCTGAGCAGTCTTTACAATAATTAACGAGCTCACATATTTATGGCAATTTGATGGTTAGAATATCTGCATGAAGAAGAAAAAGATTGACGTTTATTCTTTTGAAAAAATGATTGATGAAATTCTCAAGACAGTCGAAGCTTAGAAAGGAGTATTCTGTCTATACCATCATAACTAAACGCTATTTTGTACTTTGCAATCATTGAATCAGATGAATGGGAGACACCTTAGTTAGCAAGAGTAAGTGAGGTCTGGATGAGATGATTTCATGGTTCATCAAATAATGACCATTCTAATTTAATGACATAAACTTTGAATATAAAGTCAGAATATATTTTTCCATAAAGAGGCCATAGTATGGTATGCCCGTTTATCTTAATAGATTTAATAAAGCCAATCTATCAGCAGCATCATTGAATCTATCTCTGGAAATGACCATGCTCTTCAAGCAAAATGTTTTAGGTGAATATGCCCCTCTTAAAACACCACATCTGGAACACAGCAGACAGTCAGGATGTTTAATGAATAACTTGATAAATTATTGTATGTAAATAAGAGCAAGATTTCTCTGGGCAGTAATCCAAAGAGAATAAATCATTAACAATCCAAAAAGAATTTTAATCTTTAAAATCAACTCTTCTGATTATTCCTGTATCAGGGGTGTTTCAGATGTAGCAAGAACAGGAACCTCTTCTGTCTGCTACTGTACGTCACCCATTACCTAAGAATTTTCAAGTATAGGATGAGATAGGGGAAATAAACTTGGAAGAAAACACAACTTGAAAATTTTCATTCCAAGAGCTCTTTTTTTTTTAAATAAAAATTGAGACTAGTTTAAGGTCACCTTTTGAAAAGAAGGCATCTGAAACTCCAAGAAAATACTGTATTTAACCAGAGTAACAGAAATGAAAAAACAGAGACTGCTATTATTCTATTTAGTGATATGGTGTGTCATTTAGGAAACCATTGTGTATCACCTTGTTTTTAACTTAATAACTCTGTTAACACCTGGATATTTATGGTTTGGGTGTAAACTGTAAATAGCAAAGTATAGTGTTGGTCTATCTTCTGGTATTACCTGAAAATTACAATTGAGAGTTCCACTTACTTCATCCTTGGAAGGTATATTTCTCAATCTTTCATTTCTAATAAGAAAGCACCACAAAACACTTGTGATTCCGGAGACAACCAGCTGTTAATATGAGTTATGTGAATCTGACCTATAATTTCACCTGACATTCAGAACTCAAATATTTTCCCTTATTTCTCCAACACAATTAAAATATTTAGTCTCACTTCATTTTATGAGACATAAATAGGTATGTAAGTACTCTGTAATTACTGTACATTGTAACAAATGACCTCATAAATACATTGTAATGTCCCATGTAATTACATGGTAAGTCATGTCTTTGAGATGGCTGCTCTGAGATTGAAAGCATGCTGGTTTCAGAGATTAATTACTTAGGGCCTGATTTGACAGTTTGCTTAAAGATATGCCTCTTTTAAATAGCTGCATCTGGCATTTTTTTAAAAATGTTTCATACTAAGATTTTATTTATAGTACAGATTCAGCTATTTATCCCTAAATATTGGACACATCTAACTTTTGATAAATGTAAAAACAAAAAAAAGGCTTGTTCCATACAGAGTGAGACTGATTTGCAACCATATTTCTTCAGTCATATATTAGATGGAAATTGTTTTTGTAACAGTAATTTTAAAGGTTCTGGTTTTATGACTCTAAGAATAATTTTGAGTATATGATGTTGTAAAAATTATGGTTTTATTGACCAGTGTATAACATATAAGCTAATGTTTCATTATGTCAAGACCAAGTTGTTATATCATGATCATTTTAGCATGAGTATATTATTGCAATACCCTACATTCTTACTGGTGATTCATGATAAATGCATTTTATCTCATACATGGAATAATTTTCATATGACACAAATCAGTACTTAAACTCTTATCTATTTGCCTCAGGATGCTTAAATATCTGGTAAAATCAATTATCCTGAAGTTATGCCATTCAACTTACTGCTTAAACAGTATCCTGGTTTCTATATTCCAAAACAAAAAAGGAATGGGAAATAAGTTGTCCCTGTATTTTCTGTCTTAAATTATGTATTGGTCTATTTTCTTATGTCTTTCAAAGGTATAATTTTACAGATAACTCCCCTGATGTATTTGTGTTCTGGCTTTCTGAACTCTAGTTCCTGCATCACGGCTATTATATTGCTTTTAGTAGTTTTATTTAGTAGACATGCATAGTCTGAGAAAGGATCTAGTGATCTAGAAGAGTTAATGAGCCTCTCTAAACATCCAGCTCACTTCCAGGGAATGACTTAGACTGGAAAATAGAGTCTATTGATAATGACAAATTCTGAAATGTATTACTCATAACATCGCTTTATCATGAACTCTAGGGAACAACCAAATTGCTTTATTGTAATGGAATTTTGTTGAAATGTGAATACTGCCTAGAAATTGCATTCTCATTTTCTAGGACCAAAAAGAAACTGTCCTGGCTACTAGGTTATAGAAGGCAAATTATCACATGAAAAAATGATATTTTAAATTCAGGAGTTTGCAAAAAGACGATGCCAGGCACACAGCAATTCTACCTCTCTTCTCTGTCTCTTTGTTCTTTAAGCTGGCCTATATTCTGCATCTGTGGGTGATTTTCTTGGTCTGTTGAAGACTATTTGGTTAATTTTATTTAGTTGTCAAAAAAAGTCTAGGTAGCAGGAATGATTGATTTTTCTTTATTTTTTCTTTCATTAATTGAGACCATACATAGTTACATATCTGAGAATCAGGTCCAACAAAGAAAGATTTCATAGTCAGCAGAGAAAACACTGTTTCTATGGGCGACTCATCAGAATATGGTAAAATCTACCATTAAGCAATCATCTCTTGACCACTGAATGGTTTTCTAGTGGCAAAGAAAGATGTTTCCCAGGGGAATTCAATCTAGTTGTTACACTCAGACGAAGTACTTTTGGAGATAATTCAGACTTACTGAGAACCATTCATTCATTTCTTGGCTTTTGTGTCTTTAATACCTAATCTTGTGAAGCCAATGACCTAATACTCAGCTCTTTGAAAAATTTCAGTTTTCTGTGCCCTTTTGTAGAATTCAAAACACGTGTACATTCTACCACTACTAGTAGTAGTAGTAGTAATCAGTATTGTTTTAATTATAAACTTAAAAATTTTTTAAGAGAATAAAACTTTGAATTTTGCAATGTTTTTGAGTTTCTGAGCCCTTTCGCATTGATAACCTCTCAACAACTGGGTGATAGATAGGGAAGATCCTCTGATATCAGTTGATGCTACTAGGCAAGAGATTCCTAATGCCACTTAGCAAATTAGTGAAAGGCTGAGAGTAGAACAGGATGCTTCTTGTGTTGTTACACTCCTTGAGTACCTTTTAATGTATTTGCAGAAAACTATCCTCTCTTTCTCTAATAAATAATTCAAAACTGCATGCTTGAGAGAACATCTAATAAGATATTCCAAGCATTTGCTATAACAATTAAGGAAATCTCAGTATATTTTCATGCACCCATGCCTGGTATCTGTACTTTATTCAACATTTGGAAGCAAGTTTTAAAGAGGTGACCAATGTTTATTGTCCAGAATGGGCATGAGAGTTTGGAAGCAGTGTTGAATTAGCCACACCTCTCAAAGAGACTCTACAGGCCACCCTAAGCTGTTGTCCACTCTTCTAATAGAGCTCTGAGCCTCATCTTTAAGTAACTCAAGAAATATTTAAAAAAATGTTTCTTTGAAAGTATGCAGAATACTAGCCTACCAGACTGCTACATGGTCAGGATACACAGGCTACCCTTTGTCTTCTTAGACAGTAAATGGATTGGGGGCCTCACAGTTAAAGTTTGGAAACATACTTGATCTTAATTTACTGGTTCAAGACCCCTGTGCTTCTAAAATGAAGTAGGCTAAGTAAATTATCAGCTTCCCTTTTCCCCTCAGACTTCTGAAGGTTGAACTCTCAGAATCTGATGAAAGGAGCAGACAGAAATGGTGGCAGGTCAGTTGCCCAGCATCAATTTAAATACAGCCCAGTTTGCCTTAGCTAAGATTCCCTGGAGAAGGGAACAGCTACCTGCCAGAGAAGCCTGGTGGGCTATGGTCCTTGTGGTCACAAAGAGTTGGACACAACTGAGGGACTAAGGCTTATCTCAGCTAAGAAATAGAAAAATGAAACTTAAAAGAAATGAAGCATTTCCCAGATGGCCTGTTGGTTTGTGAATTTTTAAATCTAACATGTGCCCATTATATACTTCTGAAGAAGACAGATCTGTGGAATGAATGTATATGGAGTTCAAGGGCAGTGTCAGGATGGTTGTGGCCCTAAACCAGGATTATGTATTAAATTCTAATATACTTGGCACAAGATAATTTGCCAAGTATTCACAATGAGGATATCCTTATCATTGTGACAATGAAAGAGTTAGTCGCTCAGTCGTGTCTGACTCTCTGCGACCCCATGGACTGTAGCCCACCAGACTCCTCTGTCCATGGAATTCTCCAGGCAAGAATACTGGACTGGGTTGCCAGTGCCTTCGGGGCCTCTTGCTGACCCAGGGATCAAACCTGGGTCTCCTGCCTTGCCGGCAGATTCTTCACCATCTGAGCCACCAGGGAAGGCCCAGTTACTGAAACTGGGACCTACCTCAAAGTGAATTTGCAGTATTATCTGAAGTTGGGTAACCTGAGAAATTATCCCAGTGTGGCTCAGCATATTTTGTAACCAGGGACAGGATTTTTCCAAAGTAGGTCAAGTGGGGCTTAATTTCTAGATAGGAGTCCCACGAGCACTAGCTGCGAAGTATAGGAGCCGCCGGGACAGATATAAAGGATAATTTACAACTAAACAAACCTATTGATGAAAAAACTCTACTATTTCAAAGCCATTGTATAAGATCACATCAGGTGAGTTTTCATTTTTGTCAATAAAACAAAGCAATTCTTTTGCCTGAATTTAAGACATGTTCATAGAGTTTTATTACTCAGTTTGTATATAGCTAGACTTTTATTATTTCTCAGATACTTAGCCCGAACCTTATGTGGTACTAGCAGTTTCCACACTAGTAATGTGTCACGCAGTATATTTTCTTACATGGCTATAGGTCATTTTGGATAACCGATGCCTACATGAACTCAATGTCAGTTATAGCTTGCTACCCGATTTTTAACTTTGCTTATCACAAGAGAATGCATATTTATGATAGTGAAGTAGAAGGATGTCAAATGTGTAAGAATAGTATAAAACTGCAGTTCAAAAAATGTGTTTTATATATATACTTTCATAACATCTTCTTGATGTTTTATCAAATCCATACTTGGTTAGTGCCATCAGTATGTAGGTTTATAAAGCAACAAAAGCATTTTTGGAAATTGTTCATGCAATTATATACATCATCAGTTCAGTTCAGGTGCTCAGTCATGTCTGACTCTTTGCAACTCCATGGACTGCAACATGCCAGGCTTCCATGTCCATCACCAACTCCCAGAGCTTACTCAAACTCATGCCCATCGAGTCAGTGATGACATTGAACCATCTCATCCTCTGTCGTCCCCTTCTCCTCCTGCCTTCAAACTTTTCCAGTGTCAGGGTCTTGTCCATGAGACAGTTCTTCACATCAGGTGGCCAAAGTATTGGAATTTCAGCTTCAGCATCAGTCCTTCCAGTGAATATTTAGGACTGATTTCCTTTAGGGTGGACTGGTTGGATCTCTTTGCAGTCCAAGGACTCTCAAGAGTCTTCTCCAACACCACAGTTCAAAAGCATCAGTTCTTTGGTGCTCAGATTTCTTTATGGTCCAACTCTCACATCCAAACATGACTACAGGAAAAACCATACCTTTGAATATATGGACATTTGTCAGTAAAGTAATATCTCTGCTTTTGAATATAATGTCTAGTTTTGTCATAGCTTTTCTTCCAAGGAGAAAGTGTCTTTTAATTTCATGGCTGCAGCCACCATCTGTAGTGATTTTGGAACCCAGGAAAATAAATTTTGTCACTGTTTCCATTGTTTCCCCATCTATTTTCCGTGAAGTGATGGAACTGGATGCCATAATCTTAATTTTTTGAATGTCGAGTTTTAAGCCAACTTTTTCACTCTCCTCTTTCACTTATCATCAAGAGACTGTTTAGTTCCTTATATACATAATAGAGCTTAAAATATTATTTTATTAGTTAATTAATTTCTATTCTATTTCAGTTTGAATTTCAACTAGACATTTTCAGCATCGATAAAGATACTCACCAAGTATTTAGGTATATCTCAAAAGTTGAATTTTAAATGCTATTATTATACAGTTTTGATATTATTAAGATATTCTAAATGATAAAAATCAGAAAAATGTCCTTTGCAATATTAACTAGAATACTATCAATATGGGTAAGTAGCCTCTTTTTCTACATTCTCTGTGAATTCTCATTTATTGATGTTACCAGCAGATCAGTGAACATTTTTGAAAGTGGATTATTTTTCAGACAACCTTATCACAGTAAATGCATTATCATCTACCATGTTGCTTGTGCCAGAAACCTAGGAGTCATTTTTGATGACTTTTCCTCCTTTGCCCTTGACCGCCGATCGATCACCAAGTGCTGTCAAGTCTACCTCCAAAAACAGATACTGCATCTCTTCACTTTTCCGCTCTCTTCCACCCTTTCCAAGGTCTCTTCTTTATGGCCCTCGCCTAAAAATTCAATCGGCTAAATAGGAAGTGTGGCTGATATTCTACAGAATAAATTGCTCAGCAAATATTCACGGAAGAAAAGGAATTTAAAAAGTGTTGCTAGGTGATTTACCTTTCTCAGGGCCCCTTTTGATTTCTGGAAAAAAAATTGTTGTGTCGACACACAAATAAGAAGGTCCACGTTTGGAACGTTGGTACTAGACATGCTGTTGTTTCTCCTTCTTACCCTGTTTTCCTTTTGCCTTTCTTTAATTTGTTGGTTTCCCTACAAAGGATGAAGAATTCAAGAGATGTTCATATCCATGATTCAAAATAAATCTGCCTTCCTTATATTTGCCATGATATTATCAACATAGACAAAGGATAAAAAAGTTTTCTTCTTTCATGGATTTTATGATCTTTGATCAAAGTATTGATGCAGACCAAAAAAGTCAGGATCAGCATATAGGACTGATTGTGTGATAAAACAAGGGTGGCACTTTTTTTCCCCCACAAATATCAAAGTAATCTATCCTAAGCGAACTTCTTTTTTTACATTCTTTTACTATACCTTTATAGTGTGTTTATTTGGAAAGACATAGAAAAAGTACAAGGGAGAAGAAATTGGTGACTCTGACATGCAGCTTTGGGAAGCAGCTATCAACAGGAGGACAAAGAGTAAATAAAAATATTTGTGGATGAGATAGAAAACATTTCTAATGATTCAAATTGGTATTAAAGATTTACATCCTAAAGAAGGGCTTAGGTTTATAGGGAAAGCACAAATATAACAAAACCATTTTAAGGAGATGGTTGGAAAATATTTGTGTAATAAAACTTTGTTACTTTATATAATGTATATTTGAGTACATTACAGAGAGTACTATGACACATTTGTTTGCTTATATTAACTGTAAAGCATTAAATGGATGAGGAATAGTTGTCATTAACAGATGAAGCTACAGAGCAAGTGCTATCTTTAGGCTTGATTCTAAAATCCCACTGCCTAGAGCTGGACATCCTGGAATATGAAGTCAACTGGGGCTTATGAAGTATTACTGTTTTCTACCTAGAGAAGTCCCTTTAGCATTTGTTGTAAATTTGCTTTAGTGACACTAAATTCTCTTAATTCTTGGCTTGTCTATAAAACTTGTGGTATCTCCATCAAGTCTGATCGAGAGTCTTGCTAGGTAGAGTATTCTTGGTTATAGGTTCTTTCGTTTCATCACTTGGGATATACTGTGCCGTTCCCTTCTGGCTTGTAGGATTTCTGTTGAGAAATCAGCTTATAACCTTATGGGAGTTCCCTTGTTGCTTTTAATATTTTATCTTTGTCTTTAATTTTCACCATTTTGATTGCTATGTGTCTCATTGTGTTAATCCTTGGGTTTATCCTGCCTGGGACCCTATGTGGCTTCCTGGTAACTCAGCTGATAAAGAATCTGCCTGCAATGCAGGAGACCCCAGTTTGATTCCTGGGTCAGGAAGATCCCCTGGAGAAGGGATAGGCTCCCCACTGCAGTATTCTTGGGCTTCCCTTGTGGCTCAGCTGGTGAAGAATCTGCCAACAATGCGGGAGACCTGAGTTCAATCCCTGGGTTCAGAAGGTCCCCAGCTTCCTGGATTTGATTGACTATTTCCTTTCCCATATTAGGAAGTTTTCAGCTATTATCTCTTCAAATATTTTTTTGGGGTCCTTTCTGTCTTCTTCTGGGACCCTATAATGAGAATGTTGATGCATTTAATGTTGTCCCAGAGGTCTCTTAGGCTGTTTTATTTTTTATTTTTTCATTATTTTTCCTATATTCTGTTCTGCAACAGTGATTTCCACCACTCTGTCTTCCAGATCGCTTATCCATTCTTCTCCCTCAGTTATTTTACTATAGATTCCTTCTAGTGCCCTTTTCATCTCTGTCTGTAAACATTTTTGGTCTTTGGCAAACATCTCTTGCATCTTCTCAATTTTTGCCTCCATGCTTTTTCCGAGATGCTGGATCATCTTCACTATCATTATTTTGAATTCTTTTTCTGGAAGGTTGCCTATCTCCAATTCATTTACTTGTTTTTCTGGGGATTTATCTTGTTCCATTGTCTGGCACATAATCCCATTTCTTTTCATTTTGGTTAGATTTCTGTGAGCGTGGTGTTCATTCCGGAGGCCATGGGATTGTAGTTCTTGCTTCTGTCTGCCTTCTGGTGGATGACAATAAGAGACTCGTGCAAGCTTCCTGATGGGAGGGACTGACTGTGGGGAAAACTAGGTCTTACTCTGGTGGGCAGGGCCTTCCTTGCCCAGTAAATCATTAATCCAGTTGTCTCCTGATGTGTGGGGCTGTGCCTCCTCCCTGATCGTTGTTTTGAGTTGACCCAGTCCTGGAGTCTACAGGCTTTATGGTAGGGCCAGTGGCCACCACCATGAGGACTTACGGCGACACGCACCTCCCAGGACTGCTGCTGCCAGCGTCCCTGTCCCCGCAGCAGGCCACTGCCAACCCATACGTCCACAGGAGACCCTCAAACGCGCACAGGCAGGTCTGGCTCAGCCTCCTGTCGGGTCACTTATCCTTTCCCCTGAGTTCTGGTGCATGCAAGGTTTTGTTTGTGCCCTCCAAGGGTGGAGTCTCTGTTTCCCCCAGTCCCATGTAAGTCCTGTAATCAAGCTGGCCTTCAAAGTCATATTCCCTGGGGATTCCTAGTCCCTTTGCTGGATTCCCAGGCTGGAAAGCGTGGTGTGGGGCCTAGAACCTTCACAACAGTGCAAGAACTTCTTTGCTTCTATTGTTCTCCAGTTTGTGGGTTGCCCACCTAGCAGCTATGGGATTTGATTTTATCATGATTGCACCCCTCCTATCATCTCATTGCAGTTTCTCCTTTGTCCCCGACATGGGGTATGTTTTTTTTTGTTGTGTTCCAGTGCCCTCCTGCCATTGGTTGTTCAGTAGCTAGTTGCAATTTTGGTGTTCTTGTAGGAAAAGATGAGCGCATGTCCTTCTACTCTGCCATCATGAACCAATCCTCCCCTGCCTTTCTTTATTCTCCGCCTCCTTATCTTTTTAAAATTTTTATTTGTTCATTTATTTTTATTGGAGTAAAGTTGATTTACAACAGTGTGTGTCAGTTTCTGCTATACAGCAAAGAGAATCAGCTAAACATATACATATACCCCCTCTTTCTTGGATTTACTTCACATTTAGGTCATCGCCGAACATTGAGTAGACTTCTCATGAGTTATCTATTTTACCAGTAGCATAAATATCTCAATCCCAGTCTCCCTGTCCATCCCACCCACCCCCTTACCCCACTGATATTCATGTGTTCCTTCCTTATCTCTTAATCTCTTTATATTTTGCTCTCTCTTTTTCTTTTCTCTTTCCTCTCTTAAAGTGTTTACCATTTCCTGCATGATCATGTGCACCAGCACTCTAGCCTGATGGAAATTCTGTGTTCCCACTGTCTTTTTTTTTTTTTTAATCCATACCATAAGCCTTTGAGGTCGGTACCATTATTAGTTCATAATGCAGATGAGAAAACTTAGGCCCAGAGAGCTTAAGTGGTTCCTTGACTGATAAGGAAGGTGACTAATGTGGATGTGAGCAGTGTGACCCTGAGGCATGGGAATCAGCTATGTCTGTATTCTGGGCAATTGTAAATTATGTTCTGAATTAAGACAGTGGCAGAGGGAATGTAAATAAGGGGATAGGTCAGGGACACAATGAAAATAGGGTTTTTGGAAGTGTTGACGGGCTCTCTTTAATAAAATCTGTAGAGCCTCACGAGTACTGAGAGCGTATTCCATTCTTCAAGGAAATTCACATGAGATTCAACACATTCCCATAAATACAGAAGAGATACAAGGGGCAGAGTATAAAAGTAACTTTGAACTAAGTTTGAAGATCCTTAGGTTTCTGCTGTGTTTCAGTCGAGGTGTTCTTATTTGCTGCAAAGATCTTCAGGTGGTACCCTCCAGTTCTCTTCTATGAGAGTGCTATCCAGATTAAACAACTTAAGACAAAAAGGAGGGCGCTCTCCTAGGGCATTAAATCTATTTTAAAAAGTAGATGGTGTACTCACAGGAGATTCTGAGGCCACAACTTTGCTGAATACAGTGCAGTATAATGCTCAAAAGCTCTGGGTTTGAATTTGTAGAGAACAGATTTCAGATCCTGGCTTTGTCATGCTTTAAATATATGACCTTAGGCAAGCTTCTTAATCCCTTATGTAAAACAAGAGTAAGGGTAGTTTGCTCTCCAAGTTCTAATGCCTTACCTGCTTCTTAGCGATGTGCGTTGTATGTTCTCGATAAACACGACTCCACTGCTCAAAACCCTAAAACCTAGTCATTATCAGCTCTAATCTAGTTTGTATCCTGCTGTTTAAGGTCTTATCCCCCAACTTGTAATTTAGACTTTTCAAAGTCTCAGCAGAAATTCTGCTTTGTAGCCTCTTTATCATCCCTGGTGTTTCACATCCACTCCCAAGAAACAGCTCTTATCCCATCTCTGCTCATAGCTAGACCCACCTTGAGGCCAGATTCCTTGTCCGAGCTTCATCAGACTAGGATCCTCAAGAGCTGCCCATTTGTCTTCTCCATCACTGTATACCCACCTTCGTACAGTGTCCTTCATGAAATAGACATTTGGTGATGGAAGTCTTATATTAACATTGTTTTTCAATGTGTCTTTTTTTGTTGGCCCTCTAAGCAAATCCTTAGTAAGTACTCAATTGACAAAAAAAGCTCTCTACTACTGAACGTGTTTGAAGAGGGACTAGTCTTCTCCTGTGCTTCACTCTAGAGAGTGTGAGGCCAGAAGCAGGTGTGCAATGTGATATATGGGATTGAAAACAGAAATTTATGAATGTAGCCTCTGAAAAAAAAATTGAGGGTGGAGTCATGAGCTTATCCATTTTTCTTCTGTTTTGTTAGTTATTACTTATGCACATCTAGGGTGAAGAAATAATTAAGGAGTGTATTAATGGAGTCCCTGAGAAGGATAATAACCTCATCACCAAATTGGACAGGGTTATCTCAGACAATTAGGAGATAATGACCAAGAAGATCCTTTCCTTTAAATCAATAAGCCTAACTGCTCTCCACCATTCTCATTTGTAAACAGATTCATTTTGGTGGTGATCAAAGAGGGGATAAAGGGATTTGGAGAAGTTCAGTTTTGTGATTCTTTTTTTCCAAATCTGAAAAAGAAAGTGAAATTAATGCTTGGTTCAAGATAGAACACTGCAACACTGAAAAGGATTACTTTCTCCCTTCAAGTAATGAAAGAATCTAGAATTGATTTTTTCAAGTCGAAGGTCTTGCGTTTAAGTACTTTTAATAAAAATCATTACTAGTCTTGTCCATGAAGACTAGGTTGTGACAGGTTTAGGTGGCTTGATGAGGATGGGCATTAAAATCCACTTTCATTTAACTTCCCAGTACAGTATAATCAGGGACATCCTGTCATGTCATCTGCAGAAGAACCTATGCAGAAACAGTTTGATTTTTGCCATCTGCTCCTGCTTGCTTGAAATCAATGAGAAAGCATAAAAGATGATAAACTTAACATACAAAAATGAATAAAAATGCTGAAATTATTTCAAGAGTTGAATAATCACCATTGAGGGGTTTACCTCCTGGTGTCTAGAGCATATAATGGATTCTATTTATTAATTGCTGCCCAACATTGATATTAAGGTATTGGTCATGTGAGAGTAAGTTATGCAATCACTGAAAATTCTTCAAATGCTATAAAGAAAAATTATTATCTGTCACTTAGTATTGTTCATGTAATCATTTGTATAATTAAAATCTCTAAGTTTATCAAGTGATTTGCAATCATTTGTTAGATATACTAAACACAGTTATTCTCCTATTTTCAATATGTGGTCATTTATAAGACTTATGAGAGGTCATTCAACAAAGTCATAGCAAAGTTTTAGCTTGAACTCATAAGATTTTACCTCTTGGTCTAAGATCTTAATTTTTTTAAAATTTTCTATTTGAATTTAAATTTATCTTTAAAAAAACAGACTTTTAGTCTTTAGAAAATGACCCTTCTTGATTTGCCAAGAGCTTCTAATGCAAAAGTCTATTGAGTATATTAAAAACTAATTATTTAAATTCAGTTTTTATTCCTCTCAATAATATTTTTAGATTAATCGAGGTGATTAGAATTTCCAAGTAGAGGCTCTATGATTATTTACTTTAGTATGAAATAATAAAAAGGACATTAGACTCAATAGTCTGATAATCGTCCTGTGATGATACAGTGTGACTTCTGCCCATTCATTTAAGACAATTATCTCCTTTATGAAATTGCTAAGTGGTAAAAATATCAGCCATGACTGTCTTGAAGCATTGAAAAATAAAAATAGATGTATAGTGGAGTATAAATATAAGGGATAACTCTTCATCCAATCTGGTTTTCTTTACTACTGTCTAAAACATTTGAGAGCAAAGAACACACCCATGCACGTGCATGTATGTGTGTGTGTGGAGGGAGGCAGGAGAGGTGTGTGTTTTTGTGTGTGTGTGTGCATACACATATTTAAGGCTATGTTTCTTTGGATGCAGAGGACAATATATTGCTATTTTATTCATGAGTTTCCTTCCCCAAAATGTAACCAAATGCCTTAAATTACATGTGTTTCTTTAGCATGTCCTAAAATGCTGTTCTTTTTTCAATCTGCCTTTCCATAACATTGTCCTACATGTCCCATTTGCTCTAGCCACCAAGTAGTTACTTGACCTTCACTTGAAGAGGCCCTATATTGTCATGACCCCTTGAGCCTCCTCTCAGTATTCGCTCTATCTTAAATATCTTATCTATCCCCTCCATAAATGTCACATTGAAAGGATGGGCTCCTTGTCACGTCTTTCTTGACCACAAGACAGAGAATTAACTTTTCCATGTATTATACTTTCATTGTATTTTCTGGGATTATCTAGTCTAGCATTTAGCACTTTGTTTTCATTATGATCTCTGTTTCCTCAGCCAGAATGAATGAATATACTATCAGGATTTATAGAAGTCCCAGAGCTAGTGCTTGTGACACAGCAGAGATGTAGTTAATATATTTTGAATGAATAATAACTGAATGAATTAGGCTCGCAGCCTTTGGAGCTCCCTTGAGAGGCAACATTAAATAGTAAAGATGCTAGCTTCAAACTGGTACTATCTCAGTTCATATCTTGCCTCCATCACTTACTGCTTCATGGTTTCAAGCTACTTAACCATTCTGTGTCCCTGTTGACATGATTGTACAAAGACCATAATGATAGACTTTTAACTCACTGGGTCATTGTGAGGATAAAAAGCGTAACTCATGTAGATATGTGGGGTGCTTAGACCACTTCCAGGTCTAGAATATGTGCAAA
Organism: Odocoileus virginianus; assembly: GCF_023699985.2. Classification (NCBI taxonomy): domain Eukaryota; kingdom Metazoa; phylum Chordata; class Mammalia; order Artiodactyla; family Cervidae; genus Odocoileus; species Odocoileus virginianus. The sequence continues at coordinate 7,394,306 of NC_069695.1, read as the reverse complement.
AAAAAGTGTTAACATGTATTATTAAGAATGCAGGAATGCTACTTAGTTTCCTATGTAATTGATTTCAATAGTGCCATACTCTTTCAAATATATTCTGACAACTTAAATATTCAGATTAATTTTATATAGCTGTGTTCTTCTGTAATTATTAATATGTTTATTATATCACTGTCACTTCAGTTCAGTTGTTCAGTCGTGTCTGACTCTTTGCGACCCCATGGACCAGAGCATGCCAGGCCTCCCTGTCCATCACCAACTCACAGAGTTTACTTCAACTCATGTTCATCGAGTCGGTGATGCCATCCAACCACCTCATCCTCTGTTGTCCCCTTCTCCTCTTGCCTTCAGTCTTTCCCAGAATCAGGGTCTTTTCAGATGAGTCAACTCTTCACATCAGGTTGCCAAAGTGTTGGAATTTCAGCTTCAGCATCAGTCCTTCAATGAATATTCAGGACTGATTTCCTTTAGGATAGACTGGTTGGATCTCCTTGCAGTCCAAGGGACTCTCAAGAGTCTTCTCCAACAACACAGTTCAAAAGCATCAATTCTTCAGTGCTCAGCCTTGTTTATAGTCCAACTCTCACATCCGTATATGACTACTGGAAAAACCATAGCATTGACTAGACAAACCTTTGTTGGCAAAGTAATGTCTCTGCTTTTTAATATACTGTCTAGGTTGGTCATAACTTTTCTTCCAAGGAGCAAGCGTCTTTTAATTTTATGGCTGCAGTCACCATCTGCAGTGATTTTGGAGCCCCCCAAAAATAAAGCCTACCACTGTTTCCCCATCTATTTGCCATGAAGTGATGGGACCAGATGCCATGATTTTAGTTTTCTGAATGTTGAGCTTTAAGCCAACATTTTCACTCCACTCTTTCACTTTCATCAAGAGACTCTTTAGTTCTTCACTTTCTGCCATGAGGGTGGTGTCATTTTCATACTTGAGGTTATTGATATTTCTCCTGGCAATCTTGATTCCAGCTTGTGCTTCATCCAGCCCAGTGTTTCTCATGATATACTCTGCATATAAGTTAAATAAAGTGAGTAACAATACACAACCTTGATGTACTCCTTTTCCTATTGGGAACCAGTCTGTTGTTCCATGTCCAGTTCTAACTGTTGCTTCCTGACCTGCATACAGATTTCTCAAGAGGCAGATTAGGTGGTTTGGTATTCCCATCTCTTTTCAGAGAGAGATGAGAATGCAATTATATCATTGTATTTGATTCTTATTTTTTGTAGACTCTATATCTGCAAATTCACCTACGTGCTAAAATTTATTTGTACCCCCAAATCAATACCCACAGTGTCTCTACAGTCATCTATCAACTTGCACACTGCACCTCTGGGGATCGGTGAAAACTTTGTGTCTCCAGGAACACATTTTCCCAGCTGAGGCTGAACAAGGAGATGCTATGTTGCCTGTTTCAATTCTCATATTTTAACCAAGTGTCTCTTTTGTGGTCAAATAAATGCACTTTTTGGCATTTATTGATTGATTTCCTTTGGAAAGTTTGCTGGTTAAAAATGGTCCCCAAGTATAATGCTGAGGTGTTGTCTAGTGTCCCTCAGTGCATAAAGGCTGCAGTGTGCCTTAAGGAGAAAATACAGGTATTAGATAAGCTTTGTTCAGCTGTGCACTGTTGTCTTCTTGATTGTGAGTTCAATGTTTATGCATCAATGATGATATTAAATAAAGTGCCATTAAACAGGAGTGCATATAAAACTAGGTCAGGTATTGATGAGTTGACAAAAATGTTGTTACCAAAGTCTCAGTAGAACCTGAACTTTATTTTACCTAGGAACAATATTACAGTATTTCCAAATTCAGTGTCTGCAAGTACCTTTACAGAAAATAACTACTGCAAGTGATGAGAACTGATTCTAGTTGACATGTTCTTTGATTTTTTTCTTTTTTAATGCTGAGCAAATAGCTGTGACTTTAGATGACTTTTAAAAATCCTTTTACATAAACTGAATCATTTGTAGAGAGCTAGCTAGTTTGTAGCAGATCTGGAAGAAAGGGCTCAAGCTCCCATATCACCGGAGCACACTGTTGTGTCTCTGCTAGGCCCAAGTAACTGAAATATCAGAGTGGTCCTAGGGTTGTGGACCGAGGGTTCAGAGATCCATTCCTTGGCACGGAGTTTAGTTAGTTTGTCGTTAGTCGCTCAGGCGTGTCCGATTCTTTGCAGCCCCATGGACTGTAGTCCGCTAGGCTCCTGTGTCCATGGGATTTCTCAGGCAAGAATCCTGGAGTGGGTTGCCATTTCCTTCTCCAGGGGATCTTCCCAACTCAGGGATTTTTGCCTCTGACGAGCATTTATTTTTCGATTGGTCTCAAAGAACAATTTTGTGTGTTTGTTTTTTATAAATTAATTTAAAATTTCATCAAAATATTACATATGTATTATTTTAGGTTAAATAATATCAGTGAGGCTTATAACAAAGACCACTAGAGTTTTCCCTGTCTCCAGACTGTTCTCATTCCTTCCGGTTCCCATATCCATCACTTTTAGCTGTTATTTCTTCTGGCATGTACCTTTATGTTTCTCATTAATGTGCCTTTAATGGCCCTTAATTCCCTAATTTTAATTCACCAGTGTTACAGATCATTGACTGCGTTATTGTTATGTCAGAATTCAGCGCACGTACACCCCCATTTCCTTCCCCAGGCTTCTTCCTTTTCCCTTCCTTCTCTTCTTCCTTGTTTTCCTTCTATTCCTACTTCCTTGGATGAAGTGTAATTAGAAGTGAAATGCAGAAGCCCTAAATGTTCAGTTCCATGAGTGTATTAATTTTTTAGGGCTGTCATAACAGGTTCCACAGACTAAGTGGCTTAAATCACAGGTGTTTATTCTCTCACGGTTCTGGAGGCTGGAAGTCCAAGGTCAAGATTTATTGTAGAGTTATTTCTTCTGAGTCCTCGCTCCTTAACTCATAGATGGGTATCTTCTTCAGGTGTCATCGCATGAGCTTCCTCAGTGTGTATCTGTGTTCTAATCTTTTCTTGTTATGATACCAGTCATGTTGGATTATAGCCCGCACTAATGGCTTAATCTAACCTTAATTACCTATTTTAAAGCCCTATCTCTAAATAACTTTCTGAGGTATTGGGGATTAGGATATCAGCATATGAATTGGGCTCTTTGGAGGGTGGGTTAGGAGGAGTTCACAATTTAGCCCATAGCAACGTGTTTTGACAATTGTGTTCACCCATATAACAAACTTGAACTATGATGCAGTTTTGTTACCCAAAAACTTTCCTTGTACCCGTATCCAACCAATTTTCCAGTGCAATTACCATAGGCAACTGCTTCTCTGATTTGCGTTACTGTAGATTAGTTTTGTCTATTCTGGAACTTGGTATCAGTGGAATTATGCAGTATGTACTCTTGACTAGTGTCCTTTAAAACCCAGCCTTGCTGTTTTCCTCACTATCTTTCTGAAAAATCCACATTTCTCTTTCTGTTTTGGATTCTCTGCTTGTTGGATTTCAGATCTTTTCCTTTCTTAGTTTGCCTCTCATTTTTTCTGGAGCATACATTCATTAGCCGCCTGGTAAAGAGTAATTCCATATTTCTCTTTTGGTTTTGGATTCTCTGTTTGTGGGATTTCAGATCTTTTCCTTTCTTAGTTTGCCTCTCATTTTTCTGGAGCATACCTTCATTAGCCCCCTGGTAAAGGGTACGCAGATGGATATCTTGGAAGCCATTCATATCTGAAATATCCCTATACTTCCACTAGTATGTGTTCAAACATTTGTATTGTATTTTCCTCTCACATCATAGTTTATTTGACTAGACATGAAATTCTAGGTTTAAATATTCTTTTCAATCTTAAGATTTTGTTTGTTTTTAAGAAATCTGATGCTATTTTTACTCCTGATTGTAATTTATATACACTTTTTTCTTTTTTTTTTCATCCATTCTGGAAGATTTTAGATCTTCCCTTCCCCATGATTCTCTAGTGTTTCTTACAATATGATTCTTTTCATTTATTAATGTTATTCTTTTCATTTATTATGTTAGATATTCCATAATCCCTTTCAGAATGAATTCTCAATCTTCTAGTTATGCAAAATTTTTATCGAAAGGAGGATTTTGTGTTTTTTTGTTTTGCTTTGTTTTCTTGTTGCTAATTTTTAGCCTTTTCTTTATCCTGCTCCTTTGTTCTCTTATCTCACTAGCTGAGTGTCAGAAATTATGAATTAAACCACTAATTTCTTATCTTTTCTCTCTTATTTCCCTTGATTGTCATTTCCCCCCCTCCTGAATTTTGGAAGGTTTCTACTCATTTATTTTCCAATTTATCTATTGCATATTTAATTTATGCAACCAAATTATGAATGTCATAGGCTTTTAAAAATCTTTTATCTTTCTTGTACTTTTACACTATTGAGTCAGTATCTTCTCTTTGATTATTAGGGTATTAATGAGAGTTCTTTGGACCCTTTTCCTGCCTTAAACACTAATGCTGTTCCCTTCAAGTGCCGTCACGCTCTTACATGCTTTTCTCTCTGGCTGTTTTGCCAAAGGCTTTGTTTCAGTGTCTGATAGTCATGAATTATCAGTTTACATAAAAATGCAGTACTCTACAGGCGATTATGAAGTGCAAATTCTGGTGCATGAGTGGAGGTTATTAAGTGGGATCCTCACTGTTGGGCGATTAGTCAGGGACCTGGGTATTGTTTTCTCTTATTCTTCTCAATTTTCTCTGAAAGTTGTTCGTTCTCAGAACAATGATCTGATATTCTGTCTGGGAAGTGCACACCTGGATGCCATTGCTCTAGGTGTCAGGTGCAGGAAGACGACTTGAATGACTCATGTCATTGACTTAACTCTCACCCTTCTCTCTCCTCTTCCGTGGCTGGTGTCCCTGATTCTGCAGCTTCTATTTCAGTATCCCTCGAAAATGAAGCTCCTGGCTACTCCAAGTTCATGGAGGGTTAGCTGCCTGACTTTGCTGAATGTGGTAGGACTTTCAATCCATCTTCTATCATCTCAAAACCATGCTTTAGACCTGCTTTCTAAGGTACTCAGGAAGCAATAATTTCCAGTCTTCCCTGAATTTTGTCATGCTGATCACCTTGTTTTCATGAATGTCTTTGAGGAGGTATGTAGATGTCATCTTTCTCCTTTGGCTTGGTCACAATACTTTTCTTCTTTTGTAACTTCTAAAAATTTGTTACCATCTTTCATCCACTAGTGCCCTATTCTCTATTTCCTTATGGCTTTACACCATTTAGATTATTTATTGTCATTTTCGTGGCATTGGCAGTGGAGAGATAGTAATGCATGTAATCAATCAAATGAATTGTGTAAATTTGTCAAAATCAGACACACAGCTCTAAGAGTGGATTTAACTTGGTTCTGAGGGATAATCTCTAACACTTCTTGCATTTCTGCCTTACTTGCAGTTAGGTTTGGGTCAGTTCTTTGACCCTATCTTGTTGTTCTTCCTTTCTCTAATGATGTAATTTACATCTGTTATTTTACAGAGTATCAAAGTAAGCTGGCTGCCTCCTCCATCAGGAACACAAAATGGATTTATTACCGGTTATAAAATTCGACACAGAAAGACAACCCGCAGGGGTGAGATGGAAACACTGGAGCCAAATAACCTCTGGTACCTGTTCACAGGTCAGTGTTCCCGTGCTGTGGTCCTAGAAGGTTTTGGTGAATCAAATGCCTCGGCAATAAAATATACTCTCACTTCAAGGGAACATTCATTTTTCTCCTGGTAGGTGGCATGTACTGGTATGAACAACTTTATATTTTTAACTTGATTCCCTGTAATGCTATCACGACATGTGTTGCTTCTGTATCACCATTTTAATAAATGCATCGTTGAATTTTTATCCATATTAGTATTGCTAACTTAACCATTTCTGCCATCAAATAACATTTAACTGTTTAATAACTTTTAAAATCATGTAATCACATGGTTCCAAGTTTAAGTCATTTTGAGCCTTCTCTGCCCAAACTCCAGGAGTGAGAATGAGGCTGGAAAATGGAGAGAGGGGTGGTTTGGAGAATGAAGAGATCAATTATTCCACTTTCCATAAATATAAAAGTAAATTCACTTCTGTAGCAATATTGGTAAAATTCATGGTGGGTTAAAACTGGACCCAATTTCCATGTAGTTTTAAGATAATTTTTTTATATATATAAGATGAATTGTCATATATTTCCTTTAACTGTTGGAACCATTAATATCTGTCAGTCCAATTCCTGGAAAAACAGAGACTAAGCCAGGCCTTCGAGTTAATGCATTTAGGGTACAAGCCCAGGAAGGCAAGCATGAAGGAACAAGAGAAGTGAACCAAAGAGGAACATAAATCAAATGATGACTTCTTGAACTGGCCACAAGTTAGAACAAATCTAAAGCCAGCTTGTTCTTGTGTGGTGTTGGGAGTGGGGGCAGGGTAGGAGAGAGGAGCTTTCAGAAGCCAGTTGAACTACTGGGGCCCAGTGTGGATGGCTGGATAGGAAGTATGAGCTGTTTCTCTCTTGTCTGTCATTGGTCAAAGTAAGCCCACAACAGGTTGTTAACTATTCCGTACCTCCTGACAGTCCCCGGGAAGCCAGCACTTCCGGAGAATGCACAAGTATGGAATTCTCTGCTTGTCCATCAGCACGTTACATGGGGATGGCTTGGTCTAGCAGCAACATTTGAGGCTTGATAGTACCAATGAGAACAGGGGGTTTGGGAAGCAAAGCAGATAGAAAAGGCAGGAATCGGTGGATCAAATTAAACGTGTGTGTCATGGCACATAAACTTGATTCATGGCAGCAGGCAAATTAAAGCTCATAGCTTACAGAAAATCAAGTAAACATTCATCACAGATGAGAACTAATTCCTTATTTATTCCTTTCTTGACATAGAGTACTAGTAAATTTCTATCTGAAATCGTAAAACACACACACACACACAACTTCAGCTACTTGCTCAGCCTACAGTATGAGACTTGATAGAAACTTAGTTTTTCCCCGTAAGTTTGTGCCTCTTATGCCTATAAAATGGTAATGCAATGGTGAGTGTGCTTCCAAAATAGATTGCCAAAAATCACATGACTTGTTTTATATCTGGACAAAGTCTCCTAAATGGAAGTTATGACACTCTGTTGGAAGATTAGGATTGACACAGACACTGTGATACCACCTATAAAATAGATAACTGATGAGAACTTTCTGAAGCACAGGGGACTCTACTGCCTTTCTGCAGGGAACTCTGCAAGCCCTGCGGTGTCCTGAACGGGAAGGAAGTCCCAAAAGGAAGGGTGTATATGTATAGTCAATTTACTTTGCTTTTCCATAGAAGTTAGCACAACACTGTAAATCAACTCTGCTCCAATAAAAACTATTTTAAAAAGAAAAATAAACACCATGACATTTAAAAAGCTTAAAGAAAGCCAAGATGCTATGTCTCTTTACCTGATAAAATGATTAGAAGGTAGAAGCAATTGAAATGAGGCATATGTTCTCGTTGGACTATTTGGCACAACATAAAAGTAGTTTACTTTACAAGAAATCACCAAAATTAAAAAATCTTGCTGAAAAAATTTTAGTGTAATTTCTAGATATGGGAATTTGAAGCCCAGAAACATTTTTAACCATTGATTTTCCTTCTCCAATGAAAAACATTAAAAGTATAAAATAAACTTCCTTTTTTAATAAAGTAATTCATTAAAATATGAGCATTCTAGTAGAAAAACTAAAAAAAGTATATTCAATTTACAGAACTATAAATGGCCAACAAGCCTAATAAAATGTTTAATCTCATTAGTAAGGAAATGCAAAGTAAAAGAAAAATGAGTTAGCATTCTCCTTTGATTAAAGTAATAAAGATAAAAATGAATGATGATACATTGTTTTGGAAAGCATATGAGAAAGATGAACTTTTATATACCACTTGTGGGACAGAATGATTCTAGAATCTTTCCAGAAAGCAATGTGGAGATTTTTGTTATATACAAGTGTGCATGTGTGTATGTATCTATAAATATATGATTCAGGTTTCCAACTTCTAGGAGTTTATTCCAGTTCTGCAGACATATTTTTTTGCAAAGTTTTAAACTAAAAACATATTCATTGCATCAGAAAAAAAGACCCTAAGTATCTAACTGTAGGCAGTTACCTAGAAAATTCAGACACAATCATATCATGAAATGCTGTATATCTATTGCAAATATTGAAATGTAAATATTAAATTATATGCTAAATATTTAAAACATATTAAGTGAATAGCTCAGTTTGAAATCAATATTAAGTATGAGTCCATATTTATAAACCAAAAAATTTCTTAAGAAAAGATTTAGAATAATATAGTCTAAATACCAAAATATTAATAGTGATTATTTCTTAATTGTGCAACAGTGAATTATGTATTTTTAACCATGTATGTAAAATGAAAAGCAAATAAAATATCAAGACTCTAATGTCATAACACTTGGTTACCAAGATTGACTATTTCATGCCACTGACTAACTCTGTGCCCATTGAACAGCTAAGAAGGAGTTAGTCAAGAAAATAAATGAAGAGTGGTAACCATGTGGCCAAAAGACCTTACTGACATGAATTGTTTAGTATTTATGGGGTTTTTGCCAAATGGGATTTAACACATTCAGCTCAGTATTATCAAGCCAAGCTTCTGAATCTCTAAATGTACAAATGCTTGGAATTTTCTCTCTAAAAAAGTAAAATCATTTAAGTAGATCACAGTATAGAATAGCAAGTATTAGACTTTTTCTTATCAAGGATACTGTATTAGTCCTAGGGAGTCATAACAAATTACCACAAACGTGGTGGCTAGAAACAACATGATTTTTTTTTTTTTTTTCAATCCAAGAGAAACCAGAAATCCAAAATCAAGGTTTCTGTAGAGGTCATTCCTTCTGGAAGCTCTGTGGGAAACTCTGTCTCATGTTTGTCTCCTAACCTCTGGTGGGCGCTGGCAGCCCTTGACATTCCTCAGCTTGGAGATAACGTCTCTCAGAAATCTGCCTCCATCTCTGCATCACTTCCTCTGTGTGTCTGTATGTCCTCGCTTCTTACAAGGATACCTTCATTGGATTTTTTTTTTTCATTTATTTTTATTAGTTGGAGGCTAATTACTTTACAATAATGTAGTGGTTTTTGTCATACATTGACATGAATTAGCCCCTTCATTGGATATTGACTGTAGTAATCCAGGATGATTCCATTCCAAGATCTTTAATAAATCTGTTAAGACTATGCTTCCAGGAAAAGCTATATTTGGATGTTCCAAGTATACAGTATTTTTACTCATTACAAACTCTTGTTATTACTTTTCCTCTCAAGGACAATCATTTTGAATTATACCCTCTAGTAAATCTTTATCCAAAAATAATTCAGTCCTACATCTTTATTCATCTAAAATATATGTGGAAATTAGCACTTCTCATCAGCATAGGATAACCCATCTTCACTCTGGCTTCATATTATTCCAGTCAAAAGCAAAGCAACAGGATAAATTCATTAGCTTGTTATTGAAACGGCTTCCCATCTTTATAGATCCTTGGGAATCTGGACTCCAAACTTGCAACTCTTATTTAAAATGTTCCTTCTTAATTTTAATTGTTATAAAATGAATTTGAGGATGCAAACATCATCTGAACAGTTATCTTTGTAACTGTGTTTGATATTTATTGCAAAAAAGTCACACGGTCTTCATTTTTAATTTGAGATGAAGACTAGAAAGACCTAGAGGATAGCCTCATATTCTTTAAGCATTAAAAACAAGTTTTGCAAAGCCTCCGTCTTCCTCACCTCTGTTCTGTGTCCTGGCCTCAGTCCTGGCTTATGTTGCATTCCTAGAAATTGTGGGAATGTTTTTAATGCTACAAAGCATCAGGAAATCAGGAAGTACTATACCCTGGTAGATTGGCTTCGGTTTTTGACTTGTCCCCAGGATATGTTTTGTAACTTATGCACTGTGTAGTAAGAGGAAGTAATTGATTTTCTATATAAATCTTCAGCACTTTAAAATGTACAAAATTTTCCCCCATGTTTTTAGTACCTTTAAAATACATGAATAGATTGATTTGGCTGTTAGAAAATTGAAAATGCCAGAGTGCTTCCTTTGGATGATATAAATATTCAGGTGTAGAGACTCAAGTATTGGTTTTTACCATGTTCTGTTTTTTAGACAGGTGTTTTTTGTTGTGTGTGCTTTTTACTAGGATAATGGGACATCTGCAGTAACAAAGTAATTCAGAGTTATAACAAGGATTTTAAATCACTGCTATCAATTTTATTATGGGAACCCAAGTCAACTAAATTTTAAAGTACTGTTTTTAATTTTTGAGTGCTCTTCAGAGGAGGTTATTTGGAATTGAATACTAGAATTTTCTCATGCTTCGTGGCCAACATAAGAATAAACCTAGTGGTAAACATGCATTGGTATTTTGTGGCCTGAAACATTGAAACAGTAGCACAGCAATTTTATAACAAGGTTAACATTAGGGGAATAAAGGGAAATTATTTTCTTCGAATAGTACATCATCTCTTGACCATAAGTTCTAAGAAAGTAGAAATAAAACTGAGGAATTAAGAGTTTGAAGGCATTTATCCTTGGAGATAGAAACAAGCAGAAGACAATCTACTTTCAGCAATATCTTTTTTTTACAACAAAAAAAGCATTGTTACCTATGTCATTCTTTTAGAATAAAGTTATACTTAGAAGTTATACTTAAGGTTATACTTAGAAGCAGGGCTTCCCAGGTGGCACTAGCAGTAAAGAGCCTGCCTGCTTTAACATAAGAGACTTACACAGACACACACACACACACACACACACACACACACACAACCCTCCCACCCACTCATCCCGAGTCAAGGCACTCCTATGTTCCGCTGCAGAAGCCCATGGGTGCATACAGTAAGTCACATTCCTTAGTGCCTTCCTGAAACAAGAAAGCAAGTTTTTCTTTTCCTTTCCTGCTACCTAGCTAAAGTCAGTGGGTATGCACAATCCACACAGGTATGCACACCCCTTGACCACTTGGCCTTGCGGGGTAATAGGGCTTGTGTTCCTGAATTCCAAGAGACCATGATAATTGGAAAAGATAGTTCTTAACAGACCACCACCCCCAGGGCACTACACGCAGAGCAGACTGATACGCAGTCCCAGTCCTGCTGTGAAAAAGGCCTGTTTACTTAGATGGGGCTTCCTAGGTGGTGCTAGTGGTCAGGAGTCAGCCTGCCGATGCAGGAGACACAGGAGACATGGGTTAGGTCTACAGAGACTGAGACTGAACTATAGGTCCCTACAAACAGAACAGAAAGCATGCAATTCATCGCATCCAAAGCCCTTGTTTTATTGAAGAGGTAGGTAATGGAGGCTTGAAGAGTGACACTGCTAAGATCCACCATTAGCTAAAGGTATAGATTTCAACTAGATCACAGATGCTCTGATTCCTAGCTATGTGCTCTTTGAACTATCCAGTGTTATCATCTTTAGCTCACTTTATTGTGAGTGAATCTGGCTGTTGTATGAATCTGTAAATGATCATTGATATTAAAAGCAATTTTAACATTTATAACAGTCATAACAGCAGTAGCAAATTTGACAACTTCTCCTATGCTGAAAATGATATGAAGGTACCTCAAAAAATTAAAAACAAATCTGCAGTGAACCACTAATCCCACCTTCTGAGTACATATCCAAAAGAATTGAAGTCAGGATCTCAAAGACATAGCTGCACTCTCATATTCATTACAACAGTATTCACACAACCCAAATTTCCATTGACAAATGAGCAAAGAAACTGTGGTATATACATACAATGGAATATTATCCAGCCTTATCACAGAAAAGAAAAAATGCTCTGCCTTTTGCAACAAAGTGGATGGACTGGAGATGCTATGCTAAGTGAAATGTCAGTCCCAGAAGTGTAAATACCATGATTCCACATATATGAGGTATCTAAAATAGTCAAAGTCATGGAAACAGGATAGAATGGTGGTTGCCAGGGGAGAGGGGAGGGGAAAATGGAGAGTCGTTCAATGGGTATAAAATTACGGTTGTGCAATACAAATAAGTTTCAGAGATCTGCTGTGCAAGATAGTACCTATAGTTAACAATACTGTATTGTGCACTTAAAACCTTGTTTAGAAGGCGTCTCATGCCAAGTGTTCTTATCATTAAAAAAAGAGTAGCGGGAGAAAAGGGGTCTTTGGAAGTGATATATAGGTTTATTACTTTATTTGTAGTGGTGGTATCATAGTTTATGCATAGGTCTAAATTCATTAAAATGTATACATTAACTATGCACAGCTATTGGTATATTAAGTATACCTCAATATAGCTAAAAAAAAATCCATGATAAGAAAATAAAGCTTTGTCTGTTTTAAAATATAATCTTTATCATAATTCTTTATTCCTAGACTCTGTTTTATTGATGAGAAATCTTAGGCAAAGAAAGAGGGCTAGTAAGTTTTTTAGGTCATGCAGTTAGTAAGTGGTAAAGCAAAAATTTGAATCTAATTCTACCTAAACTGAACACCTGAATTCTTAACTCTTAAACTATCGGTAATATATTGTTGACCATAGGCAATGACTATGGGTTGTGTGAGTATGTAAAGGAACAGTGAAATAACTCAGAGATGGAGCTATATATTGAATAATAAAAATTGAAAATTATCTTGGCAGCTAAAGGAATTGAGTAACTTTAGAAGAGATTAAGTCAAAACTTCCCTACCTATTTAGATTTAAAATCCTAGTTAATGCTTTCATTAGTCCAACTCTGAAAACACATCTCAGATAACAATTTTGAGAAATATACACAGAAAATAGCTTTTGTTTACAGATCGGTTTCCTTCTATCCTGTCATCAGTGAATGAATGAATGAATGAATGAATCCATCTATCCATCCATCAATGGAGTGTTTCAAGTGAGAAAATAATTTGCAAATATTAGCTATCTTTATGTCTATCAAATGTCTAATTTTATAAATTATTTGTGAAAGCAGTTTTGCCATTTGATACTCAAAAGAACACTCTAAGATAGAAATGCAGGTATTATTACCTAGTAACTATATATGAGAAAGTGAGATTAAAAGAGACCTGGGTTCAGTCCCTGTGTTGGGAAGATCTCCTGCAGAAGGAAACAGCAACCCACTCCAGTATTCTTGGCTGGAGAATTCCATGGACAGAGGAACCTGGAGAGCTACAGTCCATGGGATCTCAAAGAGTCAGACACAACTGAGCAACTAACACACATACACATAGCCTGTCTAAAACTTGTCTGGCCAAGTACCCCTCACAACAAAGAAGCAGGAACATTTGCAGGCTAGAATTTAGGGGAATGTCCTTGACTGACTCTGAAAAGCAAACATTTCTGGTTTTGCCTATTGCTGTGTACTTCACTTACCTAATTTAGAAGACAGTCACAGGTTTAATTCTGCTGATAAAGATCTGGACCTGAAGGCACCAAATTTAGGATCAGAAGACTTGGGTAAAGATATCTTGAAAGTGGAATTTAACTTCTTTTTAATCCCACTGTGTAAAACTCAAGTTTATCTGTAGGTAATACTATAGTAAAGCAGATTCAATGTAATCTAAAGAATAATTTTATTTAACCAGCAGAACTGTTGGTGTGGATTCCCTCCCATGGTGAATTTCTTATTCCAGAAATATCCCTGCTTTATTTACGGGATCACTTAGTTGGATGAACAGCATTAGATGGGCTGTTTGACTAAGCATTACAATCTCTTTTAATAATGGAATGTTATATATATCTTTAAATGTTTCCTTATACTTGATCTAGAATTTCTAGGTGTTATTAGTGAGATTCCACAGCAAAATTCTAGAATAAAATGCAAAATTTTAAAAGTTAAGCTAAAATATAGTATTACAAGAAAAGTTGGCAGGATTTTTAGGGTCATCTGGGTACTACTCTGTACAGAGGGTTAAAACTTCACTACTGATATCATAGAAAGGTATGAAAAGCTACTTTACTGTGTTTGGTTAGAATATATATTCTGATAAGTAGCTGGGTGGGGGGTGCCAGGTGAGACTCCATTGGGGAAACAATGGATGGTCTCTTAACTGCCTTTTAATAGTTACTTCAAATTATTACTCAGGCTATTAGTCAGCTTTCATTTCACTCCAAACTGCATTAATGATGCTGACAGAGCCTAAACTCAAAATATGTAAATTGAATTTTGGCAAAATTATAAAGAGAAATTTGTGTGTCTGCTTTATAGTGAGATATTTTAATTAAGTTATATTAAAACCAGTAAAGTCTGCATGCAACACATCACTTGTTATAAAGTTAAATGAATGGGACAGAATATAGGGCATTCAGAAAGATTTCCATTTGTGTGTCAAAATGTTGCATGTAAGAAGTTGATGTGTTAGTCAAGGTATGTTGACCAGAGAAACAGAATCAGTGGAGATATATACTAAGATATTTGTTGCAAGGAATTGGCTTAACTGATCGTGATGGTTGGCTGGACAATTCCAAAATCAACAGAGCAGGCCATCAGGAGAGGCAGCTGGAACTCTCAAGCTGAAGCTGCTTCTTACAGGTGAAATTTCTTTTTTAGGGAAGCCTCAGTCTGCTCTTAAGATCCTTCACCTGATTAAATATGGCTCACCAAATTATCTAGGATAATATCCCTTATATAAAATCAATTGACTATGGACTTTAGTCATATCTACAAAAATACCTTCCCAGCAACAATAAGTGTTTGATTGAGGAGACTTTAGCCTTACTCCAGTTTACATATAAAACTGACCATCAAAGATGATATTCCACATCAGTCATTGGAGATGGTGTTGACATAATTGTCCATCCATTTCAAAGAAAAATGAAGTCAAATTTCTCCTTAATACAGAAGAGTATATTCTTGATGAAATTAAACTGTTTCAGGTGAGACAACCATGACAATCATGAGCTGCAGTGATTAGGTAAACATTTCTTCCCAAAGTTCTCTCCTTGTGAGCTTTCTGATTTCCCAGACAGCTCTGCAATCCTTCTGCCTCAGGAATCAACAGCAGTACCCAAGAAAGAGTGAAAAATGTTAACAAATATCAGATTGATGCCTTGCTAATTAAGGGACAGGTCAGGGTGAGCACAAGCCTACCTAAAGCAGCACACAGCTTTTATGTTCAAAAGCATCCTTTCACCACCTTGCTGATGGTGTTGGGTATTGTGTTGTAACCTAATATTTCCATAGTGCTAAGACTTGCTTTAGTGGATCTTTCAGCAGTTGTGTTTGTGCCTTCCATGAGTCAGGCATTGTAGTTACTCTATGGAGGTACAATTAAAGCATTCATAATAATAGAAACAACAGTACCAACGTTATTCTCAGCCCATGCCTTCCAATTTGTTTTATAAAATTAGAAGCATCTTAAGTGCCCAATATTATGTGTGGGTGAGTTTATCAAACTGTCTTCTCTAAAAGTCCTAGTTACTGAAGATCACCACCTTCAACTGTAACAAATTCATTCTAACCATGGCTTAAAAGCCATCTATTAGTAGCAAGTTATAATTCTTCTCAGTACCAAGAATTATTCATCTTTCTGTACAAAAATATATAAATACACAACCTTGTACTTAATAGAAGCATCATTTCTCTAAGAGGCTATTTTATTTATGATTTTTCCTTAGCTCCAAATGTTTGTGCCATTTCAAATTAATGGGTAAAAAAGAGAGATGATATTTTAATTGTTATCAGTGCTGTTCAACTCCTTAAGGCTTAAGAACTTGTTGGTTTACATTGAGTCCTAAGTGTCTCAGAAAAGTCATATGGTTTTTTGACAGGCATTGTTTGTTTTATAATAATAATATGTCATGTTGATGAGCTATGTTGAAACTCAGATAAAAGGAAAGTTATTCACATTAAAAATTTATGCATATCACACTGAGTCATGAAGCACAGGGCTTCTCTTATTACCTGATCTCTCTGTGTACTGGAAAATCAGCTCAGAGGTCATCACTGAGGACTGCAATCCATGTCCAAGTTATCACAGAGATAGATTTTCTTCATGCTGTAGTATGGAACCTAATGCAAAGCAAATACGCCTTGGCGATGTTTTTGAGAGACGAAAACCTAGTATTTTCAGCTGAAGTACAGTGGCTTTGGAGTTTTCTTTCTTTGCCCAAAGGAATCACTGACCTTGAATGAATGATGGAGCATGAATTTTTAGATTGACTGTTCTTGATTTATAGGCAGGCCTCTTCTCGACTGTGAGGAAAAATGATCCTTGCTGTTTTTGATTATTTCTTCATCGTTCATATTTTATATTCTGCATCTGCCCTGAAGCTGTTTTCAAGGATACATTTTTGTAAACTGGGAAAAGTAAATGAGAATATATGAAAAATAATTTGATTTCTGGCTGTAATCTTCCAACCCTTTTGGCCAAAATAACAGTAATTACCACAACAATCACAGAAAATGTAAAGCATGTTTAGTATTGTTGAAATTTTGCTAAAACTTTTAAAATCCACTAAAAGTACTTGTTATTCAGTAACTTTTTTTTTTTCCTCCTTCTATGGAAAATTCTTTTACAGGACTGGAGAAAGGAAGTCAGTACAGTTTTCAGGTGTCAGCCATGACAGTCAACGGCACTGGTCCACCTTCCAACTGGTTCACAGCAGAGACTCCGGAGAATGATCTGGATGGTAAGACCTTTCCCCATCACTGTCACGCTGCTGTCTGTCTTCTTTGCTACTTCAGCTTCAAAGAATACCTTTAAAAAATGGATGAACTTCCACATTTGGGATGTTTCTTCTTCCTGTATCTTTAGATGCAAAACAAAACAAATCAAAAACCCCTGAATGTATAGAGTCTTCAGCATGCCATATAAATATAAATCAATTATAGTCTTCATAACAAATCACTTTTTTTCAAAAATTTTGAAATGACCTTTTTTTTCTATTTGTTTTATTTGAAGTAATTGATCTTAACCATGTTCTTCAGAGGAATGCCTGCAATTTCTGATAATAATCATAAAATGTAATTATTTTACATAACTTCTCTGGCTCTTTTATGATGCTTCTGCAAATAGCAATATGTATTTTTGACTGGCTTATGATATGATCATTAATGTTTGGCACTTTTTTTACGTAAAGGACAGACTGCCCTATTTTCTTAATTGATAGTTATCTGAAATACTTGTGGATGAGATATTGAGGTTCATATAAAATTACATATCAATGTGTTCAATATAACAAAATCTTCAAAATTGTCAGATGAGAAGTACTTCTTGAAATAAAAAACATCATGACTAAATACAATAATAAAATTCAAGAGAAAGGGTTAATGGAAGCAATGGAAAAATGAATAATAGAATAAACAAAAATATAAATAATAAAACAGACATACACTCTAGAGAATTACAGTTACAGATACATGAAGTAGAAATTTATAAAAAATGAATGATACTTGAAAAAGAAGGAAGTTAAAATCAGTAGACTTAAAACTAGGTGATCCAAACTGGGACCAAGAAAAAAGTGGCTAAAAGAATAAACACATGTGTATTGAAAATATGATGGCTACCTAACTAATTGAAAATGGAATTCATGTCCTTCTTCACTGACAGACCTGAAAATATTCAAGTTACTGGAAACTGGCAGTTCTCGGTCTCCCTCTTTTCCTCTCATTTTTCTCTCTCCCTCTCTCCTTTCCATCACCATTTCTCAGATCTGTTCTCCCTTTCTCTCCCTTAGGCTCCTTCTTTCAGTCTTCTTCCTCCTTGATCTTTCCTTTCTTCTCTTTCTAAATAGCTCACTGCCATCCAATTGTTTTAATATAGTCACAGTCTTGGTTTTACAACATGATTATGCTGGCAGTAAAACAACCAACAAATGCTATTTCCACAATACTGATCATCACTGCTATATAATAGGACATTAATTCAAAGAATATTTATAGAAAATTTTCCTAACGTCAGACATTGTACTGAGCTCTGAGGATATAATAATAAATAAGAAAGACATGATTATTTTCCTTGTGTAGCTTAGAAAGACAAATGTTCTAAATGAAGTTATAGGGAATCACCACTGTTATAGTACAAAACTGAATATTGGCAGTATCCTATAGTTCAACCTCGGATGTATGGCTAGATAGAAAGATAGATAGGCAAACAGGCAGATATAGAGGAGATTTGTATTTAAAATTGAGACCTGAAGCATCAACAAGAATTATCGTTGCAAAGCACACATTAGAAACTAAGGAGGAGAAGTAGAAGGCAAAGTAAATGCAAGTTTCAAGTCAACACAGGTCATAGTGCTGCTGTTAGGGTCTGAAATAAAGACCATCAGGGCTGAAACACAGAGATGGCATGCAATTACTTTTGCAAGACAGGCAGATTCTACATTTGGCAAGACAAAATAAGGATTTGAACTTTATCCTAGGAATATCATTAAGGCTATAACCTGCTTTATCCTAAGCAAGCCATGAAAGAATTTTTTAAAAATACTGACCATTATGTTTGCATTTTGAAGAGAATACCCTGTTTAAAACCAAAAAACTGTATTAGAAGTAGAACCTGATGCTGGGAAAGATTGAAGGTGGGAGGAGAAGGGGACGACAGAGAATCAGATGGTTGGATGGCATCACCAACCCAATGGACATGAATTTGAGTAAACTCCAGGAGTTGGTGATGGACAGTGAGGCCTAACAGTGCTGCAGTTCATGGGGTCGCAAAGAGTCAGACATGACTGAGTGACTGAACTGATACATGGACCAACTCAGGACTACCCTACAATAAACTAACTTGAGCCTTAGAAAATAAATATTCTTTAACTTGTCTTAGATAAATCAAGAAGCCATGGAGCTACATCAAGTCACACTTTGCAGAATGTATACCCTTCAGAAATGGATTAGGGAAGTTTAAATCATGTGTTCATTCATTCAACATATATTTCTTCTTGAAAGTTTTTCTATACCAGGCATTATCTTAGGTTCTAGGGGCAAAACAATAAGCAATGTCACTACTCTCAAAGAGTATAAATTTTATCAAGGTAGAAATGGTAGTGACAAATGATGTGAAAAAAAGGAAGTATGGCAGAAAGTATAACAAATGATGAAGGGAGAACTCTTTTATATCGGGATTTGAGAAGATCTCGCAGATTAGGCAAAACATGAGCACACATCTTGAGACAGTGAGGGAGACAGCCATGTAAAGAGTTCAGACGAGCACCCCTGGTTCAGAAAGAATAGCAAGAATAGACATCCAGAGACCGGAGCCCTGTTGGTGTCTGAAGTATGATGAGGAGGTCAGGAGAATTGGGCCCGTCATGAGAACATGATCAGTCTCATGTAAACAATACAAGGAGGGCTAGGATATGCTATAGGAATTCTTCATTTCTGTATTTTACTTGAAAAATTACTTTTAACCATTATATACTGTGTTTTATACTCTCTTCTCTCAAATTGTAGTGTATATTATTATTGTTAGTTTTAAAGAGTAACTTAAGCTAAGAAAATTAAACTCACTTGATCTCACTCTGCTGGTAACAGTGGAGCACTCAAGACCAGGTTGGGTGAGTTGATGTCCAGTCCAGTTTATCAAAGCTAAGTGTCCACGAATCCTGCAGAACTGACCCAGTGATGACAAAAATAGTGATTCAAGACAAAAAATTCTAGGAAATGAGGTCATATCATTTACCCAACCTTAAGGGACTATGTCTCTTACTGGAAGGAGTGAAAATAAATGAAGTGGAGGTGCTGAAGTTCCCATAAAATACCCGGGATGAGTGGGATGCTCCACTGACTTACGCGCTCCTACTCCTTGCTCTGAATGACTCACGTTGTAAGAAAAACCAAATGTAAAATCGCAGCTCCTGGGATGGCACAAAACTCCCACTTAACCGCATTCTTTTCATATCCCTTTGATCTAAGTAGACTCCATCTCATGCATTCTCTCTTTTTAAAATTTTTTAAAATGCATTTTTATTTAATATCACTTCTGGCTGCGCTGGGTCTACATTGCTCTGGGAGGGCTTTCTCTAGTCGCGGTGAGCAGGCTTCTTGCAGCAGCCCTCCTGTTGAACCCCGCAGGCTGTAGAGTACACGGGCTTCAGTAGTTGCATCACGTGGGCTTAGTTGCCCTGCAGCTTGTGGGATCTTCCTGGGCTAAGGATCACACTGTTGTCCCCTGCAATGAAAGGGTGAACTCCTAACCACTGTACTACCAGGGAAGCCAGTTTCACACATCTATGCTAATCAAGGACCTCTATGCAGAGCTCATGCATAGAGTCTGAATAAATGCTATTTCTTTGGATGTTTGGACTTTACCAGGTTTTTAGCTTAATAGTATCTCTCTTCTGCATGCAGCATTTTTCCCTCTGTTTCTCCTTATTTCAGTACTGATTCAGTACCTGTGGTGTGCCAAGTAACGGGCAGTACAAATGTGAGAAACAGGAAAACTCTCTTGAGGCATTAACAATGGCTGCAGTGATTGAGCAGGCTTCATAAGAACAAATAGTACTTAAACTAGAAACTTCAGGGAAAGTGGACTGACAGCTAGGATCATAGGGAAGAGTGTGTAGGACAGAATAGTAAACATTCTTCAAAAAGTATGGCTTAAGTAAAAGCATGTCTATCATTATTAGTTCAGAATTCATCCTCACTCATACTCCTTTACCAACCAATTACCTTAACACATTTCAACACATTTCATCTATTGCCTCTTCACTCATTCTTTCACGTCTTCATTGGGTTAGAATTGTTTAGACCTTTGGATTAAAATTGTTCAAACAGTTATCGTGGACCATAAGAACTGCCATGAACATTATCAATCTGATAAAATGTAAATACAAACTAATTGAAGAAAGCTAGTGGAGTCCATATTTCTTGTACGTATGCTGTTATAGTTTATGATTTGAGATAACTACGGTGTCCCAGGTGGAGCAGTGGTAAAGAATCCGCCTGCAGTGGGGGAGATGTGGATTCAATCCCTGGACTGAGAAGATTCCTTGGAGAAGGAAATAGCAAACTACTCCAGTATGCTTGCCTGGACAGTTCCAAGGACAGAGGAGTCTGGTAAGCTACAGTCCATTAGGTTGCAAAGAGTTGGACACAACGGAGTGACTGAGTGTGCATGCGCCTGTTCTACACTCCTTGAGATCATCAGCCTTTAAAACAGAGTGGAAACTAATAGTCAGGGCATTTAACTGTAGAAGTTTGGGGCAGATATGTTTCACTTGCTTTGTAAAGCACTGTTTTCACTTGCTGCACTGAAAGACCAGACATTTGATCCTAAGGCTTTCTCAGCTTCTTGACCCATGATCTCTTTTCACTGAGCTACTCCCTGAAACTGAATCTGATTCCTATTCCTTCCTCCAGTTTTTCTTCATTTGACTACATCATTCAAGTATTAAAAAGTGTAACCTCGGATAAGAATTACCATTTGGATAAATGGACAAGCTCAGAAGTGGTCGCTAGTAGCCCCAAAAGAATATGCAGCCTGATGGCTTTCTCGCTGTCTGAAAATATAGAAATATCATGGAATATGGAATCTATATAGAGTCTATAGAATTAATGTATACATGTATCTAAGCTAGGGGAGTTTTCTTTAAATATTCATCTGAGATTTTAACTTATTCAAGTAAATATTTAATTTATAAATTGAGATTTAGATGATTTTTATCAGAGTTTTCAAGGCTAAGCTTTCTGAAGTCAGATTTCCATATAGAATGGCTTTGATTTCCTTTAAGCTGTTGGATAAGGAGCAAGCAATCTTTGTGAAAACCACTTGAAATGAGAGGAATTCTTTGCTGTAGCCAGAGAAATCTGTGCTGGGAGGGAGGCCCAGTGTTGGACCTTCTAGGTGTCTGTTACTGGGTAGCTGTCTCTCCTTGTGAACCCCAAGTGTGATTTATTCATTAGGGTGATAACTGGAAGCCTTGCAAGTCAGCTCAACAGAAGCAGTGGTGCGTACAGATAGCTGAAAGCAATGAAAGTCATTCTCTGTCTTTCTATGACTTCTGTAGTTTCTCTTGCCTTCTCTGTTTGGCTTAAGCAGTGTGAAGATCAATAGTGATATACGTTAAGCGACAGAAGCAAATTCTACTTCCTGGATTCTTACATAAGGAAATTATCTGAGGGTGATGGAAGGGTGGTGGGGTGGGAAGCACTGGGCAAAATATATTTAGTGAGGCATTATTCATGATATTCAAATTTAGAAATGACTTTGATATCATACAATTAAGAATGTGTGTAAACTGTGTAATGATCATTCAATATAATCTAGCTATTAAATAATACGCTTTAATTTAAGCATAATTTGGAGAAATGCTCCAATTCCTTATGGATTTCCCTTTTAATTAAGATGTTTTGTTAAAGTGATTATAGAGCCAAGCCTCACTGTTTGTTCAGGGTTCCCTGAAAGCATGTTTGCTATTACTAACAGCTGGGAAGTTTTAAAATATTTATTTTGTGTCTCAAAATTTCAGCTTAAAAAAACAAAATCATTAGAATTCCCCAAAGCTCTTATGTAAATGTCTTGCACAGGATATGAAGGAGTTTTTGTTTAAGTTCAGCAAGGCATTCTCCAGGAAACTGAGCATGGGTATCCATTTGTGCTGCTTTAAAATAAAATTAAAGTGAACAGGTAGAAATTGTTATACAAATCAATAATGATATAAATTAAACCTTTACCATAAAATGGAGGAGTTTGGCTAGCAGAAGTTACCAGTGCAGAGAATCCTGAAAATGCAACAGTGCTGTAAGCAAAAAACACTGAATCTAAGAACAGGCTCTAATTTCCCGCCTCCAGGAAATAGATAATTAGCCCTATTAGCCTGATAGTAAAGTGGGATTATTGCATGTTCACTTCATTTGCAAAATGAGCCACAAAAGAACTTCTGTCTTTTGAAATCTGCATGATAGGGGTGATGCTCCCTGGGCACATGGCATTGAGGAAGATCACATTAAAGTTTATTTTAAGAATAATTATAAAATCTAAGATGATGAGATTACCCAGAGAGAAGAAACATTGCGTATCAGAATTATCATATGCTTTCAAAAAATAGACTGTGAAAAGTGGGAAATCTCCAGGCAGAAGAATGAGAAATGAGAAAAATAAGTTTTTGACTAATTGCAAGAAATTAAATAAAGAGTAGAAAAAGAAAAGAAACAAGGAAGGAAGAAGGAGAGAATACATGGAAGAGTTGTGGTAGGCTGCATAATGCACCCCCCACCCCCCGGAAATATCCACGTCCCCGAATTCTCTAGGTGGATCCCTTGTGGTCAAAAGTGTTATTGCACGCATGCATGCTAAGTCTCTTCAGTCGTGTCCAACTGTGCGACCCCATGGACTGTAGCCCGCCAGGCTCCTCTGTCCCTGGGATTTTTCAGGCAAGAATACTGAACTGGGTTGCCATTTCCGTCTCTAAACATGTTCTTAGAAGGAAACAGGAAGTTCAGAATGACAGGAGGTGTGACAACATGTACACATGTTCATACATACGTATGTGAAGTGGGTAAATAATTTTATATTGATAACTACCAGTATTCTAGTCATGAAACTTCAAATCTCAAATATACAACACTGAAGCAATCAAAGCATGTAAACAAGGTTCTTTCCAAAAAATTCAAAAGGCCAATCCAGATTTGAGAAATAATTTATTTAAATGAATAGAAAAATATAAAAACTTTAAACATGAAAAATATATAGTCATTGAAATGAAATGTCACTGGATGTGTTAAATAATATAGTATACATAGGTGAAAACAAAATTAACACATGGTGACAGATAAAAAGAGAGAAAATTATAAAGACATGAAACATGAAATAAGAAAATTTAGCATGCATCAGTCATAATCCCCAAAGAAAATAAAGAATGGAGGAGAAATTATTTTTGAAGAGATAAGAACTGAGAATTTTCCAGAATTGATGAAATACATGGATTATCAGACTCAGGAATAATGCTTTAGCTTTGATATATTGAACAGTACAAAGATAAAGACAAAAAGAAGAGCTTAAAGTGCCCCAGAGAGAGATTACTTATCTAGAAAGTATAATTATATTGATGAAGAATTCCCAACAGTAACAATTAAACCAAGAAGCAATGAAATATCTGCAAGGTGCTGACAAAAAATTTCCATCATCCCCAAATTGTATAACCAACTGAATAATTATACAAGGAATGGAGAACCATAAACACTCTTCACATGAAAAAAAAAAAAAGAATTCATCACCACTATCTTTTTTGTGAAGGGCCATACTTTTTAAAAAAAGATTAAAAGAAAATCATTAGAAGTATGATTAGAGAAAGTGATTAGCAAAATAACATAATATATGGGCATATCTGAACAAATTATGACTTTATAAAACAAAAATTATAATAGTTTGGAAAGTTAACAAAAAGTTGATGAAAATGAGGTGGCAAAGAATAGGAGATCATGGAGATTAAACAGTTTAGAGATTTTTTTAATGTTGTTCTTATGAAAAATAAAAATATAATTAACTACATTTCAAGTTTCATATCCTTTCAAAATTGAAAATGTTACAAGTAGAAGGATATAGAGTGTATAACTTCTTATTCAGTAGAGGAAGAAAAATAATGGTGGGGGAGAGTGCTTTAGCCTATTCAAACAAAATCATGAAGAAAACTAATTGTTTGTTACAAATAAATAGGAAATTAAAAGTGTATAATAAAATGACATAAATCCTTATATAGTAATAACAATAAACATAAATGGATTAAGCTTACCAGTTAAAGGATAGATTATTAACTGAGATTTTTAAAACATCAAGATCTATGATATTTATAATCAAATATAAAATATTAAGATGTGGAAGAATTAGAAGTAAAGGGATGGAGTAAAAATGCTAATCATTCTAACCGAAAATAAGTATTAAGATTAATCTTAATAAGATTAATAAGATTAATTTTATAAGATTATTATTAATCTATAAGATTATTAATCTTATTAGTTAATAAGATTAATAATAAAATAAGGTTAATCTTTGGTAGTTTTCTAAAAGCCAAATATATCTTTTGGGACAGAGGGTTACTACTCAATGATAAAAAGGTTAACTTAATAAAAATATGCAAATTATTAAAGAAATACATATAGTTATAAAGATATGGCTTTTATATAACATACATTTATACTATTTAAGCAAACCTTGATGGATCTTTATGGACAAGTTTAGAAAGCCACTGTAACATTTGAATATACTTTCATTATAGAAGCAGTAAATATGTAATATTGCAGGTGGAAAACATATACCACAAACCAACACAGGCCTTACTATCCAAAGATTATCAGACTATTTATTGCTCTAAACATCCTAATATATATCCTTTGATTCCCTATGGTAGAGTTAAAACATGATTAGAAGTGATCGCCCACTGCAATAAACAAGCAACATTTACAGTTTGTAGAAGTTAGTGACAAGGAGGATGATATCCATTGCTGAGAATAAGCACTGCCAGTAGAAATGAAATGTTAGTGTGGGTCAGGCCGTCTGGGAAGACAGGGTGTGGATGTGTCGTTGGCTTTCTCTAATTCTCTGTTAAAAAGAATATGTATCTATGTATATATAGGCTATTAAGGGCTGGAGCAAAACTCTAACAAAATGACCCATAATATGCAGCATACTAAATAGAGAACAGATATGTCAAAGTCCCAACTGCTTGGCATGCCATGTCCATAGTACACAGTACACAGCAGCAATCATTTTCATTTTCAGGAGCCAGAGAAGACAAATCTTGCTGGTGACCAAGACAAAAATGACATTAATAACTATACTTTCGTGTTGTTTCAACATCAAAATTTTAAAGATGTTTTTCTTAAAAATTTTCTTATAGTGTTTTATAAAATTGTGGTCATTTTATATGTAATAAGTTGTACATAATGATAATTGTATTGAACCTTATAGGAAACATAGACTTTGTTTCTATATTTTTGAGCACTTCGTGCCAGGAACTATTCTAATTATTGGAGTTAGAGAGAATTTATGGAGAGAGATGAGACAAAGAATAATGAAATAGGTAGCACAGTAAGTGACCATAAACCCTAAGGGGGAAAAAATTGAGATTATTAGGAGATGAAGAGTTTAGGTAAAGATTGCAATTTTAAAATTTGGTAGCCAAAGAAGTCTGAAGTTGGAAATTAGATAACAAAACCTGAAGAAGGTCAGGGAGGAAGGCATATCTGAGGGAGAGCTTTCCAGACGTACAGAAAGTGCAGTGCCCTGCGGCCAGAGTATGTCTGTCACGCTTGGGGAAAAGTCAGTGTCCGTTGCGGAGGAGATGGCTGGGGGGAGGTGAGCAAGGGGGAAAGCGGTAGGAGAGGAGAACAGAGAACTAAGGGCGCAAAGGGGTGGGTCACACATGACCTGTTAGGCCATTGTAAAGAACCTGGCCTTCCAGTGTGGTGCGGGAAGACTTAATGATACTTGCTTGACATCGTCTTATTTATTTGACATCATCTTATTTGTATTTTATTTGTTTACACACACGTTCACACTGTCTTCATGCAGGTTTATTTTAAATACCCTCTACTTGCTGGTGGCTTATCTCATCTCTCAATATACATTTCTCCACGGTCTTTCTCCAAAACCCCAGACTTATATACCCTATTTGCCTGGTGTCAATGCATGTGACTAATAGGCATCTCACATTTAACATGACCAAAGAGTTTGTCCGTTTTTCCTCAGTTCATTTAATCATTCACCAGTTGCCCAAGCGAAAGATATGTGAGTCATCGTGGAACCTCTTCTTTCCCACACCAGTTACACAGTTCCGTTGACTCTGCCTCTCAAATGTCCAGATACATTCCAATCGTGTCTGATTTTGTGACTCTATGGACTGGAGGCCACTAGGCTCCTCTGTCCATGGGGTTCTTCAAGCAAGAACACTGGACCAGGTTGCCATGTCCTTCTCCAGAGGATATTCCCAACCCAGGGATCCAACCCTCATCTCTTACATCTTATCCATTGGCAAGCAGGTTCTTTACCACTAGCACCACCTAGAAAGGGACAAGTGTAAACATATTTTTATGGTCTGCTAATTTTTTTTTAATGGAAAAAAAAATGGTTTTTGAAATACACATTACATATCATTTGCCATTTTCAAGTGTATAGTTCAGTGACATTACGTATAGACATACTGTTGTATAACCATTACTATCACCCTCTTCCAGACCTCTTATAATCTTGAAAAGCAGTAACTCATTACTCTTCCCTCCTCTCCAGCTTCATGCAATCACCATTCTACTTTGTCTTTTACTAATTTGACTACTTTAAGTATCTCATATAAATGGAATCATACAATTTTTGTTCTTTTGTGAATGACTGATAATGTCAGCCACTTAGGGTAATGTCAAAACAGGTTCTTGTAGCATGTGTCAGAATTTCCTTTCCTTTGAAAATGAAAATTATTCCATTCTATGTAGAGAGCACAGTTTATACACTTATGAAAATGGACACTTGAGTTGCTTCTATTTTTTAAGTATCTTCAACAACCAAATTATGAACATCAGTTCAGTTCAGTTCAGTTGCTCAGTCGTGTCTGATTATTTGCAACCCCATGGACTGCAGCATACCAGACTTCCTGTCCTTCACCATCTTCTGGAATTTGCTCAAACTCATGTCCATTGAGTCAGTGATGCCATCCAACCATCTCATTCTCTGTCGTCCCCTTTTACTCCCGCATTCAATCTTTCCTAGAATAAGGGTCTTTTCAAAGGAGTCAGCTCTTTGCATCAAGTGGCCAAAGTATTGGAGTTTTAGCTTCAACATCAGTCCTTCCAATGAATATTCAGGACTGATTTCCTTTAGGATAGACTGGTTGGATCTCCTTGCAGTCCAAGGGACTTTCAAAAGTCTTCTCCAACACCACAGTTCAAAAGCATCAATTCCTTGGGGCTCAGCTTTCTTTACAGTCCAACTCTCACATCCATACATGACTACTGGAAAAACCATAGCCTTGACTAGATGGACCTTTGTTGGCAAAGTAATGTCTCTGCTTTTTAATATGCTATCTAGGTTGGTCAAAACTTTCCTTCCAAGGAGTAAGTATCTTTTAATTTCATGGCTGCAGTCACCATCTGCAGTGATTTTGGAGCCCAGAAAAATAAAGTCAGCCACTGTTTCTCCATCTATTTGCCATGAAGTGATAGGACCAGATGCCATGATCTTAGTTTTCTGAATGTTGAGCCTTAAGTCAATCTTCTCACTCTCCTCTTTCCCTTTCATCAAGAGGCTCTTTAGTTCTTCTTTGCTTTCTGCCATAAGGGTGGTATTATCTGCATATCTGAGGTTATTGATATTTCTCCTGGCAATCTTGACTCCAGCTTGTGCTTTATCCAGCCCAGCAATTCTCATGATGTACTCTGCATTTAAGTTAAATAAGCACAGTGACAATATACAGCCTTGATGTACTCCTTTTCCTATTTGGAACCAGTCTGTTGTTCCATGTCCAGTTCTAACTGTTGCTTCCTGACCTGCATACTGATTTCTCAAGAGGCAGGTCAGGTGGTCTGATATTCCCATCTCTTTCAGAATTTTCCACAGTTTATTGTGATCCACACAGTCAAAGGCTTTGGCATAGTCAATAAAGCAGAAATAGATGTTTTTCTGGAACTCTCTTGCTTTTTTGATGATCCAGCAGATGTAGGCAATTTGAACTCTGGTTCCTCTGCCTTTTCTAAATCTAGCCTGAACATCTGGAAGTTCATGTTTCACTAATTGTTGAAGCCTGGCTTGGAGAATTTTGAGCATTACTTTACTAGGATGTGAGACGAGTGCTATTATGCAGTAGTTTGATCATCCTTTGGCATTGCCTTTCTTTGGGATTGGAATGAAAACTGATCTTTTCCAGTCCTGTGGCCACTGCTGAGTTTTCCAAATTTGCTGGCAAATTGAGTGCAGCACTTTCACAGCATCATCTTTTAGGATTTGAAATAGCTCAACTGGAATTCCATCACCTCTACTAGCTTGTTCGTAGTGATACTTCCTAAGGCCCACTTGAGTTTCATTCCAGGATGTCTGGCTCTAGGTGAGTGATCACACCATCATGATTATCTGGGTCATGAAGATCTGTTTTGTACAATTCTTCTGTGTATTCTTGCCACCTCTTCTTAATATCTTCTGCTTCTGTTAGATCCATAACATTTCTGTCCTTTATTGAGCCCATCTTTGCATGAAATGTCCCCTTGGTATCTCTACATTTCTTGAAGAGATCTCTGGTCTTTCCCATTCTATTGTGTTCCTCTATTTCTTTGCATTGATCACTGAGGAAGTCTTTTCATATCTCTCCTTGCTATTCCATGGAACTCTGCATTCAAATGGGTATATCTTTCCTTTTCTCCTTTGCTTTTGGCTTCTCTTCTTTTCTCAGCTATTTGTAAGGCCTCCTCAGACAGCCATTTTGCCTTTTTGCATTTCTTTTTTTGGGGATGGTCTTGATCACTGCCTCCTGTACAGTGTCATGAACCTCTGTCCATAGTTCCTCAGGCACTCTGTCTATCAGATCTAGTCCCTTAAATCTATCTCTCACTTCCACTGTATAGTCATAAGGGATTTGATTTAGGTTATAACTGAATGGGCCTAGTGGTTTTCCCTACTTTCTTCAATTTAAGTCTGAATTTGGCAATAAGGAGTTCATGGTCTGAGCCACAGTCAGCTCCCAGTTTTGTTTTGGCTGACTGTAAAGAGCGTCTCCATCTTTAGCTGCAAAGAATATAATCAATGTGATTTCGGTTTTGACCATCTGCTGATGTCCATGTGTAGAGTCTTCTCTTGTGTTGTTGGAAGAGTCTGTTTGCTCTGACCAGTGCATTCTCTTGGCAAAACTCTATTAGCCTTTGCCCTGCTTCATTCCGTACTCCAAGGCCAAATTTGCCTGTTACCCCAGGTGTTTCTTGACTTTCTACTTCTGCATTCCAGTCCCCTATAATGAAAAGGACATCTTTTTTGGGTGTTAGTTCTAAAAGGTCTTGTAGGTCTTCATAGAACCATTCAATTTCAGCTTCTTCAGCATTACTGGTCGGGGCATAGACTTAGATTACCATGATATTGAATAGTTTACCTTGGAAAAGAACAGAGATCATTCTGCTGTTTTTGAGATTGCATCCAAGTACTGCATTTTGGACTCTTTTGTTGTCTATGATGACTACTCCATTTCTTCTAAGGGATTCCTGCCCACAGTAGTAGATATAATGGTCATCTGAGTTGAATTCACCCATTCCAGTCCATTTTAGTTTGCTTAATCCTAAAATGTTGATGTTTACTCTTGCCATCTCCTGTTTGACCACTTCCAATTTACCTTGATTCATGGATCTATCATTCCAGATTCCTATGTAATATTGCTGTTTACAGCATCAGACCTTGCTTCCATCACAAGTCACATCTACGACTGGGTGTTGTTTTTGCTTTGGCTCTGTCTCTTCATTCTTTCTGGAGTTTTTTCTCCACTGATCTCCAGTAACATATTGGGTACGTACTCACCTGGGGAGTTCATCTTTCAGTGTCCTATCTTTTTGCCTTTTCATACTGTTCATGAGGTTCTCAAGGCAAGAATACTGAAGTGGTTTGCCATTCCCTTCTCCAGTGGACCACATTTTGTCAGAACTGTCCACCACGACCTGTCCATCTTGGGTAGCCTTACATGACATGGCTATTCACTGAGTTAGACAAGGCTGTGGTCCATGTGATTAGATTGGTTAGTTTTCTGTGATTGTGGTTTTTAGTCTGTCTTCCCTCTGATGGGGAAGGATAAGAGGCTTATGGAAGCTTCCTGATGGGAGAGACTGACTGAGGGCCAAACTGGGTCTTGTTCTGATGGGCAGGGCAATGCTCAGTAATTCTTTAATCTAATTTTCTGTTGATGGGCGGGGCTGTGTTCCCTCCCTGCTATTAACCTGGGGCCAAACTATGGTGGAGGTAATGAAGATAATGTCACCTCCTTCAAAAGATCCCATGCAGGCACTGCTACACCCAGTGCCCCACCCTGCAGCAGGCCACCTCGACCCACGCCTCTGCTGGAGACTCCTGCACACTCATAGGCAAGACTGGGTCATTTTGAACATAGGTGTATAATTATCTTTTTGAATCTTGCTTTCAGTTCCTTCAAGAATATACCCAGGAGTAGACTTGCTAGATCATATGGTAATTTTACTTTTAATGTTTTGAAGGACTGCCATATTGTTTTCCATAGCAGCTGCACCATTTTATATTCTCACTGGGTGACTGTTTCTTCATCTTCTTCATTTAACTTTTATGGTCAAGCACACTGACCTTCAGTTTTTTCAAGTACTAAGTTCACTCTTATTCTGGAGGTTTTGTAGTAGTTTTTCCTTCTGTCTATAAAGCTTCCCACCCTGAGGTTTACTTGACTGACTCTTTCAGATTATTCGCCTTAGATTCTTCCATGGAGTGTCATATAAAAAATTCAGTTATATCCTATATCCTAGCTTTCCTAGACCTCCTGGTTTCTTTGTTTACCCTTAAATTTTTTGGCCTTATTTCCCCCAAAACTCTATTCTCAGTAGCTAAAACTATGCCTGACCCATTGAAAATGCACAGTAATTCTTGAAATGTCACTGGAATTAGCCTGGTAAATTTCCCCAGCGGGCTATATGTGAACCTTAATCATTAGTGAAAGTCTGTATCATCATTCAGAGAATAATAATTGTTCTTTAGAAATAAATAAAAATGAGGCAGAATTCATAATTCCATAGTCAGTCAGGAATGGCAGTTAACCTAGTTATCTTGACTCTGGTAGAAATTTGCAGCCTTGTTAATTTGGATGTTTCAGGCAAAATATGTTCTTCAGTTTAAAATTATTTCAGTAATTAACTTACTGCTTCTCTGTGCTTTAAATATGCAGTCTTTATCCTCGAGGTATTTATAAAATCTTTCATGAACTCTCAGACAACAAATTTTAGTTTCGGTCTTCAAACAAAGAGTAGTCACATCACTTAACCTTTCATAGCAAATTTTCTAAATCAGTGTTTTATAGTTCATCCCAGTAGTAACCACTTTCATAATCTGTAAGCTCAGCTGTGTAAGGCAAAATTCATGCAGGTGACATAAAAGGAAATTTTTCTGTCTTTATTTTGAGAAGTGAGTTCAGTTCAGTTCAGTCACTCAGTCGTGTCTGACTCTGTGACCCCATGAATCACAGCACGCCAGGCCTCCTTGTCCACCACCAACTCCCGGAGCTTATTCAAACTCATGTCCATCGAGTTGGTGATGCCATCCAGCCATCTCATCCTCTGTCGTCCCCTTCTTCTCCTGCCCTGAATCCCTCCCAGCATCAGGGACTTTTCCAATGAGTCAGCTCTTCGCATGAGGTGGCCAAAGTGAGTAGGTAGGCACAAATGGGTTATTCCAGATTATAAACAATCTCCTAAACAGTTATCTTTATGATGAGGTCATACATTTTCAATGACATAAGTCTAATGCTTGACAGACACCATTCCTTCTGGCCCAATGATATTAATTGTGTGCTAAGAGTCCATTAAATGTTTAGATGAGAGGTAGTATATACCCTTATGTATCAACACACTTTTTTTTATCATGTCAAAAAGTATTTGCAGGTTTGGATCTAGGATTGAAACTCCTCTTATGAAGTGAAGAATAAAGATGAGTCATGTACTGACAGCTACTCTTCTTCAAGAGTCAGTTTGAGCACAAATTTCCAGGGTGTCCTTAAAGCTTTGACAGACGTAATTCTGTGGCTATTAATTTAACTAACTTTCGGGGGACATACTCTATGGCTTGCAGAAAAACAGATAAATATTTATTCTGAAAATACTTTTTTCTATTCTGAGAGATGTTGAATGTTGTCACTAAAATCATCAGGCTTTCATATTATTTTGAAAATGTCATAAATGAACATCAAATGAGATTAAACAGGTTATCTTGTTGTTTCAAAAAATTGTTGCAAAAGCTTCAGATATGCCAAACAGAATTCATTGGAGAACTCATTACACTGCAAGGACACTGGAGAGCCTCCATAGCAACTGGGTTGAAAAGTATTAATCCATCCCCTTCATCTCTTTTATTGCTTTTACTTAGAGTTTACAGTGAGAAGTTCTTCTCAAGCATTCTGTTCTGTTGTTAAGGTTTATATACACAATTTGAGATGATTTTTTTTACACCTTTGCTTATTATATCTTTGGCAACTTCTGAGCAGACCAATAGTAGCTTATCCCTTTTGTTCACAAATGAGTATCGTCAAAGAAGAAGATATCCATTTCCTTAGAAGACAGAGTTGATGTAGCATCTTTAGAATGTATCATCTTTTGAAAAGCTGTTACTATGATATCTACTTTAAAAACTTCAATGAAAGATATGCTTCCATATGTCACTTAATCCAGTGGAAGATTTTGTTGAAAATGGATAAAGTTTGTGGTGGGGATTGCATCACCTTTTGCCTTACACCAAAGAGAAAGATAAACTGTAATATTACAGTTAATCATCAAATTCTCTTACATATTTAACATGTGTTCCCTTCAGAGCTTTTCACTTGTGAAAGAAATAATAAACACAGTTTGAATAAGTTGAAACCACTAAGATGTTTGAGTATTTATCAATTGCCAAGAACTGTGCAAAGCACTTGAACTATTAAAGTTTAGATGGGGAATATTCTTTCTTAAATTTTTTCCTAGAGTATATCTTTTATTTTCAAAGACTAGGCTACAGGCCTATCAAAATATGTATCACAGTATATTGTAACTGCCTTTTCTCTTGTTTGTCTTTTCCATTAAACTATTAATATAAATGCCGAGAGTACAGGCTTTATGTCTGCCATATTTACTCTCCTGTGATCTGATTGTCATGAGTACCTAACCTTTATACCTTAAACCTAGGAGGCAATTTATTGTATTTATTAGAATTATGATCAGTGTCCAGAAAATACCTCATTTCTTTAGAGATAGGATCATAGGGAGCATGGTGATATAAAAATCAGAATGTCAGTTTCTTCATTTGCAACACACAATCTCTTTAAAAAAATTTATATCAGGATAGCAAGTGCATTTTCTCTATAGTAGCTAACTAACATCAGTTGGTTCTATTCAAGGCTGGAGTGTTTCGGTACTTTATTTCATTAAATCTTCTTCCCGCCATATGAGACCCTTACTATCTTTACCTTCATTCTGCACATGAGGAAACTTTGACATAGAGAGGATAAATCAGGTTTTAAGATTTCATATCTCATGAATATCTAATACAAATTTGAATGCTTTTCTTGATTACTTCCAGAGCTCAAGCTTTGATTCAATCAGTATTTGTAATGCCAGTTTAATTCATAGGTAAACTCAGAGAAGATAATTTGAGAAGGACACACAGCTAGTAAGTGGCAGAGCCTCGTATTAAACCAGACGTGCACACTCCAGAGTCTGTGTGGCTTTACTCCAAACCACTGTCTCATTTCTTTAGTAATAAATACACTTTGCAGAGATGCAATAAACCATGGGTCAAGTACAATCCCATTCATGCTGAGCAAATCATGGCCCTAAATTGTTTATCCTGATAATTTCTCAGGAAAGGACTGCTACATTTATTTTCATCTCTAGTTAAATCAGAGTGAATAATCTTTGGGCAAGACAGTTTTTGACATTTCAATTCCCTTTCTATTATTCTTACATCTGCCTTGATTTTACCCCTTATTAATGATACCTAACAAGAAATATTTTGCCTTATCATCCTGTTCATGGGTTCTCACAGCAAATACTGCAGTGGTTAGCCAATTCCTCCTCCAGTGAAATTAATTTTAGACATGAAACTAAAAGATGCTTGCTCCCTGGAAGGAAAGCTATGACAAACCTAGACAGCATATTCAAAAGCAGAGACATCACTTTACCAACAAAGATCTGTATTGTCAAAACTGTGGTTTTTTCAGTAGTCATGTACAGATGTGAGAGTTGGACCATAAAGAAGGCTTAGCACTGAAGATTTGATGCTTGCAAATTGTGGTGCTGGAGAAGACTCATGAGACCCTTGGACTGCAAGGAGATCAAACCAGTCAGTTCTAAAGGAAATCAACCCTGAATATTCATTGGAAGGACTGTTGCTGAAGCTGAAGCTCCTATACTTTGGCCACCTGATGCGAAGACCCAACACATTGGAAAAGACCCCGATGCTGGGAAAGACTGAAGGCAAGAGAAGGGGGAGACAGAGGCTGAGATGGTTAGAGAGCATCACTGACTCAATGGACATGAGTTTGATTTAACTCTGGGAGATAGTAAAGGACAGAGGAGCCTGTTGTGCTGCAGACTGTGACGTTGCAAACAGTCAGACATGACTTAGGAGAAATATATGAGAAAAAAAGAAGCTTAAAGAAAAAGAAAAAATCTGTTAGAATAAAGATGTGTGATGTTGCAGTGCTTCTGGAGGGAATTCGGTATCCTCTTGTGCTTAAATTCTATGAAAGTCAAATCAAATGTGGAAATCACATCAGAGGCTGACACCAGGAGGAACTTGGGCATTAAGTGATGCACCATTTGAGGGTCTGTGGATCATGATATTAAGCCTTGTTTAAGTGGTGCATTTTACCATGCTCTGTGTTCTAATATGAAAGATGCTGATGGTCCACCTTTTGAATTCTAGAGTCTCAAGTTCCTGATCAGCCAAGCTCTCTTCATGTGAGGCCCCAGACCAACTGCATCATCATGAGTTGGACCCCTCCCTTGAACCCAAACATTGTGGTGCGAGGTTACATCATTGGATATGGTGTTGGGAGCCCTTATGCTGAGACAGTACGTGTGGACAGTAAACAGCGCTACTATTCCATTGAGAGGTTAGGTAAGTAGCTGTGAATTTTCCTCTCTTAAGGAAAAGAAATTATTTCTATTTAATTACTTTCTCTTTTGGAAAATTGCTCTTTGGAATTTTATTTCAATTTATTACATAACTTATGTGATTATCCATAACTCTTTTTCTATCTATCTTTTATCAGTCTACTCACCTATCCTTCTGTACACATACATGCATTTTTTTTTTGTTTGGACTTTTAGTTGGGAAATTTAGACAGATGCAGAGTAGTGGGTGACCTGGTCTGTACCCAGCCTGTGTGTCATAAGAATACAAACAGTGCACTGAAACATTTTTTTTTTGCTTTTTCCTCTGTCAATGGAGACTTCTAATCTTAACAATTCTTACAAAAAGAGTCAGCACATTTTTTTTTTCTCACTAGAAAGTTACTGTTGACTTTTCTTTAACTTTGAATTATATTGTCACATTATCTTTTATCCCAGTAGTATTTATAGATAAAACTTGGTGGCTTTCATGACAACAAGACTTTTTTAAAAAGAATTTTCAGTCACGCCAGTAACTTCGGGCATCAAACTCCTCTCCACATATCATCTTGGTCCCCCTCAGTTCAAGTTATTTTACTGTGTTTTACCTCATTGCATTGAACATAATAATTCTAACGTGATGTTTCTGAATTCATTGAAAATTTATTTATTCAGAGAGAGTTAACATGTATAAAGTTTTCATACTCATTTTATATCAGATTTTCCATAATGCAATAAGAGATTATATCATTAGCAGAGGGAAATAAAATGAATCTATGTCATATGTAGGGTGCCAGGAAGTTAAACAGTTGTCATAAAGCAGAAGGCGAGTTGATGCTACCTGTTGATTTAACATGATATTATTTGCACTGAAGTACAGTGACCTTCTTGGTGGAAAGGCAGCCTGATTGGATTGCTACATATTTGCAATGTCTCTCAGAAATGGAGCATTTGTGATGAGAAGCCTGATTTGAATTTGAATAGCTAAAATGCAGTAGCAAGGAAAGGCTTTGTCAGTGCTGGAGGAAATCTGCACTGACCCATTCTCTCAGTAATTGCTTCAAACACTAATAAGAGGAACACCTTCTGCAAATCTGCACAATTTTAGTTCGCTTGGCATTTGGAAATAATATTCCCTCCGTCAGCCCCTGAGTTTGAATGCAGGGGCAATCACAAAATTCATATTTTATGGCCATCAAACCTGTGTCAGGGGACTCTGATTTGTCCATTATTCAGTATACCACACCATCTCTGACAGTTCATCTTGATGCCGCACACCGGAGGGAGAGAGGCCCGTGGCAGTGCACAGGCTTTCCGGCAATGCGGTCCTGATGCCAACTCACAGTGAAGTCATGAAGGAAAGCTGCGTTGTTTCACCATGTGCTTTTGATAATGGTGCTTCTTATTACAAAGAGACTCTCCATGAGTTTCCAAGTCTAGTAAAGTTGAGGCATTTGAGAGATTAATACTGTGGCAGATCTTTGCAAAAGCTTAAAGAAGAGATTTTTCCATTGTTAAGATATGTTTTAAAGAGCTAGGAAAACTGATAAAGGTAAAAATGGAATAGGAACCTGTCTCAATGACAGAGAGACATGTGTATGCACAGTAAAACTTACCTGGAGAGAGAAATTACACACACAGCCACTCCCTCCCCCCCCCCCACACACATATGTTTCTAAATTCTGTTGAAACTTTTTACATAGTACCATGTCTTAACATAGGGCTTCCCTGGTGGCTCAGATGGTAAAGGATCCACCTGCAATGCAGGAGACCTGGGTTTGATCCCTGGGTTGAGAAGATCCCCTGGAGAAGGGAATGGTTGCCCACTCCAGTATTGTTGCCTGGAGAATTCCATGGACCGAGGAACCTGGTGCGCTCAGCCCATGGGGTCACAGAGTTGGACACGACTGAGTGACCAACACTTTCACTTTCATGTCTTAACATAAAATGTAAAATAGTTGTTTTATCAGTGTTGTTCCACTATCTCCATGGTTATACAAATAAACTGGTATTCTTTTAATATGGATTTCCATCATTTGGCCAAAATATATGTTAAACATAGCTGAACTTCTAATTTTTATAGAGATAAAAGATTCATTCAAGCCTACATTTGAACTCTATAAAGAAACCATCAATGTTTTATTTATTCAATTAAATATTAAAATAGGCATATCAGTTTTTATAGTATTTTTTCAGAAAGGTATTTAAAATGCAATTTTGAAGCTTTTAATCTAGATATTTTATATGAGGCTTCCCAGGTGACTCAGTGATAAAGAATCTGCCTGCCAAGCAGGAGACCTGGGTTTAATCCCTGCGTTGGGAAGATTCCCTGGAGAAAAAAATGGCAACCCACTCCAGTATTCTTGCCTGGAGAATCCCATGGACAGAGGAGCCAGGCGGGTTCCAGTCCACAGTGTCGCAAGGAGTCGGACATGACTGAAGCGACTGACCAGTTTTTATGTATGTATATATATACATATATATATGTTGCAAACAAACTGGCAAATTGGAATTACAAACGTGTTCTCAGAACAGAATTCACTCGTATGTAGGTGACTTACTGTAAAAGGCATGAAGATCAGAAAATAAGTATAAAACTGTTTCCATTTGCATATGATATACTCATTAAATGGAAAATGTCAGAGGATCTACAAAACTGCTGTTAATAGTAGAACAAATAGTTTAATTTAACACGTCTTAGGACATCAAGGTTAATGTTCCAAAAAAAGAGATCTGTTTGCGCAAACAGCTGGACAATAAATTTAAAGATACATGTCATGTATGTGTACATCTTTGTCTTTAAAGATACATATATAGATAGATAGATTTATAAGATAAAGATATAAATGTATATCTTTAAATATATTTTCCAGCTGTTTGCTGCAAATAAATTGATTTCTGAATGACTGCTGCAACCTTTGTGTACCATTCTATGTTCAGATCTTGTGCTTCAAAAACTAACAGCACTTCCTCAAGTAAAGAAAACACTCCCATTTCCTGCATCTAAACCTACACTCACAACCCACTTTCCTATGCACTTGCCTCAGGCCCAAACTGGTGATTGATCTTATCAAAGGGGCACGCCCCTCTACTGGTTGCCTTGGTAACTAGTGAGTCCACCTGACTCAACTTCCCTAAAACATATTCTTCCCCACCCCCCCCCCCCCACCCCCTAGCAATGTCCTGCCGGTCATCAGCAGCCAAGGGGTGGGGTGTGGTTCCAGGATCTTGCTTCAGACCTGTAAGCGCCCCTGTCCTTCATCCATTAAGCCGTGGATGTCTCTGTTGCTCACTCTGGGCTCTTCAGTCTTGAAGCTGGGCAGCTACAGGGCCTGCAGGCCTGAAGGGTGCAGTCCAACAAGGATGTTAGTTGTAGGGTCTTCACAGGTGTCTGTTGTCACGTTGAAGTAGCTTTTACTATTCTAGCTTTATAGGAGTGTTAACCATGAGTGTTTGTTGAATTTTCATGAAATAATTTTCTGTCTTTTGAGATGATCCTATATGTTTCCTCTTTAATCATTTCTAATATTGTTAATCATATTGATTGATTTTTGAAAGGTAAATGCCCATTCTAATGTTGTAGGATTTAATTTGTTAATAGTTATTAAGATGGTTTTTTTTTTTGCCTATATTCATAAAGTATACTTGTCTATGAGTTTCTGTTCATTTAGTGACTTTCCAGTTTTTTTTTAAACTAAGCTTATACCACTCATAAAATTATGTGAATTATTGCTGTTTCTGTAGCTGAAAAAGTTGTGTAAAATTGTTATTTCTTATTCCTTGAATATTTGATGAAATTCACTAACAAAACAACCTGTATCTGAGATTTCCTTTTAGGGAAAGATTTTGAAATGAATTAAATTTCTTTAACATATGCAGATATTTTTATATTTTGAATTCTTTCTTGTACTGATTTTGGCAAGTTAATTTTTTCATGAAATTCATCTGTTTTATTTTGTCACATTTATTCCTCATTCATGATATTCTCTTACTGTCTGGGGTTATCTATGGAATAGCTGTTTTTACACTTTTGATACTAATTATTTATGTTCTCTCATTGGTATCATTTTTGGTAGGGGTTTGTCAATTTTGTTGATCTTGTCAAAGAAAGAGACTTTAGCATTACTAATTGTTTCTATTATCTATTATTTCTTTCATATTTGCTCTTATCTTGACTATGTTTTTTCATATACTGATTTCAGTCATAATTTGCACTTTTATTTGCAATTTCTTAAAGTGAAATTTCATAATGTAGAGATTTTAATCTATTAGAACTTCCCTAAGCGCCACTTTCTTTGCATTTCACAATTTTTGCATGTTATATATTCATTATCATTTAGTTTAAAATATATTCTGATTTTTCCTTGATTTCTTTTTGCTCTGTGACTTATTGTGTTGCTTGATTTTCCAATTTTAAGTTTTCCTAGATAGTTATTATTACTGATTATTTTTATCATGATTAGAAAATATACTCTGATTTCACTATTTTTACATTTGGTTTATTTTTTATTATTTTAGTTTTTATCCAATTTTTATTCAAGTATAGGTAATTTAAAATGCATTAGTTTCAAGTGTAGAGCAAAGTAATTCAGTTATCCACATATATATATATATATAATATTAATACATATCAGTTATCTGTCTATCAGGTCAGTCACTCAATCATGTCCAACTCTTTGTGACCCCATGAACCAAAGCAGGCCAGGCCTCCCTGTCCATCACCAACTCCCAGAGTCCACCCAAACCCATGTCCTTTGAGTCGGTGATGCCATCCAGTCATCTCATCCTCTGTCATCCCCTTCTCCTCCTGCCCTCAGTCTTTCCCAGTATCAGGGTCTTTTCCAATGAGTCAGCTCTTTGCATCAGGTGGCGTAAGTATTGGAGTTGCAGCTTCAGTATCAGTCCTTCCAATGAACACCCAGGACTGATCTCCTTTAGGATGGACTGCTTAGACTTCCTTGCAGTCCAAGGGACTCTGAAGAGTCTTCTCCAACACCACAGTTCAAAAGCATCAATTCTTCAGTGCTCAGCTTTCTTTATAGATCAACTCTCACATCCATACATGACCACTGGAAAAACCATAGCCTCGACTAGACGGACCTTAGTTGACAAAGTAATGTCTCTGCTTTTCAATATGCTGTCTAGGTTGGTCAAAATTTTCCTTCCAAGGAGTAAGTATCTTTTAATTTCATGGCTATAATCACCATCTGCAGTGATTTTGAAGCCCAGAAAAATAAAGTCTTCCACTGTTTCCCCATCTATTTGCCATGAAGTGATGGGGCCAGATGCCATGCTCTTGTTTTTTGAATGCTGAGTTTTAAGGCAACTTTTTCACTCTCCTCTTTCACTTTCATCGAGAGGCTCTTTAGTTCTTCTTCACTTTTTGCCATAAAGGTGGTGTAATCTACATATCTGAGATTATTGATATTTCTCCTGGCAATGTTGATTCCAGCTTGTGTTTCATCCAGCCCAGGATTTTGCTTGATGTACTTTGCATATAAGTTAAATAATCAGGGTGACAATATACAGTCTTTCCTGATTTGGAACAAGTCAGTTGTTTCATGTCCAGTTCTAACTGTTTCTTCTTCACCTGCATACAGATTTCTCAGGAGGCAGGGCAGGTGGTCTGGTATTCCCATCTCTTTAAGAATTTCCCAGTTTGTTGTGATCCACACAGTCAAAGGCTTTGGCATAGTCAAAAAAGCAGAAGTAGATGTTTTTTGGAACACTTTCACTTTTTCAGTGATCCAACGAATTTGGTGATTTGATCTGTGATTCCTCTGCCTTTTCTAATGCAGCTTGCAAATCTGGAAGTTCACGGTTCATGTACTGTTGAAGTCTGGCTTGGAGAAATTTGAGCATTACTTTGCTAGCATGTAAGATGGGTACAGTTGTGTGGTAGTTTGAACATTCTTTGGCATTGCCTTTCTTTGGGATTTAGAATGAAAACTGACCTTTTCCAGTCCTGTGGCCACTGCTGAGTTTTCCAAATTTGCTGGCATATTGAGTGCAGCACTTTCACAGCATCATCTTTTAGGGTTTGAAATAGCTCAACTGGAATTCCATCACCTCCTCTAGCTTTGTTTGTGGTGAAGCTTCCTAAGGCCCACTTGACTTCACATTCCAGAATGTCTGGTTCTAGGTGAGTGATCACACCATCATGATTATCTGGGTCATGAAGATCTTTTTTGTACAGTTCTTCTGTGTATTCTTGCCACCTCTTCTTAATATTTTCTGCTTCTGTTAGGTCCATACAATTTATGTCCTTTATTGTGTCCATCTTTGCATGAAATGTTCCCTTGGTATCTCTAATTTTCCTGAAGAGACCCTAGTCTTTCCCATTCTGTTGTTTTCCTCTATTTCTTTGCATTGATCATTAAGGAAGGTTTTCTTATCTCTCCTTGCTATTCTTTGGAACTCTGCATTCAAATGGGTATATATTTCCTTTTTTCTTTTTTTTTTTTGGCTTCTCTTCTTTTCACAGCTATTTGTAAGGGCTCCTCAGCCAGCCATTTTGCCATTTTGCATTTCTTTTTCTTGGGGATGGTGTTGATTCCTGTCTCCTGTAAAATGTCACGAACATCTGTCCATAGTTCCTCAGGCAGTCTATCAGATCTAGTCCCTTAAATCTATTTCTCACTCCTACTGTATAATCATAAGGGATTTGGTTTAGGTCATACCTAAATGGTCTAGTGGTTTTCCCCACTTTCTTCAGTTTAAGTCTGAATTTGGCAATAAGGAATTCATGATCTGAGTCACAGTCAGCTCCCAGTATTGTTTTTGTTGACTGTATAGAGCTTATAATCAATCTGATTTTGATGTTGACCATCTGGTGATGTCCATGTGTAGAGTCTTCTCTTGTCTTGTTGGAAGAGGGTGTTTGCTGTGACCAGTTCATTCTCTTGGCAAAACTCTATTAGCCTTTGCCCTGCTTCATTCTGTACTCCTAGGCCAAATTTGCCTGTTACTCCAGGTATTTCCTGACTTGCTACTTTTGCATTCCAGTCTCCTATAATGAAAAGGACATCTGTTTTGGGTGTTAGTTTTAGAAGGTCTTGTAGGTCTTCATAGAACAGTTCAGTTTCAACTTCTTCAGCATTACTGGTCGGGGCATAGCCTTGGATTACCGTGATATTGAATGGTTTGCCTTGGAAACGAACAGAGATCATTCTGCCATTTTTGAAATTGCATCCAAGTACTGCATTTCAGGACTCTTTTGTTGATTATGATGGCTTCTCCATTTCTTCTAAGGGATTCTTGCCCCCCACAGTAGTAAATATAATGGTCATCTGAGTTAAATTCACCCATTCCAGTCCATTTTAGTTCACTGATTCCTGAAATGTCAACGTTCACTCTTGCCATCTCCTGTTTGAACGCTTCCAACTTGCCTTGATTCATGGACCTAACATTCCAGGTTCCTATGCAATATTGCTCTCTACAGCAACGGACCTTGCTTCTATCCTCAGTCACATCCACAGCTGGGGGCTATTTTTACTTTGGCTCCATCCCTTCATTCTTTCTGGAGTTATTTCTCCACTGATCTCCAGTAGCATATTGGGCACCTACTGACCTGGGGAGTTCCTCTTTCCATGTCCTATCTTTTTGCCTTTTCATACTGTTCATACTGAACAACATAGTGGCTGACATTCAATTCAGTGTAAAGGCCAGAAGTGTTAACTCCTGGATTCAGCTATAATGGAATGCTGATTGGAGAATCTTGAGTGGGAGAGTTAGATTTATTCAGCAGGAACCCTGCTTCCCAGAGAGGAGTGAGGAGAGAAAAGGTCATCTTATGAGATCATTATTCTGGATTTTTTTTTTTTTTTTTTTTTTTGCTATTTTTCTTTTTTTTGCTTAATACCTTCTAAACCTACAGGCATTTTCTAGCAATGTTTAAGGGCAGCCTCGGGGTGATTCATTAATAATACATATCATTCTATTTGTAACTCTTTTCTCAGTTTTTACTCCCTGAAGTCCAAAGCAGATACATTGTCATATAGCTGGTGAGTTTTCTAAGGCTATTTGGAATCCATTACAATCATTACTTTGCCAACAAAGGTCCATTACAATAGATGAATACTATTATGAAGTAAGAGAGGAAAAAGTCTTCTCAATAGAGTAATGAACACACACACACACACACACACACACACACATATATATATATATAAAGGATTATATGATTCATTCATTCCACCAGCATTAAACTCAAGAATTCAATCAAAAACTTCTCCTCTACCTTCTCTGTTTTTCTAGAAAATATTTTTTTGGTTTAGAACAATCTAGATCTCTCCTTAGGTTTCCATGTCAGTTGGTGTTTATAGACAAGTACTCAATGCATGTTTTCCAAGGACTTTACAA
Source organism: Odocoileus virginianus (assembly GCF_023699985.2). Taxonomy (NCBI): domain Eukaryota; kingdom Metazoa; phylum Chordata; class Mammalia; order Artiodactyla; family Cervidae; genus Odocoileus; species Odocoileus virginianus. The sequence continues at coordinate 7,350,208 of NC_069695.1, read as the reverse complement.
ATACCAATCTATTCCTTCATCATCCCCATTATTTTAGTATCAAGTATCATCCCAATTTTATAAATAATGAAAGATAGCAAAAGAACTAAAGAAAACAAGAAAAGTTGAAGATAATCTTTCAATAAGGTTGAAGTACATTAACATACTTGGATAAACAATATCAAGAACAACAAAAATCAACCTGCTCAGCATGGATAAAGAAAGCTGGAATCAATTTTAAGCACGATTAGGACTTGCACTAGAATGCATTATTTCAGGGAAGTTCTGTTTCATATAAGGTATGCTTCCTATGGTATTCTGGCAAAGTTAAATCTCTTCAACAATAGAGTAATATGATCTAGTGAGATAGGACACAGTTCTAAAAGTTCTGAGGAAATACAAATTATAGCTTCAGATATGAGTCCCAGAGATCTGAGAGTTGTTATCTTGTGAACCAGATTCAGGGCTGACTTGGGGAGAAAAGAGAGAGAACAGATGTCACAATATATTGTATTACTAAGCATTTGTACTTGTGGCTTAGTATTTCTTCCTTTAGTTAAATCATTTTCCGTGGCATGTAATTTGAAGCTCTGTTATCAGGCACACAGTTACGTAAGGATTGTTATATCGTGTTGATGAATTAACTGCTTTAGCATTGATGAGCTATACCTCTTTATCGGTGGGAATATTCTTTGCTCTGAAATATGCTTTGTGTCTATTAATGTAACAACTCCAGCCTATTTTTTGTTTGTGTGTTGGCATGATATATATTTTTCCATTGCTATTTTACTTTCAAATTACTAGTGTCTTTAAAGTGAGTTTCTTATAGGCAGCAATATAGTTGGGTCTTATTTTGGTTTTGTTTGTTTGTTTGGTTATCCAGTATGACAAACTCTGACTCTTAATTGAGGTGTTTGGGCCATTTTCATTTACTATGGATATTGACATGGCTGGGATTATATCTACTGTCCTGATATTTTTGTTTTATTTGTTATATTTGTTGACTTATCTGGTCTTTGTGTGTTTTCTTTACTGCCATTTTGGGGAATTAATATTTTTAGCCATTTATCTTACATCCTTTGTATACTCATTAGCTATAGCTATTTTGTTTCTCTAGTGATTGCTTTAGAATTTGTAGTATGGATCTTTAACTTATCTCTATTGACCTTACTGAAATATTATACCACTTCACAGTACATTGTTATTACTTTTTCTTTCAACAATGAAATCTCCTTAATGGTTAAAAATGTATTTTATATCTTAACGGTGTTTATCTAGATTTTCATCTGTTATTTTTCTTCCTGAAGCTTTTCCTTAATTTTTCTTGTAATGGAATTATGCTGGTGTTTTGTTTTTGTTTTTGTTTTTTAATCTTTGTGCATCTAAAAACATTTTTATTTTTCATTTGCTTTTTAAATACATTCCCGCTAGAAATGGAATTCTAAACAATTTTTCCTTTCAGCATTTTTATTGTATTTTTCTCTATCTCCTAAATTGCTATGTTTTCAATTAGACTACTGCAGTCATTCATATCTTTGTACCTCTGTACATGTCTTTTTTTTATGGTTGCTTTGAAATGTTTGTCTTTGCCACTAATTTTACACAATTTTATTGTTATGTCTCTGTGTAGTTTATGTTTCTTCTGATTGGAATCTGTTGGAATTCTTGCATCAATGGGTTTATTGGGTTCATTAAATTTGAAAAAATTTTGGCCATTGATTCTTCAAATAGTTTTGTTTTGTTTTCCTCCCAATCTTACTCCTCTCAATTGGCACTTCCAATTACACATATGTTATGGTGTTTTAGGTTGTATCACAGAGCTCGCTGAGTCTTTGTTTTTTCATTCTTTTTACACTATTTCATTTTGAATAGGTTCTATTACTATATTCTTAAAGCCACTGTGTTTCTTTCCTGAAGTGACTCATCTGATCTAAATGTTGTCCCATCCACTGTATTTTTCATATTACATTTGGCAGCACTCATCTCCATAGGATGGTTTGAGACTTTTTTATATATTTATTCCATAGTTCAGTTAATATGCTGTCTTTCTTCTACCCTCCTAAACACGTGGAATATAGTTACAGTAACTCTTTACTCATTCTTTCAACTATTTCATTGGTCTGTCTCTATTTCTTAATCTTCCTTCTCATTATGGAATGTATATTTCTAGTTTTCTTCATGTTTGGTAGTTTTTGTGTTCTTTTTACATAATGCATTTATCTTGTGAGAAGTTGGAGATATTTATATATTTTTTAAAATATTCCTAAGTTTTGTACTAGGATGCAATTAAGTTACTTGGAACAACTTTGATTCTCTTGAGACTTGGTTTTAAATTGACATGGTTCAAGAACACACAGTAACGCAGGGCTAGTTTACCCTATAACCGAGGCAGCACTTTCTGAGTACTCTACTCAGAATCCCATGAATTACATGATTGTCCATCTGGCTTGTGGAAATCCAGTTTTTCCTAGCCCTGGGTGAGCATCAAAGAATTTTTTCCCTTTCTACTGTTAGGTGGTTCTTTCTCAAGCCTTGGGAAATTTCCCCATACACACACTCTAAGTTCTCAGATGTAGAAAGGAGACAACCCCTATAGATGTCCAGAATTCTCCTTCTCTGCTACTCTTGCCCTGCAAGCTCCAGTTGCTTTGGTCATCTCAGACTTCCAACTCTGTGTCTGCAGTTCAGGGAGACCACTGGTCTCCTCCTGTATTTCTCCTTTCTCTTCTGCAGCCTTGGAAATTTTTCTGAGCAGTAAGTTGAGGGAATCAGGGGGCTCACTTTTTTTCTCTTCTCTAAGAGAGAAACCTGATCTGCCTGATGTCCAAAATAAGAAAACTTATTTCCTGTATTGTTTTTTTAAAACAGATCCAGCCAAAAGGGTACATCTCGTCCCTGTTAACCCATTTTGATCAGAAGTGGAAGTGCTTTAATAAACAATTAAAAGATTATTTTATCATTTCAGTATACTGAAACTTTCATCTTTTCAAGAGCACCAAAGATACCACGCTGCATTGTATCTGTTTCCTTATGTCTGTCACAAATCCCATCAAGAATGATTCCTGACTGTCATATTGTATCTTCGGAGAATAAATTTAACTTGAGTGCTCTTAGAAATAGGTCTCAGCCTGTGGAGATATGAACGTTTATAACTCCCAGAGTGCATTCTGAGTTCAGTGAATACAATGTAAATTATAATGCTAACCTCAGCATCACCCACCCACATCAAGAATAATCCCTTCATGCATGGAATATAGAAGTTTTGAGTTTATGACATGCAAGCATTTTAAATCAGAAAAATCAATGCACTTCAACAGCCTCTAGAATAGTTGACATACATGAATAAAAAATGAATAAGCACTAGGTAGAGAACATTTTATTATTTTGAAATGAAGTACATTATAGGTGTTGGTTAACAAAATTCTGCTTTCTGTTTTTTGAAGCAGAGTATAAGAATTATGAAGAATGATTTTTGACCTGAAGTTTGAGAAGTCTGATCACAAAAGCGCATTGACATAAGTTGTTTAATGGTAAAGAAAATACAGAAGGAGGGTAGCTTTACCCCTTCTTTATCCATGATTCTCTTTTGTACAACGAAAGCAATAGGGAACATAAACTCCAGCTGTGTTTCAGACTGGAGGATCAGAATAGGTCATCGAAAATTTATATAGTGTGTGCTGTGTAAGCCATTCTAGAAGTCAACTTACTTTGTTATTATTATTTGGTAGCTTTGTTATTTACACAGGGAATTCATGTTTATCCTTAAGTTAATATCAGCAATTTTACAATATAATTTTGCCCTGAGAGTTGAAATGGGTGTGATCTAAGATAGAGTTTACAGGAAATGTGAATGTCTATTGTTAATCTCGGGGTGATTATGTATACTTCTTATCTTGCTGTGAATCTTCTCCCTGTCAATACTATTTGCCTAGTATCTATATTCTAAATTCTGTGACTGGAATAGGAACTTTGATGAATCTAAAGAACAGTGAATCTTCTTGTTTTCTAAGCACTTCATAATCTCTTGGACTTTCACCTTAGTAGATATCAATGCTTTTACTTTACAGTTGTAGATGAATTCAAAATAATATAATGAATTATTATCTGAGTTATTGTATTTTCAAGTGTTCTCATTTATTTAATATTAGTCAAAATACTGAATTGCTGAACTTGTTGGCAGTACAAGCTAAATTAGAAAAAAAAATTGTGGTAGAAGGTGTATTAAAAAACTAAATGATTTTTAAATTTTTTCCAAATTTACCGTATATAATTTTTTGTTGTTGTTATTGCTGTTTAGTTGCTAAGTCATGTCCAACTCTTTTGTGACTGCATGGACCATAGCTTGCCAATCTCCTCTGTCCATGGGATTTTCCAGGCAAGAATACTAGAAGGACTGCCATTTCCTTCTCCAGGGCATCACCCCAACTCAGGGATCAAACCCACGTCTCCTGCATTAGCAGGTAAATTCTTTACCACTGAGCCACCGGGGAAGCCCATTTATTTATTGGGTGACTGTTATGGTCGGATGGCATCACTGACTCAATGGACATGAATTTGAGTTGGTGATGGACAGGGAGGCCTGGCATGCTGCAGTTCATGGGGTCACAGAGAGTCGGACACAACTGAGCGACTGAACTGAACTGAACTGAAGCATGAAACACCTTGTTGAGAATAGTGAGAGATACTGTGAAACAAGGCACATTTCTTTGACGTATTCTAGGCTTCCAGAATCTTATTTGATAAGTATAAAAATATTTCTTGAAAAGAATAAATGATGTCAAAGATTTCTACAAGGACAGTAGTTGTGTTGGTAGATTGGAAGATTACTTAGACATGAGGTTGTTCAAAGAAGTTTGGTAGAAATTTCTGCTTGAGAATTTTGATTTAAAGGATTGATAGGGTTCATTCTTCTGGGGGAAGACATGATACAGCAAATAGAAGACTCAGAGTGAAGGGAGAGTGAGGGAGGTGTGAGATCCAGTGAACTGGGTGATTTAACCGTGAATGCAAATTCTTACAGGGCAGTTGCAGGACTAACGGATAGGAATAACTTGAGTGTAAATTTGAAGTGGAATAAAAAACTCTTAACAGTCTTTTTTTAAAACTTTTTTATTTCATGTTGGAGAATAGCTGGTTAGCAATGTTGTGACAGTTTCAAGTAAACAGTGAAGGTACTCAGTCATACACATGCATGTATCTATTCCCCCCTAAATTTCCCTCCCTTAACATTCCTGGATTCACCTATCCCTAAGTATTTCTGAGAGTTTTATGCTATATATTTAACAGTCATTTTGTTGAGATGCTAAATGAATCTCAGATGCTGGAAACGTATGTGCAAATCATTTAGCCGGTCAGCAAGTCTTCACCACCACCAAGCCTTTCTTTTCACTGTCGCATATCCAGTATCATGAGAAAATAATATTCCTGGAAGTCCCTGGAAGCTGAGACACAGGTTAAAAAAGAGGCTGAAACTATGCCATGGTGGTCTTTTGAATCCCGGTCTTGACATTTTTAAAATGCAATTTAGTAACGAAAGATGGTATTTCACTATCAATATAAAGTAAATACTGGTTTGCGTTCTTTTCCTCCCTGTCACATCTTTTCTGAAAACCAGTCCATGAAAAAGAAAGGTGATTGATTTGTTATGATAAATCATTCTAGTCAGCACTGGGGGCTTCCCAGGTGGCTCAGTGGGAAAGAATCCTTCTGCCAATACAGGAGCCGCAGGTTCGATCCTTGGGTCGAGGAGATCCTCTGGAGTAGGAAATGGCAACCTGCTCCAGTGTTCTTACCAGGGAAACCCCATGAACAGAGAAGACTGGCGGCCTACAGTCCATGGGCCGCAAAAAAGTCGGACATGACTTGGCAGCTACACCACACCAGCACGCCAGCGTTAGGCAATAGGCAGCTGTGCCCTGCACTTCGGTTGTTCTCTACTTTTTCAATATCCAGAATTTCTCAGCCTGAAGCTCCTGATACTACCATAAAGACATTCAGAGTCCAACTTCTGATCTCCTTAATGGCTGAAGAGTCCTGGGAGTGCACTTCTGAGCGACTGTGGCCTGCCCTGCCATCTAGACATAGCCTGCCTTCCTCCCCGTATCGAAGTGGGTCCATGGTGATACAGATCCTGCTCTTTCTTAGGACTGTGTCTGGGCATTTAATTTTTCTGAGAGTGGTGGTGGGAGAGAGAGATGTGTAGATGACAGACAGTTAAGATTTCGATAAAATTTTTTGGTCAAGAATTTTTTTAAAATTACCTTTAAAATGTGGAAATAGATAGTGTATCTCAGGATGCTTCTGTTTTTCAAGTGTTATACTTGTGTTGGTGGGGTTGTGTGTAGGCGTATGCTTTAACCATCGTAATTCCATTATACAAATGTGGAGAATAAGATGTATACTAGTTCATGAGACTAGTACAGATAAATTAGCAAATTATGCACCTTCAATTTATTATTTGGAATACAATTTATTATTTCTAGCACTATCTACCTTGCAACATATTAATCAGTTAATCAAGTAACTAGATAGCATACCCAGTATGTAAATTACTTACAGATTTTAATTAACACTCATTTGGGAGGGGTCGCTGGTTACACACAGCCCAAATCTTGAAAGAACATTTTAGCTATACTTAGAAATACCATGTTATTTCAAATTCTACTCACTCAATAAGAATAATTGATCTCTAAATATTTTACTATCTTGTTAGAATGGAAAACAAAGTGATCGTATAGTTCAGAAGTAACAGATTGTGTTATAAATCATTAAAAGAAAACATAGCAAGTTGGATTGCATTTCTGCTGCTTGACTGTATGTTCATTTATATAAATAAGAACTAAAGCAGTTCTTCAACGAGGAAGACTTTCACCCCCCTAAACGTCATTTGTGAGTGCCTGTTGCCTAGAATATGTCTGAGAAGTCATAGTGTTATGAGCCAAAATATCATTTTTTTCTATAAGCATTTAAGTGAATGTCAGCATAGTCTTCTTAGCAATGAGAGAAGTGACATTTTAGAAATCACTGACTTCTTCCATACGCCACTTTATAAGGTGTAGCAGTGTAAATGGGGTCCCCCCAAAAGATGTGTTCCACTCCTAATCTGCAGAACCTCTGAATGTGATTGAATTTGGAGAAGGGGTTTGCAGATGTAATTAAGAATCTCTGGGTAGGTTTTCCCAGATTGTTAGGTAGGCTCTATATCCAAGGCTGTCTCCTTATGAAAGACACATGGATGGGAAACAGAGAGGAGGAGGCGGAGGTCAAGGAAGACAGAGGCAGAGATTAGAGGGGTGGGGCCGAGGGGGAGAGCAGGCAGTCCCCAGGAGCAAAAGGCAAGGACGGTTTCTCTCTCAGAGCCTCGGGGGCAGGGTCGTGCAGCTGACAACCGTGTTTTCAGACCTCTAGCCTTCGGAGTTGCGGGAGAATAGATTTCTAAACTTCAGACACCAGGTTTGTATACAGCACACCTCGTTTCATTGTGCTTCATTCTTTTGTGCTCTGTAGATACTGTGCTTTTTTTACAAGTTGAAGTCTGTGGCAACCCTGCATTGAACCACCGTATTGGCACCATTTTCCCCACGGCACTTACTCATTTTGTGTCTCTGTGTCGTCTTTTGGTAATTCTCTCCTTACTTCAACAATTTCTGTGATTGTCACGTGTGTTGTGGTGGTCTGTGTTTGGTGATCTTTGACGTTACTGTTGTTGTGTGAGGAGGCCACAGACTGTACTCATGTCAGACAGTGAGCTCACAGGATGGATGTTTCATGAGTTCTGATTCCTCTGCTGCTGGCCATTCCTGACCCCCTCTTCTTGGGCCTTTCGTGTCACAGGACACAACCAAGTTAATAGTAGGCCAGTTAGTAAGTCTACGATGACCTATTAATGTTCAAGTGAAAGGAGGAGGCACACATGTCTCACTTAGATCAAGAGCTAGATAAGATGACTTTTACTGAGAAAAGGAGGCCGAAAGTCCAGATCTATTAAAAGCTAGACTCTTGGGCTGAACAATTAGCCAAGTTGTGAATGCAAAGGAAAAGTTTTTCAAGAAAATTTAAAGTACTACTCCAGTGATAAAAGGAATGATAAGGAATCAAATACATTGCTGATACAGAGAAAGTTTTAGTGGTCTAGACAGAAGATAAACCAGCCACATATTCCCTTAAGCTAAAGCCTACATCAGAGATTTTTAATTCTGTGACAATTGAGAGAGGTGAGGAAGCTACAGAAGAAAAGTGAGAAGCTAGCAGAGGTTGGTTCATGAGGTTTCAGGACAGAAGCCATCTCTATAACACCAAAGTGAAGGTGAAGCAGCTAGTGCTATGTAAAACCTGCAGCAAATTTTATGGAAGATCTAGCTAAGATCATTAATGACAGTGGGTGGTTACACTAAACAAAATTTTGATGCAGTCTTCTGTTGGAAAAAGGTGCCATCTAGAATTTTCATAGCTAGAGAGGAGTAGTCAGTGCTTGATTTCAAAGCCTCTTTTAAGACTTGACTTGGTGGTGACTCGAAGTTGAAGCCCATGTCCATTTACCATTCTTAAACTCTAGGGACTTAAGAATTATATTAAATCGATTTTGCCTGTGCTATGTAAATGAAACAACAAAGCTTGCTGCTGCTGCTGCTAAGTCGCTTCAGTCATGTCCGACTCTGTGCGACCCCATAGACGGCAGCCCACCAGGCTCCCCCGTCCCTGGGATTCTCCAGGCAAGAACACTGGAGTGGGCTGCCAGTTCCTTCTCCAGCATATGAAAGTGAAAAGTGAAAGTGAAGTCACTCAGTTGTGTCTGACTCTTAGCGACCCCATGGACTGCAGCCTACCAGGCTCCTCTGTCCATGGGATTTTCCAGGCAAGAGTACTGGAGTGGGGTGCCATTGCCTTCTCTGACAGCAAAGCCTAGGTGCCAGCAAATCTGTTCACATGGTTTGCGGAGTATTTTAGGCCTCCCGTGAGGCTTCCCAGGTGGTGCAGTGGTAAAGAATCGGCCTTGCCAATGTAGGAGTTGCAGGAGACAAAGTTTCGATCCTTGGGTCAGGAAGAACCCACTCCAGTGTTCTTGCCTGGAGAATTCCATGGACAGAGGAGCTTGGCGGGCTACAGTCCATGGGGTCACAAAGAGTTAGACGTGACCAAAACAACTGAGTATGCACATGCATGCCCTGAGACCTGCTGCTTACCAAAAAAGGACATATTTCAAAATATTAGAGCCCATTGCCAATGCCCTGGTCACTCAATGGCTCTGATGAAGATACGCAATGAGACTCGTGTCGCTTTCATGCCTTCTAACAGGACATCAATTCTGCATCCCATGGATCACAGAATAATTTCAGATTTCAAGTTCTATTACTTAAGACACGTATATCATAAAGCTCTAACTGCCATAGATGGTGATCCCTCAATGGATTTGGGCAAAGTAAAACTGAAAACCTTCTGGAAAGGATTCACCATGCTAGATGCCATTAAGAACATTTGTGATTTATGGGAAGAGGTCACAATATCAACACTGAAAGGATTTTGGGAGAAATTAATTCCAGCCCCCCATGGATGACTTTGTGGGGTTCAAGATATTTTAGTGGTATGTGGTAGTACAGATGTGATAGAAAGAGCAAAAGAACTAGACTTTGAAGTGGAGCCTGAAGATGTGAATGAATTGCTGCAAACGAATGATAAAACTTTAACAGATGAGGAGCTGTATCTCATGAGCAAAGAAAGTGGTTTCTTGAGATAGAATCTGTCCCTAGTGAGGATAATCTGAAGATTGTTGAGATGACAACAAAAGATTTAGAATATTATGTGAACTTAGTTGACAAAACATTGTCAAGTTTTGAGAGGACTGTCCCCAGTTTTGAAAGAAATTCTTCTGTGGAAAAAATGCTACAGAGCTACAGAGAAATTGTTCATAAACGAAAAAGTCAATCAATATGACAAATTCCATTGTTGTCTTATCCTGAGAAATTGCCACAGCTGCCCCAGCCTTCAGCAAATCCCACCCTGATCAGCCAGCAGCCCCCAACATGGAAAGCAAGATCCTCCACCAGCAAAAAGATGATAGCTTACTGAAGGCTCAGATGATGATTAGTGCTTTTTAGCATTAAAGTATTTTGATTAAGCTTGCACATTGTTTCTTTAGACATAAGGCTATTACTTTGATATAATGGAAATATAACTTTCGTATGCACTGGAAAACCAAAACTTCGTGTGACTTGGTTTATTGCATTATTCACTTTTTAGCAGTCGTCTGGAACCCAACTCACAATATTTCCAAGCTATGCCTGTGAATTGCTATAGCAGCCCTTGGAAGGTAATAAAAAATATAACTCTCAATCTTAATTGCTTTTTCTCAATCTTCTTCTACATTTTTTAAAGAAACATTTTCTGAACCAAGTACCATCTACTTTCTAAAGCAGCATGACCAATAGTAAAATATTAAATAAGTAAAAACTTGAGAAAGAACACAAAAAGCAGTGTTCTTCAGCAAAGAAGTTCTTATAGTGTTTGGGAATGACCCTGTGAGAAGATTCTTGGTAGGGAAATGAGAATAAGACAGGTCTAACTTTGTAGTCAAAGGGACTATTATATCTCAATTCTCCAAAGGAATTGTTTTCTTGTGGCTCATCAACCACACCTCTTATGTTAATGTCCAGAAGCAAACTGGAAACTGAATACCAGTCTTGCCTTCATTCCTGTCTACTTTTTCTCTAATGTGGCAGGGCCTTTGTTTTCCAGCAAGAGACGGAAAAAAAATTTGGATGAAATACAATGAATACTGTACAGAGACTTTTCTGGTGGAGAGCAGAGCACATTAACAGCAAAAAAAAAAAAAATCTTTTTTTTTTTTCCTTAAAAAAGCAGAGTCAGAAGTTATATCCATAAAAATAAACATAAATTGTTTATCTTTATGTTAGTCTAATTCATAAGGTTTATGCATCAATTAGCCATTTCCGGGCAGAAATCAGAGCATGCTCTAACATTACTGCACAAAACTGTACTTAGTTGCAAGGCTGGAGAACAAAGGTGATGAGTTTCTTTTCATACTTGACCCTACTCCTGCCAATGTCCCTTGTGTATGTGTGTGCTCAGTCATTCAGTCGTGGCCAACCCTTTGGGACTCCGTGGACTGTAGCCTGTCAGGCTCCCCTGTCCATGAAATTTTCCAGACAAGAATACTGGAGCCATCTGCCATTTCCTACTCCAAGGGATCTTCCTGACCCAGGAATCAAACCTGTTTCTCTTGTACCTTCTACCTTGGCAGGTAGATTCTTTACCACTGCGCCACCAATGTCCTTTACTAATATGCCATCCCACGATCATGAATAAAAATTCAATACTTAATAGTCATTATTTTCCCCAAGTCTCTGGTATTATTTCCACACCATCTTTTATGCTTAGAACTTGCAGTGCCGCTGTAGAGGTTGACTCCAACTGTGGGATATACGTTTGAGGACATACAGAAAGCAAAAGCGTGGATGTGTATATTGTCAAATGGAATTTATGTGAAGAATTTTTTATGAGAAAGAGTAAGAGCTTCCATCTCTTGACAGTGATGGAGTGAAAGCACCTACTTTATCTCTTTGTGCTTGGCTCGTCTGAATCACAGGGGGGAAACATTTTGAAATTTCAAAATGCTCGGCATGGCTTGCAAGTGATTTCTCTCTTGTTGGTCAAGTTAGTTAGACTTTGTGTCCTGGTTTCTCCAATCTGTCAAATGAGCCTAAAAAGCATTCCTGGCCAGCAGGAGAACAAGAGTGGGAGGAGAAGACAGCTCCTGCCAGTTTTAAGGAGGGTGGAGTTATTTTTGAAACAAGTATTGTGTATCTTCAGGAAACAAAATCTGGTTTCAGATTTTTTTTTCTCTTTTCTGAATAGGCTATTACTGTAAACAGGAAATTTTTTATGTGAAGACTATATATACTTTTATATGAACTGTATTTTATTATTAGACCTTGAGGAGGAAACAAGGAGAAAACCAATGCTAATAGTATTACAAAAAATAAGGAGATAATATTGTTTACCCAGTGATATAATAAACACCTGGGAAACTACTGAATATGTACACTAGCAATAGTGGAAAGGCTTGCGCAACCCTTAACACCAGCAAAAAAAATGCCTTTTATTGAAGCACCTACTATGCGCCAAACTATGTGCAAAACTCTTTCATATGCCTGGTCTCCCTTGATTCTCACAGTAATCCTAAGAGAAGGGTGCTCTGATTGATGCCAGCTCACAGGTGGGCTAACACCAATTAGATAAACTGAGGCTGATAAGGCTTAAATTATTTTTACCAAATCTTTTAGCAAGTAAGTGACAGAACCAGGGCTCAGGCTGCCTGACTCCAAAGCATTTCTTAACCACTGTGCTACACAAGAGTTTCCCAGGTGGCTTTAGTGATATAGAATCCGCCTACCAGTGCAGGAGGCCTGAGAGACATGAGTTTATCCCTGGGTGGGGAAGGTCCCTTGGAGGAGGAAATGGCAACCCACTCCAGTATCCTTGCCTAGAGAATCCTGGCGGGCTACAGTCCATAGGATCTCATAGTCAGACACGACCGAAATGACTTAGCACATATGCATAGACATCAGGCTAAGCACCTTCCACAAGATATACTTGTGGAAGCCAAATACATCATTAAGAAATGTCTAGCAAGTGGAGTCAATCCCTCTGAAGCTCTAGAATAATTTTCTGCAGTCAGACTCATTTCTCCACAGGCACTTTGTGCTTGAAAAATTCTTCAGGGATATTGTTTCTGCACTAAACGTGTTTTAAATTTGAAAGTATCTTTTCCAACTTATCTTTCTCTGTCTTTTTCACATACACATGTGTACACACACATGCATGCATGCACTTAGACATGCACATATAATAGGCCTCTTTATGTATCTACTTTTTAAAATTTCTTTTGAACTTAAGTCCCCCACTTCAGCTATCCATAGTTGCCCATAATACAGAAAGTGTATAGATGCTTTTGATTCAGTTGAAAAAATGTATTGAATAATAATGATCTGTACAATAATTTGTGAAACAGAATAGTTTGTTTTCTTTAAAAACAAATCACTTCACTTCTAAGTGCAGGCGTCCAATGATTTGCCTGGTTTCCTAGAGAGTCAGTGAGCAGGCTAGATTTCCTTGTTATTATCAATGAGATACTTATTAGAGGTGCAAAAATCATAATACATTGTTCAAGATCATTAACAATATAATAACAAAAATAGAATTACTTGGGTAAGTCTGTTCAGCTAATTAGATAGAGTTGTTGGAGCATCAGTGTGTTTGGGGTTGAATGCTGTAAAGTCAGTAATTCAATCAATATTATCAAGTGCCAAAGAGGAAAACAATATTGCCACTTATGGCTAAATAGAAAGAACACTAGACTTAGAATCAAAGGCTCACTTAGATCTGGCCCTTTTTATTATCTGGGAGGCCATGGACAAATAATAGTCTCTTTAAGTATCAATTCCCACATTGTCAAATTAAACATAAAAATACAGTTTTCTTGAGGATATTAGGAAGGTTAAAGAGAAAATATATAAAACCACTTAACATAGCTTTATAAAGGTTTTTTTCCTTCTTCTTTCCTAAACAAAGATAAATCATCTGTGTTTTTTCACAGAAATGAAGCTGCAAGGTTGACTGGGAAGTGCCTAAACTTTATTTTGCCAACACATTGACCTAGCAAGTGTTCATGAATTTTCTTACAGGGAAAGAAGTGGACAGTAGGAAGAGGGAAACTACTGTGTTAGTCAGGTTTTCCAGAGAAACAGAACCTATAATATAGATACATAGATAGCTACTTACATACATATATACATAGACAGATCCATAGAAAGACACATGGATACATACATTCAGAGATAGATAGATATAGATAGATAAATGATAGATATTTCTGCAAGCCGGAGATCCAGGAAAGCTGGTTGTATAATTTAGCCCTCCTCCAGGAGCCTGAGAATCAGTAGAGCTGATGGTATAACTCCCACACTGAGGTTGGAGAAGATGAGGTGAAATGTACCAGCTCAAGCAGTGAGGTGGGGAAAAAATGGGTGAACCCTTCTTCCTTTAAACTCTTATTTTACTGAGGCCCTCAGTGGATTGGATGATGCCCACCCATGCTGGAGAGGGTCATCTGCTTTATTCAACCCATGGATTCAAATGCTAATCTTTTCCAGAATCACCCTTGCAGATACACACAGAACTCATGGTTAACGAGTCCCCTGTAGCCTGTCAAGTTGACACATAAACTATCGGGTCACAAAACTTAGGGTTTCTCCTAATTCATCCACCGTATTACAAAAGGCAAAAGTGACCTGGATAATTCGAAAATCCCTACCTTCATAGAATCTGTGCACAAAAATAAGGTACAAATAAATGGAGAGTGGTGATTTGGGAGAAAGTAACTGTATATGTATTCCAGCTGTCTCCTACTAGCCCTTTTTCACCTGTGTATAAATAATATCATAGCATCTGTATTTTTCCAGATATGTCATTTACCCACTTGGCATCCCACCTATGTTATTTCATAACTTTGAAATTTGTAAACGCTAGATATAGTCTTTGATCTCTTAGGAATCTCCCACATGATAACCTACATACGCATACATCTCACTGAGAATCTGTGATGTTTCTCGTGTTGATGGAAATTCCTCCCCATGTTAAATATTCAGCAAACTCTCTGAATTCTTACCTTCAAGGATAAAGAAAAATCAGCAAACTTTTTCTTTCTTGAGTGAGCATTAATATTTAAACCGTCATATGGATGGGAGCCCAGTCAGTCCATTACCAGATTTAATAGTTTTTGAAGGGATCAGTTCAGAAATTGTTACAGCTGATGGGCAAAGGAAGAGATGAGCATACCTGAGTGTTCTAGCATCGAGCATTTGTTAAAACATCCATTAATCAGGGGTTAACCTTGCTATTTATAATCATAAGCCAAAATGCAGCGCACTGGAAATGAGCCTTCTTGCTAGAATTACTCATTTGCAAATCAGTCAACCACATTCTTCTCTGACATCAAAAAGGCTGAGAAAACAGAGGGTGATTGCTCAGGAAATTTATGAGACCAACATGAGTATCTTTCACATTCCACAAAAGAAATACAACAAATCCTTTGCTGACAAAGCTGTAGTCATTATAGATTTTATATTCCAGTTTTCAGAGGAAGAGCCTCTCTCAAGCAGATGGATTGTTTTTTATCACAGGAACTTTCTTGCAGGAAAATCACTTAGGAGAAAAACTTTAAGTAGATCTGGATAGAATCCTGTCTTCAACAGCTAGAAGCTGTTTGACCTTGGCAAATATAATTAATCCTTTTGAGTATCAATTTTGTTTACATTTTTAAAAAATTTATTTTATTTAAATTTGTGTGAGTATAGTTGCTTTGTGGTGTTGTGCAAAGTGGATCAGCCACACGTATACATATATGTTCTCTTTTTGGAATTTCCTTCCCATTGAGGTCCCCACATTATAAAGTAGATCCTCATTAGTTATCTATTTTATACATAATAGTGTATGAACGTCCATCTCAATCTCCCAATTCATCCCATCCTCCTTTTCCCTCCTTGGCATCCATGTATTTGCTCTCTACATCTGTGTGTCTATTCCTGCCCTGGAGATAGGTTCATCTGTCCTGTTTTTCTACATTCCACATATATGTGTGCATATATGGTGCTTTTCTCTTTAAGTCTCACTTCACTGTATGTCAGTCTCTAGGTCCATTCACCTCTCTTTTTTGTCATTCTGCAAAGAGTCTTGAAGTGCTTGCTGTCTATCAGGAACTGTAGTAGGCACTGAAAGTCAAAGTCGCTCAGTCGTGTCTGACTCTTTGTGACCATGGACTGTACAGTCGTTGGAATTCTCCAGGCCAGAATACTGGAGTGGGTAGCCTTTCCCTTCTCCAGGGGATCTTCCCAACCTGGGGATCGAACCCAGGTCTCTCGCATTGCAGGTGGATTCTTTACCAGCTGAGTCACAAGGAAAGCCCAAGAATACTGGAGTGGGTAGCTTATCCCTTCTCAGGGGATCTTCCTGACCCAGGAATCCAACTGGGATCTCGGGCATTGCAGGTAGATTCTTTAACAACTAAGCTATCAGGGAAGCCCTATTTGCCACCCCATGGACTGTAGCCTACCAGGCTCCTCTGTCCATGGGATTCTCCAGGCAAGAATACTGGAGTGGGTTGCCATTTCCTTCTTCAGGGGATCTTCCCAACCCAGGAACCCAGGGATTGAACCCAGGTCTCCTGCATTGCAGGCAGATGCTTTAACCTCTGAGCCACCAGGGAAGCCTAAATAGGCACTAGGGGTATACAAAATAAAGAAAAACAGACCCTGCCTTCAGAGTGAATAAAGAGGCTCCTCTCTCCCAGCTGGTGTGTGCATCAAAGAAGAGAGCATGTATAAACAATCACCACTGTCCTGAAACGCCCTGATAAATATCTCATTTTCCTTTGGAAAGAACTTTTCATCGATTGTCACTTCTGAGTTCCTCTAAAGGCAGTGGCTTTAATAATGGGCCCACCTACCTGATTTTAGCAAGACGCAGGCCACCCAGCTAAAGGCAGATTTTGTGCTTGGCCTTTGTTATCATTGAGGATGGCGTTGTGACTGAGTTCTGGCCAAGGCAGAAAAGTGTGACATGTCCATCCTCAGGCCTTGACCCCCCCAGGACGCATGAGTGCAGGTGACATGTCTGTACCCCTTCTCCCTGGCTAAGAGATGACAAGGAATTAGAGATGGGCATCACAGAGGATGGCAGAGCCACAGGACCAACACTGGACTTCTCACTTCTGAATCGTCACTTCTGCTCGAAGCTGCTGTATTTTGCGTTTCTTTATTTTATCAGCTTGGGCTGTACCTTACCTAATACGATATATGTGACAAATAGAGTTTATACCATATTCATTCCCTTGAATCCTGAAAAGGACATCACTTGTTCACATTCATCACTGAAAAATATTTTTTATTTATCTTTGAAACTACTATAGTATTGTTTAAGTATCTCTCTAACTGCACTTCCCTACTTGATTATTTTCACTTTGAGTTGAATTATCTTATAATAATTACAGTGCCAGAAAAATTATACTCACAAAGGCAAAAAATTTTACTTTTTGTTGCTAGCCCTCCTATTTCAAGTAATGTTCAATAAAATTCTTAAGCAACAAAATAATTAGAGCACTCTGGCATTTGAATTTGCACCTTTATTATGTTTTATAATATTTTTAAATTCCTTTACTCTTTAAAGCACCCAGGTAGTTTTGATATTTGACAGAGTCTAGAAATGGTATTTGGACAAGTCCTACTTATATTTCTGAATTTATTTTTCAGACTTAATCTTTGCCTTTTCTCCAACACACTAAGAATTTCTAAACGTAATAGGCTGAAGTAAATGTAACTCATACAAAAGCGAATATGTCTTTCAGCAGTGTATGTATATAGGAGTAAATATAGAACACAAAATGATGCTTAGCTAACAGAATAAAATGTATAGAAACAACTAAGTCCTCCATCCAAGTTAGTTCCTTAAAATGTTAAATACTTATTCCAGTAGTATTTCTGTTTATGGTGCTTTTTGGAAATCTTTGCTGAGAAAGATTTTTAGAAACTACTGCATACTCTTTTAAATTCCTTCATTGACAAGAGTTTGGGTTTTGACAGATTTGATGTAATAAAACACCCAACAATGATTCAAGGACAAATATCATAAATAAGATGAACAACAAATTATAAAGCAACAATTCAGATAAATGTTTTTAAATGGCAATGTTATCTTTCTCTTTGCAATTTATTTAAAGTTTTGTTTCTCCCTTAAATAATATATTCAAAATAACTAGGAGAAATTGTCAGAGACTCTCTTGCCTTGTAAATTATTTCAGGGCCAGGTCTCAATCCCAGTTCAGACTTTTCAAAGGGAAGTGGGGCTGGTGAATGTCAAAAAGAGGAGGAGTGACTAATCGGAAGCACGCTTGCATTTCCTTTTGTAATCTACAAAGAAAAAACACTGTCAGTGTTACTGAATGAGCACAGGGGTGGTGAACTAAAATTTCAGCTTTTGGTCACCCTTACACCAAGGTGATTGTTCTTGCAGGCTTCTGAGAGAAAGTAGGCATACAAAATAAAGTTAGGACCCTAAAAAAGAAAGTGAACAAAACTTTAAATAAACTTATAATGAATAACTGTAAAAGGTGGCGTTCAAAACTGATCATAGTAATAAAACAAATGCCATTATTGAATGTTGACCCAGTCTCTAGTTATTCTAAAGTATTATATCAGCATATTTTTCTGACCCCAAGACATGTATAGTTTTTTCTTTTAACCTAGGTCAAAATTGATACATAGTAAAATGCTCAGCTATTAAAGATACAATTGCATAAATATTGAAAAATGTATTCACCGGTATCAACAAGGACTTAATCAGGTTACACATCATTTCCATCACCACACAAAGTTTCTGCACATCTCCTTCCAGTCATCTTCCCATCTCTCACCAGCAACCACTGTCCTCATTTTGATAATAAAGATTAGATTGGCCTGTCATAAAACTTCCTAAGGATGTAGGCTTATAATCTATTCTTTTATGAGTCTGGCATCTTTTATTTTCACTTTATATAATGTTCTCAAATTTATAAATATATATTTTTACGTATCAATAGCCCATTTTTTTTTTTCATTACTCAGATGGTATTCCATTGTGTGAATGTCATTATTTATGGGGTTTGCTTCTGAACATTTGAGTTATTTTCTGTCTTGGCTATCCTTAATAATGTTGCTCTAAACATTCTCTAAGAGCTTCCGTGGTGGCTCAGAGAGGGTAAAGAATCTGCCTGCAATGTAGGAGACATGGATTTGATCCTTGAGTCGGGAAGATCCCCTGGAGAAGGGAATGGCAACCCACTCCAGTATTCTTGCCTGGAGAATCCCGTGGACAGAGGAGCCTGGTAGACTCACAAGGAGTCCATGGGGCCACAAAGAATTGGACACGACAGAGCTACTTTAACTTCACTTCAGACATTCTATAAAGGACTTTTTGTGGATGTGTTTTTATTTCCCTTGGGTAAATATCTGTGAGGGAATTGCTGAATTGTATGGTGAGACTATATTTAACAAGGAAATTGCTAAATAGTTTTCCAAGGTTAGCATTTTACATTTCAACTAGAAACACTACATTCTTCTAGTTGCTCCAGACTCTCAACATTCTGTGCTGTTAGTGAGGTGACATCTCATTGGGTTGTGGTTTCAACTTACATTTTCCCTTTTCATGTGCTTATTAACCGTTTCTACATCTTCTTCTGTGAAGCTCCCTTTCAAGCCTTATTTATAGCTTTTAGGGGAAGTAAAGTTGATTAACAACGTTGTATTAGTTTCAGGTCTACAGCATAGTGATTTTATACACACACACACACACACACACACACACACATGTATAATGTGTGTGTGTCTCTATATACAGGGCTTCCCTGGTGGTTCAGTGGTAAAGAATCCACCTGTTGATGCAGGAGATGCAGGTTCAATCTCTGGGTTGGGAAGATCTCCTGGAGGAGGGCATGGCAACCCACTCCAGTGTTCTTGCCTGGAGAATCCCATGGACAGAGGAGCCTGGCGGGCTACAGCCCATGGGGTCGCAAAAGAGTCAGACACAACTTAGCAACTAAACAACATGTATATGTATTAGAGGTTATTGCAAGATAGTGAATATAAGTCTCTGTCTTATACAGTAGGTCCTTGTTTATCTACTTTATAAATAATAGTTCAGTTCAGTCGTTCAGTTGTGTCCAACTCTGCGACCCAATGGACTGCAGCACGCCAGGCCTCCTGTCCATCGCCAACTCTCAGAGTTTACTCAAACTCGTGTCCATTGAGTTGGTGATGCCATCCATCCATCTCATCCTCTGTCATCCCCTTCTCCTCCTGCCCCCAATCCCTCCCAGCATCAGGGTCTTTTCCAATGAGTCAGCTCTTCGCATCCGGTGGCCAAAGTATTGGAATTTCAGCTTCAGCATCAGTCCTTCCAATGCACACCCAGGACTGATCTCCTTTAGGATGGACTGGTTGGACCTCCTTGCAGTCCAAGGGACTCTCAAGAGTCTTCTCCAACACCACAGTTCAAAAGCATCAATTCTTCGGCACTCAACTTTCTTTATAGTCCAACTCTCACATCCATACATAATTACTGGGAAAACCATAGCTTTGACTAGACAGACCTTTGTTGTCAAAGCAATGTACCTGCTTTTTAATATGCTGTCTAGGTTGGTCATAACTTTTCTTACAAGGAGCAAGCATCTTTAATTTAAATAATAGTATGTGTATGTTAATGTCAAATTCCTAATTTAAATCTTCCTCCCTTTCTTTCCCCTTTGACACCATAAGTTTGTTATCCATATCTGTGAGTCTATTTTGATTTTGTAAATAAGACCACCTTTATCAGTTTTTTTTTTAGATTCTGTGTCTAAGTGATATCACATGTTAATTGTATTCCTCTGATTTACTTCACTTAGTATGATAACCTATAGGCCCATTCACATTGCTTCAAATGGCATTATTTCATTCTTTTTTATGGCTGAATAATATTCCATTGTATGTCTGTGGGGGGGGAGGTATACACAGTGCATCTTCTTTATCCATTGGTCTGTTGATGGAAAATGTAGGTTGTTCCCATGTCTTGGTTATCATAAATAGTGCTACCGTGAACACTGGGGTGCATATATCTTTTTGAAGTGGAGCTCTTGATGCATATATGCCCAGGAGAGGATTGCTGGATCATACAGTAACTCTACTTTCAGTTTTTAAGGAATTGCCATGTCCCCTATAGTGGCTATACCAATTTCAACATATATTTTAAATGAAGATAATGTCATTCACATTTCCAGATTTTAAAAAAGACACAGATAGAACTGAGAAAAGTCAAGAAAATTGCTGAAGACTGTCTCTTAAGTAGTCAAGTTCATTTCTAACTCAGGTCTATATACTCCTAGTGCCATGGCCTTTCCACTCCCTCTGAATTCTTACTGAATTTTTTACACTTTGGGGTGACATCTATGCAGAAGGAAGAGCTCTATCCTTCTGAGCCTTGACCCTAAATGCCCAGCGAGCCTCCCTGAAGGCTGGGAGCCTGTGAAATCACTGACGTCATCCTGCCACAGGCTTCAGCTTTATACCCCTTTCAGTTTCCATCTCTAAATGTTCTCCGGTGACTGCTCACCTTCTTCCTAGTTCTCACTAAGCAAGATGCTAGAGAAAGCCTAGCCTCACCCCATGCATCTGCCCACAACTGGATAGGTTGCTGTTTATCATTTCCCTTTGTTCACAGTCTTTCAGCAGAATTTTCCGGACATGCAGCTCTGTTACAGTCGAGGTCAATGTAAAGCAGTCATATGCAGAATTGTTTATTAAAGCCCAAATCTCTACCAGTAATGTTATAATTCAGTATATCTGGCTGGGATCAACAGGTGTATTTTAGTTCTTATTTCCCTGTCTTCCTGATAACGATGGCATGTTTTATTTTCCCCATGTATCTACTAACTGTTACTATCAATGCTGACATTCACTTGACCTTGGCTCCATTCATTTTAAGTCCATTTGGTTTCATCTAATTTTTTTTCTCTTCTTCTTCTATCCCCTGAGCCCAAGACAATCTGAGTGGGTAATTAAAATACTAGTTGATTTTCTTAAGAACGTAAGTCAGAAACTATATTTGTTAATGATCAAATGACCAAATGTGATATTCCTTGTGCCATTTTTCTTTGGTGGTTATTATTTTCACCAGGTCTTTATTCTTACCTAACTATTGTGACTTCATTTCTTCATGAATTATTAAAACATGAGGTTAAAAATGAGTTCAAGTTTATAGTCACCTTAGACTTGTAATTAATGTAATGTACCTTTATTTATTAACAAAGTTAATTTCCATCTGAACACATTTTCTTGAGTCAAGTACACATTCAGATGAGCAACAAATCCAGATTTCAAAGCATAGAACTGTAAAAGTTGAATGCTCAAAACTTTCATCAGTTGCGACCTTATTGTCATGAAGATAGACTCAATTAAGATATATGTATGTGTGTGTATCTTTATACACACACACACACACACACACACTATATATATATATATATATGTATGTATGAATCAGATACAAGGCAAATGCTTTGTTTTTTACCTTCAGGTGTGATATATGTATATGTATCTATACACATATTTATGTATATATGCTTGCAATATATATGATGCGTATGTGACATATGTATGTATGCACATATATGTGTATATATGATATTCCCATATATTTACCCACTGAGTCATAAGAAAAGCCCCATATATGATATATGTATGCATATATGTGTGTATATGTGGTATGTGTGTGCAATATATAATATATATGATATATGTATGCAATATATGCATAGAATCTATTAAACTTTAGCCCAGACTAAAAAATTATAGTATGTATATGTAGTGAGTTACTCCACATTTAAAGAGAAAATCAGCAGCAAGGACCCTCACATAGAACCTGCTGCATTTTCCCAAGGCATTGTCCACGGGACCTTAGTAACTATGGCAACGCCACTGGAGAGAAAGAGAGCTTCTGTGTAGGTGCGCTGCCCACCACGGAGGCCACTGGCCACAAGTAGCGCTCTAAACTTGATCTAATTAAAGCTAAATAAGATGAAGAAGAAATAGTTCCTAGTCTTACTACTTACATTTTAAGTGGTCGAGTCACATGTGGCTAGTGGCTACCAGACTGTATAGAGTAGTTATGGAACATTTACATCATTCACAATATAACACTGTTTTACAATACTTCGTGGGTTGCTGTAAATGGCACTTAATCTGAAGATATGAAAGAAAGCAGAAGCAAAAATACATGTACAGAAATAACCGCTGTAATTATAAATAAATACACACATATGTGTGTGCAGGCTGTATGTCACTTAAATGTTTGAGTATCATCTGTTTGGCATCCTAATTAATTAAAGGTCAGCAGTCAAATAGCAAGACACATTACCCAGATGAAGGCAGGAAATTGAGTGAATATAGAAGCTGACAGATTGAACAGGCTAGACACACTCGCACACACAGAAACACACAAACACACGTCTCAGACACTAAAAGGTAAAACATTCCACTTGGGTTTTACTTAACTTGAGGCATGGTGGAGTCCTGAAATTATCTCTGTCTTGTGTCATTCTTTCTACTTTTCTGCTTCAAACAAGAGTGTAAACCATTTAGGGCCTTTTGCACCTGTTGTCTTATTCAATCTGTATCCCGCCATGACCAGAAGGTGGGTAGGCTCAAAAGTAGGGCAGATCTGGCTTTGAATCTGACTGCTGCTAATTCATGAGCTCTGTGACCATTGCTAAGGCTGAATTCTCTCATCCTTGGCGTGGGGACCATCATGTACCCACCTGTAGGCTGACGAGTGTGATGAAGCCTGGCCACGTTGATATCTGGTACCGCGAGTGCTCATAGGAGACACTCTCCTCCTTGTATGGCGTCTGGCCTCTTTCCTCAGCACCTCTGTATTCATGAGCTTATTTCCTTTCTCTTTGTTCTATTTATATTTCTCATCTACTTTCTAGTTTCCATCCCCTCTCTCAAAAGCCCAGAATAAATAGTCAGGAGAGTTAGGAAGAGAAGAACCCAAAAGTATAGAAAAAAGAGACAAAAAGTATAAGTGAAGATAGAAAACATTTATGAAAGGGAAAGATATGCTTCCTCTTCCAATGCCTAACCAAAGCACATTTTATTTTATTATTTTATTCTTCTGTTTCTCCTTTATGCTAAGAGGTCAGTCTGAATTATTTTTAAGCCAACGTATAATGATGTTTGCTTGAATTAACTAAGCGAATGGTATTTTTTCTCACTAATTGAGTACTTAACATGGTCATACAATATTTTCACCTTGGTCTTTTATTTCACTCATTATTTCCCTGAGAAATGTGAATGAAAAGAGGGAAACTTCTGTGTTTGGTTGTATACAGTCTCTGGTAATTTCCTGATGTAAAGCTTTGCTGAGAAATCATTTCATTAAGTGCCCCATTTGTAAGCTGTTTGTGGCACTTTATAATCTGAACATTTAATTGTTTCTCTGACTCTGAGGGCTGGCTGCCAAAGCCTACCTCACCCACCAAAGAGGTGACGGATGTTTCTTTTTGCTCTAACTGGTGACTAAAGCCTGCTCTGCAGAACAGTCCAGAGCAAACCCCAGACCTTCCCATCCTGGTGCTGTGGAGAGGTGTTTCTGGGCACATGGGAGTCAGGTCTTCCTGGGTCTTCTCTGGCTGAGATGATGGCAACTGGATGTCAGTCTCTATATTACTAAGACGGGCGTGACCATCCCTGCCCTAACTTCACTGTAACACTGTTGAGAAAACTGATGAAAAGTTATTTTTTTAAGTCAAAGCACACATGAATGTCTGCTTTTCTTAAATGTGATTGAAAATACCACACACCTTCGGTAGCACTCACCAAGAGACAGCCAGCAATTCTAGGCAGACTGTCTCCCATCTGAGCTTCCCTGGTGGCTCTGCTGGTAAAGAATCTGCCTGCCATGCAGGAGACCCAGGTTCGATCCCTGGGCCAGGAAGATCCCCTGGAGAAGGGAAAGGCTACCCGCTCCAGTATTCTGACCTGGAGAATTCCATGGACTGTATATAGTCCACGGGGTCACAAAGTCGGACACGACTGAGCAACGTTCAGGTCACTATCTCCAGTCTGAACCTAAATAACCCCAAGAGAGCTAGTAACTTCAGTAGGAAACAAAGAGGAAAACGATTATTCAGAAGAATATCTGAAGGAATGCTCTGCTTCCCAGAGGCTTCAGGAAAGAATATGCCGTACTACAGATTACTCACACACAATCCTCACTCCGCGACCCGAGCCCAGAGGAGCCCGTGCGTTCTGTCTGTGGTGTCCCTCCCTCCCTGTCCTGGCATGCCAGCAAACACGGCAGAGGCAGGGGTTTTTCTCTCCCTTCTCGGTTTTCTCGTCCCAGCAATGATTTCTTCTGACTCTCAGCCTCAGGGCCTGGGGGTCCCTCTCGGGTTCGCCCCTCCTCATTGCCCCTCCAGACGTACCTCCACACTGCGGCCCCGGCATGCCCCCCTTCACTCGGCATCCGCTCTCCCCGCTGAGACCAGGCCTCTGTGAGCTTTGCCTGGACAGTTACAGGAGCCTCTGAAGTAGACCCGCTTTACACAGCTTTCCATGGACTACCTGCTTCTGGGGAATTAGTATTTTTAAAAGCACAGCTTGAAATTTATTCAAAATGTTATTCCACTCACCATCTCTTTATTCAATAAAAGACAAGAATAAAGGGCTGAGCTTTGGAGTTAAAAATTCTCCTGCTTACCTACAAAAAGGGGTGATCGTTTATCCACTCAACAGATATTTGCTGAGTACCTCCTATATGCCAGACACTGGATTGAGGGGAGGATTAAATAAAGGATAGGAGGTGAAGGAAATCCCCTACACACAAAGGAACTGCATTCCGAGAGTGTGTTCTGAAGGCCAGTTTGTGCCTGAGTCCAACACAGTGAGCCTAGATACCCAGCTAATACAACCGGCTGTCGGTTTATACTACTTTTCACACAAATAGGGCACAAAAAAAAACAAACACAAAAAATGAAGCATCTTTAATCTTATGGTGCAGCACCCTGAAGCGTACAGTGGCTGGCATGTAGGGGCTGGCACGCAGGGGCTGGCATCCAGCGACCAGGCAAGAAGAGTCACGACAGGAGTGGGGAGAGAGGGTGGAAACGGTGGAGCTGAAGGGTCCTCAATGACAGGAGCCGGAGGACGAGCTGCGATCTCACTCACTTCTGATGTGACAGCATAGCTTCCTTCCTGGATTCGGTTCTATCCACCCTCTTGGAAACCTGACCTAGCAATGTCTGGGTAGTAGCTCTATCTTCTTCTCACTGTAGATGATGTGGTAGCCCTGGATTGCATCCCGAACGGCTGTTGCAACCTTCATGCACCGAGCACCGTTCAACGCTCAGGTCCTGGGCCTCAGCATTTCACAGTGCCTCCTCGAATAAAGAAGATCCCCTTGCCCTTTCCTGCATCATGAATCTCTCCAGTTGCTTGTTTCTTCCTCTTGTCTCTCTCTGTCCTTTCTCCGGGCCTGCAGTTCCATCAGGGCTTCCTTAGGAAGCGGCCCGTGAGGCACAGCGTGAAGTCCTCCTGCAGACCTAGCTCCAGCTCTTCACCTCGCTCCACTCCCTCAATTATTTTCACTTTTGTTTCCATCATTATCGCTCGGCACTCCTTAGCAGTACCAGCTACATCAGCGCTGCTTTTACACTTGTGTCCAGACATGCTGGGCTTAAATAAAGATACTGTACCACTGCTGTCTGTGCGGTACTTGTACACTAAAGTCCGCAAAAGCACAGCCGCTGGTAGAGGATGCACGCACGTGACAATGCACGCTGGACACAGGAACTAACTTACGTGACTGGACATGCGGATGCCTGTGCACACCTTTGAAGTTCGCAGCTTAGAGGTTCATATCTTAGAGGTTCATATGTAGGGGACTTACTCTAGTGAATGAATGTCTAATGCCTAATTAGACATCCAACTAATACTATTACTGGGAGGGCGGGGGGAGAGGGAGAAAAAGGAGGAGGAGAGGAAACTGTTGGTTCTTCACTCCAACACGCATGATTCTACAACCACCTTGCCTGGTTTACTTGTATTTGCTTCTTTCACTCTCTCTCCTCAACCTTTCTTCATCGGAAGAGTCAGCAAAACTGCCATCTTCTCCACACAGCCTTGCTGATTCCAGAACACTTTCGCTCAACGTAGCTTCTCCATTAAAAGACAGGCAAAGAATGACTTGTTTGTTTCAATCCTTACATACCCTAGAAAACTTATAACCTTATCCTTACACACACAAGATGTTGCATGATCATTGATGAGCAAAGAAACAGAGGAATAGACAAAGAATAACAAATATGTAAGTGAGAGGTTTTGTCGCACAGTCTCTTTGGGTTCATTTTAAATGAGCCTGTAGGTTCCAGAATGTGCCGTTTGGTACCAGTAAGACTGGTTAATGAGCCAGTGATGTTATCATCTGACTATTCTCTGGATAGTGTTCCTAGAAAAGAAAAAGAGGAAAGGAGGAAAGAAGGAAGGAAGAAAACCCTCAAAGGATGCTAGTTAGATTAGTTGTTAATTAAATTTGCAAACAGGTGTATACGATGGGGTAGAATTGAATATTAAATATACTACATAGATTGCATCTTTCTCAAATATGAATTGCTTGCCCTTTTAAGAGATCAGTGCAATCGGCTATGTTTGCTATCCACCCATTACCCTTAATTAAACAGTTCAGGTCCAGTGGGGTCAGAGGTGTCCAGTCACATCTACCCCCCGACAGGGATCCTGTGGCCTCTGCGCTGAGCATTGGGTCACCCTGGTTCTCTGCAGTGAGCCGGCATCTGCGCTGGGCAGACAGTTACCACTGTAATTTTCTCTAATTGACTTGTTGGCAATGCTCACAGAGGGCAAAAGACGTAGGGACATGGAGACTGGGCCCCGACAAGCACTTGGCATTGATGGGGCCGCTGAGCGAAGTACATAATCTGTAATGAATAAAGGTCTATGAGCTGTCAATCTAGCACATGCCGGTGGCATTTAATTCACACCAAATATTAATTAAAAATAATGATGTTCTTCTTACCGGCTTTTGTTACTAAGCACAGCGTCTTGGTCCAGCCCCCGAGGAGCTGTCTGCAAGTCATTTGATTCTCTCAGCCCCGGTGAGATGCATGCATTTCACTACCTTCAGGCAAGCCTCAACAAAAACTCTCAGAACAACAGCTCTCTCACCTACCTAGTCTGTGGGGAAGAAGACCCAAAAAGTCTTCCTGTAGCGCATTCCTTGTCCAAGCCTTGTAATCAATAAATGTGTATTTATTTCCTTTTTTGCTGGCCACAAATGAGATACTGGCCAGAAGCCATCTGTTTTGGATGCTCAAAGAGTTATTAAGTACATTTTTATCTTTCTTTATCCCAATGTGATGTATTGTATAGGAAATGTTGACCAAATGATGATATAAATCTGATCAATAATTTGAAATCTGTGGAATCACTCAGAATATCCATAATTAAAAATAATCCCCATGGACATCCACCAGAATTCATGTTATCTCAGTACGATTCAGTCAGAGTAAATTAAAATGAGAGAATACTGCTGTACATCATTTTTCAGAGGCAATTGACATGTTTTCAAGCCTAAATATCTATAACATTTTAGCAAATCCAAAAAAATAAATTTACTCTCATAATTGTCATTAAATGTATTCCCGAACAATGGGGTCTGAGCATAATTAATGATTAATTCATTTGAATTCATTATGATAATATTAAATGTGTTTAATTCATTTGATGTGTCTAAAGAGGGAGCAATTCTAGGCAATTCTTTTGTGAATACTTGTTTTTAAAGTTGAGCTCTGAGCATGTGCAGAAAAATAGCTCCACATTGCCCTCTAGTGGTAAACTCACAAATGACATTCTTTTGTGTGGGGCGGAAACACAAACCCTCCTTCTCCCTTGCTCCGCATCTCACAGCATCTTTTCCCTTGAGTACACCCTTAAATGAAATGCCTCCGTCACAATGTAAACGGAGCTCAAAGCAATATAGTCCTATGTCCACTAATAACCGAAAGTGAAAGTGTCGGTGCCCAGTCGTGTCCGACTCTTTGCTACCCCGTGGCCTCTGGCCTGCAAGGCTCCTCTGTCCATGGGGTTCTCCAGGCAGGAATACTGCGGTGGGTTGCCATTTCCTTCTCCAGGGGATCTTCCCGACCCAGAGATCGAACCCAGGTCTCCTGCCTTGTGGGCGGATGCTTTCCTGTCTGAGCTACGGGGAAGCAACAAATAACTGAATGATACAATTATTGATGTTGAAGCTGATTCAATATTGTTTAAAGCTTGATGGGGCCCTAAACAGATCCTATTGCTTCCTCGGGAGATCCAGATGCAGTTTGACAAAAGCGCTGTACAGAGGCCAGAGAAGGCCCAAAAGACGTTAGCAGGGAGAGTGTGAAGGGCATAACGAGAAGCTTCTTGAAAAAGGGGATATGAAGCTGTCTTAGGTCTTTTATTTCCTGGGTAGCTCTGTGTTACTTTAGAAATGTCAGCGAACTTACCTGATGCTCAAGTTACCAACTGAAAACAGCAACATACTAGATTTAAATGACTTAAAGACCCGTAGCTCCAGCACTGTTCCTTTATCAGTAGCAACTCTGCTGAACATCTGCTTACCTTTCCTGAGAATAAGCCATCGCCACTTTTTATTTAAATTTAAGCTTGATCACTTAAAGACATTACTTTGCTAACAAAGGCCCGTCTAATCGAAGCTATGGTTTTTCCAGTAGTCATGTATGGATGTGAGAGTTGGACTATAAAGAAAGCTGAGCACTGAAGAATTGATGCTTTTGAACTGTGGTGTTGGAGAAGACTCTTGAGAGTCCATTGGACTGCAAGGAGAGCCAACCAGTCCATCCTAAAGGAATTCAGTCCCAAATATTCATTGAAAGGACTGATGCTGAAGCTGAAACTCCAATACTTGGATGAGAAGAACTGATTCATTGGAAAAGACCCTGATGCTGGGAAAGATTGAAGGTGGGAGGAGAAGGGGACGACAGAGGATGAGATGGTTGGATGGCATCGCCGACTCAATTGACATGAGTTTGAATAAACTCCGGGAGTTGGTGATGGACAGGAAGGCCTGGCATGCTGCAGTCCATGGGGTCGCAAAGAGTTGGACACGACTGAGTGACTGAGCTGAACTGAACTGAACTGAAGCTCACCCTCAAGGTGTACACACCATGGTTAGGATTTGTGGAATTTAGCGCTCAGTGTAGCTCATTAATCCAACAGCTGGTAAATGATAAAACTCCATCCTCTTTGTGAGCGTACCCTCTCCCATAGGTGGACATGGCGTGGAAGGCACTGTCGTTGCTCAGAGACTTACTAGACACTTCATGGCTGTCAGTATTAGCAAGAGTCGGTATTGAAAGGACAGTGAGCTCACCTTTACTGCGGGGGAGATTAAGAAATGATGAATACTGCTCAGGAGCCAGACAGCAGCTAAATGAGGTACACATGCTCTTGTAATTCAAATTGAGACAAAAATTTGAGGCAGGAAAATGAGAATGAATCCGTTATGGTACTTTTATTCTTAAAAAAAAAAAAAAAGAGAGAGAGAGAGAAATAATGTCTATTTCCAAAACTGAAAGCCACTTGTGCAGTAATGCTCCGGAGACTTTTAAGGAGTACGTGCCCTGAAGAGGTGTAAATTGGGCAGCTGGGAGGTAGTGACAGAGAGGGGAAGGCGCGAATTCAGTGTAACGTGGATGAGACTGACCGCGGGGACACTTCAGCATTAACCCTGAGTGGGAAATTCAGAGCTCAGATCAGACATTCCTCACCTTGAATTCCAGTCTAAATTAGAGTGGTCTGGGGAAAACCAGTGTATCCAATAGCCTTGCATAAAGGACACCTGCTTTATTATTTCATGCTTATCCCCCTTTTCACATCTTATAGTTTTTACTTGGTTATCGTAGAACCTGATTGCTGTTGATATCTTGACTAAGGAAAGTGAAAGTGAAAGTGAAGTCACCCAGTCTTGTCTGACTCTTTGTGACCCCATGGACTAGCCCACCAGGCTCCTCCATCCATGGGATTTTCCAGGCAAGAATACGGGAGTGGGTTGCCGTTTCCTTCTCCAGGAGATCTTCCCAACCCAGGGATTGAACCCAGGTCTCCTGCGTTGTAGGCAGATGCTTTACCGTCTGAGCCACCAAGGAAGGTCATTGGCAAGTCGGTATATACCGCCGACAGGTTTCTGCCGTGAGCCCTGTGAGGTCACCGCGGAACTGCAGAGCAGGGCTCCTCACTTGCGTCGCGCGGGGCGTGTCATTCATTCACACAAGCACACAGGAGAGTTAGTAAAGTACCGCAGAAAACATGTTCGCTAGGAGAACAAAGAGCTAGAGTTCTAAGCATCTCAGGTTATAGACAAGGGGCCACAGACCTGGATTCAGTTCAGAGGTATATGATTTTGTTTTGCCAGCACAAGTTTATTTTCTTTATTTAAATCATTTGCCAGCATTTGAAAATTTGTGGATTTCCCATAAAACTCTGTATTTCCAGAAAACTCAGACAACTCTGAGCCTGCTCTCCATAGGCTAGTAACACCCTGAAACCGAGTGCTGGCCCCTCTCCTTTGATGAATTATTAATACTTAAATGAATTCCTGTCCAGGATCCTCTGGGCCATATTGTCTTTGACACTATAGCCAAATATTTCTACCATTCTCTCCCTCCCTCTCTCAGGTTTGAAAACAAAAATAAAATTCTAACTTCTAAGCCTGTAAGTTTGGCATTCCTGATCTCTCTCTCACTCTCCTAATAAAGAAATATGTATTATTGTTTAGTTGCTCAGATGTGTCTGACTCTTTGCAACCCCATGAACTGCCATCAGTCAGGTTCCTCTGTCCATGAAATTTTTCAGGCAGGAGTCCTGGAGTGCATTGTCATTTCCTCCTCCAGGAGATCTCCCCAACCCAAGCATCGAACCCACTTCTCCTGCACTGCAGGCAGATTCTTTACCTCTGAGCCACCAGGGAAACCCCAAAAGAAATATATAGACAAACACAAATATATAGTATATGTATATTGGTAAATTAAATGCAATTTCACCCAAAAGAAGTAATTTGATGTGGTTTGAATCGAATATGTTTACATTTTAGTTTATATATGTTTGAAATCAGATAATGGCTTCACTCTAATAACTATAAAGTATATTTTTCCTAATAGAAAGCGTTTTGATGATCTCCCTAACTGTATTTTCAATCTGACCCATCTTTTCTCTGAGATATTTTATTCTTTTGTCCTTGCTGTTCGTGTCTGACTCTTTGCCACTCCATGGACTATAGCACGCCAGGTTTCCCTATCCTTCACTCTCTCTCAGAATTCACTCAGACTCGTGTCCATTGAATCAGTGATGCTATCTAACCATTTCATCCTCTGCCACCCTCTTCTCCTTTTGTCTCCAATCTTTCCCAGTATCAGGGTCTTTTCCAGTGAGTCAGCTTGTTACATCAGGTGGCCAAAGTATTGGAGCTACAGCATCAGTCCTTCCAGTGAGTATTCAGCATTGATTGCCTTTCAGATTGACTGGATTGATCTCCTTGAATCTTCTCCAGCACCACAGTTCGAAAGCATCAATTCTTTAGCCCTCAGCCTTCTTTATAGTCCAGCTCTCACATCCATACATGACTGCTGGAAAAACCACAGCTTTGACTGTACAGACGCTTGTTGGCAAAGTGATGTCTTTGCTTTTTAATATGTTGTCTAAGCTTATCAGACTGGTTCCAAATAGAAAAAGGAGTACATCAAGGCTGTATATTGTCACCCTGCTTATTTAACTTATATGCAGAGTACATCATGAGAAACGCTGTGCTGGAGGAAGCACAAGCTGGAATCAAGACTGCCGGGAGAAATATCAATAACCTCAGATATGCAGATGACACCACCCTTATGGAAGAAAGTGAAGATGAACTAAAGAGTCTCTTGATGAAAGTGAAAGAGGAGAGTGAAAAAGTTGGCTTAGAGCTCAACATTCAGAAAACTAAGATCATGGCATCCGGTCCCATCACTTCATGGGAAATAGATGGGGAGACAGTGGAAACAGTGTCAGACTTTATTCTTTGGGGCTCTAAAATCACTGCAGACGGTGATTGCAGCCATAAAATTAAAAGACGCTTACTCCTTGGAAGGAAAGTTATGACCAACCTAGACAGCATATTAAAAAGCAGAGACATTACTTTGCCAACAAAGGTCCGTCTAGTCAAGGCCATGGTTTTTCCAGTGGTCATGTATGGATGTGAGAGTTGGACTGTGAAGAAAGCTGAGCACCGAAAAATTTATGCTTTTAAACTGTGGTGTTGGAGAAGACTCTTGAGAGTCCCTTAGACTGCAAGGAGACCCAACCAGTCCATCCTAAAGGAGATCCGTCCTGGGTGTTCATTGGAAAGACTGATGCTGAAGCTGAAACTCCAATACTTTGGCCATCTGATGCGAAGAGCTGACTCATTGGAGAAGACCCTGATGCTGGGAGGGACTGGGGGCAGGAGGAGAAGGGGCCGACAGAGGATGAGATGGCTGGATGGCATCACCGACTCGATGGGCATGAGTTTGAGTAAACTCCAGGAGTTGGTGATGGACAGGGAGGCCTGGCGTGCTGTGATTCATGGGGTCACAAAGAGTCGGACACGACTAAGTGACTGAACTGAACTGAACTGAAGCTTATCATAGCTTTTCTTCCAAGGAGGAAGCATCTTTTAATTTCATGGCTGCAGTTACCATCTGCAGTGATTTTGGAGCCCAAGAAAAGAAAATCTGTCTGCTTCCACTTTTTCCCCATCTATTTGCCATGAAATGATGGGACCGGATGCATGATAATAGTTTTTTGAATGCTGAATTTTAAGCCAGCTTTTTCCTTCTCCTCTTTCACTCTCTTCAAGAGGCTGTTTAATTCCTCTTCGCTTTCTGCCATTAGGGTGGTATAAACTGCATATCTGAGGTTGTTGATATTTCTCCGGAAAATCTTGATTCCAGTTTGTGCTTCCTCCAGCCCAGCATTTCGCATGATGTACTCTGCATATAAGTGAAATAAACAGGGTGACAATACAGCCTTATCATACTCCTTTCCCAGTTTTGAACCAGTCTGTTGTTCCATGTAAGGTTTTAACTGTTGCTTCTTGACCTGCATACAGGTTTCTAAGGCGGTCTGGTATTCCCATCTCTTGAAGAATTTTTCACAGTTTGTTGTGATCCACACAAAGGCTCTCTCATAATCAACAAAGCAGAAATACACGTTTTTGGGGGGAATTTTCTTGCTTTTTTTCTGTGATCCAGCAGAAGTTGTCAACTTGATCTCTGGTTCCTCTGCCTTTTCTAAACTCAGCTTGTACATCTTGAAGTTCTTGGTTCACATATTGTTGAAACCTAGCTTGAAGGATTTTGAGCATAATCTTATTAGCATGCGAAATGAGCAAAATTGTATGATAATTTGTACATTCTTTGGCACTGCCCTTTGAGATTGGAATGAACACTGACCTTTTCCAGTCCTTTGGCCACTGCTAAGCTTTTCAAGGCTTTTCAAAGCTTTTCAAGCTTTTCATGACCATCCTTCTATCTCTAAATCCCACCCATGCCCTTCAGTCCTAATTCAAAGTCTGATAAATCCTTAATGAGATAATCCCTCACTAAGTTTTCAGGCCTCTACACTCATGTAGCATTCATACATTGTATGACATGCCTTTTTGCTTAATTTTATATACTTTTTCATTGTGTTTTCTGGCCAGAATTATGATTATAACCTGGCAAGAGAGGTCCATCCTTTCCATATATTCTTTTATCTCCAACAGCGTTTAACACTTGTTGACTAATTACTTTTTTTTTTTTTGGTAAATCAGGTTGACAACATAAATCTAAAAAAAATAAATATTTCCTCTTTATGCGAAGCAGTTGCTGACTGGAAGCCCTTTGACTGCATTAAATGTAATTTTATTTTATTCTTCTTGTTGTATTGTGGTTCTTGTGTCATTGTGGTTTGGAATGTCAAGTCTTTAAGGCAAATATTTAGGTCACATAAAAATTTCATGAAGAAAACTCCATCTAATCA
Source organism: Odocoileus virginianus (assembly GCF_023699985.2). Lineage (NCBI taxonomy): Eukaryota > Metazoa > Chordata > Mammalia > Artiodactyla > Cervidae > Odocoileus > Odocoileus virginianus. The sequence goes on along the minus strand of NC_069695.1, from coordinate 7,315,541 downwards.
GTTTTCAAAGACCACTGTCAGAGATAAATTCATTCATTTTAAAGGCTGTTGTAAAATCAAACACAGACACAGAAAACTACATGCAACCAATGTATGACTTCAGGAATTATTTTAAGTTAGAGTTCACCCTGTTTCTTGGCTGTATTTTCTGCAAATTGGCCATTGGATCCAGAAGCTTGATCAGACCAAGTAGGTTTGATCCCTTCAGCCAGACTAGAGGGTAGTATACTGTTTATTTCATTGTGGTGCACATGCTAAGTTGCTTCAGTCATGTCCAATTCTTTGCAGCCCTGTGGACTGTAGCCCACCAGGCTCCTCTGTCAATGGGATTCTCCAGGCAGGCATACTGGAGCAGGTTGCCATCTCCTTCTCCAGGGATCTTCCCGACCCAAGGATCAAACTACCATCTCTTATGTCTCCTGCATTGGCAAGCGGGTTCTTTACCACTAGCACCACCTGAGATGCCCTATTTCATTAGGTATATAATGTCTAGATTCTCTGTTTTATCTTAGAAATCATGAATTCTTAATGTGTAGTTTGTTCATTGGTGCTGAAAAAGTGATATTTGCATGTTTCTTATTAGTTGGAATACTGTTATAATAGGATACACCCTTCATATACTGTTTGGTTGCACACTGGTAGAGTTTGTTTAAGAAGGTCATGCTAAACATTTGGCTCATTACCTGGACTTGAAGATAGTAGTTTGCTACCCTGTCCAATTCAGAAATGACCAACTCTTATTATTCTTTAAAATATCTGTGAATTCATACATTCACGTGTATTTGTTAAGTTTAATTTCATTGCAACTTTGTCCTCATCTCTGGTTCTGTGGAAGCACTTCCATCTTGACTTCTGAATCAATTTGACACAATCCTGTTATTCTTTGATGGTTTCCTTTCTATTTGGGATGTCAGGATGCTTCAGGCTCAATTGCTATGCTTTCTGCCTTAGACTACAAATCAGCCAGTTCGCCAAGAAGCCTTTGTTCCTTGCAGTGCGAAAGATATTTTTTTCAGAATCTCAGTTTGGGTGAAGAGATCCCTGTGTCACTAAGTCACTTTTTCTAGATGTTTTCAGTGAACAGAATTAGAGATAAAATACCTTTGCATTTAAACTGTTTTTTTTTTTCAATTACATTTTAGGAACACAATACTTCATCTCTTCTATTTTACATGTGTATGTCCTTTACATATGTGTGTCCTTGTTCACACCAGGGATCCCAATCTGAAGGACATAGGGTATAACAGAATTAGACTTTCTCATGATTTCTCATTTGCTCTATCTCATATTGTATTAGTATCAGAATAACATTAATAATAGTTTCACCATCAATAATAATTATTAAAATGTTTCTATATATATTATCCTCATTCTCCCTTAATTTTGTCTTATGATTATAATATGGGGACACTATCAGAACATGTAGTGTTGCAAAATAAAATTTCTCCTTTTAACCCTCAATTAGTCTTAGTTCATTAAATTTATTGTTCTTCAGTTAGCTATTAGATCAGTATCTCTCCAGTCACTTTAAATATCTAAGGCTCATTTTCCAGTGGTTCTCAGGATCAGGGGAACAATATTTCCTGATTCCTTGCAAGTTGATAACACTTTGGGTGTTATCAAACTGTTATAACAGCCCTTTATACTTAAAGTTAACTTTTTTTGACTGTGAAATCCTTGAAACACATTTTCTTACCTTGAGTGTCTCAAATCACTTCAGTTTCTTCTGGCACAAAACGATGCTGTCAAAAAGTCTGATAATAATTTAATGTTCCCCTTTATAAATCATGTATTCTTTTTGTCCACATACCTAAAAGATTTTTTAAGTCAGCAAAAATTTCTTGAATTGCATTTTTTTCTGTGCATTTGTTCTGTTCCCTTTCTTTGATTTTTTTTCCTCAAGGACAACTATTACTCCCGTGTTAAGTTCTTCCTTCTCGAGTGTGTGTTGTGTGTGCTGTAATATTTGTCACTTTTTCCTGCATTTTTCTTTACTTTTTCTTATTTTACTCTTGTTTTTGTTTTCTCCTTATTGCATTTATTTATTCACCTTGTTGCACTTTCTAAAATTACTTCTTTACTTAAATATAATTCTTTCTTGAAATATGCCACCTCATTTCTAAATTTTAATCATTCTGATTTATGTTACTCTTGCATCTCTGGCATTTTATTTTCTTAACATTACTTATCTCACTTTGGAATAGCAAATTGCAGGTTTGATGTATTTTTCTTATGTACTTTTGATCCTCTTTTTGTGTACTCGTCTGGAGGTATGATAGTGTCTTCATTTTATTTTGTAAGAAACTTAACCTCAACAGAAATTTTTGTGCTTACTTTTATGAGATTTGTTTCCCTGCATGCCCAGAAATTCAAATAGCTTTTGTAAACACACAGAGCTCCCTGTCCTCTTGTTTTTCTTACACCAGGCTCAGGGCTCAGGGAACTGTAGCCTGTGGGTCAAATCTGATCCAGGTCCTATTTTTGTTTGGGAATCACTGAACTAACAATGCTTTTTGTACTTTTGAAGAATTGTAAGCAAACATAAATGAGTATGTGACCGAGACTAGGTGGATTGCAAAGCTACATAAACTCTCTTGGTCTCTTACAGAAAAGTTGGCCAAACCCTGGTGCACACTAAAAATATGGCAGTTTGCTTTCCAAGTTTTCAAGACTATTCCTCTCTCCTACATTGATCTGTACTTTCTCTTCATGTCTGTTGTTCCTGACCTACTCACAAATTTTAAATATATTTTCAACAGTTTTTCCCCAGTGTGAACCCTGTCCTGCAAGGAGAGTTTGTCAGTTTCAAGTGTTCATATTTACTATTCTCAAGCTGGTCTATTGAACTTTCTATTAATAGCATTACCTGGTAGTTATTTTATAATTACTCTGTTTTCAGGATTGATGTTTCCCTATAATTTCTCTCCCACAGATACTAATGATGTGTGGGTTCTAAGGGCCTTAGTGGATGGTACCAGTGGTCCACTGGTATTTTAGGATGTGAACATGTAGACCCCATCACCTCATTTTGTCATAAAAGTCTCAATGCCTTTGGTTATCTATCTAGTCTTTCTGTCTCTTTTTACCTGGAGGTTCAGGAAGATCAAAAAACTATTTTGCCACCACTGCTGTCTTCTTCCCAGAATCAAGCTCACTCATTTTTCAACTGTTTGCTTAATTGACTATATTCAGTTTGATTTCAGGAAAATGTTTATCCTGAGTATTGCAGCACATTAAATAAACCCACACGTACATTTTTTTTCCCCTCTGTTTTCCTCCAGAGTCAAGTTCCCATTATGTCATCTCCCTAAAAGCTTTTAACAATGCAGGAGAAGGAGTTCCTCTTTATGAAAGTGCTACCACCCGGTCTATCACAGGTAAGCTGAAATAGTTAATCTATTTTTGACAAGGAATTTGAGTTGTGAGAACAACAAATGAAAGTGAAACAAAACAAAATATGAAGAAGAAAATGTATGAAGTCATGTCCGAGCCTTATGTGTATATATACACGCACAATTTATTATTTTGGGGGTTATCAAAATTGTGAGGGGAGTTCAGTCTATAAATTAGTACATGGACTTAGAGAATGTAGATCCCTTATTCTCTCTATTTTTTTCCAGTAGCTTCATACTTTGGTGTCTTGACACCATTGTTCATTCCTCTGGGCAGCTTATTTCAAGTCAGTTCAGTGTAGGCAGGAGGGTGTCCAGGTGCCTGAATGGACACCTGCTTCACTGCCGAGGGTCCTTCAGGCTGATATTGACAAGCATGAATTGCCCTCGTGGGGCTGGTTTGGACTAGGCTGAGTCATACGGGAGTTTCTTTCTGAGCTGGGCCAACAGGTCATCACCCCAACAGTGCCCAAGGCCTGTAGGCACTGAAAGAATTGGCTGCTTCGAGGCTTATTACTTCTGGGAATTGTTATGTGAGTTGGACCTTAGAGGAGGCACAGGACAGAAACAGGGCTCAACAAAATGAAAAGAGAAAGGGGTGGGTTAGAAAGCAAGATCTCGGTCATTTATGGAGACTGTTTGTGAATAAGGCTGGACCTACTCAGAAACAGAACAAGTAACATGTGTACCTCTGTGAGGCTTGCTCATGACCCAGTCACATGACTCAGAGTCACATGACCACTCGCAATAGCCATATGTATGAAATGTGAAAGCAAAACCCAGGAATTCCATCTTTTTAATGTATCCTTTGATCCTTTCAAAACCCACAATCCTCAAAGTTCATTCAACTTACCAGCTGTTTTCACCTTACTGACAACAAAGGATCTGATACAAAGGAGCAGGATTTAGTAGGAAGTTACTGGGGTGCCTGAGTATGCGTCCTGGCAGCTAGGAATAAATGAACCTCCAGTAAATGATGGGGTCCTGTGACTTCGACTACCACCTACATTTATGTGAACCTTGTACAGTTTGTTTTCCAAATGCGAAAGTTTCATTCAGAAACTGTCTTGAGAGTATACAGTTGTAAACCAGATTTGCAGTTGTTATGTGATGGTTTTCACAGCATACCATCACTTTACTGATTTCCACCAAATTTCCTTTTAAACCATGGATATTATTCCAGAGTCTCCTTGAATCTTTGGCTGCTAGTTTTAACATTTGTGCTCAGTGTGAAGTGGTATGCAAAAGCTTGGGTGGCTATCAATATATTAATTTATTCATGGAGACATTATATATCTTGCACTGCATTACCAGAGGGACTCTGACTCCCCAAAACAGGTAAATAATAACTATTACCCTAGAGAACATTTACTTTCAAAAGTGTTGTGTCTAAATACAGAGATATGAGGCAAATAGAGGCCAGAATGGAAACCATGAGATAACATGGTGAACAGTGTCTGGGATTTTTACTTCCTCTTATTCTCTTATTCTGCCAAAATTCCTTTGAGCGATAGCAACCACTTTGGCTGAGCTAGTGCTTCCCATATGTTTATTCATTAAGTCAGCTCTTTCCTGCCTAGGGTAAAAGATGGTTAAAAATGTCCTCGATATGAATTTGAGCTCATGATCAGGTCAAACAAAATTGTACCATGATCAATCTTTTAGAACTCATAGTTTTTTTTTTACCAAAACTGAAGACCACAAGGAAAGAACACAAAGATGACCCCCAAAATCCATTTTTGAGCAGAAACTAGTTATAATAGAGATAGAGTTCAGATAACTTGAAGATAAATTGCTCAGAAAACTGTTTGAGGTGTTATTAACTTCTTTTCCCTTAACATTTGTTGTCATTCTTTAATTCTTAGCATATGGCATCCCCAGAGTGGTTTCTAGAATACCAGTGATCCATAAGACCATTTTTTTCCTGCTATGACTAATCCTAATGGATCTGGGAAATGAAATAACACTGAGAATTGAAAAGCGTATGAGGGATTTTCTGATTGAGGAAAAGCCAGTAAGGGCTTGGAGAGGATGAATAAAACCAACTCTTTCCACATCCCTGTCCAGATGTGGCAGACTTATTTTGTTGTGTTTTCACACACCATGGAGAACAAAGAACAAATAAACAGAATCAAAGGTTTAGGTTCAGCAGGAAACTATCACAGTAAGGGTGTCTTAGGGATACTTAGAAGACATTTTTGGTCTCTGAGCCTCTGCACAGCACTCCCGTGAGCAGCCCTGGAAGAGACAAACATAAAGTAATAATAATAATAAAGCTCAGAGGCAGTAAATGCATCAGGCTGGAGTGTCCAGCTATGGTGTTTCCCACATGGATGTGTTCATAGATGCTGGTCCACTCTGGACCGCATCTCATTCTGAATGTATCAGCATTACAACCAAGGAAAGTTTCACTGGGTCAAAAGCGCAGGTTAAGACTGTACTTGTTTTGCTGCACTTCTATTTTATTTTTTTGCAATTTTATTTCATATTGTTGCAAGAATAAGACATTTTGAGCCTGGAAATGGGATGAGAACAGGCGAATAATGAGATGCATTGTTTGAATTTGTATTTTCAATTGTTTCATAAATGTCTAAATGAAGTACAATCCAGATATAAAATTGTATTATTTTTAAAAACTTGTTTTGAGCTTTAGTATATTGACTAAAACACTTATATGTTCTTACCAAAACAACTATTGGGAATTGAATTGGTTTTTCTTTTTAGCAAAAGGTTTAAAGCTATATGTTGTGTTTTTGTCTTTTTTTCCCCCACTCTTTTGAATATCACCACTGCAAATGGTTAAGAAAAAAAACCATAAACAAGAGTTCTTTGGCAGCAAAATAATTTATTTAATTCAACTACTCAGTTTCTGACCTGAGAGAGAAAGATAATTAGCAATATATGTAGCATATATTTAGAGCAGTGCTTGCTACCTACTAACAAGTTCTGCTTTGTTAGAAATACCGGCTGTGACTGTACTATCCAGTATGGCAGAAACAAGGCTCGTGTGGCTGTTGAACATCTGAAATTGGCTAGTGCAACACAATAAGTGACTCTTTAATTGTATTTAATTTTAATTAATTTAAAGTGAAATTGTCCGTGTAACTATGGCTATTGCATTAGCACAGCTATGGAAGAAGTGGCAAATAGAATGTCAAGCCATGCCTGGAAAAAAAAAATTCCTCCAAAATAAGCAAGAAAAACTTGGCCAGGGTAGAAATTTTTGAATTACATAAGTTCATAGGTATATATCAAAAAACAGCATTGCTTGAAATTTATGGATGCATTCTGGAACTGAGACTCTGAGAAACTCAACAAGAAGTTTATGAAAAACATCATTTTCTAAAAGCCAGAAATAGCAGAATTATTACTATTGCTTAAAGTAAAATCACTACTTTTGAAAACCTTATATGGGGTATCTATGAAAAACGATAAAGTTAGTATAGTTTTTCAACAAAACTAGGTTAAGCAAAGAAACAACAGATAGGATAACATGAATACAAGTTGATCTACAAAGAGTTTGTGGTTGAGAGTAGTCCTGCGCTGTGTGTAACATTCTTCTTTAAGTCAGCTAAGAATAGAAATAAGTCAAGTGAAGATAGCCCCTGCTTTAGTTTTGCCAGAATGTTCCACTGATGTACCAGCCTGATGACTGATTGGGATCCTCCTAGAGGCTGCAGTGTCTTCAGCTGCCCCTTCATCATCTCATAAATCCATTCGGGTTTAAAGGAGCCCTTAATAAGAAGACACATCAAAGGAAATATGAAAAGCCTGGGCTCTGTCATTAAATTTTAAACACACATTTCTCTCTCTCTCTCTTTTTTTTTTTTTTTTTGGTCTTCCTTTTGTTCTGTTTTTCTTTTCAGATTTTATATTTTGCTCCAAAGACCACAGCCCAGTAAACTACTAAATAATTCATTAGAAAACAGTGATGAGTAGGAAGTAGACTTTTAAAATTCAGTGAACAAAGTGAAGTAATCATGAAAATCAACCCATAGTCTCTATACTACATTTATAAATATAAGCTCAGCATGTTTACTGTTTCAGATACTCTATATGGTGGTAGGCCTCATCTCCCCAAATGCCATTGTATGGCCAGTCTAAGAGCTTATCTAATTTTTTGTTAGTGAGAACTCATGTTGTATGATTTAAAATAAAATTTTAACAAATTTAAACACCTTTGGTAATAAATATAAGGCTCACTATTGGACTCTCTCCAGTCACAAAATAAACTCCCCTGATTCTGACATCCATAGCATCAAAACAAATACAAGGTTTTTCTAGAGAATTTTGTGAAACCACAGACATCACTATTCAGATTCTGATTGTGTTATGGATTAAAGTATGTGTGTATCTCATCGTGAATCTCATCGGTCCATACAGAGTTCACTCTGTCTCTCTGCCCAATGATGTGAAGTCTTTCCTTGGAATTTAAAATTGTAGAACAAGGAACATAGAATATAGGAATGCCACAAATAACTTACTCTGTGAGAATGTGGGTAAAATGGACAATTCTACACTTTTCTAAGGATTTCAATCTAACTACACCATGTGCCATGTGAAACCTAATTATCACATCATTGACCCAATGTGGACTTGGTCTGACATCGTGCAGTCATAGCCTTAAATTGCTATGGATCTCAGGGCCCTCTGCTCATTATCCTTTGTTTGTTTGCTACCTATACAATATTCATGCAGATAAAACCTAAGCAATAATAAAAGCATTAAAGATACCAAATTCAAGTTAGAGAAGGAGAAAAACAAATAAATAATACAACAGGTATCAGGTAGGCATTCATTTCTTTTGCAGGAGGAAATGAAATAGACAATCCTTAGAATCTTATTTTGATGTATCTTTCTAGTTATAAAACTGATGAATTCTATACTGGATTTTTAATGAAGTAATGTGCAACATTCCAAGAAAAAAAAAAGGACTTTTAAGATGTATAACAAGAAGCGACAGCCAAATTTATAGAAGCTTTTTAAGGAAATAAGGAAATGATGGAAAACAATCAGTTACCTCTGTAATCTAGCAATACTGTTTCTAATGAGTTTTCTGATTGAATTAATTATAATTTTTTCTGTTCTTCTCATGTTCCCTTTCATCATTATTGCCATACATTTAACTCATTGTGATGTGTTGCCACTGATGTTTATTTTTTTAACTCTTTTGTTTATGTATTTATTCGTTTGCGTCACTGGTCGGGTTTTTACACCCAGATCCCACTGACCCAGTTGATTATTATCCTTTGATTGATGACTTCCCCACCTCGGTCCCAGATGTCTCCACTCCCATGCTCCCACCAGTAGGTGTGCAGGCTGTGGCTCTCACCCACGATGCCGTGAGGGTCAGCTGGGCGGACAACTCTGTCCCTAAGAACCAAAAAACGTCCGAAGTGCGACTTTACACTGTCCGGTGGAGGACCAGCTTTTCTGCGAACGCAAAATACAAGGTGACGCTCTAACTGATAGTATGAAGTTTAACTTGAACTGTCATTTGTTTAATCCATTGTTTTAAGCACCTCCTGGACTGCCATGAGTTATGTTACTGCCATGACACGAGATGGAAAACAAAGCATTTTCAAACTCAGTACCTAAAACTGGCATGGGAGTTATTGTGTCTTAGGAAACAGTTCTCAGACGAGGTAGGAAAGCATCAAGAGTTGCGAAATGTTATTTGAATTCCACCAGATGTTGGGTTTGTATAAATAATGTAATTCTGTACAAGGGAATGTCATTTTCTTCGGAAAATAGCAGAGCTCTGCGTTACTTTCCTGGACAGATTTTGGTGTTTTTCTTTTCATTTGGAATCTAGGTTTATACTACAGTCACGCATATTAACATTGTACACAGAGACCCATCTTATAGTGAATATGAGAAAGAATACATGAAGATTTTTTTTATACTATCCTTAGGTGGTGAACACACCTCGAGTCATTAACATCTGTTTCCTCATTTAGCCTTGAAAGGCCCTCATGTGGTAAAGAAAATGCACGGTGCACCCTTCCCTTTAACTAATATGAATTAGACCAGCTCCCTTATCCCTGTCCTCTCATTGAGTCATCACACACACACACACACACACACACACACACACACACGTGCGCGTGCACCCACACCCACACCCAGGAGCGCCTTAGAGATACACATTTGAGACATTGTCATCCATTCACATCTCTATCAGTCAGCCAGAGCAACTCCAACAAATATTCATTTCTATACTCTAACATTACCTCCTAAGCCTACCACATTAGTATAGTGTATATAACAATATACAAATGTAGAGTAAAATGAGATCAAGTAATTGTTAAGTGCCCACCATTTACTTAGGACTGTGCTAGGTCATAGAGGCCGTTTAATGTCTTTTAGTTGTTACTCCAGTGTTCTTGCCTGGAGAATTCCGTGGACAGAGGAGCCTGGCAGGTTATAGTCAGTCCATGGGGTTGCAAATCGTTGGACATGAATGAGTGACTAACACTTTCACTTTCACATACTTAACGTTGTTACTTACAATTTTGAAATGTGTGATACACTCAGCTCCATGGAGTACTTTACAGAATTCATAATTTATTCAAGTGAAGTAATATATGAAAACATATTTAAAATATTCACAAGATGACTGTTTAAGGTGAAAAAGAGTTAGTTGTTCAGTTGTGTCCGACTCTTTGCAACCCCATGGACTGTAGCCCACCAAGTTCCTCTGTCCACGGAATTCTGCAGGCAACAATGCTGGAGTGGGTTTCTCCAAAGAAGACATACAGATGGCTAATAAACACATGAAAAGATGCTCAACATCATTCAGTATTAGGAAATGCAAATCAAAACCACAGTAAGTTATCATCTCATGCCGGTCAGAATGGCTACCATCAAAAAATCTACAAACAATAAATGCTGGAGAGGGTGTGGAGAAAAGGGAATCCTCTTACACTGTCCGTCAAACTGCAAACTGGTGCAGCAACTCTGGAGAACAGTGTGGAGATTCCTCAAAAAAACTGGAAATAGAACTGCCATATGACCTCGCAATCCCACTGCTGGGCATACACACCCAGGAAACCAGACTTGAAAGAGACGTGTTCATCACAGCACTGTTTACAATAGCCAGGACAAGGAAGCAACCTAGATGTCCATCAGCAGACAAATGGATAAGGAAGTTGTGGTACATATACACCATGGAATATTACTCAGCTATAAAATAGAACACATTTAATCAGTTCTAATGAGGTGGATGAAACTGGAGCCTATTATACAGAGTGAAGTTTAGTCAGAGAAATACCAATACAATATATTAATGCATATATATAGAATTTAGAAAGACTGTAACAATGACATTATATGCAAGACAGCAAAAGAGACACAGATGTAAAAACAGACTTTTGGACTGTGGGAGAAGGCGAGGGTGGGATGATCTGAGAGAACAGCACTGAAACGGGTACGTTACCATTGTAAAACAAAGGCCAGCTTGATGCATGAAGCAGGCACTCAAAGCCAGTGCTCTGGGACCACCCAGAGGGATGGGGCGGGGAGGAGGGTGGGGGGGTTCAGGATGGGGTGGGGAGGAGGGTGGGGGGGTTCAGGAGGGGGAGCACGTGTGCACCCGTGGCTGATCATGTCCATGTATGGCAGAAACCACCACAACATTGTAAAGTAATTACCCTACAATTAAATAAATAATTTTTTTTTAAGAGACCCATCTTCCAAAGGGAAGTTTTGACCTTTCCAAAGGGAAAGATCAGAGCTGAGTCTCAGAAGATCACATCAGTGTAAGGAGTGGCTTTCAAATGTGCTTTCACATCCATTCTTCTTCAGGCTGAGACAGCAAGCTCCTCCAAAGATCGCCAGTGTCAAAGGTGCATGATTCCAGCAGTGTGCACATTTCCTACCCTCGCCTCAACCATGATGGGTCCTTCTGTCATTTATTATACTTATGCCATTGTAATGCCTTTCCTTTCTTCTAAACACTTTTTTTTTCTTTAGAAAAAAGACATGTTCATTATTTTAAAATTTAGAAAATATAAAAATGTTCTTGGCTAAGTAAGAAATTGGCCCAGGCCCAGTAACTCCAAAATCATTTTGTGATTCTCAGCAGAGAATAAAAAAGTGAAGTAAAAAAAAAAAAAAAAAAGAATATTGGAGTGGGTAGCCATTCCCTTCTCCAGGGAATCTTCCCAACCCAGGGATCAAACCCAGGTCTCCTACATTTGCAGGAAGACTCTACCATGTCAGCCGCAAGCAAAGCCCATTTAGGATGAAGAAGGTAGCTTTAAAAATAAGAGCATAAGCGGGGAGGGGAGGGCAGTCAAAAGAAACAAACTTCCAGTTATAAGTACTAGGGATGTAATGTACAACATTATAAATATAATTAACACCGATTGGTGTTGTATATGAAAGTTGTTACAATAAATCCTAAGAGTTCTAAGCACAAGCAAACTATATTGTTTCTATTTATTTAATTTGGTAGCTATATGAGATAGTGGGTATTTACTAAACTTACTGTTTAGTGGTCACCACTTTATGATGTATGTAAGTCAAATCATTAACTTGTACATCTTAAGCTTACACAGTGCTCTATGTTGATTTATATCTCAATAAAACTAGAAGAGGAACAAGGAGCCCAAATATTACCCAGCAATGGAGGGAGCAGTAGTTTGACCCTGGCATTCCAGAATCTTTATGCTCCCCTGTATCCCTCCTCCGCACCACTTTACTGGGATAGCTTTCAAGGAGAATTTGGATCTCCTGATACTTTATCCAATGTTCTTTCCACTGAACTGCCATTGTGTTTAATCCAGCCTCAAGCCAGTGTTGTTGTGGGTGGGATTAAAATGTCCTTTGGAAATTTCTGACTCTAAAGACCCTGGAGTTAAAGCAAAATCCACCAATAATTTTATAAAGTCTGCCTCTTTTTTTCCGGTAGTCATGCTAGTTCTGCTTCTAGTTTTATTCAACCTTTAAGGGGCATAAAATTCACATTTCATAGTAAATCAGGTTTTAGTTGAAACCAATTGAAAAGCAGTTTCCTTTGGCTCAGCCTCTCTGCGAGATCAGGTACTTGGAGGAACTCTCCAGCCTAGTCCAAATAGTATCATCGAAATAAGTGTCCTATCCATCTTCTTACAGTATCAGATTTAAGACACAGCAGAACCATAAATAAAGATAACATTATCAGATAAGACAATAAATGAAACATAAGAGAACACTTTTTAAAAATCTCTTTATATACAGATTACCCAATTCTAAGTTTAAAGGACTACTTTAAAAATTTTACTGTACTGTGTGGATACATCCATTTCACAGAATGGCCATGGGTACCTTGCCAATATGTGAAATGTTCTAAGGGACACTGATCTCTGCAGAATGATTTGAGCTCCAAAATTTCCAGAAGCAGTATTTTTTTTTTAGTTGAATTGTTAATAGAACAGACAGAATTATTGAGCTTCACTAAGAATACCACAAAAGAGATCCAACCAAAAATCATCCTCTGTAAGGCAAGACTGATTTCACTTATGGATTGAAGTATGAGCATAAAAATAATCTTGTCACTGTTTCTCTCCTCATCACCTTCTTTGACCTAATAAGGCTTTCAAGCACTAATATTTCATCACCTTTCTCACGCATACACACTCTGCACCCATACCCTGGGAAGAAGGGTTAGAGGGGGAGAGTTAGCTCAGTTGGAGAGCAGGATAAATACAGACCGTATCTGGTCAATACAGAATGGACATACAATAAATTTAAATTTTATAAAGAATAGGAATAGAATGGTTTGGTTTTGCATTTTGAACTTTTCACACGCACTATCATCTATTACTTCCTCTCCACTATAGCTTTATAAGCTGGGCAGAGAATGCACAGTATACAGAGGGGGAAATACATACTTAGAGTGAAATGAGCAGGACTTACAAGCTGACTTTGCTGCATCCTGTCCTGTTACTTAATTTGTTCAATCTCATTTTTCTCATCTATGTGATTGGGGTGTTGACACCTACTATAAAAAGAATAAGTAAGATTCTTTACAGCTATGTATGTGTGTAGAGATCTTTATGGGTAGGTTGTGCAACTTGACGAAATTCCCCATCAAACTAGAGCCGGGAACTCAGATAACCTGATGGCATTATCCAGACCACTCCCAACAGGAATACTTTCTACTTCATTTAGTCCCACATCAGGCCAGACATTCATATTTTGATTGCCCAAAACTTTATATTGACCTTCCTTATCAAATAGAGGATTTTTTATATAACTTATTTTCTACTAAAGTGATTGCTCATTTGATATTTTACATAAAATTCCTTTCAAAATGCATTCACTGACTATTGATTACAGCATGGGTATTACAGGAGATAAAAAGTCATGCAAGATTCAGTATCAGTCCTCAAAATACTTACAGCTCAATGAACAATTTGTCATGTGCATAAAATCCCATATATATATGTAGGTATGTGTATATATATGACATATACAGTGCCTATATTTCACACTAGACAATGCATAAAATATTGTGGCTAACATTTATTTAGTACCTACTCTGAGCCAGATAATATATTTTACTTTTGCACTTTAATTAGTACCATTAAGGTCAGTGCTATGGTTATTTCTATGTTATAAATGAGGAAACCACACACACACACACACACACACACACAGCCATGACTTCCCAGAGTACTTCCAGGCTATTGATTTATGATGAGTGGTAACCTTCCATAAAGTTCCTGAGAAAATTCAATGAATTCATGGTACTTAAATGATGCAAGTGTATCATTTAGGAATACAAGCAAGGACAATATTGTTTGGTTGTCTCCCAAATGCCAGCCGTGTCTAGGTTCAAAGAGGCAAGTTTTATTAAAGTCTGTCCTTCCCTCCTAGCCAAACTATATCTCATTGCCCCATTTCTCCCCATCTTTCTACTTCGAAGACTTAGTGGTATCATGACAGGGAAGGAGGGCAAGATTGGAAGTTATATATCAGTGCATCAGATACTAGCTGCCCATTTCATGTTTTTTTTGATGGCGTTCTATTTTTCTGAGTCTATAAAGTATTTTTGCATTTATTTAGGGCTCACATTTTTATGACTTTTTTTAAGAGGAGCTTCTGATAAATGTTTATGAGGTCATCACTTTAATAGGATGGATGGGCACATCGTTGAAATGTTATCAGTACAGTTAAATATTTATTTGTTTTATAATGAAATGTAGGATTTTCATAGCTATAATATAAGAAGGATTCATAGTAGAATAAGAAAGATGTACTGGGGCAGCTAGGGAGGAGATAGTTACGACATAGGTGGAGACAAAATGTTTTCCTTGATTTTTCTAGACATAGAAATACAACAAATGTAATAAACCTAAAAGTAAATGTATAACCTTGGAAGATCAAGGACCAAATAGCGATCATAAATTGAAATTTATAAGAGGCATAAGTAGTTTTAAATTTGCCTTATCATATGGAAAATACACATTAACCTGGGAGATTAACCCGTTTCTTTGTTATAATTTTGATCTATTGAGTAAGCAATACAGAGAAAGAATTTACTTTCTACTAAAATATACTTAACCTGTTGTTTAAAAGGCAAATAATGTATTCAGAAGATGAAGAATATTAACACTAATGTAATCATTTAATATTTATCTGATTTATTGTTCTCTTCCTGATTAACTGCTCCAATGACCATACTTCAGTCTGTGTTTAATGTGATCTGTTCATAAAGAAAGAAAAACACTCGGCACAATATTACTGTTGTCCATTTTCTTTATAATAGCTATTATAGATCCTGGCATCAGTAAAAGTCTGTATCATAAAGACTTTTTTAAAAAATCATAAGCATTAGCTATGTAAAAATTCATTTTATTACCTATGGAAAATAATCATAATAATTTATGTGAAATATATAAAACATTAAAGCCTCTGAAAAAAGTTCTCAATTATTAGAAATAAATTGAAGTTCCAGTCAGTGCAGATAACCTTACAAATGGAACTGACAGAAGAAAGTGGAATTGGTCCTGTCTCTGTGGTTATTGCCTCACTTGGGAAAATTTATCAGCTATCTGCCCCTTTGAACAACATAACACCTGATTTTATCGATTATGTTTTAGATGTACAATCAGCCAGTGTAAACTGGGACAGAAAGGAAATAAAGTCAGTGCTTTGTCCTGGGTCTTCTGCTGTTTGGGAATAAATTCCTTTTTTGTTGCTTTGGATAGTCTTCCTTTGTGTCTTGATTTTCCAAGTTGACAGAGTTCATTTTTGTCTCTCTCTCCTTCTTTCCCACTTGTGTAGTCAGAAGACACAACGTCTCTGAGTTACACCGCGACGGGCCTCAAACCAAACACGATGTATGAGTTCTCCGTCATGGTCACGAAAAACAGGAGGTCCAGCACTTGGAGCATGACTGCGCATGCCACCACGCATGAGGCAGGTGTGTGAAGAGACTTCTCCACTGGACGTTGGCCGCTGGGATTTTCTAGGTTCCGAGGAATCTGGAACGTGTGTGCACTATGATGTCTAAATTACAGTTAATCATGTATAAAGTCATTCATGGTACTTTTATATCAAATACTATTCTTCCTACTCTAGATAAGAAGAAAATGAGTTCCCAGTGGAATAAGTAATCTGGTTTTAATTTGTACACTAATTGAGGGTTTCTGAATATAAATCTGCTGTTCGATACACTGAAGTAAAGGTATTTTTCTCTCTGTCCAATGCATGTGTGTCCTTGATCAGCAGACATTGTAGATGTTTACTTTTTTGGAAAGAAATTAGATGCAAAATGAAAAATTGCATTACAGCTGTAGGCTTGTGGATGCTTACCTTATGGGCTTCCCTGGCGGCTCAGACAGTAAAAGAATCTGCCTGTGATGCAGGAGATCCCTGGGTCAGGAAGATCCCCTGGAGAAGGGAATAGCTACACACTCCAGTATTCTGGCCTTTAGAATTCCATGGACAGAGGAGCCTGGCGGGCTACAGTCTGTGGGGTTGCAAAAAACCGACATGACTGAGCAACTAACACACAAACACACACACACACACACACACACACACACACAGTTGACTGGGAAGAAATTTCTAGGGAGTCATGTTCACTGTTTGGAAATAAGGCAACACAATGGAAAACTTCCATGCATCCTGCAATAGTTCAAATCAAGAGTGAATGCAGTTCACTGTAAATTTCTCCAGTCACATTTACTGTGGGTCATAAACGTTGAGTTTATAACCTTAGCAGACATGCAGTGCACTTGGCAATTATAGTTCACAGAGATCCAACATCTGAAGGAAACAGGGTTTAACATACTTTTTAATTGCTTTCCTGGTATTATTACATCATATTTGGGGATAAACTGTACCACACATTTCCAAATTTTAAAGCATATGGCAGTAAAACTTTTATCTGAGTAAGTTGAATTTCTTTTTCCTTTTGAATTTGTCCCATAGCATGGCAGCTCTAATTTTAATTTCAGATTACTACCCTAATTCTGAGTTCACTGGGAATATTTTTAAAATTCTGGGGGCACTGCTTTCTGTAAGAAGTTTTTCCTAGTTGTTCAATTTCAACACCTTCTTCTTCTATTTTATGTGTTTACATATACAAAATCATTCTCCTAGAAATCTGCCCAGGATGCCCGTGTTCTTAGCTTCTCAGGGAGAGTTATACATTATGGGATGAATAAAAGTCATGCTCTTTCTTTTAACCTAAAAGGAGATGAAAGGAGTTAAATATAAACCAGTAAGGTATTTGGTCCTCCCTGAGTGAAAGAAAAGGAGTAGTAATTTCCTTATTCATTTTTCCCCATCATAAACATAAACGCACACCACCACCTGACTTGATAAATGAACCCGACTGATTTCTCCTGAACTGCCTAGCCTTGTAAGGACGTCAGTGTTGAGACCCATAGCTGAGAGAAAGATATTAACTTTTAGAAATGTGACTGGTAGAAAGGGTGATTGTCAAAACAGATAATGATCTGGACAAAGGTGTAAATAGCCTATGGATAAGATTCGTGGGTGATGATGAGAAGCAAGAAGTAATTCGCACGTGTCCGCACATTTTATAACTGTGAGAAGAAAATGAAGTGAATGAAATAGCTCTGAAGTTTGCTTCTAATTCTGTAATAATGCAAAGACTCTACGGGGCCACATATTATGTACTTGTGCTGAAATTGCTCATAATAAGGATAATGGCAGCTGACAAATTCTTGAAATGAAACATACATTCTGTCCAGGTGAAAAATCCTTAATTTTACTCTAGTTAATTTAGGTAAAATAAAAATAATTGGAAGGATAGCTTAAATAATGAAGTCTTGGCAAGGGACAGCAGCAGCAGCATCCCCAGGCGTTAGAGATGAGGAACTATTGAACTCTCCCTGCAAGGTGTTACAATTACATTAGTTTGACTCCGTGTGTTCTCCTTTCTTCTATCAACATTCAGTTTCCCGGAAGAGAGAATCACACAGCTACAGAGAGTGAGATGGAGGCCAGTAAACTCCTATTTGATGTTGCTCCTAGCTCACGTGACAGAGAGGAGACCCTGTCCCCCAAAGGAAAAAGCCACGTGTTTCTCTAAATGAAGGAGGAGAGGGTAGCATCTGAGCAGTCCGAACACAAATGCCCAAGATGTTGGTGTGTGTTTATGTTTATGATGGGGAAGAATGAATGAAGAAATTACTACTCCTTATTTTTTAAAGGGTTAAGAATCCGCCTTACAATGCAGGGAGTGGCTGTTCCATTACTGGTCAGGAACTAAGATCCTACATGCCAGGAGCAACTAAGCCCATGTGCCCCAACTACTGAGCCTGACACCCCCACTCCCTGCAGAGAGTTCCTGTAGCACAATGAAAGATCCCACGTGATGCAGTGAAGATCCTACCAGCCGCAACTAAAACCCAGTGCAGCCAAATAAAGTTAAATACACGTATCTCTAACTAATAAAAATAAATGAAAAAGAATACAATTTATAAAATAAATTTATTTTATTTATGCTTTAAATAAGTATGAGGGAACAATGTGCAGTTTGTATGATAATCCTAAACATCTAAGGCATTGATTCTAATACCAGAATCTCTATTTACCAGTAGTCACGTGGCTTGAGGAAAAAGAAAACTTTTCTCAGCACCTGAAATAGATTAGTCATTAGGTTTTTTTTTTTTTTAATAACCTCTTCAGTGTATTATTTTGCTAGTTTAAGCTAGAATCACTTTATATTTTTTGAATATCAACCTAGACTCAGTGAAGCAATCTAATCATCACCATTTGTTTTCTAAATAAGCATCAATTTTAACACAGTTAAGAAAAAACACAGTTAGAAAAACAAGTGTTTTAATTAACTCCAAAATTGGAAAATGTCTTATGATATTTGGTTTCAGTTCAGTTCAGTTGCTCAATCATGTCCAACTCTTTGCGACCCCATGGACTGCAGCATGCCAGTCCATCACCAACTCCTAGAGCTTGCTTGAACTCATGTCCATCAAGTTGGTGATGCCAGCCAACCGTCTCATCTTCTGTCATCCCTTGCTCCTCCTGCCTTCAATCTTTCCCATCATCCTATGGTGACTGCAGCCACGAAATTAAAAGACACTTGCTCCTTGGAAGAAAAGCTATGACAAACCTAGACAGCACATTAAAAAGCAGAGACATTACTTTGCTGACAAAGGTCCATCTAGTCAAAGCTACAGCTTTTCCTTTAGTCATGTATGAATTAGAGAGTTGGACCATAAAGAAAGCTGAGTACTGAAGAACTGATGCTTTTGAACTGTGGTGTTGGAGAAGACTCTTGAGAGTCCCTTGGACTGCCAAGAGATCCAACCAGTCCAAATCCTAAAGGAGATCAATCCTGAGTGTTCATTGGAAGGACTGATGCTGAAGCTGAAGGTCCAATACTTTGGTCATGTTTGGTATAATACTCTAACTTTTGGTTATCTATTACCTTCCTGGGCTCTCCCAGTGGCTCAGCAATAAAGGATCTGCCTGCCAATGCAGGAGACATGAGTTTGATCCCTGGGTCAGGAAGACCCTCCTGGAGAAGGAAATGGCAACTGACTCCAATATTCTTGCCTGGGAAATCCCATGGACAGAGGAGCCTGGTGGACTATAGACCATGCAGTTGTGAAACATTTGGACACACTGATCAAGTAAACAACAAATTACCTTTCTATTTGTGGCTCAGAAAATATCTCAAATGATCTCTTTACATGACTAAGCCTTCCCTAAGGTAGCATTGCCTATTCAGTGTTTCACTATTACAAATCTTTTTTTCTTTTTGCAAGAATGTTCTTTCTCTCTCTTTCCATTAAAAGATATATATGAAACTATGTTTAATATGGGTTTCCCCTGTGGCTCAACTGGTAAAGAATCCACCTGCAATGCAAAAGACCCTGTTTTGATTCCTGGGTCAGGAAGATCCTCTGGAGAAGGGAAAGGCTACCCACTCCAGTATTCGGGCCTGGAGAATTCCATGGAGTGCATAGTCCATGGGGTAGCAAAGAGTTGTACACGACTGAGCGACTTTCACTTCACTTTTACTCAGAGATCTTCTCTTCCTTGTCCTTCTTTCTTCTCCTCTTTCTTTTCCAGAAAAACTTGAAGTACAGTAAGTGCTTTGTCAGGATATTACAGTTAGTACAGCTCTGGTTAATTTAGAATCTTAGTGGCTTTTAGAATCAGGGTATTGGAAATAAAATGGTAGAATAGATGGGAATGCTTGGGGTCCCTCTGTCTGGAATCCTTTTAGTAAGAGAAGCTGGAAATAGAGTCAGTAATGCTCAGATTCTGTGCTATACAGTCAATAGAAAAGCTGAAGAGAATTGCAAGTGTGGAGAGGCATTCAGAATTAGGACCGATTTGTAATACACGGTAGGTGATTGTAATACACAAGCACTCCTGTGCAGAGATCAGGAAATTGTTCTGAACCCCAGTGTGGAAGTTAGATACGTTCCTAAACTGCCTACGTCACATCTAGGGTAACTGAAAAAGACTATGGACCATAGACTGGGGCACTGTGAGTTACTGGAAGGAAAAGGAACTGCATTTAAAAGCATAGCCAGTGAGAAATCAGGTCAAAGGAAGTCTGAAAGATACTGGATGAGATTGGCCAGTTTGCTGTTGCCTTTGAGGTGTATTTAAACTTTTGATGAGCACCAACAGGAGAAGAAAAATCTTTGTATCCTTCCAGGCTTTTGGCTGAGAGTCCCTGTAATAAGAGATAGATGAACAGGAGGAAAACAAACAGATGTCTGATAATAAGTATAGATTTGTATAGATTATTTGTATAGATATTATTTGTATAGATAATAGTATAGATTTCTTGGGAAGATACCCAAGAAAACAGTAATCCCCTCAAATGGCCACCATCTTCAATACTGTCTCCAGCTAAAGACAGAGATGCTGGGGGGTTAGGGAGCCAGGAACGGGAAGTTTTCAGACACATCACAATAAACAAGGGCATGGTCCTCATGTACATTTAAGGCTCTGTCTCCTTGTCATCCTGGTACAAAGAGGGAAATGAAATGTTAGTCACTCGGGTTCAACTCTTTGCGACCCCATGGACTGTAGCCCCCCAGGCTCCTCTGTCCATGGGTTTCCCCAGGCAAGAATACTGGAGTGGGTTGCCATTTCCTTCTCCAGGGGATCTTCCTGACCCAGGGATTGAACCTGGGTCTCTCACACTGAAGACATTCTTTATCATCTGAGCACCGGGGAAGCCAATGGCACATAAAGGGGGATACCTTATAAATATAAATTTCTCTTTTATGAAAGGGTAACTTCTACTTGGATTTCAAAACTTTTCCTCTGTCTGCCTTTTAAAAAAAATAATCAACTTAAGATAATTCTTATGCTAAAGAGGCAAAATATTTGGGGGTGACGAATTCTGCTCCCCTCAAACAGCATTCGGAAGAGTAGCTCTAAGCAAGACAGGGTTTCTTGATGTCTTTACTTCCTACCAGGTTGATCTGCCTGCCAAGACAGGAGATACAAGAGAGGCAGGTTCGATCCCCGGGAAAGGAAGATCTCCTGGAGAAGGGAACGGCAACCCACTCCAGTATTCTTGCCTGGGAAAGCCCATGGACAAAGGAGCCTGGTGGGCTGTAGTCCACGGGGTCGCCAAGAGGCAGACACGATTAAGTGACTGAGCAGACACACGCAGGTTGATAGTAAGACCCTCATAGATTCCTTGTCTCCCCTATTTTCAAATATTTCTTTTCCTTCTTGTTGGGAGATAACTAGATGTTACCTAAACAAGATGTTGTGACCTGCATTTAAATTCATTTTTTAAGGAAAAATAGCATTGGGTGAACTTTCACTCACAAACCCTGCAATTATAACAGAATTTTTGTTTCTCGGAGACAGGTAGCCATTGATCTTGCTAACTTTTATAATGGTTCCTGAATTTTAGTGAATCGCTCACTTGAAAATGCCAATTATACTTTTCTCTATAGTCATACATATTCCATTCTCCTCTCTATATTCTCACCTTTGAAAGGCAGTTAACTTCCTGGAAAATATTAATTTCTGTGTCTTTGCTTAATTCAGATACTTAAATCATCCATGGTAAAATAAGCATGATATATGGCATGATAGATTCTGGGTGTCAGCATCATGATTAGAAGTCCCATAAATGTCTGTTTTCTTTCACATCCAATGACAAGACCATGTTTGTGTTCCATCCCACAGCCCCGACCTCTGCTCCTAAGGATTTGACAGTCATTACTCGAGAAGGGAAGCCTCGCACTGTCATCGTGAGCTGGCAGCCTCCCTTGGAAGCCAATGGGAAAATTACTGGTAGGCATCTCGGCTTTATTTCCTGTGTTGCTTTGCGTGGCCTGCCATGGCTCACCTCCCCGCATGCCGCGCAAACCTTTTATGTATTAGGTTTCTGTCCCAGCATCTCAGTTGGCTCCTGACCCTCTCTGATTTGTCTCCTCTTACCCCTGCTGACCTTGGAATTCTTCTAATGGAGCCTGCAAATACAGACCCCAGCACATTTCCTGTGTGTTGCGTCCTGAGAGCTGTGTATTCCAATTAGTGCAGACCTTCTGTGTGGCATTAGGATAACCTCCTAATGGAATGCCTTTGAGCCTAAATGACTAAAAAGAAGCCAGTTGTTGGGCAATTATAAAATACAAAAGATACTTAATGACCATGTATTTTCCTAGGAAACATAGGAGGAGGCTTGTCTAAGGCTTTTTAGCTTCTCACTTAGCTCTTAGCTTCTTACTTAAATCATAAGGTTCAGAAAACACTTGCTATTGACGGATGGAAATTGAACTTAATGAATATTTCACAGTGACAGATTTTATTTTGCCAAATATTACGGATAACATCAATGCCTAATTAAAGCATCCATTAGAAGCCTGTAATGTTAATTTAGTATGAAAAATATAATGGAGTTCTATCAGAGATTTTGCATTTAAATGATCACTTTAGCTTTTAATAGATGTCTCCATAGCATATAATTATTATGAAAAATATTGTATAACTAAAAATGTGCACATTATAGTCTAATTAACTTGAACCATTGGGTTAGGCACGTGTAAGAGTCACTCTTGTTTCTTCATTGTTGCATACGAAAAGTGGATAGCACCAGTGTAAATTAACAAAGCAATTCAGTCATTCTCTGGTACAGACATAAGCATGGGAATTGCAGTTCGGATGGCACACTTATTTGATGTGAGTTACTTTTTGAATTTTAGAAAATGAAAAGGTAATGTGAAAATTCCAAATGTGGTTTAAATTTAAGTCAAAGACTTGTTTTCTCCAAGAAATTGCTCTTCCTACAATAGCGAACAGAATTTCAATTTGAGCTGATAAATATGGGGAAAAAAAAAGAGGGACATAAAATCTCCCCAGAATCTGATATACTCAGTTGTTACTCTGCCAAACCTTCTAAAACTGAGGCTGGCTCATTCTAATTTTTTGTTTCTCTCCACTCAGTGTTATGACCGCTTTACATTGGTTCTATTTCAGTACTTTTGGAGATTCTGATTTGTTTACATGATGACTTCCATTATGTTATTAACAGTTGTTTACAAGCATATGGTAAATCAACAGATAATAAGTTTAAGAAGAAAAAAATCCAGAATAGGAATTGCCTGAATAAAAGTAAGTTCTAATAGAAAAAAATATACTTTGGGGTAAAGGATAAAATAAGTCATATATTACCCAGTTCTTCACTCTATTTAAATAAATCTCACCAATGGTCTATGTGAAAAATAGAATGTGTTTTAAACTCTGAAAAAAAAAGCTTAATTTTTCTTTTCAATTGGAACAAAAAAAGGAAGTCAGCCCCATATTAAGAAATGTAAATTAATCTGAGCGATAACAGTTTATGTTCTAATGTCACAGTGCATGTATAAGAAACTGTGTCCACATATTTTATTTAAAATTGTTATGTTCAGTAATTCTCATTACTAAAAATATGTTCTTTCACAATTGCATAGTTTAAGTGTGAAAAGAACTAATTTTCCCCTTTAAAGAATAGTTCATTCATTAAAGTCAGTTTATAATTATCAGTCTAAGCTATTTTGACTCAATTCAACAGGGAACAAACATTAAGAACCCTTCAAACAACTTTAAACAACACTTAAAACAACTTCCGTTCCATGCATGTTTTGATACTTTCAACTCAATTCCAAAAAATAGTATGATAAAATATTTAGAGCACGAGCTCTTTAGACTGAGGGCCCGGATTTTCTTCACTCAGTTTCTTGGGAAAGTCCAAAGGAAGATATGAATTCTCTTCCAGCATGTCGGGGCACATGTTTACCTGTGTGGAGAAATATACTCCTATCCTGCTTCCACATTTCTTTGTTTTCCCAAATCCCTCTATGCCCACAGCAGAAGAGGATGGTTAAGAACCCAGCCTTCTGATGGAGAGGCCTGAGCAAGTTATTTCATCTCCCCGAGTCTCACTTTAGGACCCCTTTTGTAGAACTGTTGACTTCCCTGGTGGCTCAGAGGGTAAAGCGTCTGCCTACAATGCGGGAGACCCAGGTTCAATCCCTGGGTTGGGAAGATCTCCTGGAGAAGGAAATGGCAACCCACTCCAGTATTCTTGCCTGGAAAATCCCATGGACAGAGGAACCTGGTAGGCTACAGTCCATGGGGTCGCAAAGAGTCAGACACGACTGAGCGACTTCACTTCACTTTGTAGAATTGTTACAATAAAGGACTGAGAACAGTCCCTGATACCCTGTGAGCACTGAAATCATTTAGTGACTATTATTCCCAGTTGAAATTCATTCTGGAGCAGGGGTTCATTAATGTACTCTGTTCAGATCCCAGACCATCGATTTGTAAGTATAGACAATGATAAACGTGTGTGTGGGTGTGCACACGCATGTGCTCAGCTGTGTCTGACTCAGTGACCCATGGATGGTCGCCTGACAGGCTCCTCTATCCATCGGGTTTTTCAGCAAGGATAGTGGAGTGGGTTGTCATTTCCTCCTCCAGGGGATCTCCCTGACCCAGGGATCAAACCCATGACTCCTGTGTCTCCTGCATTGCAGGCAGATTCTTTACCACTGAGCCATATAGATATGTGTATATATGTATACATAGATTTATATTTCAAAAAGATGAAACAAAAAATGTTGAAAAAGGGGGAGATCCAGATTATTCCAGTGCCTAAGTTCCTTGATCATAAGTCGGCAGCTTGGGAATTTAGACTGATATTTTCAGAAGAAAATGGTTCAAAATGAATTAAACATTTAGTATAAGCTTATTCTCCTCAGCACTTTCGTATTGTAAGTAGTCATATGTTCCCTATTCTTCTGTTTTGAAATAAAGAGTCAAGGGCCTTCTGGGGTAAATAATTATCCTGAAGTCAAATGTGGAGAAGGAAATGGCAACCCACTCTAGTGTTCTTGCCTGGAGAATCCCAGGGATGGGGGTGCCTGGTGGGCTGCCGTCTGTGGGGTCGCACAGAGTCAGACACGACTGAAGCGACTTAGCAGCAGCAAATAACCAAGAAATAGCAGAGCTAGGATACAAAACTCACGTTCCTACTCTTAGCTATCACACTAGGCCTTGTTCTTCTTACTAGCACTGGCCCATATCAGTGACAGTCAACTGATTTATGACTTAATTTATCTGAGGAGGGATTGAGCATGGGACTTTTTAAAAACTCTCCGAGTGATTTTAATATATAATTAGATTTGTGAAACATTGATCTAAATAAATGCAGCATCCAACATTAAGCTCAAACACCAATATAGATAGAAGAGAGCTTCAGCGGTTGTTTCCTTATCAACACCATCTCATGACTAAGGTTACGCCCTCTTTTTCTGTGTAATTTGATACTCTAGTCCCATTCCTTCCTTGAAATTCTCTTCTCACTTGAGTTTTGTAAAACCATCTAACCACTTTTCTTCCCACTTACAGGCCTGTTCCAGAAGTGTTATTTCCCAGACCGCAGATCTTTTCATTCCTTTTGTTACTTTCTCTGAAAAAAGTTATCCATGCTGTAGCCAGGACTTCAGTGAACATGCACTTAATGCCTCTGAAATCTGTATCTCCATCCAAGGAGTTCTAAATATAGACATCCCACCTCATACTGTACATTTGCACTTCTCTGTCATACTGGAAACTCATTTTACTCCCCAACCCCTCTTTCTACCATTTTTCTTTTTTCAGTCTAAACACCCACCACAAACAGCCAAGTGATGCACTATTATATTCTGGAATAGATTGTTAGCTCGTTGAGATTGTGAACCAAGCTGGACACTGGAATCACATATGTCTAATATTCTTACTTGCATCTTTTCTGGAATCACATATGTCTAATATTCTTACTTGCATCTTTTCAGAAGCTTCCACCATTCACCCAACTGCAGAAGCTGGCAACTTAGTCTCATCTTGACTTCTTCCTGTCCATCTCCTTTCCATATTATCATGCAAGAAAATCTAAATGCTTATAGTACAAGGCTGAAAGCTCTAGGAGAACAGGGTTCAGAATTGAACAGGGTTCAATTCTTTCTCCCCAGTAACAATATCTTTGACATTCAATAGGTAAATTAATAAACATCTGTTGAGTGGAACAATCATCAAATTGATATTCAATATATTGTTTGACTTGACTCTGTAGTGCCAGCTTCCAAACAAGGTATTTCTTAAGCCTTCTTAATATAAATAAATAAAAGGTTAGCATTTACTAAAAAGTTACTTTGTAAAGATAATTTAATAGAAATACCCATATATCTTAAGTTTTTAAAGCACATTGTCTCACAGCAACTTATTTTCTGATAATTAATTAAAACATAACTTGAATAAAGCAAGTTGCTCAACGTTGCAACAAAGCTAGTTAACATTAGCAGTGTTACTTGAGGTCAGGCCTCCCTGAATCCATAACCCATAATTTTTTACCACAACAAAGTAGGCAGTTGGTCCTCATTTTTAATATATCTACCTCTATGTACATATATTTATTAGAATCAGTTCTTTAAAGATGAGAAGCCTGCTTTGGGCTGAGCTCCTTGCTGGTAGGGGCCAGTTCTATATGGTCTTCCCCGTTCTTATCAGCCTCCCTGATCCATGGAAAGGAATCAGCCATGAGTGGAAGTATGGAAAAGGACAGAAGAGAGATGAGAGGTGGAGGTGAAAACTTTCTGACACTTTGCTTCTGGAATGACAACTACCTATTCGTATGCATGCATGTGTGCTAAGTCGCTTCACTCACGCCCAGCTCTTTGCACCCTAAGCACTGTAGCCCGCCAGGCCCCTCTGTCCGAGGGATTTTCTAGGCAAGAATACTGGAGTGGGTTGCCATGCCCTCCTCCAGGGAATCTTCCTGATGCAGGGATCAACCCATGTCTATGTCTCCTGCATTGGCAGGCGGTTGTTTTATTTTTTGTTTTTTAACCACCTGTGCTGTCTGGGAAGCCTAGCTATTTGTATAAGTAGAGTCAAAATGAAAGATGTATGATGCTATGTTTTATGTGTATTTAGACAAACAGTGTTTCCATGAGAGAATACCCAGGTAAATTAATAAACCCAAAAGGTTTTGCCACCTATGGTAGAATATAATACTCTGTCAGTCAGTATGGTGGATAAGAGATAAAAATGAAGTGGAAAAAATATAAAATGAAAGAATGGAGAATGACAGAGAATTGGACACAGAAGAATGAACATACAGATAGAGAAAGGTAGCGACAAACCTATCCATGTATCCCAACTTGTATGATTATATGAAAATTTCTAAGGTGAGACTTCAGTAGTGTACTTATAGCCTCAAAACATATTAAATTCATTCGCCAAATGAAGTTGTATGATTTCTCTAAGGCTAGATTTTAGAGTTCTGAGTAACGTAATCTGTTCCTGTTCTCCATCTCAGTATTCAAATTTACAACCAATGACTGTTGTTTTTTTTTTTTAAATAAATTTAAGAAAATTGCTTAAATACAAATTGGGGTCAGAACCTGATGTGGCACTTTTAACTTTACTTATGTGATGTCAGGACTGTCATTTTAAAAAACATTTTATTTATTATTATTATTATTTTGGCCACACCATGTGGTATGTGGGATCTTAGTTCCCCAACTAGGGACCTAACCCACACCCCCTGCAGTGGGAGCGTGATGCCCTAACCACTGGACTGGGAGGTCCAGAGAAGTCCCGGAACTGTCATTTTAAAATGCTTCAGTAAATACTCTTCACATAGAAAAACTTATGATGAAGGCAAATCTTATATTCTCATTTGGTAAATGGAGAAAATCAGGAATAATTGTAGCCGACATGGGATGGGAGCACAGTTATCCAAACTTTCAAGTTCGTCATGCACTTACAAGAGCCCATGAAAACTTGAACAATTTCATTAAATGTCATGAATTTAAAACTTAAATACTTACAGGCTAAGAGGTTTTATTCAATAAGTGAGTTTCAATACCTATTATCCAGAGACTATTTTATTAGTTTTTTTCGAAGAATAAGAAGTAATAAAAGACATGGCTCCTGAACTAAAGGAATGTTTTTATTCTTTTGAAGAGATAAGATATGCACATAATAAAAGCTAGAAAAGTATTACTAGTGCCAAGCTCTTCTTTTCAATAGATGTGGTTTCTTTGGGTACAAAAATGGAGACTCCTCTGGGTTAAAGAGTAGTAGCAGATTTTATTGATGTTGACCACAGGGGCTGAGTTCTCAATGAATAGACACCTATCAGTCAGAAACAACTCCTTTATCCAATGGTATTTTACAATCCCTTTTGAATTGCAGTCTTCCAATTTTAATACCATCCAGAGGGAAGAGTCATATAACCTTTATAAATTATGCAGACTTTTTTTTTTTTGGTAAATGCTTTATCTTCCCCTGAGCTTTCCACATCCTAGACATTTATATTTGTAGCATCAGCATCTCAACAAATATATTACAAAAATTACTGGATTAACATGATCAACTAAAGCAGTGATTCCTGACTAAATACTGGAAGACAGAAATCACCTGGGGTGCAGATTCCTGGGGTTACCAGAAATCGATTATACTCATCACTAAAGTATAACAACATCACCACAAATTTAGCAGCTTAAAGGAACACACACACTTGCGATCTCACTGTTTCTGTCCATCAGGAATCCAATCACAATTTAGCTGGGTAATCTGCTTTAAGGTCTCTTACAAAGTGGTATCAAGGTGTTGGCTTCAGCTGATGTCTCAGTTGAGGCTTACCTGGGGAAACACTGGCATCTAAGCTCATGCAGTTGTTGGCAGGACGGAGTTCCTCACTGGCTGTTGATCAAGCCCAGCTTTAGTTCCTTGGCACGTGGTCTTCTCCATCTGGCAACTTACGTCATCAAAGCCAACAAGGGAGTCTGCTAGCAAGACAGAAGTTACAGCTCATGTGACATCATCAGGGAAGCAACAGTCGTCACATTTGCTTTATTCTGTCGGTTAAAAGCAAGACTTAGGTCCTGTCTAAGCTCAGAAAGTGCTGCACAAAGGTATAACTACCAGGAGGCGGGCATAATTGGGGGTTATCCAAGACTCTTCTGCCACCTCTCGAATCAAAATGCCCTCAGCCAGGGAGAGGGACAGTGGGACAAATTATGAAAGTAGCATTGACATACATATGCGACCATGTGTAAACAGCTGGTGGGAACCTGGTGTGTATGTAACACAGGGAGCTCAGCTCGGCGTTCTGTGATGGCCTGGAGGAGTGGGAGCGAGGCTCAGGAGTGAGGAGATATATGCTTACATACAACTGATTCATACTGTCACACAGCGGAAACTACCACAACGTTGTTAGTTTTAATTTAAATTAAAATTTTTAAAAAACCAAAATACCCTTTCTTGAGCTCTGTGGGTTTGTAACTTGTACCCAGTCCCCAGGTAATTCTCATGATGAGGCAGATTTGAGAAGCAACAAAGTCAGAAAAAGTGAAAGCCAAGGTAAAACAGTTGCAAGCTTTCAGCATTGACAAGATTTTAAGAGAAATGGACTTCCAGAAGAGGTGGTTTGTGGCATTGCTTAATCTTAAAGAATCACAAGGAGGAAGTATCCAGTTCACTGTCTAGAACACATCCCCTAAACCGAGATATAATTCTGTAAATCACTATAGGATTAAGTGAAAATGATACACAATCATATGAGTATTCTTCTATGTATTGGAATGGATTACAGAGTTTACAGAAAGGAGAGCTCCCTATAGAGGAAGGTTTCATATGTTAGATGTAGCTTAAACTGGACCTTGATGGACGGGTAGAAATTGGATGGGGAAGGAAAGCAAAGGTGAAGTGGTGTGAAGAATAAGAGGGTAAGAGGGAAGTAGGAATGAGCACTGCATGGCAATCAGTCTTCCTGGGCTGTGCTGAGACATCAGTAGTGTGTGTGCTTGCTTTGGCAGGGAAGTGAATCTGAGAGAACCTTCTGACATGACCTCTCAAAGAATTAGGTATGAAGGTCCCTGGTCAAAATGGGACTGGTGGAATTCAAAAGGAAGGACTAGGGGAATCAAAGAAGGACAACTGCTTTTATTTTTTTCAAGAGCTTTCTTTCTTATCATAGTGTAACTGCTTTACACTGTTGTGTGAGTTTCTGATGTACAACAGAATGGATTCTAGTTTCTGATGCACAACAGAATGGATTCTAGTTTCTGATGCACAACAGAATGGATCCTAGTTTCTGATGCACAACAGAATGGATCCTAGTTTCTGATGCACAACAGAATGGATCCTAGTTTCTGATGCACAACAGAATGGATCCTAGTTTCTGATGCACGACACAATGGATCCTAGTTTCTGATGTACAACAGAATGGATCCGTTATATGCGTACATACATCCTCTCCTCTTGGGCCTCCCTCCAACCTCCCCCCTCCCACCTCTCCAGGTCGTCACGGAGCACCAAGCTGAGCTCCCTGTGCTATGGAGACAGCTGGTTTTAAAAGTGTTACTTATGAAGCAATGGTATTCATTCCATAAGCTCAGACCTAGAGAAAAAGTGGATGGCCTATCTAATGCAGATACCATTGCAGAATTTTAACAGAAATAGGGGCTGACCAGATTGATGTTAGCAAAGGCACCTGAAATAAGATGTTCTGTAGTTTATATTGCACTCTTATCTGATATATATTGTAATATGAAGTGATGAATTAGTGCTTTAAAATAAAAGCTAGCTTAAATATTAGCCAGATAAAACGTTAGAGTATAAATAGTTTACAGGGATAACTGGATCTGCTTGGGTGCATATTAGATTATCACCATTGAGAACACTGCTGATGCTGCTGCTAAGTCACTTCAGTCGTGTCCGACTCTGTGCGACCCCATAGACGGCAGCCCACCAGGCTCCCCTGTCCCTGGGATTCTCCAGGCAAGAACACTGGAGTGGGTTGCCGTTTCCTTCTCCAATGCATGAAAGTGAAAAGTGAAAGTGAAGTCGCTCAGTCGTGTCCGACTCTTAGAGACCCTATGGACTGCAGCCTACCAGGCTCCTCTGTCCATGGGATTTTCCAGGCAAGAGCACTGGAGTGGGGTGCCTTTGCCTTCTCTGACTGAGAACACTACTGTTATTCAAATAATATATCCCCTAACACAGAGAATGAATGATACTGTCAAATGAGGAATTTATTAATGTTTGAAATATTAACTAGGTAACCTACAATAATCCTAAAACACTTCTTTCTGTTTGTTTATTTTTGCTTAGGTGGAATGGGCTAGGGGAAAGAGTGTTGGGTTTTTAGTATGGTAATAGAGGATTTATCCTAGCCCTTTTATCAGTTAACTTGGGTTCTGCTCAGCTTTATCGTCTATGAAAAGAGAGCAACAGTATCCCTGCCAACCTCATAGAGTTATTACAGTAATCAAATATGATCATTTATTCTTATGACACTTTAAAATATTGGGCATTTTATACTTTCTATGTATTTTTATTATTTAAACAGTAGCCAAAATAAACATTACTTATTTTCTTTATTGGATACAGTAAAAATGACAGACTTGTTATCTATCTTTTAAGTTTTTCCTCATGGTTGTGTATTAGAGCAAACCAATAATCAGGATTTATAGACAGCAGAAACCTCACATTTTTAAATATGGCAGATAGTTTTAACAGTTTATTCCATTTTTTAGATTCTGTACAGTTAAGTAGTTCTTTTTCTAATCTTTGCAATACCCCCTCCCCAAAAAATCATTACTTGCCAAACTGGATACTGCAGTTTATAGATTGTGGATGTATAATAATCCTTGAAAATTGTATTTGGGAAACATGGATGTTTGGAAACAAGTAGCGCATGTAGTCAGTACACTTAACAAAGTTGTGTTCATTTATTTTTGCAGCTTACATCTTGTTTTATACCTTGGACAAGAACATTCCAATTGATGACTGGATTATGGAAACAATCAGTGGTGACCGGCTTACCCATCAAATCATGGATCTTAACCTGGACACTATGTATTACTTTCGAATTCAAGCACGAAATGCCAAAGGAGTGGGGCCTCTCTCGGATCCCATCCTCTTCCGGACTCTGAAAGGTTTGAATCATTTCCTGTCATTTCCTTTTCTTTCTTTGTTTTTTTCCTATGGAGTGGTTATAAAATAGTTTTGAAGTCTGTTTAGGGAATTACCTTAAACCGTCTCTGTTGGCACCATGACTACAGTGAACATTCAAAAGAAGTTAAAATTCAAATTAAAACCAAAATGAGAAATCATCTCAAGCCTGTTAGAATGAGTGTCATCCAAAAGACAAGAGACAACAAATGCTACCTTGGCTATGGAGAAAAGAGAACCCTAGTGCGCTGTTTGGGTATGTAAGTTGGTGCAGCCACTATGGAAAACAGTATGGAGTTTCCTCAAAAAATTACAAATAGAAGTACCATATGATCTAGCAATTCCACTTCTGGGAATATATTCAAAGAAGATGAAAACATTAACTCTCTAAGATACCTGCATCCTGATGTTCATAGAAGTATTATGTACAATAGCCAAGACATGGAAACAACATAATGTCCATTGATGGATATAATGGAATACACACACACACACACACACACACACACACACACACACATATGTAATAAATTTATATATGTAGTGGAATATTACTCAGCCATACAAAAAACCATGGAAATTCTACCATTTGTGACGGTATGAATGGACCTTGCAGGTGTTATGCTAAATAAAATAAATCAGAGAGAAAGACAAATGCTGTATGATGTCACTTATATATGGGACCTAAACAAACAGATAAACACCAAACTCAGAAAAAGAGATCAGATTTGTGGTTATCAAAGGTAGGAGGTGATGAGGGAAGGATTTGGAGGAAGGTAATTATAAGGCACAAACTCTCAGTTATAAGAGATGTAGGTACTAGGGAGGTAATAAACACATGATAACTGTAGTTAACACTGCTGTCTAATATACAGGAAATTTGTTGAGTAGATTCCAATAGTTATCATGAAAAATTTTCCTTTTTATTGTATTTATACAAGATAATGGTTATTAACTAAAGCTATTATGATAATCATTTCACAATATATGTAAATAAATCATCTTACTGTATATCTTATACAATGATGTGGAGTTTCCCAGTTGGCGCTGGTGATAAAGAATCTGCCTGCCAACGCAAGAGATGCAGGTTCAATCCCTGGGTTGGGAAGATCCCCTGGAAGAGGGCATGGCAACCCACTCCAGTATCCTTGTCTGGAGAATCCTATGTACAGAGGAGTCTGGTGAGCTACAGTCCATAGAATTGCAAAGAGTTGGACACAACTGAAGTGACTTAGGACGCATGTCAGCTATTTCTTAAATAATTGAAAAAAAAATGGAAACTGGAACAAATAAGATAAAAGATAATTAAAAGTTACCTTTTTATGCTGAAAGCCAGCATGTCAAGGAAATATCTATTATGTTATTACATTTTCTGTCATCAGCACAAAGTAGACATATTTAACTTGACTTTTTTTCCATTACACTCTTGTTGGAATTTTATATTGATTTCAAATGTATGGGCTCTATTCAAAATATAATGAAACACGTTAGCCATTGTATTTAAGGGATAAAAATTAAAAAGCATTTTATTGCGTGAACTGCATGCATGCTATCTAGTACCAAGTTTAAGTATTTCCTTTCAGGAACTAGTGTCCTTATATATTAAAAAGAAATTTTGATATAGCAAGACAAAATCTCAAACAAAATTAATTTTTTTAAGGACACACAATAGCAGCAAGAAAGAAAATCTTACATCATGATTACTAGAAGAGAACTCTACATGCTTACAAGTATAAAAATCACTGCTCAATTTAAGGATAGTTGTATGTTTATACAGAAAAATAAAAGGCCTAAGAATACTGACTACCTCATAATGATCTTCATATAATTTCTTTCTGTTTTAGAGCACAAATTTAATTTTTTTTTGATGGATGAATGATTTTAAGAGCCTCTATTATTTAGCAATGGAAAATAATTCAGGTGTTCCATAGTTGATATTTAGAGATGTGTATTTAAGGTATGATATGTATTATTGTTGCTAAGTCATGTCCAACTCTTTACCACTCCATGGACTGCAGTCCACCAGGCTCCTCTGTCCATGGAATTTCTCAGGCAAGAATACTGGAATGGGTTTCCATTTCCTTCTCCAGGGGATCTTTCTGACCCAGGGATCAAACTCATGTCTACTGCTTGGCACACAGATCCTTACCATCTGAGCCACCATGGAAGCCTTTAAAAAAGGATACTTGGTTTTTAAATCCTTTCCCACACTATGCCTATATATCTGTCTGAAACCTTACCAAAACATGATGGCAAACAACTGACAAATTAGAAAGACATATCTGGGTTGACATTTTTACCCATTTGCTTGGACAAATTGAAGAAGAGACTTAGAATAACTAAATAGTTCATTTCTCAGTTCTCCTAGGAAAAATACTCTAATAAACAGTAGACTTTTGGATTCTGGTGATTGAGCTATTCAAAAGCTAGATTTGGTAGCAGCTAATCTGAAAGTTTGCCAAGAACATGCAAATAAGCATTCAACCTAAGCCTACATGACAGCTCTTTAAGGACAGAGTAGAAGTTGGAAGGAAGGCAAGAGAAAAATGAGCCAGTCTTCGCCTATCCAGGTTTTTAGGACTTCGTGTCTAAATCAGATTTCACTCCAAATGAGCAATTGAAAGGAAACCGGTTATTCATTTTGTGGGAGCATGAAATGTAACTAGATAATGTTTCACAAATGTTTCATCTTTATCTATAGACAAGTGCCAAACTAATTTCATGCTCACAATGTATGCCAACTATAGATCTCATAGAGGGTTTAAGATAACTTAAGACATCCAAAGGTATTAAGCAACAGAGAGATGAGTTATCTCAGGATATATAGGCCTCTTATTGTTCACCATCCTGTGGATTATTTAATGAACTTCATATCCCATTTGGTACTGTTTACTCTAAGTGCCCTGAACTCATCCATGAGATGCTTAAGAACAAATTCAAAATATGTTATATGTCACAATAGTCCATAAGTGTTATTTCTAATATCCTGATTTGAATGTTTAAGATTATCTACCCAAAGTATATCGTATTCAGTTAATAGACAATTTGATTTTTATGCTGTCTTGTGCTGTGCTTAGACGCTCAGTTGTGTCCCACTCTTTGCAACCCCATGGACTATAGCCCACCAGACTCCTCTGTCTGGGAGGATTCTCCAGGCAAGAATACTGCAGTGGATTACCATGCCCTCCTCCAGGGTATCTTCCCAACCCAGGGATCAAACCCAGGTCTCCCACATTGCAGGCAGATTCTTTACCATCTGAGCCATGAGGGAAACCCATGGTCTTATAGGAAACTAAGTTTCAGATGTCTTAAGTGTGTTTTAAATGATTCAGACACTGATGTTGCCTATCTTTATCAACAATTGATATTGCATAGGCATGAACCTTATATATGTGTCACATGACAGATGGTCTAAAGTAAATAAATTACTCATCATAAGAGATTTGAAGCCACAGTGAACCACATCTACACTAAAGATAAAATGCTCTCTGATTTAAGATTTTCCGTTTCCAAAGCTGCTTCAAAATATAAGGCCTCTGTTCATCAGAAGGTAATGTCTGACAGACAGAAAGGCTTCCTTATTGCCCTGAAGCTGGGGAAACTCTCAGTAGTCTATGAGAGCTGCAAATTGTGCCTTAGTCAGTCATTAATAGCATCATTTTCTCATACTCAGTCTTTGTAAAGATAGAAGCATTTTCTACTGGAGAGTAAGGTTTTTCTATTTTTGTTTTGGCCACCAGTCAGAGAAGTACAGGAAACTCAATCTGTAATCATTGGTTAAATAAAAGGATACTTATAACTTAAAAGGGATTAAATTATCCTTGCCTTTTTTTTCTGTACATGCATTGTACAACATTGTACATACATGTGGTAGATCTGATTCTTTCTTTGGAATGTTAATTGGAAGAACCTTGAACTTCATTCTCTGACCACAGAGGACTCTCCCTTCTCCAGATTTTGCATTATGATACCTGCACACTAGAGAAACCTTGGAAGATGTCTGAAATGTATATTTATTTCTGCCCATCACGTGAGTCATTCCTTCTAGTAAAGTAAGCTTCTCTGTATTGGACTGTCAGGTAATAAGGAGGAAGGACATTCCTGATGGAGTAGACCAAAGAGGGCACCTGTGGAGAGATGAAGTCATCTCCTGCACAGGGAAGCAGAGTCTTCAGCAGTGGAAGAGCAGTAGCGTATGGTCTCTTTCCTGGGCATCCTTAATTGCCATTCTGAAATGTGCATCTCTCCCATACAAGGATATGGAACTGAAGGCTGTGTTCCAGAATACAAAAAAGTTTCAGTTTTTAAATAAAACTAAATTATTTATTAGAATTTGTTATTAATTATTTGTTAGAATTTTCTGACAGAGTACATGATATTCATGATAGGTGACAGGAGAAATTAAAAATTCAAGGCATAAAATTATAATACTTTGGCATCTGTTTTTAATTTCAGAGAGTCACTATTTTCTTTAATAAAAAAGTACTTATTAGAACACATTTAGTCCCTGTTGGGAAATATTCTTTAGTATTAATCACCATACATGTATTTATTTGTTACTTGCCAAAAATTTTTTGAACTGCAGGTAATGCATTATGTAATTAAAGACAAAGGGAGAGATGAAGAATGGCAATAAGATGAGACCACTTTTCTTCTCTTATTTTTAATATCATTCCAAAAAGTTCTCGCCTAAATATGAGATGCTGATTCAAGTAGTTTCTCAAGTGTGTTCTGGTCTGACTACCAAACTTTTCCTTTCCTGGCTTGTTTGGTCGTATAGACCCTGACATGCCTTTCCTCATTCTTACTGAACACTTGGTATGACACTTCTTAGAGCAAAGTGTTCTTCCTTAAAAGCTGCATTAGGATCCTCTCTCTCTACGTAACCAATAGATAATGCATTTGCCTCTCAAAAGCACCTCTCATCAACAATTCCCTAATACTATAAGAAAATATATTTTGAGACATCATTAGTGTTGATTGGGAAATGGGAGAGAAAAATTAAGATACCCATTAAACTGTAATGATTATATTTGAAAAGACTGGATTAGATGACCTAGGGAGTTGAAAATTGTTAAATCTTGAAGAGATACAAAGACAGTTATAAAACTTATTTAAAGCTTGTTGAATCTTAATCTAATAAGCATGCTTTTATACACCATGTTCCAAAAGTGATTTATAATTCAGTCTTCTACTTAGTAAGATATCTTTCCTGTTTTATCTTTTTCATAGAATATGCCTCTGTATTATTTAAAAATGAAAGAAATTGCAAATGATCTCTGGTTTAGGACTTTGTCCTTCTGTGACATAACATTTATAAACTCCATATTTGAAAGTGGTTTTTACTAACAGCATTATTATTTAAATATTTTGATTCTATATTTTCTTTTGGACAATGATTTGTATTCTTTCAATTAAAATAAAAAGGAAGGACTGCCACCTAAAAGATATTTGCTTTAAGTATTTTTCAAACAATGATGATGGATTTGCTATGAGACCACCACATGTAATGAGAAAACTGAATAGATTATAGGTTGCTGCCCTTCGGAATCTATTATATTTTTCTCTATCTGACTTTGAGACATATACAAAAAGCAAACCAGCAAATATGGTAGCCTAAGTGTTTGACTGCAATTAAGTGAGTTAAATAAACCCAGAAGACTCAAAGATCAAAGAAAATCAAGTGTAGGTAAAATAAGTCTAATTGATGGAAACTTACAGAGATCTATGTTAGTCAAAATGTCATTTCACAATTTCTAGGAAAGCAGTGTTTCACAGATTTACCTCATATATAGTTACATTTGGTTAACAGAAGCCACTTTTCAAAATTTTAGAGATATCTTAAAATCTGACAAATTATTTTCAAGAACGGTATACATTATTCTGTATATGACCAACCTAGACAGCATATTAAAAAGCAGAGACATTACTTTGTCAACAAAGGTCCATCTAGTCAAAGCTATGGCTTTTCTAGTAGTCTTGTATGGATGCAAGAATTGGACTATAAAGAAAGCTGAGCACCAAAGAATTGATGCTTTTGAACTGTGGTGTTGGAGAAGACTCTTGAGAGTCCCTTGGACAGCAAGGAGGTCCAACCAGTCCATCCAAAAGGAAATCAGTCCTGAATATTCATTGGAAGGACTGATGCTGAAGCTGAAGCTCCAATACTTTGGCCACCTATGAGAAGAACAGACTTACTTGAAAAGACCCTGATGCTGGGAAAGATTGAAGGCAGGAGGGAGGAAAACGGGACGACAGAGGATGAGATGGTTGGATGGCGTCATCGACTCAAAGGACATGAGTTTGAGTAAGCTCTCTGAGTTGGTGATGGACAGGGAGGCCTGGCGTGCTGTAGTCCATGGGGTCGCAAAGAGTCGGACATGACTGAGCGACTGAACTAACTGACTGATACATAATTCATTTAAAATTGCCAACAGTTCAAGACCTTGCCTCACAAGATTTAAAATCAAACCATTCAGATTAAACTTTATGATATTTTATTACTTTACTCTGTTCCTGTGAGAATTGGTTAAGTTCTCTTGTTGAAAAATTAAAAATGAATACAAGAAAATAGCTTCCTTAACTTATTTAAAATATATGGATGATAATTACTCGGTAATAGCATGCATTTATTACTGTTAATTGTATTATTAAACTTGCATGATAATAATTTTGGGTTTGTGTTTAGAGGACTCTTACAAATAACATTTTTTACAACACATTCACACAGCAAAATATTACTTTCAAATTCTTTCTTTAATTTAATTGAAATAATCAGTAACCCACTCCTTATCAATTTTATTTCAATAGGGCATTGGCCTTGATATGAGACCTCACTAATAAAACCATTGACTCGAAATGTCACCTTTCTTGATGGAAACTGCCAATATCTAATAATATTATTTCTCTTTCCTCCACAGTGGAACACCCTGACAAAATGGCTAATGACCAAGGTATGGTGGTTTTCATCTGTCATTTTTCCCTCCTTGAGTCAATGCTGTCTTTTTGAAATGTTAGTCATTATTTCATTTTCTTCTTTCTACCTGGGCCATACATACACCTGATGAAGCAGACTCTAGTGCGATAATTAATCTTGTTAATGAAGTTCTGCTTGGCTGAGGTTTCAGCTCTGATAGGGAGGATGTAAATTTTCTTGAGAGGAAATTGTTTTGTCTCCATTCTGAAGGACCAATTAAAATGTCAAGCTTCTTTGTATGAAATAAATTTTTAGTCTCTGTCTGCACTTCTGAATAATTCACATTAAGTATAATTAAGCTCAGCATAATTTTCAAGCTGCTCTTGCACCCTTTCATGAGCTCTGGATTAAAGTTCTGTAGCTCGACAGAGAAAACCCATAAATCATGTGTGCTTTTCCTCTGCAATGAGCTTCTTCTCATACATAAAAACAAAGTTAGGTCAACTTTTTTTTAGGGCAATACTTTTGTTCATTTTGAAGCCAGAAAGTTTTCATTTTAAGAATAAGGTGCCAGTTTGATTTGCAGTATTTTGTCCTCCTTCCGTTCATTTGCTAAAAGCTGATTTGTGTAGAGAAACAGAGATGGTTTTACACAAAGGAAAATGGAGATAAATCAAATCCATCAATTCTCAGGTAGATAGGAATTTATTACCATGATTTGTAGACTGATATATTAAGATTCCATTATTTTTGCATGAAGGATAATTAGTAGAATGCCAAAGGAAAAAAAAAGAATAGTTTATGCATTTGATTTTTATAGGATGTTATAGTCTTCAAAAAGTGAGCGTTTGGAAATGCTCGTGACTGGTGACCGTTGGTGTTGTGAGTATTGGTTCAGAGCTCACAGCTTGTGTAATTGTTTCCTGCTTGAGACATTATTATCAACATAATCTCCCTACCATCATCATGTCTCATAAGGCATCATGGTGTAGACTCTGGGAAAATATGCTTTTCAACAAGAATACTTTTCAACTGTTGACAAATACTAAGAATCTGAATGTTGTGTCACTAACAGTAGCAGATTGTCTCCATGAGCAGCATTTTATTTAATGATCCTGTATTCAGGTTTATCTCTGGGTCCTTATATCATTCCTCTGCTTAAGAGAACATGGCCAACACTTCATACAGGCAGGACCAGAAATGATGCAATGCACAGAAATGTCCACCCAGGGTTAAAGTTTCCATTAATCATTCTCTGATAGCTCAGTTGGTAAAGAATCTGTCTGCAATGGAGGAGACCCTGGTTCAATTCCTGGGTCGGGAAGATCCGCTGGAGAAGGAATCGGCTACCCGCTCCAGTATTCTTGACGTTCCCTGGTGGCTCAGCTGGTAAAGAATCCGCCCGCAATGTGGGAGACCTGGGTTTGATCCCCAAGTTGGAAAGATTCCCTGGAGGAGGGAAAGGCTACCCATTCCAGTATTCTAGCTTGAAGAATTCCATGGACTGTACAGTCCATAGTGTCGCAAAGAGTCAGACACGACTGAGCAACTTTCACTTCACTTAATCACCTGTATATTCCTGTTCTCTTACACTTAAAATATTTTCATAAGATCAGTATCTAGTAAACAGTAATATTTGTAAAGCCACTAATGATAAGTAATTGGCAGTTAGCATATATTTTATTAGGTAAATTAAACATTAGTGCTATCTAAATTCAAGCTGGAATAGTTAATTAGCAGAATTTATAATTTCAATTAAAAATAATTTTAAAAACTTTGCATAGCTTTCTTAATTTAAATGAATTTGGAGTTTCCACAGGCAGACAACTCCTAATTTTTTAAATTATGTTTAGAAAAAGTATATGTAGAGAGAAAGAAAATATGAAAACATTTTTTAAATAACTGAATCAGATGAAAAGTTACATTGTTAGCCATTTGACTGACAGTATGCTGAAGCTTCTCAGTGTAGTGGATTTTCAATTGTTTCTGGATCCCTTTTAATTTTTTTGCTGTTATTTGTTAATTGGTAATAATATTTTCAGCTACCAAGAAATATATTTTGTACAGTCTCTTTGGTCACACACTCTCCATGGATTTTACTCAGATCCTCACATTGCCTGTGAAATCAGATCAATTCCTGGGAACAAAAGGAATTCCCAAGAATTATTGCCAGTGGCTGTGTTCATATATTCGGGCAATTGTTCTATTTCTTCATCTAATATTACTTCGATTCTGTCACTTATTATACTACTTGGTCCCTCACTCAAGCACAAGTGTTATACAGTTGGTCAAATTGATAGGTTCTAAATTTTACATCAAACTCTAATTACTTTTAAAATTGAGAGGGCGTGACAGCATGTAATTTAGTGGTTATAAGCCAGATCTTTAAATTCTTACAAAGAAAGCATATAAAATTTGTTGGCCATCCAAAACTCTTTGAAAACAAAATCAGACTTAGTACTCGAAAAATAACCCAGTTTAAAGATTCCTTTAAAATTGATGGAAATAATAGGAAAAGGCTGCTCTGAAGATCCCCACTCTCGGTACACAGCAAATCAGCTGGATATGCATTATTGTGTGCTCTGTTAGACCAATTTGTCCCCTTCCCATGGTGAAATGATCCTACAGTTATATTTATGACAAGTGCTGAATTTCTGTTGAGAGAAAATTTTCTCAGAGAGAAAATTTAGCACCCTAGGTCAGAGTTAACCTTGCAAAGATGAATCCTAAATAGAAAAGCAGGACTCATATGAGAAAAACTGAGAAAAGTTTTGATTGTTTTTAAAAAGTGTCACTGTGATCTCTTGTCACAGTTACCTTTTCTTGGTATTTAATATCTGCCCTGAAGAACGTAAATATGAAAACAAAAAGTCAGTTATGTTTGAGTTGCTTCTGATTGGGGGAAAATGTTTTCTTCTGAGTAATGGCAATGCTAGTATGAAAATGATGGATGATTTACATAGAACTCCTTTTCCCCTTCATGTAAGAGTAAATTGATCAGATGTAGCATTTTCACATCTCTTTTTCCACATCTTAAGTATTTCTCTAATCTCTTGTAGGCACAAGCAGCCAATAAGTTTTAAAGTAATCATGGGATTTTAGAGGTTAATTGCAGATTTACTCTTTCCAGAGTGTAAGTTTTAAAGTAATCATGGAATTTTAGAGGTTAATTGCAGATTTACTCTTTTAGAGGATCAGGTAGGGAAGGGAAAGTGAGTGTGTCTCTGGGTGGGTGGGTGTGTATAATGATAAAATTAATCCTTATGAAGCTCTCAGCACCAGTTGCTGTTCTGAGAGCTTAACATGTACTGACTCACTTAATCCACATAACAATATGTGTGT
Source organism: Odocoileus virginianus (assembly GCF_023699985.2). NCBI lineage: Eukaryota > Metazoa > Chordata > Mammalia > Artiodactyla > Cervidae > Odocoileus > Odocoileus virginianus. The sequence continues at coordinate 7,272,932 of NC_069695.1, read as the reverse complement.
GTACTAAGTTGCTGCAGACATGTCTGATCCTTTGAGACCCTATGAACTGTAACTCACCGGGCTCCTCTGTCCCTGGGATTCTCCAGGCAAAAATACTGGAGGGGGTTGCCATGCCCTCTTCCAGGGGATCTTCCTGACCCGGGGATCAAAGCCACGCCTCTTTCATCTCTTGCACTGGCAGGCAGGTTCTTTACCACTGGTGCCACCTGGAAATACTGTGGGAGATACACTGTCATTCTCCCCAGTTTACTGGTAAAGAAGCTGAAGCTCACAGAGTCCAAGTCATTTGCCTATAGACACACAGCTGGTAAGCAGCCAGACCATGATTCAAACCCAGACAGCCATCTTCCAAAGCCCCTATTTTGAACCACCAAGTGTATCCACCACTACATGCTACATATACATATTCACAACCACACAGGAGGTCATCCTGTAAGTGGGAAGCGGCAGCACTGAATGTATGATCCTGATGGCCCCTTACCTCAGGAAACACAGGCATGGTGCTATCCCTACTGCCTTGGTCAGCTCGAGCGGCCAGTACAAAACACCGCATCTGGGTGTGTTACGTAACATGTATTTTCTCATAGCTCTGGAGGCTGGAAGTCTCAGATCAGAGTTTGGCAGGGTCGGTGTCTGGTGAGAACTCTCTTCCTGGCTTGCAGACTGCTGCCTTCTTGCTATATTGTCCTCACAGGGTGGAGAGAATGAGAGTGAGCTCATGACCCCGCTTATAAGGATGCTAATCTTATTGGATCAGGTCCCCACCCTTATGACCTCATTTAACTTCAAGTACTTCTGTAAAGACCTGTATCTCCTAATATAGTCACACTGGGTGTCACGAATTCAACATATGAATTTGGAGATGAGGAGGACATAATTCAGTACATACCATCTACTTTCAAAACCAAAACTGTTCTTTCACTGATTCTCTTTCCAGATTTTCAAATGAGGAAGCAGACAAAATTGTTGTGCAGGTCACTCAGATATAGTGTCAGGAAGAGTTGGAACTCAAACATGTTTATCTCTGACTCCCAGAGTATGCTGTCTTTCCTTTGTAGACTGTTGCCCTATTTATGAAAAAATTGGCCTTTTGTTTTTCTACAATCAGCTTAAACCTTTTAGATCTTCAAACATAAGCATTTATTAAAGCCTCTTATTTGGGGATCACAATGGAGGATAGCCATAGCTATAAAGTGTGACCAATTCTCAAAAGTAATTATTAGATCAAACTTTCAATCGTAACTGATTGCTTTTGCATCCTTGAGCAAGTGAAAGGAAAGGTAGTTGCGCAGTCATGTCCGATTCTTTGTGATCCCATGAACTGTGGCTTGCCTGGCTCCTCTGTCTATGGAATTCTCCAGGAAAGACTACTGGTGTGGGTTGCTATTTCCTTCTCCAGGTGATCTTTCTGACCCAGGGGTCCAATCCAGGTCTCCTGCACTGCAGGCATATTCTTTACCAACTGAGCCGCTAGGGAAGCATTTAACCCCAAAATGTTATCCTCTGTGTTGAGGTGTCGATAATGTAAAAGCTAGTAATTCTTAGCATGAACACAAATGGTTTCAATTTCATATGTGCTTCCGTGCTTGCCCTCCGGGGCAGTAGTGCAGGTACTGTGGTCATGACATAGTACCATAAAGAGGAATCCTCATGAAATGATCTATATCACTGATGATATGAATTATGAGGGAAAATGGCTTGCTTTGAGCACCATCAAGTATCTTTAATTCACCACGGCCTGCAGAGGGGTGATGTAAAACAGGAGACCTGGAAAAGAGGCGTAAATTCACAGGCCAGTTTTCAGATCCAGATGAAGGCGGCCTGCTGAGAATTGCCCTCCCACTGTCGAGAGAGAATTACACTCCTCTGAATGGTGGTAAGGGCTGGTAACGCTTCCGGGCTTTCCCTTCAGCTCGGTGGGTGATGGAAGAGAACCAGAATGCAGTTGGATGCCAGAGATGCTAGCACCATGCTGACATGTGGATTTGGGCATGTGACTGAACTCTCAGCATCCTCACCTGTAAAATGATGATTTAGCCCAAATGGTTTTTGATTTCTTTTAAGTTTAAGATGATCAAATTTTAGAATTGGTGTTAGAAAAATAAAGCCCAGGCACAGCATCGCGTCGGGTCGCACTTCGCACGTCAGCACTCCTACTGTATATCTGCCACTCTTCTGTGAGTTGTGCCTCTGCTATCATATTTAATTCTCACAACATCCTTACAGATGCATAAAGTAAAACTCTTAAGAGGTTAAATCTTGCCTGAAGACTCACAGTAGGTAAGGAGTTAGGCTGAGATATATACCCAGGCTAAGTAGCTTGAGAATCTCTGCTCAGAACCAATGCATAATTTCTGGAAACACAGTAAGTTAATCAACTCCTACTTTGTTATCAAAAAAAGTGAAACTTACACACCCTTCCCATAAATTCACCCAGTTTAAAGGTCTTTGTGTTTCCCCAATAGGGTATTCAGGCCAAGTCCTTGACATTACACCTGCCATTTTCCACCTCAACAGGTTTAATCTCATGAATAAACAGAATGTTAATTGTTTCCAGTTTTAGGGAAATGAGCTTTTCAAGGCAGTCTAGTCAAGCTTGGAATTTAGTTAATGTAATTCAGATTTTGCAGGATTTGGATCACAGGAGCCAGGCTGCTGTTTGAGAAATTGACACCTTTAGCACCTTTTGATGGGAGTCATTTAATTGAAAATGAAAACCTCTTTTTACCCTGTTATCCTGTGTAATTTCAATTCACTTTATTAGTCAACTGCTTGCTACACTCCCTTGAAAAAAACTACTCTCACATGTGATTTTCTCAGCTCCAGAATTTTGCAATTCTGGAAATTATAGTGTTAAAAAAGAAAAAAGGCCCCAAATGAGTAATGTGCTTTTGATAAAATATCCTGTCCCCAGCAAGCAACCAAGAAACTGCCTAGTCAACCTCTCAGAAGTTATTATGTTTTAATAGGTAACTTTGAAAGAAAAAAAAAAGTACCTAGTGCTCACAGAAGTTAACATGATTCATGGTATAGTTTTAATCTTCTCAGACCTGAAAGCTAGACGTTTTCATTAATAAGCCCTCAGATATCTTAAGCAAGTTGTTATTGTCAAGCCCCCTGTGATGCCAAAGGTCCTTCTTTGTCATAGATATTGGCCAAATATTAAGTTCCTAGCTTTATTTTCTGCCTGCTTTATCATCCCGGATTCTGCCTCATCAGTTTTCTTCCTGAAACACAGATGGTTCACTGTTACTTGCAGAATGAAGTCAGTTCTTTGACATCAAGGTCCTGGTTGTCTGACCTCAAATTTCCCCTTCTAGACTCACAACCAGTTTATCCCTCCACGAATGTCACAGTCTATTAGCAAAGATCCACAAATCACTCTGGACAAAAAGTATTTTTAGAACTCCATGCTCTAACTCCTGCTGTCCTTTTAGCCTTAGCAGCACATTCTCCCTTTCTGAGATGAAGGCTTCTTCTCAATTGTCTTTTGTCCAAGAAGTCTTTGTTACCTTTCTGGTCATTTATTCTTCTGTGTGTCCTTAACACCCAGTATAGTCTCTGCTATGCTGTTTGTTTCCTATAGTTCATCTATATATGTACCCCGACACCTTGGCCAGGTTGTAAATTCTTTGGTGGCAAAGGGCTAGTCTTATTCACATTGTCATCTCTGCCTCCCTACACCCCCAATCTCTAGTTATGAACCTATCATATTATAGTTGACTGGTAAGAGTTTGTTGGATTGAATTATGACACAGATATTTGGGAAACAGAGTGATCTGGAAAGATAGACTTTACCATCTCATCCAAAGTATTGTTTGGAAAAACCCAAAAGTACTAGTTATCATGCCTGTGGGATGTTGTGCAGTCAGCCCTCCCTATCTTCCTGTTACAAACCTGCAGATTCAGCCAGTGTTGAATCCTGTCCTGTGTTTACCTATTATATTTGAGCATCCATAGATTCTGGCCTCTGAGGCAAGTTCTGGATCCGATCCCTACAGGTATTGAGGGATGACTGTATAGGCGATTGATCGTGGGGGGGATGAAAAAGATATGAAAAGATTTTTTCCAGCAGGGAAAATGTATCTTCAATATTTATCTATTAAATTAAAGCTGAACACAAAGACAGGTTCTCTGTGATTCAGGAAAAGGTGTCACATTTGTAGATGATTTTGATCCACTGGGTCCTTTTCTTGACCTTCACCCTTCTCTGTGAAGGTTCTTCATCCTCCTCACCTTTCTTGACCTCTGTCACTTACTGTCAGAGGAAATGTATACACTTGCCATTCACCAGCTGCTCATGATCCTGAGTGTGTAAAGAACAAAATCAGAAGTGGTGGGTGCAGATAAGTTTTTGAAATTCCAAATGTGCAATATGAAAACAATTGGACTCACTTTTGACAACCTGTTTAAAACTTGTTTGCCTAGCACTCTTCTGGGTGTGATGACACATAAGAAAGAAGTATGGTTCCATGGGTTCATTTTCAAAAAGATACAGTACAGTTAGGATGTAAAGACTAGCATCCCAATATGGAAAGTGTGAAATGCTAAAGCAGGTGGTACTTACTATCTGCATATGTATGTTATAGGGTTTCAGATAGGAATCACTGTGAGTAGTAGCAGAAAAGACTTCTTAAGATCCAGTAGTTTATATATATGAGTAAAGCTTGAGTCAGCACAAATGACTACAGAGGGAAAATAACTTGAACTTTTATTCAGAAAAACCCTAGAATGGGAAAAGCAAGAAGCTGCTCAAAGAATGAGGGTTGCAAAATATGTTCAGGGCATAATTAGGGCACCGCTGTACAGACTAGAACTCTGGGGTTGAGATAAATTGGTAGCAGGGCTTTTGCTGTTCCTCTCTGCTCTAACACAGCAGTTCTCAGGGCTGTTTACTCTGAAATACGTCAAGTGCCTGCTGTTTACACTGACCCCTGAAGACCAGCAGTGTTCCCCTGCATCCAGAATCCCGCAAACCCCATTCTCTCCTGATTGCTGATGCTGCTCAAACATTGTTTGCGGGGACAGTATCAGTGAGAGTGTGGGTCGGGGCGAGGAAAGGAAAATTTGGAATAGGAACAGCGCCTCACTCTCCATCATCAACTCTTTAAAGAGTTTTCCTAGCTCTTTTGGCCCACTTCTCTCACGCCTCTTCTGAAGGGTCCCCTTCACTTGTTGCAGTGCTTGGCGTGGTGACAGAGACTACTATTTCGTTTCTTCTCCAAAGTCTGTTGTGTTTTGTGTGCCTTACTGAAAAGGGAGCTTCCATCTTAAGTGAAACCCGCATGGCAAAGCCCTCCCACTCACACGCCCTGATCAGTTCTAGGAGATGCTCTAAGTTCTGCCCACACTCACTCCCTCATCATCTTTCATTTATTAAATTATTCAATAATGGTAAAATCATCACATCAAAGTCGGACAGATTCAACCACTTAAAAGGAGTATGTTAGTCAGTCTTTCTGAGCCACAGTTTGCTCATCTATAAAACGGAGCTAACAATGTCTACATCATCAATTAGTAATTAATGGTATCCCCGCCCTGTTTATTATAGGAGTCTTTCCTGTTGTATTTAATTTGTTCTTCACACTCAGCTAGAATCATCTCTCTAGAATGCATATTTGATTGAGTCACTGTTCTGCTTAAAATACCTTCAGTGGATCTGTTCCCTGTAAGAAAAACTCTAGACTCTTTTGTAAAGCATATAATGAGTTTTATGATTTCATCTTGGCCTCTTCTCTAAGCTTACCCAGTTCTTTCTTCTCTGATACTTTTATACTCATCTTTTAATTCCCAGGTGTCACCCCTGAAAACTCAAGGGTCACCCTAAGTGATGTCACCTCAGATGTGACCCCTGAAACACCTTCCATCATTTTTCTAGGTGGAAATAGTCAATGTGCACCTACTTAAAATATTTTTTTAACTTTTTAATTTTATAATGTAGTTATTATTATTCACTTACCATATTTTCTCTCACTAGATTATGAACCTCTGCAGTAGTCATTTTATATTACGAATGCTTAGAGCAGTGGGTGGTCCACTCAACACATTTGTGGACTAGATGGATGGATCATGGACAGATACATGAATGAAGAAGTTCTGTGCTCCAACCATGTTGTTATTTCCACATCCTAACAGTGCAGCCAGCAGGATGCTCCCATTCCAGTCTTCATACTGCAGTTTCAACTTCCCTGTAATAGTCACTTGGAGGAGAAAGAGCATCCGTGCTCTTCTGTTACTTCTTACTGTGCTACTTGGCATCTTCACTAACACACACCCATATCTCACACTGCCTCTGGATAGACTTGTGGACCGTCCAGCTGGGGGAAGCTATAATGGACCCTCATAGACTTTGGGAATGGTTGCTCCTTTATAATCCACGTAAGACCCTGCCTCACCTCCATGTTTCAGTCTGGTCAATGGACAGGCTCTTGGGAAGATCTAGTCATCCAGGGAAGAATGTTTAAAGAAACAGGACGCTTTTTAGATTTTCATAAACACTAGGCTGCCTCTAAAAATGATTTCTTAGACCCATATGCTGGCCATTATTCCAGATACTTTATCAGAAAGAATGTATTCAAAGAGATTCCTGTGAGAAGAAATGATTCAGAGACCATTCAGCTTTACCATATCAGTCATATTATTAAGTTATCACTGTTTTTTATTCTGTTAGCAATTAAATTTTAACAGAAGTTTTATTCTCAACTTATGTGGATGGTATTTGCACTAGCTAATAAAATTATTTGACTTTTCCTGGGCGGGAGCTTATGGCATGTGTGATCAGGAGCAGTTGACAAGTTTTCTTTTGTGACCAGATGAACTGACACAGACTAATCGTACTTTAAGTCGTATATATCAGAATGTATGGGCTTCTCTTTCCTGAAACCTTTGATGAGGCTAACTGTTTCCTGTGAACAAAAGATCTCATTGATCTGAATGGTTCTGTTTGTCCCCTGATATTTGCCTTTTGAGTTTTTAATCCATTCTCCCTTGTAAGATGTTGAAAATGAGTGGTGGTAGAGTTCATAACAGTAACCAATGTTCTTCTGAAATAGATAAGCACATATATATGTGTTTATTTTATAATACTCATCACTTCAGTTCAGTCGCTTAGTCATGTCCAACTCTTTGTGACCCCATGGACTGCAGCATACCAGGCCTCCCTGTCCATCACTAACTCTCGGAGTTTACTCAAACTCATGTCCATTGAGTCGGTGATGCCATCCAATCATTCTCATCCTCTGGCATCCCCTTCTCTTGCCTTCAATCTTTCCCAGCATCAGCGTCTTTTCTAAGGAAAATATTTTCCCTAGCATCATGCATGCATATGTATTTCATAGATACAAGAATTTTTTTCTTCTCTTTTCTTTGATTGACATCTGCCACATGTTTAGAAATCCAGACATGAGTTGGTCTGGACTAGTGCAGCTTTTTAATCTGTATTTGCGAAAGATGAAAAGTGAAATGTTTGTAAACTTTTTTCCTAGTTTAGAACATCACTTGCACAACTTTCTTTATACATCATTTGCCGTGTTCCACAAAAGAGTATGCATGTGCTGCAGGGAATCACTGCAATACTTTGGCCACCTCATGCGAAGAGTTGATTCATTGGAAAAGACTCTGATGCTGGGAGGGATTGGGGACAGGAAGAGAAGGGGACGACAGAGGATGAGATGGCTGGATGGCATCACTGACTCAATGGGCATGAGTTTGAGTAAACTCCGGGATTTGGTGATGGACAGGGAGGCCTGGCATGCTGCGATTCATGGGGTCACAAAGAGTCAGACACGACTGAGCAACTGAACTGAACTGAACAGGGAATCAGGACCCAGAATCAAACTGCAGTGTCAACCAAGAGCTAGGAATTAAGAGTTTATTTGTTTAAATGTTCATATCTAGAATAAATAAATTTCTGTTTTGTCCAGAAGTATCCTGATTGACACTTGGGTCCAGGCAAAATTGATAATGGCAGGTTGCTTCACCCTTAAAGTATCCTAATCTTCATAATAACTATATGTTCATTCTATTCATGATATTTGTATATGAAATTATAATCATATTTTATACTGATTTCTAAGGATTTTTAGAGGGCTTCTCTGATAGCTTAGTTGGTAAATAATCTATCTACAATGCAGGAGACCCCAGTTTGATTCCTGCATTAGGAAGATCCACTGGAGAAGGGATAGGCTACTCATTCCAGTAGATTTGGACTTCCTTTGTGGCTCAGCTGATAAAGAATCCACCTGCAGTGTGGGAGACCTGGGTTAAGAAAATGAATTTACTTCTTGTCAGAGCCTACTCTATTTATATTTTATGGCATAAAGGCAGAAATCAGACCCCCCCCCCCCAAAGAAATGCCTCTCATGGTCAAGGAAAAGATGGACAATGGCTTATTTGGTTCTCTTGCACTGGGTCTGACTAGAGTAGGTCACCAAATGCCTTCCTGTTCCCGTCAGTTATTGCTCATAGACTTGCCACAGGACCCTTGAGCACAAAACCTCAATCATCCCCGTCATGGGTCACAGCCTTGTGCTGGCAAAGGGGCTTGCATAACTCCATGGAGCTATGAGCCATGCTGTGCAGAGGTACCCAAGACGGACAGATCACAGTGAAGAGTTCTAATAACACCTGGTTCGCTGGAGGAGGGAATGGCAACCTACTCTAGTATTCTTGCCAGGAGAACCCCATGAACAGTATGAAAAGGCAGAAAGTATGACACCAGAAGATGAGCCCACCACCACCACCCCCCACCCCAGGTTGGAAGGTGTCCAATATGCTACTGCGGAAGAGCAGAAGGCAATTACTATAATAGCTCCACAAATAATGAAGAGGCTGGGCCAAAGTGGAAATGGTGCTCAGATGTGGATGGGTCTGGTGATGAAAGGAAAGTCTGATGCTATCAAGAACAATACTGCATAGGAACCTGGAATGTTAGGTCCATGAATCAAAGTAAATAACTGGACGTGGCCAAGCAGGAGATGGCAAGAGTGAACATGAACATCTTAGACAGTGAACCAAAGTGGATGGGAACAGGTGAATTTAATTCAGATGCCCATTATATCTACTACTGTGGGCAAGAACCCCTTAGAAGAAGCAGAGGAACCCTCCAAGTTAACAGAAGTTCAGAATGCAGTACTTGGGTGCAATCTCAAAAATGACAGAATGATCTCAGCTCATTTCCAAGGCAAACCATTCGAATCACAGTAATCCAAGTCTGTGCCCAAACAACGATGGTGAAGAGCTGAAGTTGCCTGATTCTGTGAAGATCTATAAGACCTTCTAGAACTAGCAGCAAAAAAAGAAAAAAAGTCCTTTTCATCATACAGGATTAGAATACAAAAATAGAAAGTCAAGAGACCCCTGGAATAACAGGCAAGTTTGGCAGAAGGGCAAAGGCTAACAGAGTTTTGTTAAGAGAACACACTGGTCATAGCAAGCACACTTTTTCCAGCAACACGAGATGACTCTACACATGGACATCACCAGATGGTCAATACCAAACTCAGACTGATTATGTTCTTTGCAGCCAAAGATGGAGAAGCTCTATACAGTCAGCAAAAACAAGACCTGGAGCTGACTGTGGCTCACATCATCAGCTCCTTATTGCAAAATTCAGGCTTAAATTGAAGAAAGTAGGGAAAACACTAGACCATTCGGGTAGGACCTGAATCAAATCCCTTATGATTATACATAGAGGTGATTAATAGAATCAAGGGATGAGATCTGGTAGACAGAGTGCTTGAAGAACTATGAATAATATTGTACAGGAGGTGGTGACCAAAACCATCCCAAAGAAAAAGAAATGCAGGAAGGCAAAGTGTTTATCTGAGGGGGCTTTATAAATAGCTGAAGAAAGAAGAGAAGCAAAAGGCAAGGGAAAAACTGAAAGATATACCAAATTTCAGTCCATAGAACAGCAAGGAGAGATAAGATCTTCTTAAATGAATAGGGCAGAGAAATAGAGGAAAACAATGTCATGGGAAAAACTAGAGATCTCTTCAAGAAAATTGGAGATATCAAGGGAACATTTCATGTAAGGGTGAGCATGATAAAGGACAGAAGCAGCAAGGATCTAACAGGAGCAGAAGAGGCTAAGAAGATATGGCAAGAATAAACAGAAGGACTAAACAAAAAAGAGTCCTAATGACCCAGATAACCATGGTGCTGTGGTTACTCACCTAGAGCTGGATATCCTGGAATGTGAGGTCAGTCGGGCCTTAGGAAGCATTGCTATGAGCAAAGTTACTGGAAGTGATAGAATTTTAGCTGAGCTATTTAAAATCATAAAAGAGTATGCTGTTAAAGTGCTGAACTCAATACGCCAGAAAATTCGGAAAACACACCAATGGCCACAGGACTGGAAAAGGTCAGTTTTTCATTCCAATCTCAAAGAAAGGCAATGCCAAGAATGTTCAAACTACTGTACAGTTGGACTCATTTCACATGATAGCAAGTTCAGTTCAGTCACTCAGTCATGTCCAACTCTTTGCGACCCCATGGACTGCAGCACGCCAGGCCTCCCTGTCCATCACCAACTCCTGAAGTTTACTCAAACTCATGTCCATTGAATCAGTGATGCTATCTAACCATCTCATCCTCTGTTGTCCTCTTCTCCTCCCACCCTCAATCCTTCCCAGCATCAGGGTCTTTTCAAATGAGTCTGTTCTTCACATCAGGTGGCCAAAGTATTGGAGTTTCAGCTTCAGCATCAGTCCTCCCAAGGAATATTCAGGACTGATTTCCTTTAGGATGGACTGGTTGGATCTCCTTACAGTCCAAGGGACTCTCAAGAGTCTTCTCCAACACCACAGTTCAAAAGCATCAATTCTTTGGTGCTCAGCTTTCTTTATAGTTCAACTCTCACATCCTTACATGACTCCTGGAAAAATCATAGCTTTGACTAGATGGACTTTTGCTGGCAAAGTAATGCCTCTGCTTTTTAATATGCTGTCTATGTTGGTCATAACTTTTCTTCCAAGGAGTAAGCATCTTTTAATTTCATGGCTGCAGTCACCATCTGCAGTAACATGATAGCAAGGTTGTGTTCAAAATCCTTCAAGCCAGACTTCAGAAGTATATGAACCAAGAATTTCCAGGTGTACTAACTGTGTTTCAAAGAGACAGAGGAACCAGAGATCAAATTTCCAACATTTACTGGATCATGGAGAAAGCAGGGAAGTTTGAGAAAAACATCTACTTCAATCCATTGACTATGCTAAGGCTTTTGATTGTGTGGATTACAGAAAACTGTGGAAAATTCTTAAAGAGATGGGAATACCAAACCATTTTACCTGTCTCCGGAGAAACCTGTACATGGGTCAAGATGCAACAGTTAGAACTGGACATGGAACATAGACTCTTTCAAAATTGTGAAAGGAGTGCATCAAGGCTATATATTGTCACCCTGCTTATTTAACTTATATGCAGATTGCATCATTCAAAATGCTTGAATGGATGAATCACAAACTGGAATCAAGATTGCTGGGAGAGATATCAACAGCCTCAGATATGTAGATGACACCACTTTGCTGGTAGAAAGTTAAGAGACTATTGATAGGGTGAAAGAGGAGAGTGAAAAGGCTGGTTTGAAACTCAGCATTCAAAAAACTAAGATCTTAACATCCAGTCCCATCACTTCATGGCAAGTAGAAGGAAAAAAAGCAGAAGCAGTGACATATTTTATTTTCTTGTACTCCAAAATCACTGCAGTAGTGACTGCACTCATGAAGGAAAACTATGACAAACCTAGACAGCATATTTAAAAACAGAGACATCACTTTGCTGACAAGGGTCCATATAATTAAAGCTATGGTTTCTCCAGTAGTCAAGTACAGACATGAGAGTTGGATCATAAAGAAGTGTGAGCCCCAAGAATTGATGCTTTCTAACTGTGGTGTTGGATAAGACTGTTGAGAATCCCTTGGACTGCAGGGAGATCCAATCAGTCCATCCTAAAGGGAATCAGTCCTGAATATTTATTGGAAGGACTGATACTGAAGCTGAAGTTCCAATAATTTGGCCACCTGATGAGTGTGAAGAACAGACTCATTTGAAAAGACCCTGATGCTGGGAAAGATTGAAGGCAAGAGAAGCGGGTGACAGAGGATGAGATGGTTAGCGTCACCAACTCAGTGGAGATGAATTTGAACAAACTCCGGGTGATCGTGGAGGACAGAGGAGCCTGGTGTGCTGCAGTCCATGAGGTCACAAAGATTAGGACATGGCTTAGCAACTGAATAACAGCAATGCAGCCTCAGTACATGCTGGTTGACCTTGTATATGAAGTAATATTATACTTTCTTTTAATCAGTGAACTTTCTTTCATGTTAGCTTGAAAACAATGTGTTGAACCTGAGGAAAGGATGAAAAGAGCTCATTCATTTTTCTGTTAATATATGTTTGAAATATCCTAGGCATAGGCTATGATTTTGCTTCCTAGTTTTGATACCTTTTTCCAAAGTCAGCAGGGTTACCAACTCTTAGCCACATTTTTCAGCCTCTGGAAAAGCATCTCCTTTAAATATATCTCAATATGATCTGTGTACTGAGCAGTAAAATTATATTCACATGGCATCAATGCATTATCTTTACCCACTGGTATACAAGACAGGAAATCAATGCTCTTCCTTTCATTATCACCAGAATTATCTTCAAAGAAACCATTTCTAAGATCAAGAAGATATCTCAGTGCTCTGTATCCTTGGGAGGATATATATTGAATGAATGTTAGACAACCAGTCTGTCCATTTAATTTAGATTATGGCCCATATCTTGGGATTGATTGTGTGAGTTCCATTCTGAAGGACCCTCTGTTAACTTCAGTCAGTAAGAATGGATTAAAAATAGATTAGAACTACCACATTCAACTTTTTCTGTGTCCTCTGCAGAATAATTTTCCATTTACTCCTTCCTGAACTTATAAACACCCACTCAGAAAAACCACTCTAGAACTCAAATTCTAGTTGAATTAATCTTTTCTACAGACTTTATTTTTGGGGCTCCAAAATCACTGCAGATAGTGACTACAGCCATGAAATTAAAAGACGCTTGCTCCTTAGAAGAAAAGTTATGACCAACATAGCATATTAAAAAGCAGAGACATTACTTTGCCAACAAAGGTCTGTCTAGTCGAGGGTATGGTTTTTCCAGGAGTTATGTATGGATGTGAGAGTTGGACTATAAAGAAAGCTGAGCACCAAAGAATTGATGCTTTTGAACTGTGGTGTTGGAGAAGACTCTTGAGAGTCCCTTGGACTGCAAGGAGGTCCAACCAGTCCATCCTAAAGGAAATCAGTCCTGAATATTCCTTGGGAGGACTGATGCTGAAGCTGAAACTCCAATACTTTGGCAACCTGATGTGAAGAACTGACTCATTTGAAAAGACCCTGATGCTGGGAAAGATTGAAGGCGGGAGGAGAAGGGGACGACAGAGGATGAGATGGTTGGATGGCATCACCAACTCATGGACGTGAGTTTGAGTAAATTCGGGGAGCTGGTGATGGACAGGGAGGCCTGGCGTGCTGCAGTCCATGGGGTCACCAAGAGTTGGACACGACTGAGTAACTGAACTGAACTGAGGTGCTAAACAATTTTACCATAGGGAATATTCTTCATCTGCCCATATGTATTAAAACTTCATGTCTGATGTAAGCATTATACTGTTTAATTTTACACACATACACACACTTCAGTACAAATATAGAAGCAATATTTTAAGTAATAATGTAAGCATAACATAAACATTAGTGTGTAATAGTAATAACTTAAAGTATGTTTGTTATTAACACATTACAAAGTGTTCTCAGTTTAGTCACTTATCAAGTATTGAGAATATGGTATAAATGTCACTGTGGTAAGCACCAAGAAATATAATAATGAGCACACATCCTGAAGGAATTTATGTTACCTCTGCTCATTTTTCTCTCAATCCAGAGAGTAGCTAGTAGGAAAATCATGGAGACTAACTTTTGCCTAAGGGAGTTTGTTTCTCTTGCCAAAATAAAATGATCTATCCTTTAAATAAAGCATAGAAAATAACTCTTTAAGTGACTTCAGCATTTATACTGTTTAAAGAGTGTAAACAGTGGAGGAGCATGAAATTTTTGGTTTGGACCTTCCTTAGAGGTATGTAAATACAATAAAGTTAAGACTGTATAAACTATTTTTAAATAACTTGAAAAAGTCCCAGTCTTCCTCTTTTCAAGTCAAATATGGGATCATGTCCTTTTTTTTTTTTTCTCTTCTTTCTGAAACCAGAGAAAGGTGCTTTGCTTCAGTTATCAAAACTTTTTGGAAGAAACGGTTTTTTGGATGAAATTATCTGGATGAAATCCATGGTTGGTTAGGAGATTCGTTACTTTATCATCTTAATTCTGTTCCTCACCCTAATTTCTATTAGGAAGTTTGGGTACAGAGTAACACAAGAGTTCTTCTTTATATTCTTGAGAATATAATACTATATTTACATAGTACATTTTCATTCCTGTTGTTCCTGTAAAATCATATTACTAATTCCTTAATGAAAAAAGAAACTACCTATCTCTAGTTTTTTGAACTATGTGGAGCTTTATTTGAATAATTTTTAAAAACTTCATACATTCAATGTATTACTTCCACAAATGTCATGTTTAAATATCCACATATTTATTACTTATTTGAAATTTTTACTTTTGAAAAATGTTAGATATTTAGTACCATAAGCAAAAAAAGGAATCAATGGATTTAAGATAAATTTAATTGTGAAATGTACAAGACTAAAAATAATATATTATCTTTTATTTGCATGTACTTCTTTTAAAAATACTAGATAAATGAAAGATATTTTCACTGAAACCTAATAGTGATTTTATAGTAATAGTAAATCAATTTAGTAATAGTTATTTTATAGTAGGAATTAACTTATTCTTAAATCTTTAAAGTCAGAATAAGTTAAAAAATGATCTGATATTAGCTAATATTAACCATAAATAGTCCTGTATAGGATTTGGATTCAGTGAGCCAACGCTATCTGTCTTGGCAGGTTCTATATCTAATAAATCTTTTTATGCTACCCCTCCCATGAGCATCTAGGACTATGCCTTGCCTATAGTGGGCACTTAGTATATTTTGAGTGAATTATTATCAGTTTTATGCTCCATTAAAAAATTAAGACCTCTGGGAACGAATAGTAGTTTATATCTTTGCTGTTAAGTGACTTTTCATCTTCCACAGTCTAATTAGGTCATTCTTTCCCTTAATCAGTGCTTATGAAATTCACCAAGTTTACTAAACGCATCTAATGTTTCAGCTACAGCAAAAAGCCCTTTTGACATGAGAAACAGTACTAGTCCAGTGTTTCATCTGACAATTTTGTGATTCTTGCCTTAAAATAGCAGGAGAATCTTCTATTTTTAGCTTGTTATTTGTGGTGGATAATCTGCCCGCCAGTGCAGGAGATGTGGATTCTATCCCTGGATTGGGAAGATCCCTAGGATGAGGAAATGGCAACCCACTCCAGTATTCTTGCCTGGAAAATTCCGTGGACAGAGGAGCCTGACAGGCTACAGCCCACGGTGTTGGAGAGTCTGACATGACTGAGTGACCAAACATACACACACACATTTACCCAATTTGCCCATAAAAAGACTTCTTGGGATTTAAAAGACATATTTTAAAGAACAAAAGCATAGAAACACACAAAATGATATTTG
The DNA here is from genome assembly GCF_023699985.2 of Odocoileus virginianus. Taxonomy (NCBI): domain Eukaryota; kingdom Metazoa; phylum Chordata; class Mammalia; order Artiodactyla; family Cervidae; genus Odocoileus; species Odocoileus virginianus. The sequence continues at coordinate 7,257,246 of NC_069695.1, read as the reverse complement.
CTTCCCACATCTTTAAATAAAGAGGTTCCAGACTCCTCGATATCCCCAAAATGAGTTTTGTGTGTCTTTACTGAAGAGGTGCCAGAAGTCTTAAATTACCATGAATCCAGTCTTGCTTGTTGATGATATCAAGTTTCCTTAAAGTATTTCCTGTTGGATTTGTTAAGAGTTACTTAATTTTCTTTCATGGTATCCATCTAATTATAACCAACAAAATATTAACTGATGTCAGTACCTTAGATTATGTGAATAGAATACTTAAGTTTTCAGCTGCTCTGTTGTTTGAAAAGTATCTCGAGTTCCTTTATCTTACACAGAGCTCTAACCTATGACATCGGATATTCTTCTGCATATTGAAATTCACCATGTAATCAATAGCCTCACTGAGTCTAAAGGGTGCTATACCCACAGAGGTTTATGTTTAAGTAATATATGGATGTGCTCAGGGGCTTATTTCTGCATCTTCCCACAAACTAGCTGGGAGAGTAAGAAACTTCATTAAAAAGACATTTGTCAGGATGCTAGAGGAATAGGAAAAATCCTCCACAGGCTATGTACCTAATTTCCAGCCAATACAGAATGACTCCCAACAGGAATCATTTATTGCTTTAGTGGCTTAAGTGATGGGGCTGTTAGCATCTCTTTTGGCTGACTGCTTTGCAATCTAGTTGCTTTCAGATGTGCGAAAAGTCATCTTAATATTCATACAGAACTTCTGTCTCACTTCATTTCTTCCAACCTTGATCTGTCAGTGTCCTGTGGGCAAGGCTTATTGAAATCCCAGGTGCGTCAGAGTTACACAAACAAGGTGCTTGGGGAAAGGGTTAGGCTTCTCTATATTTCTGTCATTGCCCCCCAAAATGTCTTCACAATTGCTTATTTCATACTTTTTTAAGTCACTCAGTCATGACCAACTCTTTGTGACCCCATGGACTGTAGCCCATCAGGCTCCTCTGTCCATGGGATTTCCCAGGCAAGAATATTGGGGTGGGTAGCCATCCTCTTCTCCAGGGGATCTTCCTGACCCAGGAATCGAACCTGTGTCTTCTACATTGCAGGTGGATTCTTCACCATCCAAGCCGCCAGGGAAGCCCAGTCACCACCATTCCTTCCTGCCTCACACACTGGAACCTCCATCCTAATTCCCACTTATTTGTATACCCAGAGTCATTGACCAGCAGATTTTAAATGTACCCATTTATCCTGGAAACACAATGTAATGTGATTGGATTAATTTATCAATGCTTGCTGGAAACTTAACACCCTCAGTTCAGCTCTGACTTGACACTGAAAGAATTTTTTTAAAAAATTATGAATGCATGGTCTGGTAACAAGACTTGTTTCTTCACGATTCTTTTGCAAATAAAATGATAAGCTCTTGGAAAAGCTGTAGTTAAAAGCGCTAACTACAGAAAGTTTGGTATGCACTGGAATGCCACAGGAGCAGGACTTGGAAGTCTTCAAAAAGAAAAAAAAATATCTGTACATCTGACAAAAACAACGAGTGTTATCATAGCTGGCTTCCTCAACATCACCCACTGATGATAACCACTTTCAGAAATCACACTCCAAAGTGAATGAAGAATTATCTGCACTCTTGTGTTTATAGAGATTCAACTCCCAAATGTTTTTTTTCTAATAGATAGTCTAGAACTCAAAATCTAATCAAATAATTACAGTTCTACGAACATACCAATAGAAAAGGGAATTACCTGTAGTGAAAAACTGTTAATTAAATGTGGATGATAGTGTAATTACTTCTGGTTAATGTCTGGCTCAGTTCTCTTAAAGACTACTCTTGTAATTGCTGAACACCTATTAGAAGGCCGTGTTTCCAATAACGTGATGCTCAAGAAACCTTGTTTCTTAGTGTGTTTGTAAGAAATAGACTATGTGGATTGTGACACACCCCCTAGTCTTTATTCCATATTCAGTAGTTCATTCTCAGGCACCTACTTGGCATATAACACAAAGACAACTCAAACTTACCAGGCAAAAAGTGCTGTCCCCATGTAAAGTAGTAATGCTCATTTGCCACAAAATCATGTCTAGTGGGCAACAGCCTAGACTAGACCCCTTGAAGCAAGGAATAGGCGGGCTCTGTCTCTCTAGGAGCCAACACCCCCGTTCCTTCTGTTCGGAGATGTTCAAGACAGCAACACTTAGACCAACACTGATGTACCTGTTGGCGGCCTGTTAACAAGGATATTGGAGGGAAAAAAAGAGGAAGTGAGGGGTCAGTTTTAGCTTGTTTAGAAGAGTATTTTCATGACAGATTTTTCCTCACACATAGAAAATAGCATTTTCTTGCAAAGTATAATGGTATCACCATTTTCAGGCTGTCTTTGAGGTAGATAAATTAATCTTACTCAGTTTTTTATTTTTAAATACTATTGTCTGTTTTGTTTCACTTGTGTTTCCATGTTGTAGGTCCACTAACATTCTGATATATTTTCTCAATGAACAGGTCGCCATGGAGACGGAAGTTATTGGCCAGTTGATACGAATTTGATTGATAGAAGCACTCTGAATGGTAAGTATATAAATTAGGTTCTATTGGATTAATCATATTAATTTAAATGGTTAATTCTAGCATGTTTGAGGCAAATTTTCTGTTGACTGCAAGTGCCAATAACCTCAAACTTAGGGTTTTAGTGGGGATAATACAAGCATGAAATTATTAGTAAACTTGGAGCTTATTTCACCAGGAGACAGTGGCAGTGAGAGCTGACAAGTACAGAAAATAGTCAGTTAGAAAAGCCTAGACATAGAGAATTTTATAAATGATGCAGGGCTGTTAACTATCTCAGTCTGAAAGTACTCTATGTATTTGAAATATTTCCAAAAATGAAATTTTATTAAAGAGAGGTGACGTCAAAAGTACAGCAAGCTGAAACCCATTCAGTTTCATAAATTGAAGTTTCTAGGACTTTTTGAAGAGTCAGAGTGCCAGGAAATTAAGAGTCAATCTATACAGACAATTGAGAAGGAACAATTATTTCCTCACAGTTTCCATCACTGCTGAACAATGGTTATATATGTTACAGATGAAGCAAATGTAAGCCATGAACACAGAACAATATATTTCTTAAATGGTATGTCCTAAAGAACACTAATCTTGGACAGAAATGCCCAATGGAACAGCTAAAAATACTGGAGGCCCAGTAAAATTTGTATTATTTCTAATTGCCTAAGAGCTGAGGCAAAGAAAAATATTGCAAGGGATTACCATCTCAATGTATGCAGGCCTCTCAATGTACATATCTATAGGCAACTAGAAATAATTCAAACTTAACTGAACCTCCTGTATTCTTAATTACTAAATCTGGCAAACCTATTTGGATCAGTACCAAGATTAAAAGTTTGGTATTGACTATTTGAATTTGCCCCTCAAAAGAGAATGAATTCCTAATCAAAAAGAAACCCTAGCCCAAATTTGACATGGACAGATAAGTCAACAGATAAGAACTTTTCTTTTCACAGGAGGCAGACTTCAGATGAAGAGAATGACAGTAATTGAGAGAAATGCATGTCATTGTATTTTTTTTTTTTACTATTTAAGATTCCTAGTGAGAAATATAATTGTATTTAAATTTGATCTGATATACATTATCTCACAGGAGAGAGTCATGAAGATAAAATAAATAAATGACATCCAATGACTTTGAGCCATTTTAGATAGATTATTGGCATTATCCCTTCTCAGATTTCTGCATCACTTAATGATGTTCTAGGCATTTCCTATTAAATGAGTGGGATGAACAAAGTACCTGAAACATTTCTAGAAACCCTACTGAAATAACTAATTATTACAGGCTATATGATTAATTAAGGTGATCTGATAACCTCAGAGACATGGATGGTAGAGGGCATGCTTAATCTATTTCCTATTCTTTTTTGCTATCCAGTAAATGATGGTAAATATTAATATGTAATTTGCCTTTAGCTTGTGCTCTTATATGCAAGTCAGCAAATGCATTTGAAAGCTCTACCTTCCTAATTAAAATTCTGCCAACATCTTGTACCATAGGAAGGGGGTATATTTTCAAATTATATATACAAATGACACCTTGACTGATAAAACTCTAACACCCCCCACCTTTGCAGAGTAGGCTGCATCAACAAGAACACTTTAAAATCTTGAGTTTTTGAACCTCACATACAATGAAAATTTCATACATCTCCTTATGTAGTGACAGAATTATAGAGGTTTCCTATCTCTCCTTTTACTTGCTGGATTCATCCTTCAAAGGATTGTAATAGAATAATGGTTTACTGTCAGAATACTCAAGCCAATTGCAAATAAATTTAGAGCTTGCTAATCATTTACTTTCTCTTACGTGTCACTCTTTTAAAAGCAACACTCTTGGAATTCAAATAAAGAAAAACAAAGCTATAGTTCATGTTTATTCTTGAAGTTGGAAGCCCTTAATTAAATTGAGGAAACTGAAGAGGCTTCCTAAATTATTTTCTGATGACAGGTAGAATCAAAGCTAATATGCAGTGATATGATAGTATTTTACTTTTATGATGCGTTCAATTTTATGGTTCACCTTCTTACAGCAGGAGAATCTTCAACTTCTGAAAATGTGATTTTGTAGTTTACATTTGTATGAAGGATAACAACAGTGAAAATTACTTCAATTCAGTTGTTTTCTTATGGGGGAAGATAAATCACCAATTATGTTGGTAGCTTTTCCCATAGTTTTCAAAATTAATAATTTTAGTAAAGATATCTACAAACCCTACAAAAATGTTGTTTTATTGGGCTTCAACCTTTGAAAACTCAATTTGACAGATGTGATACTTTGGTGAAGCATTATTTTAAAATTAATGTTATTGATTAATTTTTTAGTGTTTAGAACCATATTTGGTATTCTGAAAAATATGACTTAAATGTTGCATTTAGGAGAAAAAGCCATGATTTGCCCTCCAGTTTTGAAAACCTTTGTTTATTTAACTCAATAGCATTTTAACTAACCTAAATAGAGTATACAGAGAAGCTCTTTCCATATTTGCAGGAGATGGCCACTCTGAGGTTGGTAAGGTATTACAGGGCACCCAACAGACACCTTAATGCCAAAAGAAAGGTCCAGAAATAAAATTTTACACTCAATTCCCTGATGTAAAGATAATTGGAGCATCTCAGGTGTCTCAAGTTCTAGTCTACAAGAGGCTGTGCCAACCTACTATCGAAACATCTAAAATGATGTTAAGGACCTCAGACTAATCCCAAGCTCCAGGTATTGGAAGTGCCTTTGTCATGGTTTAGAAATGTGTGAATCAAGTCACTTACGTTTTTGGATCTCAGTTTTCATCAGAACATAGGAAGTGTTCAGCTCGATCAGGATTTCTCAGCCACAGAACTGTTTCCATCTGGGACTGAATAACGTTTGTCGTTGGGCTCGTCCTGTGCACTGTAGGAAGTGTAGCAGCAACCCTGGCCATTTTCCACCAGGAGCCGGTAGTATTTCTTCTCCCCTCTGTTGGAACAACCCATACTGTCTCTAGACAGTGCCAAATTTCCTCTTGAGGGCTAAAACCTCCCCAGTTTAAAAACCACTCATCTTGATTAGCAACCTCCAGAAGTTGTTAGAAGGTACATGGGTCCCTTGAGAAGCTCCGTGAAAAAGTTCTCCATCGTCAGTAAGCATTGGCAAGCTCATTTGATGTTGACTTCTCTTTGTCCGGGTCCTCGCCTTCTCCTGAACACTTAGAGCACTAGTCTTGAGCGCGCGTCTCTGCTCACTGTGTGCCCTTGATTCGGTGATCTCCACTCCCAGGCTTCGGATTCCATCTACACGCCAACTCCCACATTTACATCTCTAACACAGAGCTTCCGGCCGCCTCTTTATGACTCATCGTGAGACCTCAACTCTGACCTATTCAAGACTGCACCTCTGTTCTTGCCCCACTGAGTCTGCCTGTACTTTCACCCTCTCCCCCACCCTAGACATCAGGACTGCTGCTCAGGCCCGAACCTTCCTTTCTACCCTCCCCCAAGTGCAATCCAGCTTGTTCATTTCCTTGCCAGCTCTATGGTGTACCTGTCCTCTCTGCTTGACTGAAATTGCCACCATCTCAGTTTAAGGGATCATCTCCTCTTAACCTGGCAAATTCAGTATCCTCTTAGCTGGTCTGCTTTTCCACCACCAAGTCCTCTCCATGTAGAGGGAAGAGATATCTCCTTAGAACAAATGAAGCCTGTCACTTTGCTGAAAACTATTAAACCATTTGTAGCTTTACCAAGGATGATTGAATGGGATCTACAAGGCTCACATGAGCAGGGTCTCGTTGATCTTTCCCACCTCATTTTGTGCCATTTCCTATTTGTTCCCAGTGTTCCAGATACACACACAGTCTGCCATTAGTTCCCTCGTAAAAGAACAAGAACTAACTCCTAGCAATACTTGAAAATTCAGCTTAAATGTCACTGCTATAATGAGGTTTCCCATGACCTCCATCTTCTGTCAGTGACCTCCTATTATATCTTCATGTTACATCTTTTTACATGAACTCTTCTTTAAAGCACCAATTGTAGAGATAATTTTATATATATATATATAAAACAGTGAATTGAAAGCAACGATTATGCCTCTATTTTTTGGGGGGAGTGGGATGAGCAATCAGCATTCTAATTTGGGAATTATTCTCAGACCACATAATATATAAGACTATGGCATAAAAATTATTATGAAATCATATGTATATATGTGGTCCCCTAAATAGTTTTTAGTGGCTTTATAATCTGGCTGTTGGTCCTTCTCTCCTCTTCCAGAAACATATCTCAGAAATGGAGCTTTTGCATCTCTCTGCTATTAGCTATGCCTTGATCCCAAGTGAGAAGAAATCTGACATTCTGTTCATGTCACCATGACCTACATGGGGTACATATTTAAGGAATGGAAGACAGAACATTTAGCACATAGGAACTTTTTTTTCCTTCTCTGGTCCAAGCAATTCCAATTTACATGGTCTTAAAAAATATTTACCCAGTGTTACTGCCATGTATGACTCAAACTAAGTTTGTCAGAAATGGTGAACTGTTAAATTCAAATTAAAGTAATAAAATCCACGAGCTCCCCAAATGCCTCCATTGTATGCTGTCATATAAAAGGTTAATTTATACCAATCAGGTAATTTATTAAGAACAGAAAGGGCATATTGAGGTATAACTGCAACATGATTTTTTAAATTGTAAGTAAAACTAACAAAGTTCTGACCTTACTTGCCTCACTCCTTTGTCATAAAGGAAAAAGTTGCTTCAAGGAAACTTTATTTCTTTCATTTATAATCAGAATCTTTTAACAGCAAGTACTATGTAAAGACTTGATGAGTTACCTGCCCCTGAGATTCAAGTTATATTGGTAGCATTTATTGTTTTCCAATAATATTGAGTCAACAATAATGTATTTAAAATTAGGTGACTATCTTTTCAAAAAAAACCCCAAGGATTCCTAGATAAGTTAGTTATCAAAAGATAGTGTTTCACTTTTAAGGCAAGTGCTGGGTTATTATATTCACTTGTGAAAACAAGTTACTATATCTTTCACAATGAATATTATCTACAAGCTTTCTAGGAAATTTGGAGTTTAGAAGTCCACACCAAAAGTATCCCAAATGGTATGGTAGATTATTAAGTTAGGCAAAATTTTATTTAGTATTTCAGTAGTATAGTGATATTATAAGCAATTACTCTGTGTAGGGCACTTAGATAGTTGCTTTGCATGTATTTTTTTTCCTAATTCTGACAGTAACTACATACAGTAAATATTATTTTTCCATTTTACAGATAAAGTCATGAAAAAAGCTATTTAAAGGCTCATTAGTCATGCTTGTTTATATAAGCAAATTATCATTCTGCTATTTTCACTTAAATATTGTCTGCCGTGAGGTACAGTTGCAAAATAGGAAAAAAAAATTATATTAGAGGTTTATGGCACTCTTTCCAACCCTGTGGCTGCTTTTAAGTAGGATTCATATACTCTTGACAGGTTGAAAATTAAATGTGCTTTATAGATTTCTGCTTTAAAGGAATGGAAAGTGTGAGTGATGGGTGTCAAATAGTTTGTCTTTCACAGCATCAAATAAATAATGTTTTCTCAGCCTGTTCTGATTCGTGTCATGGTGGAATCTTATCACCCAAAGCAGCATGCTTCCCATCCTCCCCTCTTTCTATTCTGTGTGAAAGCATAATTATGTTTTTTCTTTGAGATATAATTCACATACCATAAATTCACCCTTTGAAAGTACACAGCTCGGTGGTTTTTAGCAGTTTCACAAGGTTCTACCACCATCACCACTACCTAGTTCTAGAACGTCTTCATTACTCCAAAGCGAAACCCTGTACCATTAAGCGGTCTTTCGCCAATCACATTTCCCCACATCCACTGGCAAACACTCAACTACTTTCTGTCCCTATACACTTGCCTATTCTGGATATTTCACGTAAATTGTTGTTTAGTCACTGAGTTGTATCCAACTCTCTTGCGACCACATGGACTGTATGTAGCCCGCCAGGCTCCTCTGTCCATGGGATTCTCCAGGCAAGAATACTGGAGTGGGCTGCCATTTCCTGCTCCAGAAGATTTTCCCAACCCAGAGAATGAACCTGAGTCTCTTGCATTGGCAGGCAGATTCTTTACATCACTAGGGAAACCCACAATTTCATATGAGTAGAATCATACAATATGTGGCCTTTTGTGTCTGGCTGCTTTCACTTAGCATAAGAACTTCAAGGCATGTGAATTTTGTATCATGTATTAACGTTTCCTTTCTTTTTATGACTGGATAGTGTTCTATTGTCTGAATATATAACATTTCTTTATCTGTTCATCAGTTGACGGCTCTGGGGTTTCCCACTTGCGACAATTTTGAATAAGGTAGCTATGAATATTCCCGTGTAAGTTTCTGTGTGGACTTGGCTTCATTTATCATGGGTCATTTTTTCATTGCCTTTTCCCCCCAGCTTCAGGAATGCCCAGAACACTAGGAACTCTGAATCCTTAGCGGAGCGTGATAAGCCATGGGCTCCCAGACATCCTTAACCTGATCTCCACTTGCCTGTCTTTCCCCAGAACCACCCATTGGCAAGATGCACCCCCCACACGGCAGCGTCACTCCTCAGAAGAACAGCAGCCTGCTTGTGATCATCGTGGTCACCGTCGGCATCATCACAGTGCTGCTGCTGGTGGTGGTGGCCGTGATTTGCACCCGGCGTTCTTCAGCCCAGCAGAGAAAGTAGGTAACAGCTAGTTGCCAGAGAAAGTCACTGTTTGACCCGAATGCCATTTTTGCTTAATGTTTATTGTTTTGGCTGCCACCGGTCTTAGTTGCTACTTGCTGGATCTTTACTTGCAGCATGTGGGATCTTACTTCCCTGACCAGGATCAGACACGTATCCCCTGCAATGGAAGCACGGAGTCCTAACCACAGGACTGCTAGGGAAGTCCTGAATGCCATCTTTCTGAGTTAGATTTTTGATGGCTGTCTTCCTATACACGTTCATGACTCACCATGCATTCTTTATCTCCTCTCCTGACCTGGGCAGAAATCTTGCCTTTTGTCCATTCCAGGCCCATAAGATAAGTGGGTGAGAAAAAGGCTTGCAGAGGTAATAGGAGAATCCACCTGAACAAACACTTTGCACTTCTCTTTGACTTTACTTCTTTATTTATTTTTTAATTGTGACTGCAGTGGGTCTTCGTTGAGCGGGCTTCTCTCTGGTGGTAGTGTGCAGGAGGCCAGCAGTTGTGGCACACGGGCTCTCTGCTCGTGGCACACGGGCTGCTCTAGTTGCGGCATGCCAGTTTAATTGACCTGTGCCATGTGGGATCTCAGTTGGCCGACCAGGGCTCGAACCTGTATCCCCTGCATTGGAAGGTGGGTTCCTAACTGCTGGTCCAGCAGGGAAGGCCCTGATTTTAATCCTTGAGACCAGATTCTTATGTTCAAGTGAGGGTAGGGGTTCCTTAAGTAACACTTAGAGAATGGACTCCACCATGTCCCTACTTATGACACTCTCTGCAATTATGGAAGAAAGGTTGGAGATGTGTGTTCCTCTAAAAGTATGGATTTATCCCTTTTGACATGGACGTTCATAGGCATTTAGTCAGTGCCTGTCACATGAATGACTGAGTGTAGAATACCAAAGTCAGCATAGTTACAATGCTATGGTGTGTGTAGTTTGGAGGCAGTAGTTACGATGGAAGAGAGATTCCAAAAATTCAAAATGATTCAGATTGCCTGGCTCTGGTTGACTTTCAGAAATTAAAAATTTTGAGGGTCTTAAAAATATTTTCATATCATGCAGCCCTAGGTAATAATACAGAGAATGATACATCAAAGTACAAAGTTTGAAATGGAAAGGAGGTTTGATTCAGCTTATCACCTCCCAGCAATACCCTCTAACCAGCATATTAACCTTGTACCAGCCAGTTGTGGGAATCAGAAGTAATCTTCTGGTTATTTTATGCCTGTCTAGCATTTTTCAAATTCAGCCTGATACGGTTTTTCTCACCTGTGCTGTTCTCACTGGATTGGCTATAATAGGCTTTTCCCTTAATTATGTTTGTTTTTGGCCTGAGGCATGGGCTCACAGGTGGCTGGTGTGACAACTATATACAACACACAATGCTAGAGAAAGATTCTCTAGCAAATAATATTCTGTCTTCCCTTGGAAATACCTCAGGATTTCTCTCTTTTTAAAAAATCCTATGATCCTGTTTGTTGATTTCTACTGTATTTTCTAGCATTTTTAAGTAAGGTATTTAGTAACAATATACAGGAAGACTTCCATACTGAAGAAAGTAAAATAAAGGTACAGATGCAGACTTTGCATTTCATTTACTTAGATGGCAGGTCAAATTTTATATACAGTTGCATTCATTTGACTAGACTGTCTTGGAGCTGACGATAGCTGGTGTGCTGGTCCATTTTTCCCCAATAGGAAACCAGACAGAATGAGATTTACAGGGTAGGTCTCCTGTATAAGCTTAAGCTTTCAGGGAAGTCTTAGGGCTTCCCTGGTGGTTCAGATGGTAAAGAATCTGCCTGCAATGCGGGATACCCAGATTCAGTCCCTGGGTTGGGATCCCCTGGAGAAGGGAAGGGCCACCCACTTTAGTATTCTTGCCTGGAGAATTCCATGCAAAGATGAGCCTGGTGGGCCACAGCCCATGGGGTCACAGAGTCAGACAAGATTGAGCAGCTGACACAAACGGTCACACTCTGAGCTTCTCCAGTGCTGGGCACTTAGCAAGCCTCTGGGGGGAAATCACTGTGATTGAGTAAGTCATTGAACAATCTCTCGGTCCAGCAATCCCAGGAAAGGGCTTTTGTCAACAAAGAAGAGTGGCAAATCCAAGTCACAGGTCTCTGAGGCAGCATTAAGAAGGATTCACTGAGACAGAAGCAAGGATGGTGGTGGTTTCAGGCCTTCCTTTATGCCAGTTTTAAAAACATGGAGTCATTCACTAAAACTAATTGAATGAGTTGAATCATCTGTAGTGTGGTATTTTGTCTTCATCATGTTCATCCCTATGAGAAGAATGTCTGAGGGTCTTACTGGATCGATGAACTGGATTCCTGAACCTATCTTGTTTCTCTGCAGAGAAAAACGCTAGTCGCTCAGAGGTTTTATTTAGGAAGAGAAGAGGCTGAACCCTGGAATGGCTTGTTTATATTTTAATTTGCTTTTTGAATTAATTAATTAATTTGGCTGCATCAAGTCTTAGTGGTTCCACGGGGGATCTCTGTTGCATCCTGCGCGGGCTCCAGGGTTACAGGAAACGGGCTCCAGAGGACAGGGGCTCAGTAGTTGGTGCAAGCTCAGTTGTTCCAAGTCATGATTTTTTAAAAATTAATGTATCTGTTTATTTAAGGCTGTCCTGGGGTCTTCGTTGGTGCCCTTTGACTCTCTCTAGTTGCGGACCAAGGGCTACTGTCCGGGTGCAGAGCACAGGCTCTTCGTTGTGGCGTCTCTTATTGTGGAGCATGGGGTCTAGGCACACGGGCTTCAGCAGTTGTAGCCTTAGAGCTCAGTACTGTGGCTCGCAGGCCCTAGAACATACAGGCCTCAGTAAGTTTTAGCATGCGGGCTCAGTAGCAGTGGGGCACAGGCTTAGTTGCTCTGTGACATGTGGAATCGTCCTGGACCAGGGATCAAACCCGTATCTCCTGTATTGGCAGGCAGATTCTTACCCACTGTACCACCGGAAGGCTGAGCATGTGGAATCTTAGTTTCCCAACCAAGGATCAAACCCATATCCTCTGCATTCCAAGGTGCATTCTTAGCCACTAGCCCACCAGGGAAATCCCTGGCTTGTTTTTAAAATTAGGAAATAAATAAAGGATAAATCACTCCATGAATAATTGAAAGTCTAAAGAAAGTTAATCTGTGGTTCCTATGTTATTGCACCTTGGGTTTTTCCTCACCCCATCCCCAAAGTCTCTTAATATTTACTTGGCATCTTCATCTCTTTGTTTGTATACATTCACAAAGAAAGAGAACACATCTCCCTTAAGATATTTTTGAATTCTAATTTAGCTTTTCTTGATTTTGCTGAGAACCTCTCCCCATACCACCACCAATGAACTTTGTAGAACAAATTAAATAATGCAGATGAAAGCAAAATCAATTCTAATTTGAAACAGAAATAATGTCCATTACAGGCCTCTCAGAAATGGGAGTTTAATGTGATTAATAAGGTGAAGTAGGAAACATCCATGAGCTTCTTCAATATTTCTTTATCTAGAACTGCTGGAGAATGTAAATTGTCTTTGTGTTTTATTGGAGGACTTGAATTATATCCAAATGGATTTGGAGCATATTTTTGTGTACTATCAGTAATACTTCATTCACATTAGTGTCTACACATTTTGTTCTGTGATTTATATAATGATGAGGTAATGAGCTAGCTTGTCTGACTCATATTCTAGTTGGTAAGGTTTTATGTTATAAAATAACCAACAGAAATTAGAACCCAAGTTCTAGTTCTGATTATATCACGTCTTTAATTAAATTAATGGTATTTAATTAAACCTAAATGAAGACCTAATCTCTGAATGTCAGGTTCCTCAAATAAAGTGAAAGTGAAAGTCACTCAGTCGTGTCTGACTCTTTGGGACCCCATGGACTATACAGTCCATGGAATTCAATTTCAGGCCAAAATACTGGAGTAGGTAGCCTTTCCCTTCTCCAGGGGCTCTTCCCAGCCCAGAGATCGAATCCAGATCTCTCGCATTGCAGGAAGATTCTTTAGCCAGAGGGATTGGAGTTTTGGATTGTGAGCCAGAAGGAAAGCCCTTCCTCAAAGAAATGGTAATAAATACTTTCTATCAACTCTCTACCACCAAAATTCTGAATGAACTACTACTAAATTATAAAATCTCATGGTAGCATTTAGATTCAAATTCACATGAAATAAAAATAACTTTACATTTCGTTTTAGTTATGAACTTAAATTTGTACTACTCTGAAGAGACTTCCCTTACACATCTTGAATTAGTGAGATTATAGTAGAATATCATAGTATGGAAATTTTATGTGTGTGTGTGTTTTTGCCTCAGTTTTTAAAAAAAATTATTTATTTTAATTGGAGGATAATTACAATATTGTAATGGCTTTTGCCCTGTATCAACCTAGATGTCCATCAGCAGATAAATGGATAAGGAAGCTGTGTTACCTATATACAATGGACTACTACTCAGCCATAAAAAGGAACACATTTGCGTCAGTTCTAATGAGGTGGAAAATTTGTGTTTTCCGGCTTAAATTGATGGGGAATTTCAGTGCTTTAGTATTTTCCTAGCTAAAATGTAGAACATTTATTATAAGTTAGAATGTATCTATAGATACTAAAGGCAAAATATTTGACATTGAGACTATCCTGGAAATTCTGGACACATGCTACCACATGGACACATGGGTAGAGTTGTCTGAATACATTAAATTTAAATGTGAACTACAGTCTGGAGTAAAATGAGTGCCCAGCTGGTTTGGTTCTTACCCATTCGCATCCCCAGCAGACCAATTAAAAATGAAAAAAGAAACTCTTCTTAGAGTTACAGATCATTTGCAATGTAAGGAACAGATAGCATAAAGAGTTGGTGAAGAGTCGGTAAAGAAACCTTGAAATATTTCCAAGTCAATAACGACAAATTTTTATTATTCAAATCAAGTGATTACTATGTGCTTAGTGTGTGATCTACAAAGGAACAAATCTGCTTACTGTTAACTCTTGAGATAAAAACATTTCTGCAGTTTCCCAGGGACTTCCTGATGTTTTAACTGTATGTTACCATTTCGTCCTCTCTACTTTTCAGCTTTCTTACGTGCCATGCCCCAGTGCATGCTGCTTGCTCCAGTGATGCAAAAGCCATATCATTTTTTTATTCATTTTTTTAAACTTCCACTATCTCTCTGATCTTCACATTTCTAGTCCTTAATACATTTCTTGGCACATTTACTATCTGTAGGGTAAGGGAGTTAGAGAAGGCAAGGTTCGGGAAAAGAATGAGACCCGCAGACCCGCACTTTCCAGGAACAGATCACCTTTAATGAGGTGAGAAGGGGCAGCAGTCAGATTAGCGAGCTGCTGCACTAACCCAAGAAGAGAGTATATATAGGCAAATATGTGGAAATCTACTGTCTTAAGGGGGCCCGTTCTTCTCCAAGGTTGTTCGGACTAGTTATCTCTTAAATGGCTGGGACAAGGAATTCTGGAGATCAGCCAGAGGCTGGGACCAGCTGGAAGCTGGGCATCTTCAAGCTTAATGTCCATTTTTATTTCGGGTGAGAGAGTTCTTTGTTTTGCATAGAGTGGTGAAGACCTGGAGGGCAGTTTTAACTCCAGGCTATTTTGAGCCGGTGACTTTCCTTCACTATCCATAAATGTTCACTGAATAAACAAAGAGATACATGTTGTGAAACAATGGATGATGTTGGAGAAGGGGAGTAAAGAGATGTTTTTGCTCCTGTATCAGTGGAGGAAACCAGTTCACACACAGGGAGCATCTGGCCAGCTCAGGTAGACAGTGACCAATGCAAGCTAAGTGGTGTTGAGAAAGATGAAGGGGCATGATTTAGCAATCCTAAGATTATACTGACCTAAATTGGTCAGGAAGGTTTCCTGAAGAAGATAGGCTTGAAGGGATCTTAAGTAGCTTGTAAGCAAATAGAACTGTGAAGGCGTTGTTGGCAGAAGATTGGATGGATGGATGGATGGATGGATGGATGGATGGATGCTATCTAGATAGAAAGATAAATCCATAGATAGGACAAATAAGACCTCATCAGAATTTGATCATGCTGTGGAAGCTTTGCCACAGTATGAGAAAGATCAGGTAGAACCTTGAAGATTCCTTGCTCTGCCTTTATTCAAGAACATATGGATGGGAAGAGACCCTGCAGCTGTTTTTGGAAGCCGAGATTACTGGTACCTAGAAAAACAGGTGTGTGTGTATGGGAAGGATGAGCATAACATAGTCTACATCTGGGGCTTCCCCAGTGGCTCAGTCGTAAAAAATGCTCCTGCAGTGCAGGAGACATGGGTTCGATCCCTGGGTTGGGAAGATGCCCTGGAGGAGGGCATGGTAACCCACTCTAGTATTCTTGCCTGAAAAATCCCATGGACAGAGGAGCCTGGCGGGCTATCGTCCATGGGGCTGCAAAGAGTTGGACATGACTGAAGCGACTGAGCATGCACACATTCTGCATCTAATAGGAAAAACTAGCCTTATACTAAAAAACTAAGAAAACCAAATCACTCACTAAAGACAGTGCTTCTCAAAGTTTTGGTGCATCAGATTTCCCTTGAGGGCTGTTAAAACACAGCCTGCTGGGTCTCAACCCCATTCACAAGTTTCTGATGGGGCAGGGCCTGCGAACGTGCATTTCTGACAATTCCCAAGGTAATGCCGGTGCTGCTGGTCCAAGGACAAGACTTCAGGAACCATTGCACTGGATTCGTCTCTGTACAGGATTCCAGTGGTGAGACAGAGGAACTGGGGACGAAAATAGGCAGCAGCTACTTAGTCAGGGAACCCGCAGATAGACGAAAGTTTGGTGTGACAGTTGTTCCCACAGGTTTTAGGACAAACTCCACACAATTTACTTTTGAGCAGATGTCGGTTTTACTACAGCCCAGCTACATGGACCACTGGGCTACTACCAGCAGGGGAAGGGGTCTCTCCAAGGCCAGAGACTTCTCTCTTGAGAAGAGTCATTATAGAAAACAGAAGAGGTTAGATGGTCTGCCATAGAACATATACAAACAAGAAATAAAGTCTGCTTAGAAATCTTTAGATTGTTGATAACTGTCAGCTGAGTGGATGAGCAGCTTCTCAGAAGTGGTCATGATCTGATTAAAATCCATCAGAAAAATGCTTATGCATTTTATCAGGAATAATAATTTGTTTCCAAGTGGAGGTTATAAATCATAACATACTAAAAAGATTCTGTCTTGAACAAATTTAGAACTTTAAAAAAAAATAGAATATGCCCTGAGATGCTTGGTACTGAAGTCATGGGGTCTGGTAAATGAATGAATGAATGAGGCATGAATGTAAACAAGGGAGCCAGAATTCATCATTTCCTTCCAGTTTCATTAATTATTTTACAAACATCTTTACCACAAGCTATCTAAATATTGAGTTATCATGGACATTCTGACAGTTCTGTCCTAGATTTGGGAACTGGTGTTCCAAACTCTGTATGAAGTCATATGGGCACCAGGGTTTAACTTATTTAGCATTGTGATATGTTAGAAAGATACTGGAGGGAAATCTCCCAGTTTGAAAATGACATGAAGTTCTTCTAAATGACCAGAGATGGATTACACAAAGAGTTATGTGTGAACTGCAGACTCGTTTCCTGTGGGCCGGTGAGTGTACGGAAATGAATTCAGGGAATAAATGGTTAGCAAGAGAGTTATGATCTTAAAAGCAAGAAAATGATCTAGGGGCTATTATAGACCATTGTCTAGAGTCAGTGTGAGGCTGCTGCCAGGAAATCAGCAAATTTTAGATACTTGTTGGGAAAATATTAGAGCAGAAAACCCTACATATTTTTTCCCACTAAATACATATGAAGTCTGGATTTCTTTCTTTATATCCTCATCAGCCTAGTTGAGGAAAGACAAAAAACATTAAGAAATATGAACAAATCACACTATCAAACATGTACTAATGGCCTAATAGGTACAAAGCGTCTTATCCAGCAATTGGGGAACAAAGTTGTTCTCAGTGGCATTGAATAGGTTACAAAGCCTCCACTGAAAGTAGTTTGTTTGAACCATTTAGCTAACAGGAAAGCAGTTATCCTCGTAAGCCATTCATTTCACGTGAGAAAACTGAGAAAGAGGTACTTCTCTGGGCTTCTGCCAAAGGTTAGCTTTTAACTGTCTGAATTCTGCTTTATGAAGCGATGTTATTATTTTAAGAGAAACAGAAGCTACAAGCAGAGATTTAAAAATTTATAAAACTATAGTGCAGAGGTTGAAAACCATTTCTAAAAAGGGCCCAGTAGCAAATATTTTAGCCTTTGTGGGCCATGTGCTATTTGTTGTAACTCTTCAACAATGCAATGTGAATGAATGAGCTTGGCAAGTTTCCAATGAAACTTTATTTACAAAAAGAGGTAGTGCAGGCTTCTGCTGCTGGCCTGAGATGATGCTGAGTTCAGTATGGTGGTGGCTGTGTCGACTCCTGCTGGGGTTGCTGGAGGCCCTGAGCCCTAGCCCTGGGGAGCCCACTGAGTAGAGCCACATGAATGAGGTGCTCTGTGGGCAGAACCTGGTGTTGATGGGAGCCATTTTCAACCTTCTGCTGGTGACCGTGATCCTCATGGCATTTTGTGTCTACAAGTCCATCTGGTGCCAGGGATAGCCGAGCAAAGAAATCCTTCCATGAACATTTGTAGACAGAATAAGTTGAGCTGCACAGGGGTCAGTGGAGAAGTTGAAATCAGAACTTTCCTGCTTGGAAATAATCTTTGGTATGGATAGTTGGTAAATTCTGAATGATTTAGGGAAACAACAACAAAAAAACGTCTAGCTGTTATCTCATCCTAATGCTGGAATGCAAGCATTGGGCCGTTGATTCTGCTTCTCATTGTTTCTTTTTATACTTCCCTGGTAAGGGCTTTCCACTAGTGGTGAAGAACCTGCCTGCCAATGCAGGAGACATAAGAGACGTGGGTTCGATCCCTGGGTCAGGAAGATCCTCTGCAGGAGATCATGGCAACCCACTCCAATATTCTTGCCTGGAGAATCCCATGGAGCCTAGTGGGCTAGTACATAGGGTCACAAAGAGTTGAACATGACTGAAGCGACTTAGCACATACTTGTTTAAAGTAAGACCGGAAGCTCCAGGGTTCAATGTGAAGATGGAGTGCTTAAGAGAAAGAAAATATCACTTTGTGAGTGATGTAAAAACCACACTGGAAAGGACTAATCATTAATGTTTGAAAATATTAAGAAGGGAAAGACGTAACACCCTCATTCCCTAATTTAGAACCAACTGGTCACAGTGGGTTAAGAATCACAGGTGTTTGTAGTTATCCCGAGCTGGCCAAAATGCTCCATTTGCAAAGCAGCATCAGCTGTGGGTAACGCAGACTGCCGCTCCTCTCGCGGCATGGAGCTCTGCGCTCAGACGCCCTCTCTGAAGTTGGGGTCACACAGGTAGGCCTCTGGCCAGGGACACCCTTGGGTTGGGAGGCTCTGGGGGGCGAAGGGGGCTGGAAGTGTTAGCAGTTGGCCCGTCTGAAAAAAGAACTCGTCCAGCTTGAAGACGTTGACCTCCTTGTCCTACACCAAAGTCTTCCCAGTCCATAGCCTGGAAGCCAGGGCATTTTCTCTGATTTGGAAAAAGAGATGCCTCAGGAGCTCTTTTCAGCTCTGGGTGGGGAGAGCACAACAGAAGTGTGTATTCCTCACAGAATGCAGAGTGGTGGTGGGTGTGTCTTTATACAAACTTAATTCCAGCTTTAAAAATGCTTTTTCTTTGCACTATTGGTGCGCTGGAGTTTTCTTCCACAGAAATGATACAGTTATTTATTATAATTTAAAGGTGCTAGGTTTAACTTTGTTATTAAATTAAAATGCTAAATTTGTTTGTGCTCCCTTTAAGCACAGCACCGTTTTTTTTTTTTTTGTTTTTTGTTTTTTAAACAACCTGCACTTAATGTGAAATAACTGATGTGGGATACTGTAACTCTTTACCTAAGTATTTTGTTTGTAACTATCATGGAGCCACCGAAGCATTCACTGTTCTGTACTTTTGAGCAAGATGCCAATTAAAACAAAAGTAAAATCTTTTTAAAAAGAGGAAAAAAAAACTACAAGAAAAGCCACACAAAAGTAAGCAGTGGAGGATGTGGCCTTCAGGTCATAGTTTACTGACCCCCTGCTCTAGAGATTGGTTAACATGAGCATCCGGCTCTTGACTCCGTCTGCAGGGAACATTGCAATCTCACTGGCCCCAAGAGGATAGCGCTGCTGAAAAACAAATTAAGGATTGCTAAATGCTTACTGAGGAAAATAGATGTTTACAGCACATTTCCAAATGGCTTCTTCTTTTGTCAAAGGATGGGTCTTTAAAAAAAAAAAAAAGATGGGTCTTATTGTGTTCAAATCCAGACACTTAGTGAGCCCAAGAAGAAAGCATTTCATTCTCCCGAGAATGCGTTTCTGCAGCCTTTTTTGTCTTCAAAGGGCCACCTCCCCAGTTGCCCAGGAAATTGGACAGCTGAGGTACAGACTTTCTTCTAAGCCCCAGTCTTGGCTGTTGGCACAAATCCTGGCCTTTTCATTTTCGTTTGCCCTTTGGAAGCAATTCTGTCATTTATCTACTAGACAGATGTTGCCGTCGGGTACCTTATGCCTGGCTCCAAAGAACGGCATATGGCTCCATCTAACCCACCGTCACCTCGCGCGGAGCCCGCAGCGGGGCCGCTGGCGTGCGGCGCTCCCTGGCAGGCCGCCGGGCCCCGGGGAGGCCGCGCCGCGTCTCCGGACCGCGGCGAAGCTCCAGGGAAGGAGCGGAAAGGCAGCCGGGCCGAGGCTGCCAGCGCCTGGATTTCACAGGCTTTCTCCTGGGAGCGCTTTTGTTTCCTCTCTCTCGCTTCTCACTTGAATTGACTGAGAAAAAAGAGAGAGAGAGGAAAAGGCATCGAATAAAGGTACTCACATCTGCCTCCGGATTTTGTTCCGTAGGAAACGGGCCACCCACAGCGTTGGCAAAAGGAAGGGCAGCCAGAAGGACCTCCGGCCCCCGGACCTGTGGATCCATCACGAAGAAATGGAGATGAAAAATATCGAGAAGCCGCCAGGCGCGGACCCGACGGCGCGGGACTCCCCCATCCAGAGCTGCCAGGACCTCACGCCCGTCAGCCACAGTCAGTCAGAGACGCAGCTGGGGAGCAAGAGCACCTCTCATTCAGGTAACTGTCCTCCCGGCGTCGGGAAGAGCATCCCGCAGAAACCCCGCGGAGGAGCTCTTGGTGCCACTCTGTGAGTGTGGTGAAAGCGTGGCTTTTTATTGATTGAGTCTTCGTTACTTACATATGTGTTACATACAACACGATTTTTTGTATCCACACATTATATTTGAAGGGCTCCCAGTGGCTCAGCAGTAAAGAATCTGCCTGGGTTCAGTCCCTAAATCAGGAAGATCCCCTGCAGGACGGCATGGCAGCCCACTCCAGTCTTCTTGCCTGGAGAATCCCATGGATGGAGGAGCCTGCGGGGCTGCAGTCCATGGGGTCACAAAAGAAGCCGGACAAAAGAAGCAACTAGGTGCACACAGGAATAATTATCACTTAATTGGACACATGTTAAATGGTCATCTTTGCAGAAATATATTCTGCAAATTGAACATACCCCAGAGAATGGTACAATAAAAAAGCCACAACAGTGAAACAAAATATAAGTAAAATTAGCAGCTTATTGATAAATACCTCTTAGCTCAAGGAATTTTTCCAAGTTAATCTGAAGTGCATCAGACTACTAAGTAATACCATCCCAAATTGTCTCCCACTTTTGTGGATATATATACTTGCCAGTCATTTTCAGGTCAGTTACCAATAGTTAAAGTAATCTGATGTGAATTTGATTGATTAACTGGGTTTACTTTCTATTCTATCATCTTGTCAACTGCCTTGTATAATTGTGATGCTTCTTGAAACTTCTAAGAGGCAGGAGGAAATCCGGTTAGGACATATCGAAATGTGGAGGCTAAATGAACCGATTGCATTTTGTTAGATCTTGAACAGAAGTTTTGTTAAGGCAAAATTTGAAGCCATTGTACATATTTTACTTCCCTCTGTCTTTGAAAAGTTGATTTTAAATTTTCTGTCAATCCCTTGCTTTAAAAAAAGTCACTTCAGGGACACTTGGAGGATGGAAAAAGCAACTATTCTGTTACTTTGCCTTGATTACCGTGGAGATCAACTGTCATTGTGTGATCGTCCCCACACAATCACGTTATATGGTCACTCAGTTCAGTTCAGTCACTCAGTCATGTCTGACTCTCTGTGACCTCGTGGAATACAGTACGCCAGGCTTCCCTGTCCATCATCAACTCCCTGAGCTTGCTTAAACTCACTAGCCTAGTCAAATGGAGTCTCTGTGAAGGCTCTGTTGATATACAAAGTGATCTAAAGGAAAAAAAGAAAACCTGCTGTTTAATGATTTGGTGTAGAACAATCCATGTCCAGGAATAACTGAGAAATAAACAGAAAATGGTTGTTAGGATATTTCACTTTCCATGGCCCCTTAAAGTTTCAAAATGCTTATGGGAAGTTGCATAATCAACCCAATACTCTCATCAAGAAATTGCTTGGTCAGTTCATTGGGTATTTTCAGAATCAGTAGCTGGTTTTATTTTGGTTTGGTTTTTTTGAGTAGGAAATTAGAAGTGTATTATACCACTGCCAAATATATTAATAATCCAAATAGACTTTGGAAAACACAACTGTATGAGTAATCCTTATGAATCAGTTGTCTATGGAAATAATTAGATTCAATAAAAAAGTGCTCAATCATTTATTCATTTATCTGGATTATTTTTCTCCAGACAATTTAGCTGGTTTTTTTTAAACAAATTTTATTGGAGTATAGTTGCTTTACAATGTTATTTTCTGTTGTACAGCCAAGTGAATTAGCTATCTATATACATATATCTCCTTCCTTTTGGATTTCCTTCCCATTAGGTCACATTGAGCATTGAATAGAGTTCACTGTGCTATACAGTAGGTTCTCATTAGTTGTCTATTTTATACATCATATCAATTGTGTGTGTATTGATATGTATATATATGTGTATATATATATGCACATATATATACATGCAGATTGATACAGCTACTAAGAAGAACAGTATGGAGGTTCATATATATATATGTGTGTGTGTGTGTATATATATATTTATATATATATTTATTTCTCCTTGATAGCCATACGCTTGTTCTCTATGTCCATGTCTGTGTTTCTACTTTGTAAATAACATCATCTATACCAATTTTTTCAAATTCCACATACACGCATTAATATACCACATTGTTTTTCTCTTTCTGACTTAACTTCTGTCTATCTGACATTCTTTAGGTCCATCCACGTCTCTACAAATGACCCAGTTTTGTTCCTTTTTATGGCTGAGTAATACTCCATTTTATATATGTACTATATCCTCTTTATCCTGAACATTTGGGCTGTTTCCATGTCCTGGCTATTGATTGTGAGGTTCAGTCCCTGGGTCGGGAAGATCCGCTGGAGAAGGAAATGACAACCCACTCCAGTGTTCTTGCCTGGGAAATCCCAAGGACAGAGGAGCCTGGTGGGCTATAATCCATGGGGTCACAAAGAGTCAGACACAACTTGGTGACTGAACATATATGCATAGAAGGAACCTCCATACTGTTCTTCTTAGTGGCTGTATCAATCTGCATTCCTACCAACAGTACAAGAGGGTTCTCCTTTCTTCACACCCTCTCCAGCATTTATTGTGTGTAGATTTTGTGATCGTCATTTTGGCTAGTGTGAGGTGATATCTCCGCCACCCCACCTTGTAGTTTTGGTTTTTCATTTCTCTAAGGATTAATGATGTTGAGCATCTTTTCATGTGTTTGTTGGCCATTTGTATGTCTTCTTTGGAGAAATGTCTGTTTAGGTCTAAAAAGGTCTCCCGCCCATTTTTTTGATTGGGTGGTTGGTTTTTTGGAGCTGCATGAGCTATTTCTATATTTTGGAGATTAATCCTTTGTCAGTTTCTATATTTGCAAATATTTTCTTCAGTTCTGAGTGTTGTCTTTTCATCTTACTTATGGTTTCCTTTGCTGCACAAAAGCTTTTGAGTTTTAGGTCTTTAATCCATTTTGAGTTAATTTTTGTGTTTGGTGTTAGGGAGTGTTCTAATTTAATTCCTTTACATGTCGCTGTCCAGTTTTCCCAGCACCACTTATCAAAGAGGCTGTCTTTGTTCTATTGTATATTCTGGCCACCTTTGTCATAGATTAGCTGACCATAGCTGTGTGGGTTTATCTCTGGGCACTCTATCTTATCCCATTGATCTATGTTTCTACTTTTGTGCCAGTATCATACTGTCTGAATTGCTGTTTTAAACCAAATTAAAACGTTGTGACTGATTGAAAATGTAGCTGGTTGACTAGGCTTTCTCACAGTGTCGTTTAAACAAAGATTCTAATTGCTGATCTTTTTTTTAATCTTAAGTATTCCTTTTCTAGACCTTAAGTGATATCTCAAGCAGAGTCCCTAGCTTTTCTGTCACTTTCTATCATTGAACCACAGTCCAGTTCCATTAGAAATTAAAATCTGAAATTTAAATTAAAGATTCATTTTCTCCTATGGCCATCAGACTTTTGGCTCTGAGGACTGGGGGGGGATCACAATTTGTTTCCTGAATCCTCCAGCACCTTGGAATATGTGGAGCAGTGGGGGTGGGACAGAAGCAGGGAGCTTACTCCATTTCAGAAACACCTTTAGCCATTCTTCTTACCTAACTGCTCTTTCTGGTTTTTATGGTGGTACAGCGATTGGAGATAAAGAAAAGATGAAAGGAGAAAGGCAAGGTGGGAAGGAAGAGAGAACAATTTGAAACTCTTCATTGATTTTCTGGGTGCATGGGCTGATCTCAGGTTGTACCCAGATTCTCAGCCTCTTATAAAACACAGTATGAATTATTTACTGGAGCCTGTGGGATGCTTCCTCTGGCCAGTTCCATGATCTGAGATATACCTCATCAGGACTTAACCCTCTCCCACCAGAAACAGATGTACCTGTCCACCTCGTCTTCTGGAGGATCAGCTGCTCTCAAACCTGATCAACTTTCCAGCTGCCCATGTGACCCACAGGAAGCTCCTCTGTCTTTGACAGGCCAAATGATGAGAGTGCTCATAATCCACACTGGCTCATCTCTCAGACATGCTTTGTTCTCTTGTCTGTCTGAATAGACACAGGGTAGACCAGCAATCCTGCTCCCTCAATAAGCTTCTAGCTAGGGAATAAATGAAAGGCAGATCTCTTTTGCAGTAACCTCAAGAGTCTGTAGATGTCTTTTACTATAGCTTCATTTTATCCTAGCTATCAGGAGAGGAAGAGCACCTCTCTCTCTCACTGGAGGGAATAAAATTGTCTCTCAGGCCTTAGAAGGTTTTGCTAATGATTTCTAGGATACCTCCTTCTTGATTTTCCTCCTCATTAAATATATGCTCAGATGACATTTCAGGTCAGTGAGACAGATTTTGATGTCTCTTACCAAGTCTTGGGAAATGTTTAACTCCAAATGATAGCCGTTTTATTCAGAGTGAGAAGATACTTGTGCCCATTTGTCTTGAATTTGAAGACCTTCATGACAACTCTGTAGTGATAGAGAAAGCAGTACTTGAGATCCTGTTTGTTAAACTTGACAATACATGAAGTGTTCTTGGTGATGTCCTGGTTAAAAGGAAAAAACTGTGATTGGAAGAATTAATATCATCAAAATGCGCAAATCACCCAAAGCAATCTGTAGATTTAATGCAATCCCTGTCAAAATATCCATGACATTTTTCATAGAATAGAACAAATATTCCTAAAATGTATATGGAACCACAAAAGACCTTGAACTGTTGAAACAATCTTGAAAAACAGAACAGCGTTGAAGGTATCAGACTCTCTGACTTAAGACTATACTACAAAACTACAGCAGTCAATACAGCATGGTACTGGCCCCAAAACAGACAAATAGATCAGTGGACCAGAATAATAACCCAGAAATAAACCCACACCTATGGTCAATTATACTAGGACAAAGGGAGCAAGAATATACAAGGAGAAGAGACAGTCTCTTCAATCAGTGGTCCTGGAATAACTTTACAGTTCCATGTAAAGTAATGATATTACAACATTTCCTCACACTGTGTACAAACACACAATGGATTAAAGACCTAATAAGAACTGAAATTATATAAATCCTGAAAGAGAACATAGGCAGAACACTCTTTGACGTAGATCACAGCAATAATTTTTTGGACCTGTCCTCTAAGGTAGGTCTTCCCAGGTGGCTGTCAGGATCCTGGCAATGCAGGGGACGTAAGAGATGTGGGTTCAATCTCTGGGTCAGGAAGATCTCCTGGAAGAGGCATAGCAACCCACTCCAGTATTATTGCCTGGAAAATGCCATGGACAGAGCAAACTGGCAGATTACAGTCCATAGCGTCACAAAGAGTCAGACACAACTGAAGTGACTTCACACACACACACACACACACACACTCCTAAGGCAAAAGAAATAAAAGCAAAAATAAACAAACAGGACCTAATTACACTTAAAAACTTTTGCAAGCAAAGGAAACCATTGACAAAATGAAATGGCAACCTACTAAATGAGAGAATATATTTGCAAATGATATTACCAACAAGGGGTTAATATCCAAAATATATAAACAGCTCATACAACTCAATATAAACAAAAAAGCCAACCCAATTTAAAAATGGTCAAAAGACCTGAATAGACATTTTTCCAAAGAAGATATTCAAATGGCCAATAGACACATGAAAGATGCTCAACAATTCTAATTAATAGACAAATCAAAATCACAATTAGACATCACCTTACACTCGTCAGAATGGCCTTCATCAAAAAATTTACAAAAAACAAATGTAGTCAAGAAGGTGGGGAAAAGAGAACACTTGTACACTGTGGGTAGGTGTGTAAGTTGATTCATCTACTGTGGAAAACAATATGGAGGTTCCTGAAAAAAACTAAAAATAGAACTAACATGTGATCCAGCAATTCTGTGCTTGGGTATTTATCTAGAAAAACAAAAACACTAATTTGTAAAGATACATGCACCCAATGTTTGTAGCAGGTTTGATCCCTGTGTCAGGACAATCCACTGGGACAGGAATGGCAGCCCACTCCAGTAGTCTTGTCCGGAAAATCCCATGGACAGAGAAGCCTAGTGGGCTGCCATCATGGGGTCGCAGAGAGTCAGACACAGACTGAGCAAACACACACACAGTGTTCATAGCAGCACTGTTTACCATAGCCAGGGTATGGAAGCAAACCACATGTCCGTCCATAGAGAAATGGGTAAAGAAGCTGTGGTATTCATATACAATGCAATATTCCTCAGCCATTGAAAGAGTTAAATTCTGCCATTTGTAGCAATTGGATGGACCTAGAGAATATTATGCTTAGTGAAATGGATCAAAGACAAAGAGTGTATGATACCACTAATTAGTTAAATCTGAAAAAGTAAAATGAATGTATGTAGAAAAACAGAAACAAACTCACAGGTATAGAAAACAAACTAGTGGTTTTCAGTGGAAAGAGGTAAGGGAAGAGGGGCAAAATAGGGTATGAGGTTAAGACACAGAAATTACTATATATAAAATAGATAAGTGACAAGGATATATTGTATAGCACAGGGTATTATAACCATTATTTTGGATAACTTAATGGAGTATTATCTATAAAATTGCTGAACCAGTATGCTATATGCCTAAAACTAATATTGTAAAGCAACTATACTTCATTTAAGAAAAAAACAGACAAAACTTCATGTCAATCAATCATTGACTTTTAACTGATATATAGTATTCAGAATTTCAGCATTACTTTTCAGCATATATTTTTATTCAATTTTCAAATCTCCATATTTCATTCTTATTATTTTTATGACTCTTTAGTATGACATTTTATGGAATTATAATAAATTTGTATAGAGACCTAACCATCTTTTTGCAGAATGTAGTCTATTTCCTGTATTTTCATAGTAAGATTTAATGTCTTTGGGGCTTAAGTATAAATTGCAAAGATTGTGCTTAATTCATACAATTGCATATTATGGAGCTGTTAAAAATTACACTGCTGACTTATTTCGGAGAAGGCAATGGCACCCCACTCCAGTGTTCTTGCCTGGAAAATCCCATGGATGGAGGAGCCTAGTGGGCTGCCGTCTATGGGGTCGCTAGGAGTCGGACACGACTGAGCCACTTCACTTTCACTTTTCCCTTTCATGCATTGGAGAAGGAAATGGCAACCCACTCCAGTGTTCTTGCCTGGACATTCCCAGGGATGGGGAGCCTGGTGGGCTGCAGTCCATGGGGTCGCACAGAGTTGGACACGACTGAAGCGACTTAGCAGCAGCAGCAGCAGCAGCTGACTTATTTATTGGCAGAAAAATATTTTTCTGTTACTTTTTAAAGAAGACTGCAAAACAGTATGTATGGTATAATGCCATTTTTGAAAAATAAATATATTAGTATGTATTATCTTGCTTTCACATATATATATATATGCATGTGTGGCAATTATAAATAAATTATAATGGTTCTTTTGGGGTAATGAGGTTCTGGTAAATTTTATTAACATTTCTACAATGAGAGCATATTGATAAACAAAAAAGTAGATATTATCATTTAAAGCATCAATGAAATGAAAAAGGCATTGGGGTTCCTGGCTAGAAATGAAGTATTGCATCATTAATACTCAAGCGTATTGCTTTCCTTTTAGGTCAAGACACAGAAGAAGCAGGGAGCTCCATGTCCACTCTGGAGAGGTCACTGGCTGCACGCCGAGCGACCCGGGCCAAGCTCATGATCCCTATGGACGCCCAGTCCAACAATCCTGGTGAGTGACAGCTGGTGCCACAGTGGAGAAGGGAACAACATCACGTTAATATGAGGCATGTGAGCTTAGCCGCTCCATCATGTCCAACTCTTTGCAACCCTTTTGCCTGTAGCCCACCAGGCTCCTCTGTCCATGAGATTTTTCAGGCAAGAATACTCCAGTGGGTGGGCATTTTCCTCCTTGATTTGCAATATTATATTAGTTTCAGCCATACAGCTTTCTTTGTGTGTCTTTTCTCTATCAACTATCAAAACCTGATTAGTTTTCTCTGAATTTTCTGAGCAAATGGACATAATGAAGAACAATTAAAATCACATCATTTTTATTTGGAAGTTAGACTTTTCACTCTGTTTGTTGTGCTTGCCTTACACAACACGTGATTTGTCTGTGGGCAATCAGCTGATACATATTTAAGAAATTATGGAAAATGAATTGATCTAAAAAGAATGGAAGTTTTGTCATTGATCTTATTCTAACAACCACCTTCATAGATCTTAAAAAACTTTTAACAAGTCTAATTTTCAGACTTAAAATAACCTAGCACTCTCGAAACAAATATTGAAATAATCACTTCCTACCCCCTTCATATTGAAGTTTTCTGTCATACTCCCACTTTCACTGAAGATATTAGTATCTGCGAATCACTTCCCTTCCAATTACCTCTATGATCAATCTTGGTAATTACAGTATCCATGCACATAATCCATCTGATGTTAGTTTCTGATGTTCCCTACAATATTAGCTCTTTCCCACCTCAATTCATCAATTCCATGTCACACAGTAAACCAATTGTACCTGCTGCAGAACATCCATTTCTGTCATCTCCTTTTCTAGCACAGTATTATTTTTCTTGTTTATTGGCCCCTTGCTAACAAAGTTTAATCCTACTAGGACCTCCAATCCATTAACTCTGCAACCTTCCCACTATCCCTGGTCTTCCTCATGTCTTTATTTCCATTTAAACTCAACTTCCAATCCAGCATCAATTACTACCTCCCATTGCTTGTAAACAGCCTCATCTCCCTTGGTGGTTCTTCCCTATCATAGTTACCACCCAAAGAACTCAACTCTGGTTAAATTAGCTCCTCACCAACGTTGACCATGAACCCTGACAGCTGACTTCATTTTAGAAAGATATGTAGCCTATTTGGGCTTCCCTGGTGGCTCACTTGTAAAAAATCCGCCGGCAATGCGGGAGACCTGGGTTGGGTAGATCCCCTGGAGAAGGAAACCGCTACCCACTCTAGTATTCTGGACTGGAGAATTCCATGAACTGTATAGTCCATGAGGTTGCAAAGAGTCGGACGTGACTGAGTGACTTTCACTTTCATATAGCCTATTCACTGGGTATTTATGACAACAAATTCAAGGTGAACTGTCGTTTATTTGGAAATGCCAGTCATTTCTCTCACTTTGAGAGAAATCATTCATTGTCATTCATTGAGACATCATTCATCGTCTCACTTTATAAGATGAATATATTATATCTATTCTTTCCTTTCTGACTCAATACCTCTCTCCTTTCCCCAGTCCCTGCTAATAAGCCTGCTTCTTTTATCACCAAGAGAAGCATTTAGAAATGGTATCCTTATCTACCCTTCAAATCTAGTGATCTGTTTTTGTTTCTGTGTAAGACCAGCTCTTCCCTTTGAGGACAACCTTTCATTCCCACTTAGGGACTCTTCTGTAATTATTCCTTTCCTCTCTTGCATTATCGGTTTTCCTTGCTACTGATAACTCCAATATGCATGTGAGCCTTATCTCATAACTCCCTTCTTAAAGCATCTTCCCTGGAACCACTAGCCCATTCCTCCCCTTTCCTGAGAAAATCTCTTAAAAGTTGTCTGTAATTACTTTTTGCTCTTTTAATCTTCTTCATTAGTTTTAATAACATTTCCACAGCCCCTCTACTAAAACCATGGTTGCCAAGATTTCAATGATCTCCACATCTTCTTACCAAATGATCAATTGCCCAGTGCTCAGCAAAATTTGACATAGCTTCTATTTTTTCCTGGAACACTTTCTTCACTTGGCAGTTGTGTTCTAAATGCCCCCAGTTTTCTTCCTATCCCACTGCCTGCTCCTTTTTAGTCCTTTATTTACTATTCCTTTGTCCCCAGTCTCTTAAGAGACAGAGAGTACCGTAGGGCTCAGTCTGCAAACTGCAAACTCAGTCTGCTACCTACACTAGCTTCTTAGATGTTGTCATCTAATACCAATGGCCTTAATGCCATTTGCATGCTGATGAATCACAAAATTTAATCCCTAGATTAATCCTTACTGAAACCCACATCAATTTTCATATACAATATTGACTCACCTTCTTCAAATGGCTAATAGGCAAGCCATGTGAGCTCAACATGGAAATCTTGCTCTTCCATAATTCCCTCTCCCCAGCTCCAAACTCAATCCTCCTATTATTTTTCCCAATACACGGTACTACTATTTAACCGTCTATTCTTGTTTACAAAAAAAAAAAACAAAAAACAACTCTAGTTTCATGCTTCTTTATTCTGATTTCCTCACATCCCAAATTCAGTCTTTCACCAAATCTGAGAGTTCTTGCTTTCAAAACCCGTCCCAAATCTGACCACTCTTTCCCACCTCTACTTTTCTGCCCTTATCCAAGCTACTACCATCTCTGGATGGCAAATATAATCTATAGATTGTAGACTATAGCTATGAACTTGCAACTCTTCCCTTTTCTTGAGCTCTTGACCTTACAGTAAGCCATCGTCGCTGAAGCTTTTCAATGTGAATTAGATCATGTCATTCCTCTTGACTTCCCATCACCTGCGGCACAAAATCCAGCGATTTCATCATGCCCAGAGGTACCATGTGATCCAGCCTCTGGCATGTCTCTCACACTGTCTCTTGCTGTTTCTCTCTGTAATCTCTTTCAGCCACATAGCTCTCTTTGGCAATAACACACATTCCAATTCAGGGACTTTTAACTGTCCTCTTTGCCTGGAATTTCTTTCCATAGATATTTAGTTGGCTTTTCCATCATTTATTCAGGTCTGTGTTCAACTGCCACCACTGTGAAAGAACATACATCTTCTCTGACCTTTGCCTAGGAGCATCCTTGGTCTCTCTCTTCCCTCTTTATTCTGCTTTGTTTTTATTAATTAATGTGTGTAACTCTCTTACATGCTTTGTTGTGTTTACTTATTATGTGTTTTCTCTGTGAAGTGTAGGCTCTGTGAGAGCAGGAATTTTTCTTGCTTTGATCACATCATATCCTCAGGACCCCAAATGGAGATTGGCACATAGTAGGCACTCAGTTGATACTGTTCAGCCAAATGAATGGACTAATGGTTCTTTCTACCTAATGTATGTGATGTTTCCTCTACATTCCAACATAGCTCCAATGTTACTATAGTAAATGTAATGGAATTTATAACAGATGCCAGTTGTTTAACTCATGGGATAGATACTGTTCTTATGCCTGTTTTACTAATAAAAGAACTGAGGCTTGCAGAGTTTAAGTACGTAGCTTACAATCATACAGCAAGTAAGTGACAGGGCCAGAATTTGGACTCAGGACTGGCTTCAGCCTTCTGTGCTCTTAATCATTATGGTCCCAGCTGGAGTGAAGCTATTGTTCTTTTTCTTTCATTCCCTTCACCACATAGAGGGACACTGTACACTTAGCTGCTTCTATTTTTTTTTCCTTCCAGCCACTTCCTCTTTTTTTTTTTTTTTAATTTTTATTAGTTGGAGGCTAATTACTTTACATCATTACAGTAGTTTTTGTTATACATTGATATGAATTAGCCATGGATTTACATGTACTCCCCATCCCAGTCCCCCCTCCCACCTCCCTCTCCACCCGATCCCTCTGGGTCTTCCCAGTGCACCAGGCCCGAGCACTTGTCTCATGTACCCAACCTGAGCTGGTTATCCGTTTCACCCTAGATAATACACATGTTTCAATGCTGTTCTCCTGAAACATCCCACCCTCGCCTTCTCCCAGAGTCCACAAGTCTGTTCCATACATCTGAGTCTCTTTTTCTGTTTTGCATATAGGGTTATCGTTACCATCTTTCTAAAGTCCATATATATGTGTTAGTATACTGTAATGGTCTTTATCTTTCTGGCTTACTTCACTCTGTATAATGGGCTCCAGTTTCATCCATCTCATTAGAACTGATTCAAATGAATTCTTTTTAATGGCTGAGTAATATTCCATGGTGTATATGTACCACAGCTTCCTTATCCATTCGTCTGCTGATGGGCATCTGGGTTGCTTCCATGTCCTGGCTATGATAAACAGTGCTGTGATGAACATTGGGGTGCATGTGTCTCTTTCAGATCTGGTTTCCTTGGTGTGTATGCCCAGAAGTGGGATTGCTGGGTCATATGGCAGTTCTATTTCCAGCTTTTTAAGAAATCTCCACACTGTTTTCCATAGTGGCTGTACTAATTTGCATTCCCACCAACAGTGTAAGAGGGTTCCCTTTTCTCCACACCCTCTCCAGCATTTATTGCTTGTAGACTTTTGGATAGCAGCCATCCTGACTGGCGTATAATGGTACCTCATTGTGGTTTTGATTTGCATTTCTCTGATAATGAGTGATGTTGAGCATCTTTTCATGTGTTTGTTAGCCATCTGTATGTCTTCCTTGGAGAAATGTCTGTTGAGTTCTTTGGCCCATTTTTTGATTGGGTCATTTATTTTTCTGGAGTTGAGCTGGAGGAGTTGCTTGTATATTTTTGAGATTAATCCTTTGTCTGTTGCTTCGTTTGCTATTATTTTCTCCCAATCTGAGGGCTGTCTTTTCACCTTGCTTATAGTTTCCTTTGTTGTGCAAAAGCTTTTAAGTTTCATTAGGTCCCATTTGTTTATTTTTCCTTTATTTCTGAAATTCTGGGATGTGGGTCATAGAGGATCCTGCTGTGATTTATGTCGGAGAGTGTTTTGCCTATGTTCTCCTCTAGGAGTTTGATAGTTTCTGGTCTTACATTTAGATCTTTAATCCATTTTGAGTTTATTTTTGTGTATGGTGTTAGAAAGTGTTCTAGTTTCATTCTTTTACAGGTGGTTGACCAGTTTTCCCAGCACCACTTGTTAAAGAGGTTATCTTTTTTCCATTGTATATCCTTGCCTCCTTTGTCGAAGATAAGGTGACCATAGGTTCGTGGACTTATCTCTGGGCTTTCTATTCTGTTCCATTGATCTATATTTCTGTCTTTGTGCCAGTACCATACTGTCTTGATGACTGTAGCCACTTCCTCTTATAACTAAGCTCTGTCTGTGCCAACCTTCTACAGCTTTCTTTTTAAAAATCAATGTGTTTCACAATCTTCATGGGACTTTCTCTCCCATATATAACTTCTTCATCTAAGAAGTTCCCATATTCCATTGACTTTTTTTTTCTTTCACAGTATCTTTTGAATCCCTGGCTACATTCCCATTTCCAAGAGTCATGTTTTTATTCTTCTCTTTATGGCCTCACCCATGAACTGTCAAAACAGCTTTATAATTAATCTTCTTCCTCTCTGTAGTGCCTTCTAAATGTCTTTGTATCCTGCTTGCCAAATTTCTTCCTAAAACAACTTAAATATGGCGTTCTAGTCCATAAATTTTCCCAATGGTTCCTCACTGTCTTCCAAGAAAAAAACAACAAACCCCTGTGCATACCAGGTGTAAGTCAACATTTCTAGTCTCCTTTTGCTACGTTAGACACCCTTGCCAAGCCAGACCGATCACCAGTTCTCAAATATGCATTGTTCTTTATTTGATTTTCCTTCTGAACACTTTTTTTTCCCTTATGGAATGACTTGGTAGCCATCTCTAACTAACAGAGTTCTGTGAATTTTTCAAAGACCAGAGAGGCATTAATGCTCTCATGAATTCTTTCCTCTCTGATTACTACACCCAGAAATGAGGGCTTCTTTTCTCATGTTTGAATAGTCTCTCTCTCTAACACTTTTATGGAGTTAATTCCTCAGAGTACTGCCTCATATACTTAGGTATTCAAGTCCAAATCTTCCCTCCTCTAACAGATTGTGTGTTACATGATAGGGAGGGAATGCATCTAATTCTTCTTCATATTCACACATTGTTTAACTCAATACCTAGCATAAAATTGGTACTTGCTAAGTATCTGTCAAATAAATGACTAGATGAAAAAATAAACGTATTATAAGAAGGCCTTGTGTTCATAACACATCAGGGTTTAAGGCTCTTTTTTAGCAGTTCTAGTAGAATATCTTCAAATAAAAACTTGATATATTAAAGGCAGTTAAAATTGTTTTCATTCAACAAGAACTAACGAGCTTAGAAAGAAAGAGAAATGTGATGAAATCTAACAAGGTGTTGAGAACTTCTAACTATTATTCACTAGCTAAATACCTTGCTAATTCATATTTCATTTACTCCTCACAATACTCTCATGTGTTGAGATTATCCTGATTTTGCAGACGG
The DNA here is from genome assembly GCF_023699985.2 of Odocoileus virginianus. Lineage (NCBI taxonomy): Eukaryota > Metazoa > Chordata > Mammalia > Artiodactyla > Cervidae > Odocoileus > Odocoileus virginianus. The sequence goes on along the minus strand of NC_069695.1, from coordinate 7,222,682 downwards.
GAAACAGTCTCAGCTTAACACACTTCCTTCGGGACACAACTGAGCAGCTCGTGAGTCTCTCTGGTGTGCTTCTTTTCTAAGGACAAAGACGCCTTATATTATTTGTATTCATTTTCTAAGAACCTCCAGTTTACAAACATGGAAACCAAAGTTCTGAGAGTCCAAACCCAAAACTTGTACCCGGTCTACTGACTTCACTCTGCCCCCTCACATTGTTACCTCAAGCTCTGACTTGCTCAGTGACTAAAGCAAGCCTTCTCTTATTCCTGGTGTCTTACATGAATGCAAGCCCTAAAATGGCAACTAATTTATTACTTTAATAAATTAAAATTAGTAAATTAGTAGTTAGAAATTTATTAGTTTTATTAATTTAAGAACTATTCTGTAAAGCATGCATATATGTGATTTTCAGCAGTGAAATACATTTATAAAATGCACAAGGACACTCTGACTCAGCAGTTCCATACCTAGATTTATTCTGTTCTTGGGTATATATTTAGCAGAAATGCCTAATATGCTAACCAAGAGACATGTATAAGAATATTTTGGGGAATACTGCTTATCATGACTTTGTAATGTATATAATATATTCACACAATGGACTACCATGTAGCAATGAAAATGAACAAGTTAAAATGATACAAGCAATATGGAGACTCTCGCAGATGTACTGTTGCAAAACAGAAATGTAATACCTCTTTATGGTTCAATTTACGTAAATTTGAAACAGGCAAAATAGCCTGCGGGTTTAGAATTCGAGAGTAGTTACTCTTAATGAGAGCTTGGTTAGTTACCAGAAGAGACCATGGGGAAGCTTCTGGTCACATTCCATTTCATGGCCTGGATAATGGTCAGAAGACATTTCACCTTGAAAAATCACTGGGCAGTACTGACGATATTTAGTTTTTAATATGTATTACCATTGTTCAGTCGCAGAGTTGTGTCCAACTCTATTTGACCTCAGGGACCACACCATACTAGGACTCCCTGTCCCTCGCTATCTCCCAGAGTTTGCCCAAGTTCTTATCCATTGAATTGGTGATGTCATCCAACCATCTCATCCTCTGTCACCCTTTTCCTTCTGCCTTCAATCTTTCCCAGCATCAGGGTCTTTTCCAATGAGCCAGCTATTGGCCAAACTATTGGAGCTTCAGCATCAGTCCTTTCAGTGAGTATTAACCATTGATTTCCTTTAAGATTGACTGGTTTGAGCTCCTTGCTGTCCAAGGGACTATAAATATGTGTATCATATTTAAATAAAACTTCAAATAGAAATGAAGAGTCAGTAGAATATAAACCTTTTGAAATCTTTGTCACATTACATTCTTTGTTGGCTCCAAGCTCTGTTGGTTAAACTCTAACAAGAGAAAATTTACTTCAACATATAATCCAAGTTGATTTTAAAATTAATTCTTAGACTTTCTGATAAATAAAATAGATTCTTTGCAACTGACATGATTGATGGGTCTTAGATAGCTAGGCTGAAAAACTTGTAGATTTGTATCTTGACAGAGTTATGATTTCATTCAGAATGGTAGATGCATTTACTGATGGCCCACTTGCAATTATTTGGATTTACTAGTGTATCAAGTCTTGTATAAACCACATCATAGCATAGTTTGGATTTCCAGTCACAAGTATAAAGATGCTTGCTGTTCCACTTAATAATCTCTATTTTTTAAGATTATTTTCCCCCTCTTCCTTGACATTTCTCACCATGTTCTACAAAATGTTAATTACCAGATAAAATATAAACTATCTGAAGTGTTTTTGAGTTCTTAAAATTCACAGGAAATGGCATTTAATTTCATTGAAGTGCAAAATCTGTTTATTTGTCTAAGATTATACTTCTTGGTTGAAAACATTAGGTGGCATATGTTACTTCTTACCCCAGAACACACTTCACAGCTAAGCAAGCTGATGCCCCTGAGAAGCATAGTAGCTGATAGCATAGACAGGAGAAGAATCCAGATATTCTGATTTCCCTAGTCCAGTGCTCTTTCTTATAAAACCGTGGCAAAAAGTGAGTATTTTTACAATGGCCAAAAATAATTTTATATGATTTTCTTACTATAAATTAGTCTTTTGGAGAAGATTCTTGAGACTCCCTTGGACTGCATGGAGATCCAACCAGTCCATCCTAAAGGAAATCAGTCCTGAATATTCATTGGAAGGACTGATGCTGAAGCTGAAACTCCAATACTTTGGCCATCTGTTGCAAAGAACTGACTCATTGGAAAAGACCCTGATGCTGGAAAAGATTGAAGGTGGGAGGAGAAGGCGACAACAGAGGATGAGATGGTTGGATGGCATCACTGACTCCATGGACATGAGTTTGAGCAAACTCCAGAAGTTGGCGATGGACAGGGAGGCCTAGCATGCTGCAGTCCATGGGGTTGCAAAGAATTGGACATGACTGAGCAACTGAACTGAACTGAAGGAAAGTCATATGCTGGGTTTCCAGGAATCAGACTTTGGAAAGAGATTGGAAAACAGGAGATCTATTAGCAAGCTCCTTTAGGAATAACACCTGTGAGGGTAAAGGGTGCAGGATTGCTGAGAGGGAGATAGTAAACTAATCAGGTATTGTTATCATCATTCACTTTGTAAATCATGTCCGACTCTTTGAAACCCCCATGGGGTATAGCACACCAAGCTTCCTGTCCTTCACTATCTCCCGGAGTTTGCTCAAATTCATGTCCATTAAATCGGTGATGCCATCCAACCATCTCATTCTCTGTCACCCTCTTCTCCTCCTGCCTTCAGTCTTTCCCAGCATCAGGGTCTTTTCCAAAGAGTTGATTCTTCACATCAGGTGGCCAAAGTATTGGAGCTTCAGCATCAGTCCTTCCAGTGAACATTTAGGGTTGATTTCCTTTTGGATTAACTGGTTTGATCTCCTTGCTGGTTGGCATGTAGAAAAACCTGGACAAACTATTTGGCCAACCCAAAAGTTTGATGGAGGCCTCAACTGACAGTATAGGTTGCTCTGGTGCTGGAATTATCCTTCTAGGTTGCCCAAATGAGTCGGAGGGTAGGGACGGTTCTGTGGTCTTTGATGCAGACTGCTCCTAGGAAGTAAGGTGCAACCTTGGTGAGCAGCTTCTTTGGCTGAGAGCAGTTCCTAGAGCGATGGCAGATTTTCTTAAAATTTCAGTGTTTTATTATTCCATGGATCCTAATTACTTGGCCTTGGAAAGATTCCTTTTCCATTCTCATATTGTTTTTTCTTCTGCTATAAAATGCCAGAGGAGAGGTGAAGAATAGATCTAGGTAAAGATAGAAATGGAAGCAGATGCCCTGTAGGATCACATCAGCTGTACAATTTTAATAATTCACTGTATGAGTTTGTTGAGTAAAAACCTCTTGAATTTTTTTTCAGTTGTTTCTTTCCTTGTAAATATTTGAAGGAAAAAATGTAACATCAGCCTCTAAAGAAGGTAGAGGTTTCAAAAAGTTAAATTAGATGGTATTTTAAAAGACTGAGGCTAAATAAATAAATAAATAAAAAGACTGAGGCAGAAGAAAGCATACAGTTTTGTTTTAAGGATAGCTGGGATGCTGCTATGGTTACTGGTTGGGGGCCTTTCTAGAACGTTCACTATGAGAGCCAACGTTTTCTTCCCCATCTTCACTATCTGCTTTAGTCACTTGAGTGCAGAACTCAAACAGTTTTTAGTATCTTTGGAAATTTTTGACTTATATTTTAAGTGGTCATATTTTTTAAAATTTTATTTTCATTGAACAGTTTTATTTAGACGTGATTTGTATATGTAACTGTGCATATTTAATGTACATAGTCTAGTAAGTTTAGACATGCATTCACCTGTGATACCATCACCACAAAGTCATAGATAAGAAGGTTGTTTTAAAGAGTATTTTTTTATTAAATGTTATTCAGCTCAGTCTTGGGGCAGATCTGTTGGGACTCAGAGGAAATTAATGTCAGTAACCAACATTTCCACCCTGCTGCACTTCCAGGTGGATCCCTTTAATCCTCAGAACCACATCCTAAAGTTGGTACCATGATGATCTCCACTTTACCGATGAAAAAATCCAGGAAATAGCTTATATACCCTCTCAAGTGAATGTATAGTTACCTACTATTACCTAACAAATTATCCCAAAATGTAGCAACAGAAAACAGCCATTTTTTTTTTAATAGCTCTGAACATCAGGAATCCAGGAATGATTTAGCCAGGCAGTTAAAGCTCAAGGTCCTCAAGGCATGACTCCTGGCTTCCTCCAGAGTGAACCATCAGAGAGAGTGAGAGGGGGAAAGAGAATAAGGAAGAATCTCATTTACTCTATTTTTGGAAGTGACATACCATCACTTCCATTGCACTCTTGGGTCACCAGACCAATCTGGACAAATTGTGGCAGGGAACTCCAACAAGGATGTGAATACATGAGGAGAGAATCAATGGGCACTATCTTAGATGTTGGCTATGACATTTATTCCCTATAGAGTGGCAGAACTAGATCATAAAATCAGGTAGTCTGACCTCGTGTTTGGGCCCTTTACCACTTTTTAAAGAATAACTGCAGAACACGTCATTGTGAATGTTCACTATTTTCCTAAAGTAGGAATTTGTGGATACTTGTGGCTGGCATCCAGAGACAATTGCTTGTCAAAGGACACCTGAAAATGGGAAGGAGATTAGAGTATTTATCAAGGGTGATGGAAACTATAATTCCGAATAGTCCAGATGATACGTAGGCCATTGCCAAAAAGAAATGCTAAAGAGAGGCAGAGTGAGAAATCACTTCACTTAAGCTCTTTGCACTTTAAAATATTATCTTTACTTTTCTGTTTGTTCTCCTGTCCTCAACAAATCTCTCAAATAGTCAAGTATCATGGGGAGGAGTACCTATAGAGAGCTTTATTTCTTAAAATTGTAACTTTAGAAATAAAATCTGTATTTTAGATTTCCTATAGGTCATATTTAATGCTAACATTTTTGTAAATGTTGTTAAAGTTTTTGAATTTCAATGTGCCCTGTTCAGGGAACTAAGTAATTTGGTGGTGAGGGAATTTCTACTTGAAAAATCTCTATGTGTCAGTATGAGAGATAAATCCAGTTGTCAGCAAGCTGTGTCAGAACAGATTTCTTGTCATAGTTGGCCACAGAGCAGAGATTTATTGAAAATGTTTGATGATATCACTCTTCGAGCTGTTTAAATAAACAGAGCAGGGCAGGGGCCGCCTTGAATTGTGCTGTGAGTGTGTGCATGTGTTTGTGTGTGTTCTGGCTCTCAGAACTGACATGTAGGGGAAAATACAGAAATGCACTTCAATACACAGTGTTAGGTCCAACTTATTTCAGAATGATTAGTTTTGCAACAACCGTTTTATAAGTAAGGGTAGGTGTCTGTTCTATTTTAGAAATGAATCATGGATCAGAATACTTCAAAACCAAAGCTTTGGAATACTGACTATGCTATTCATGTGAGGGAAATAGAACAATGCAAATTTCTGAGTTGCTGAGACATACAGCAGATTTATCATTTTTTTAAAGAACTTTTATTATTTGCAAACCTTTTGTACTCAGGTCAGTATTCAAAATGCAAAACTCATAGGAAGTAAAATTTCTTTTCTTAAGTAATGAAAGACTTGGAACTGGAATATGAATTTAGTCTCTTGGGTTCTCTCTGCTCTCTAACTTATACAGAATCTGTGGCTTGCCAAATTATTTTCTGTTTCTCTATTCAAATTTATTCAGCACCAACTGGAAGATATTTATGACATTCTTTTTCTAAGTGCGTTCTAAAATATTGGTTAAATTCAGATAACAATATTGATTAGAATGTGCACAATTTGTCAAGTGGGTGCCTACTGTGTTTAAGGGAGACTATTATTGTCACATTTATTTATGAATAAAAATTGTCAACACAGGAAAAGCTTTGCAGTTTGGCAGTCAACCTTAATGACTGTATAGTAATCTCATTTTGATTGCTAAGATGTATGAATTCAATTGACTGCTTCAGAGAGTGAAATTTTGAGTTATAGGAATACAGACTTTGTTATTATATGACTTTTATTTGCAAATGTATTCAAATCTATTACTATTATTATCATTGTAGTAACATAGTGACTATACACACCAGGAAACAGAACAATACATACATGAAATCATATAAAAAAATCTCCAGTGGGTTAAAATGACAGGTTTATAAATATATCTTCTAGAAAATCTTTCTTGTTAACTCACTTGAAAAATATGAAGTGTCTCCAGCACTGTACTATGACAGACACAAAGACTACAAAATTATAACCTTTTCCTTTAGGGAATTGATCATTATTTTGGCTGGTATCCTGTTTGAATTTCTGATTCTTTCAAAAGTTCCCTTCTCATTTTATTTCTTTTCCTTTTTCTAAAGTCTGTTCATCTGTATATATAGCCACAATCTACTTCTATAAAATATCTTATTGATTAAATTATAACATTTTTATTTATGATGTTATATATCAGTCTGAATTTTTCATTGAAATCCTCCCAAAAATAATTTAGAAAAGCTTTGTATCACCACACATGTTTTTAATTCAGTATTTTAAAGTTAAATATTATAGGTTAAATATCTGCAAAATACATAATTTTTCTGGTATTCTACTCTTTTAAACAAAGCCAAAAGTATAAAAATACCATAGCAATTTGATACCCACCATCATCCATTTACAAAGTATCGATACATAAGTAAGTTTCTCTTTTACAGAGAAAAGTTTGTATCACTCATTTTCTTCCTTTAACTAGTACCTACAATTCACTTCACAGAATAACATACAATTGTCAGCTCTATGAACTCTCACAGAAAGTTAAATAGTATTTCAGTTAACAACTAGATAATGTCCTCTAATTTTTCTGGAAGTAAAAGTTATATTCAAGTATTGATTAATCATTCAAGTTATCCGCTTTCTAATTTCCTAGGAGGTAACAACTGTAAAAAGCTTTATCAAGACTTATACATCTACAGGTTTTATTCACTTAGAGGTACTTCGTATAATACAATATACTAAGACAGGATTGAAAACATTGAAATTCCACTTATATCTTTACTAACATAAGTTTTTTAAAAAATGTTTTATCCCATTAAATCATTAATATACATTCTTATTTGATTCAGATAAAGCACACATTACTTAACCTCCTTAAAAAAAAGTTAGTCCTCATTACCAAAACGATCAGTCAAAACTTTCTATCTGAAGAGAGACCTGGCTTCATTTTGCAATCAAACGTGTTAATATGTACTTCAAGGAGTGTTATAAATATAATGAAATTAAATTCTCAAATGCAGTTTTATATATATATACACACACCTCCTCCCTCTCGGGCCTGCCGCCCTCTAGGTCATCAGAGCGCCAGGCAGAGGGCTCCTCTGTCCATGGGATTCTCCAGGCAAGAATACTGGAGTGGGTTGCCATGCCCTTCACCAGGGGATCTTCCTGACCCAGGGATTGAACCTGGGCCTCTTGCATTGCTGGTGGGCGAAATGTATATATGTCAGTGCTGTTTTCTCAATCCGCCCCACCTTCGCCTTCCCGTCTCCGTCCACATGGCTGTTCTCTGTGTATGTGTCTCCATTCTTTCCCTGCAAATAGCTTCATCAGGACCGTTTTTCTAGATTCCGTATATATGTGTTAATATATGATATTTGTTTTTCTGTTTTTGGTTTACTTCACTCTGTATAACAGGCTCTAGGTTCATCCACCTCACTACAACTGATTTAAATTCATTCCTCTTTATGGCTAAGTAATATTCCATGTATATGTGCACCCCATCTGCTTTCTCCATTCATCTGTCGATGGACATCTAGATTGCCTCCATGTCCTGCCTATTGCATATAGTGCTGCAGTGAACACGTTAGGGTACATGTGTCGTTCAGAAGGAACCCTTTTAATTTAAAGTGCTATGTATTTCGTGTAATTAATCTGCATTTTTAAGTCAAAATATTTTAAAAAACCTGTTTCTAACCAACAATAATGCAATATAATTTGTATCTTGATGATGAAATTACTTTGTAAAAGGAATATGATTTTAAAAAAAAGATTTTACTTTGGTAAATGTACACTGCTGTGCATGTTGAACTTCAGCAACTGGTCTTAGGGTATAACTGAATTAAAAAATCATTATATAATACAAATAATTTATTTTATAGATAAGAATATGCTGTTGAAATTGATCATTCTAGCAGCTAGCTTAATTTTTATTTTTTGTTAATAAGAGGTAGAGCATGCTAAACATTTTGTAAGATGAAGATTGACTTACGGTGAGAGTAAATATTTCATAACATGATACAGTTCAGTTCAGTCTCTCAGTTGGGTTCAACTCTTTGCGACCCCATGGACTGCAGCACGCCAGGCCTCCCTGTCCATCACCAACTCCCAGAGTTTACTTAGACGTGTCCATTGAGTTGGTGATGCCATCCAACCATCTCATCCTCTGTCGTCCCCTTCTCCTCCTGCCCTCAAACTTTCCCAGCATCCGGGTCTTTTCCAAATGAGTCAGCTCTTCGCATCAGGTGGCCAAAGTGTTGGAGTTTCAGCTTCAACATCAGTCCTTCCAATGCATACCCAGGACTGATCTCCTTTAGGATGGACTGGTTGGATCTCCTTGCAGCCCAAGGAACTCTCAAGTGTCTTCTCCAACACCACAGTTCAAAAGCATCTGTTCTTCAGAGCTCAGCTTTCTTTATAGTCCAGCTCTCACATCCATACATGGCTACTGGAAAAACCATAGCCTTGACTAGATGGACCTTTGCTGGCAGAGTAATGTCTCTGCTTTTTAATATGCTGTTTAGGTTGGTCATAACTTTCCTTCCAAGGAGTAAGCATCTTTTAATTTCATGACTGCACTCACCATCTGCAGTGATTTTAGAGCCCCCCAAAATAAAGTCAGTCAGCCACCGTTTCCACTGTTTCCCCATCTATTTGCCATGAAGTGATGACACCAAAATAGATTGATTATATTCTTTGCAGCCAAAGATGGAGAAGCTCTATACAGTCAGCAAAAACAAGACCAGGAGCTGACTATGGCTCAATCATAAACTCATTATTACCAAATTCAGACTTAAATTGAAGAAAATAGGGAAAACCACTAGATCATTCAGGCCTGACCTAAATCAGATACCTAATTCATAATGTGATACAACTGAACAGATATTCGAATAATGGAATTGAACAATGCTCACTAAACCTAGAAAATATTGTGTAAGATACCATCTGTAGGTTTAGACCAATGTAACTTCAAACATGTTTTGGTATTTCCAGAAAGCATTCAGTTGCATTTAAATTAATGTGTCACTAAGCTATACTACTTCAGCTGCTTGAAAGTATTTTCTATTAAATATAAATCCTTAGTGTGATTATTTAGAGTATACTTTCATATTCTGTCTCCAGACTATAGATCTCCAAAGCATTACTTTCCTTCACAGAATTAATAGAAAATCCCCACTTTTTTAGCCTGCTCTATATAATATATTCCATCTCTGAACAATCTAATGTTTCTAACATCATCATTTTTGCCTAGAAGAAAGAATAAGATGAAAACAAAACTAAGCCAAATAAAAATCAGGGATCCTTAAGGTGGCCTATGAATCACTTCTTTGTTTGAAACCATGAAAAGTTTTAAACCTCAGGGTAGTTCTTGCTAGTGAGATTCTTGAAGAGTGAGTTGTCTTTTCTGAAGGGACTTTCTAGAAAGAGAGGTAAGTACAGGAACCTACATGAAACCATGAAGCACATCCATGGATTTGAAGATGTGAAAATGTAGCCGTTTCCTTTTTGCTTGTTAGGCAGATGCATGGGATTGAAAATATTAATGACAACACCTTTGTTTTGCAGCTGTCGTGAGTGCCATCCCTGTGCCAACCCTAGAAAGTGCCCAGTACCCAGGAATCCTTCCATCACCCACGTGTGGATACCCTCACCCACAGTTCACCCTCCGGCCTGTGCCATTCCCAACACTGTCAGTGGACCGAGGTTTTGGAGCAGGAAAAAGTTAGTGTATTGCATTTTCCTTTCTTTTTACTGAGAACAAATGAATAACATCAATAAAGTCTTGTCAAGTGTGTAGCATTTTAATGTTCTTATCCTTTGTAATGAGGGATTCAGCTGTGACCTGAGTACTAGAATTTTCTTTTTCAGCATGGTCAGTTTTTGGACCCTAAACATGTATTTGGGACTGATTTTCTAGGAGTCTTTCCACAGTCCGTTGCACTGACAATATGAGGAGTTGTGAGAAAACAAACCTTAACAGATTCAGTAAAACAGTAACATGATGGGTGCTGGAAATTAATATGTTCTGTTAAGTGGGAAGTGAATAAGCAAGTGGCTGAACTCCAACATATTCTTGCTTAAGTGTCTGTTGGTAATAATTAAAAGATGTTTCTTTGATTTTCCTTATGAACCAATACCTGTATGAAAGCTTTAGCTTTCTTTAGTTAAATCAGCCATTTACAACACCATGGAGAGAACTTTTTCTTTTATAATTTTTAAGAAATAGTTATTGGATATAAAAAATTTCCAGACTAGTATTTCATCTGTTTTCATGTATTTATTTTTCCAGCTTCAAAGAGGTGTAATTGACATTGGACAATGTGTTGTACCATGTATTGATTTGATATACTTCTCTGTTGCAAAATGACAATCACCGTTACCTTAGCCAACACCCCCATCCACGGCACACAATAAGCATTTCTTTTTTGTGGTAAAAACATTTAAGAGTTACTCTCTTAGCAATTTCTGAGTGTTTAATACAGTATCATTAACTATAATCACTCCTCTGTCCATGGGATTCTCCAGGCAAGAACACTGGAGTGGGTTGCCGTTTCCTTCTCCAGGGGATCTTCCCAACCCAGGGATTGAACTTGCATCTCTTGCATTGGCAGGCGGATTCTTTGCCACTGAGCCACCTGGGAAGCACTTGTAAAGCAATTGTCCTCCAAATTAAAGAAATAATATTAAAAATAATTGGCAAAAAAAATGCATGGGAGTGCAGAATCTTTGATATCCAGTTTTCATTGCCTTTGCCTACATACCCAGAAGTGGGATGGCTAGATTATATGATTGTACAATTTTTAATTTCCTAAGGTACTTACATACTGTTTTCTACAGGAGCTACATCAATTTATATTTCCACCAACAGTGCAAAAGTGTTTCCCTTCCTCCACATCCTCGCAAACACTTCTTATCTCTTATCTTTTTTATTTTAGCCATGGTAACAGAGGTGAGGTGATATCTCATTGTGGTTTGATTTGCATTTGATTTGCATTTCCCTAGTGATTAGTAATGTTGAGCACCTTTTCGTCTATCTGTTGGTCTTTTCTATACCTTCTTTGAAACAATGTCCATTCAATTCCTCTTCACATTTTTTTAAATCACATTGTTTGTGTTTTTGTTTTTGAGTTGTATGAGTTTTTATATATTTCGGATATTAACCACTTAATCGGATACTTGATTTGTAAGACTTTCCCTTCGCTTCCCTTTTCATTTTCTTTCTTATTATAGCAGCTTTTTAATTGGATATAGTTCCATTTGCTTATTGTTGCTGTTGTTGCCTTTGCTTTTGGTGTCAAACCAAAAAAAAAAAAAAAACATTGCCAAGATCAAGGTCTAAGTTTTCTTACAGGAGCTTTACAGTTCTTGGTCTTATGTTCAAGTCTTTAATCCAGTTTAATTTTGCATATGGTACAAGATAACGGTTCAGGTTCACTAGTTCACAATGACTATTATTCAGTTTTCCAAGCACCTTTTATTGAAGAGACTGTTCCCTCCCCGTGGTGTATTATTGAATTTCTTTTTAAATATTAGTTTATTTTATACTTGGGGATATATTTAGGCTCGCAGTTCTGTCTCTGTGGTCTGTGTCTGTTTTTATGCTAATACTATACTGTTTTAATTACTATAGTTTTGTAGTATAGTTTGGAAATCAGGAACTATGATGCCTCCAGCTCTGTTCTTAGGTTTACTTTTGGTTCATGAGTTCCATGCAAATTTTAGTTTTGTTTTTTATTTTCTCTTTTTCTATTTCTGTAAAGATTACATTGGAATTACAGTAAGGATTGATTGAATATATAGATGGCTTTGGGTGGTAATTTTAACAATATTAATTCTTCCAACCCATGAACACAGACTATCTTTCCATTTTTGTTGCTTGTTCAACTTCTTTTATCAAAGTCTAGTAGATTTCCATATACAACTGTTTCACCTCCTCAGTTAAATTTATTCCTAAGTATTTTGTTCTTTCTGATGGTCCTGTAAATGAGATTGTTTTCTTAATTTCTCTCTCTGATAGTCTGTTGTTAGTATATCAAAATGCAACTGATTTCTGTATATTGACTTTGTATCCTGAGAGCAGTATTTGTTTCAAAGAATGTACAAATGGAGAGAGATTCTCTAGCTATTATATGCACCCTGGTGATTTTTCCTGTGCTATTTGGCTTTTTTTTTCCCTTCAAGCACAGCATTTTAAAATCAATTTTATGGCATTCTTCTCTTAGTTATGAACAGGTGACTCAGCATCTCCTGTGAGATAGGATATTTTGTAATAGATAAGATGGTAACAGCAATAAAATATATTTGTGGAGTAGCTATATTTTTTCCAAGCCAACAGGGACAGCTCTAAGAAATCATAAATTGTCTAGATGTAGCAAGGTTAGAATTAAAAGGCATCAAAAATCTGCCAAGAGAGAATTAGATTTATTTTTCTTCTTCTCACTGGACATCACATCTAGAGAATAGAGTTGTGTGCAAACTCAAAGAAAAAAGTCCTCCAGACCACACTGAAGGGATTTAAATGAAGGTGTGAGAAGTCCAACACCCCCAAATTTCTGAATCCCAAGGCAACTAGGATGATAATTCTAGTGAAAGGATTCAGAACACACAAGTCCCTTCTTCAGTTTCCGAATTGCACTGTCCCCAAGAGAAAAGAGGTTTATAGTTTTAGTTTAGTTTTCTTCTCATTGCTTCACTGTTCATTTATATTCTCTTACTGTAATAGGAAGTGTCAGAATGGCCTTTATCTGTTCATTCCAGCAAGACTGAGATAGCCAAAGTTCACGACTTTGTCTAAAACTGGAAATTAACTATTTCATTCCTGGGTGTTCCTATAAATTCTTTTCCATTTTTAAAAGCATCACCTCCTTCTGAAAATCCAGCATCCCATTGACTCCTTCATTTCTCTCCTGATCTGGTACAGCATGCAAAACTGTCTCATTAAACCATGGGGAAAATGATTCCAAAAGTTAAATTTCAATGAAAAGGAAAACAACTGAACTAGTATAGAATTTAGTTTCGTCTGTGGTTAAGGATCACAGATTTGCATATATCTTTGTTTAGTCTCACATACCACTCTGGTGCAGGATTTTGATAGTGGGGGAGGCTGTGCATACCTGGGGTCAGAGGGCAAATCTCTGTATCTTCTACTCGATTTTGTTATGACTCTAAAAACTGCTCTAAAAATTAAGGTCTGTTAGAAAGAAAAGGTGGTATGGGGGGGGAGTATGGAGTGAGAAAGAGGAAGGAAGGAAGGAGGGTAAGCAGGAAGAAATGGAGAAAAAAGTAGTCTCCTTAGTTGATTTTTATTTTAATTTACTTAAAAGTAATATTATTAAATACATTTAAAATTATATTACTATTATGTAACATATAATGTGAACATAAAATAGATAATGTATTATATAAAGTTATGCAAATTAAGGATTCTGAACAGGATTCTTTGTTTAATAATTCTTGAACCTTTTAAAATAAAAGGCATAGACATTCTACTCCTGGCCAAAAGGCATAGACATTCTACTCCTGGCCAAGATACCATAGATTTTTTTAAAATATAAGATATACTCAGTCCTTCAAGTATTTTTTGACCAAAGCTATGTGCAATGCAAAAGGAATTGGAACTAATATGTGTTTCCAAGTGATTGCTTTGAAAAGAAATACATAAAACAAGCATCCTCTTTTCTAGGAAACTAAATATTCTCTAAATCACTGTCAGAAACAGTTAACTTCCAGCCATTCAGTATTGGTTTCTAAATGCCTTGAAGAACACTAAACATCCCAGTTCTCTCTCAAGCAGAAAACATTTCATGTCTCTTGCTGGAGATGTCTTATTAGTCACCTTGAAAAACAGCAAAAGGCACATGTAGGCAAAGAAACATTTGACTGTGGGAAATGGAGCAACTCTCCTTTCTCAAAAGTTATCAAAAAGAACTTTGAGTTTGAGAGATGACTCACTCAATACCTGTCCCCAAAGAAGGCTGCTTTCTGAAGCCACTAATAAAGCTGAATTTCTCCCCTCCCATAACGAATAGAAAGATATAGGATACAGTACATTTGCATAACACATATTCAGTGATTACGCAGAAATGTTTATACAGTTATGGTGGACAAATATTTCTTCTTCCTCTTAATAGCTTCAGTTTTGCTCTTCACATCAGTGGGCAAAGGAGCTGGCCGTGGGGGAGCAACAAAAAGAGATGTATTTTGAAAACTTCAAACAATCATCTGTAGATCTCATTTCTATAAGTCAGTATAAAATTGATGCCCCCATTTCCTCCTCTTTGAAACAGGTACTAGAGGTGATGATGTCCACTATTATTTTTAGTGTTGGCATTGTCTCAGTGAGAGCACCAGTCAACTTTTTCCAGGTTACTGTTCTTCCTCACCTCTCTCCCAAATTGGAAATGAGTTAACAAATGGAACTTGTCTTAAATAAAATCAAAACAGTGGAGTTCATGGATTTTTCTCTAGGGTCTTTAAAAAAAAAAACAAAAACTAGCTGTAAGGAATTGGGGTTACCCAGGATTACTGCATGATGTTGTTCTTCTGAGATTAACGAGTGAATTTGGTTCATGTCTTGAAGTGTCTTTGTTTAGTTATTCATGTGCTATATTTCTTTCAAATATTGCAATCTGAGATAGAAGGAAAATCCTCATTTCCATTTTTGCAATACCTTTGCCAGTTATTTTGTAGCAATTATTTATGTGCTGACATTAATTATTATAAATTGCCTTGAGATTTGACTCTGCTGTGTAGCTGTATGCTATTTGGACAATGAATTCCTACTATCTCATCATTTGAAAATGAGTGCCTTGCCAGGACCTATCTGATTCGCACTTTAGTCTGTGAATTACAGGGAGGCTGCACTTTGTGAGCAAAAGGAGGTTTTCTTTGCTTTTGGAGCCCTTAGCACGGCTAAATGTCATGTCAGAGAGCCAGTCTGTTTCACATAGGTGTCCTGAAGCTGGCACCTGAACTGGCCAAACAGGCCTATATGAAATGAGACCTTTTCTCCAGTGGAACAGTTCTATTGTGTTTGCTTGAGAGTTTTTCACTGCCTTAAATGTCAACCAATTCAAAAAGGCACTTTTTTTCTTTTTTTTTGCTCTGTGCAAAATATGCTGCTGCTGCTAAGTCGCTTCAGTTATGTCCAAGTCTGCGACCCCATAGACGGCAGCCCACCAGGCTCCCCCGTCCCTGGGATTCTCCAGGCAAGAACACTGGAGTGGGTTGCCATTTCCTTCTCCAATGCGTGAAAGTGAAAAGTGAAAGGGAAGTCGCTCAGTCGTGTCCGACTCTTTGCGACCCCATGGACTGCAGCCCACCAGGCTCCTCCATCCATGGGATTTTCCAGGCAAGAGTACTGGAGTGGGGTGCCATTGCCTTCTCCGTGTGCAAAATATAAGCATTATGAATCACCTATGGGAAACATATAACTTGCCATTGAATTAGGTGTTAACCAAAATTAACATTTTGAACAAAACAAAAACAATCCTTTGTGTATGACTGATACATTCAGTCTTAAGGCTGGACCCTCTCATTCCCACCTAGCACATGAGGTTAGGCACTTTCCTCTTCACTATGTGGCACGAAATATTGATTGTGCTAAAGAGCTGGTCCAGTGGTATCAAGCCATCATTACTTCCCTTGGTGTCAAGAACAACACTGTGATGTTCCCAGTGGGAATCATGGTAGCCAACTGAAAACTTGGGAACGGAGGACTAGGCATGCTCAGCATTTTTATTTTCAAATGTTAAAGAGAAGAGGAATGGTAGTGCCCACCCCCAAAATTCAATGAAGTCAGCAGAATTCATGAGGAGCCTGAAGCTTTTAAGTAAGTCAATTTTAGAAGACTAAAAAAATGCCAAATTTTATTAAACCTATGATCATCCTAATATTTTAATATAGATCTCTGTCATTTCAAAAATGTAAAAGAAATAGAAAAGAAAAAATATGAAGGAAGGAATGGAGAAAAGAAAGATATCACAAAATATTACTACCTCTGTAAAGACTAAAGCAGTTTTTAAAATATAATACAGATTTACTGCAATCCATCTTCAATAGAAAGAATTACAGCAGATTTCTGAGAAAAATGTGAAATTTCTTCTCATGGAGAGGCATTTTTAATATGATGTGAATGTATGCTAGTCGTGTCTGACTCTGTGGCCCCGTGGACTGCAGCACACCAGGCTCCTCTGTCCGTGAAACTCTCCAGGTCAGAATACTGGAGTGGATTGCCGTTTCCGCCTCCAGGGGATCTTCCTGACCCACAGATTGAACCCTCATCTCCTATGCCTCCTGCATTGCAGGTGGACTATTTACTGGCTGAGCCATTGGAGAAGCCCCTAGTATGATGATGTGGACCCTTTAGTAAAAACTAACCCTTTGGTAATAAAAGAAAGACCTCATTGTTGGTTCCTGCAGCTGCTTCTTTAAGTCTTAAGAGATACTGTATTTTTATCTGGGCAATTGAGTATTGATCATTTATTCCTTTAGGTTAAATATGAGTCCAGAGTAAAACCTGCATAATTTTGTTTCTAAAACTATGTTTCCAGTCACCTAATTACACCGTCTTGATGGAACAGAAATTACATGCATATTCCTCTTTCCTTTCATTCTTAAAAGCAGTTTAGCTCCTTTTAGCATCTACCTGAAGTTCCCTTTCCCTTTTGCCTTTGAGAGCCAACATCATCAAAGATTTGCCTTAATTTTGTTCCTTGTAGCCCCACACTTTAACCTTGCTATTATATATGCATGTGCATACATGTCCATCTTTGGTAGGTCATCCTAGCATAGAGATAAGGTACTTCTCTTCAGACTCTGCTTGCCATCAGAGTTCTATCTAGTTTGCTTGATTAAATTTTCCTTATTTGAAGAAATATTTAATCAGGTTCTTTGCCCATTTTCTGGTTCCAAGTGCTACGTGGCTACATATGTCCTTGGCCAACCCTGTATCTTTCCACCTCCATCTTTGAATGGGGTAAGCCTGAAGCCTGCTCAGTGACCCAGAGGCCCTCTAATCCTTTTTGAATATAGAAAAATGAGCTTTAATATCAAATGCCTTCTACAGGCACATTTCACTTTTGCATATCTTTTACATCTTTAATCTCCACCCCCTTCAGCATTATCAGATATTCTGTCTCCTCTGCCCTTTGCTGACCTCACTGAGCCTCCCAGAGAGGTGTCTCAAAATTATCTCACAAACTAATTATCTTGAGATATTACCTGCTTAGAAATTCTCTTTCAAAAGTAAGAGATTATCTTCTATCACTGTATTTTTTCCTACCTTTACCCAATAGCACTTTCTTAAGAAACAATCAGAAATATTCTTCTTTGATCCACATTTATACCTACTATGCAGCTCTGTTCATTTTCAATTTAACTTGGATCTGTTGACTCTGAAGATAAATGAATAAAGTCAAATCACAGTGTTCTTAGCATGGAAAACTGCCTGGCCAATATTTTAGTACAACTCAACTGTGTCCTCTGGAGAAAAAGGTGTGTTTTACACACAAAATTGTCCAAATAGCCAAAGGCTGTCACAAACAACTATGTGAAACCTCTTTAACCATAGTAATCTGAATGAAAATTACAAGGTTTGCTACCAAAGGGGAAAAACTGCAATTCTGCATTCAGGCAACTTGTTTCGACAGAGTCATCTCTCATGTAACTTCTTAGATGGATGTGCATCTATTTTGTTTCAGAAGATAATGACAGTGGTTATTATTTGCATCATTTTATTAGCAATGCCTTGAGCACCCGGTAACTCTGATGTGTTTGATAGCTGACATGGCATGTTTAAATCACAGAAAAATTGGCATATTGGCTGGCAGATAATAATGCAGCTGTAGCCGGGTTTGGTACATTGAATTTCACTGACATTGCTACTTATGAAAGGAGAAATAACTTTCTCTTCTCGCTCCATCACTTATGATTGCAGGGCCCAGACAATTCAGGCAATACAGTCAGCGCTGTGTATCTTTTACTATTCTTCCTAGAAGATACAACCCGCTCCTTCCAGGTCTGTTTCTACTGTTTAAAGGGGAGTGCTAACACGTCCCATAAACGCAAGAGGATAGTGGGATGCAGATGTTCTAAATGTGAAGAATAGATTGGCCACATCCTGGCACAACTCTCTGAACTGTTGCAGTGACTTAGGGAAAGCCCACTTTGTTGTGGAATAATGAATGGCTTCTGTTGTCTTTATTGCAGCGGTGAGCGAAGGACCAACCGCCCAACAGCCAGCCATGTTGCCCCCAGCGCAGCCTGAGCATCCCAGCAGTGAGGAGGCACCCAGCAGAACCATCCCCACGGCCTGTGTTCGCCCAACGCACCCCCTCCGCAGCTTCGCCAACCCTTTGCTACCTCCGCCGATGAGTGCAATAGAACCGAAAGTCCCTTATACACCACTGCTGTCTCAGTCAGGTGAGTGCCGGTTTGTCTGCATTTAGAAGCTTAGTTGTCCTCTGTGGCCCTGCGTTTAAGTGCCTGAGGCTTCCTGGGAAGGCTCGGAGGTGATGCAGCTTTTGCATGCAGATCACGTGCTCAGTGCGCTCATGTCTTTGGCTGATTTTTGTGGTGCGGCTTTCAAGGATTTGCCTTGTAAGCAGCTGGCTGATTGTGCTTTTCGTTCCTTTGGAAAGTCATTCATTGATGCTGAATGTCAGTCCAGTACTTATAATATGTGCTATAGGTATGCCCACTAGCGAATACTGGACTTTCTGCTATGTGGGTTGTCAGATTTAAAGCCAGACTCCGAAATTAGAGTCAAGGTACAGGAGTGTGCGGAAATCACTTTTGAGAAATGTATGTAAATCTCATAATTCTATTTTGTTCCTTTCAATGGTCATCTTCCAGGGGTTCTTATTTTAGAGTTCCAAGGCCAGAAAGGAGCATCAGACCGTGGTAGTGTCTAATCTCCTAATTTTAGAAGAAATAGAAATAAATAAAGAAATATATGAATAATATTAAATAAGTATAAGAAACAACAATAAAAAAATAAAGAAATAGAAATAAAGAAACCCACTTAGATAGATAGGAAGCAATATCTGTGTTTCCTTTCTAAGAAATGCAGATGCAGAGAGGAGAACCAGAATCCCTAATTCCCAAAGCAGTGCTCATTCTGTTACCTTAGCTGGCATCCATTGGCTCCACTGAACCAGAGCTGCTTTTAGTTTCTGTTATGGATTAGGGAGAATCAGGGACCTCAGAGAGGGGGAGAGGAGAAGGAGGAAAGAAGGTGGAGAAGGAAAAGAAAAAAGATGAGAAAGAGGAGGAGGGGAGAAGGGGAGGAGGAATAAATAGATAAGAGAGAGAAAGGTCAGTAGCTAGTTCTTTAAATATGTAAAGAACTACATAGGGCTTAAAATTATTTGGGATATTGGCATCATTCTTGACAACCCCAGCATATTAGGCACAAGACAATGAAGTTCAATAATCCCATGTAAAGAGAGATGCCTCCTTAATAGACACAGGTAGCTGCATGGACCAATCTGCCATTGTACAGATACATTTGAGTTAGTTTCTGTTTCCAGATACATACCCAGAGCACTTTTAGTCACTGCGTTAGTGCATAAACCTGCTGACGCTAGGAAAAATAAGGCTGCAATTATGAATCTTAAGTTTATATTAACATGAAGACTGTATCTTGTTCCTGGCATCACACCGATTGATTTGTGTGTGTCTGGTTTCTGACCATTCATGTGGCGTCTAGTACGGCTGCTCAGCTGCCCAGCTCTGGGCGGTGGAGTAGGACACAGGAGGGCTGTGGACCTCCATCCCTTGAGATACAAGCTGCGTGTCGCCCCTGGGCAGAATGGGGCCTTCTCTGACACACAGGGTCACTGCAGGTCATGGTTTCATTTCACCGGAGATGGCTCTTCCAGCCCCAAAGAAGCCCACACTAGGATTCAAAGCAAGTCAGTATTGTCCAATCTCTTCTTCTGCTTGCCACACGTAAATCCCACATACACATGATTCAGAGAATCCACTACTTGGTATTGCCCTAAACCTGTGAGGTCTTTGCTAACTGAGACAGGAACAATTTGAAGCAAGAAAATTTATTTCAGGAAATTCCTGTGTCAAGAACATGCTGCCTGGTGATTTCTGGCTATACCCACTTTCCCACTGAAATGCCAACTAAGGGAAATGATCTTGGAGGACACTGGTATTCAGGATAGTTGGCAGGTTAATTGCAACTACTAATAATAACTAACCTTTATTGAACATGTGCTATGTGACCTATATGCTTCTGAAGGCCTGTAGTATGGTATGTGATCCTCAAAACTTTGTGATGTTGTGCCTTTTTAAAACCTATTTCAAGGATAAGGAAATTGTAATAAAGAGCATTTAAGTAGTACAGTTAAATCTATACAGCTAGGGAGCAAGGCTTCTTTTCCCACTCTTTTTGATTGTAGAAAGCAGGGGTTCTGAACTTTTAGGAACTCATTTGTAACTCTTAGTTTATATCTAACTCATTTAATGACAAAAGCAAAGATAATTTTTAAAGCCTATTAAGTTAAATCAGTCTAAAGCTGATAAAAAGAAAAAAATGGGAAACATCTGAAATAATTCTGAGTTGGGAAATACCATTTTCTCACAAGGTTTCTTCCCTCACATTTTAATGAGTGAGAGAAGATGAGAATTTTATCAGAAGCTTTTTCTACACCTGTTGAAATGATTGCATGGTTTTTATTCTTCAGTTTGTTACTCTGGTGTATCATATTGATTAAATAGTGGATATTGAAAAATCCTTGCATCCCTAGGATAAATCCCACTTGATCATTGTATATGATCCTTTTAATGTATTGCTGGATTCTGTTTTCTATTATTTTGTTGAGAATTCTCACATCTGTCTTTATCAGTGATATTGGCCTGTAATTTTCCTTTTTTGTGTGATATCTTTGGTTTTCATTTCACAGTGATGCTGGCCTCATAGAGTGAGTTCAGAAGTATTCATTTTTCTGCAATTTTTTTGGATAGCTTCTGAAGGGTGGGTGTTAACTCTTCTCTAAATGTTTGGTAGAATTCACTTGCGAAGCCATCTGGTCCTGAACTTTTACTTGTTGAGAATTTTTAAATTACTGATTCAATTTCAGTGCTTGTAATGGGTCTGTTCATATTTTCTGTTTCTTCCTGGTTCAGTCTGAGAGATTGTAGCTTTTTGAGAATTCGTCCATTTCTTCTAGAGATGTTTAACTATTTTATACTGAGAATACCAATTTTATAACACCAAGAAATTAAAGTGCTGTAGTACTTTATATTGTTGATATTCTATTTTGAAGTGAAAGTCTTTTTTTTTTTTAGGAACTGTGTTATGCAGAGAAAAAAAGATGGAAATGATATTCAGAAGTCCATTTAAAATGAAAATTCTGCAGTGGAAGTAATAGTGGGTTCGGAACACAAAGTTTGGAAATAAACTCATACTCCAAGTGATCTATAATAACAAAAAATGACCCCCAAATGACCCAGTTATCCTAATTTTAGAAAGAATACCTGATAATGGGCAGAACAAAGAACTTACCATGGTCATTTGCTATTTTTTTTTAATTCTAGTTACAGTGAAACCAACGCTGTCTAAAAACAAATGCAGCATGAATGAGTGTATTATATCCTTAACAGATGTGTCAGAGAGGTTTTTCTTTTGTCTCTACACCTATTCAAAAATACTAAGCATCTTTGAAGAACCTTTCTGTTCTAATGTCATGTGGGCAAGATCTCATTTTCCTTTATCTTCACTGCATATTTATAAGTCTACATTTGTTTTAATATTGTTCTTATTTTAGTGGAATGATTTCTTATAAACTACCTTTACTTTCAAATTTTCCAGTGTCTTTGACTTGCTGGGGGATTGAGTTTCTATACAACCATAGTTCCCCTTTAAATGCCATCCACCTCCACTCACCTGAGGTCCACCCCCACCGTCTCTTGGGCATTATTAAATGCCTTTCCCTTTTTTTGTTTCTCCATTGTCTCCCTGTGACTCCTGTGCATTTCATAAAGTCTTACTGCATGATTTTCAAATAAGTTCTCCCTGCATTGCTCCTGACACATGGTAAGTAGCATGCTTCTAAGAAAGGGCTGATGTTTACTTATTCTAATAGAAACAGAAAATTAGCAGACTGACAAATGTGTTAGCTGTGACATTAACTACATGCTTTTTAGTCTAAAAGATGAAATACTTAGAGCTTTCGACAAAGCTTAATTCTCAGAAAATCATTACTTGAGTCAAACTGATGGATGATGTCAAGTCTTTCTCTTTTTGGGTTAAAAACAATATCTGAAGTAATTTTACTCTACGTTTCATAATAAAAGACTGCATAATTACTAATGAACTTATCTTTACTTACCACAAGTAGTTACTTTAGATATGGTAATGTGAGGCATCACCGTAATTTTGAAGTATCATGCCCAATGAATCCTTCTGGTTTGAAATCATTTAAATTAGGATCAGGGAAGAAGTTCTTTTTCTACTCAGGTTCCTGTGTATGGTTTTTCTTGGGCAGCGTTATGGATCTGTGCCTCAGTTTGCCTCCCCAAAAGGCATGCGAAGCTATGTTTGCAGTCGTTTTATATGAGGTATCTGTTGTTTAGTCGCTCAGTCGTGTCTGACTCTGCATCCCCATGGACTGCAGCACACCCTGCTTCCCTGTCCTTCAGCATCTCCCAGAGTTTCCTCAAACCCACGTCCACTGAGTCAGTGATGCCATCCAACCATCTCACCCCCTGTCGTCCCCTTCTCTGCCTAATATGCAGTAATGATATCCCTGCAGTTGCACAGAAACTTGCAGTATTTCTATAACAAATGGTAATTAGAAAATCATCCTGTTATCATAATGACTGACATTCTACCTCTACCTACCTGAAAACACAGATTCATTCCATCATTTATGTTTTCCTTCCACCATTAGAAACTTAGCTTACTAGACTCTAGGGTGTTTTATGGTATTTCCTACAATTTGACCATCACCTCATGATAAAGCGGTTCCATTTCTTAATGCTTCTTCTATAGACGTGAATAACTGTGTGATCTTTGCACATATCAGGGAGGGTGCAAATACTATATTTTGCAAATCACAGATGTGGCCATATAAGTGATTTGGCTTAGTCTTCTTTCAGATTAAATAGAAAATGCTTGATGGAGCATTGGGTTTATGGCCTTATAGATCTGACATAAATTCTACAAAGGGCCAAGATAGGCTATTTTTTTTTCCTTCCCTAGTGAAAATTCCTTTTAGCTGTGAACTGATCAGCTGCACTTTAAATGAACCTGGATTAGGGGACCATTTGTCTTCCAAGGCTGTAATTCTAAAGGGAAAGAAAATGTGACCTCTTAAATAGTGACTTTTATATTGTAGCGCTGTTTTACAACACTAGTCTCCTGGAGTTCTTGCATCTTTGTAAAGCTGTATGCATGCTTCATTGTCATCCATTTACACACTGCATCTCTACATGTTTTTATTTATAAAGGGAAAACCCAGGACATCCTGATCCTTTCAGTCTTCTAGGGATCAATATGTCAGTGGACATGACAAGACCAAAACTCACTTCATTGTACTGCGAAATTGAGTTTGATTTTCCCTCTGCAAATTGTGGCATGTGCTTCAATTTGTCTGAGGGTTGGGGACAAGGAGTGGGTGGAGGTGGCTGACAGCGGACAGAAAAGGCATTTGATTTATATTTTATGGCTGGTTGGGAAATCATGTGTTCCTGCTATAACCTGATCTTTTTGGCAGGCCTCATTTCTGTAAATATGCTGTCACACAGAACTGCCGATAAATTACTATAATACATTAGTTCAATTCCTTTCCCTGAGCCACGTGTAGGCCGCCGTTGTGGGTGTTCATCACGATTCCACCTGAGTGTTCCATTTTGCTGAAATCAGCCATGGGCAAAGGTCTTGGGGGGTCAGACATTCTTCAGCAGGTAGAACAAGAGGGTCACTTTCCAGGCCAGTCAGAGCAAATAAATCATTGGCACAGTTAAGTAGGAGAGATGTGTTGATTTGATGTTATTGGAGCCAATACCATCAATCAGTTTCAGAGGAGAAAATTACACTGCCCCTACTATTCTGTACCTCATGTGAACCTCAGCTCTCTGTATGTTGTTTTGTTTTGTTTTGTTTGGGCAGGGGGTTGCTTTCTTGGTAGTTACCTTCTAAATTGTCCTGTCCTCGTTTCTAACAGATCATTTTTTTAATAGGTGAAATTTGATTTGATTTGTCTAGTCATTCTAAATTAGTCCTTGGTAAAATGTAATTGGCTCTCCCCTGGTGGCTAAGACAGTAAAGAATCTGACTGCAGGGCAGAAGACCCAGGTTCAATCCCTGGGTCAGGATGGTGCTAGTAGTAAAGAACCTGCCTACCAATGCAGGAGACTTAAGTGACGTGTGTTTGATCCATAAGTCAGGAAGATCCCCTGGAGAAGGGCATGGAAACCCATTCCAGTGTTCTTGCCTGGAGAATCCCATGGACAGAGGAGCCTGGTGGGCTACAGTGCAAAGGACACAAAGAGTCAGACACGACTGAAGCGACTTAACATGCACACAAAATGCAATTAAGTCAAATTTGCTTTATACATCACCAGTATTTGTAACACTGAAACCTACTTGATGTTTTAATAAAATACTGTTTCCTTTAGCATGGTGTTCCAGGATTTAGAAAAAAATCTCTGCTAACTGCCTCAAAGAGAGGGATTTCTAGAAGCAACTTTAGGAAACTATAAGTAAGCCGTGTGACTGGTACCTCACTTATAAATGACAAAGATGAAGCCTGAAAATGTTAAGCGTCTCGCCCAAGGTCAAGAGTTGAGCTGTTGGTCAAGTTTACAGAATTCAGAGACATAGAACACTGAAGAAAAAGGATTTTAGTTGGTGCGTAGTGATGCGAGTAGCTATTTTAGATTGACTTTTTTTGTACAGTTGGGTTTCTAGGATGATTCTAATTATTAAATATCTCTCAGAAAGAATTCTTTGATAGCAGGCAGGTTGAATTCTTTAGCTTAGTATCTGAGTAAATGTTTTCTTCTTTTATATAGACTAGGTGGAGAAAGGGAGATATTAAGCCAGGA
This sequence comes from Odocoileus virginianus, assembly GCF_023699985.2. NCBI lineage: Eukaryota > Metazoa > Chordata > Mammalia > Artiodactyla > Cervidae > Odocoileus > Odocoileus virginianus. The sequence goes on along the minus strand of NC_069695.1, from coordinate 7,197,346 downwards.
ACTCTGAAATAGCTCCTGTAAACTCACCTGTCCAGCCTGCCAGATCCCTCGACAGGAGGGCAAGGGGCCAGAGAGCTGGCATCTGGTGCTTTCAGCACCACATACCATGGAGAACCATGGCTTTGGAGTCCAATCATAAAATTCAAATGTGCAGAAGGGAGTGTAAAGCAAAGATAAAAGTTAATGCACATGAGAATATTACTCAGATTGTGGGTCAGAACATGTGAAGGACAACGAGAGTGAAAAAAGGAATGGCTGGTACTTTTTAGAATTTCAAAAAGATATTGGGAATAGGGGGCAAACGAGCACCACTGAGTCAAAATTGAGCCCTTTTGATCAAACTTTGGCACAATTTAAAAAAGACAAAATATTGTACCAGGAATTGTTCAGTTCAGTTCATTCACTCAGTTGTGTCTCTTTGTGACCCCATGAACCACAGCACGCCAGGCCTCCCTGTCCATCACCAACTTCCAGAGTTGTCCCAACACCCAAACTCATGTTCATTGAGTCAGTGATGCCATCCAACCATCTCATCCTCTGTTGTCCCCTTCTCCTCCTGCCCTCAATCTTTCCTAGCATCAGAGTCTTTTCAAATGAGTCAGCTTTTCGCATCAGGTGGCCAAAGTATTGGAATTTCAGCTTCAGCATCAGTCCTTCCAATGCACACCCAGGACTGATCTCCTTTAGGATGGAATGGTTGGATCTCCTCTAGGATGGACTGGTTGGATCTCCTCATAGTCCAAGGGACTCTCAAGAGTCTTCTCCAACACCACAGTTCAAAAGTATCAATTCTTCGGTGCTCAGCTTTCTTTATAGTCCAAACCTCACATCCATACATGACCACTGGAAAAACCATAGCCTTGACTAGACGGACCTTTGTTGACAAAGTAATGTCTCTGCTTTCTAGAGACAAGAATTGTCAGATCACAAATAAATTGAAGCTACCTATCAGTATTATGCAATCTTACTCTAGGGTTAAATCACTGCGTTGCCAGCTAGATAGTCATGTCTGTGTGCTCAGTCACATCTAACTTCCTGTAGCCCCACAGACTGCAACCTGCCAGGCTCCTCTGTCCATGGACTTGTCCAGGCAAGAATATTGGAGTGGGTTGCCATTTTCTTCTCCAAGGGATATTCCCAACCCGGTGATCAAACTGTAGAGAAAATAAAAACAAATCTATTACATAGTAGACAATATAGTTTGAAGCATATAATCTAAGACTGTCCTTTGATTATACTGGGGAGTGGTGGTCTTGTGAGTGATGGAAAATGATGAGAGAAAGGGTGAAGAATAGGTTGTTTTCAAGGCAGCAATTTTTCCTTTCCTGTCACCTAAGAACCTGACTGGTCACATGATTAACTACTGCTATATAGATTTTGTTATTTACAAAATATTCTTGAGGGTCAAAGTGCCTTTTAAAAACCAGCTTAGGAGAAACTAGTAGGGTTAATACTTTACATTTTGTCACCATTTACAATTTGTAAAGGATATTGTCACGTGAATTCCTGCCTACCTGCAAAGTAATTATTATCACCATTATTGATGCAAAGAAGTTGAATAATTTGTCCTGTTTCAGGCTCATATGTGTTTGTTCTTTGACCTTTATACAAACCCTTACACATAATGGACACTCAATAAATATTTGTAGAGTTTTTCAGAATAGAATAACAAAGTAAGGGCCAAAAATTAAATTCAGGTCTTCAGTTTCAAGTCTAATGATGATCATAGGTGAAGCAAGGCAATTTGGGAGTTGGGAAAAGGGTTAGATATTGATAATAAAGGCAGATAAGATGAAACAATTTCCAAATTCATAACCATTTGATCATAAAATGATGAATGGCCTGAACTATGAATAACACTTTCTGGTAAAGTTGAATTAAATTACATAAAGTGGGAAAAAGTAATACTAAGCCACCACCTCTAGAAGCTCTGAATAGAGCTTACTGAATAGTAATTTAACTTCATGAAAATAAATACACATAGTACATGAAGAAGAATCGTGTCCCCTTTAAATTACTAAAAAAAAAGGGGGGGGAGTGAAGCTCAGTGCAAATAGAGTCCTGAGGACTAGTGTTCTCTCCATTTTGCTGTAATATTATGGAATTATGCTCCCCTGAATTCTGCTCATTCTCATCTGTGATATTAGATCAGCATTCCTCTTCAAAGAAAAATGAAACATGAAACTCTAGCAATCTCAATTGCTACAGTAATAAAGGTAGGCGTTCTTTCTGTATTTCTTCTATGCATTGTTAAAGACTATCAGTAAGAGAAAGATTTACCTTGAATAAAGATTCTGAGCTACACACTGTACATCTTAAAACTTCTAAGCATTTAACAGAGTTCCATATAGTTCATCAATTTGTGTCAGATTCCAGTTGCTTTCTTTGGGAGCAGGGAGAAATTTTGAAACAGAAACTATTCATGTAAACCTCTGTGTTAACAGATTATTAAAAATGTGTTGCGAAAAATATAACACGCCGAAAACAAAATCTCTGTGCATAAGTGAAAATTTTAACCATGAGCAAACTATTTCTAAAGATGTGACCTGTAATATCTGAAAGAATGTGTAAAAACCATTTAAAGATCCTACTTCTTCTGAATGTTTATAACATTCACTGGCAGGGACTTGATGGGAAATTCAAGTGCCATGTTAAAGATCTTGTGTGCTTCATAGCATAGATGTTCATCTTAGGTTTGCAAGAAGATTGATGTTCTTATTGCCAGAATCTCTTATTTACTGGAATATCAAAGCTCTCAGAGGAGACTGCCTTTATCTTTTGTGGTACAGGGATTCCAACAAACTTTTTTTTTTTTTAAGTTGGTGCAAAACAGTGATCAGTGAGCCCAATTCACTTGATGGTACTTAAAACAACTACTGTTTTCATATCTACTCCAAATTGCCCTTAAATATTCTTCTTTATATTTCCCATCCTCTTGCTGCTGCTGTTCCATCACTAAGTCATGTCCAGCTCTTTGTGACCCCATGGACTGCAGCACACCAGGCTTCCCTGTCCTCCACTGTCTCCTGGAGTTTGCCCAAGGTCATGTCCATTGAATAAGTGATGTCATCCAAACATCTCATCCTCTGTCACCCTCTTCTTCTGCCTTCAGTCTTTCCCAGCACCAGGGTTTTTTCCAATGAGTCGGCTGTTTGTACCCCATCCTCTTACCCAGTTTATATCTTTCTACTTCTGTGGCCATCTGAGTCATAATTTTTTTTAATAGAAAACAGCATATTTCAAGCTACAATAATGTGTTCACTTACTATACCTTTAAAGTCTGAGATTGCTGGTTTAACCTTAACTAAGGTTCAGTAGGCGTTGTATTTAAATTATAGTTATCTGTTCTCTTCTTGGCTCCTCTCCGGAATGGTGCCACAGTTAGAGTGCTTTGGACCCACGAGTCTGAGCTGATGCCTGCCGTGGTGCAGGACTGAGAGCAGAAAGGCTTCATGTGATGAGAGTTCAGCCAGTCTTTGGCAAGAGCAGACTGTGAATGAAAGAGAACTTCAGGAAGAAAAGAATAAAACTCCGCTAGGACCCAGCTCCCCTGCTCACTAGCTAGGTTGTCCTTATATAAGTTATTTAACCTCTGTGCTTCCACTTTCCACAACAATAAATGCAGAGAATAAAATCTAGCCTGGAAAGACTTTCATCTTCCCAAGGGAGACAGAGCCTGTAAACATGAATGACGCTAGTTAGAAATGTTAGCACTAAGTCCAGGAGCTTCTGATTTCATAGGATTGAGAGACCACATTGCCTTATAAACTGGGCCCAGTGAATTTTCCAATGCCTTATAGTAAGAAGCAGTAGGATCAGGTAGAAGGGTTACAAGTACATTTTACTGATTCAGTGACTGCTGACGTAAGATCCAACTTCTGCGGGTTGAATTTTACCACAAGAATATGCACCACAGAAGGAGCAGTCAATGAAATGGGCCCTTCCTGGCATGGAAGACAGAATGGTCTTGAGAATTTCACAACAGCTGCTCAGAGTGGTCTGAATATCATTTCTTACGTCTAGAGAGCAGCATAGCCTCTTTCAGTTAAGCAGGTCTTGCTCTTAAATCATAAGTCCATCGAACAGCCAGGAAGCTGTTTCCTAACAGCCCCTGTAAATGACCAAACTGCATTAAATAGCATTCCGCCTGCAATTTCTTAATCTGTCTCTCCATCTATTGTTATGAATATCTGTTCCTCAAACCCACTAAGGATTTATGTCCAGTAGGTGTTCAGATTTGATGGTAACGTGCCTGACTTCCTCTCACTTATAAACCCTGCATCTCCTGAATTGCTCCTCATCATGAACCAATTTAATGTGACTTTAAACTTCCTAAGTTCCAGCTCTCCCTTCCAGCTTAGCTATTCCCAGCCCTAACCTTCTGCAGAGACAATTGCAGGGCAAAGAGTAAGAAATGAGGACCAGTAAGTGGGAAAAAGGACATTTGTCATCAAATACATATAAAATATTAAACCTTTATCTTCTCACTTACATCTAATATACATGTTCTTTTCAAAAGTTTTTTCTAATTGAAGTATAGTTGATTTACAATACTGTTTATTTCTGTACAGTAAATAAATAATAAATATTTCAGTAACAGTGACATATATATGTATATACATACATATATTTATATACATTTTCTTTACTATGTTCTGATCCATCATGTTTTATCTCAGGATGCTGAATATAGTTCCCTGTGCTATACAGTAGGACCTTATGGTTTATCCATTTACAAATAAGATATATGTTCTATTAAGAATATTATAGTATGAATCATTTTCAAATGTGATTTAAGATAGACATTTTTAATTCTAAACTCTTCCTGAATGTGACTATTTAAGCAGAGCTTCTCAAATCTTAGGTGCCCAGGAATCACCTGCAGAGCCTCCTAAAATACAGGTTGTGATTCAGTAGATTAAGAAGAGGGCCTGAGATTCCAGGGAGATATCGAGGCGATGCTGATTTTGCCCTTCTGTAGATCACATTTAGAGTAGTGAAGCTCTAAAACTGATCACATGTTCTTCAACTGGAGTTCGGGGAAGAAATTGTGGGTTTAATAATTCATTTGAAATTAAAGTCACATTTCTCTGTATTTTTCTATTGAGTAGGTTCACAGCTTTCATTAAAGTTTCAAATGGCTCATTATTTGTAAATAAGTTAAGGACCAGTTAAGCTGCAATTTTGTCATTGACTTGCATTTAGTCTCTGAATTTTGTCATTCACTTGCATTTAGTCTGTGGAAAATAAATACTAAAGTCCTTTTTGTTTTGTCTTTGCTGGTTTTTTTTTTTTTTTTTAAACAAGACCAATTCCAGAATATCTTTTGCAGAGACAGCCTTCTATGATCTAAGGCCAAGAGCAGAACACTTTTGCCCTGCTCAATGAAATTCTAAAAAATTAAGTTGTTCATTTTCTTGTAGAAACATCAGGTTCTTTGTGTACCTTTTTCATTGCGTGAGTCGAATTAGTATTTATAAATATCTTAAAAGAGGTCCCACTTCTGAAACTCTTGTTTTTGTTTGCCTAAATGAAAACTGATAGAGAAGCTCCATAACTCTCTAGGAAAAACTTTCTCCAAAAAGCTCCTCTGGGAAATAGAGATGTGTTGTCATTTGACAGGGGTCATCAAAACCCACCATCAGCACCTCACCTTCTGGGGGTCATCATAACCCGTCATCGGTACCTCATGTTCCAGGGGTCATCATAACCCGTCATCGGCACCTCACCTTCTGGGGGTCATCATAACCCATCATCGACACCTCACCTTCTGGGGTCATCATAACCCGTCATCAACACCCCGTGTCCTGAGGGTCATCATAACCCATCATCGGCACCTCTCGTTCTGGCGTGCAGTAGAAAGCACTGCCAAAAGAGGCGCACACATTTCCCCAGACAGTGACTCATCATCCCATGTAAATTTCTGATTCAGCCAGTGTCATACCAGGATGAACAGCATATAAAATCTGTAAAACATATTTTAAAAATTGCTTCTTGTGGTCATGAGGGTAGGTGAGCCTCTGAACAGCAGTAGTGTAGATCAGAGATAATTTTTAATGGCAAGTAAATGAAAGTCTATTTGAAGAGTAAAGAAGTTATATAATATCCTGAAAGATCTCATCCTAAATCATTTATTGGGTATAAAATAATTCTAAGGAGTAAATATGTGCCTGAGGATGCTTGGTTATGGTAAAAAGGGGTGATAGGAAGGAGGAAGATTTTTAAAGAAAAAGGACCTGTTTCTCCAGTCAGTGTTGGAGCAATTAAAATCATTCTCTCTTTCTCCCCCTACATCCTGCTGTGTCTCTCTTTTTCTTTTTGGGTTTTTGTTTGTGTTTCGGATCAGAGCTTCTGAATTTAACTGGAAACAAGTGCTACCCAAGCACTTAAACCAGGGCGAGAGTATTTGCATCTGAGAAATACCACACCAGAGACAGAAACAATGAGGTAACATTGGAAAATACCTTGGAGAAAAGTGTATTAAGACGTATTTTCCTAGGCCTCTTGATGTTTTGAATGTCTGCGAATTGGGGGCTGAGAGGCCTCCCCTTACCTCTCCCTTCAGTTCCCAAGTTTCACAGACCGGGCGAGGGGCCGGAGCCAGGTCCCGAAAGCTGACTCGGGGCCGCCTCTGCCACGTGGAGGCCATCCCGCCTCTCAGGGGCCGCCCTCTCTTCCTCCAGCTTCATCGTCTCCCAGATGCCACACAATCAGTACTGTCTCTAATTCCTTCCTGGGTTAAATCTCAGAAAGCTCATGAAGTTTCTGTGTTATGTAGCACGATTCTAATTAAATAGTTCACACTTACATGACTGATCTCCGCACACCAACATATAGTAGGATAGACACTCATTTTCAAGATCCTTTAATATAAGAGTAAAGCGTATTTAACGTATCTGTTTACTTTGGCTGTGCTGGGTCTTCCTCGCTGTGCTGGCTTGTCTCTAGTTGGGGTGATCGGGGGCCACTCTTCATCGCAGTGCAGTGCTTCTCATCGCAGCGGCTTCTCGTTGTGGACCACAGCTCTTGGGTGGGCCGGCTTCAGTCCTGGTGGCGCATGGACTTAGTTGCTCTGTAACACATGGGCTCATCCCAGGCTAGGGATCTAGCCCATGCCTCCTGCGTTGGCAGGCGGATTCTTTACCACTGAGCCACCAGGAAAGCCCTCTAACAGTAAAATTTAATATGTAGTGGGTCCCAATAGATGCTCATGAAAAAGTGAACTGCTCTGACCATGATGATGATGATTGCAAAGTGCATTAGTGATAATTACCAATAAGCACTTAACCGTCACTTTACTGCCTCATTTAATCTTGACAAAAACAGAGAGTGAAGTATTATTTCTCCCGATTTATGCATGAGAAATTTGGGGATTAGAAAGGGTAAAATAATTCATTCAATGTCACATTGTATTTAACTGGCAGGACAAGAATTTGAACCTAGGACTTTCTGAAACCAAAGCCTACTTTTCTGATCAACTGCATTATGATTCATATACATAAAGGGTTAATGATTATGTGAATAATAGTATCACAAATAAACATTCAACCTTTATACATGTACAATTATTTCTCCAGAAGTTTTCTAGTGTTTTTCTATGATCTTTATACCTATGACCCAATAAAGTATACTTTCACAGAGGAAAAAAAAGACTTTGTTTATTTCCAGAGTCTCTATATAACATTTACATTTCTGTTGAGTTTTATTTTGTCACGTTTTCAGCTTCCTTTCCAAAGACATATTGGTTACATTTTTTTCATACTTGAACTATCCCAACACATCCAACTGGAAAAAGTTTTATTTTTCACTGGAAGACTAAAATAAATACCTATATAGTTGTCAGAAACCCAAAGATAATATGGGCTTATTTCTAAGCCCAGTACAAGACATCCTATCACCTATTTTTCAGAAGTAGCTTCTAATCATTTTATAGACATGAAATATTCAGAAGCCATGCTGCAGAATATGCTGAATATTGAAGAATTTATGAAACATTGCATAGAAACATATTTTGTCATAAATAATTTCCCACATATGGGCTTGAAGAGAACTTATTTTTGGCCCAGCATGACAAGGATTAGTCAGAAATTTTTCATTGACATTTAGTTCCACTGCAAATAAAGAATAAAATCTCAATTAACTAGTATCTTTGGGGAATGGACTGTTCTCAGGAAATTGCATTTCTGGATAGCTCAGGGTAAAATAGAAATCATTTTATAACATATAAATGTTTATCAGTTGCCATTTCTATATTAGCTCTAAACTTATGGCTGAGGAGAATGCCATTTTGCACATGCTTTGTCCTTAAATCCTATACCATCTTTCTAAAGTAGACCATGTCAATTTATATGGGATGAACCCAGAGTACAGAATAATTGAATAACATCTCCAAGGTCACAGTTAATAAAGGGCAAGGATAGGATATAAGTCGGTTTCTGCGTGACTGTAATACTTAGTCTCTTTCACCAATTGCAAAAGTATAGCAGAAGAAAGACAAGAGTAAGTAAAGGCCCAGAGATAGAAAAGTACAAGACATTTTCAGAGTCTGCAGGTCAAGCATTCTTGCTGCAGGAGATGATTCGTAGTGCAGTTATGAGATAATAAGCCTGAAAAGGGCAGGGTATTGTGAGTGGAAAATAGAGCAGAGCTTTGGGGAGGATCAAACAATAAACCGGGATGGAGACAGAAAGTATTGATGGAGATTGACAGCCGGGAGAATAGTTGGAAGAGACAGTTGCAAGAGTGATCTTCCCAAAGAAGAGACAGGTGACTGAGTGAATAACTGGACGTGGAGGAGGAGGCAGAAGGTGAGGTCCAAAGGACTCTGTCGTTGTAATCCTTGTCTTTGGTAACATTGTGAGAAACAGAGGGAAGTGAGTCGAGAGATTCCTCCTTGAAAGTAGTAGTGGGGGAGTAGGAAAGAGTGAGGTCTGTTCAGTTTGGGGTTAGCAGGTGCAAACTATTATATATAAGACAGATCAACAAGGCCCTTATAGCACAGGGAACTGTATTCAAAACCCCATGATAAGCCATAATGGCAAAGATATAAAAATGTATACTGTTGTATAACTGAATCACTGTGTTGTACAGCAAAAACTAACAGCATTGTAAATCAACTATACCTTGATTTTAAAAGAAAAATCAAGTGAAGTATGTTGAGCATAAAGAGGCAGTGGGACATCCAAGTGGAAATATGGAGTGTGTGGATATGGCAGAGTGCTAAGAATTCCAGAGGGAAGTCATACTGAAGAATAGGCTGGGGAATCATTCTCTGACAGGTAAGAGTTTCAGCATATAGTAGACAGAATTAGATGACTACTCCCTGGGAAAAAATTTGAAAGAAAAAAAAATTGTGAGAGTTGTACCATGAGGTAAATCTACATTTTATGAAGGAATAAAGAAGAGGTCCTAGAAATATTTTTCAGAAGCCAGGAAGGGAGTGTATTTCAAGGAAAATACAGTTTTAAGTATAATAGTTCTCTGATTCAAAGTTACCATAGAATTATTTTTCCTTTAATGCTTTTGTCTCCTTTTTTAAACAGATTTTTTATTGAAGAATAGTTGCTTTGCAGTGTTTTGTTGGTTTCTACTGCATAGCAAAATGAATCACCATACACCTTTTGGACTTTCTTCCCATTCGGTCAGGGCAATGCATTAAGTCCAGTTCCCTGTGCTATCTATCCAGTGTTCTCAGTAGTCATCTATTTTATACATGGTGTCATTAATGTATATGTTTCAATTCCAATCTCCCCGTTCTTCCTATCCCCACCATTTCCCCCTGGGTATCCATATATCTGTTCTCTCCATCTGTGTCTCTATTTCTGCTTTGCACATAAGATCATCTATACATTTTCCTAGATTCCACATGTATGTGTTAATATGGTATTTGTTTTGTTATAAAAATATCAAATGCCCAGGAAAGCCATGAATTTACCCACCACCGAGATTCTACAATTAACTTTCACTTATTTTCTTTGCCACATATTTATTTCTCTATCCATCCACATTACTCTTTTTTTTTTGCATTTCAAAAGAAATCGCAGACATTAGTTCACTATAGCCCACAACACTTCAGCATGTATTTAAGATGTCATTGCATAGGGAGTGCACCACTGATTTAGCTGTATAATTTTAGAGGGGAAAATGAAAACTATAATAATTGTACAAAATCACTTGGAAGAAGCATTCTGATTTCAGGGAAATTGCTGTGAGCCTTAGAACTGAGGAATGTAATACTAACAAATCCCATGGAAACGTTTAGAGGGCACATACTTATTAGGCTGAAACATTATGAAGGTGTTTATGACCTTGATAGCTGACATTTCTATAAATTAGTGAGGGCAAAAGCCAGGTGACCAGAGAGTCATGGGGAATAGGTAAACAGATGATGTGCAAGTGTGGACAAGCCCTGGAAGTATGATCGCAAACGCAGGAAAGCAGTCAGTCAGTGGGGAAAACGGCAGTATTCACTTATTTGCAGTATTCACAGTATTCTATGGCAGACATGGTCCTAGGGTGGAGGTGGTGATGCAACTTAACTCTTAAGACACTCGAAAAGGATTTTAAAATGTGTGGCCATGCTCCATTGACTAAGTAATTTTCTTTGAGCCTTCTTTTCCTCTTTTTAAAATTCTATTCAAGTATAGTTGCTTTACAATATGTTCGTTTCTACTGTACAGCAAAGCGAATCAGCTACACATACACGTGTGTGTGCTCAGCTGTGACCAAGTCCGTGACACCCCATGGACTGTAGCCCACCAGGCTCCAGCATTCCATGGAATTCTCCAGGCAAGAATACTGGAGTGGGCTGCCATTTCCTTCTCCAGGGTACATATCCACATACCCCCTTCTTTTGGATCTCCTTCCCATCCACGTCCCCGCAGAGCATTGAGCAGAGTTCCCTCTGCGGTACAGCAGATTCCCGTTAAGTGAAGTCGCTCAGTCGTGTCCAACTCTCTGTGACCCCAAAGACTGCGGTCTGTCTGTCTCCTCCGTCCATGGGATTTCCCAGGCAAGAATACTGGAGTGGGTTGCCATTTCCTTCTCCAAGGGATCTTCCCGACTCAGGAACCCAGGTATCCCACATTGCAGGCGGATTCTTTACCCTCTGAGCCACCAGGGAAGCCCAGATTCTCATTAATTATCTATTTTATACAAGAAGTGGAGAACAAATACATGGATACCAAGGGGGACTGGGGTGGGCAGAAGTGGGAGATTGAGAGGGACATATAGACATTACTGATACTATGTGTAAAATGTAGATTCTCACTAGTTATCTGTTTTTTACATAGAATCAATAATGTCTATATGTCCATCTCAGTCTCCCACTTCCACCCACCCCCCTCCCCCTTGGTATCCATATGTTCGTTCTCTATGTCTGTACCTCTATTTCTGCTTTGTTAATAAGACTGTCTATGGTAGTTTTTTCAGATTCCAAATCTGTGCATTAATATATGATATTTGTGTTTCCCTTCCTGACTGACTTTACTCTGTATGACAGTCTCTAGGTCCATTCATATCTCTACCCAATTTTATTGACTCAGTTTTATTCCTTTTTATGACTGAGTAATGTTCCACTGTATATATGTACCACATCCTCTTTATCCGTTCCTCTGCTGATGGACGTTTAGGTTGTTTCCATGTCTTAGCTATTGTAATGGTGCTGCACTGAATATTGGGGTGCATGTGTCTTTTTCAATTATAGTTTTCTCTGGTATATGCCCAGTAGTGGGATTGCTGGGTCATGTGGCAGTTTTATTTTTAGATTTTTAAGGAGCCTCCATACTGTTCTCCATAGTGGCTGCATCAATTTACATTCCTACCAGTAGTGCAAGCGGGTTCCCTTTTCTCCACACCCTCTCCAGAATGTATTGCTTGTAGACTTTTTGATCGTCATTCTGACCAGTGTGAGGTGGTATTTAATTGTTTTGATTTGCCTTTCTCTACTAATCAGTGATGTTGAGCATCTTTTCATATGTTTATCGGCTATCTATATGTCTTCTGTGGAGAAATGTCTGTTTAGGTCTTCCACTCATTTTTGATTGGACTTTTTTTATATTGAGTTCTTGAAGCTTTTTTAATATTCTTGTACCTTGAAAATACTAATCATGTTGTGTTCTGGTCAGTCTGAGAGGCATACATGTAATAGTTGGAAAATATTGGGTTACAATAGTTGTGTACTAACTCCCAAATATAATCTGAAAGTTATATTTATGGCCATAATTATGATATCCATATGGGTGTATGTATATCTCAGTATGTGTGTGCATGCATATAATTTGATGACTTCTACTAAAGATGAAGCCAGATTAAAAAATCAATTATTTTAGGATATTAATATAACTGTTTTAGAGTAATAAGATTTTACTATAAAAACAGAATCCTCTGTGGCAATCAAATCATTTTCACAAAGAGAAATATTTTCAATATTTACAAAGTAAACCGATTTTTGAAAAGTGAAAATTATTACACTTATACATCATATGAAATATTTACCTTGGTTGTAATCATTGCATACTAATGTGGGTGAATTTGGACTGTGATGACATTCTACACAAAGTACATAATTACAAACGTTGTACAAGACTGATGAAGGATTTCTGTAGTGTTTCTCCTTTTTTCTGATGTTTTCATGAAATATGAGAACAGCATGCAGTGTCATTTGTTTCCTTATGAATTGAGAGTTGCTTCTCTAAAGTTTGATCACTAGGATATAATCAAAAATGAGATAATAAAGGAGGGATTTTTAAATCTAGTTTTCATGAAAAACAGAATTGACAGTTTTCTTCCTTGGAGCACAAAACAGCTGGATTGTAGTAACTATAAATAAACAGCTCAAACTTGTTGCTGCTTGAGGCAATCTGGGTAAGAAAATTTAGAAAATTAAATTATAGATTTGGACAGAGGATACAAAGTTCCAGACTATTTGGAAATGATCTGGAATATCCATGAAATTAACTGAGAAGCCTCTTGACTTTGATATTGTATGCAAAGGACACAGGAAATCAAAGTAGACCTTTTAAAGTGAGTAATGGAAGCAATATTCAATCAACATTTTTACCTTCAATTGTGGGGTCCTACCTATAAATAACATAGAGGTTTAAAGTTTGTAGTTTTCAGGTTTATTTTGGTATCTTATTAACTTATGGTCTAGGAACCTCAGAGAAGGATCAGGGGAAGAGAGGAGAGATAGAACTGTTCTGGTAAATTTCATTTCTCATGATCACTGATGACTTTCCTAGAAGCTATTTCATAGGGTTTCTAAACCAAGAGGCAAGGAGCAAGTAGAATCATAAGTTCAGTATCTCTGCATCCTCATTTGCCTGTTGTTGCTTTGGTCTGCCTCAGTCTTGTTTCCAGGAATGAATTCCACGAAGTATGATGTCAGCTCTATTCTGCATAAATTAGGCACTGATGTTAAGTCCTAAGACAAAAGGACGTATTAGACAGGGTTTTTCTCCCTCAGGGCTTCTTGGCCATCCTCCACTTAGTCATTATTTCCCAACATAGACTTTATAGAATGACTCATTCTCAGTTCCAGCTCCTTTAAATCCTCTGTAAGGCTCTCCTTTATCCATTATAAAATGCAAAATAAACACCTCTCTTGTATAAAGGATTTTTACGGATTCTAAGTCATCTGGGACAATATTTAATTCATCTTTCCAACACAGGTTGTCATGTTCTCCCCTCCAGTATTTTGGAAACGTGACTATTTTCTTCAATTATTGTTGGGTAGGTTCTGATGTGCCCAATACCTTTAGGACTTAAGATTCCAGCTTGGAAAGATGTGAAGGTACAATAGACCACAAATATATAGAACTAGGAAAAGGTGTATCTTTATAATCGAAGCAACTAGATCTTGGTATTTCCTCAAGGGAAGGAATTTCAAACTACTTTTGGATTATTTTGTAGTTGTTCAAAGGGACCCCAGCCTCTGGAATCTAATGCCTAATGATCTGAGGTGGAGCTGCTGTAAGAATAATAGAAGAAAGTACACAATAAATGTAATGCGCTCAAATAAATGTAATGCGCTCAAATCATCCCCAAACCACCCCCCAGCCCGGGCCCATGGAAAAACTGTCTTCCATGAAGCTGGTCCCTGGTGCCAGAAATGCTGGTATAGAGGAAAAAGGGAAATGGAAAAAATATCAATATCAGATTTGAGAGGTATCTCAGAAACCACAAACACCTCCCCTGCTGCTTTTGCTGCTGCTAAGTCGTTTCAGTCGTGTCTGACTCTGGACGACCCCATAGACAGCAGCCCACCAGGCTCCTCTGTCCCTGGGATTCTCCAGGCAAGAATACTGGAGAGGGGTGCCATTTCCTTCTCCAATGCATGCATGCATGCTAAGTCGCTGCAGGTGTGTCCGGCTCTGCGACCCCATGGACAGCAGCCCACCAGGCTCCTCTGTCCACAGGCTTCTCCAGGCAAGAAGAGTGGAATGGCTTCTCCAATGCATGCATGCATGCTAAGTCGCTGCAGGTGTGTCCGGCTCTGCGACCCCATGGACAGCAGCCCACCAGGCTCCTCTGTCCACAGGCTTCTCCAGGCAAGAAGAGCAGAGTGGGTTGCCATGTCCTTCCCCAACATCTGTCCTAGTCAGTTGCAATGATGACAGAAAACTTATTAGTAGAAAAGAATCCCTTATATGGTTCTTTTTGTGACTTACCTTTAAAATATAATCAAGCCCATGACAAGAGAAAGACAATAATGTTAATAGTTTGTCACTGGTTGAATTATTGGGTCATTTTCTATCATTTGTCAGGATGAAGGGCTGTATGATGGCTCTGGGTATCTCATATTGGATGTGCACAGAAAGAAGAATATGGGGGCCATGTGTGGGGAGAAGTATCCAGAAAGGAAGGAGTGCAAAAAAGAGAAGATATTTGAAGACACTCTTTACTCTCAGCATTACTCAAACAAAGGCAAACTATACCAACCATGTATTATATTTTTCCTTTAATTTTATTGTATTAAATAGTTCTTTAAAATCTTGTGTTTCTGGTGCACAGCCAAGTGATTCTGATTATATAATTTTATACATATGTAATATACACATACATATGTAATACTTCAGATTTTTAACCTTACACATTACAAAATATTGAGGATTCTGCGTACATCGTCATAGGTCCTGTTGATTGTCTCTTTTCTATGTATAGAACCACGTGTTTGTTAATTCCATACTCCTACTTTGTCTCTCCAACCCATCTTTCCCCTTTGGTAAATTTGTTTTCTGTGTCTGTGGGTATATTTCTGCTTTGTCTATAAGTTCATTTGTATTTATTTTTACTTTCCACATATAAATGATATCACATGATATCTTTCTCTGTTGGCTTACTTCGCTTAGTATGAGAATCTCTAGATCTATCTGTGTTGCTGCAAATGGCATTAACTCATTCTTTTTTGTGGCTGACTAATATTCCATTGTATATGTGTACCACATCTTTAACCACTTGTCTGTCAATGGATATTTAGGTTGTCTCCATGTCTTGGCTGTAGTAAATAGTGTGGCTATGAATATTAGGGTACATGTATCTTTTTGAATTATGGTTTTTTCCAAACATATACAGAGGAGTGGGATTGCTGGATAATATGGTAGCTCTATTTTTAACTTTTTAAGCAAACTCCATACTGTTCTCCACACTGACTGTTTCAATTTACATTTCTGTCAACAACGTTGAAGAGTTCCTTTTTCGTCACACCCTTTCCAGCATTTATTATTTGTAGACTTTTTGATGGTGGCCATTCTCAGGTAAGATGGCCATTCCATCTGAGATTAAATGATACCTCATTGTAGTTTTGATATGAATTTCTCTAATAATGAACAATACGGAGCTTCTTTTCATGTTCCTTTGGCCATCTGCATATCTTCTGTGGAGCTCATTTTTTTTTGACTGGATTGATTTTTTATATTGAGTTGTTTATATATTTTGGAGTTTAATTCTTTGACAGTCACATTGTTTGCAAAAATTTTCTCCAATTCTGGGTTGTTGTTTGTTTTGTGTATGGTTTTCTTTGCTATGCATATGTTTTAAAGGTTACTTGGGTGCCATTTGGTTATTTTTGCTTTTGTTTTCATTACTCTAGAAGACAGATCCAAAATGATATTGAAGCAATTTATGTCTAAGAGTATTCTACCTATGTTTTCCTCTAGGAGTTTTATGGTATATGATCTTACACTTAGGTATTTGATCCATTTTGAGTTTCTTTTTGGACGTGGTGTTAGAGACTGTTCTCATTTCGTTCTTTTACATGTAGCTGTCCTGTTTTCCCAGCACTGCTTATTGAAGAGACTTTTTTCTCCATTGTATATTCTTGCCTCCTCTGAGTAGACAAATTAACCATAAGTGTGTGAATTTATTTCTGGGCTTTCTAAACTGTTCCCTTTACCTATGCGTCTGTTTTTGTGCCAGCATCATACTGTTTTGATCACTAGCTTTCTAATATAGTCTGAAGTTTGGGAAAAAGTCCTCCAGTACTATTTATCTTTAGCAAGATTGTTTTGGCTATTTAGAGTCTATTGTATTTTCATACAAATTTTAAAATTAGTTGTTCTAGATCTGTGAAAAATGTCATTGATAATTTGATAAGGATTGCATTGAATCTGTAGATGGCCTTGGGTTGTGTGGTCCTTTTAACAAAATTGATTCCTCTACTCCAGAAAGATGGTATATCTTAACATCTGATTCTGTCATCTTTAACTTCCTTCATCAATGTCCCATAGTTTTCTAAGTATAGCTTTTTGCCTTTTTCAGGCAGGACTGCTAGTTATTGTCTTTTTGATACAATGGTAAATGGGATTGTTTCCTTCATTTCTCTTTCTGATCTTTTGTTCTTAGTGTTTAGAAATGCACCAGGTTTCTGTGTATTGATTTTGTATCCTGCAAGGTTACCAAATTCGTTGATGAGCTCTGGTAGTTTTCTAGTATCATCTTTAGGATTTTTTATATATAGTATCATGACATCTGCAAACAATGACTGTTCTATCTTTACTTTTCCTATTTGGATTCCTTTTTTATTTTTCCTCTCTGTTTTCTCTAGGACTTCCAAAACTACATTAATAAAGGTGGCAAAATTGCATATCCTCATGTCGTTCCTGATCTTAAAGAAAATGCTTTCAAGGTCTTCACTGTTGAGTATGATCTTAGCTGTAGTTTTGTCATATATGGCCTTTATGATGTTGAGTTAGGTTCCCTCTATGCCCAATTTCTGGAGCATCTTTATCACAGATATTAAATTTTATCAAAAGCTTTTTCTGTATCTATTGATATGGTCATATTGTTTTTATTCCTCAATTTGTTAATGTGGTGTATCACACAGATTAATTTTCAGATTCATCGGCATATACCTCCTTGGGTGAATCCTAGATGGGACTCTCTACTTCCTGAAGTTGGGTGATTGTTTTTCTTTCCCATGTTAGCTTTCAGCTATTATTTGTTCAAGTATTTTCTCAGGCCCTTTTACTCTCTCTTCTTCTGGGGCTCCTATACTGCGAGTGTTGGTGTCTTTGATGTTGTCCCAGACGTTTCTTAAACTGTCCTCATTTCTTTGCATTCTTTTTTTCATTTCTGTTCCATAGCAGTGATTTCCACCACTGTGTCCTCCGGCTCATTGATCCATTTTTATGCATCCTTTATTCTACAATTGATTCTTTCCAGTGTATTTTTCATTTCAGTTATTGTATTCTTTGCGTTAGGCTGCCTTTTATATTTTCTAACTCTTTATTAAATTTTTTTTGTAATTTCCCACTCCGTGCACCCATACTTTCCCCGAGACTTCGGATCATGTTTACAATTACTCCGAATTCTTTCTCAGGTAGACTGCCTACCTCCATGTCACTCAGCTGTGCTTCTGGAGTTTTATCTTGTTCCTTCATCTAGAATATATTTCTCTACCATCACATTTTATCTAAATTTCTATCTGTATGCATATGTAAGTCAAAGTAAGTTATGTTCCTCAGCCTTGGAGAAGTGACCCTCTGCAGCAGCTGTCCTGTATGCCCCAGCAGTACACTCACCTCTCATCACCCAAGGGCCAGAGACCAGCTGGTCCCAGGGTAGGTTCTGACCTGTGAACTTGTGCAGGGTTGCTGGCAGGAGGGACTGTGCCTGCCCCCTGGTGGGTGGCGCCAGTTCTTATCCCTCTGGTAGGCAGCCATGTCAAAGGGCGTGCCTAGAGGTGGGTGTGGACTTAGTAAATCTTTAGGTAGCCTGTTGATGCATAGGGATATGTTTCTACCCTGATGCTTGTTTGGACTCTGGTATCCCAATGCTAGAGCCTGCAGGCTTTTGGATGGGGCCGGGTCCTGACACTACTTACTCAAGCAAGGTGTCTGCTACCAGCAGGAGTGCAGGTAGATGAACACTCCCTGGTATTTCCATCACTAGCTTTTATGACCTCAGAGAGAGCCACAGCCACCCCCTGCCTCCCCAGGAGATCCCCCAAAGGTCAGCCGGTAGGTCTCGCCCTGACTCCCTACAAAGTCGTTGCTTTCGCCTTGGGTCCTGGTGAACATGAGACCTTTTGTGTGCCCTCCAAGAACGGAGTTTCTCTTTCCCAAAGTCTGGGAGAGCTGCTGCAATCAAGCCCTGCTGCCCTTCAAAGCCAAATGCTCTGGGGCTCCTCCTCCCAATCCCAGAACCTCCAGCTCGGGGCGGGGGCAGGGGTGGTCTGTGCTGAGGCAGAGAACTCTCACTGTTGTGGGAGAATTTCTGTTAATTATTCCCTGGTTTGTGGCTCACCCACCCAGGGAAGATTTGATTATGTTGATAGTGTGCCTCTCTTACTGTCCTGTTGGGTTTCTTCTTTATATCTTTCAATGTAGAATTTCTTCTTTGTTGAAGTGAAATGTTAGTTGCTCAGTTGTGTCCGACTCTTTGCAACCCCGTGGACTGTAGCTCGCCAAGCTCCTCTGTCCATGGGATTCTCCAGGTAAGAAACCAGAGTGGGTCGCCATTCCCTTCTCCAGGGGGATCTTCCCAACCCAGGGATCAAACCTGGGTCTCCCTCATTGCAGGCGGATTCTTTGCAACCCCATGGACTATACAGTCCGTGGAATTCTCCAGGCTAGAATACTGGAGTGGGTAGCCTCTCCCTTCCCCAGGGATCTTCCCAACCCAGGGATGGAACCCAGGTCTCCCGCATTGCAAGGCATTTTATTTACCAGTGGAGCCACAAAGGAAGTCCATCTTTGTTAGGTTCATCTTTTTTATAGATGGTTGTTTAGCTGTTAGTTGTGATTTTCGTGTTCTCAAGGGGAAGTGAACTCAAGGTCCTTCTACTGTGTCTCTATTCATCCCATGTACTAAACTTACTGTTTTCTAAGACATAAGTTTTCATTTCTATGATGCTATGAGCTTTGTATTTACCTTGGTTTACCACTTAGATGGTAACAGGTCTAGCTGGGATGAAGGTAGAAAGAGCAAGGACTTGTTAATTTAGTCTCTCTTCTGTCACCCATTACCACCATCCCACACAGTCACTGTTGTTTTCTCTCATTTTCTTCCACTCTTACTCTCTCCTTTCCAAAGCTAAGAATGTCTTGCTTTCCATCAAAGCCTACTTGGTAAAATTATACTTGTATTTTTTTGTCTAACAAAGAACACATACTTTAAAAAATAGTAGTCAAACCCCATTTACCAGCTGAATAGCTTTGAGCAAATTCTTTATCTTCTTTGAACCTTGACTTTTCCATCTTCATGACGTGAGCAATAACATGTTTTGAAGGGTTTAACGAGCATATTAGACAATTTAGGCAAAAAAAAAGAAAAAGTTTTATTGTAAGTTATGTGCCTTTGGGAGAGAAAATACCTGAGGGGGCGGGGGTTGCTCTTTCCTTCTTTGGGTTCCAGTTCATGGAAATAATAGAGGAAAAAATGCTGATAACCAAATGAGATTCAAGTATCCCAGAGAATCATGACACTCTGGAATACCTGGGTGGAACTAGCTGGGAGGCTTCTTCTTCCTTGACTGCAGGACTATTGGGATCACCAGCAGTGAACTAGGACAGAGAGACAGCTGTCTACCCTGCTAGAGTCTGACTGTGCCTTGCTTCCTTAACAAATGCAGCCTCTGGAAAATTTAGGGAGAGAGTGTGGGGTCCTCTATGCCAGGGGTCCCCAACCTCCAGGATCTAAAGTCTGATGATCTGAGGTGGAGCTGATGTAATAACAATATTAATAGAAGTAAAGTACATGATAAATGTACATGAGGAAAATAAAATCGCTCAGTCGTGTCCAACTCTTTGTGACCCCATGGACTGTAGCTTACCAGGCTCCTCCATCCATAGGATTTTCCAAGCAAGAGTACTGGAGTGAGTTGCCATTTCCTTCTGCAGAGGATCTTCCCGACCCAGGGATCAAGCCCAGGTCTCCTGCATTGTAGGCAGATGCTTTCCTGCCGGGGCCACCAGGGAAGTCCTAATGCACATGAGTCATCCCCAAACCATCCCCCCCCCCACTCCAGGCTGTGGAAAAATTGTTTTCCATGAAACCAGTCCCTGGTGCCAAAAAGGTTGGGGACTGCCTGTGTCACAGCAAAGACAAGGCCTAAAAACTTGAATAGTGACCATTAGTTCATTAATTGTACCTTCCCACATTTCACAGAGTGGCTGCCCCATGAAAGTCAGCTGACTGGTCCCTAGAGTGGTTCCCCTTACTTCTTAATGGGAAGGAGTAAAGGTAGTCAGGTTGGCAGAGGCCCCTCATTAACCCAGCCTCAATGTTTTATTTATCTTAGAGGAGGAACAGGTAGGCTAGAACAACACAAAGCTTCTATTCCCAGAAGTTGTGCTTAAATGTTTGTCCCCCTTTGAATGTAATACACAGTAAACCAAATGTTTAAGATTGATGCCAAAATTTCACATTTGAAATTTTATCCCTTCTGAAGAATGCCTGAAGCTATTGCATCTAGGCAAATACAGCTACTCCCTTTTCAATATTTTGTGAACATGAAAAGGTAGGGAATATTACGCAAAGTTTTCGATTTACATATTTCTTATTTCGTCTATAACCTCAAAAACTCCTTGCATGTGAGAAGTGTGTACGTCTGTATGACACTTTTATATTCCCCCAAACAACCTGAGCACAGGGCAGTTACTTATTAATGAGCACATGTTAGGATAATATTATGGTTCATATGGAAACTAGACCGAGAGAGGCTCTTGTGTGTGTCTAGTATCACAGAATAGGTGAGACAAAGTGAAGATAAGCACTCAGACTTCCTCAAAGCTACCCATTTTAACCTTACTCTTAAGGGTGAAGGAGTGGAAAATGAGACAGGAAACAGGAGGACGTAAATAAGGATGTAAAAATTAATATTGAAATCAGAATCATGGTACGCATCCACCTCGGACTTGACCCAGCCGAGTCTGTACATTTCATTCCTGCTGCAGCTTAATCTAATATTTCTCACCAAGAACTATTTTACCCAGGAGACCCCTCTGCAGGGAGATGCTAACAGGAGTCTGCACCTGGCAGTCATACATTATGTACCTAATGAGCAAATGAAATGTTTAATAACTGCACTGTGAAAATAAAACTTAAAACAGTAAATTCCTGCTGAGGCGGTTCGTCTCCACCTGATGTGCAGGCCCATCTTAAAACACCAGCATCCTTTGTATTTCCCCCGACTCAGTGGGTCGCACTGGGGAGAGCAGTATTAAAACCAAAGCCGTGCTTCCTTAATTAGTTGTGTATCAGTGTAAATTCATTTATTTATCATATCAGCATCATGTGTTTCACCTAAGGGTCGCCTGAAACTTCTCCAACAGGTACCCTGGGGAGAGGGAAATCTACAGCTATTGCAGACTAAGCATCTGTAAATTTTAATTTTTCAATTAATCATGGATCATTTAAACACATAGTAATTTGATATTGCTTATTTTAGCTCAAAATGTCTGATGTTAGTCTGAAATAAAACAGCAAAACAACCATAATTATTGTTACGGTTTTTCATTAATAACTTTAAGAGAAAATGATAGAACATTTTTTTATAGAAAGAACCAATTTAAAATCCAATTATCATAACTCATGAGTTAAGGATTCACTTGCCGGAGATTTCTTTAGATTCATTTTTACCAGAGAATTAGCTACACTTCCTAAATCTTAACAGCCAAAACATCCCGAAAAATGAAGTATATAGGTAGAATACTTATAATACCTAGTAAAGTTAAGTAATATGTAAGATAGCTTCCTGGTGGTTCAGACAGTAAAGAATCTGCCCGCATCACAGGAAACCTGGGTTCGATCTCTGGGTTGGGAAGATCCCCTGGAGAGGGAATGGCAACCCACTCCAATATTCCTGTCTGGAGAATTCCATAAACAGAGGAGATGGTGAGCTACAGTCCATGGGGTCGCAAAGAGTCAGACACGACTAAGCGACTCACACTTTCACTTCACAGAACAGTTATATTCTTTTTTCTCATATAATTTTTACAGCTAATAGCTTAAATATAAAATTGTTTAACCTTTATAGAAATTAAAATGACCAAGATCAAAGAAATTAGGCTGTGGGGTAGAAGTCACAAAACTACAAAGAATGGATCTTCTAAGCCCCAGGCTGGGGTTCTCCCTCGGTATTTGGATATGTACTTGAGCACTCATTCTGTGCTTGGAATTCATTGTGTGGTTAACACGTTTTACTATCACAGGGGAAAAATAATACAGGAAATCAGAAACCTTTCGTTCTGTTCTCCCTCCTCAGCTTTGCTCACCTCCAGCTCTGAAGCGAACGTGGGTTTTCTTTATGGCATTCTCAAAAGCATTCTTCATTGTGGGGAGTGATGACGGAGCATCTTGACTGCCAGGCTAAGATTATATGAAATAAGCTTCTGGGAGCCATGAAGAGACTTCTTTGGTTTTTCTTTTATTTTTTTTCAAAAAATTTATAAAATTTTCATACAATATTTAAAGGTTACTTTCCATTTACAGTTGTTATAGAATATTGGCAATATTCCCTATATTGTAAAATGCATCCTTGAGACTTCTACCCAGTGGATTGTAGCTCCCATACCTCCACCCCTATATTGCCCCTTCCCACCTCTCCCCACTGGTAACCACTACTGTGTTTTTTGTATCTCTGAGTCTGCTTTTCTGTTGTATTCACTAGTGTGGCGAAATTTTTATACTCCATATAGAAATGATATCAAACAGTATTTGTCTATGACTTATTTCACTTAGCATATTGCCCTCCAGGTTTATCCATGTAGCTGCAAATTTTATTCTTGTTTATGGCTGAGTAGCAGTGTGTGTGTGTGTATCTTCATCCATTCATCTGTGGATGACTTCCTTAGCAATTGTAAATAATGCTGCGATGAACACTGGGGTGTGTACATCTTTTTGAATTAGTCTTTTTTTCTGATATATATACCCAGAAACGTAATGGAATTCCTAGGTCATACAGTGGTTCAATTTTTTAATTATTTGAGGAACCTCTCATCCTGTTTCCACAGTGGCTGTACCACCTTACATACCCACCAACAACGTACAAGAGTTCCCTTTCCTCCATGTCCTCACCAACATTTGCTATTTGTATTATTATTATTATTTTGCTTATTTCAAAGGTTTATTCACTCAGTTGTCTCCAACTCTTAGCGACCCCATGGACTGTGGCCCACCAGGATCCTCTGTCCATGGAATTCTCCAGGCAAGAAGACTGGAGTGGGTTGCCATTTCCTACTCCATATTTGTATTATTTTTGATGACAGCCATTCTGACAAGTTTGAGGTGTCATTTTATTGTGGTTTTGACTGCATTTCACTGATTATTAGCAATGTCAAGCAATGTGTCATTGCCTGTGGCCATCTGCATATCCTTTTTGGGAAAAAAAAAAGTCTATTCAGTTTTTCTGACCATTTTTAAATCAAGTTGCTTTTGTGATATTGAGTTGTATGACTGTCCATATATGTTAGATATTGATCCATTATTGGTCATATCACTTACAAATATTTTCTCCCATCCGGTACATTGCCTTTTCATTTTGTGGATAGTTTCCTTTGCTGTGCAAAAGCTTGTAAGTTTGATTAGGTCCCGTTTATTTTTGCTTTCATATCATTTGTTTTAGGAGATAAAAAATATTGATTTAGGTCAAAGAGTATTCTGCTTATGTTTTCCTCTAGGGGCTTTATGGTATACAGTTGTACATTTAGGTATTTAATCCATTCTGAGTTTATTTTTGTATGTGGTGTTAGAGAATGTCTAATTTCATTCTTGTACATGTAGCTGTCCTGTTCTCCTAAAACCACTTATTGAAGAGACTATCTTTTCTCCATTGTTTATTCTTGCCTATTTTGTTGTAGATTAATTGACCATAAGTGAGTGGCTTTGTTTCCAGGATCTCTGTCCTGTTCCATTGATCTATGTGTCTGTGTCTGTTTTTTGTGCGTGCATGCCAGCACCATACTGTTTTGATGACTGTGGCTTTTTAACATAGTCTGAAGTCAGAAATATAATTCCTCCAGCACTATTCTTCTTTCTCAAAATTGTTCTGGCCATTCAGAGTCTATTGTGTTTCCATACAAATTTTAAAATTATTTGTTCCATTTTTGTGACAAATACTATTGGTAATTTGATAGGGATTGTATTGAATCTGCAGACTGCTTTAGGTAAAATGGTCATTTAATAGTTTTGATTCTTCTAATCCAAGAAAACAATATATCCTTTCACCTCATTGTGTTGTCTTCAATTTCTTTTTCATCAGAGTTTTGCAGTTTTCAGAGCACAGGTTTTTAGCATTCTCAGGTAGATTTACTCCTTGGTATTTTACTCTTTTAAATGCAATATTAAGTGTCATTGTTTATTTCTGATACTTCATTGTTAGTGTATAGAAATGCAACAGATGTTTGTATACTAATTTTGTATCCTGCAAGTTTACTGACTTCATGGATGAGCTCTAGTAGTTTTTTGGTGATATCTTTAGGATTGTCTATGTACAGTACCATGTCATCTCCAAACAGTGATGGTTTTACATCTTGGTTTGAAACTTGGGTTCTTTTTACTTCTTTGTATTCTCTGATTGCTGTGCTTGGACCTCCAAAACTACATTGAATACAAATGGCAAAAGTGGGCATCCTTGTTGTTCTTGATCACAGAGGAAATACTTTCAGTGTTTCAATATTATGATTTTAGCTATGTATTTGCCATACATGATCTTTATTATGGTGAGTTATGTTCCCTCTGAGCTCTTTTTTCTGGAGAGTTTATTATAAAGGGATGTTGAACTTTTTGCAAAAGCTTTTTCTACATCTGCTGAGATGATCATATGATTTTTATTCTTCAATTTGTTAATGAAGTGTATCACACTGATTTACAGGTATTGAAAGATCATTGCATTCCTGAGATAAATCCCACGTTGATCATGGTGTATGAGTCTTTTGGTAGAAAGGGGGTAGAAAGGGAAGAGCCCAAATGAACTTTTTGGCCGGCACAATATATTGTTCAATTCTAATATTTTATTGAGGATTTTTGCATCTGTGTTCATCAGTGATACTGGTCTGTACCTTTCTTTTTTGTGCTATATTTCCTGGTTTTGGTATCATAGTGATGCTAGTCTTATAGAAAAAGTTCATAAGTATTGCGTCCTCTGTAATTTTTTGAAGTAGTTTCAGAAGGATGTGATAACTCTTATCTAAATGTTTGGTAGAGTTCACCGTGAGGCTGTCAGTCCTGGGCTTCAGTTTATCAGGAGCTTTAAATTACTAATAGGATTTTAGTACTTATATTTGCTCTGTTCACATTTTCTATTTCTTATTCAGTCTTGCAAGATTGTACCTTTCTAAGAATTTGTTAATTTTACTGGCATTTAGTTGTTTCTGCTAGTCTTTTAAGATCCTTTGTATTTCTGTGGTGTCCGTTGCAACTTCTTTTTCATTTCCAATTTTATTGACTTGGGTCATCTCCCTTTTCTCTTGACATGTCTAGCTTATCAAGTTTATTCTTGCAAAGAATCAACTCATTATTTTCATTTATTTTACTGTGTTTTAAAGCCTATTTTATTATTTCTACTCTGATTTTTTTGACTTATTTTTCCTCTACTAACTTTAGATTTTGTTTGTTTTTCTTTACCTAGTTCTTTTAGGTTATGTTGTCTATCTGAGACTTGTGTCCTGAGGTATTCTTGTATCAGTATAAACTTCCCTCTTAGACCTGCTTTTGCTGCATTTCATAGGTTTTGGATTGTTGTTTTCATTTCCTCTTTGATTTCTTCAGTGGTCCACGGGTTGCCTAGTAGCATATTATTTTAGCCTCCACATGTTTGTATTTTTGGCAGTTTTTTTCCCTCAAAGTTGATTTCTAGTCTTATTATAGTTAGAAAAGACATCTGATAGACAATTCAACTTTGTTAAATTTACTGAGATTTGTTTTGTTTCCTGGCATGTGACTTATCCTGAATAATGTGTATTCTTCAGCTTTTGGATGGAATGCTCTATAAATATTAGTTAAACCCATTTGGTTTAATGTGTTCAACTGTGTTTCCATGTTGATTTTCTGTGTGGATGATCAGTCTGCCCATTGATATGACATTAAAATGTCCTACTATTATTGTTGCTGTTAATCCTCTTCTATTAATATCTGACTCATATATTTTGGTGCTCCAGTATTGGGTATACATATATTTGCAACTGTTATATCACCTTCTTATATTGATTCCTCGATTATTATGTAGTGTAAGTCTCTTGTAGCAGTCTTTAAAATCTATTTTATCTGATATAAATATTGCTACTTACTTTTTCTTCTGATTTCCATTTGTGTGGAATACCTTTTTCCATCCCCTCAGTGTGACTATGTTCCTGGATCTGGAGTGAGTGTCTTGTAGGCAGCATACATATGGGTCTTGTTTTCATATCCATTCAGCCAGTCTGTCTTTTGGTTGGAACATTCAGACCATTTAAGGTAACTATCAATATGTATGTTCTTATTGCCATTTTGCTATTTTGGATTTGTTTTTGTAGGTCTTTTTTATTCCCTTTCTTCTTTTGTGATTATATGACTATATTTAGCATTGTGTTTGGATTCTTCTTTATTCTGCATGTAGTTCTAAATTTTTGGCTTGTGGTTACCATGAGGTTTTTGTATAGCAGTCTATATATATAAATATATACATACAAATATATGTGCTACAGTCCATGGGATCGCAAAAAGTCATACACATACATTGTTGTTGTTTAGTCAGTAAGTCGTGTCTAAGTATAGTTGCTTGATCCCTTCATTTCAAATGTATTTTAAAAACCCTGCTTAGGTATTCTCCTTCCCTCATAATTAATCTTTGATATCATGTTTTACTTCAAATTGTATCCCTTAACCTCTTATTGTGGATATAGGTGCTATCTTTATCTTTACCAGTGAGCGTTTCCATTTCACAATTTTCTTATTTCTAGTTGTGGGCTTTTCTTTTGTCACTTAAAGTAGTATGCCTTGGTGTGTTTCTTCGTGGACTTGGGTAACTCTTGTTCCACGCTTGGGGATTTTTCAGCTAGCATTGGCCTGGATCCACAGGATCACAGTTTTCAGGGTATGTCTAATGGAGCATGTCTAGAAGCTAGTGCAGGCTTTCTGGAGGACAGACCTGGTGCCCACCCATGGAGAGCAGAGCTGGGTCTTGGCCCTCTGTCGTGCAGAGTCACATCCAGGGCTTGTCGAGAGATGGCTGAGGGCTCAGGAAGTTTCTGGTGACTGGGGCTGTGTCCCCAGCCAGTTAGTTGTTTGGCATGAGATGTCTCCGCACTGGCATCTTCAGCTTTTGGATGGGGCTAGGTTTGGGGCTGATGAGCCAAGATGCCCCCTGCTAGGAGTAGTGTTCACATCGTAGAATTTTCCCAAATGTGGCTGTCACCAGTATCTACATATCCAGGGTGAGTGGCTGCCACCTCCCCACCGCTGCAGGAGACTTTCTAAGACCAGTAGGTAGGTCTGGCCTAGGCTGCTATGTAAGCCACTGCTTTGCCCTGGGTTCTGGTATGTGTCAGATTTTGCATGTGCCCTGTAAGGGTAAAGTCTCTATTTCCCCTAGCCCTGTGGTGCTTCTGAAATTAAGCCTTCCTGGCCTTCAAAGTCACATGCTTTGGGCGCTTACCTTCTTGATACAGGACGTCCAGGATGGGGAGCCCAGCAAGGGGCTCAGAATTCTCACTCTTGTGGGAGACCCTCTGCAGCACTCTTCTCCAGTTTGTGGGTTGCCTGCCCGAGGGTATGAGGTTTGATTATATCGTGACTGTACCCCTCCTACCTGTCTCATTGTGGTTCTTTCTTTATGCCCAGTTGTAAAAAAATCTTTTCTGGTAGGGTCTCTTTCATCAGTGGTTGTTCTGCAGATGGTCGTGACTTTGGTGAGCTCAGGGTCTTTCTACTCAACCTCTTGGCTGCTGTCCCATTTTCTTTTCCTTTGGTATATTACTCTGATAAGACTCAGAAACATCACTGAAATTGAGAAATACTATTAAATATATGTTAAACTAATTATCAGCATAACTGCAGATCTCCAAAGTGAATAAATAAATATGAAGCATGGTCTTCTCCCTAGATCTACAATAGGAAAAGCTGTCAAAAATCCTATCATTTCTTGACATCGAAGGACAGGGGTTTAATACCCTGAAGTAAATGCTTTTTCTAATTGCTACTGTTTTCTCTAGTTCTCTGGGAGGGTATGATTGTCTTCCAGTGCGTCAGACACCATCAGGCAAGGCAAAGGCTATCATGCCTGAAAATAACTCATCCTATAGAAGGAGTACCCAAAAAATGGGGGATCAGGCAGGACTGCAAGAATACAGTTGGCTTTTAGACTGGCGTATAAGCACAGTGTACAAAAACCCAGACAGCAACAGAGGATGTGTGACTGTGTTGAAAATACAGAAGGAAATAAGGATGAATGGACTTAGGATAACTCACCGAGCAACAGCCGCAGTCCGTGAGCAGGTGAGAGGCTGCAAGATGGTGCCTAGGGTCCTCTTCAGATTGGACTGAGCACTCAGACATCACTTACTAATCCAAACGCCAGGTGACACTACTCCGTCACTGGAACGTAGTCTGTGCCAGAAGACTGCTTGTTTTATAGGAAATAGATTCAGAATGTAGCCTTTGAGCCACAGGTAAGGTCTCAGGCGTGAAGTGATAAAGGCATGTCTCATAGTTCTTCAGAAGAATTAAGACACAGACTAGAAAATCAAGACAAGAGCCAGGAATATACAGGAGGGAATAAGTGAAGAAAAGTTTCCAGGCTAAAACATTTGAGATTCAGAGTATAAAATATTGAATGTACCCAAATACAAATGTATCTAGCACAGGGACAGAGTTAATGCACATACAAAAGCAAGTGTGTCTGCCGCTCATGGAAATCTTTGCTTTAAAACATTTATTCCCCTTTATATAGGGCAATCTTAAGACCAAAGTTGTCTTATTGACTTGATAAATCTCTCCTGGAAAATTTCTCTCATACTCTTTAGTTCCCCATTCAAGAAAAAGAAAAAAATAAGGCCATATAATATGCCAGATAAAGTGCTAATACTGAACTCTAGCGACCCTTTAAATTCTTCTCTTGTACTGGAATGTTATTGAAATTAAATTCTACCTTGACCTCTTGACCTTCTGGGACCTCAGTGTTATCTTCAGCAAAATAATGGGAAGGGCACTAGTTGAACTCCAAGAGCCGTCGAGGTTCCAGCGTTCTAAACTTCTTTGCATCTGTGAATATTGCTTGAGAAAAGAGTGTCATGTGAGGTTTAAACACTAGGCAATGTCCTTGATTCCTTTTGTAAAATGCACAGTGTCTTGCCTGTTACTCAACATTCAGCAGGTTTAAAACTGTTGCCTGGACACTAGAGATAATCAGTTATTATAATTATCTCCTTTCTAATGGGTTTGAGCTATGATACTCTTTAGGCATGTCTGCATCTTATTATAATAATACAAATGCTTCAGATGCACTATAATACAGCATAGACCTGCCCAAATCATTAGGATCCCAGGCAGAAAATACTCCATTAGAATGTATTTTAATAGAACTATAATTTCTATGTAAAACTACCAAAAAAAATAGTTAAATAATTATTATTCTTATATATTTCCCAGTATACAATAGGGACAGGCCTGATTCAATTTTCTGCATAATATGCTACACCAATATATATTTACTTCTTTTGTGTTACTCTCTTTGTATATATCTCTATGCTAAAGTGAATTGATTTGTGTTAATTCATAAATAATGTTGCATGTGTTAAGGGTTAAAATGTAAACTTTTCAAAAAAAAAAAACATTACTTAAAAACTGAAATTTAGGCAGAGATCAATATGGGAGACTAGCATGTGGAGCGCACCTCTTCCTACAGATCCTTCAGAAATACATCTATATTTGGAACAATTCTAACAGAATACTTAACTGAATGTTGGCAGAAGATCTCATACAACTAAAGCTACAAGAAAGAGATCACCATGTAACTGGATAGGATGAAGTGGGAAAAAAAGAAGAATTGAAATGGGACCCCGTACCTCACAGGGAGTTATGAAACGGGAAACATTCCCTCACCCTGGGAAGCGCCTTCTCTGGCTGGGAAGTCAGCTGGAACAGATTAGGAGGATCAGAGAAAAGGGCTTGGCTTGGCTGCAGAGAGAGAGCCTGAAGGGCCTGGCGTGTGATCCAGGCCACCACTGGGAATGCACACAGGATGGAGGCTGCGTCCTCCATAAAAGCCGCATTGTCCACACGTGCCCAGGGGGACGGTTGTGGACCCATCATAGCAGCCTCACTTCAGTGCCCTCATGGTGGGTGCTACTCCACTGCTACAAGCTCTGGGAACACGCAAGCACAGGTAGGTGGAATGACTGCAGGGCAGAAATCTAAGGTGACTCCTAGTGATCCCACAGTGGCTGCTGGTGCACCAAGCCAGCAAACTCACACTGGCCGCTCTGTGGGCGCAGTGCTTGGGGGGCAGCCGAGCTGATTACTTACTGTTGCTCCCCAAGCAGAGGTTGACCCAAGGGCGGTGCCAACAACAGTGCACTTGGTGGGTGCCCGCACCAGGGGGCAGGCGATGTCACAGAGAGCATGTCCTTGGACAGTTCCTGGGGAGGGGTGCACACCTCCTTCCCAGCGGAGTGCTGTAGTCCTACCTGCTGATTCCACCGGTTAAAACTGGGCCTGTGGACTTCTGTCCCAACAAGTGGGGAGCAGACCCTGCCACAAAAAGGACTGTGGCAACCACAGAGCAAAGAGAAGGCCTCACCCAGCATCCGCTGAAGGCTCCAGTCACTGCAGCACCCCCTTCATCGAGGGCCAGCACAACCTGAAGACAGAAATGGCAAGCACGCATGCCAAAAACAGACCTCTTGAGCCAAAAATATTGGACTCAAGCTATGCAAGGGCGCTCCCACATAAAAACAGCCCTTCAAAACCACAGTAGAAAACTGTTTATCCTAAATTCATAGAGTCAGAGAAATATAAAATGAAAAAGCAGAGGAACCATTCCAATAAAAAAAAAAAAGACAAATCCCGTGTTTTAAAATAAGAAATAGACCTCTCAAGCGTACCAGACTCTGAGTTCAAAAAGGAGGTACTAAAAATACCGAAGGAATTAAGTAGGACTATCAGTAGAAATACAGATCATTGTAACAAGGATCTAGAAACTATAATGAGCCATTCAAAATTAGACAAGTCAATTACTGACATGAAAACCAAGTTACAGGCAAAAAATAGCAAACTAAATAATGCAGAAGAATGAATAAGTGATTTTGAAGACAGAATAACAAATTATGCAATCAGAGCAGCACACAGACAAATTAAAAAACAATGAAAGTAACACATGAAATCTATGGGATAATATAAAGGGTGCCAATCTATGCATAAGTAGGGATTGCAGAAGGAAAAGAGGAAAGGAGGTCAAAATGTATTTAAAGAAATTATGACTGAAAATTTACCAAGCCTTAAAGAAGGAAAAAAGATGCCCAGTTACAGAAAGAACATAGGGTCCAAAACAAGATGAGCTTGAAGAGACCCACACTAAGACATATAATTGAAATGGAAAAAGTTAAAACAAGAATCCTAAAGGCAGCAAGAGAAAAATAAATTGCAGGTGAATCCTCCCCCCATAAATATATCACCTGATTTAACCATACAAAGTTTATAGGCCAGAAAGAAGTTGCTAGATATATTCAAATTCCTGAATGGGAAAAAACCTGCAACCTAGAATACTTACCCAGCAAAATTAGCATTTAGAATAGAAGGAAGGAGAGAGAGAAAATTTCTCAGACAAGCAAAAACCAAAGAATACATCAATACTGAGCCTATTCTAAAATATTGAAAGGTGTTCTCAAAATAGAAAAGAAGCAAGAATCTATAAGGAAGGGGAAGATCGCAGTAGGAAAAGTAAACATATAAAAGGATTGTAGATCACTTAAATAAAGCCAGTACATGTATTTTAAAAGAAATTTTTTTTAAAAATTGTGAAAGTTATTTTAACTATGTGCTTGCATGCTAATTCATTTCTATCATGCCCGACTTTGTGCGACCCTATAGACTATAGCCCTCCAGGCCCCTCTGTCCTTGGGGATTCTCCAGGCAAGAATACTGGAGTGACTTGCCATGGGATATTCCTGACCCAAGGGTCGAAACTGCATCTCTTATGTCTCCTTCACTGGCAGGCAGGTTCTTTACCACTAACGCCATGTGGAAAGCCTGGTTTTAACTACCATGAACAGCAAAAGGATAAACATAAAGATGTAAAATAGGAAATCAAAATTACAAGATGTTGGTGAAGGGAGTAAGAAAATGTAATCTTTTAGAATGTGTTTGAACTTATATTACTACCAGTTTAAAGCAAGTAGATATAATGGGTTAACATACTTGAAAATGCTCCTCTGTCCATGGAATCCTCCAGGCCACAATACTGGAGTGGGTTGCCATGTCCTTCTCCAGGGGATCTTCCCAACCCAGGGACTGAACATGGCATTGTTCCCGCATTGCAGGCAGATTCTTTACCATCTGAGCCACCAGGGGAGCCCACTTGAAATCCAGGATAACCACAAATCAAAAACATAAAGTAGGTGCACAAGAACCAAAAAGAACTCAAGCAATAATACAAAAGAAGACAAGCAAACCACAAAAGGAAAATCCAAAGGAAAGGAACAAAGAAGACATATAAAATCTTGGTAAACAAGATTTAAAGTGGCAACAAATACATACCCATAAATAATTACTTTAAATGCCAATAGAATAAATGCTGCAATCAAAAGATACAGAAGGGAAGACTGAACAATAAAACAAGAACCTACAACATGCTGCCTACAAGAGGCCCCTATATGGAAAGTGAGGGGAGGGAAAAAAGACATTTTATTCAAATAGAAATGACAAGAAATGGTAGGAATACTCATATAGGACAAAATGGACCTCAAAAACAAAGCCCATAAAGATAAAGAAGGACATTATACACCATTAAAAGGATCAATATACATGCACCCAATATAGGAGCACCTAAATATGTAAAACAGATATTAACAGATATTAAAGGAGAAACGATGGGACTACAATAAAAGTAGAAGACTTTAATGCCCCACTGACATCAATGGACAGGATTCCAGGTAGAAAATCTGTAAAGCAACAGAGATCATATACAATAAGACAGTTATGTATAATTGGTAATTTTAGAACAATAAGAGTGAAAGTCACTTAGTTGTGTCCAACTCTTGTGACCCCATGGACTATACAGTCCACGGAATCCTCCAGGCCAGAATACTGGAGTGGGTAGCCTTTCCCTTCTCCAGGGGATCTTCCCAACCTAGGGATCAAACCCAGGTCTCCTGCAGTGCAGGCAGATTCTTTACCAGCTCAGCCACAGGGAAAACCCAAGAATACTGGAGTGGGTAGCCTATCCCTTCTCCAGTGGATCTTCCTGGTGCAGGAATCAAACCGGGGTTTCCTGCATTGCAGGCAGATTCTTTACCAACTGAGCTATGAGGGAAGCCCTTAGAACAGTAAATCCCTCCATAAAAGAAAACACATTCTTCCCAAACACACACGGAATATTCTCTAGGATAGACCACAAAGGACACAAAACAAGTCTCAACAGATTTTAAGAGGACAGGTATTATTGCATGCAACCTTCTCTGACCACTGTGGCATGAAATTAGAAATGAGAAACAAGAATATATGGAGACCAACAACATGCTACTAAGAAACCAATGGGTCAAGGATGAAATCAAAGAGAAAATTTTACAAATACCTCAAGACAAATGACAATAAAAACACAACCATACAAAAAAATCTATGGGATATAGCAAATGCAGTCTTAAGAGTAAAGTTTATAGCAAATAGAGCTTCCTCAAAAAACAACCCTGACCTACCACCTAACAGAATTAGAACAACCACAAAACCTAAAGTCGACAGAAGGAAGGAAATAATAAATATCAGAGAGGAGCTTGAGGTTTAAAAACAGACAAGTTGATGAAACCAAAAGCTGGTTTTGTTGAAAGAATAAACAAAATTGACAAACCTTTGACCACGCTTACCAAAAATAAACGAGAAGACCAAATAAATGAAATAAGAAATGAAGAGGGAGACATAAAAAGTGATACCATATAAATAAAAATTAATCATTAGGGAATGCTATAAACAACTCTACGCCACCAAACTGGACAACCTAGAAGAGACAGAAAAGTTTCTAAAAACATACAGCCCACTAAAACTGAATCAAGAATAATAGATAATTTGAAAAGATTGATCACTAGAAGTGAAACAACCTATAATTTTAAAAACTCCATGCAAGCAGAAGCCCAGGCCTAGATGGTTTCACTGGGGAATTCTACTAAATAAACATTTAAAAAAGAACTTACACTAATCTCTCTCAAACTCTTCCAAGAATCTGAAGAAGTCTGAAGAAAAGGGAACATTCCCAAAATCATTCTATGCAACCACCATCACCCAAAACCAGACAAAGAAACTACCAAAAAATAAAATTGCAGGTCAGTATCTTTGATCAATATAGATGCAAAAATCCTTAATAAAATATTACCAAACTGAATTCAACAACACATAAAATAGATTATACATCATAGTCATGCTGGATTCATGCTAGGATCACAAGGTAATCAAACATATGAAAATCAATCAGATGATACATCAGTCACAAACAAAAGAAAGATAAAAACCACATGATCGGCTCAATAGATGCAGAAAAAAGCATTTGATAAAATGCAGCATCCATTCATAGTAAAAACTCTCACCAAAGTGGGAATGGAGGGGATATATCTCAACATAATGAAAGCTATTTATAAATCCACTGTTAACATAATACTTAATGGTGAAAACCTGAATGCTTTCTCACTAAAACATGGAACAAGACAAGAATGCCCACTTACCACTTCTATTCAATGTAGTATTTGAAGTTCTAGCTACAGAAATCATACAAGAATTAAGTATATACAAATTGTAAGGGAAGAAGAAGTAAAATTGTAATTATATGCAGATGACATGACACTATATGTAGAAAACCCTAAAAACTCCACACAAAAACAAGTAGAAGTTATAACTTTAGCAAGGTAGCAGGATACAAGATTAGCATACATAAATCAGTTGCATTTCTTTACACTAACAATGAAATAGCAGAAGAAGAAAGTTTTTTTTTAAATCCCCTTTAAAATTGCATCAGAGAAATAAAATATTTAGGAATAAACCTGACCAAGGAGGTGAAAGACTTATACACTGAGAACTATAAAAATATTCACAAAAGAAATTGAAGGTTATTTAAAGGAATGGAAAAACTATTCCATGGTCTTGAGTTAGAAGAACTAATATTATTAAAATGGCCATACTACACAACACAATCTACGGATTTAATGTGATCTTAATGTGATCTCTATCAAATTACCCATGACTTTTTCCACAAAACTAGAACATATAATACTAAAATTTATATGGAACCATTAAAGGCCAGAATTGCAAAGTGATCTGAAGGGAAAAGAACAAAGCAGGAGACAAAATCCTCACAAACTGCATACCATACTACAAAGTTACAGTAATCAAAATAGCATGGCCTTGGCACAGAAACAGATGAATGGATCACTGGAACAGAAGAGAGAGCCCATAAATAAATCCTCACACTTTTAGTCAATTATCCTTTGACAAACGAGCCAAGATACAGTGGGGAAAAGCCAGTTTCTTCAGCAAGTGGTGCTGGGAAGGTTGGACAGCTGCATGTAAATCAGTGAAGTTATTAGAACACACCCTCACACCATACAAAAAAACTCAGAGTAGCTTCAAGACTTAAATATAATACATGACCCCAAAAAACTCCTAGATGAGAATATAGGCAAAACGTTCTCATATAAATTTATATAAATTGTAGCAATACTTTCTTAGGTCAGTCTCCCAATAGAAATAAAAGCAAATATAAACAAATAGGACCTAATGAAACTTGTAAGTTTTTGCACAGCAAGGAAAACCAGAAATAAAATCAAAAGACAACTTTCAGAACAGAGGAAAACATTTACAAATGATATGACCAAGAAAAGATTCATATCCAAAATATGCAAACAGTTCATACAGCTCAATATCAAAGAACCCCAAACAACCTGATCATAAAGTGGGCAGGAGACCTAAATAGAGATTTTTCCAAAAAGACAGATGGCCAATAGGCACATGAAAAGATGTGCAACATCACTAATTAACAGAGAAATGCAAATTAAAACCACAATGAGATATCACCTCAAACCAGTCAGAATAGTCTTGTGTGTGTGTGTGTGTGTGTTAGTCATTCCGGCATGTCTGACTCTTTGCGACCCCACGGACTGTGTAGTCAGCCAGGCTTTTCTGTCCATGGAATTTTCCAGGCAAGAATACTGGAGTGAGTTGCCATTCCCTTCTCCAGGGCATCTTCCCAACCCAGGGATCAAGCCCAGGTCTCCTGCACTGCAGGCAGATTCCTTACCATCTGAGCCCCAGAGCCATAAAGACTGAAAATAAGAGATGCTGGAGAGGGTGTGGCAAAAATGGAAACCTATGCTGTTGGTAGAAATGTAACTTGGTGCAGCCACCATGGAGAACAGTATGGAGGTTTCTTAAAAATTTTTAAATATAGAGTTGCCATATGATCCAGTAGTTCCACTCCTGAGCATATATCCAGAGAAAGCACTACTTCAAAAAGATACATGCACCCCAATGTTCACTGAAGCTCTGTTCACAATAGCCAGGCCATGGAAGCAACCTAAATGTCTATCAACAGAATGGATAAAGAAGATGTAGAGTATTTATATAATTCTCAGCCATAAAAAAGAATGAAACAGTGACATTTACAGCATGGATGGACCTAGAGATTATCACACTAGATGAAGTCAAATCCCATATAATCTTATTTATATGTGGAATCTGAAAAATGATATAAAAAACATATTTATAAACCAGAAACAGATATACAGACATAGAAAACAAACTTAAGGCTGCCGAAGTGGAAAGGGGTAGAAGGGAGGGATAAATTTGGAGTTTGGCATTAGCAGATACAAATTACTATATATAAAATAAACAAGGACCCACTGCATAGCAACTTAGGAAACTATATTCAGTATCTTATAACCTATAATGGAGAAGAATCTGAGAAAGAATATATATGTGTGTGTGTAGGAATCTCTTTGTATACCTAAAACTAGTACAGCACTGTAAATCAACTATAATTTGTAAAGAACTAAAATTTAAAATTGAAAAACTAATTGGATTTCACCATATGCCATCAAGAAAATCGAAGTAAAAATTTTAACAAAAAAGTATCAAATATTAACATATAAAGTGTTAATCATTCAAATGTAGCTGCTCTGTTCTATTAAATGTAGGGAAGGAAGAGCTAGGAGGTCATGGAATGTGCTCAGAGGAACATCTTTCCATGGCAATAAAACTACATCGGGTTTAATCAGTACATTGTGAACATACTTGAAGGGACTGTAAACACAATTCAGAAAAAGACATTCACAGTAGAAGTTCCATAGATACATTCCCAGTATTCACCAGTTCTGTATGAAGACTCCCCTTTAAACTTTGTGCATTCACTTGTGTGATCATCTATAATATTCATGTGAATTACACACATTGGGGTATCTAGAGAATACTTTTATAGCATCACTCTGCCAGGGTTTTTAGTGCCTGCCTTTGTATTTAGGTTTACAAATAAGTTGGCTCTAGGAACACTGTGTTTCTAGTCAGAGGCCAAAGGAAAAATATAGAGGTAGATTTACTACACAGATCATTTCTTCAGATCCAACGAAGACCAGCTGGTATCATTACATTCTTTGGAGGAATGAAGGTTTGCTAGTTGTTCAACCAGAAAAAAACTGATGGTAGAAAAGGATCATGTAAGACAAACTCAAAATGACCTGTGTGACACAGCAGTCAGTAAAAAATTTATGTGATTATTTTGTTTTAGTCCACTGACCTCCAATCTCATTAAATTGATGATTTTAATTTAAATTGCATTATTTGTATAGTACTTTGCTATTTAACTTTAGTCTTAGAACTACAAGTTTATAAAAGTTATGCCAAGTTTTATGTTTGTATAAATGTAAATAACA
This sequence comes from Odocoileus virginianus, assembly GCF_023699985.2. Classification (NCBI taxonomy): domain Eukaryota; kingdom Metazoa; phylum Chordata; class Mammalia; order Artiodactyla; family Cervidae; genus Odocoileus; species Odocoileus virginianus. Next base: position 7,158,812 of record NC_069695.1, on the reverse strand, counting down.
CTGTAATAAAAGTAGTTTAAATCAATGCCAAACTTCATTGTTTTCCTCCTTAAATTCAAACATAATTTAAGAAACTATAATACAATAAGTAGTTTATACCCTCAAATGACTTATAATCTTGAACTATGTTTCATGTTTTCTTATACTGCTTCTTCAAAAAGCTCATTTAAGTTGGATGGATTAAATCAACATGTCAATGAAAAAGACATTAATATGTTCAGTGGAGTTTGATAGATCTTGGTAAAAATTCTTACTATCTGCCCTTCTGAAATGTATGAATTTGGTTAAGTTACTTCATTTCTCTTCCTTTTAGCATCCTTGTATATGAACTGGAGATAGAATACTTAGCAGGCTTGTTTTGACAATTAAATCTCTTTTTAATTAAGTTTAATTGGAGGCTAATCAGTTTACAATATTGTAGTGGCTTTCGCCATAGATCAATATGAATCAGCCACGGGTGTACACGTATCCCTCATCCTGAACCTCCTCCCACCTCCCTCCCCATCCCATCCCTCAGGGTTGTCCCAGTGCACCAGCCCTGAACTCCCTGTCTCATGCATTGAACCTGGACTGATGATCTATTTCACATATGGTAATATACATGTCTCAATGCTATTCTCTCAAATCATCCTACCCTCATCTTCTCCCACAGAGTCCAAAAGTCTGTTAAATCTTAATAACAGCTAGCTCTCTTTGAAAGAGCGACAGGAAATCAGCAACTTTAAATACATCATCTTATTAATCCTCACAAATTATTATTTCTATTTTATAGATGAAGAAACAGGCAAGAGAAATTAGGTTAGTTGAGCAAGGAATTATACAGGTAGAATGCACAGTTAGGCTTTCCAGGATCTGAATTCAGATTCAGTTGGTAGGTCCCAAATTCTTCCCTACTATGCTATTGCCTAAAATGAAATAAACTTAGCACAAGTCTAGAGCTTAGTAGGAGCTCCATAAATATTAGTATTTCCTTTCTTAATAAGAAGATGATTCTTACTTCTCCTGTCTCTGTATCTCTTCTCATATGAGTTACCAAAAACTTAAGATCACCCTCTAGTGATAAATGATTCTAACTGCAGACTTTTCAGCCTTGGTTTAAGAAAAGTGGTGATTGAATATAAATATGAAGGAATTAGATGCTAGGCCAAAATGTATGATAAAATGTGCATTGGATAGGATTTAGCATTTATAAATTACTAGCTTCCTAGATGGTTTGCATTCTTTCTTTTCTAATAAGCAAGGATCCCCTATTTCTCTGATAGTATAACAACTTTTGAGTTTCATTAACTAGATTATGTTTTTGAAAGTATGGTCAAATAACTTTTTTTTTTTAACCCAAAAATATACAGTATGTCACTGGGATCATTTGAACTTAAATATCATCATTAATTATAGACGAGAACTGAGGCAAACTAATTGTAATAGCTTCAGTGCCTCCTATGCTAAGGTTTTGGTTCTAATACTGACAAAAGTCCTTAGGTATATGAGGTATACTAGCTGATTTGATATACACCTTTATAAAATTTGTATTTTAGACTATAGGGACAAATTTATACTGCTGCTATATGTTGCAGAATTTATAAGGCAAATTTTAGACCCTAAAAGAAAAGGCAGTCGTTGTTTGTAGCAGACTGAAATATCATTTAGTAGAAATGCAACAGTTATTCAAATGACTTTCATGAGCATTAGAATGTGTTTCATTGAGAGAAACTATACTGATTAGGACAGAATCATACCTTTTTTTTCTTTTCCAACAGAAAATATTCAATCAGGTTAGCCATAAAGAACTCTTTTGCACTGTAACATCTAATACTCATTTGCAGATCAGAGCAACCATCTCTTTTAACTGCGCAAGTGTTCCTTGGTACTTGTTATAAACAGTATATGGCTTATACAGGTGGTCGAGAACAGTGCTCTCTGGTCCATAGCTGCGACCGGCCCCAGCTGAGCTGGCCTGACACTTACACCGTATGGCAAACAGTCCACACTTCCCAGGCAACCTTTCACAGGGATATCTGAAATGCACTCGCAATGACATATGACTGGTGGAGGTTCATCTGGAGAGGCCTAATCAGGATTTGTCTTCCATTCAGTAGAAATAAAATGAGCCCGTTCATGTGTCAGAACTCATCTCTTGACTACAGGATGAACAATAACCTAAAGGCAATGCCAACCCACTGGATTCGGCTTACATACTTGAGATTGTTCCAGAATGTTTTACACAGTACTTTCATCACTCTGTTTTCTATTTTAGGGCCTACTCTTCCCAAGACTCATGTTAAAACAGCCTCTCTTGGGTTGGCTGGAAAGGCAAGATCTCCTTTGCTTCCTGTATCTGTGCCAACAGCCCCGGAAGTGTCTGAGGAGAGCCACAAACCAACAGAGGACCCAGCCAATGTAAGGCCATCCTTGGAACTCACAGAAGCACGCTGTGCAAAGCAGTCTAAGCCAACCAACCCTCTCCACCAAGCCCAAGCCCTCACTGCTCTTCCTGTCTGTTCAGTTCTGTTTTCCTTCACTTGAATATGAAGAGAAAAAACTTTACGGAAAAAAATTACATCAGGGATCTAGTTATATGAAAAAGATCATTGATACTTAAAGGCAATCTTTATACATACAAGCTGATAGCAACATACTGAGTGACTTTACATACATATACACACATATGTGTATATACATTTATATAAATAGGCACATGTGTGTGTATATATATATACACTGTCATCACTATCCTACAGAAATACAATGTGAACCACACAGTTTAAAACTTTCTAGGAGTCACATGAAAAGATGTAAAAATAAATAGGTGAGATTAATTTTAATGATATATTTTTATCTAACCCATATAGATATTATCACTTCAACATGCAATAATTATAAAAAAATTATCATTAAGATATTTACGTTTTTTGTACTAAGTGCTCAGAATACGATGTATATTTTATATGTACAACACATCTCAATTTAGGCTATTCACATTTCAAAACCCCAGGTGCTGCTTTTGACTTGAGGTTGCTGTATTGGACGAGATCTAGATTATTCAAGTAAAACAACCCAGACAACTATGACATCATGTGTGGAAAGAAGTAACAAAACTAATCACCTCACTGCACCCTCCCTTTTCATACATAGGGCCAGTTTTTTGAGCCAAAGTGGCTATTTTCAATCCTTGTCAAACTCTGAAGATAACACAGTAAATGACCAAATCATTTAGTGGCAGGCTGAAATTCCTATAAGAAGGTACCATCTACAACCTATTTAATACCACGAGGTCAAGTTCCCACAAAAAAATGCTTATGTGGTATTATAAAGAAAGGAAACCTGCTTATGTAAATTCTGTTTATAGCCTGATGGACAGGAACAGTAACTAACATACTCAATATCTACCCTGTGCTGAACACTAACAGGCACTAAACACGTCCCAGGATGCTTAGAACAGCCTTTGAAATAGATATAACCATCTTCATTTTATACCTGAAAGCTACACATCAGAGAGGTTTACTAACTTGTCCAAGATCACACAGCTAGTAATTGGTAGGACTTGATTTGAAACAAGATTTTGTTTGCAACACAGAAGCCTCATCACAAGGATGAAGCTGGTGAAATAGCATACAATCCTTTGTCACTGCCTCTTTTACGACCAGCATCTTCATCCAACGGTCATATGCTGCGTTCAGCCCCCGGGCCATGGGCTGCTGTGTCATACATGAGAACGCACAGAGAAATGATAGAGCCGGCCCCGCCTTAACAAAAGGAAGGCACCAACATTCACCTGCACTGATCCTTTGCTCTCATTCTCTCTGTAGGTGTATGAACAGGATGATCTGAGTGAACAAATGGCAAGTTTGGAAGGGCTGATGAAGCAGCTTAACGCTATCACAGGCTCAGCCTTTTAACACGCACTGCCCAATCGACGAGCTGAATTTTCGGGGACCTCTGCAGTGTTACCAGTTACCCATGAACAGCACACCTGCGTCCAAGAATGCTAACCAGCGTGCAGGCCAGCCATCAAGACCACTCACTCCTGGCAGATCCTGCAGCAGTTCAGAAGGAAGACGCAGTCCTTCCTTCCTGGGCATCAGGAGCTTCAAAATGAGGACTCTGGGGTCCCTTAACAAAAGCTAAGATGCATCCTCACTGCAATGTCAAAGCTGAGGCTGCGAGAATAGTCCTGGGCCTTTGCCACTGCAGTGAGCGCACTGTCAGGACAAATGCTGAACGCTCTTCATCAAGGCCTGTCCGTTTCTTCTAATGTGTGGGTCTAGTCTTACAAACGGCAAGTGCATTATTGAAGCCTGTTCCCTGCCATGGCAAACCAGTGCAAGCTCACTATTTTGTTTTCAAATTTAAAGTACAGAGCATCCATGGGAACTTTCCCACCTAAGGATTGGATGTTTTTCTGACAGCACAAAAAAAGTAAACAGGCAAACAGAAGCTTCTGTAACGCAGTCACACCTGCACAGGTGGTGGGTATCAGCAAGTGGCTGCAAAATTCACCCATGTTAGCAAGGTATCTGTAAATCCACCCTTGGTTAACACTGATGTCTGGAGAACAGGAACATTTAAAAATCTCCAGCTAGGGGCATGCTGCCAGCCACCGGTCCATTTCCTGAAGGAGGATACCATATGCAATCTTCTCAGACACCCAGTAATTATGAGCTTACAACTTCTAACAGGACACTGTTCAATCTGGGTGGCTTTTGTGCCATCCCACACTGTGATGATATTTCAAAGCTTCACCAAGTCCGTCTCCCTCAGAAGTCTGGCTGGAAGAGTTCCCCTCTCCACCCCATCCCTCCCTGAGTCCCCCTGGGCAGCCAGTCCCGGTCAGGTGGCCAGCTCCACACATTCCAGGCCACCCGCCCCCGCCCCGATCTACCTTCCTGAAACCCTCTGTGGACGTGGCAGACCCATCCCATCCAAGGAAGGGAAGGAAAATGGAAGGTGGTTTCAAACAGTACCTTCTCTTAAGTGATGTCTCTTCCACCAACAGGGTCCTCACTGACTCAGAGCAGGCAGTGTTGATGAATGGCGACCACCAGGCTTGTTGTCAAGGAAACCTTCTGCACCACTCCTGCCCAGAGTCAGAGAGGAACGGAGGGGAAGACATCACTTGACACTTCTGACACATCATCCTAAATCCGGTGGATGCTCTTTAAAACTGCATCTTCATTGTGAGCTAGAACCTTAAACTCCTATTGCCATGTTTATCTACAGCTTGCAACTAGGTGAAATTAAAAACATTGTGTGTGCACCCTTTTAGTTTCTGAATTTGCAGCTGCAAATTTGGAGTTAATCCATTTGTGCAGCTGAATCGCCAAAAGGGAGCCCGTTTGCATATTTATCTGTTAGGCAACTTGAAAACCCAATAAGAGAGTTTCAGCTGAATTATTCCTTTCAGCTCTGCCTTTGATTTCAAGCTTGAGTAGGTCATAATTTTAAAAGAGCATGGAAGGAATAGGATCTTTACAACCTAATAGCTCCTTTTATTAGGTGGGTAATTATATATGAATCCCTGAATGAAATATTTTGAGCAAAATGGCACTGTAACAGAAGTAATAATTCAGATTATTTTTTTACAGTTTTATGTCGGGAAGGAAATCTGATGTCAAAGAGAGGGCTTGTTCAAATGGTTCATTAGAAAGTCCGGTCCATTTGTGAAATTGTTCTTTCAACAAGAGTGCTTGTTCAATTTACTTATATTTTCATGAAGTCCTTCTGAAGAGCTATGTGACGTTATCCTCTGGGGCAGATAACTCTTATTCAACATCTAAACACTTAGGCAAACAACACTCCACTGACCTGGAACAAGGCATTTCATAACATAATATTGAGTCTTACAAAACATAATTCATGACATCAGAAAAAAAAAATGTTCATTAGCCCATCTTACCTTCTCAAGGTCCTAGGATGGGTTTTCCATTCTAATCCTCACAAACACGGAACATTCTCTGAAGGCATCTGACACCCAAGGAAAGTCACCCTGAGCGTCCAGTTTGGAATGAGCTGCATATCTTGCGGATTTCAGAGACTAGTCATGTCTTCAATCTGTATGCTGTATCTGCACAATCAAGAGAACTAGCATTTTTACAACATTCCAAACTCCTCTAGTCAAAGTCAATGATCTTACGAGATACATTGTTTGAACACATGAAAATATACAATGTATGATTTCAGCATGCTCTTGAAACTGTCTTCATAAACACACCCAATGCTCTATCTTAGTAACTGGCGATGGTAATAAGTCTTAGCTCCATGCAAGGAATATGTGGTAGAACCCATTTACATTCTCACAAGAGGCTCTTGGGAGACTGGCCCAGTGGTTTGAACATGACCACAACTCTGTACAAACCTGCTCCCTGTTCTCTGAGATAGTTCCCGTGCGTGTACAACTGCCTGCCCAAGTATACAGGTAACTTTTTAATTTCCCGGTCTCCTGATCTCTTGACAAGAAGAAATCTGCGAATCCTGCAAGATAACCTTTGTTTTGCTCTTACTCCAAGTCTAGTTCATGACAGACAGGGCTCTTTAAGCTCATAAATCTCCCTGATTCCCGTGGGGTGATGCTTAACAGCCAACCAGCAGCTCTGCCTCCAGAAGTCAGTTCTCCCCGAAAAAGAAGAAAATAAAGCTTGGCAGAGCATGCTCAGACCCCGCCTCCCAAACCACCCCCCGCCCCCCAGCTCTGCTGAACTGTCAGGCATGAGCCGCCTCTTGAAAAAGCTTGGTATGTTTCTTTGGAATTTCATGCTGATAAGAAAGCTATTTTCTTTCCTCTAGGAAGTTCTGCATTTGAGAAACTCACAAAAATGCAGAGAGTTCAAAATGCACAGAACACTTGGAGGATGCTCTAGCCAAGAGTTAAATAGTTCTTAGCGACTCACTCTCAATAAGAAACCAGTCACAGCTCTTTGTAGAACAGAGCTATAAGCTTCTAGAGCATTTAAATAATGGAACTTTACATTTGGATATACACATACAATTGAACAAGCTGGAAAAAAATCAAGTGAGGGCAGGGATATAGGAGGTGAATTTATTAAGGCTTCCTAGGAGGGGTTGGATATAACATTATTATTCTCTTCAAAATAAGGGTCGTTCCCAGTGACATACATGTTTTCGTCCCCTGCACTGGGTAAGACCTACAAAAGTCCAGCATTGGTGTGTCATTCCAGACATTTGGAAACTATAATGTTTGGCATTCATTGGCTTTTCCCATAAAGAATCTAAGTACAGGTCTTTCTGGAAGCCTTCACAGTCTGTGCTTGAAAACGGTTACTCATTCCTAGTTACCCTTGTGATACAACTGTCTGTTGACTCTGTTTAAAAAACGTCTTAAGGTCTTCTCCAAACATAATAGTGTCTCGTACATGGCTGCTGAACTGAAATTCTAACCACCCCACCCCAAAAAAGCCACCTCTAAGGAGATCCCCTTACCTTTTATATAAAAAACTGTGTTCCAGACTGACTCCTTATAATTTCAGAATGTCCATTTCTAGTTCATGAGAGAGAAAAAGAAATAGAGTAAGTCCCTAGTTTGACACACGTTTATCAAAAACAAAACTGTCAGAACTTTAAAAGAGATGCAGAGTGCGGTCGCTTTCCCTTCCTGGACCAATTTACTTCATCTAAACGCAGACCGTCCCTAAGGCCAGATGTTAATATCCTCACATGTTCATCACCCACATACACAAGAGAGAACCCCCAACAATCCGGAGCAGCAGAGCAGTCGGTCGTACACTCAAACCTACTATCTCTTTTTAAATATTTTCAAAGCGACATTTGACTTACAATAATTTGTATTTCTCTGATAACTTTCAGAAAGCACTTTCCTAGTGTACAGAAAAGCTTTTCACTTGATTCCAACGTTTCCAATTAAGTCAGACTTTGGAAAAAATCATAGATGTTTTGTATGATATTCCATTGCATTCAAAAATACGTGCTATCTCATGTGTCAGTGTAACTTGCTATTGAAATACCTGCTTCCAAAATGTCCTGATTCTGAAAAGAAATGCCTGAGTGTTTCCTGGTCAGTGAGATCAGACGGAAGCGCACACACTACGACTGTATCTGGGCTCTGCATTGCCGCTCCCGGGTAACGTTCTCTTGCTGGATTTCTGCTGCACTCTGAAGGACTTCTGCTCTCAGCAGAAAGCGTCTGTACATTGTCATCCTCTGATTTTTCGTGGGTTGGAGAGCAACAGCGAAAACTCTACAAGATGTCGCGAACACAGATACATGGGCCAAGGGGTCTCAGTGTGTGCTGAACGTGTGTTCTCAGATGCAAGAAAGGAAGGTTAGGGAGGAGGAGAAATGCTGTTTTTTTATTACCGTAGGGTAAACCTGACAATTCAGAACTTTGTGAATTGTCAGCTTGTTTTGGGGGGTGGGGGTGGGGGGGCTGGGTGGGTGGGTCCAGGGTGTACTTTTTATAAGTAATATTTAATTTATTATTTAGAGTGGCTTCTTTTTTGGATAATTTATGATACAGAGGGAGACCTGGTTGGGAATCTAGATCTGGCTGTTAAAGCTGCAGTGATCCATAGCTTAGAGGGACCACTTTGGAAATGAACTGTCCACTGCTCAGTATGAGGGTGTGCCCAGGCAAAGCCCCCACTGAATTTCCGTCATCACCGCCTTCTCCCTTGCCAGGGTCATTCAAACTTGGTTACCACCAAACCCACAATATTCTGATGGCATTTTTCAGATCACATGCTACTCATCCTCTCCGAGGGCTTTGCGATTCAAATTGTTAGTGTGCTAGTGGTAGGTTTATTTGGTAGAAATGGGCACACTACAGCTTTAACTAGCCTTAGTGGAAAGAAGAAATTTTTTGTTGCTACAAAATGCCTTTTAATGTCAAAAAAAAAAAAAGAAAAAGAAAGGTATTTTGAGCCCACAAAGAGTTTCTTTAAATTGTCAGACTCTAGCATTGTTAACCAAATTAGACTAGTGATTGCAATATTTAAGTGTAAATCTTGTTCTATGAGAAAGGACACTTGCTTACTGTTTAAAACAATGACTGTTTCTACACACGATCTTGTATACTCTACTACACGAGGAAAAAGGGGTTTTGTAATCACTGTAGAACAGTCTCATATTCATTTTTTATAGAAATGTTATTCCAATGGTGCATTTTTTTGTTTAATAAATAAAGTTTTGATACAAAGTTCTTCCTCCATGTTATTTATATGGAATGACTGATAGGAAATGAGCACAAGGCGAACCCCTGCCTGTCTGTGTTCATCCGGACACGTGCGGCCTTTCTGGACGCATGGATCGGGGCCTGTCAGAGGAGCCTGGACGGTTGCAGCCCGTGGGCTCCGACACGCCTCAGGAACTAGACAACAGCAACAGAAGAGACTGTCCTCCTCTAGCACAGGCCTTTGGATGTTTCTGCTGTTTTCAAGCACACGCCCAGTAAGGTTCCTATCCCAGCAGCCAATACCCAAGTCAGCTAGAAGGTTGCCTTCCATTGCCAGAATTAGCTTTTTAGCCTACACACACAGGAGACCTGTGAATTCCAGATCAGATCTTACCAATGCTGTTAAATGCTCAAGCCCCCAGGCCCTGACTGAGACAACTGTGTAGTGTACGCCAGCTTATTTCCAGAGCCCCGGGCAGGACTGAACCAAAGTGACCCACTGGGGAGTCAAAGTGACTCAGTGGGGAGTCAAAGATGCATGGGTGTGAGCTTAGTCGCTAAGTCGTGTCTGACTCTCAGACCTCTGTGGACCGCAGCCTGCCAGGCTCCTCTGTCCAAGAGATTGCCAAGGCAAGAATACTAGTGGGGGTTGCCATTTCCTTCAGGGGAATCTTCCAGACTCAGGGATCAAACTCACATCTCCTGCACCACCTGCATTGCCAGGGAAATTCTTTACCACTGAGGCACCTGGGGAGCCCCCATGGGGAGATGCTGCTCCACAATATTGCACCCTAGATGGAGCACCCACGTTTGGCTCATCTCCTTTCTCTTTCCATCTTCTCCCATCCCACTAGTGATTTCTCCTGGGAGCACTTCATGATAACTCACTTTTACACAAATATCCACATCAAGGGCTTTTTAAGGGACTTAACCCGAAACAAAGACCCTACTAACTTTGTGCCCACGGCAACACACCAAAACCAAAGAAATATAACACTCTCCATCCTCAAGCTATTTCATTCCTACCATGTCAGCATGGGGACACACATGCATTGAAAAATGTATTGCTGTGAGTACTAAAGGATCAAGTGTACGCATATAATCTATTCTTTAAGAGAAAATCATGGATTAATAAAAGGTTTACTCACTCTTTGGGGTAAGCAGAGAACTTCTTAGTGAGTTTGTTTAAGACCATGCATCACCGGTGACAGGACAGGTGGGGTTTTAAAGGCCACCTAGCTCTTCTCATCTTCTTCAACTCATAATCATTCCACCTAAACAAACAAACAAGAAAATATGGTTAAGATCACTAAGAACCTAGAGGAACTGGAACCCTTGTGCACTGGCAGTTGGAACGGAATCTCGGGCAGTCACTGCGGAAAACTGTATGGTGGTTCCTCAACGCTGAACACAGAACCACTGCTGCTGTTGTTTACTCACTAAATTACGTCCAACTCCTTTGGGACCCCGTGGACTGTAACACGCAGGCTCTTCTGTCCATGGGATTTCCCAGGCAGGAACAGTGGAGTGGGTTACCATCTCCTTCTCCAGGGCATCTTCCCGACCCAGGGATCAAATCTGTGTCTCTTGTATCGGCAGGTGGATTCTTTAATGCTGAACTACTAGGTAAACCTTAGAGCTGCTATATGATCCAGCAATTCCACTTCTGAGCATATACACGAAAGAATTAAAAGGACTTAAGAGATATTTGGATACCCATGTTCATAGCAGTATTATTCACTATAAACCAAAAGGTGAAAACAATACAAGTATTCAACAACCGAATAAACAAAATACTATATATATAATATATATTGGAATGTTAGTCACCCTTAGAAAGGAAGGACATTTGGACACATGCTACATGGGTGAAACTTGAAGATATCATGGGAAGAGAAATAAGCTCATCACAAAAGAACAATGTATGCTTCCATTTATATGAGGTGCCTAGAGTAGTCACATTCAGAGAGACAGTAAGTAGAATGGTGGTTGTCAGGGGCTGGGAAGATAGGGGAGTGAGGAGTAATAGCTTAATAGGTACAGAGTCTCAGTTCTGGGAGATGAAAAAGTTTTGGAGACGGATGGTGGTAACAGGAGCACAATGTGAACACAATGCTGCTGAACTGTACGGTACACCTAAAAATATTAAAATGGTCAATTTTACATTAAGTATCAATATGTGTGTGTGGAGGGGGGAGTCGCTCAGTCGTGTCTGACTCTCTGCGACCCCATAGACTGTCGTCTGCCAGGGATTCTCCAGGCAAGAATACTGGAGTGGGCTGACATTTCCTTCTCCAAAGTATCAATATTTTCTACCACAATTTTTTAAAACTCCAAATAAGGATATTCCAGAGTCACCTTCTCTAAATGCTGATATTTATTCTATGATTCTTGAAATATAAACATGTCAGCACCAACATGTTAAACTGATATGCACGAACTAGAAGTAGCATATCTATGACAGTCTATTTTATCTCACATATTCAAGTTATATTGTCAGCTCTTACAGAAGAAGGCCATGCTTTCACAAAAACAATAAGAGATGCTATCTTCATGGAAAACTGGTTACTTGAAGAAAAAAATAAAACTAGTGTTTGATTGAGACAGGAGAAAGTTAGGGGACAAACCAACTTCTCTCTCATTGCAAATATCTTTATGAGGAGGATTTTGGAGGAGTCAAAGAATGGTACACTCTTTAGCTTGTGCTTAGTCACTCAGTTGTGTCCATCTCTGCAACCCCACGGACTGGAGCCCGCCAGGCTCCTCTGTCCATGGGATTCTCCAGGCAAGAATATTGGAGTGGGTTGCCATGCCCTCCTCCAGGGGATCTTCCCAACCCAAGGATCGAACCCAGGGATCCCACATTGCAGGTAGATTCTTTACCATCTGAGCTATCAGGGAAGCCCCACTCTCTATCTGACACACCCTAAAATGCTACAATGAAGATAGATAGCAGACTGCGTTAAAACACATGTAAGAGAATTTAATAGATTTGAAAGAAAGTGGCAAGTCAGAGAGGTTGACCCAAAGCTGGAATCCAGAAAGGCTGACATTGCCTCTCTTTCCTGGAAATTTTCTTTAACTCATGAATTGCTTCTTTCCATTTATTCTGATGTGTTTTAAAGATGTACCTGTAATTCTTAAAGATATTTCCTGATTTCCATTCTATCATTAAATTTCTCATTATTTTTCATGCATTACTCTTTAAACATTCTTTGTATCCTCTCAGATTGGCCATCCACATCATTGCTTCTACTTTTTGCAAAGTTAAGTCTTTTACTGCTTTCAATAATTGTTTTAATTGTGCACTTGCATTTTTCATTTTATTGCAATTCTTCCTTTTACTCATTGCCTTCTTTATTTCATCATGCTGTCTTTTTATCCCATCCTGTTTTTTTTCCCCCATATATTCCAATTCTCTTTGAGAGTTAATATTTCTTTATAAATCTGAAAATATCAGTTTTCTATGAAAGAACCTCCTTCTGGTTTTGTAAAAAGATTATCCTATAAGCTTGTTAAAGCTCACTACTTCAGATTTAATCTTTATTTTAGATTTAAGTATTTTGAATCTATTAAACCTGAAATGAAGAAAGATCTATTCAGGTCAATCCTCTGTTCATTTGAATTGCTCCTGCCCCATTTTATGACCCCTTCTGTTCATCAGATTTTTTTTTTAACCTGATTGCCAAGTGGAGTGTATGAAAAAGCAAAGCTCAAGAATAAATGCCCTTTCTCTTTTCTACATCTACCTGAAATAGTGTAAAGATGAGAGATTGTGCCCAAGCATGTTAGTTCTTCCGTTACCCTTTCTGCCCAGTTCTGTTCTGACAGTTCGTATTCAACAACTGAATGTAATGGAAAAACAGATTAGAGGAAGGAGTGAATAACTCCCGGGTGCCTGATGCTTTTTGAGGGAGCCACAGTGGCACTTGCCTGGATCTCTGGTTGATGTAAACTTTTTGCCTACGGTCTGATGATCATTTTGTATACTGGCAATATGGTTAGAACAGCCCATCAATTATGCTTCCTTGAAACTTATTGGTCTTACAGATAGGGAAAAAGAAAAAAACCAAACCAAACCACCTTTCTGGTTTGGTGGAGAGGCCCTATTTTTCAGTAATAATGTCTTCTTTTCTCCCTCTCCTCTTTCTCTTCTTCCTTGTCTGACATTTTTCCTGCGTCTATAGATGTAATAATGGGAGCGTTGGGTTCACTGTAGGGGCAGCTCTTCAGATGTCCCTGTAATTGTTGACTACCAGGCGTTTCTTCTTTGTGGGGGTGTGAAAGTCAGTCAGCTGTGCTGACTCTCTGTGACCCCATGGACTATTCAGCCCGTGGAATTCTCCAGCCCAGTCCTGGAGTCCGTAGCTGTTCCCTTCTCCAGGGGATCTTCCCAGCCCAGGGATCGAACCCAGGTCTCCCACACTGCCTTACCAACTAAGCCACCAGGAAAGCCCCTGTTTTTGTTTTGTTTTTTCTTTAACTTAGCCATAAAAAGGAAACACGCTGGGCCATTTGAAGAGACATGGGTAGACCTAGAGACCGCCATACAAAGTGAAGTACATCAGAAAGAGAAAAACAAATATTGTACATCCATGCATATATGTGAAATCTAGAAAAAGGATACAGGTGAACTTATTTGCAAAGCAGAAATAGGGACACAGACGTAGAGAACAAACACGGATACCAAAGCGGGGAAGGGGGGGATTGGGAGCCTGGGGCTGACACATATATACTCCTGAGAGTATGCAGAGAAGAGAGAACAAGTGAGGACCTGCTATATAGCACAGGGAATTCTACCCGATGCTCTGTGGTGACCGAAATGGGAAAGAAATCCAAAAAAGAAGGGATATATGATACATATGGCTGATTCACCTTGTACAAGCGGAGACTGACACAGCCGTGTAAAGCAACTAATACTCCAATAGAATTCATTTTTGATGTTAAAAAGAATATTGCACATCCACTTTAGCAAAGAGAACAGGTGGGAAGTGACTCAGTGGGCGGCCTCTGGGGCTTCCTCACTAGACACACCCCAGCACCCAGTTAGGTATCCACCTCTCTACCCAAACCCCTGGGGAAAAAAAAAAAGAAAAAACCTAGGTATCTTTTAAGCACCCAGGTTTTGTCCCAATTTCTATTTACCTAAGTAGTCTTCACCTATTTCTTATTTACCAATTTATTCTTTCCATATTACTGTATTCCTTCTCCTCCTTTCATTTCTGACTTATCTCTCTCCTTCACCTTAACTTTGAAAAGTCATAATTTGATACAATAAATATGAAGGCAATTATTCCTGAGATAATCCAAATGCTCTCATTAGCAGTTCAAAAGATTTCTTGAAATAAATAGCAGAAGTAATTTTTTTTTCCCAGATTCCTTTCAGGTTTTAATTAACATTCTTCCTTATAAATTAATGACAGTCCTTTAATTTCCCTGTCTTTGCTAATATCTTTTCTGACTCTTTATGTAAGTTTGACAAAATACCTCTTAGTAGAATAATTTTTCACCTTCTTAATATTTCTTAAGGATTTAATTCTCATGCTATTCTTTGACTCTGTGGTGGCTTCCCTCAGCGACTTTTCTTTTTATTCAGGGGAAAACTGTTCTTTGGCCTGGAACATTCTTAACAATGGCAGGATTTTAATTTTGTAGATGTGGCTCCTTATTTGTCATTAATTATTCCCATCTCTTCCTGAAATAGGATGTTTCCCCAAAAAATCAACTATAACATTACTGTGGATGTATATTATGGGGTTTAATTTATATTGGACAATGTAAGTAAAGCTCCTACTCCACTACAATTTCCAGTACTAAAATCTACTGAATGCTACTTCTGAAAGTCTCTGCACTCCATCTTTCTCCTTGACATTTGTGAACATTTTCATACATTTAAAATACATAAATAGAAATTTAACAAACGTGTCATTCCGGTGTGATTATAACATTATAGGTATAATTTGTAGTATGCATGTAGATTTAGAAAAAAGTTTTCAAATAGATGGTATTATATTTTTTTTTTCCTTTTCTTAATGTATACAACCAGTATTTATTAAGTGCCTTCTAGGGGTACCAGCAAACCAAAGGGTAAATCTGTATATCTTTCACTAACAGGAAAAACAATATATGTATCTATATCTATAGGTGAGTACAGCTCAAATAAGACAGTTAGATACATTTAGACAGAGAGGGCTTCCCAGGTGGTGCTAGTGGTGAAGAACACGCCTGCCAGTGTAGGAGATGTAAGAGACACAGGTTCGATCCCTGGGTCGGGAAGATCCCCTGGAGGAGGGCATGGCAACCCACTCCAGTATTCTTGCCTGGAGAATCCCATGGACAGAGGAGCCTGGCAGGCTACAGCCCATGGGCTCACAAAGAGTCGGATATGACTGAGGCAACTTAGCATGCACGCAGAGACAAAATTCCAACAGAATAGAAAGTATCAAACTAAGGTTCATAGAAGTCTCATAGGGAATATGGTATGTGGAGAGAGCTTTAAATAATAAATAAAACCAAAATCTTTAGAGATGGAAAAGGGCTGTACAGATAAAAGAAGTTATCATATGAACAAAAAGATACAAAGGTAGGAATTTATAGGACAAAAATTGGAACTAGTATTTCAGAGTGAGTTTTGTTCTGTTTTTTTTTTTTTTTTTTTTGGAGTATTCCATTTGTGAAGGAAAAAACTATGAAATACATTTATAAAGTCGGTGGTCCCATAATGGTGATCTAAGATATTGTTACTAATAAGGAACCACTGAATATAAAGTTTTATTCTTTCATTCACAAATGTCTGCTGAATATTAACTATGCACCAATGACGGAACTAATAATGGAAAAACAACAGTGATCAATATGAATGTGATCTCTGTCTTCATGGAGTTTACAATTTGCTTGTGGAGATAAAGAACAGATTGGTGTAACAATTATAATTGTAATGAGTGCTTCAAACTGCAATATAGACATAGCTTTAGAGATTATTTATAATTCTTGACAGGGAATGGAGACAGTTTAAATAGGGAAAGACTTCTTCATGGAGGTGACATTGAAACCACAGGATAGGAAGGAGTAATCCGATGAATATTGGGAACACAGAACATTCCAGATGGAGGGGAAAAGTGAGCAAGCCCCAGCCTGGGAGAGAACGTGGTTTATCCAGGTAATGAACAGATGATAAGTGCTCAGCCCTTAACTGAGCCAGAGGGAAGAACACAATGAAGATGTTAGGGAGTTGCAGTTGGGTCAGATCATGCTGCATCTTTCCCTGCCTGCTGCCAGGCTCAGATTCCAAAGGAAATAGCAGACATTTGAGACACAAAACGGAAGAGACCTCAGATGTCACTTAGGTATACTAAGATTTTTCAGAGCTGTACACGCCACCTTAGATGTGCTACGTCACACGGTACTCTGTACTATCCCTGCTGTCCACTCTTTACTGCTCATGATCCCCAGTTCTGGTTGAGAAAAGAGACAAATCTCAATCTCATCCATGAAAGCTGTCTTATTTCTTTTTCATTTAAAGCAGCTTCCTTCTGTTTGACTAAGTCTGTCTGTCTGTCTGTTTGCATAAAGTCATGAAACAAAGTTTTAACTCCCCGTCATATCTGCATTTCTCTTCACAAAAGCCCTACCTTTGCCAATTCTTTCCAAGATGACTTCCAGGGAAGCACAAACATTCTCCGGCATTCTGGACCATATGTGGATACTCACTACTTCCAAGTCAGCCTTTATTCCCTCTCATTGCTGGGAACTGTGCTGGCCTTTACTGCCAGGGTTTGCATTTGAATACAGAAGAATCTTTTCTCTCAGCAAAATAGAATGCCATAATTCCCCCCCTCCCCCACCACAGAACTGGGTCAATCTAAACTCTTTCTGTCACTTTCACACCTGAGTGTCAGCTTTATCTTCTATCTGGACCTCAAGCAGGCTATCCACTATGGAACCTCTATTTGAGATGTACCTTTCCCCGGCCATGATAAAAGTGTGGCAGAGTCAGTGACTCTCGACTCAGATTTCCCTCAAATGCTCCACTGACAGCAGGTTGGATTACTGATCCCTTATACGCACATTTGACCATCAATATTCTCTCTGCTACGCATTCTCGAGCCACCATTTTCCCTCATAGCAATATCAAGTCTTCTGAGATGTCCCATTCCAAGAATTCTACAAGCCACATGGACAAGAGCCCAAGAGTCTTCTGGTTTTGCCTTCCCTTCCTCCATGCCTGGGTTCCCATCACCTTTTGCCTCCTTGCCCTACAGTTTTACCCTACAGAGCAATGTCAGGGAAATTAGAGCTGACCTGTTAATATTTTCATTTCTCCTTGCATACCCCTGTCCACTGAGGTACATGTCTTGTCCATTAGAAACTATACGCTTCCTTTTAAGTTCTGGAGAAAACCCTCTTTATGTCATATCTTGGAAATCTTCACAATGTGCATACTTATTAGTATCTTCATTTCCCTTTATGTACTAGAACCATTGAGTCAAATCATGAAGCCACAAGGCATCAAGAATTAAATTGACCACAAATGCTGTTATTTTAATATTTACAAAAATAGTTTATCAGCTCTGTGTGTGTGTGTATTAAAATATCAACCTGGCTATTGTGTAGAGAATGAATTCCAAGTAGCAAAAGTGGAGAAAAAGGCTGTAAGAAAGGTGTGATTCAGTGGTGGCAAAGAATAAAAATAAAATGAGTACACTTGAAATGAATTTTCAAGGTAAAAATAAATATAATTGCAGATGGATTGGATGGGGTGAGTTTCTGACTCAAGCAGCCTTTAAGTTGGTAGTTAACATTTTCTGTGATACAGCAGACTGGGAGAGAAACAGTTTTGGGTAATGGGTATATATATGAAAAATGAGAACAATTTTTAAAGAGCCTGTGTGATATCCCAGAGGAGGCAACAAAAATGTAGTTGAATATCTGAATCCAGAACACATAAGAAAGATCTGGTCTGGAGACACAAATTTAGAAACTGCCAACAAAAGGATGACACCTAAAGGCATAGGAGACTTGGTGGAAAAGGGAATGGGGCCAACCTGAGCCCCAAGAGAGTCTAGGATGTACATACTGGGTAGAGAAAGAGAAATGAGATGATCAGACTTAAAAGTATGGCCAATAAGAGGAACGAGCAGGCATTTCCTATTAGAGGAAATTAACAGGGGGAAAAAAATAAGTATGACAGAAGAAAAGAGAAAAAACATTAGAAAAGGAGGGGAAATTAGGTGTAGTTAAAAGTTGGTGAGATGCTGGTAAGACAAAGATAAAATAGTGAATATGGAAATTATCAAGGAGTCATTGATAAGATAGCCATGCTCTCCAGGTTCCAGCGGGCAGTTGCACTGATGCATCCATCACGCCCTCGTGTGGTCAGTATCTAGAGAGGTAGCTCGTCTGCTTGCACGTTCAAAATGACCTCATTTGGATGATAGTTTCTATGGTCATACAAGTTATTAGTGACCAAAGCCAAGAGCAGTTTTAGTGAAGGAAAGGGACTGGAAGCCAGAGACGGAATAGGAAGTTATGAAGTAAACATGCAATAACTCTTTGAAAAAGATATACTATGAAAAAGAGCAGAAGAGTGGGGAAGAAATTTGAAGTGTAATTGGATCTCATAGGTTAAAATACTCTAAAATCCCCATACAATGATTCTTCTAAGAAACCTAGATTTCCAAGTCAAATTCACCTGTGCCATAAATTTTCAGCCCCAGTACTGAAGCTCCAATAGTTTGGGCCACCTGATGCGAAGAGCCAACTCATTGGGCAAGACCCTGATGCTGGGAAAGACTTAAGGCAAGGGAGTAGGGGACGACAGAGGATGAGATGGTGGGATGGCATCACTGACTCAATGGACATGAGTTTGAGCAAGCTCTGGGAGATAGTGAAGGACAGAGAAGCTTGGCATGCTGCAGTCCATGGGGTGACAAAGAGTCAGACATGACTGAGCGACTCAATAACAATAACAAATTTTCAGAGGAAATAGCAGTGTGGTTTAAAGGACCTGCAGGCTAGGAACAACAGTCAAACACTACAGAGAGTGTTGCCTAACTGTGAGGGTTGCACTGGTTTGGAGCCAGAAACAGCTCTCCATGACCAAAAAGCAGAAGGACATGCAGTATCTTCATTCAAGAGGACTGCATATCATAGGCTGAGTAATAGTGCCCAGAGATGAGGTCCTAGTCTGGAAGCTGCACATTTTACCTTGTTTGGAACAGAAAAGGGGTCTTTACTGATGGGATTAAGTTAAGGATTTTGAGATCGGGAGATCATCTTGGATTACTTGGATGGGCTCTCAATGCAATCACACACATCCTTATAAAAAAAGAGGTGGAGGGCAATTTGACACAGACACAGAAGAGAAGGAGAGTGTGATGGCAGAGGCAGAGGCTGGGGTGATGTGGCCACAAATCAGATAATGCCGGCAGTCACCGGATGCTGAAAGAGGCAAAGAATGCATTCTCCCCTAGAGATTCTGGCTGAGTGCAGCCCTGCCAACAGTCTTGATTTCAACTCAGATTTCAAACTCTGGCTTGTAGAATCGTGGGAGAATAAATTTCTGTCATTTGAAGCCACTAAATGTATGACAATTTATTACAGCATGCACAGGAAACCAACAGGCCAAGACTGAGCAAAACCCAACCACCAAGACCATGAGGTCTAAAATGCAATTAAAAAAAAGAGAAAAACACACACCAAATTCAAAGAGAGTAGAAGAGATATTCTGGTGGAGATAAGGAAATAGAGTCAAAAGTTTCAATGTCACTGCACAGACGAGTTAGGTTCAAGTGTATGAAGGTATGACTAGTAGATGACAGTTCTTGGCTGTCATTTAGAAGATCAGATCACAGTTGTGGTGGGGTTTTTATGGACCCTCCTAGTTTGGCATCTGCGAGGATAAACCTGGAATGATACAGCTCCCAGTCAAAAGAATCAATCTTTAAATTGAATGCAGGATCTCGAAAACATATTTATATAGCCATGTTCACAGCAGCCAGCATTATTCACAACAGCTAAAACCATGGAAGCAACTTGCATGTTCATCAACAGATGAATGGATAAGCAAAGCTTTGATATATCTGTATAAGAGAATATTGGTGAAGTGAAGTGAAAGTGGCTCAGTCGTGTCCGACTCTTGGCGATCTCATGGACTATACAGTCCATGGAATTCTCCAGGCCAGAATACTGGAGCAGGTAGCCTTTCCCTTCTCCAGGGGATCTTCCCAACCCAGGGATCAAACCCAGGTCTCCCGCATTGCAGGCAGATTCTTTACCAGCCAAGCCACAAGGGAAGCCCAGGAGTGGGTAGCCTATCCCATCTTCAGTGAATCTTACCCAGGAATCGAACCAGGGTCTCCTGCATTGCAGGTGGATTCTTTATCAACTGAGCTATCATTACCTAGCCTTAAAAAGGAAGAAAATTCTGACATATCTTACAGGGAGGGTGAAACTTGAGGATATCATGCTAGATGAAATGGGCCAGCCACAAAAAGACACATACTGTATGATTCCACCGATATGAGGTATTTAGAGTAGCCAAAACTGTAGTGGCAGAATGGGGCTGGGGGGAGAGGGGTAGATGGAGTTACTGTTTCATGGCTATAGAGCTTCAGTTTTAAAAGATGAAGAGTTATGGAGATAGAGAGTTATGGAGATGGCTGCCCAACAATGTGAAAATATTTAATACCACTGAACTCTACTCTTGCAAATAGTTAAGACAGTAAATTTTATGTTATGTGTATTTCATTTAACACAATAAAAAAAAGAAAAAATAATAACCTTCAGTTACCAGCCACTGAGCATTGAACATATACCTGACTTCTCTGGGTTTGAGTTTGTTTTGCTTTATTTTCATCTATAACACAGGGTAATAAAATCCAGCATGCATACTTCATAGATTTCGTACGTGGATTGAATTAAATACCACATATAAATACACTTTATAAGTTATAAAATACTATTTTATAGCTTACAAAGCTGTAGTGGTATGAATTATCAATATGTGTGCCCAGAAAACTGTGACCTATTCATACTTTAATATCCAAAATACAAGTAAAAGAAGGGTCTGGAGGGGATTTTCCTGGAAATTCCACACCTGATTAGGATCCAAGGTCCTTCCCAAAACTTCTGTGAACTTCCAGAGGCAGGGAGTCTGAAATATTGGCTCAGGTTCATTAGGTAATTCCTTGACTCAACCAGTCTCATTAAAAACAAGCAAAAAGTGGTACACTTCACTTGAAACTGAAATGAGGACAGAAGGAATGAGAAGACCTAAGAGGGTTTTACATTAATTGCAGTGATGTGAACATTCCAATGTAAATATGTTCTATGGTCACTTTATCAGAAGGAGAGACTCACAGGCTCTGATATCATGTCCATACACTATGTCTCAAACTCCCCTCTCTTTCCCTTGCCCTCTTTATCTCTCAGCTCTGTTCTATTACCTACTTCCAGGTGAAAATATATATAAATCCTTATCTTCTTTTCCTTCAGGTAAGCATTACTGATTCCTTCATAGTTCAGCTTATTGTAGACAGAGCTCCTAGGCTCTTATGTTCTAACCTAAGCAGTTAATTAAGTTTCTTTCTCCCTAAAGACCATTCTCTCAATAGAAGAAATTCTATTCCCAGCTATTACTTTGCCAACAAAGGTCCATCTAGTCAAAGCTATGGTTTTTCCAGTAGTCATGTATGGATGTGAGAGTTGGACTATAAAGAAAGCCGAGTGCCAAAGAATGGATGCTTTTGAACTGTGGTGTTGGAGAAGACTCTTGAGAGTCCCTTGGACTGCAAGGAGATTCAACAAGTCCATCCTAAAGGAAATCAGTCCTGAATATTCATTGGAAGGACTGATGCTGAAGCTGAAACTTCAATACTTTGGCCACCTGATGTGAAGTACTGACTCATTGGAAAAGGCCCTGATGCTGGGAAAGATTGAAGGCAGGAGGAGAAGGGGATGACAGAGGATGAGATGGTTGGATGGCATCACTGACTCGATGGACACTCGAGTTTAAGTAAACCCTGGGAATTGGTGATGGACAGGGAGGCCTGGCGTGCTGCAGTCCATAGGGTCACAAAGAGTCGGACACAACTGAGCGACTGAATTGAGTATGATATAATGCTAACCCTGCTACGTAGTAATGTTAAATGAAACTTTATCCTGGTATTTTCTTCACATGTATCCATCTAAGTGAGACAGAAGACCCTGTAGGTCAGACTTCACAGCAAGTAACAAGATTTCTTCTTCCTCTGATTCTCTTGAATCAAATCAGGACCCTCCTCAGACCTGTATGAAAGGAGATTCCTTTTAAACTAAATTTTTGGGCTTTTCACATGTGTTTTATAGATCAATGGCCTTTCACTGTGAGCCTGCACATGGAGGTCAAACCAAGTGACTGAACAAATGCATGAAATTACTGAATAAATGAATAAACTTAAATTTTATATTGCATCAACTATGAATAACAAAGTGCTGCATGCAGTCAAGAGCCAAAATTTGGTAAAAATTAAACTATCTATCAAAATTTTGGTCACATAGCACTGTTCAACTCTATCTGATTTACTTTCTGTTGTAAAGTTTTCCAAATTTGAGCTTTTCCTAATGTTTCACAAGAGTTTGCCTTACTCTGATAATAAATTCAATAACATAATAAACACTAATGAAATTAAATCCTCATGATGTACAACATGTTACATTAAGAACCTTGGATACATTATCTCATTTACTGTGTAAAATAACAGTGTAATGTGTGAAACACTATTGTTTCTATTTATTAATGAGGAAATTCAAACTAGAGTAATGATGTACTTTGCCACAGGTCACCTGGTTAGTCAGTGAATAGCTGGACCTTGAACCCACTCTGTCATTTCTAAAATATGTGTTTTTATCACCAAACTGAATAACATTCAAGTACTGGTCCTAACGAATTCTTTGAGAGTGTTTCTTAAACTTTAGCAATTATAAAATCCATCTGGAAATCTTGTTAAAATATCAAAACTCAGGCTCCAATTCTAGAGATACTGATTCAGTTGGTCTAGGGTGGGGTCTGAAAATCTGTAATTTTAACAACCTCCCCAGTTGATTTCTATCTGAATAACGTAACAGAGCTGGACCCTATCGGGCCTTCCCAGGACAGATCCCTCTCCCCACAAGCCATGTCCTCTGCCTGCTTATTTAAAAAAATAAATAAATGAATGAAACAAGACAAACAAAAAAGTCCAACTTTAGCCTCTTAGGCTTTCCCTGAGTTCCAAAGAATAAATTTAATCAGAGAAGAAAGAAAATGCAGAAGCAAAGGGAAGCAGTCAAGCAAGACAAAAGATTAACAGGTTAGCCATTAAACAAAGTCAAGGACCTTTGGTTCCTCCTCAAGGGCTATAGATAATATTCTGAGTCACGTCCTTTGAGCTGTTTTGTGGATACTGAAGCGCCCACTGGTGGAAAAATTTAACTGTATGCTGCCAGAAAACACAAAGACCCCAGACAGATTGGAACCAGAAGGGTGGTGATGCTAACTCCCCAATTACCTCATCATCAACCAATCAGAATGTTCATGCGCTCATTAGGCACCCCACAACCCTGCTCCCTCATCTAGTCTTTAAAACCTTTCCCCGAAAGCCATCGGAGAGGTTAGGTCTTTTAAGCACTAGCTACCTGGACTCCTTGCTTGATGCCCTGCAATAAATGCTACACTTCACTTCACCACAATCCAGTGTCAGTCAACTGACTTACTGAGCATGAGTGGACAGACCCAAGTTTGGTCTGGTAGCAGTAAAAAGTATCAATAAGAATTCCATCTGCTGCACTCAACAGAAAATCCAATTCAAACTCCTAACTTGAATTTAAAAACTATATTGGCTCGTGTAGCTGAGTGTAGACTAATTTCACACACCTTTAATTTCAGGTTGGAAAGGGATACAATGCATACAATATATCAACTGGAGGGGATACAATGAGAGAAAACCTTCCTGGGGGCCAAAAACAATAGTTCCACTATTGACTTTCCTTGGCCCTGGTTGGCTGTATGTGATCACTGGTCCACTCTGAACCAATCACTGTAATCAAGTTGTTAGAATTTGCTATGAGTTTTGTTTGCTCACTCCTCCCCCAAAGCCCAGGGGTGATGTCAATTGCCTTGAAGCCCATGGAATGAGAATAGGTGAGGGGAGGGTACTATGAATCATTATCAGAAGGAAGGAGACATGGATGCAGGGTGGCAAAAAATAACTAGATTTCTCTAGGTAAAATGAAAAGTTCATAGGACTAAACTATGTCAGCTGCTTTAGGAAAGTAGCAAAATCATATGACTGGAATGTTTTTCTTATCATAGCAAAGATACCTTGACTGCTAAGCTACTGCCTTCCCAACCACATATTCAGGCCTATTATTCCACAAAACCATCAGTATTTTTCATGTTATCTGTATATCTCAAGCAGGCACATTTTCTCATATTCTTGGATACATACCCTTATCCAGTGCAGGGGAAGGGGAAATGGACCAAAATGAGTCTTCTCGTTTCGCACAATTCTCTTCTACTTTAGCTTTTTTAAAACGTGGTCTTATATATTTTTGTCAAGTTTACTGCATTCGGGTTAAATTATAATGTGAGCTTTCGAAATTTATATCTTGGAGTTTTTGCTTCAGTTTCAAGAGGGAAAACGTTTACTAAATTAAGATGAAATAGCTTTACTGCTTATTTGCAACTCTCATTTAAAACTGGATATGCTTTACCACGGAATACTTCCTAAAATAAAACTTTATAACCATCTGGATTTATTGCTTTCTTGCTGATATTTCTTGTAGATAAATGATTTCTTAATGACTCTTTCGATCCCAGAGGATATATTAGACCCCAAAATTATGTGTTTAGACAACAACCCAAAGAGAGCCAATTTGATTTCTGCATCTTCTTTACCTGCAATTGCATTTCAAAAATGTAAGTATGTCGGAGTATTTTTTCTAAGAAATTCTGAGTTCTGAGAAAAACCACAGTCAGTATTATTGTTCTTTTATTGTGAAAAGAGCAGAATAATAATATATTGTATATATATAGTAATATATATTATTTTTCTAGTCTTCTTTTCAAAATGGCTGTTGTCCAAATCTGCTCCTTGCTCTTTAACTCTATTTTACTTCTCTGGTGGTTCATCAACCACTGAGGGAATATTAATTTTAATATGCTAAATAAAACTATCAAGCAATGCTTTTCTTCAAGTCATAATGAAGTCAGGTCTTGAATTAAAAAAAAGAAGGTTCTGGAAATCACCTGAAGTTTTCTCATATAGGAGAACATCTTATGTCAATCCTTTCAATTTATATAAACATTTACTTAAATGTAGATAAATACTATTTAAAGAATAGTAGCAAAGAATATGATATGAGTATGAACTATAAACATGAATCTATGGATATGCAGAATGCCCCAGTTACATGATTTTCCTCCCTCTCTAGTTTATATTTTAATGTTATATCAGATAAAAAAGTGAATTAGAGAGTCTATTTCAGGTATTTTCTTTGAACAAAATTAACTTCAGAGTTTAAGCCACTAAAAATAGAGCCCCTGAACATTTTTTAACTTCAAAAATGCTTAGGGCACAAAATACTCATTCCACACTTTTAAACATCTTTCACATTTGTTCCTTCTGCTATTGACAAATACTCTATCTCAGTGTAGAATTACATAAAATACTTTTTATCATCCACAATATGAAGTAAGAAATTAGAAAAGTAAATCCTAATCTACAAAACATGAGATCTAAAGGGCGATAAAGTAAAATAATTTGGAAGTGACCCTGTGCTCTTCTAGACCAACCTTCAAGTTGGTCTCGTCCAGAGCGATGTAATTTGAACACAAAGGCTGCAAACAGTCTAATCGAGTCTCTATTAAATAGTTTCTGAGGATCAGAATTGAACTTGAGCAAAAATGGGAAATTTATGGGTTCATATGGAGTCAAACATCAAGAACATCAGCAAGCACATTTGCAAACCAAGGACAATGGTACAAACCTGCTCCCTCAAATTAGCTGTTTCAACAAGACTAGACTATGTCTGGAGCTGGTGTGGACTGGACCCTCACAGCCTTGCAGCAGACCTGGGGAATGCAATTCCCAGGAAGACCTCTCTGACTTACTCTGAGGAAGGTGCCCTTACTTGGCAGTAGCACTGCAGGTAGGTAGATGGGGTATAATGATTGGCAAGGTCTGGACCAAGTGACCAGCCCTGTACCTGGGAAACACAGGTGCTTGACAACTGCAACCAAAACAACATACCTGGGGATATGAAGAGGGGAGGAAAGGAGGAGTGTGGATGAAAAGAGAGGGAAGTGCACCAAAAGATGCTCTTTCTAGGGGAAAAAAAAATGTCTTTCTAGAAGAAAGTATTTGGAGTAGAAAAAAAGATCAACACTGTCTGCTTCACCATTTTATCTGAAGTAAAGTAAAAGGGTTAGTTGCAAAGTTGTGTCCGACTCTTTGCAATCCCATGGACCATAGCCCACCAGGATCCTCTGTCCGTGGGGATTCTCCAGGCAAGCATACTGGAGTGGTAGCCACTGCCTTCTCCAAGGATCTTCACAACCCAGAGGTCAAACCCAGGTCTCCTACATTACAGGCAGATTCTTCACCACCTGAGTCATCAGGAAAGCCCATCATTCTAACTCTCAGAGACTAATTCATACCATTCAAATACCAAAATTAATCATGTAAGTAATTGAGAAGAAAATTGTAAAAAAAAAAAAGAAAAAAGAAGAATATTTCAACATGCAGAACTACACATGTAATATAAAAAGCTATGTGAAAATGTTGCTATTTATAGTTTTTGTTTTTCTGCATCAACAATGTGACTGGAGTCTTAACATATCCAGAGAAATCTGTCCTGAAGACTTTGTTTTTTTTCTAGTAAGGTTCCCTGTTGCAGGCATTGGCTATTCCCCAGAGTGAAAATAATGTTCAACTATTTTTCAAAATTAGCACTATTTACCCTGAAAATATAAACAAAATGTAAAAGTACATGGAATGCTTTGTGTTCCTGAATTCGTCTTCAGTGTCTGAAGGGTAAGTGCTAGCAGAGGAAGGGTTTCATTCCAGAACTTTCCACTCACGGCCTGTGGGCTCCGGCCGAAAGTGCTGTGTTCCCTATTCTAGCCATGAGCAGTTTCACACAGAAGCATCCTTTCGGGAATTCCTCCCTGATTATCCTTTGTGTTCCCTGTGGGTGCTTGATCACTGGAGACAGACACTGTCCTGAATTCATGAAGCTTCTGTTTGCCGGGTTTAGTGTGAGTCACTCAGTCGTGTCCGGCTCTTTGAGACCCCATGGGCTGTAGCCCACCAGGCTCCTCTGTCCGTGGGATTCTCCAGGCAAGAATACTGGAGTGGGTTGCCATGCCCTTCTCTAGGGGATCTTCCAGACCCACAGACTGAACCCGGGTCTCCTGCATTGCAGGCGGATTCTTCATCATCTGAGCCACCAGGGAATTCTTGCTGGGTTTGGGGCCAGATTTTAGAGAGTCAGAGGGGGCTTTGCAGAGAGTGTTATAAGTAAGCTGAGAACGATAAGATGAGTTCTGTGTTCAACATAGCTGCCTTTCACCTAGGAGAGGAAACAAACACTGAAGCGTCAGCATTTGCCTATTTGGAAGACTTTCAGGGCTGTTCTTAGGCTTGACTTAAGAGAGGAGCATAACACATAGAGGGCAGCTTTGATTATATACCCTTAATCTTTTAAATGTGTCTTTTGAAAAGATAGGTACTTGAGAAATGTCATTTATTCACATAACAAGTTTTTGCTAAACTTCCACCATGAGTCTCATCCATATGCCACCTGTGAATAAAGCTTGGTTTATTTCATCAGGGTTTCCTGTATCAGAATGCTGTTTTGTTAAAGAGGGAAATAAAATATTTTGAACACTGCTGATGACTCACGCATTCACTTAAGTATTTCTTGAACAGCTCCTCTGTGTGAGGCACCAGCTCAAGCAGTAGGAATATTTCCACAGCCTTAGCAATAATATTCACAGAAGCAAAAGGCACAGCAGAAACATGACATTTGAGTCCCAGATATTTCATTCACTAGCTTGGGCAAATCACAACTCACCTCCCTTCCCCACAAAGTGTGGCCAGTAAGTCCTGCTCCCCTCCCGAATTTATGCAAGAATATCTTTAAACAATCCAAACAGTTTCTAAGCTACAGAGGCTATGGGACTTCCCTGGTGGTCCAGTGGTTAAGACTTCACCTTCCAATCTACAGATGCAGGTTTGATCCCAGATCGGGAAGCTAAGATCCCACATGCCTTGCAGCCAAAAAACCAAAACATAAGACAGAAGGAACACTGTACCAAATTCAATAAAGTCTTTAAAAATGGTACACGTCAAAAAAATAAAAAAGTCTTTTAAAAATTGCTATATATATATCTCATCGATTTGTCATTACTATTTTTTTTCTATTTATTTTTATTAGTTGGAGGCTAATTACTTTACAATACTGTAGTGGTTTTTGCCATACATTGACATGAATCAGCCAAGGATTTACATGTGTTCCCCATCCCGATCCCCCCTCCCACCTCCCTCTCCACCTAATCCCATATACCATTTTATACTTATTTATACAGGTTCGATCCCTGGGTCAGGAAGATCTCCTGGAGAAGGGAATGGAAACCCACTCTAGTATTCCTGCCTGGAGAATTCCATGAACAGAGGAGCCTGGCAGGCTACAGTCCATAGAGTCACAAGAGTCTGACACAATTGAAGCAACTTAGCACTCAGACTTATATTTAGCTTTCTCTTTCATTTTCCTACCTGGTGCTTGTCTATAGAAGTCCGGTCTTCTAACCCTTGGTTAAGGAAAATGAAATCATTATAGCTACTTTGGACATTCTCCTTGCAGTCGTTGGCTCATTCTTATCTGCCAGCTTTATGGGCCCCCTCCTAGTCCTTCACACAACTAGCCCACAATGTGGGGCGTGAATGGCTGTGTGCTGGCCTCTGTCCATCTGTTACACGAACATGCACCACACTCCTCAATCAGAACCTCTCTATGGAGTCACATCTAAGGTCTGCAAAGGGAGAGGCCTTAGCCAATGCAAAGAAGCAGAGCCGGGATGCACGGGGCTCTGTTAGAATCCCTGTGAACTTCGCTGCTATAGCGCGACTTGGCTGCTTCTCCTTGCTGCTCCCTCAGCCAAGCAGGCGGCTGCTACGTGTCCCGGGGACTCTGACTACATCTGCACTGTGGGCTGGGATGTGATCAGGAGGTCTGCTGGGTACCATTCAGAGTGGTCATTCATAAGTACTAACAAGGCACATGTGAGCCCAAAGAACTACCCTGGGACTATTATTAAACAAGGTTTGTGTTAGAAAGCCAGTTCAAGTTATTGCTCTTAATTGGGTGTGCAATTAGCGATCCAAATATGATTTTTCATCTGAGAATTGACAATTATGCCTTACGGGGGAAAAAATGTTTCCATTATGGAAGTTGGTACCTGCACCTGGTGGAGGCTAGAATTCTGAAGTGATAGATTTTGAAAATATATTGACTTTTCCAAGAATATACAACATTTCGAGAGGATATCTTTCCCCTCCCCCCCCTTCCCTGGTGGCTCAGATGGTAAAGAATTTGCCTGCAATGCAGGAGACCTAGGTTCAATTTCTGGGTCGGGAAGATCCCTGGAGAAGGGAACGGCAACCCACTCCAGTATTCTTGCCTGGAGAATTCTATGGACAGAGGAGCCTGGTGGGCTACAGTCCATGGGATCGCAAAAAGTCAGACATGACTGAGCGACTAACACTTATCATCTTTTTACCTACTTATTTTAATCAACTTTGATGAGGTGTGTGACTGTATGAGGTTGAACAGTATCTCAAAAATATTCTCCCCCAAATTTATGTCTGCCCAGAACCTCAGTACATGACCTGATCTGGAAATAGGGTCTTTGCAGGTATAATGAAGCTGAAGTGAGGGGGGCCCTAATCTGGTGTCCTTTCAAGAGGGAAATCTGGCTACAGAGAAGAACAGGCCAGGTCAAGACAGAGGCAGACTAGAGTTATGCTGCCACAAGCTAAGGACCTCCAAGGATTGCCTGCAGACGCCAGAAGCTAAGAAGAGACAAGGGAGAGCCTAGAACCTTCAGAGGGAGCACAGTCCTGCCAAAACCTTGACTTTGTATTTCCAACCTCCAGAACTGATGTATCTCTTTTCTGTTAAGCCACCTAGAGGCAGCGCTAGGAAACCTACATAACTGCATAAAATAAAACACACCAATTGAAAAAGTATAGTCCAATGAGTTTTGACATATATATATACACCATGTAACCACCACCACAATCAAAAGACGAGATTCGGTTCCCCTTTACCCTTCCCTAGTCCACACACAGACACTCGGCCTCAGAAAAGTTCCGGTTGATTTCTGTCACTAGGTCTATTCTAGAACTGTTGTTGTTCATTGGGTTTTCCTGATGGCTCAACTGTAAAGAATCTGCCTGCAATTCAGGACATGAGGGTAGATGCGGGTTCGATCCCTCGGTCGGGAAGATCCCCTGGAACAGGAAATGACAACCCACTCCAGTATTCTCACCTGGAAAATCCCATGGACAGAGAACCCTGGTGGGCTACAGTCCATGGCGTCGCAAGAGAGTCAGACGTGACTGACCATGTGCAGACCCATTCAGTTGCTCAGTCGTGTCCAACTCTGTGATCTCAGGCTCTGCCGCACACCAGGGCCCTCTGTCCTTCACTATCTCTCAGAGTTTGTTCAAACTCATGTCCATTGAGTCAGTGATGCCATCCAACCATCTCATCCTCTGTTGTCCCTTCTCCATTTGCCTTCAATCTTTCCCAGCATCAGGGTCTTTTCTAATGAGCTGGCTCTTCGCATCAGGTAAGCAAAGTATTGGAGCTTCAATGTCATCTGTTCTAGAATATCATATCATACATAAATGCAATCATATAATAGGCACTTCTCTATAGCAAGCTTTCATTCAGCACAATTTTGAGGTCCATCCACATTGTATTTATCAGTAGTGTGTTCCTTTTTATTTCTGAGCATTCCATGAAATGCAAATGCTATAATCTGATAATCTCTTCATCTACTGATGAACATTTGGATTCTTTATAGTCCGGGCTATCGTGAACAAAACTACTGTAAACATTTGAACACAAGTTTTTTCATGGACATAAATCTTCATTTCTCTGGCAATTACCTAGGAATGTAAGAAGGTATGAGTGCTATGGTTCTTATATGTTTAACTGTATCACAAACGACCAGTCTGTTTTCTAAAATGGCTGTGCTATTTTATACTCCTACTAACAATGGATGAGAGTTCTGGTTGTTCCACACTTGCCAACACTTGATATTGTCAGTCTCTTTTTAATTTTAGCCTTTCCATCAGGTGTGTGATGATATTTCACTGCAGTTTTGGTTTCAATTATCATTTCTTGATGGTTAAGTATCATTTGTGTGTCATTTGCATCATCTTCTTTTGTGAAACTTCTGCTTAATTTTTACTCATTTATTTGATTAGATTGTTGATTCTCTTTTTATTGAGTTATAAAATTTCTTTGTACATTATCAGTACAAATACTTGTTAGGATAATTTCTCACAGTCTGTGACTTTCACTTGTTTCTTAATTATATATTTCAAAAAGGAATTTTTTAATTTTGATAAGGATAATCCATCAGTGCTTTTTACTTACTGTTTATTCATTTTGTGTCCTGTAAGGTAATGGAAAGTATATATATGGGTCTCTGCTCCCAGTCCCTGTCATGTTCCTGAAACCCTTGGAAGTTCCTAAGTGATAAAAGCATGAGGATAATCTTTTGTTCTAATAGTTGGTCTTTGACCCCAGTTCCTGACACAGAGCTCCAAACAGCCTTATAATTTCCTGGGTGATATACTGGGTACATATATTTTGAATATATATTGCATAGATATACTGTCCTCATTAAAGAACTTTGGTACTTCTGTTAAAAATCAATCAACCACATATGTGGAGGCCTATTTCTAGACTCTATTCTATTTTAGGGATCATAATTTCTTTTTTGTTAACATAATTGGTCATGACATTGTACAAGTAAAAATTATTCTATTTTATTTTTATGTGACTCAATTCTGCAAATATTTGAGTCAACTTATGCCAGACTTTGTGAGGAATGCAAAGGTGATTAAGATGAGATCACAGGTCTCAAAAATACTATACACAGGTCCCAGAATACATGTTTTGAGACAATAACAATAACAATAATCTACATGGGATAGGTGGGTTTATGATCCCCTGAAATTTTATTCAAAATCTGGTATATAAGTTCACTTATGCCTTTTTTAAAAATAAATTCCGAAGAGTAGGGAAACCTGTACCCAAAAGAATAATCGCTTCTGTAGACATACATAATTGCAAAAAGAAATAAGAAAAAAATATTGCTGTCACCTCTCTCAAGATGAATAACCAAATTAGGAATAGTGGAATTAAGAATGACAGAAAACCAGTTAATTGATGTAATTTTTTCTAAAAAAGAAAATCAGTACACTGAATTTTTTGATGTTTTATGGTCTTAAAACAAATGTTTTTCATTTAAAGACAGGTAATTGGACTTCATTTTTTTAGATAATTCTATAGCTGAGAAGTTTCTAGTCAATGTACATACTCATCTATCTTCTCTACTGCTCATGACAGGTATTTTCCCTGAACTAATCTTCCCTTGACACATTTCTGAAACATAAGATGAAGCCAACCTTAACTCTCATGTCAAAAGCAAATGCACAATATGGATACTTAATAGATGCTGAGAGAAAATTAGCAGTAACAAGTTCAGTGTTATTTACTTACGAAATGAAATTGAGATACCCAATGACAACTACAGTTATCAAAAAGCAGAGAAGCTATAGTGCAAGATAGCAATTTCTCTTCCATCTCATTGTAGTGCAATTCAAAGCAGGATATTATTACAAACTAAATGTCCTATAGAGCACACATGAGTACAATGAACACGTAGGAACTTCTGGAGATACTTACATAGAAATACTACTTTGAGAAGGAAAGAAAGTAGTCTATTCTATTAGAGGGAAAGAAAAGTAGAATTAAATAGCTATTCCGACCTCTGTGCCCACAATGCATTAAACATCCTATAGTTAAAATTTCTTTCCACACCCTTCTGACAAGGCACTGTTTCTGCTTCCTGACACTTACATTAAGCAGCATAATAAACCTTGTGTTTTCCTACCTGTTAAACTGGGCTACTGCCTTGTTGTATATTCTTAAAATGATTTTC
Organism: Odocoileus virginianus; assembly: GCF_023699985.2. NCBI lineage: Eukaryota > Metazoa > Chordata > Mammalia > Artiodactyla > Cervidae > Odocoileus > Odocoileus virginianus. The sequence goes on along the minus strand of NC_069695.1, from coordinate 7,125,408 downwards.
ATCTTTCTACAAGTTAACACATAGAATCCATATAATTTTGGAGTGTATGGGCATGAGAAAGGTCTTGAACCATGCTCATCTAATTGAGATATCATTCCTTGACTGTGGAGGGAGACCCCAAGATTATAAAGAGAATAAAATGTGTCTTCTGGGGAAAAAAATATTACCTAATTGATGGAGATGTTTTCTTAGTACTCTTCTCTCTTCTAATGACATTTGCCATTATGCCTCCATCCTTTCTGATACCATGTAAGGAAATGTACACCTATTTAGAAATTACAAGACAGCATTTAAAAACAGATTGTTAAGAAAAATTAAGCTTAAAAAGTAAAAGGGTTCTTACGTGCCAATTAGGGGTTTTTTAAGTGTTAATCAAGACTTTTGAGATGGGTGTAACCTGCCACAGTATGAATCTCCCAGGTGACTCCGGCTTTTGTTTTCCTGATCATGATGACAATACCCCCAAAATAATAACCATTCATTTGGTTAAGATTTCTTTAAAGAGCCCTGTGTCTCTAGGGGCCACTACAACCACAAATACTTAGGTCACTAAGTAAAGGTAATCAAAACATCTATCCACTGGTCATTTTCAAATGCAGTCCAACACTTTAGTTCCACCTTGATATCTAATAAGATTTTTCTGGGGGGAAAAAAAAAACACTGCCATATGACCTAAGAATATTATATATATAGAAAAACTTCACTGATTAGAACTACTTCAAGGAAACAATCATGATTAGGATGAAACCAAAGCAGTTATATAATATTTTCAAAAAGCTCAGGTTAATGACTTTTAAGTAAATATAGTAACTTGAAGAGGGTAACAAATTGTTGTCAAGCAGAGCCCTTTGATGACGGGCTTAAAGAACAGACAATGAGCAGACCACTGCCAAAGGAGCACTGCGATTACCTGTATGTTAATGGTACTTCTAAGTGCTTAAAATCAGCCAGTCCTACAAAATAGGCTAAACATTTGCCCTACAGTCTTAACTGTACAATTAATTTGCTTAGATACCATTTGATTTCAAAGGTATTCTTAGCATAAAAGTGAATTTTATCTAATTTAAATGAAATCCTCCATACCAATATCCAATGGTTCCAAATTTCAAAATATAGAGTCAGAATTATAGAGGCTCATGGTGCTTCTGACTGTTCTTGATATTTCGGCATAAGATGTATGGGACAGTTTCTAGTTTCTGGAAAAGATGACTTAAAGCGGCATGCTTTGGGAATCACTGTTCCCTTGGATTACATATTTTACATATTATCAAATAACAAACTGACAAATGGGATGGTAGAGAAAAATTGGAGTTTGGAAACAGACATCAGCTGAAATATCAACCTCAATAGAAGGAAGCTGTTTGATCTTAACCTGGGTATTCAGCTTCCCTAAGCCTACTATCCTCATCTCTAAAGTAGAAATCATAACACAGAAGTATTTATAAAGGATGAGAAGAGATGATTATAGAGTTCCTAGCATGATGAGTGGCAAATAATAGGTATTCAGTAAATGGGGGCTAATACTACTCTCAAACTGTTGGTTTTATGGTGATATATTTTGGAATAAGAAGAATGAGAAGAAAACAAAAACAGAAATCTGATGCCCCTTTCAGACATGCAGAGGCACTGAGCATTTCTAACATACAATTCTAATACCTGCTCTAAACTAGGAAAGAAATTATGTGACTGTACAAATTTGTCAAGCCATTCACATGAATAAGAATGAAAATGTTATGATTTCAAATCATTAGAAAAAAATACATGAAATGGCTGAGAAACCAGACCTGAACAAACTCTAACATGGCAATCAGGTTTCAGAAGATAGCAAGGACTAGCTCACTGTCATGTTTACCTGCTCACGTCATTTGTTTACATGAATGTCTGAAATGAATAAAATTTATTTGCACTAGAAAGAAATGCCATATTTTTGTATTTGTAGTATACTATCTGCTCTTGGCCAGTGAAACACTAACTTATGATAAACCTACTAGAAAACCACCATATTAAATTCAGACTAAAGATATAGCAAATGTTACTTATCATGAGTTAGTTTACTCTCCCATCATAACTCTCTGTATTTAAATGTGATGTCATAGAAAATGCTTTTATTAATCCCCTCTGACACACTTCAATAAAACTTCCAAGGTCTCTAAAACTCAGAGAGAAAAGTGGTAGTTAGAATGCATTCTGGGATCTATCCTCAGATCATCATTTCAATGAAACAGAACATTTGTGCAGGATAATGGTGACCTGCTGTTAGATCACTATTGAGATCAAGAATTTTTTCAAATCAAAAAAGACAAAGCAGGATTATTATTATTTTTTTTTTGAAGTGGAGATCAAGGTTCTCTGAAAAAGTCCTCTCTACTACCTACACATCATTTCTTTTTTACAAACTCCATAAAGAGCCGAATAGATAAGGTCTCTCAACTTGATCTCTTGGAATTGCCAAGTGTTTGATTTATGAAGGAGTAAATCAAATTTGGTACATCACTGAGCAACGTAAGATCACACCTGAGATTTACCGTATGGGTTGGGTTAGGCCAAGATGGCAGAGTAGAAAGAGCCTTAGCTCACCTCCTCTTATGAGCCCAGCAAAACCACAACTACCAAAAGAACAGTCATCTATGAAAATGGCAAAAACCTACCAGAAAAGATCTAAAACTAAAGACATAAAGAAGGAGCCACAATGAGACAAGTGGAGAAAAGTGGTAGTTGCTCAGTCATGTCTGACTCTTTGCAGTCCCACGGACTGTAGGCCACCAGGCTTCTCTGTCCATGGAATTCTCCAGATAAGAATATAGGAGTGGTTAGCCAGCCATTCCCTTCCCCAAGGGATCTTCCCAACCCAGGGATTGAACCCAGGTCTCCTGAATTGCAGGCAAATTCTTTACCATCTAGCCACCATGAGAGGTGGACCCTTGATATAATCAAGTCCCATACCCCCAGGTGGATGTCCACAAAATAGGAGAACAGGGCAGAGGTTCTCCCACAGCAGGAAGAGTTCTGAACCCCACATCAAGCTCCCCAGTCCTGGGGGTCCAGCACTGGGAAGATGAGCCCTGAGATTAGCTTTTGCCTTTGCAGATGGGCTGGGCTTCATTTCAGGAGCCCCACAGGACTAGGGGAAATAAAGTCTTCACTCATGTGTGCTGGCGTGCATGAGTGCTCAGTCACTTACATCGTGTCCAACTCTTTGGGACCCTATGGACTAGGGACCCTAGTTGCTCAGTCTGTCCAACTCTTTGCGACCCGGCCAGGGTTCTCTCTCCCTGGGATTCTCTAGGCAAGAACACTGGAGTGGATTGCCAAACCCTCCTCCAGGGGATCTTCCCACCCAGGGATCAAATCTGTATCTCCTGTGGCTCTTGCACAGCAGGTGGATTCTTTACCAATGAGCCCCTGCCCCAGGTGTCCCGGAACCAAGGGCCAGAGCAGTAATTTGATAAAATCCTGGGCCAGACCTACTTGATGTTCTGGAAGAGTCTCCCAGAAAAGTGGGGGTATGGGGAAGGGTGGCTGCAGCTCACCCTGGGGATGGAGACACTCTTGGCAGCTCCTACTTTGCAGAAGCCTGAAGCCAGTGCTGGAGCTGCCATTAGCTCATCAGCACCAAGACCTGGCCCTACCCAAAGCCTGAAAGCCCTGGAGGGACGCCTCATACCAAACAGCTGAACAGACAGGATGCCTAAAGGCTTCCTGAGCCACAGCCACCTCTAGACAGCCCACCACAGGGCAAAGACCCAGCTCCACCCAGCAAGGTGGGCAGGCACCGCCCCACCCTCCTGAGAGCCTGCTCCAGCCTCACCTACCAGGAGGCTGATGCCAGAATGAAGAAAACCACAATTTTGCAGCCCACAGCAAGGCCAAATCCTGCCCTGGGACCAACTGGTCCCCAGTCCTGCCTGTTAGCAGAGCAACGCTAGCTTTGGGACTCCTCAGATCCCATAGCCAACTGTGCCAGAAATCACTGCACCCCCAACTCTGCCAGTGATATGACAGCATCTCTGAAACAGGAGGGAAGAGGGTAGGGCACAACTTTTGAAAGAATGCCATAGCCCAAGGACACAACGTAAGCTGATTACAATCAAAAAGAAAGACATGGCCCAAGGACACAACCTAAACTGGTCCAAGATGACAGACAAGTCAATTTCAACTAGACCTTGATTCTCAGTATACACTCACTGTAACACATCATCAAGCTAAATGACACACCCAGGGGCACCACGCCAGTTCTTAGGCTGACCATCAAAGACCAAGCCCACCAAAAAAGTGGATGGTGGCCCAATTCCTGGAAATTGCCACCCCTTCCCCAAAAGAGTTGGAATAGTCCTCCTGCTCATTATCCTGTGAAACTACCCAGCCTCTGGAGGCTGACCACACCACATTTTGAGACCCCGCTCGCCCTTTGCCACAGCCCACACTCTGTCTGTGGAGGGTGCTGCCCCCAAGGCTGCTCTTGCCTTCTGAGACGGCCCACGCTCCGTGGAGTGAGTTTCTCTCTAAATAAGTCCACTCCTTACCCATCACTTTGCTTCTCACTGACTTCTTTCTGCAATGAGACATCAAGAACCTGAGTGTCATTAGGTCCTGAAACCAGGTGTGTGATCGCAGTTGGAAGACTGCATTTTGGCTGGGTTCAAGTTCCCATACATGGGTTCAAGTCCAATCTGAAGTAAGTAGTCTCAGCTCTGGGATCTCTGAGCCCTACAATTAGACTCCAGGATCTGGCTCTGCCTGACAGTAGTTCAGGGCTAATCTCTGGACCTGGCTTCACCCACGAGGAGGAGGAAACAGTTCTAGAGTCTCCTGAACCCTGACTCCACCCAGGAGTGAGGAAGTACTAGCCCCACGACCTCTGGGGTTCAGCCATCAGCCACCTGGTGACCAGACCCTGCTAACCAGCAGGACCCACATAAGGCAGGGCCTGGCAACCAGCTGGACCCAGGGTCAACAGCATCTATCAGACCACCCACAAAGCCCAGACTCTACAGAAGAACCCACGCAGCCCTCTTTGGGGGAATCCCTAAAGCGTATAATTTGGGTGACCAGAGGGGGGTTTGCTACCAGAGCACATAGGACATCTTCTACAGAAGGTCACTTCTTCAAGGTCAAGAAAGGTAACCAATCTATCACATACATAAAAATACCAACAGCAACTTAAGTCAAAGAGAGACAGTAGAGAAATGTGTTTCAGATGAAGGAACAAGATAAAACCTCAGAAAAAGAACTAAGTGAAGTGGAGACAGGCAATCTAGCCAAGAAAGAGTTCAGAGTAACAATCATAAATTTGATCAAAGAACTGGGGAGGAGAATGTGTACACTGAGTGAGAAGTTAGAAGTTTCCAGCAGAGTCAGAAAATGTGGAAACCACCAGAGATGAAGGATGCAATTACTAACATGGAAAATACACTAGAAGGAATCAACAGTAGACGAAATGATACAGAGGAATGGATCTATGAGCTGAAAGAGTAGGGTAAGTCACTGCTGCTGAACAGAAGAAAAGAGAGATTCACCTTACAGATTGGTCCACTATCTAGAAATCTGGGATGGTCTTTTTGCTGTGCCAGCCTAGCAAGGCTACAGACCCCAGTCATTCAATCAAATATGAATCTAGGTGTTCCTGTGAAGGTATTCTATAGTTGGATCACACTCTAATCAATTAACTTCAAGGGTCGGCCTGATTCAGTCAACTAAAAGGTCTCAAAATCTAAGCCAAGTTTTCCCGGAAGAGGAAGAAATTCTGCTTGTGGACAGCAGCTTCAGCTTGTTTCTGAGAATTCCAGCCTGGTTCTTCCTAACGGCTTAACTTACAAATTTCAAATTTGCCCAGCCAGCTCCACAATCATGTAAGCCAACTCCTTACAATAAATCTCTTAATATACATCTCCTAATAATTCTGTTTCTCTGATTGACCCTTGATGGGTCCAATATCCTTTTTGAAACTCAACATTTAAAAATCCAGCTTATAAGGTTAGTCCAGTTCATTGCACAACTTGAGGCTTGCAGTTTATCAAACCACTTATTTAGCATATATTATAAAAAAACTTAGAAATTATTGATTTGCTGATGTCTGTTGTATATTTAAGTCTATAAAGTTCAGTGTTTCTGAACCCAGTATACCCACACATTCCTCTAAATATGGGAGAATATGACCTCATGAAGATTGATGAGACATTGGTTTTTTTTACCCAAAATTATGTCAGCTTATGCTTCAGGAGGTGTCAACCTCATACATAAATATAATAACCATAAGACTGTCATACACCTCTGATTTGACCAAAATACTGAAGCTTAATATCAGATTCCACTACTTAATTCTCTCTGATAATACAGGTGGACAAATTAATTATAATTTGTGTACCTGAACAGTTCCCGGAGGAGGGCATGGCAACCCGTTCCAGTATTCTTCCCGAAGAATCCCATGGACAGAGGTGCCTGGAGGGCTACAGCCCACGGGCTCACAAAGAGTTGGACACGACTGAAGCGACTGAGCACACACATAGTTTGTAATTGTAAAGTAAGAAAAAATATCAGTTGACCTATAGCCACAGACATACTAGTCCTCATTAAGTTATGATCACATTCAATATTGACAACTAATTTAATTTCTTTAATGATGAGGTTGATGCTAAAAGGTAACAGTAATGATTAAACAATAACAAAGATGTTGAGCTTTTTAAAATCAACACTACATTTTTTAAATCAACACTACTGACTTCCTTTGTTTTGTTTCCGACTATAGCAAGACACCCTACCAAGAATGAGAGTGTGTTATAGTGCTTTTAGTAAGTATCTGACAAAAGTCATCTCTTCCCTGTGGGCCCACCGAATGAGCATCACTCTGAATTCAAACTGTCTCTCTAGTACTAAATGGTCTCTATCTATGTAAATAAGTGCATTTTCCTTTATGCATACAGTTTTCACTCTTCCTGTAGAATTTGGCAACTGGGCCTTTTCACGCTCTTTCACTTTTTACTCAGTTCTTGAGAACTTAGCCTATTTGAACATTGCACCTGCATCTTCTGCGACTGTCACGTATCTTAAAGGATTTGATTAACCTGGGACAGGCAATTTAGGCTTGAGAAAATAATAATCGGCCAGAGAAGTAGGAAGAATATGCCAACTGCCTTGCCACCTCAGGAGTATTTCTTCCCTGTTGAAGGCAAATACCAGCTAACCTTTGAAGTAAAGTGAAACAAGGAGAAAATTAGATTACTGCTACTGCTTCTTCCATCAAGGCTAATAGTATGTCAATTTAAAAGTAAGCTGTATTTTAATTGGTCTTTAGAGACCATAAAGAAACTAAAGCATATTTTCTTTTAATAGGTAATTTTAATTTTCTTATATTATCATTCATTACGGAGACCAAGACTTAGTCAACTTTTTTTTGGAATTCATAGGTGATACATTAGAAAGAGAGCTTCTTAAGCAAATATTTGCCTGTCTCAGGGAATATTGAGTTACAAGCAAAGGAAACACACTCAAACCATTGAAAGCAAAAAGAAGACTTCATTATGTGAATATGTGAATCCGTTGTGGATCCCAGGTACATCTTGAAACCTGGAACCAGAAAAGAGTCAGAGCCCACTCAATCTTGGCCTCCATTTGCTCTTTCTGGAAAAGATGAAATTATTACTCTGTCTAGCTCTTCCTGTCTTCCTCCTTTCCTTCTTCAGCAAAGCAATATTCTCTGTGTCTGCACTCACATGTCATGATTATCTTGCTTTCCATGATCTTTCAGTTTAAAATCCAATAGACTCTAACCAGGCTCTCTGAATCCCAGTTTTAAACTGCTTAGTAAAAACACCACTTGACTGACCCATCTTGGGTCCAAATCCACCTTAATTTCAGTCACCTCTACTTATAGCTTTGGCTGGAAATGACAGGGTTCATGGCTCCAGATTTTCCAAGAAAAAAACCACAAAACAGGATAAAAAATGATAGTTTTCAGAGAACAAAATGTGAACAGGATGGGTAGCCCAAGACATGCCTACCCCACCTCACTATCCAATTAGAAGTGTAAACAGAATCATAATCGGAGTTTGAGAAACCATACGTTTGGATTTCCTAAGAAATTTTAAATTTATACCTGTTGCTCCAGTGTAATAATAAATACGATTTTCTTCCACTCTCAAAATTTTCCTGGTTTGGGTGCTAAATGTAGATGTAGCAGCTATTTACTGAATCAAGCAAATTTCTCTTTATTTCAAGGTGGCATTGCTGATAGCATGATTAAGTAGACTGCTAGGAGACATGAATCCTTCCCATTAAAGTTTATTTAAATTAGGGGCTTTCCTGGTGGCTCAGATGGTAAAGAATCTACCTGCAATGCAGGAGACCTGGGTTCAATCCCACAAGAAAATTCCCTGAAGAAGGAAATGGCTACCCACTCCAGTATTCTTGCCTGGAGAAGCCCACGGACAGAAGAGCCTGGCAGGCTACAGTCCATGGGGTGGCAAAGAGTCAGACACGACTGAGTGACTAACACAGATTTAGTGGGAAGGATTCATGTCTCCTAGCAGTCTACTTAACCATGCTAACAGCAATGCCACCTTGAAATAAAGAAAAATCTGCTTGATTCAGTAAATAGTTGCTATATCTACATTTAGTACCCAAACCAGGATAATTTTGAGAGTGGAAGGAAATGTTATTTGTTATTACACTGGAGCAACAGGTATAAATTTTATTTAAATTAATAAGTATTTAATGGTAAAAAATCTGCCTGAAATGCCAGAGACCTGGGTTCAACCCATGGTTGAACTTCCTGGGTCAGGAAGATCCCCTGGAGGAGGGAATGGCTACCCACTCCAGTATTCTTGCCTGGAAAATTCCATGGACAGAGAAGCCTATGGGGTCGCAAAGAGTCAGACATGACTGAGCAACTAACAAAATGATCTTAGAGCAGTGACTTTAAAGTCTACATAGCTGCCATAAAGATGTGACAGTTATAGAAATAAGGGGTTTTGTAGCTGAGCAGGACCCTAGAGACCTTACAAGGACAGACCCCCACCCAAAATTCACGTCTGCTGTCTGCCCCTTGTCTGTCAAAAAAACTTTAATCAAAGAATGAATATAACCAGAGAAGTAAGACAATGCAGAAGCAAATGAAAGTTGTCAAACAACACAAAATAATAATAGTAATAGTTTAGCCATTAAACTAAGTCAAGGACCTTTAGTTCCTTCTCAAGTGCTTCAGATAATATTCTAAGCCATGTCCTTTGAGATGCTTTGCGGATACTAAAACCCCCACTAGGTGGAAGAAGTTAACTGGCTGATGAGCAGACTCTAGCCATGACATAAGTTACTCCATTTTACACAATTCTAAAAACTGGGCACAAGGAAAGGAGAACAAACTGACTCTGGAATTAAAGATTAACTGTACTTAAACAAGATGATGCTGATCAGACCGCCACACAACCAATGTGAAGCTGGCAGAGGTGACTGTTCCCTTCTGCACATAGCAACCCCCGCTTCCTGCGCGGCCCTTGAAATCACCCCTTTAAAAGCCCCTGCCCCCTGACTGGCACCTGGGAGTTGGTTTGGGGATAAGAGTGTACTTTCTCCCCAGGTTGCCAGCCTCTTTAAATAAGTAAGCTTTCCTTTCCTACCAACACTGATCTCTCAAGTATTGGCTTTTGAGCAGCGAGCAGCCAAACCTGAGTTTGCTAACAATGTCAGAGAGAAAATGGACTCCAACTATCAGAACAGTTGGGAAAGAAATCTCACTGTGACGAATCTGTTGACATCAACGTCTCCTGTCCTTTAAAAGCCTGGGGCTCCGAAGAACTAGTTGAGCAGCTGGTGAGAAGCATGAGCTTGGGGCAACCTTTGCTGGGTGGAGAAAAATATTTCAAAGGCACTTGTTTCACCTGATCCATTTGTTTCTATAACGGTTTCTCTAATGAGACCTTCTTATATTCCTAGAGATGGTCAGTTCCTTCACTGCACAGGACTCTCAGGACTACTTTCTTGCATTTTTTTCCTAATTAAAGAATACATTTTGTCACTAATTGAGTTGTTCATATTGAAAAGGTCAACTCCCCATTTTTTTCTAATACAGTCTTTCCTTGGAAAGGTATTAAGTTGTCACCAATAACAATGCCAATACAGTATTTAGTAGTAAATGTTATAGTGAGTAATTTGAGCTTAATTTGCTTTAATACAAACAAATAAAAAGATTGCACAGCTTCACTCTGACTCTACATTTTGATTCCACCAGAGACATCCAACAAGAGGAGTTATCCTGTATCTCCCTGAGCTGGGTGGCATTTCTGACAAATGAGAAGCCAAATCCTAGTCAGGCTTATGCTTAAACCTACTTAGCAAACAGAAATAAAATTTCAATAATTAAAGGTAATGAATACACAGAATCATTCTGAGAAGCCAGCTGCATTCTTAAGTAGGTTTAAGGCAAGAGGTTCTGAAAGGAACCCTGGGACTGATTATCACAGCACAGTGAGGCTTTGGGAAGGCCAAAGGAAACTCATTCTGTCCAATGCACTCTCCGGGAGATAGTGAAGGACAGGGGAAGCCTGGTTCCATAGGGTCGCAAAGGGTCAGACATGACTTCGTGACTTAACAACTATGTCCCTCAAACTGGGTTTATGTGCATGCGTGCTAAGATGCTTCAGCGTGTCTGACCCTATGGACTGTAGCTTGCCAAGCTCTTCTGTCTAAGGGATTCTCCAGGCAAGGATACTGGAGTGGGTTGCCATTTTCTCCTCCAGGGAATCTTCCCGACCCGGGGATCAAACTCACATCTCTTTACATCTCCTGCATTGCCAGGCAGGTTCTGTAGCACTACTGCCATGTGGAAAGCCTCCCTCTGCTTTCCCAGTACTCTTATGCCAACTTTTTATGTCTTCTTTAGCCTTCGTGGGAGAAAACAAGAGGACCACACTTCGATGATCAGAAGCCACAGACTTGGAGAGACTTCTGTGCAACGTATGTGTGTAGAAAACTGCTCTAGTAGAAACACTAGACTTGGGGAGAACACTCTGGCAGCTGGGACCCTCAGATCCAGATGATATTAACTCAAATCATTACAGGGAAGAAAAAATATATTTGAAAGTTATAGATGAAATACACAGGAGGTGTATTTTGTAACAGTGTATCTTGTAATATATTCAAAAATATATTTGAAGGCTATAGATGAAATATATTGGAGTTGTATTTTGTAACAGCAGGGAAGTTAGTTATCTCAAGATCTACTGAAATCCTGAAAAATTCTCAACTCTGCTTTTTTGAGATATCAGCCATAAATTATCCTTCTGCACACTGGTTTCCTTCAGGCGCTAGAGAACACAGTGGTTGACAGTTCCCAAGCAAGACTTCCCACAGTCGCCATCACCAGAGAGGGGCTGATTTATATTCTCTTCAGCTCCGCAAGTTCAAACATTCCTGGGATCACTATGATTGGCCTTATTGTATCAAGCGCTTAGCTCCGCACCGTCAAGCACAGCCACACATGGAGACTGTAAGAACGTGGGGGCCGCCGCTTCGTTCCCCTTGCTGCTGCTGCTGCTGAGTCGATTCAGTCGTGTCCGACTATAGCGACCCCATGGACTGCAGCCCACAAGGCTCTTCTGTCCATGGGATTTCCCAGGCAGGAGTACTGGAGAGGGTGTTTGTTCACCATGGTTGGGTTAAAGGCAGAGGATAAGGCAGAGGGAGTATTTTCTCAAAAAACGCTCTGTTGGTCTTAGCTGGCAGGTACCTTGAGCGAACAAGGTACATATATATACAGCACAGATAAAAATTGATCTTGGGACACAAGCAAAGTTGGAAAATAAAGGAAAAGTGATTATTAATTTCACAGGGACACATAGTACATTCAATCACTAGAGCATTCATCCTATGAGCCACAAGTGCTGGCCTGGAAAACGAGAGTTAAGTGTCTCTGGAGTCAGTGGCACAGACTAACCTGTTAATTCAGAGGAAAATGTCAAAGACGGGAACTTAGGGCACAACCCAGCACGCATTTCTGTCAACTGCCTCTCTTAAAAACCATTCTCTTAAGCAAATGAAAATATGCATTTCTTAGAACCAAACATCAACAACGAGAAATGTAATTCAGGCATCAAGTATTTTTCAGACCAACAATAGCCCATGTAGATAGCAATATGCAAGCAAACAAATGAGAGGAACCTCCGCAATCTCATACTCGGGGGCATGTCACAGCCATGACCAGTCATCTTCAGATTCAAGAACAAATTAGCATGTTGATGTTTAATGGTCTGCCCTTCCCTCCCTGTAATATTCTTCTGTCCCCTCCCTGCCTCTAAGACAAACATCACACTATCTCCTCCTGGATAAACTAAATGTTTGAAATGGAAAATGGTGGCATTTTAGGCACTGAAGGTGGTGTGAGGGATGGCCCCTGTTAATGAGCGATTCTTCACAGGTTAAAAGAAGGAAACACTTTTTGAAGCAGCCCACAGGAGCCTAAGGCTTCAGAGCTGCATTTTTCACTCTGTAAACAGTCATTAAGCCCGATGAACAGAAACGTGAAACCATAAGACACCAGGAGATAATCGGGATTTCTAATTTACTGGATTCAAGTGGTTGAGGCTATTTCTATGACATTACACAGCAGTTAATAAGGTGAAATAAAAGACTGCTTTTAATCCATAAATTTCTAAAGCATGGGCCCAGGCGAGCTAAGCTTCCTTTTTAACTGTAACTTAGGCTTTTCGGGAGCCCCTGCTGAGAGATAGATAATGTCTCCGTCTAACTGAATATCTCAGAGTCGTAGATCAGGTAGTAAGGATTCTGACATGAATATTCATTTTTGGATCCATAAGGAGATATTCCTGGTTATGCTCATTATTCAATTTGCCCCAGAAGAGTTTCTCAAGCTAGGTTTTCCTGATGCAGAAATATCCATTATGCGCACGCGTGCGCACACACACACACACACACACACACACACATTGCACGTAAATGTCTATGTAACATCCAGTTCTATGGTAACATCTATTTGCTTCAGTTTTTTAAGACTTCCTTTTGGACTCTTGGAATCAAACATATGCTGTCAACATTAATTAGGATTCTCCTTAGGTTTTCTTAAGTTCCTTATATAGTTGAAAGCAAGTAGATTTAGCAGGGGTAGATAAACATATATATCTCCCTCCCTTTCATCAAATTGCAACACTTCCTCTTGCAAAGTGTATGGTGAAATTGTACCTCTGTCCAGGAGTAAATGTATCTAGTGGTTGCAATTATGGTGGAAATCCACCAGATGGCAAAATTACAAGAATCTAGACAACAGAAGGGTCTTCCGTCTTTTGAGGGCTTCCATTTAAAAAACAAAAACAACAACAACAACAACAAAAAACAGAAACAAATGAAAACACAGGCCAGGGGTGGGGGGGGACCCTAAGATGGCTGGTCATGTAATTGTCAGACTTTGGTCTTAAACCATTACAGGAATGTGTTGCAGAAGGTCTCAAGCACGTTCTCTTGCCAGAAACGGAAACCAGGGTTTTGAACTGCTCCTTCATTTAAAAATGGGCTTTCCTGGTAATTCAGACTATAAAGAGTCCGTCTGCAATGCAAGAGACCTGGATTTGATCCCTGCGTCAGGAAGGTCCCCTGGAGAAGAGAATGGCAACCCACTCCAGTATCCTTGCCTGGAGAATCCCATGGGCAGAGGAGCCTGGTGGGCTACAGTCCATGGAATCGCAGAGTCAGACACAACTGAGCAACCAACATTTCTAGTGGGTCTAAAGCAAAGCTTCTTTTTATATAAAAAGATGGGAGAGGATATGTTGATGGCATCCAGAAAGTGAGTGAATGAGCTGAGTTAGTGTTTGGAAGACTCAAAAGGGGTGGGTTAGAGACTGAGGAACAGAATAAATCAGCCTCTGGAATAGTGTTATTTATATCAGAAAGATGGCTCTTCAAAAACCCCATTTCCATGTTAAATCATTCTCTCATCTAGGCATTTATCTTCATAACTAATTTAAATCTCTCTGTTGCAATTTAAGCTTCTATCCTCCCAGAGGCTTTGAGAAAGAATCTCTTTAAAAACTATTCACAAGGATCCTGGTAGACTGTCTAGCATACCACTTCACATATCAGATGCATGAACTCACTCATGTTTTATGTACATCATTTTATATATCTATCAGGGACCAGAAAAGAATGAGTCTAGGGATCTCTGTGAATCACAAATAACTTAAATCAGACTTAAATAATATCACTATTATTAAAGTGTTTATCAAATATGTTTAATTTCAGCTTTATATGTGCACTGTATTTGGTTGAAGTAGAGTAACAAATAAGAGAGGAACTATTCTGATATAACTCTATTTACTATAAATTTAACAATAGATTTTAAGATTTCCTTAATCCAGCAGGTGATTTCTGAACTGAGTTATTCAGACTAGTAGTGAGTTGCAAAACCAGTAACATAGGTTAGTTTTCATTTTTTTAAAAAGTAGAGCAGAAATTGAGCAGTTATCCACATAAGCCTCTGTTAGATCCTGTTAATTATTTTTGTTTGTTTTGACATAGAATTGTATCCCCTAGAATCAGTATAAAATAATGATGATAAAAATATTAATAAGAGCTAACACATCAGATTCCAGATGGTACCATATGTCATCACCAGTGCTGATGCCATGAGTCAGGATGTCCTCTATAGATGACATAACTGAGGCTTGAATATCCTTTACTAAGGTATATGATTTGATACCCTTGCTCCTAACATTTAAGCCTTACTACAAAAAGTGTTTTTGGAGTAATGATTCATCAGAAGCCCTTTAGCAATTACATATGAATTTAAATAGACTGAGCAGTTTTTTACTAAGTAAATACAGAGTAATCACAAACTTCAGAATATCTAATACTGAAGAGTGAAATTGAAAAATCAATACTTGGAAAAGTTTAGAAAACACTGTGATAGGTAGTGAAGACATAGTGCTCAATTATGAAGCGTGGCTTTGTTAAGACTTTCCCAAATTCTCTTAGTTTCCTTAGCAGCTTAAAATTAATATTCCTCTCCACATTACCTTTCCTGCTTTATGACAAGAAGAAACCATCCACAGACTCCCCAAATAAGGGAGATACAAAACAGTACAAGTCCAGCTTGTTATGTTAGATGTCATAGGAAAAAGTAGCTTATCATTATCACTACCTTCAGCTTCTTTTTTGTTCTAATTTTGAAGATATTTTCTCAAACTCATCTTCCACATTTTTTTAGTTTCTCGCTATGGCTTTTCAAGTTGCAAAATATTTTCAAATTCTGAAAGTTTACTTGTTAGACTTTTGATTTTGTGAAGCCTGTATACTACTTTACCTCCTAACGTGTTGACTGAGTTTTGGTGAAATATTCTTCTGTTCACTGCATTGTCTCTGCTTACTCCAAGTTATATCGGTGTGTTTTGATCGAAGTCTTTTCTATTACAAGCTCTGCTCTAATGTCTGATAATCACTGTTTTCTGTAGATATGTAATCATTTTTTATTTTAAAATATTTTACTGCAGTATGTCATCAAAGAGAAAGTGTAGATAACAATTAATTATCACAATAGAACACCTATGTGTAATTTGCTTCTTCAAAGCCAGTGAAGGGAGATTGATGTAGTGGGTCTCTTAGAAAGATAGATTCTTTTTTATGATAGATTCTTATATAATGTAACCATCATGGGAAGGACATCCCATCACCTTTGGCATTCTATTATCACAGAAGAGAGGATTACACAAGAGTGTCAATACCAAGAAGTGAAGATCATGGGGCCCAAACTGAAGTCTGTCCTCCACACCAAGGTTACAGTAATGACAGTAATGATGAATTATTATTATATTGTTCTTAAAATGCTTTATGCTTTTTAAATGGCTTCACATACATGTTTGTTTCCATGAATACAGGTATCAGAGGCTCTAACTCAAGTGTAAGTTCTGCTTAGTCTAGGATTCAGGCACTTCTGGTATGCTCAGAGACCTACTGAGATACCACCCCTCAAGGGGACAGCTATAGTAAGGATAAAAGAGTCTCTTGGTAAATAAGAGTTTGGTTCAAGGATGATTAGGCAGCACTGATGGCATGATTTTTTTTTTTTAATAGCACAGAAACATCAATCAAGCTATTTCATAGCTTCGGGACCTAACAAAAGGTTTAGGGAATTTCAATAAAATCGGGCAGAGCAATGGTTCTCAAACTTCAGAGTGCATCGGGATCACCTGGAGTAGGTTTGAAGTTGGGTTCCAAAATGTGCGTTTCTAACATGATCCCAGGTGATGCTGCTGCTGCCAGCCTACACTTAACTCTATTCACTTTCTTATTCATATTTCCTTGGGATAAAGACAAGCTTTAGAAAATGAGGTTCAAGAGTTTCTGACTTTTCTAATTTCAATATTCAGAAAAACTGGCAAAGGCATGTCACATCTTTATGTGTGTAGAGATGAACTCATCAGATAATCTGCTTGTTATCTTAGAAAGTATATGATGAACCATTTCCTTAGAAGATGAATAGGATAAGTGGCAGTTAGTTAGAAGGAAGCATCTTAACTAAAAATTCAAGAAAAATGGGATGCGGCGAAATAAACAGAGACCACCCAAATGAGAATAAGCAGAGGCTACTTATTCATAGCTTGCTAAAGCAAGAAATCAGTCACCATTACTTGTGTCTGACAGAAACTCAAAGGCAGGCGAAGCAGTAGGAAGGCTTTATAGTGGATATGAGAAGTTTTTAGATATCCCGTGATTGAGGTCATTGGCTGGGCAGCGCTGGAGTTGTTGGAAGCCGGCTAACTAGAAATGCGACATCTTATGCGATTGGTTTGGGGAATATTTAGCTTTCTCTGGTTGGTTCGGAATTGGAAACAAGGGTTAAAAATAGGGAAGCTGACAGTCACTGACCAAGCCTGGAACCATTCTAGGCCAATTGCTGAGGAGGCTATGACAGGCTTCCTATGAAGGCTGCTGCACAGGCTGTGGGTCAGAGTTCTACTTGTTATATATGGACTGACCATTGTCCAATTCTAACTCAGTTTTTCAGGAGCTTACCAGGTTGTCAACCAGAGCAGGCAGGCAGACCCTGGCTGCTGAGGCACGGTGGACCCAGTGTCAAAGGCTCATGATACTCCTAGGAGCCTACGCAACTGTGAAACTCCCTTTAATATCAGAAAAATATATATATTGGTTACAAAATTTTTAATGATTAATATCAATACATTTGTCCTTATGGCAACTCAGTGTTCCAAGGATGTAAACGCTGAATATGATAAAGAGTCAGCATGGCCATAGGAGGAAATGAGAATGGGACTTGGGAAAAGTGGATTATAGTCACAGGTCCTAGAGAGGAGGCTCTGTGTACCACGCAGGATGATGGGAAAAGTATCAGTTTTGAACAGGAAGCAGAAGGGATCAAGGGAAAGTCAAGGCCAGAGCCTTTCCTGGAGTTCTGTAGCAAGGCAAGACAGAGCAGAATGAGCGTTTAGGACTGGCTGGTCTGAACAATTCCTGCAGGCTGTGGGCCACAAGAGGGGTCTCTTCTTGCCTGATGCCTGGCCTTCGGATGATTTAGGAAGAAGGAAGTACTGTCTTGGTGTGTGAGAGTCAGATAAGGAGATGATTGAGTACATAGACTTAGAATCGGTTGCTTTGCCTTTGAAAGGCATGCTCTTCGAAAAAGTCATTATTTTCAAGAATCAGCCAGCCCTAGCGGCAGCAGTCTCTCCCTGAGTCTGCAAGGCTTTCAAATGCCAGAGCACCAAGAAGACAGAAAATAGGGAAAGATAATGTTGACTTTGGGATAAAAGGAAGACAAGCATGAACAGTTTGAAAACATACAACACGCATTCATGAAACGTGGCTTTTTTTTTTCCATTTATTTTTATTAGTTGGAGGCTAATTACTTTACAACATTGCAGTGGTTTTTGTCATACATTGAAATGAATTAGCCATGGATTTACATGTATTCCCCATCCCGGTCCCCCCTCCCACCTCCCTCTCCACCCGATCCCTCTGGGTCTTCCCAGTGCACCAGGCCCGAGCACTTGTCTCATGCATCCAACCTGGGCTGGTTATCTGTTTCACCCTAGATAATATACATGTTTCAATGCTATTCTCTTGAAACATCCCACCCTCGCCTTCTCCCAGAGTCCACAAGTCTGTTCTATACATCTGAGTCTCTTTTTCTGTTTTGCATATAGGGTTATCGTTACCATCTTTCTAAATTCCATATATATGTGTTAGTATACTGTAATGGTCTTTATCTTTCTGGCTTACTTTGCTCTGTATAATGGGCTCCAGTTTCATCCATCTCATTAGAACTGATTCAAATGAATTCTTTTTAATGGCTGAGTAATATTCCATGGTGTATATGTACCACAGCTTCCTCATCCATTCGTCTGCTGATGGGCATCTAGGTTGCTTCCATGTCCTGGCTATGATAAACAGTGCTGTGATGAACATTGGGGTGCACGTGTCTCTTTCAGATCTGGTTTCCTCGGTGTGTATGCCCAGAAGTGGGATTGCTGGGTCATATGGCAGTTCTATCTCCAGCTTTTTAAGAAATCTCCACACTGTTTTCCATAGTGGCTGAACTAATTTGCATTCCCACCAACAGTGTAAGAGGGTTCCCTTTTCTCCACACCCTCTCCAGCATTTATTGCTTGTAGACTTTTGGATAGCAGCCATCCTGACTGGCGTGTAATGGAACCTCATTGTGGTTTTGATTTGCATTTCTCTGATAATGAGTGATGTTTAGCATCTTTTCATGTGTTTGTTAGCCGAAACATGGCTTTTAATATTTTTTGTAGAAGAAGAGGTTCATGAAAGTCATAATGCAGCCGCTCCTGGGTGCACAATCTGGGTTGGACTTCAGTTGGAGGGTTTGAATGAGCAGTGGGAGGAAACCATTCAAACAGAAAGAGCTGAATGAACTGACATCACTACTTTGACCACTGCCCCTCTGGGCCCACATAACTAGCCTCCTCATTTGCTCTGTTGATCTCCTCCTTCTAGTCTCTGGTGGCCCAGACTCTAAAGAATCTGCCTGCAATGCAGGAAACCCAGGTTCAACCCCTGGGTTGGGAAGATCCCCTGGAGGAGGGGATGGCAAACCACATCAGTATTCTCGCCCAGAGAACTCCATGGACAGAGGAGCCTTGGGGGGCTACAGTTCATGGGGTTGCAAAGAGTTGGACAGGACTGAGTGACTAACAGATACACACAGTACTTACTCCAGAAAATCAGCTTTCACCTGTACACTCTTACTGATTTTCTGGTCTCTGCTTAGTTCCCTTGGTTCTCAAAGTTCATACTTAACGCCAATCCTGACATCTGCCTTAGGATCACTGGCTTGGCCACACAGGCAGTCTGCTAGTCACATCATACTAAGAATAAAAAATGTTCGTTTTGCTTTTAAAAAAAAAAAAAGAACCTAACCTTTCTGTATCTGTATTTAAAATAACATGAGCTAGTCAGCAAATAATATTTATTATTCCTAAAGAGAATACTGAATTAAGTCAGTTTTGATTATGTGCCTTATTATTTTTATTAACTATCATAGTTTTAAGGGCTTCCCTGGTAGCTCAGATAGTAAAGAGTCTGTCTCTAATTCAGAAGACCTGGGTTCTATCCCTGGGTCAGGAAGATCCTCTGGAGAAGGAAATGGAAACCCATTCCAGTATTCTTGTCTGGAAAATCCAATGGACGGAGGAGCTGGTGGGCTACAGTCCATGGGGTCACAAAGAGTCAGACACGACTAAGTGACTAACATCATAGTTTTATACAACTAGGAATATATAATACTACAAATAAGCAAAGGGTATTTTCCAAGAAATGTTCATTATGTGTTCTCTCATTTTATTTGAATCTTATTACTTTCATATTAAAATTCATCTGAACTTTCTCTTTCATATGCACATCAAAAATCAGTTTTAAATTATTAAAATTCTCTATAAAAATCTTCAATTTAGATGCTGTACTTTACTGTAGTCATAAGGCTTTAGTCATTGACCGAGGGCTTGAAAAGTCATCATTTTCTCTTTGTCTTACAGCAAAGAAATGTTAATTCATACCTCTTAACTGTGCAAATCTCAGAGAATATTTGTCTTCAGATATGTAGCCTGGAGTTTACCCTTTAGATATTCAAATAAACTCAACACAATTTTCAAACTTTCAATTCCTTACTCAGAAACTTTCCGTAGGAACCGAAAAACAAAACAAATATACGAATATCAAAACAGACTCACAAGTATAGAGAACAAACAGAAGTTACTAGAAGGGAGAGAGATGGGGGGATGGGTGAAGGGGTTTAAAAGGTACAAACTACCAGTTATAAAATAAATGGCACAGGGATGTAATGTATGGCACAGGGAACACAGTCAATGAAAAATAACAAATCACTATGTTGTATACCTGAAATTAACATAATATTTCAAATCAACTATTTCTCAAAAAAAAAAGAAAGAAAGAAAAGAAATTTGCAGTAGCTCAAGGGCAGATTATTACCAGTTTTTGGAGAGGGCATATGAATATTGTGAGGGGCAGGGGTGGCTTCCCTGAAGACTCAGACAGTAAAGAATCTGCGTGCAATGCAGGAGACCTGGGTTCAATCCCTGGTTTGGGAAGATCCCCCAGAGAAAGGAATGAGTACCCACTCCCTTCTTGCTTGCAAAACTCCATGGATGGAGGAGCCTGGCAGGCTACAGTCCATAGGGTTGCAAAGAGTTGGACATGACTAAGTGACTAACACTTCAAATATTTTAACTGTTCTTATTTAACATATTGAGATCACAAGAGCCACCTTTGTGTGGAATGAATTATTGGTTCTCTGAATGGGGTGTTGTAGTTTGCAATCAATTCCAATGTTCGTGGTGATAAGAGCAGAAAAAAAACAGAAATAAAAGATAATGACCACTTATTGATGAATTATGGGAAAGGGGTTAAGAGCTACCAGTAGCCAAAATTATTTTAAATGAAATAGACAGCTATATATCCATCAAAAATCTCTTCCATGAAGTGCATGAAATCACAAAGGGGAAAATAGGAGAGTGAATGGAGAATAGATATTTTAAATACAATTAATTGGTTCTCTTCAAGAAATGGTTTTGGGAAAACAGGATTGCCAGGTGCAGAAGAATAAAAGTGGATCTATCTTATATTTAAATGACAACTCAAACTGGATTCAGCTCAGTTCAGTCACTCAGTCATGTCTGACTCTTTGCGACCCCGTGAACTGCAGCATGCCAGGTCTCCCTGTCCATCACCAACTCCTGGAGTCCACCCAAAACCATGTCCATCGAGTCGATGATGCCATCCAACCATCTCATCCTCTGTCATCTCCTTCTCCTCCTGCCTTCAATCTTTCCCAACATCAGGGTCTTTTCAAAGGAGTCAGCTCTTTGCATCAGGTGGTCAACGTATTAGAGTTGCAGCTTCAGCATCAGTCCTTCCAATGAATATTCAGGACTGATTTTCTTTAGGATGAGCTGGTTGGGTCTCCTTGCTGTTCAAGGGACTCTCAAGAGTCTCCTCCAATACCACAGTTTAAAAGCATCAATTCTTAGGAGCTCAGCTTTCTTTATAGTCCAACTCATGTCCATACATGACTACTGGAAAAACCATAGCTTTGACTAGATGGACCTTTGTTGGCAAAGTCATGTCTCTGTTGTTTAATATGCTGTCTAGGTTGGTCATAACTTTTCTTCCAAGGAACAAGTGTCTTTTAATTTCAAGGTTGCAGTCACCAACTGCAGTGATTTTGGAGCCACCCAAAAATAAAGTCTATCATTGTTTCCCCATCTATTTGCCATGAAGTGATAGGACTGGATGCCATGATCTTAGTTTTCTGAATGTTGAGTTTTAAGCCAACTTTTTTTACTCTCCTCTATCACTTTCATCAAGAGCCCTGAAGTTTTAACACTCCATGAAGAAAACATAAGCAGTAAGCTCTTTGACATTGGTTTGGCAATAATGTTTTGATTTTGAAAACAAAAGCAAAGACAAGAAGAGCAAACTTTTTAAAAAAACTAAACATCTATTCAAAGGAAATCATCAACAAAACAAAAAGTCACCCTGTGGAAAGGAAGCAAATATTTGCAAAACCACATATCAGAAAAGGGTCTAATAACAAAACATACAAATAATTCCGTTCAGTCCGTTCAGTCACTCAGTCATGTCCAACTCTTTGCAACCCCATGAATCACAGCATGCCAGGCCTCCCTGTCCATCACCAACTCCCGGAGTCCACCCAAGCCCATGTCCATCGAGTCGATGATGCCATCCAACCATATCATCCTCTGTCTTCCCCTTCTCCTCCTGCCCTCAATCTTTCCCAGCATCAGGGTCTTTTCCAATAAGTCAACTCTTTGCATCAGGTGGCCAAAGTATTGGAGTTTCAGTTTCAACATCAGTCCTTCCAATGAACACCCAGGACTGATCTTCTTTAGCACAACTTAATAGCAAAAAAACTGCTAAAATCCAACTAAATAATGGCCTAAGAACCCAAACACTCTTCTAAAGACATGTAATGGCCAATATGTACATGAAAAAGTGTTCAACATTACTAGTCATCAGGGAACTGCAAATTAAAACCACAATGATATAATACCTCACACCTGTTAGATGACTTCTGTCAAAAAAAGAGAGAGAATAAATGCTGGTGAGGATGTAGAGAAAAGGGAACTCTAGCACACTTGTTGGTAGGAAGGCAAACTGGTATAATCACTATGGAAAACAGTATGGAGATTCCTCACTTAGTTAAAAATAGAATTACCATATTATCCAGCAATCCTGCTTTTGGGTATATATCCAAAGGGTATATATCATAGAGTTACCTGCACTTCCATCTTCACTGCAGTACTATTCACAATAGCCAAAGTATAGAAATAACCTGTGTTCATCAGTTGATGAAAGTGTCAAGAAAATGCTAGGTAAATAGATGGATAGGTGGATGGATAGATAGATAATGGATAGATGGATGGATAGATGGACAGACAGATATGAGGTATGAGGCCCATGAAGACATGACTGCTCTTGAAAAGGATGATGAGAATGTTAGATCAGATAGCCCTTAGGGAGAGGATGAAGAGGTGAAGACTATTAAACTGTCTGCTTCCATTTCACGCTCTCATCATGGGACTGTTTGATTTGTATTTGTGAAGTACCCCATGGTGGCCCTATCTTGTCAATAAAATTGAGATTTCTATTTTCAAAAGCCATATATTTTAAGTATACCATTTATATTTGATTTATATATATCATGCTATATTATTCAGGCTTAGAAAGAAGGTAATCATCCTGTCATATGCCACCTGTTTGAACCTAGAGGTCACTAGGCTAAGTGAAATAAGCCAGACCAAGTCAAATACCACAGGTTATCATTCACATGTGAATCTAAAAACAACCACAATAAAGTGGATTACACAGAAACAGAGAGGAGAAAAGTGGCTCTCAAGGTCTGGCGGACATAGGTTTGGTAAAAAGATGCAAACTTTTCAATTACAAGATAAACAAGGTGGGATCTAAGGTATAACATGGTGACTATAGTTGATAACATTGTATTGTAGAATGGAAATTTTCTGAGAAAGTAGAACCTAAATATTCTCCCCCAAAGGAGGAGAAGGAGGAGAAAGAGAAGAAAAATATAGGAGGTGATGGATGCATTAACTAACCAAATGGCGCGGGGGAATCCTTTCACAATATATATGTATATTAAACTGTCACATTGTACACTTTAAATAATTACAAATTTGTCAATTGTACCTTAATAAAGTTAAAAAAAAAAACCAAACTATATTTTTCAAGCCTTTCCAAGTAAGGATTTTTTTTTAAAACCGTGTCTAAATGATATTTCTAATTAACACTCTATAGCCAGGTCCCATCTCAGTTCAATCAAGTCAGCCCCATTATCTTAACTGGGCTTCTGAATAAGACGTTGTGTAAGAAAGTTTCACGGCTCACAAATTTGTGCAAACACCACATCAAGTAATACAAAAGGTTCTTCCAAATTTGCTTCTCTGTGACAATGATTTGAGGAAGCCAACTAGGGAGATTAGTGAAAAGCCATGAATGTGATTTTGTCACTGTGGACCCGAGAGAAAGTGATTTCAGGCAGTGGCTGGGGGCTGGGGTCAGATTGTAAAGGGCTGAAGAGGGTAAGGATGTGTGGAAGGTGGAGCCTGACGTTGGATCTATTCCTTCAATAAGTCTAGGCGTGAAAAAAAGAGAGAAAATGGGTCAGGGTTGAGGATTACGTTCTGTCAGGAATACAGAAGACTGGGCTTCTAGGTGGAAGGGAAAATGCAGGGAATGTGAAGTGCGGCTCCAGTAAGACAGAACAGCCAGTGCAGCGAGATCAGCTTCAGTGACATCCAGATACTCTAGTCCCTGAAGGCACAGCCTTAGAGACACTGAAATATTAGTGTCTGTTTAGAAACTGAAATGTACTAAATGAAAATGGAAATTTGTATGTATAAAGATGGAGGAGGTAAAACTATTACATACATCTTAGTAAGTTTTTCTTTCTTTAAAAAAATTTTTTGGCCACATAGCATGCGGGATCTTAGTTCCACGACCAGGGGTCAAAATCATGCCCATGCGGCAGGTCAGGAAGATCCCCTGGAGGAGGACATGGTAACCCACTCCAGTATTCTTGCCTGGAGAATCCCATGGACAGAGGAGCCTGGTGGGCTGTAGCCCATGGGGTCACAAAGAGTCAGACACAACTGAAGTGACTTAGCACACACACATTCCTTGAAAGCTTAACCACTGGCTTGCCAGGGAAAGCCAATATTACGTATTTTTAACACTACAAAAATGCAGACATAAATCTTTGGGACATTTTCATAAAGTGTCCAAGAAGTTTCTTAAAAAAATTCAAACCCATGATTAATATGGGAACATCTTCTATATATGAATCTGACAATGTGTTTCTAGTATCATCTTTTAGAACTTTTAGGATTTCCTTTCTACTAGGAAACTTTTAACTTCGAAACAGCAAGTAGTATTTTTCTCCTTGAAATGTCTGCAGTGTTTGTAATGTACTGAAGTTTGATTAAAAGGACAGTTAATGCAAACATAAATCCCTTAAAATATTTAGAGCACATGAGTTTCAACCCATTTTGTATTTATAAGACAACGTTTTAAAATGAATCTCTCTTAAGAAAGGAGGCTATTAGATTGAGCAATGTCTTCTCTTTCCAATAGAGTATTAGACAAGCCAAATATATAAATCTGCTTTATGTTACTGTATCATCGGTTGATGTTCAATGGACTTTTGGTATGAGGACTATAAATATCTGACAAAGGAATAAACACTGTGTGGAAGAAAATTGACTGTAACTAAAGAAGGCGTTGTGAATAGGCCTCCATGGAATTATCTGCTCGGTCTTGGAGACTTCTGTTTTTGCTTTGTGACTTTAGAAGGTGTAATGATTTTTCTTACATAGGGGAGGTTTGGAAGGACATCAGGGGAGAGGCCTGTGCCCAGGTTGTCCCCGGGGATAGTTACAAAGTCTCTTGTTAAAGCTCACGTGTGATGTCCATCCAGAAACCTATTTTAAAATGTTAAACCAACAATGGTGAAGCCTTGACTGACACAACCTTCCAGCTTCCCCAATAAAGCTGCACCACATGTCTTGTTGTTGTTGTTTTGAAGGTAACAGGTTATAACTGATCATGATAGACAAGCTCACTCTTTCTTCCCCTCCCTTCTTTTCTCGATCCCTCTCTCTGCACTTGACTTCTCATTCCAGAGTATGGAAGGAAATGCCGACGAGCAATTCCCAGGCGTGACATTTAGGAAAACTGGCGCTGGAATTAAAATCTTCAGCAGTGGGGACTTCTCTGGTGGTACAGTGGCTAAAATTTGGTGTTCCCAATGCAGGAGGCCCAGGTTCCATCCCTGGTCAGGGAACTAGATCCCATATGCTGCAACTAAGTGTTCACATACCACAACAAAAAATCCCACATGCTGCAAGAAAATGGAAGATCCTGGATGCCACAACTAAGACCCAGTAATTAAATAAATTAAAAAATTTTTTTCAATTTCTCAGTAGTGGTTCTCATAATGAATGGCTATGGTGGTAAGGATTCCTCACCATTTTTTTCATCCCTTCCAAACCAGGAGCAGTATTTTATAATCTATGTGTACAGGTATGGAAAACATTAATCAGTGAAGATGCAAGCAATTGCTTATTATGTCATGAAGCTCTGATAAGAGTGATTGGGGAGAAGGTGATAAAAAAGGAGGAGAAGGTCTGCGATGGAGACAGACCTTCAGCATGAACTTGAAGAATGAGTCACCCTTGGGAGTTCTCTTCTTGCAGAGAACAGAAGATCAGTACCTTTAGGATTCTGTTTGTCTTCTTCAAACCTCTGGCCCTGGCTGATTGAAACTATCATTATTGCCATGATGAACAAATAGAGCACAGCTTCATCAACTGGCTTGGTTGTAGAGAGGTGTGTATGCTAAGTTCCTTCAGTGGTGTCCGACTCTGCAGCCCAGTGGACTGTTCCCCGCCAGGCTGGAGGGCGTTGCCATGTCCTCCTCCAGGGGATCTTCCCAACCCAGGGACTGAACCCACATCTCTCATGACTCCTGCATTGGCAGGCAGGTTCTTTACCATTAGTGCCGCCTGGCATTGTTTAAAGCAGGAGATCTAAACAGGGGACCATGTGCTGAGCTAAAAGAGGTCTGTGACCTCCCTTAAGTGCTAAGCAAAATTTTACAAAAACTCTTATTTTTTATAAAATATTACTCAGGAAAGTCCAATTGAATTTCATTTTACACCAGCATCTCTCCTTTATAAAGTTCAGCAAACTCAGACTCAAATGAGTGAAAGCATGTGCCCACTGTCACAGTAACTGCTTCCTGGATTTACCCCTAGGCCCCTGGTGTTTAAATGGTGCCTTAGTGTCCTCAGAGACACAAATTTCTTTTGCAGAACACCTGCTATTTGTTATTGTTTTAGTCTCTTCAAACTGCTATGGCAAAGTTCCACACGCTGAGTCACTGAAGCCAGGGCTTCCCTGGTCCAGTGGTTAAGGATCTACCTTGCAACACAGCAGACTCAGGTTTGATCCCTGCCTGGGGAACGAGAATCACACACGCACATAACTGAGCCCACAGCCATAACTACCGAGCTGGCGCCCCACAACTAGAGAGTCTGCGCACTGCAATGAAAGATCCCGCATGATGCAGTGAAGATCCCATGTGCCGCAACTAGGACTAGAGGCAGCTAAAAAAGAAAAAGAACAACCAAACAAAAAAACCACAGCAGAAATTATGCTCCAATGGCTCTGGAGGACAGATGTCTGAAACCAAGGTGTTGGCAGGGCCACGCTCCATCAAAGACTCTGGGAAGAATCCTTCCTTTTTTCACCCTAGCTTCTGGTGGTAGCCAGCAATCCTTGACTTTCCTTGCCTTGCAGCTACATTACTCCAATCACTCCCTCTGTGACCATTCATGACTTTCTCCCTGAGCACCTCTGTCTTCACACGGCATTTCCTCTTCTTGTAAGGCAACAGATTAGGGCCCACTCTACTGACATATCTTAACCAGATTATATCTGCAAAGGCTATATCCAAGTTAGGTTACATTCATAGCTATGGTCATTTAGGACTTCAGCTTATCTTTTGGGGTAACAATTCAACTCATGAATAACCTAGATTCCTCTCCATTTTCCTCCCTAAAATAGCCATTTTCCCTCCAGCTTTGTAAAGCCATTAATTCAAAAATAATGGAATTTATTCTACTCAACGTTCATCCACTGAGTTCAAGTCAATCATTTGCTAAGTCATCTGCAAATCATCCTGAATTCTAAGGGATTGTGAGGTGCCACTGTTGTACATTTTGAGCCTTATCCAAACTTAGAGAACTGAGTTTCTCAATGGGGTCTGGGATGTTGACTCTGAAACATTGATAAACAGTCTCCTGGACCTCCACACACCTGACATCTGACATAGATAACCAACGATGGTTTTTTTTTCTGGCTTGTTTATGAGCATATCTTGGAGAGCAAAGTAAAGCCTTCCTGAAGGGAAGATATATTATGTCTATTGCTTTTTCCATCCACAAAACTGGTCACTCCATCACAAAAGAAAATGAGAATTAGTCTGATATTATTCCTTTTTCCTATGGCTGATTTGACTCTTTTCCAGTCCTCCTCTGCTAGTTTGGGAATCCAAAGAGTAAAAATACACACAAACACAACATTTTGCTTAAAATATAAGGCTGCAGAAATTTTATGTGCCACTTTCTTCCTATTGGGGATTACCTGGTAGCTCAGGTTGTAAAGAAGCCGCCTGCACTGCAGGAGACCCCGGTTCAATTCTGAGCCGGGAAGATCCG
This sequence comes from Odocoileus virginianus, assembly GCF_023699985.2. Classification (NCBI taxonomy): domain Eukaryota; kingdom Metazoa; phylum Chordata; class Mammalia; order Artiodactyla; family Cervidae; genus Odocoileus; species Odocoileus virginianus. Next base: position 7,097,098 of record NC_069695.1, on the reverse strand, counting down.
CTGGAGAAGGGACAGGCTGCCCACTGCAGTATTCATGGGCTTCCCTGGTGGCTCAGCTGGTAAAGAAGCCACCTGCAATATGGGAGACCTGGTTTGATCCCTGAATTGAGAAGATCCTCTAGTGAAGGGAAAGGCTACCCACTAGAGCATTCTGGCCTGTGAGAATTCCATGGAATTCTTGGGGTATAGTCCTTGGGGTCACAAAGAGTTGGACACAACTGAGCAACTTTCACTTTCCTTCCTATTTAGCTTTTTTGACCCTCTTAGATAAGTGGGTATTTTTGGACTCTCTGGCCTTAAGAAACTTCACAATTCTCAGGGGAAATTATAAATTTCAGAGCATTCATACCCACAGAAAGGATATATCACTTTAGCCTATTACTTCCTTAAATTCCCCTGAAACTCTCTTGAGACCAGTTGTTGAACTACATGATGGAAACTAATATAAAGATGGGGCATTAAAATAGAGAAGACAGAACAAGTACTCTACACTGAAAAAGTGAGTTGCTTAATTGCTCTGTAACATCATTTATCCATTTAATGTTATAACCTAAAAGTTGCATGTTGATATATTAACTATCTTTAATATTGGGAAGGAATCTCACAGGTTAAGTGAGATTATGCCATTTTTCACTCACAGCTGGTTTTGACCTTATAATGATACTCTTACTGAATTCAGGAAAAATAAAATTTTATTCACTAAGTTTCACCACCTGCAAATTACCTGAAACATTTCAGTTCTCTAGCAGGACATTAGTAGCTTGTTACTGTATGTGGCATTTGTCTATGCATGGGGATGAGTGTGAAGGGATCTTGCTAAGTTTGCTTTGAAAAATAGTACAAACTATTTAACTTCACCTTGGCAACCTCTCTTGTGGGACCAGAATCCTTTTGAGAGCAAATTTCACTGTTTTGTCTTGAGACTTAAGGCTGTCTGTTGATCTCTCTTCTCATCTTCCTTTTCTATACAAGAAATGTGGCAATAATGTCTATATCTGTCTGTTCTCATGACTTTTTCCTCTGTCATGTAATTTCCTTGATCCCACTTTTTGGTCTCTCAAGTGACACCATTGAACACATTTCTGGCAGAGATTTATGGTGGTACCATGAATGGTCGTTAAGTTACTGGACATTCAAATTTGGCTGTGTGTTCCAATAAATGCTATGAACAGACGATGGAGAACTAGACTGTCTGAAATGTTTGAACCCTGTTTCATCTTCAAACTGCATTAAGTACATCACCTATATCTCTACCATTTAATTCTTGGCTCCTTATTTTTTTAAAACTCACAACCATCTGAGAGAACAAAGGACTGATTTCTCAGCAATCTGAACAAACATGAGTTTGGCCTTTTCAGATATTCAGAATTATCTCTGCATGTGCATCAAAACCTGAATGAAAGGTTAGTCGTGGAGTGAAACAACCAGATACCTCAATAAAAATAAATAAGCATATCAAGGAAAATAAAATAAATCACAATTTATCAGATAGGAAAAGCACTTCAGAATGAGAAACATGGTGAACTCAATTTCAGTGAGAAAAAATCCCAAACTGATTATTGGACATTGAATAGATAAAGCAAACACCTGTTGCTTTGAAGTTTTAATCATTTTTTATTTTCGCTCTTAGGATAAAGTTCAAACTCCTTAAAAAGCCCCTCCAGAAATAGAACAAATAACCCTAAAATTGGAACCGCAAATGACCCAGAATTCCCAAGTAATTCTGAAGAAAAAGAACAGAGCTGGAGGGTGGTCCTCCCAGAATTCAGAAACTACTACAAAGCTACAGTAATCAAAACAGCATGATATTGGCACATAAACAGATGTACAAATCAATGGAACCAAAATAGAGAGGCTAGAAATAAACCCATACACCTAGAGTCAGTTGATCTTCAATAAAAAAGGCAAAAATGTACAATGGAGAAAATACAGTCTCGGCAGCAAGTGGTGTTGGGAAAGCTGGACAGCTGCATGTAAATCAGTGAAGTTAAATAAAACACACCCTCACACCATACACAAAAATAACCTCAAAATGATTTAAAGACTTGAATATAAGTCATTACACCATATACCTCCTAGAAGAGAACATAGGCAAAACTTTCTCTGACATAAACCATAGCAATGTCTTCTTAAGTCTCCTATGGCAATAAAAATAAAAGGAAAAATAAGCAAATGGGACCTAATCAAATGTATAAGGTTTTGCATTGCAAAGGAAACCATAAACAAAACAATAGTCAACCAACAGACTGGCAGAAGATACTGGCAAATGAATGGACTGACAAGGGCTTAATTTCCATAATACACAAGTAGCTCATGCAACTCAACAACAACAACAACAAAAAACCAATCGAGAAAATGAACAGAAGACCTAAATAGACACTTCTCCAAAGAAGACACACAGATGGCCAACACACACATGAAAAGATGCTCACCACTGCAAATTACTAGAGAAATGAAAATCAAAACTACAATGAGGGACCATGTCACACTGGTCAGAATGACCATCATCAAAAAGTTTACAAATAATTCATGCTGGAGAGGGTGTGGAAAAAAGGGAACCCTCCTACACTGTGGGTAGGATGTAAGCTTGTTCAGCCACTATGGGAAACAGTATGGAGGTTCCTTAAAAAACTAAAAATAGGGTTTACCATATGATCATATAATCCCACTCCTGGGCATACATCTGGCAAAGATGAAAGCTCTAATTCAAAAAAATGCATGCACCCTAATATTCACAGCAGAACTATTTACAATAGTTAAGACATGGGAGCAACCTAAGTGTCCATCAGCAGATGAATGGATAAGGAAGATGTATATATACACACAATGGAACATTCAGTTCAGTTCAGTTCAGTTGCTCAGTTGTGTCCAACTCTTTGCGACCCCATGAATCTCAACACGCCAGGCCTCCCTGTCCATCACCAACTCCCAGAGTTTACTCAATGGAACATTACTCAGCCATTAAAAAAAGAATAAAATAATGCTATGTGTAGCAACATAGATGGACCTAGAGATTATCATACTAAGTCAGATAAAGACAAATATCATATGATATCACTTATATGTGGAATCTAAAATATAGTACACATGAATTTATTTACAAAACAGAAAGAGACTCACAGATATAGAAACCAAACATGGTCCGCAAAGGGGAAGAGGTGGAGGATAAATTGTGAGTACGGGACTAACAAGTACACTACTATCCAAAAAGGGCCTCTACGTTTCCAGTCCTTCTTACCTGACCCTACTTCAAGCTTGCACTCTATGTCCAAGCAAATTAAACTTTTGATCATTTACAAATATTAATACCTTGGGCTCTCAACTCTAAGCCCTTCCATAGATTGTTTTGCCTAGAATAGTTTTCACCTCTGTGTTTACATTTCCTTAAGAACTCAATATATAATTTCTTCCAAGAAGATTTCTCTGACTCATTAACTGTGTGAGGTCCCCCACTCCCTCTGCTACCATGAGACATCTTACTGCCCATCACATGCACTTGAAACAAAGTACTGTGACCCTCGGCCTCCTCCCCCTCCTTTCTTGCCATGAACCCTGTGGGAGCACAGATGAAAACTATCACATCAACAGATGAAACCATCACATCAATCAGTGCACATGCCCTACAGGTACACGCGATGCTCCAGGACTGTTCGATGATTGAAAGCAAGAATAAAGGTGGGAACAGATTTGCTTTCCAGAGGAGGAAAAATCTCTTAAAATACATTGCTTAGTTGAGGGCAAAAGTTCACTTTTTAAAATGATCATTTACTGAGGCATAAATTTGTACCTCAAATTTGTATTTCCAGCACTGATTTCTCTCTTGAATCCCATATTTATGACAGCCAAGTTCCTCTTAAACAACTTCAATTGAAAGTCTAATTTCAAACTGAACATACGTGAGATGTTTTCCTGGTTCTCTGACAAACCTGATCTACTTGAGTTTCTCCTCTCTGTTTTGGCAATTACATCACACACACACACACACACACACACACACACACACACTTCTGTGCAATTAGCAAGCCCCAAACTTTGGATTCATCTTTGCCTGTTCTTCTTAACCATCTCCAACATCCAAGCAACAGGCAATTTTCTTAAATCCACCTTAAATTATATCCAAATTTGACAATTTCTCATTATTTCCCGGGCTTCCCTGGTGGCTCAGATGGTAAAGCATCTGCCTACAATGTGGGAGACCCGGGTTCGATCCCTGGGTTGGGGAGATCCTCTGGAGAAGGAAATGGCAACTCACTCCAGTACTCTTGCCTGGGAAATCCCATGGATGGATGGAGGAGCATGGTAGGCTATAGTCCATGGGGTCACAAAGAGTTGGACAGGACTGAGCGACTTCACTTTCATTATTTTCCAAACTATAACCTCCTCTCACCTGTAGTATTACCATCGACTCCCAAGCGGTCTCCTTGCTTTCATTCTTGTCTACTTTCAGTTGACTCTCACAATCAGGGTGGCCTCTTCAAAATAAAAATGTATCCCTGTCTCCCCTGTATGCAAAACCTCCCAGGGCTTCTCTTTGAGAATGCAGACTAAAGACCTTACAGTGGCGCACAGACTCTGCCTCTTATTCCCCGTGATGCTTCCTCCCACTCTCTCCCCCCAACCCAACTCCAGTGACATCGGTGTCCTTGCTGTTGCTTCAATGCACCAGGCAAGCTTACACCCAACGGCCGTGGCCATCTGTATACTCCGTCCCAGGAGTGGTTGTCCCTCCCTCATATATCACATGCCCTCACTTCTTCGAAGTCTTTATTCCAACGTCGCCTTCTCAGGGAGGCCTTTATGGAGCACCTTTTAGAACACTGCAGTTACTTATGGTTGCTGGGTTGGGGGGACGTGGTGGAAGGAGCAAAGAGATAGTTAAGGAGTTGGGATGAACGTGCTATATTTAAAGTGAATAGCTAACAGGGACCTACTGCAGATCACAGGGAACTCTGCTCAATGCTATGTGGCCCCCTGGATGGGAGGGGAGTTTGGGGGAGAATGGATACATGTGTATGTATGGCTGAGTCCCCTCGCTGGTCACATGAAACTGTCACAGCATTGTTAATCAGCTAAGTCCTAATACAAAATAAAAAATTAAAAAAAAAATACTTCAGTTACATTTTTACCATCCTGATGTTTCTTCCTTTTTCTTTCTGTTATTTATAACCTGGGACACTTAGCCTCCTAAAACATCACATTATCAACTGTTGATTCTGTTTCTGATCTGTCTTGTCCCACTGGAATGAAGGATACATAGGACAAGGATAGTTGTCTTGTTAACTGCTATGTTCCATGTCTAGAACAGGCTTAGCACCTAAAAGGCATTCGATAATATTGGTTAGTGATAATGTGAGAAACTTGAAGGCTGAAACCTCAACAAGGCTTGCTCCATGCCTCCAAGATGGCTTCCCTGGTGGCTCAGGCAGTAAAGAAACTGCCTGCGGTGCAGGAGACCTGGGTTCCATCCCTGGGTCAAGAAGATCCCCTGGAGAAAGGAACGGCTACCCACTTCAGTGTTCTTGCCTAGAGAATTCTACGGACAGAGGAGCCTGGTGGGCTACAGCCCATGGGGTCACAAAGAGTCGGACACAACTGATCGACTAACACTAACTAACTAAAAATGCCTATAGAAAGCTCATACTAGGGAAAATCTAGAAAAAGTTATCATTCCAACGAGGCAACAGACATTTCTAGAGAGTAGCAGTCTAATGTTCCTATCAATTTTTTGCTTTAACTTTAGAATATAAATATTTATTGTGGCCTCTGGCTAGCAACTGACCTAGAAAAGGTACAAGCTAGAATACAATTACTAAGATAATTTTGCTAATCAAGGTGAACAATTCTTTGACCCTTGAATTTTGGTATCCCAATTCAGTTCAGTTCAGTTGTTCAGTGGTGTCCGACTCTTTGTGACCCCATAAACCGCAGGACGCCAGGCCTCCCTGTCTATCCACCAACTCCCAGAGTTTACTCAAACTCATGTCCATTGAGTCGGTGATGCCATCCAGCCATCTCATCCTCTGTCGTCCCCTTCTCCCCCTGCCCCAAGTCCCTCCCAGCATCAGGGTCTTTTCCAATGAGTCAACTCTTCACATGATGTGGCCAAAGTACTGGAGTTTCAGCTTCAGCATCAGTCCTTCCAAAGAACACCCAGGCCCATGAATATTTTTTCATAATGCAGATTGCTCCCATGCTCTTGATAGGATTCTCTTTCAAGAGGCACTTTGGTGATTTTGTGTATTTCTTGGTTTCTTTCCCAGCCTTGAAATTCTAAGATCTCTTAACTCAAGGGCAACTATGTTCTCTATTCAAGAAACTTAGCTGTAATTCAGTAATAACTAACTTTTCCTTTTTCTGGCCCATGACTTAATGGGAACTCTTTACCCCGCAGCCCTGCAAGTAGAACAAGTCTTGTCTGACCACAGATGTGCTTAGCCATAGCCAGTAATAGAGAAGGTGGAATTCTCAAGGCGGGGAGAGCACAGAGTGAATTAAATAGTTTTGTTCAGAAACCACAGCTCAAAACACAGACACCGTCTGCAGCACTCACTCCCCACTTTCCATTGTGGAAATCCCATTAAAGAAACCTCTAGAGCAGTGGCATAAATATTTCAAATAGAAGTCTGCAGGAAAAGGCTGCTATTGAAAAACAATGGACTTGGAAACTTACAATCTGATCAAGCCCTCAGGAAGATAATTCAAGCTGAGGAGGTTCTCCCCTCTGTGATCTGCTGGGAGAGGATTTCGTTGTTTTATTTTGTTTAAGCCACATGGCTATTTAAAAATCCATACATTTAGCATCTACGAAGGAATGAGATTTATAACCCAAGAATCAATCTTTCTTGATTTCGTCTCCAAGTATTTTGCGATTTGTAAACACTGGCTTTAAATTGGTCTCTACACTGGGGCTGGCTGGGCTCATTAGGGAATTCTACCTTAGATAAATCGCTTACTGCCACAGCCTGCCATGAAAACACTATAAATTGAATGGAGGCTTGTCATATTGCTATTTATACTCCAATGGGCTTAGTGGCTATTGGAACTGGGGCAGAGCAGCCCTGGGACCAGCCAGGCCAGGCTCCCGCCCTCTCCTGGATCGCTGGCAGCAGCCTAGATCTGACGATGCACAAACAAACACTTTTCCTGGCCACCCTGTCACAGGCCATCTCATCCTTTCAAACACTCTGGTGGATTATACAGTACCTTGATTACCACTCGAGAGAAAGCAAGAAAACATAGGGGAAGAGAATTTGATCTGTAAGGCCGAAACAGTTTTCCCTGTGGATTTTAATTCTAGTTACACCCAGAAATGAATCTTTTCTTAAGGGTCCTACAGTAAACACATCTTTCCTAAATCATAGGCCACAAATTAAACTGAGAGAGACACAGAAAACATTTTGTACTGGGGAGGAAGGAAACACAAAATGGTCTTACTGCTACACCTCCTCATTAGAGAAGCCACGACTACCCCTAAAGCCTCCCATCTCTTGCATGCTTCCAGAATGAAGCTTCCAAAAGGATCCTGACGTGAGCCACGGTGCTCACTGGTGCCCATCCCAACACCAAGAGTGTCTGCAGGAGTCGTCAGGTGCCTCGGTGCAGAAAAGAGCGTGGGCAAAGACACACAGAGGTTTCCCCGGTCATGGCCAAGACCAAGGGCCACAGGTCAAAGTTTTCACCCTGACCTAGATTAGATTCCTTTAGCCCCGGAGGTTTAATTTCTTTCATTTCAGGATGGCGAGCAACTTAAGAAACTCTTTCTTCTCCCCATTTTCTCTCATTGTCCTTTCCTTCTGCTGCTTTTTTTCTTTCATATCCCATTTGAGTTTATTTTTTGAAGCTGATTTGGGAAGAATACATGAAAACTTTTTGAGGTTCAAATTCACATTCCATGAGCAAGAAATTATTAAGCACTTAGAACAGTCCAGATATTCTGAGAGTTAACAGAAACAGCAAAATGACAATGCTTTTTCAGCATAAACAAGGAACAAGTGGGTATCACTCATGACTGTGGGTATGAGTAGATAATATACTAGGCTGGCCAAAAAGTTCATTTGGGTTTTTCCACATTATGCTCAAATGAACTCTTTGGCCAATCCAATATATATCTTACAAAAGTGTGGGAGATGCTGTGAGTTGCCTATTTAATATCCATTATCTCCACCTACTTGGCAAATTACATACAGAAGCCAGATGTACAGTCCTAGAGGATAACAATGATCTTAGGTTTGCATATAGAAGGAAGTTGTCCACATACAGGTCTAGACAGAATACCACTTAGATGAACCACGCCAATTTCTCCACCCACCTATTCCCCCCTTAAGAATTGACAGGTATAACTACAAAAGGCTTTGCACAATTTAGAAACAGTTGGCCCTTTCTTGAATCGTATCTAGACAGATCCTATAGCCTACTCAGAGAGTTGAATTAGAATGAATGAATTCTATTTGCAGCAACATGGATGGACCTCGAGCTAATCATACTAAAGTGAAGTGAGCCGGTCAGTGACAAAGATCATATGATACAGTTTGTATGTGGAATTTAAAAAAAAGATAAGAAACTAGACTCAATATTTTATAATAGCCTATAAAGGGAAAATAATCTGAAAAAGAATATACTGGAATATATATATATATATTTATGCATATGTTTGTGTGCTAACTCACTTCAGTCATGTCGTGTCTTACTCTGCAATTCTATGGATTGTAACCCACCAGGTTTCTCTGTCCATGGGATTCTCCAGGCAAGAATGGGGATCTTCCCAACCCAGGGATCAAGCCCGAGGTTCTTACATATATGTAAGTGTATATATGTGTACATATATATGGTATTGGAGAAGACTTTTGAGAGACCTTTGGACTGCAAGGAGATCAAACCAGTCAATCCTAAAGGAAATCAATCCTGAATATTCACTGGAAGGACTGATGCTGAAGCTGAAGCTCCAGTACTTTGGCCACCTGATGCGAGGAGCCAACTCATTAGAAAAGACCCTGATGCTGGGAAAGAGTGAAGGCGGGAGAAGAAGGGGACAACAGAGGATGAGACAGTTAGATGGCGCCACTGACTCAATGGACATGAGTTTGAGCAAACTCTGGGAGATAGTGAAGGACAGGGAAGCCTGGCATGCTGCAGTCCATGATGTCGCAAAGAGTCGGACACAACTGAGTGACTGAACACCACCACCACACGAAACTAACAGGAAACTATCCTTGTGCCCATAGATTAGTTACTAAGTCATGTCCAACTCTTTGCAACCCCATGGACTGTAGCCTGCCAGGCTCCTCTGTCCATGGGATTCGCCAGGCAAGAATACTGGAGTGGGTTGCCATTTCCTTCTCCAGGGGATATTCCTGATCCAGGGATCAAATCTGCATCTCCTGCATTGGGCAGATTCTTTATCACTGAGCCACCAGGGAAGCCCCAAATAAATTATACTTCAATATAAAAAATTACATTTAAAAAACTAATAACAAAAGTTCTTCAAAGATTTTTTTACCAACTTAATCATTACAGAAACTACACACATCAAAATATATGTTACATTTTTATCAAATACAATGGCTTCAAATTGAGCAAATATTCTACTCAATATAATATTAGATAAAATTAGTATTTGTTGATTTGCACTTCAACTTCTAAAATTGCCAGAATATAAGACACGTATCCTAAATTTAATGGGATCTCTTTTTACAAATACATCATCCAATTAAACACTGCTCTTAATTTCATTACTGAGATAGATCAGGTATTTTCTCCACTGATGTTGTCCATACTGTAATTCAAACATTTGAGAGATAAAACTTTGTAACAGTGTAAGTCATGGAGAGAGCACGGGTTTTAGATTTACATAATCTTCAATTTTAAACCTTGTATTGCTTTTTGCTATGTGACCTTGAGAATATCACCTAAGCCTTTAAACATCATTATTTTCAACTGAAAACTAGAGAAAACAATACTGAGTTACCACGAAGATTAAACAAAGTAACATTAATTAATTACCTAAAACAGTGGCTGGAAAATACTAGAACCCTAGTAAACTCTCAGTGGTACTAGTGTTATCAGCCTCAAGGTGGCTGACAACATCTCATATCTTTATAATTATGTCTCACAACTCAACATCAACTCTACTTCTTGTCACCAAAAGAATAAGTAATTTTTAATCATCCATCTTATGCCATAGATTTGGTTCTGAATGACATTAAGGGCTCTCTAAAAATCAAATCCATTTGCAAATAGATGAAGTGTAAATACAGTTACTAAACTGTTCAGAATGTGTCAAAAATATGAAGAAAATTTCAAAAAGAAAGAGTTAAAAATATTTTGGGTTATGGTAGTATTATTGCAATAAATATAAACTCCCAGGTTTTAAAAGGCCAAAAGTAAATTAAATGTGAAATAATACTTTTAAAAGTAAAATAAACCCTCTTCCCTTATAACCATACTCCATCCTAACCAACCAATAAGCTTTTAAGACAAAAAAAAGCTTACATTGAAAGTTAACAATATATAATCAATTGGAATATTTGCCCCAAGAATCCTTCAGCCACATTATTCATTTAGTAATGACAATTATTTATGGCAACATCTTGATACCAAATTTGTTAGGCATTTTTAAGAAAGGAATAAATACAATGAACCAGCATTATAATAAACCCATTTAACATCCAAATCTTCATTAAAATATATATCAATTAAACACAAATAAGAATTAACACATCTTATTATACATTAAAAATCAATCATATAGGGACTAGAAAGACCATTTTAACAATCAACTTATACATTTAATTTCTACTTTCCAAATAGGTTTAGTAAAATGTCCCACCACCATAGTATACAAGTGTGATTAAACTGTTTGAATTTCATCAAATTTACAGGCAATTCTTGTATTTTATTTTATAACATGAAATCAGTCTCAGCTGACAGTTTAACATACTTACATTAGTTTTGTTTAAATTTCTATTTGCTATATTTCTTGGGAAGTGATAAATATTTTAAGGGTTCTTGGCTAAGAATTTTCTGTGGATTATATACTTCTCATTTTATTCTAACAAAAAGTATCGTGAAGTAGGCTCTATGATTAACCACATGGAAGCATAGAAAGTCGAAGTTTAGAGATGAAGAATTTTGCCCCAAGTGACACAAATCCTATAAGACAGAGCTGGGAAATTAAACTCCAAAGCTTCTTCAAATTTGAATAGAAAATTTAACAGCTTGACCATAAGTAAAAGCAGGAAAAAAAAAATTGTTACAATACCTCCCACTTTTAAAGACTGCTAATGGTACTGGCACAAAGACAGAAATATAGACCAATGGAACAGAATAGAAAGCCCAGAGATAAATCCATGTACCTATGGACACCTTATCTTCCACAAAGGAGGCAAGGATATACAATGGAAAAAAGACAGCCTCTTTTACAAGTGGTGCTGGGAAAACTGGTCAACCACTTGTAAAACAATGAAACTAGAATACCTTCTAACACCATACACAAAAATAGACTCAAAATGGATTAAAGATCTAAATGTAAGACCAGAAACTATAAAACTCCTAGAGGAGAACATAGGCAAAACACTCTCAGACATAAATCACAGCAGGATCCTCTATGACCCACATCCCAGAATTTTAGAAACAAAAGCAAAAATAAACAAATGGGACCTAATGAAACTTAAAAGCTTTTGCACAACAAAGAAAACTATAAGCAAGGTGAAAAGACAGCCCTCAGATTGGGAGAAAATAATATAGCAAATGAAGCAACAGACAAAGGATTAATCTCAAAAATATACAAGCAACTCCTCCAGCTCAACTTCAGAAAAATAAATGACCCAATCAAAAAATGGGCCAAAGAACTAAACAGACATTTCTCCAAGGAAGACATACAGATGGCTAACAAACACATGAAAAGATGCTCAACATCACTCATTATCAGAGAAATGCAAATCAAAACCACAATGAGGTACCATTACACGCCAGTCAGGATGGCTGCTATCCAAAAGTCTACAAGCAATAAATGCTAGAGGGGGTGTGGAGAAAAGGGAACCCTCTTACACTGTTGGTGGGAATGCAAACTAGGACAGCCGCTATGGAGAATTGTGTGGAGACTCCTTAAAAAACTGGAAATAGAACTGCCACAGCAATCCCACTCCTGGGCATACACACCGAGGAAACCAGATCTGAAAGAGACATGTGCATCCCAATGTTCATTGCAGCACTGTTTATAATAGCCAGGACATGGAAGCAACCTAGATGCCCATCAGCAGACGAATGGATGAGGAAGCTGTGGTACATATACACCATGGAATATTACTCAGCCATTAAAAAGAATTCATTTGAATCAGTTCTAATGAGATGGATGAAACTGGAGCCCATTATACAGAGTGAAGTAAGCCAGAAAGATAAAGACCATTACAGTATACTAACACATATATATATGGAATTTAGAAAGATGGTAACGATAACCCTATATGCAAAACAGAAAAAGAGACACAGATGTATAGAACAGACTTTTGGACTCTGTGGGAGAAGGCGAGGGTGGGATGTTCTAAGAGAATAGCATTGAAACAAATATATTATTTAGGGTGAAACAGATCACCAGTCCAGGTTGGATGCATGAGACAAGTGCTTAGGTCTGGTACACTGGGAAGACCCAGAGGGATGGGATGGAGAGGGAGGCGGGAGGGGGGATCAGGATGGGGAACACATGTAAATCCATGGCTGATTCATGTCAATGTATAGCAAAACCACTACAATATTGTAAAGTAATTAGCCTCCAACTAATAAAAATAAATTAAAAAGAAAAAAAAAGACTGCTAATGAATTAGTAATTCTTATATATCTAAAATACAGGGCCTAATGTGAGAAAGCCTATCCTTTCATACCAAGCCAACACTGAACTGGTACACAGCCTGGCACGGAGAGTTAGAGCATGCATTCTGACAATTATCAAACATGCTTTCTATTTGTTAGCTGTCTGACCTTTGGCAAATTGACTCCATTTATCTGTGCTCCAGTTTTCTTACTTATAAATGGGGTAGATACTAATACCTAATATAATTGTCATTAAGGTTAAATAAATATTATCTGAAATCACTTATAATAGTGCCTGATGTATAATAAATATTATGCAAGTATTTACTAATAATAAATTATCTTAAAAATCAATGGAACTACAACCAACTCAGTCAGTGCCCATTTAATGCACTAAGCTAGCAGATTTTGTTTATTCTCCTAGGGAAGATTTATTTTTCAAGATAAATCACTCAAAGGAAGGATTTTCATGTTTCTACAGAGTAAATATTAATGGGCATTCCATGGTGGTCCAGTGGTTAGGACCCCATACTTTCATTCTCAAGGGCGAGGGTTCAGTCCCTGGTCTGAGAACTGAGATCCCACAGGCCGCACAGTGTGGCCATAAACAGAAAAATGTTAAAAGAAATATAATATTAGACGATTTACACATTGATTATACCTTTATTTAAGTATTTAGTATTTACACTCCTATTTTAACAGAGACAAGAGATATAAAGAATTCTTAAATTTTAAATGAAGAAATAAATTATACTCAAAACCAAATCTACTCATTCTAATATCTGGCACAGGAAGAGATTTTTCCATGAGTGAATGAAATACATCTGTTTTCGCTGAGCAATTTAATATGCCATTGACTTTACACATTGTTGGAGGTTTCTCAGATGGAAACATTAACAAAAGGTCACAGTTAACTTTGCGCTCCTCAGACAGAGCTGCATAGATTTACCAAAATAAAAAACAAAACATGTGCTTTCAAAGCTTCTACCAGAAAATTCAATATCAAATGAACAAAATGTACTACTATCTAGAAAATAACAAAAGAAACAAAATGCCAATATAAAAGAGATCTTAAAGAGTGTCATTGGTCTGTCATCTGACTGTTCTTGACAGACTGATCATACATTGTACAATGTGGGGGGCACTAGCCACATGTCAAATGCTCAGTGGCCACCTGTGGCTGGTAGTTACAGCATTAAAGCAGACTTAAGTCACGTACAGACATAAGAGTTTCACCATAAGGAAGGCTGAGTGCTGAAGAATTGATGCTTTCCAATTGTGATGCTGGAGAAGACTCTTGAGAACCCCTTGGACAACAAGAAGATCAAACCAGTCCATCCTAAAGGAAATCAGTCCTGAATATTCATTGGAAGGACTGATGCTGAAGCTGAAGCTCCAATACTTTGGCCGCCTGATGGGAAGAACTGACTCATTGGAAAAGACCCTGATGCTGGGAAAGATTGAGGGCAGGAGGAGAAGGGAGGGGTAGAGGATAAGACAGTTAGATAGCATCACTGTCTCAATGGACATGAATTTGAGCAAATTCTGGGAGATGGTGAAGGACAGGGAAGCCTAGTGTGCTGCAGTCCATGGGTCGCAAGGAGTTGGATATGACTTAGTGCCTGAACAACAACAAAAATAAGACAGCTTCCACTCCAGACCATGAATCAGAATTTGGACTTTAATGAAAACCCCATGGTGATATGTAAGCTCAAAGTTTGAGAAGAAGTACCTACTCTATTTAATTATTTATCTTTGCCTTCACAGTGGTACAAAATACTGAAATGATTTGCAGGATAGTGAAACACTGATGTCTGAGACTTGAGAGAAAAGATAATAGTCAATTACTTGACATTATCTGTTACAATAGTAGGAAAAACATATCATCTTGATTTTCTAGAAACTCTAATTTTCATTTTGGTTTTCCACAAATAAATCAGCTCTTCCTTTTGTTCTCCAATCCACAGTCAATATTCCCAAGGAAAGTAAGTAGAAATTGTAATTTTGGAGTCTTTTTTTCTTGTCTTCCTGTTGATCTTTCTGATAGTCTGTTGTATATTATTTATAAGAAAAGACATGAGCTAACTCGGAAATAAGATGCCCATTAAAATGCATGCAAATATATGAAATGAGTTGAGAAAGTCTTCAGGCTGGGAAAATGTTCATTTCACTAAGAAGTTTTGAAGTATAGCACAGGCACTGTGTATTTATGGAAAATGCTACCAGGGTTTCTCATCAAGACATTTTCAGATCCCATCCTTTATATTATCCTATGAAAACTGAAAGATAAGAATTGGTGCAATCCTTCAACCAAGATAAACAAATTAATGCAATTTTGAAAACAGAAATGACTTTCAAAATAAGAATCTATGGGACTCAAGAGTGGTAGGAAATACTGTCTCACAAGGCTGTGAATTACTCCACAACACAGATGTCCTTGAAGACAGTGTCTATATCTCCCACCCATGTAGGGCAGGTTCCTATACTAGTGTCTGTAACAGAGTAGGCATTCAGTATTTGTTGAATTAAATTCCATTGAATTCTCCTTGGATCAGGGGTGGGTAAAAGGACTTTTGACTCTATCATGCCTGGTCATTGGAGAGATACATATTATATTTAATTAAACAGTTGACTGTGTTCAAGGATCTTATTTTAAAGCGCACATACTTGCCTACAATAAGAATTAAAAATTATCTTTACTTCAGAAAAGGATATAAAAATAGAATCATCTGGACAAAAGCCTAAGTCAAATTAATCAAAATTTTCCATTATCTGTATTTGTGAAATAAATTGCTGAATAGTTCTGTTGGTCATTTTTCTGTCAAATACATAAAACACACAAAGACTGTGTCTCTCTGCTGTGCCTCCTTCTACTGCCATCCTTAATGAAGCACAAAGCTTAGAAAATATTTGAGGTTGGTTGGATGGTTTTTTCCCCCCAAAAATTCATGGTTCTTCGCTTTTATCATACTTCGTTTTCTGAATAACAAAAATATTAAGGAACTCATTACTGGTTAAGGCAATGATCAGATGTTTTGACAGGAGAAATGAGCCTTCTAAAATAAACTTAACTTTTACCATTTCTGATATGTGTTCAGCTGTTCTACAAGTAATAATACGTGGGCATCCACCGTGATGCAATTTGTACTGAGCGGAGAAAGCACACAGAGGGCTAGGCATGCAGAAATGCTAAGCATCAGGCCAAATGTGGCATCAAGACAGGGTCTGGATGAATCACCACTGACCATTTTGTTACTGATGTTCCCTCCTGATATATATGGTGACTTCTCGCCATTGATTCCCTCCATGACCTTGGACCCTCCCCAACTGCTCTAATTCAGTTTTCTCGTCTGAAAGAGGATGGATGATAAAAGGAACAAGGAAATGATGGGAAAAGATGACAACATGGACCATCCACATAGAGGTGGGTGAAAGTGAAGCCCAGCCAATTTCTTTGGAACACTCCATGAATACAAAACTTTACTGCCTATAGAGATTCGAGACAAATATTACATGCCAAGGTTCCCATTCTCTCTACTTATTCTTCTTGAAAATATAACTTGTAAGTTAAGCACAAGATGGAAATCTATCTAAAAAGAGCAACAACGAACATTAATAGAATCAACTCTCAGTTCTCTTAAAGATTATCCTTGGCAAAGCTTGTCAGCAAAAAACAACCTTCCACTTCACTGCTTACTTTGTTAACAGCCCATATCTATTTACTCTTAACTTAGCATGTAGCTCGCTTTCAGGCTCTATAGTCATTTAGAAATATGAAATTCATAATTTATTGCAGATGCGAGTGCCTCTGAAAATCATCTAGGCCTCACATCAACCTGAATGACTCACAGAAGCTTGAACAAGCCCTAGTGTGGAGCTCACTACTCGCTGAGGCAACCTACTCTATCTGTGGACTGAGTCCTTGCTCCAGGAAAAAGGAAAACAGCAGTTCTGTTTTTCAGCCTGTCTGATACACACTCTCCTTTCCTAGCCCAGCCTGTGTTGTAGGAAGGAGCTGAGAGCATTTAAGTAGGGAAATGGACATTTTCCAATTCCAATGGTTTTAATGAATACAAGTCCAAATCTTAAAAATAATCACAGAATGAAAAAATGTTCATATCATAAACAACCAAATATCAATATTAATGAAACTGCCCTTCCAATACCAATATAAAAGATGACCATAGACAGTACTTGGGATTAGCCACATTGCAGTCTTATGCTGCCACGTTGCATGTGACACCCCCTCTAAGAGGAAGCATGAACATGAAGCAAGAAATTAATCTTCTCTTATTCTCTTGGCTCTGTTATGTTACATCTGGTTCATAACAGATACACAAATCCTTGCCTGTCCATCTTCATCCTCCCAAATCTATAATAACTCTTCTTTCCGTTCTTTGTCATCCTTAATCCTCAAAGAACTATTTTATCCTTGTTACCTCTACATCCTTGCCACTCTGTTACTCTTTGACTCTCTGCCACTTGACTTTTATCCTGCCTACTGTGCTACCACAGTTGACCTTGGAGCAGCATGGGTTTGAACTGAATGGGTCCACTGATATGTGGATTTTTTTCAATGCATATTACACTCCTATACCATCTGGGGTTGGTTGAATTTGTGGATGAGGAACTGTGGACAATGAGGGTCAATTATAAAATTATACATGGAATTTCAACTGCACGGCTTTGACACCACTAACACGTGCCTTGTTCAAGGGTCACTTGTACTACTCTTTCCAGATCCCCAATCAATTTTTTTTTAATTTTTATTAGTTGGAGGCTAATTACTTCACAATATTGTAGTGGTTTTTGTCATACATTGACATGAATCAGTCATGGATATACATGTATTCCCCATCCTGATCCCCCCTCCCACCTCCCTCTCTACCCGATCCCTCTGGGTCTTCCCCATGCACCAGGCCCGAGCACTTGTCTCATGCATCCAACCTGGGATGGTGATTTGTTTCACCCTAGATAATATACATGTTTCGATGCTGTTCTCTCGAAACATCCCACCTTCGCCTTCTCCCACAGAGTCCAAAAGTCTGTTCTATACATCTGTGTCTCTTTTTCTGTTTTGCATATAGGGTTATCATTACCATCTTTCTAAATTCCATATATATGCGTTAGTATACTGTAATGGTCTTTATCTTTCTGGCTCACTTCACTCTGTATAATGGGCTCCAGTTTCATCCATCTCACTAGAACTGATTCAAATGAATTCTTTTTAATGGCTGAGTAATATTCCATGGTGTATATGTACCACAGCTTCTTTATCCATTCATCTGCTGATGGGCATCTAGGTTGCTTCCATGTCCTGGCTATGATAAACAGTGCTGCGATGAACACTGGGGTGCACGTGTCTCTTTCAGATCTGGTTTTCTCGGTGTGTATGCCCAGAAGTGGGATTGCTGGGTCATATGGCAGTTCTATTTCCAGTTTTTTAAGAAATCTCCACACTGTTTTCCATAGCGGCCGTACTAGTTTGCATTCCCACCAACAGTGTAAGAGGGTTCCCTTTTCTCCACACCCTCTCCAGCATTTATTGCTTGTAGACTTTTGGATAGCAGCCATCCTGACTGGCGTGTAATGGTACCTCATTGTGGTTTTTTTTTTTTTTTTCTCATTGTGGTTTTGATTTGCATTTCTCTGATAACGAGTGATGTTGAGCATCTTTTCATGTGTTTGTTAGCCATCTGTATGTCTTCCTTGGAGAAATGTCAGTTTAGTTCTTTGGCCCATTTTTTGATTGGGTCATTTATTTTTCTGGAGTTGAGCTGGAGGAGTTGCTTGTATATTTGTGAGATTAATCCTTTGTCTGTTGCTTCATTTGCTATTATTTTCTCCCAGTCTGAGGGCTGTCTTTTCACCTTGCTTATAGTTTCCTTTGTTGTGCAAAAGCTTTTACGTTTCATTAGGTCCCATTTGTTTATTTTTGCTTTTGTTTCTAATATTCTGGGATGTGGGTCATAGAGGATCCTGCTGTGATTTATGTCGGAGAGTGTTTTGCCTATGTTCTCCTCTAGGAGTTTTATAGTTTCTGGTCTTACATTTAGATCTTTAATCCATTTTGAGTTTATTTTTGTGTATGGTGTTAGAAAGTGTTCTAGTTTCATTCTTTTACAAGTGGTTGACCAGTTTTCCCAAGACCACTTGTTGAAGAGGTTGTCTTTTTTCCATTGTATATCCTTGCCTCCTTTGTCAAAGATAAGGTGACCATAGGTTCATGGATTTATCTCTGGCCTTTCTATTCTGTTCCATTGATCTATATTTCTGTCTTTGTGCCAGTACCATACTGTCTTGATGACTGTGGCTTTGTAGTATCCCAATCAATTCTTAAACAGTAACTCCAAAATGTTTTTCAATCCTTAACCCTAATAGACCTCAATGATACACCTAATTCTGTTGATTGCTAGCTTATCCCGAATCTCTTCAATTAGTGCCTTTGAGCTATCTACCCTCAACTCTTCATTTTGTTCTGCCTCTCCATTAAGTCAAAGTTATGGTTTTTCCAGTAGTCACACATGGATGTGAGAGCTGGACCACAAAAAGCTGAGCACTGAAGAATTGATGTTTTCAAATGGTGGTGATGGAGAAGGCTCTTGAGAGTCCCTTGGATAGCAAGGAGATCAAACTAGTCAATCTCAAAGGCAATCCACCCTGAATACTCATTGAAAGGTCTGATGCTAAAGCTCCAATACTTTGGCCACCTGATGCGGATAGTCGACTCATGAGAAAAGACCCTGATGCTGGGGAAGATTGAGGGCAGGAGGAGAAGGGGACGACAGAGGATGAGATGGTTGGTGGCATCACTGATTCAACAGACATGATTTTGAGCAAACCCCAGGAGATTGTGAAGGACAGAGAAGCCTGACAAGTTGTACTTCATGGGGTTGCAAGGAGTTGGACACAACCTAACAATGGAACAAGAACTCTATCAAGTATTGGTAAATACCCTTCAAGGAGCCACCTGTCCCAAAGAAGTTTCATCTATTTGGGGTTTTTATGTTGCCTATATATCTCTAGTCCTGACCTCTTCCACAAGTTTCAGGCTCATTTGTCCCCGTGAAGGGAAGAAAGTATAGCATAATAGCTAAAGGATAAATGAAGATTAGTGAGGCAATATGGATAGAAGTATATCTAGAGGCGAAAGAAAATTATAAGAAATAGAAAAGCACATTTAAAAAGATTGCAGACAGCCAAAAAAAAAAGTGATTTATCCAAAAGAATTAAATGAAGACCAATTTCACTGAAGTGTAATAGAGAAAGTTTAGAAAAGAGAAATCAAGATGACAAGAAAAAACAGCTAGTCTCATATGAGACTTTGTAATTTACACAAAGGAATTTAAACTTTATTCTAAGGGTAACAGAAAACAGGAACAGTCAAAGGAGTTACATAACCATATTTGCACATATTTGCATTTTTTGTAAAGATCTCAACGTTAGCACAGGGATTGGATTGACAGGGAAAGGGAGAAATGCAGAATAATGGGGGGGGTGGCTATTCAAAGCCCATTCAAGAGATGACAAGGGGTGAGGCTAACAGAGTTATAGTTGGGACCGAGGACAAAGGATAGATTCAGATCTTATTTACTAAATAAAATGGGTAAGACTTCATTGCGGATTGAATTTGTGAGATAAAGGAGTCAAGAAATGTACCTAAGAAATGAGTCAAGAAACGTACCCAAGAATCTAGCAGGATGTTTTGATGGAAGCTGGCATAGGTCACTGACACAGCAAGATAGAAGGGGAGGAAATTGGGGGCCAGAAAAGGTGAATTTTCCCTGGTGGCTCAGCTGGTAAAGAATCCACCTACAATATGGGAGACCTGGGTTCCACCCCTGGGCTGGGAAGATCCCCTGGAGAAGGGAATCGCTACCCACTCCAGTATTCTGGCCTGGAGAATTCCATAGGCTGTATAGTCCATGGGGTCACAAAGAGTGACTTTCACATACATGTTAAACTATTTCCTAGACATCCCCATGTGGTTATTCCATAGGCACCTCAAAAGAAATCAGTTTAGACTTCATAAGAAACCATGGGAAGGGACCTTCATCCAAAGAAAAAGAAAACTTTAGGGACTTCCCTGGTGGTCCACAGGTTAGGACTCAGAGCTTTCATTGCTGGGGGCTTGGGTTCAATCCCCGATCAGGGATCTAAGATCTTGCAAGCCGTGTGATGTAGCCAAAAAAAGAAAGAAAGAAATCTTATGTGCTATCACTAGAGAAAGGTGGAATGCAAACTGGAGAAGCAAAAGCTAGCTGCTGTCCTCATCTTCTCAAAAGTGACGGTCTCCCATTCCCACCCCAGTTTAGATCTTCACCTTCTGGGGGCCACAGGTTTTTTACATTTCCTTAATTTCCCGTGAGTCTCTTTCTAAGAATACAGCCTCTACATCACCATGAGATTGATCTACCCAAAGAATCTCTGTGACACATTATTCTCTTGCCCCCCAGATCTTCACTATCTCCTC
Source organism: Odocoileus virginianus (assembly GCF_023699985.2). Taxonomy (NCBI): domain Eukaryota; kingdom Metazoa; phylum Chordata; class Mammalia; order Artiodactyla; family Cervidae; genus Odocoileus; species Odocoileus virginianus. The sequence goes on along the minus strand of NC_069695.1, from coordinate 7,075,821 downwards.
ACTGTCTGAGAAGTGATATCTGGATTCCCCGGACGCTCTGTGATCCACTTTCGCTTTTACTTTCCCAGGTTAACTCGGCCAACTTTCCCTACACAGAGCCCTGACAAGGCCATGACAGCTTTCCTACCCATGCCTGGAGAAGTCCATGGACAGAGGAGCCTGGCGGGCTACAGTCCATGAGGTGGCAAAGAGTCAGACACGACTGAATGACTAAGGACATAACAACAACGCGCTTGACTTACACCAAACAATACATTGGTTACTTATGATGATGCTGAAAATCCCTGGGCTCCTGGAAGGCAACAAAAGTTGAGAAATTCCTCCCCTGAATTATGTTATGGGAGCTAATTGCAAATGATCACTTGCTCTAGCATTTTCCAGGATAAGTCGAATCTCCATCCTTTCTCAATAACTCAAATGAGACCCAGCTCCACGCTTCCCTGCAACTCTCTTATTTACTTGCTTTATGAAACTCTCTCTTCTGTGAGACATTTCACACTAATGAATGAACTCCCTTTTGTAACAGTTAAAACCATCTCTTTATTTGTCCTGCACGCTTTGTCTTTCACACTGGTTTGTTTTGAGAGACTGAATATACTAGTGGACAATGACCAGTCCCTACAAAAAAACAGAATGCCAACCCACAATCTAAAGCAACCTACCCCAGGAACCAAACATCCCATTATCTGCAATAAGGAGTCCAGGAAATCAATCTAATGTAACGCAGGCTTGTAGGTACTCAGATTGCTCTTGCCAGTGATTCAGGAAGCCGAACAATAACTCCTGTAACAATCAGCCCCAAATGGCTAGGACTTGATTAAAAGCTGACAGCTTTCCCATCAGTTTCTGTTTTTGCTTACAACTTTGGACTAGCAAGAGAAAGCCAAACCCCACTGTTAACTAATCATACAAGGTCCCCTGCTTCTAATTGGCCTGTCTCCCCCATACCAACCATCCCATTTGGCTTTCCCACTCTGCCTGCCTTTAAGTCTTTGACCAAAGGCTACAGCCTTGGGTGACTCCTGCTCTAGCAAGCTCAGGTTCTTGCTTGTTCTCACTTGCTTAGCCTTGTTTTATTTCCATCGTTGGAGAGAACTATGCAAGTTAATTTCTAACTCTCTGCATGGATAATAATGTCACAAAGCTTGACTGGTATCAAAATTATTTCACTGCCACTTTTCATAAGTGGTAAAGCATTTGCTCCTGATTTTGTTTTTTTTCTTTTGGCATATGTGTTTAAGTACTTTTATTTGAATGTACTGCTTTTCAAGATATAAAATTAGTGATTAATAAAGATGATGGAAATTGGAACCAGTAGCTGATTTTCTTTGATTCTCTTATTTTAAATATGACCTGATAATTGGTTATTTCTTAAAAAGGCTTGGTAGGAGTTCTTTGCTTAGTCGTAACAGTGCATTTTCAGGGAAATTGATACTACATTATACCATTTTATCTTCAGCAGATTATTAACAATATGATTCAATTATGAATAAACACTCATTTAAATCATTCCTGCTACAGCTCCAACTGTTTTGCATTCAACTGTTTTTCATAAAGGTGTCTATGGAACACAGACTAATTTATGACAGTCTGAAGTGCTTCGGTTGAAGGGTGTCAGACCCACTCTGTTTTCCACTCTACCTAAATAGTATTTCAAACTTTGCAAGATAAATTCCTGCCATCTGGAGAAGAACATTCATTTCTGTTGCCTCCCTGTTTTCTCCCGCTGTGACAGTTCTGCCTGTTCTCCTCAGATGGAAGAGTAAATGATAATAGGAATAACAATCCGTGTCATGCCAGGAGAAGCGGTCTCTGTGAAACCCCCTCCGGCCTCTCTGCAGCTCCAGCATGAGAGGAATGTCTACATGAGTTATCTTGTGTACAACTGCATCCTGCAAGTAACACAGGACTTTGCTGACCTTTATTAAAACTTCAAAGCCTAAGGAGTTGATTAAGGAGAAGAGAGGTTATATTATTGATTAATTTTAATTCTTTTTTTATTCTGTTTTTCTAGATCTAAGAAAAATGACAACAAAAAATCCTTTGCCATTTGCACCTCTAGTTGATTTCCTTCCCAACAGTCTGCTGTTCTGTGAAACTGATTTGACCTCGAGTTGTTTTGAATGTTCAGGTTAGAAAGGCAATAGGGAAAGAGATTTTTTTGACAACTGCTTCAAGGGGGCATAAAAATGAACTTGGAAGAATTTTTTTGATTGCCGTACAAGCATATGTCATGGAGGAAATATCAACCAAGTTCCCCTGCAGAAAGGAATCAATAATGTGCATCTCTTGATGGATCTGAGAGGCCACACTCTCAACCCAGAGCAGGCAGGGGAGGCCAGAGCTCATGAACTTAGCCAAGTAAGGGGCTCCTGTCCAAATCAGCTGCTCCGTGAAATCAACATCCCAATAACTACCACCGCTTCTACCACTCAAAGAACAGATTCATCAACGAGCAAAATAAACTAAATCAGCTCAAATTCAGTCCTTAAATCTGAGGACAGGTTCTGATATTTGAATGTACATCACTGTTGTCAGGAGAATCCTTTTAATTATTAAGCAAGCTGTGTCACATTTTGTACAAGCACTTTGGACTTGGTTCCAGTTTTTGTAATCTAAGAATGACATGTCATATACAAGGCACAGGATACACTGCTGCTGATCTCTGATGTACTTTAGCAAGCAATTCAAGGGGGGAAAAGTCCTAAAATAATTAGAATGGTTATCATTTAATAGGTTGACATTTTCAGCTTGCAAGATGAAGTATTCTGGAGATTGGTAGTTGTATGATAATGGGAACGTACTTAACACTACTGAACTGTGCACTTAAAAATGCTGGAGGTGGTAAACTTTATATTTTGTATATGAAAACATAATTTTAAAAAAATCATCAGAATAGGACATTCAATAGCTACTAGCTTACTAAAGCCCCTGATGCCCCTCCCTCTCCACATGCACACATGGTCACATGAGCTCATCAGTTAATCTTGGAAGCCATCCTGAAAGCTCATTCCCAAATTCCTACCAAATGAATTATCAAACTGACATTTCCAGGTTACCCAGCTAATCAGGTCAAAGCTACTTTTCATCTATATTACCTAAGAATTTTTCTCTTTCTTTAGGCATTTCTTAAGAAGTTGCTAGGTTATGGATGTAAAAGAAAAGGAAGTAGCAATGAAAAAGGAGAGACTTAATAAACTGCCAAAAAGCGTGGTTTATGCTTAAGATTTGTTTTCTTCCCTTCCTGGTTTTAGGCTAAACCAAGAAAAAGCCTCACTAAAAAAGTCCATGTTTCTAATAAGAGTTTTAACTGCCCTGGAAACTGAGCTATGTATTTCTAACCCAGACAGGATAGAAGACAGACAAATACATAGGAAAATTGGGTCATTCTGACCTTCTTACTTTTTTTTTTCTTCAAATTACCCTATTTCTATTTTACAGTGACATGTTTTATAAACCCATTTGCATCTATCATTTCAATTAATCTCACTGAGTCTTTACCCCAATCCTGAGTGATAGATATTGTTGTCTTTATCGCATAGATCAGTCATATATATTCAGAAGAGTTCCTTGCCTGAATTCAAACTGCTAGGGAGCGGCAGGGAATCGACCTTCTATCCTACAACTCCTAATCTGATTTATTTTCCACTCTGCTAGAGTAACACATGCTGATTTAGTCTTTGTTTAACATCTCCCCAAAGGTACAAATGTGCCTGTTCCTTAGGTTGGTCCTCTATTTGGCATAAAGGGAAAAGAGCTCCACTGACATGAGTGATTGCTACATCTAAAAACAAAACAACAGAGATTGGCTGGGTCCAGGTCACTGCCCACTTAACAGACCATAAATAAAGGGTGATTTATTATAAGCCCTCAGCGGAGATTTCCCAGAGCCTAAAGGCAAGCACTGTAGATGGGTCTGGCTCTGACCTGGAACAGGAATTGGAAAGTGGAAGGTACCTTGAAGTCCTCTGACCTGACTGTGCCGCTGGCCACAGCATGCTCTGTTTCCTCTGGATCACCCTCTGGATCTCTCTCCCAGAACTCCCAAAATGGCCACTCAAAAATGCAACTTCAGTCCCAATGTCAACTTACAAAAAGACTAGAGTTCTCACATAAGGAACTTGTACTTGTCATGTTCAAACTCTCAGTTTCTAGGCAGCAGAAATCCAGAGTTAGCTCAAATGAAGACTCTACCATTGATACGGTGTATATCCACTAGAATATTAAGTTGGTTTCCTATCATCTTCCCAATGTAAATAATTAATCTCTTTATAAAGAGTCATTATGAACTCATATATTTAGACACTGATATCTTACAAACCATTATAGTTATCACACTTATTGACGCACAAATTTTTACATCTTTAGACACTGGGAGCCTCTTCAAAGTGGCTCTAAGCCCTTCAGCTTTGACTCTTGTAGTCTTTGATAGCCTGGTTTATGTCTGCAGTGACAAAATAGCTCAGGATTATCTTAAAAACTTTTGACCCAGGCCCCTGCAATCAGACATTACTCCAAGATGCCTTCGCTTGTTTGTTTGTTTTAAGAGGGCAATCATGTTACTAGGTACCATTTGGGCTCCAGGGACGATCCCTGCTATAGGGCTAGTCATTATCTTGGTGTTTTAAGTGGGCAGAACTAGGACTAGAAAACACACACACACACACACACACACTTATCACATTTTTAAAGAGAAAGAGCCTAACAACTTCATAATACTTTTTTTTTCATAATAATACTTCTAATTTGATTTCAGAAAGGCAGGCTACTGACTTAAGCTTGTCTATCTTATACCTGTATCTCATGTCTCTCTCCTGAGAAGCTGGTTTTCAGGATCACTAGGGAAGAGACCAATAATCAGATGTATTTGCTCAATCAAAAAAAGCCTGGAGGACTACCGTCCATGGGGTAGCAAAAGAGTAGGACATGACTTAGCAATTAAACAACAGTACAACAACCTCAGAAAAACAATACTGATGTTAACATTATCCATCACAGTGATCAACAAAAGCAGTTAACTATTTCTGCTTTTATTTTCTCCCGTCTCTTTCAATTTCTTACTATTTATAGTTACAACATACTTTTTCCTTTACAGTCCTCATTTAGTATTAGTTTTATGAGCAAATATATAATTAAAATTTACCCTCCAACTTTATATCAATGTCTCTGGCCATTTTGTTTGAAGCTCACCTTCTAGTAAATTCCATAGGAGGAACTTATAGGAATAATATTTCCTGAATTTTTGCACAGAGGTAAGAGTTTGTGACCTTGTTACTGGAAAGTCAATTTGACTTGATCCAACAATTTTTTTTTTCTCCATGAGTATCTTGAATGCAATACTCCAATGATCTTGATGGAAGGTTTTGTAACTTAAAAGCTCATGACAATGTGAGTTTCCTTCCCTTAGAAGTAACTGGGTATTTTTTTTCTGGATGTCCAATAATTATTTTTCTTTAATGTCCTATAATTTTAATAGAATTTATCAAGATATAAATTGTTCTGGGTCAACTTTCTCAAGTAGTGACTATTATTTCAAACCTTTTGTTCTTATAATTTTAAAAAATTGTAGATTTAGTAATCATTCTGTTTTCTACCATGCTAAGTGGAGGGAGGAACATTAGAAGGACTACTGCAATCATACTTCAGATATTTTTGATTAACATTTCTCTCTCAAATATTTTTATCACTTTCTTCATCACTTCTTGATTTATGAAGTCTTTCTTAGTTTCACTTTGTATTTTTCTAAAGGTATTATTTACTCCGGTGTTCCATTTAGCTTAGCCTTTTTGATTCTTTTCATTTCTAATTATTTTATATCAAATTATTTCCTGACAATTAATATCTCACTTCTGAATTTTTCTAATTCTGATTTATGGTGGCTTTCTTTACATGTGGTTTCATTCTCTTCATATCTCTTAGCTAATTTTGAAATAATAGCTTGTACTTATATTTTTTTGTGGTCCCATATTTATGGCAGGTCTTATACTGGCTGGGTCTGAGGATTCTATTTCACTCCTTCTCTTTTAATAATATTGCAAAGAAACTGATCTCAATTCTTCTTTCTTGCTCACTTTTATGTGAACTTACTTTTCTTGAACGAAAATGAAAAGGTTGGTTCTGGATAGCATTTCAAAATTCACAGGTCCGTTGCTTCCTCTGACGTCTCTGAAGTGTGATAAAGCATGGTGGCACACATTTTGACTTGGTTTTTACCTCTTCAGCTCTAATCTGGACATTCTCTCCCACACTGTTTCCATTCTCTCTGGACTACTCAAATTCTATTCCCAGGAGTCTCTCTTAGCGTGGGGCTTTGTCCAGGAAGGGAGTTTTTGCTGGTTCATTCTGCGAATTCACAGGCAGGAACTACACAAGCCCCTTACAACATTTCCAAGGATTTCTCGCATTTATTCACTATCGAGTACAGAAGCTTTCTCAAGTTCAGCCTGTGTCCACAAACTGGCCCTCTCAGTATTTCAGTGACTATCTGATGGCAGTTTTCGGATTCTAGCCTTGCCCCAATGCTCTCGCCAGATAGATACTGACACAATGCATTTCTTGTAGCTGTCATTAATTTGTCTCCATGTGCTCAAATCTGGGAATTAATGAGGACATTTTATCACCTAGTTCTATTATATATATTATCCATGGAGTTTTTTGATTGGCTCATCAAGTCTATCTATTTCTACAAGGAGAGGAATTTTGGGAGATCCAAATTCTGCCTCTATTACAAAAACCAAGAATCTTACATCAATTGTTTTTTCTTTTAAGCAAAATTATTGAGACATAATGTCCATACAACTTATATAGTATGTGTGCATGCTTGCTCAGTCACTGCAGTCACGTCTGACTCTTCCGATCCTATGGACTATAGCCCACAAGACTCTTCTGTCCGAGGGATTCTCCAGGCAAGAATACTGGAGTGGGTTGCCGTGCCCTCCTCCAGGGGATCTTCCTGACCCGGGGATCTAACCTGCACCTCCTGCATTGCTGATCCACCAGGGAAGACTTATACAGTATATCAGTCTGTATTTTTTTAAATAAATCCATGCAGTTACATAATCACACCACAATGAACACATAGAACAGACCCATCACCTCCAATGATTCCTTTATAAATATACTCCTTTCAGTCTTCCTGCCCTAACACCAGCCTTTAACACCTCTGTTTTCTTCCTCTATGCATTTTTCTATTTTTAGCCTTTTGAGTCTGAATTATTTCACAGAGCAGAATGCAATTGAAACCCACCCCTGTTTCTGTTGGTGATGAATCCCTGGATCTTACAGGCAGGGCTTTCTCAGTGGTCCTGTTCCTCCTCAAGTGTTTTGAGAACTTAAACAGTTTGGGCCCCCCAAAAGTACAGGATTCTTACTCCAAGGTGCAATGGGTTTTTTACTCAATGCCTTGGAGGGCTATGGGGTATACCGCTTTCCCCCCAGCAGCTTGTGGGTTTTGCTCTTCCGTGGCAAAGGAACCAAGTGAACTTCTGCTCCTCCTTCAGACCCATCACTGCTGGAGGCTTTGTCCTCCTGCCAATCCCCACTTTCAGTCTTGCTCATGAGGGCACTGATTTCTAGAATAGCCCATGGACAGGTGTGAATTTCCCTCATGGATTAAGGTTCTAGGAGTTAAAGCCAGCCACACTCCACCTTTATCGAATCAAAAAAATTTTTTACTTGAATTTCTTATTACAGCTTGCATGGAGGCCCTGCCTTCTTCCACCTGCCACAGGAGAAATGATACTCACATCAAAAATGATGTTTGTCCTTCTTTCTTAAGAAATCAGCCTAGTTGGATGTACTACAATCTCAATTCTTTAATGGGTTCAAGAAATGTTATGATTTTCTACATAATCTGGTTTTTTTGTGTATGTGTGGTTAGTTAGAGGCCAAGCTCTTTCTATATTTCTACCTCGTAAAAGGCAGAACTATCAATATTAAAAATAAATCTATTTTTGACTTAATCAGAGAGAATCAGCCTTTCCAGAGACATACCTGAGAATCACAATAAATAAAATGGAAACACTAAAAAGATCATCAAACTGAACTGCAGCTGAATACTGCATGTGTACATACTAAGTCGCTTCAGTCATGCCCAACTCTTTGCAGCTCTATGGGCCATAACCCACCAGGCTCCTCTGTCCATGGGATCCTCCAGCAACAACACTAGAGTGGGTAGCCATGCCTTCCTCCAGGTGATCTTCCTGACCCAGGGATGGAACCTGTGTCTCTTATGTCTGCATTGGCAGGAGGATTCTTTACCACTAGTGCCACCAGCAGCTGAATATTAAGTTCAGTTAAATCTGAAGGGGCTGACATTAAGAATAATTCATAAACTATCACTACCCTACATACTAGCCATATTTTGTGACTTCTTGCAATTATACAATTTTCAAAGTGTGTCTCACAAAATCTGGCTTCTTGTAGATTCACTATTTTAATAGTCAAAACAATCTTGGTGTAAAACAGTTGGTCAGCAAGAACATCTCTGCTTCTTACAAAGAAAGAGGATACCACCACAAGAATCTATAATTATAATAACACAGCATAGCCAAATGTAACCCTATTTAAAACCTGTATTTTAACTTGATTGCCCTACTAACTGAAATCTGTGTGTCTCAGTCATGTCTGACTTCTTTGTGAACGCCGTGGACTGTAGCCCACCAGGCTCCTCTGACCATGGAGTTTTCCAGGCAAGAATAGTAGAGTGGGTTACCATACTCTATTCCAGGGCATCTTCCTGAACCAGGGACTGAACCTGCATCTCTTAAGTCTCCTGCATTGGCAGGCACGTTCTTACCATTGCACCACCTGGGAAACCTTTACTTGGGTCATAAATTCAGTTTTCTCATCAGTGTGGAGAAAGCAAGTCGCCTCGCCGGCCATATAGTAAACAAAGAACGCTGTAGTGGCCATCAAGCCATCAGCCACAGCAGCCGACCTGACCATGCATTCTGAATGAATTCACTACAGGAAAGAATGAAAGAAGTCAGGAAAGCCCTAGATACTCAAGGAGCATATCAGAGGAGTGATTTCAATAGCCTGTACTCTTACATCTTTCCATAAATGGAAGAGCACTAAATTCATTCATTTAAGATACTGGGGTTTTTTAAGTTAACAGCAATCTTTTGATGTTCCGAATACCTGGCTTTTGTTGCCAACACTCCTATATATCCTAGCTCCTCCCTTTCTTCTTGGGAATCGTCCCTCAGAACTATCTGAGCGGCTGTCTTCAGGGCTTAAGTTCTCAGCAAGGGTGCTGAATAAAACATAATTCTCGACTCCCTCAGTTCAGTCACTCAGTCATGTCCGACTCTTTGCGACCCTATTAACCACAGCATGCCAGGCCTCCCTGTCATCAGCAACTCCCGGAGTTAACCCAAACTCATGTCCATTGAGTCGGTGATACCACCCAACCATCTCATCCTCTGTCATCCCCTTCTCCTCCTGCCCTCAAACTTTCCCAGCATCAGGGTCTTTTCAAATGAGTCAGCTCTTTGCATCAGGTGGCCAAAGTATCAGAATTTCAGCTTCAGCATCAGTCCTTCCAATGAACACCCAGGACTGATCTCCTTTAGGATGGACTGGCTGGATCTCCTTGTTGTCCAAGGGACTCTCAAGAGTCTTCTCCAACACCACAGATCAAAAGCATCAATTCTTCGGTGCTCAGCTTTCTTTATAGTCCAACTCTCATATCCACACATGACCACTGGAAAAACCATAGCCTTGAATAGATGGATCTTTGTTGGCAAAGTAATGTCTCTGCTTTTTAATATGTTGTCTAGGTTGGTAATAACTTTCCTTCCAAGGAGTGTCTTTTCATTTCAAGGCTGCAATCACCATCTACAGTGATTTTGGAGCCCCCAAAACTAAAAGTCAGCCACTGCTTACCCATCTATTTCCCATGAAGTGATGGGACCAGATGCCATGATCTTAGTTTTCTGAATGTTGAGCTTTAAACCAACTTTTTCACTCTCCTCTTTCACTTTCATCAAGAGGCTCTTTAGTTCTTCTTCACTTTCTGCCATGAGTAGTGTCATCTGCATATGTGAGGTTATTGATATTTCTCCTGGCAATCTTGATTCCAGCTTGTGCTTCTTCCAACCTAGTGTTTCTCATGATGTACTCTACATGTAAATTAAATAAACAGGGTGACAATTACAGCCTTGATGTACACCTTTTCCTATTTGGATCCAGTCTGTTGTTCCATATCCAGTTTTAACTGTTGCTTCCTGACCTGCATACAGATTTCTCAAGAGGCAGACAGGTGGTCTGGTATTCCCATCTCTTTCAGAATTTTCCAGTTTGTGGTGATCCACACAGTCAAAGGCTTTGGCATACTCAATAAAGCAGAAATAAATGTTTTTCTGGAATTCTCTTGCTTTTTGAATGATCCAGCAGATGTTGGCAATTTGATCTCTGGTTCCTTTGCCTTTTCTAAAACCAGCTTGAATATCTGGAAGGTCACAGTTCACTTATTGCTGAAGCCTGGCTTGGAGAATTTTGAGCATTACTTTACTAGCATGTGAGATGAGTGCAACTGTACAGTAGTTCGAGCATTCTTTGGCATTGCCTTTCTTTGGGATTGGAATGAAAACTGACCTTTTCCAGTCCTGTGGCCACTGCTGAGTTTTCCAAATTTGCTGGCATATTGAGTGCAGCACTTTCACAGCATCATCCTTTAGGATTTGAAATAGCTCAACTGGAATTCCATCACCTCCACTAACTTTGTTCATAGTGATGCTTCCTAAGGCCCACTTAACTTCACATTCCAGGATGTCTGGCTCCAGGTGAGACATCACACCATTGTGATTATCTGGGTTGTGAAGATCTTTTTTGTATAGTTCCGTGTATTCTTGCCACCTCTTCTTAATATCTTCTGCTTCTGTTAGGTCCATACCATTTCTGTCCTTTATTGTGTCCTTCTTTGCATGAAAAGTTCTCTTGATATCTCTAATTTTCTTGAAGAGATCTCTAGTCTTGCCCATTCTATTGTTTTCCTCTATTTCTTTGCATTGATTGCTGAGGAAGGCTTTCTTATCTCTCCTTGCTATTCTTTGAAACTCTGCATTCAAATGGGTATCTCTCTCCTTTTCCCCTTTGCTTTTCACTTCTCTTCTTTTCACAGCTATTTGTAAGGTCTCCTCAGACAGCCATTTTGCTTTTTTGCATTTATTTTTTTGGGGAATGGTCTTGATCCCTGTCTCCTGTACAATGTCACGAACCTCCATCCATAGTTCATCAGGCACTCTGTCTATCAGATCTAGTCCCTTACTTCTATTTCTCACTTCCACTGTATAATCATAAGGGATTTGATTTAGGTCAAACCTGAATGGTCTAGTGGTTTTCCCCACTTTCTTCAATTTAAGTCTGAATTTGCAATAAGGAGTTCATGATCTGAGCCACAGTCAGCTCCCGGTCTTGTTCTTGCTGACTGTATAGAGCTTCTCCATCTTTGGCTGCAAAGAATATAATCAATTTGATTTCAGTGTTGGCCATCTGGTGATGTCCATGTGTAGAGTCTTCTCTTGTGTTGTTGGAAGAGGGTGTTTGCTATGACCAGTGCGTTCTCTTGGCAAAACTCTATTAGCCTTTGCCCTGCTTCATTCTGTACTCCAAGGACAAATTTGCCTGTAACTCCAGGTGTTTCTTGACTTCTTCCTACTTTTGCATTCCAGTCCCCCATAACGAAAAGCACATTTTTGGGGGGCGTTAGTTCTAGAAGGTCTTGTAGGTCTTCATAGAACTGTTCAACTTCAGCTTCTTCGGCGTTACTGGTCAGGGTATAGACTTGGATTACCATAACATGAAACAGTTTGCCTTGGAAGTGAACAGAGATCATTGTGTCGTTTCAGAGATTGCATCCAAGTACTGCATTTTGGACTCTTTTGTTGACTCGACTCCTTAGGTTGTACTTTTTTTTTTTAATTGACAACAGAAACAGATATAGCATAGTATCTGAACAAACAAATTACCTCAAGTGTCAGAAAATTGATACGAGCTTTACTTAAAATCAAATCCCCTTTTTCAAGGTGCCTCACATTTCAGATCACATATGCTCTCTCTTCAGTAAGGGGGCCTTATATCGTTTGCTTTACTCTGTGCCAACATTGGACTCCGTAAGGGATTGGGACCAAGAACTGGGAGTTCATTGAGAACCTGTCTCTCTCTCAGCTCTGCTTCTTTAGCAGATTTTCTTTCCTCTTTTTCTCTGGGACTAGTTCTCATTGCTTCACTATGAACATTGCTAAAAATTACCAGGATAGAGCCCAGAAGCTGGTATTTCCTGGGTTTGAGTGGACAACTGAGATAGGGACTGGTATCAGGTTCAAAGTTTGTACTTCTTGAGAGAGGATCAAAATGAATTAGCTTGGGTCAGCAGCTGACCACTGGTTCACCTACAATCTGTGGTCAAGGTGTCAGGGTCAAGGTTCATGCTGGGTACATCCTTGGGGATGGAGTGGGCAGATGTAACCAGATGCTTCCTGTATTCTGTGTGGTTGCCTTTGACCACAGCTCTTCTATGTATCCATCCCTGCATGGTTATGACACTGTGACCCTTCAGATGAAATGATGTGCAGACATTAACTAGGTTTAGTGTGTTTATTGTGGCTTCTCTGGTGGCTCAGCAATAAAGAATTCACTTGCCAATGCAGGAGACACAGGTTTGAGCCCCGGATCAGGAAGATGCCCGGGGGAAGGAAATGGCAACCCACTCCGGTATTCTTGTCTGGAGAATCCCATGGACAGAGGAGCCTGGTGGGCTACAGTCCATGGGGTCTCAAAAAATCAGACTCAACCAAGCAACTAAACAACAAAACAAACAACACGATTATTTGGTATTATCTCCTTTTCCTTTTGTAGAAAACTTTCTGTTTCCCTGGAAAACTATGCCTTATCTATAGGACACCCTTCTCAGTGATCCGATTCCAGTTGTGTTGTTTTGCTCATTGTTCATTTGTCAAGTCTGTGTAAACTGTAGGCAACTGTTGGTGAACTATTTGACTCCCTCCACCCTAAGGAAAAGCCAGTTTTGTCTTCGTTTCCAATTCGTTTCAACTTTCCTTTATTCCACATAAATGTGTGCTCCTTTGACCTTTCCTTGAACAGATTAAACATTTTTCTGGGTTCCTTTATATGCTGAGTAAAAGATCATGTCACAAGAGTAAAATATTTTTATATCTATACATGTCAAGATTTTGTCTTTTTCTGAATTCTTTGTCATCAGTATCACTATTCTGAGCTTTTTTTTTTTTTAAACTTGGGTCAGCCTTACAGTAATCTCAAATTTTTTATGTATCAGAAGATTCTTTGCCTTAAAGAATATACTACTTTTTAGTATGTAGGTCAAAATTCAAGAAACGTTTAATAAAATTAGAACTGAAAAAATGAAGTTGTCATGTGGCTCTAATTCTTTGCTAGGATTATGGCTAGTGATTTATGTATCCTAAGGGCCTTGTAGCTTTCACTGATGTGTTTCTAGGCTTTCAACAGTTCATAACATGTGCTCTATAAGTGTTTGGTAAGTTTAATAATGAATATAAACTTTAAAGGTAGCTTTCTGACTACATACACTTTTGAAAATAATTTTTTTAAAGGTCAATTAAATTAAAATGTTCAAGACTACTTTTATCACATTATGGCCCACGATGAAGGGGGCAGGAAGAACAAATACAGTGAATTCAATGAAGAATAATTGTATAAAGCAACATTAACTTAAAAATAAAAACCAAAACTTTAAGAAAAGTCAGAACAACCTTAATCCCTAACATTTAACAGGTGGCAGAAAGTAGGGAGAAGCAGCAAATCTTGTAAAAACAAAAACTTTGCTAGTGTTTTCTCACTACTGAAACAGATTTATGGGATTCGAAAGACAAGAATGTTCAGAACTCCTCGTGGGAGGGAAGGTGAAAGGGGAAAGATGGTATCATCTTTTATTTTGCCTTGGTATTTCTTTTAAGTTCAATAATGTCTGTCTATTCTCAGAGGAAGAGATGACTGGATATATCACCAACTCAATGGACATGAACTTAAGCAATCTCTGGGAGACAATGTAGGAAAGGGAAGCCTGGCATGCTGCAGTCCACAGAGTCACAAAGAGTCAGACACAATTTAGCAAATGAAAAACAAATTTTCAACTGCTGTATTCCATTTTATTTTTTTTCCAAGTAATATTTCAAAATCAAATCCAGAACTTATTTTCTTTCCTCTTAGAGAAATCTTCTGCTCAGTTTCTCCCAAGAGGGATGAGCAGGCTCAGGAAAAATGGAAAGGTATAAAGCTGCCAGACTGTTCTCCTGTCAAGATAATTCTATCACAGAGATTATGGTTAATTTTACAGTGTAAAAAATCCTTGTTTATTGTAGAAAATCAATAGACTTATTGTAGTAAATCAAAAGGGACTTTTTTGAATATTTATAGTGTTACCACTTTGAACAAAACATTCTTTTTGAACCTAACACTGTCACTAAGAAAGTGTCTGTCCAACTGATTATGTCAATAAAGAGGAGAAAGAAGAGGAGGAGGTGGAAAAGGAGTAACAGTCTTTTTGAAATAAATTTTAAAATTCTAAACTGCCTCAAAAATGACATTGGACTAATGAAACTGATCGTTCAACTAATGATTACCCTATTTACATATTTCATCAAAAATAAACCAAAACTGGGAAGGTACTATTCCTCTAAGGGTGATATTAAAGACAGTTTTCAGCTACTGGTGAATCACGACTCTCATACAGATATTAAAATGAACATATGTTAAAGGGTTTATTTTACTCATCTGATATGACAGAACCAAGATATTATTACTTGTTCAAAGGAAAAGTCAAAACAGCACAAAATGATGTGGAGTTAAAAAAAAAAAGTCAAGGCTACTTGCAAATGTGGGCAAAATGGGACTTTCTAGAAGGGAGGAAATCAATTACAATCACTACGAAAGAGAATAGCCTTCACATACCTGTTAGTTACCTATAATAAATAAATAAGTGCAAAGTAGTTGGAAGACAATGAACAGGACTAGAATAACCAGGAAAGGTACACTGTAGACACTGCAGTTTTTCTATAGAACATGTTGGTCACTCAGTCGTGTCTGACTCTTTGTGACCCCATGGATTGTAGCCTGCCAGGCTCCTCTGTCCTTGGGATTTTCCAGGCAACAATGCTGGAGTGGGTTGCCATCCCCTTCTCCAGGAGATCTTCCTGACCAAGAGATCAAACCTCAGTCTCCCGCACTGCAGGCAGATTCTTTACCATCTGAGCCACTAAGAAAGCCCTTTTTGTCCAGAAACACACACACTAAAACACTTCTACAGTGACTTCCCATAGATAATGTAATGCCACACGGAGGGGCCTGTGATACCTAACCATTACTAAGAAGTGTTGTACTTCTGACAATGGGAGACCACCTCCTCTAAAACCACTCCATTTCAGATGCACTATTTTATATATATCTTTCTCTCAAAGTGCAGTCAGCTCTCTCTGATGTTGACAGATACTGCCACATGCAGTCAGCCCCTTATAACCACTCTGCTGATACATTCTCTCTTAAGCACAGCACACTGTAGTTTATCTTCTAAATGATGAGAAACATAGCTATCTGTCTTGATTCATTTGGTCCCTATGTTTGTATCCCTCTTTCTCAGTATTTTAGCAAGGCAACTCAACACAGACTTAGGCTTTTCATTCTCATTTTTCATTCTAGCTATCATTATCCTTACATGTTAGACAATTATGAGCACTCAGGTTCATGATAAGTTTCTTTTCATCATTAGTTTCCATTCTAATATTCCTCCACAATTACAGTTAAGTATTAACCTGTGGATCACAACATAAGGCCAGTGAAACAGGTATCATCCAGGCTGGATGGAATCAGTGATTTAAATAATATACCTTACTGGATGATACTCATGTCACTAGCCTCCTCCCTACGAAATAATTCCGTCATTTGGTGTTTCCCTAGACACCGAGCCTCAAGGCCCCTTCTTACACTAGCAGTCCTTAAAAGTTTGGCATTTTCCTTCTTCCTTTCTGTTTTTCTTATCTTCCTTTCCTTTCCTTCTTCAAACATTTAAAAGGATGTGAAAAGTGCTAAACAGCTACATAGAAAAGATAAAGTACTGAGTTCCAGGGCTACTGAGCCAGTGAAGACAACAGATATGCCCAAAATAATTAGAATTATATCACACTGATAGACTTCCCTGGTGGGTCAAATGGCAAAGAAGCCACCTGCAATTATAGTAGGAAGTTTAAAATGCTCTGCGAGGGCCCAGAAGAGAGAATGTTTAAAACATTTTGGATCTGCCAGGGAAAATCTTGATGTCTTTATCTGCACTGTGAAATTAAATTTCTAAAATATCACTGGTTTGAGGGTATTGTGTGTAACTTCTTAAAGAAAAAAAAAACTTAAAAAAATTTACTTATTTATTTGGCTGCACTGGGTCTTGGTTGAGGCACACTGGATCTTCGATCTTCATTGAGGCATGCAGGTTCTTTAGCTGCAGCATGTGAGGTCTTTTATTTATGACATCTGAGATCCTTAGTTGCGGCATATGAACTCTTAGTTGCAGCATATAGGATCTAGTTCCCTGACCAGGGATGGAATCCAGGCCCTGTACACTGGGAGTGCAGAGTCTTAGCCACTGGAACACCGGGGAAGTCCTTATATCTTTCATCTTAATTTTCCTCCAACCCTCCATCTTTTTTCTCCCTGTATCAGCAATGTCTTTTATTGTCTATGCTCTGATGTCTTTGACATCTGGGGCCTTGCTGACACTGGAGGGGCTGTCCTTCCTAAGCACAGTCAACTCCTAGAGACAGGAAACAACTCACTGAGTGTGGAGCATGCACTTTTCAAATACAAACCAACCAACCCAAAGCCCCCTCTATCAGATTCTCACATACTGGGCCATTACCCACCCCAGGGCCACTTGCCAGACAACTTGGAACCAGATCCTACGCCCTAGTGCCCACTAAATTATTCAAACTAGCAGTCCTAAACCTGCCCACCTTGCCTGCATATATCCTTCTGAAAAAAAAAAAAAAAAAAAAAAAACACAATACAGGCTCTTACTCACCATTTCTGTCTCTCTGGGTGGCTCCCATGGCTGGATGTGCCCAAATCTCTAGTCTGTGAGCCACAAACAACTTTTCAATAACAGTCATTTCTTAAATCTATTGGTCTTACTAAAACCTCAACTTGTCTTTTAATACACTATATTTTAAAACACTTTGAAGCTCTGTCTCATTCTCCCTCCCTCTCTTACTTCCTGTCCTCTCCATTTTACTTTGCTAGTACAGACTGATTTTTGAAAAATCTGTTATCCAATAATTTGCTGTCTTCTGACACAAACAATTCCTGTCAACAGCTTCTCCCATAGGAGTGCGCTAGTCTTTACACCATTAGGTAGAAAAATAAAAAAGAAAGATTTTTAAGCTTAACTTGTTTAACTTTAAAACATGGGCATCATCAAAATGTCTACAAATAATAAACGCTGGAGTTGTTGTTGTTTAGTCGCTCAGTTGTGTCTGACTCTTCGTGACCCATGGTCTATAGCCCGCCAGGCTCCTCTGTCCACGGGATATCCCAGGCAAGAATACTGGGGTTAGTTGCCATTTCCATTTCCAGGGGATCTTCCCAGCCCAGGGATCAAACCCACATCTCCTGCATAGCAGGCAGATTTTTACTACTGAGCCACAAGGATGTGGTGAAAAGGGAAGCCTCCTACACTGTTGGTGGGAATGGAATTTTATGTAGCTACTGAGGAGAACAGTATGGAAGTTCCTTAAAAAACTAAAAACAGAGTTACCATATGATCTAGCAATTCCACTTCTGGCATATATCCAGAGAAAACTGTAATTCAACAAGATAGATGCACCCCAGTGTTCTCCGGAGCACTATTTACAATAGCCAAGGCAACCTAACTGCCCATCAACAGATGAATGGATATGCGAAAGGTGGTGAGATATAGACAGATAGATAAGAATATTACTCAGCCATCAAAAAAATGAAATACTGCCATTTGCAGTAACACAGTATGATAAACTCCAGATCCATCTAAGTGAAGTAAATCAGACAGAGGAAAACAAGTATCATATGATATTGCTTATACATAGAATCTAAAAATATGATACAAATGAACTTATTTATGAACCAGAAATACAATCACAAATACAGAAAAGAAATGTATGATTACCAAGGGGGAAAGGTGGGGAGATAAATTAGGCGTTAGGGATTAAAATATACAGCTGCACTTAAAAGAGATAAACAAAAAGGGCCTATTGTACAGCACAGGGAGCTATACTCAACCCTTATAATAACTTAAAATGAAAAAAATGTTTTAATATATACATATATGTATATCTGAATGTGTACATATATATATGAATCACTTTGCTGTACATCTGAAACAAATGACATTGTAAATCAACTATACTCCAATAAAAATTTTAAAAAAGAGAAATGTCATTTGATTAAGCAGCTACTGTTCTGAAGCTGAAAATCAAAAGTGATTCAAAGATCTTAGTCTGTAAAAGTAGACTGGAGAATACACGTGGAGATGAGCACATACGTACCCACACATGCAGTAACTAGGGGTGAGTCACAGGTGGATATGAGGATGGGGTAAATGAGCTCAATCCCTTTAAATAAAGCAAATACAAAGATGAACTCCTGCCCTCCCCCGTAGTAGAATTTTGGGTCTGAAAAATCATGGTCTACTAAGAAAGGGGAAGACTGAAAACATCCATTTAGCTTCCATTCTATAACATTAGCTAAATACACCAACTGTTTTATCAGAGATAGCTGCAAACTGAAGTGAAAAAAAGTAAAGTAAAAGAACTACAAAACAACACGTAGGAAAAGAGACTGTCTTCTGAATTATACACAAACATACTCTCTGGATATCCCAGCATGCTCTTATTGAAAAATACACACAGTCTAGCAACTGTGGAAAGAACTTATAAAGCCAAAAGATTTCTTGGACCCATCAGCATCAAAAGTTCAAGAGTCCTCCAGCTCCCCTAACAGTTCCTTATACAGAGCACTGAACCGTGAAAACTTGACAGGTGCAAAGGATTCCATGGAGGTTCAGAAGCAATCGAAGGCAGACATATCTTCCCAGTACAGCAGTTCATTAAGGTATTTCATATTCCAAGAAAGTCAACTGAAAAATATCATGACTCTTCTCACATGAAACGAAAAGAATGTGAACATTAACCATTAAAATAAAAGGAAATCCCAAATAGATCTATATGATCAAACAGCCATTTGCAGATGGCAACTGCAGCCATGAAATTAAAAGACGTGTGCTCCTTGGAGGAAAAGCTATGACAAACCTAGACAGCAACTTTAAATGTAGAGACATGACTTTGCCAATAACAGTCCCTCTAGTCAAAGCTACAGTTTTTCCAGTAGTCATGTAGGGATTGAGAGTTGGACCATAAAGAAAGCTGAGCGCCCAAAAATCAATGGTTTAAAACTGTACTGCTGGAGAAGGCCCTTGAGAGTCCCTTGGGCTTCAAGGAGATCAAAACAGTCTTTCTTAAAGGAAATCAACCCTGAATACTCACTGGAAGGACTGATGCTGAACTGATGGATTCGCATCTTGGCCACCTGATGTGAAGAGCTGACTCACTGGCAACGACCCTGATGCTGGGAAAGACTGGGGGTAGGAGGTGATACGGGTGACAGAGGATGAGATGGTTGGCATCACCAATTCAATGCATATGAACTTAGGCAAACTCCAGGAGATGGTGAGGGACATTGAAGCCTGGCATGCCTGGGGTCACAAACAGTTGGACACAACATGGTGCCTGAACAACAACGACGTCTTCACTGAATATAAAACTGTATTGTTAACTGGTGGCTTCCACAGACTTGACAGCTTTCTTATCATACAAGTTTATTAAAATAAAATTATATTATTCAAATTTAGAAGAGGAAGACATTTGCCAACATACCAAGTATCTCACATTTCATATTTCTCTCTATATAGTTGTCACAAGACTAGGTACACAAATATTTCCTGAATTATCAACTAATGATCTAGTTCTCATCCTAGGGTATCACAAAAGCACACTCACTCACCTACTCTAGTCCCTTTTATAACAGCTAAAGGAGTTCTTTTCTTTGACTATTCTCTTTCAGCACTCACAGGATGCCTACACCTGACACCCTTCAGGTGAAGAGGGATTAAATTCACCCAGCAGATGTAAGGAAACTGCTCTGAATGTGTTCGCTCTATAACCAGTCCACTCAGAATGGCTAAAACTGACCAGATAGTCAAACTATAGGCCTTGAATTTAAACTATAGGTCTTGAATTCAAACTATAGGTCTTGAATTCAAACTATAGGTCTTGAATTCAAACTATAGGTCTTGAATTTCTTTGATCCTTTGAAACTATGAAAGAATTTATAATCTATTATTGATAAAATAATTTCAAGTTGATTTTTATCATTTTTAAGCTTCTTAAATTGATAAATGAGTAAACAAATGTGCTATCTAACTCAAGAGACATCAGGATAACATGTTTCAACTGATTATCATGTCTTTGAAGTCATTCCTGCTAACTTTTCATTGTGAAATTCAGATATGGAGAAAAAGTTGAAACAGCACGATAACTATGAATGTACCCACCACTTTGATTCAATCTTTATTTACATACATGTCGCCATCCTTATCATGTGTATGCACAACATATTTTTGGTAGCCTATTTGAAAGTATATTTTAGACATGATATTTTACACCTAAATATTTCCCATGCACTTTCTTAAATAGCTATTTTTTTAAACTGCTATTCTGTTATCTAAGAAAACTTTTTTCCTAATATGACTCAGTGTCTATTATGTATTTAGATTTCCTCAAATGCCAAATTCCATTCGTAGCTCTTATACTTCTGCTGCATATGTAATTTTTCATAAAGCTATTTTATCTTTTATGGAGAAGGAAATGGCAACTCACTCCAGTATTTTTGTCTGGGAAATCCCATAGACAGAAGAGCTTGGAGGGCTACAGTCCATCAGGTCTCAAAGAGTCGGATATGATGTAGTTGCTAAACAACAACAATATGTTTTATACTTTCTTTTTAAAACAAGGATTCAACCAGGTTTACATACTGCATTTGGTCGCTGTATTTTTTAGTTTCTCTTACTCTAGCACAGCCACCCCAACTCCCTATCTTTTTAAAATGACATTGATTTCTTGGAAGAGTTTAGGGCAAGTGTTCTTGTTCTTGAATTCTTAATCCCTTTATTTTCTGTCAGCTGGAAATAAGGTCAAAAGATTTATTGAGATTGAGGTAGTTTTGACAAGATTACTTCAAGAGTGATGCTGCACCATATATACTGCATGATAACAAATTCACAGGAGAGGTGACCTAAGAGTTCCTTGTAAAGTTCCACTTCCTCCTCTGTGCTCTGTGAAGTAAAGCTTGTGGCATGTAAATATCCTACCTTGAAACCACTTCTTCACTCCAATAATCCTTCCTGGCCCATTGTTTCTCTGAAGGGTGCATAATGTTGGTTTCTATTCTTCTGCGTTTATCTGCTGGGGGGAAAAAGACCTTCCTCTTATCCATTTGAACAGAAATATATTTTCTCCCTCAAAGACAAAGTAAATGATTAATTCCTTCTCCTTCATTAGCAAATCTTCAGAGTAAGGATTTGGTAGAAGATTTACCTCCCAGAGTGGCAAATGAATTTTATTCTTTGATTATCACATTTGAGTTCATAGACTTTCATTTGCTCAATGCTTTACAATCAATTAGACTCATTATTCTTTTTGATGTTCAAGTTACCCCAAACGTGGCTAGTGGGAATACCTTCAAGCTCAATCTTTGAGTGCTTTCTTTCCTGAAAGGAGCTGGGTTCATTTGCCCCAGACTGAAAATCACCTATGTTGCACGTTATATTACATCAATTTATAAATTAAAAAAAAAAAACTGAAGTACCAAAAAGTTAAGTAATTTGAACAAGACTATAAACAAAGTTGCATGGGAAGAATAGGCCCGGATTTAATTTTAGGCAGAGTGGTTTCATAGCTCTTTTTTCCCTAAGAATAGGGATTACAAATCACTTTTCAGAATATGTATGTACTGAGAAGGAAAGGGTAAAACAAATGTCCACAATCTGATTTAGGAAACCCAATTATCAAACTCATATATATGTAAACATATACACACACACACACACACACACACATATATATACACACACACACACATATATATATAGGCTTTTTAAAAAATTATCTTTAAGGATTTCAGACACAAAGCTGGAATAGTTAATATTCATCACACAGAGATATTAAGAAAAAATTAAGTTTAACATGATGGCAATAAAAGTCTAAACCAGAAAGAAAGAAAACAGAAACAATCTTTTTAAAAAGAACTAAATAAAAAGTAAAGACATTTAGCAGTCAGAGAAGCTTGTGGATCAAGATAGTCTAAGGTTAGTTTTGTGAGATGCACACAATATTCTGCAGCATCTTGTTGGGTGGTGTATTTGTGTGAAAAGATTGGCTAAGGAAGGAATTCTGCCTGGAGTTCCAGTTTTATCACCAATTGGCTGCTTGACTCTGAGCAAGTTACTTAAATTCTCTGTGCCTGAGTTCCCTGATCTGTAAAATGGAAAATGATAGATTTATGTCACAGATTCATTGAGTAGAATGAGTTAATGTAGATGTAAAACCCTTAGAAGAGTAACCTGGTATATGTAGTAATTAAGAGTTAAGCTACAGCAACCCACTCCAATATTCTTGCCTGGAGAATCCCATGGACAGAGGAGAGTGGTGGGCTATAGTCCATACAGTTGCACAGAGTTGGACATGACTAAAGTGACTTAGCATGCAGGCATACCATTGTTTTTGGAATACATGCATTATATCAGGATGACTAGTCAACATTAAACTCACTTTCATCTTTGGTTTCATGGTCCAGGGGTCTATATCCTGCCAAACTTCTGCTGTGTCTTGCTAAAGCAAAGTTGGGAAACTAAACAGAATAATAAAGAACATTATAGCAAGTACCCTCTGCTAAGGTCAGTGTTGTTTCATTACTGAACTTCTAACATGCCAGATCGTGGCTTTTTCCTCAACCAGAAAGTCTTCCTTTATTTTGCTTAGTTATAAGCTATCTATGTTTCAAGGTTTTGTTCAAGGCCCATAGCATTTTCTATGGTTTTACTGCCCTGGTGTTCTCCCTTCCCTACAATGTTTAGTATCTGGGAAATTGTTTTATGTGGTCAAGAATTTACTAACATCCTCTTCGGTCTTTTCTCATCTCTTTTTGCCCATGTATGGCACTCTGCTACTGTTTCGTGTATGTGTGTGTGTGTACATGTGTGTGTGTGTGTGTATACACTCCGCATCCAGACAATAAGCCAGACCTCACAGATGAGGTCATAGACACTTTAAACTTGTTTATGGTCCCCAGGGGCTTCCCTCGTAGCTCAGTCGGTAAAGAATCTGCCTGCAATACAGGAGACCTGGGTTCGATTCCTGAGTCGGGAAGATTCCGTGGAGAAGGAAATGGCAATTCACTCCAGTATTCCTGCCTGGAAAATCCCATGGACAGAGGAGCCTGGTGGGCTATAGTCCACAGGGCCTCAAGAGTCGGACACGACTTAGCGACTGCACCACCACCAGCATGGTCCCTGGAGCAGGGGTGAAATGCACATTCATGTAGGTTATTTAGGGTAAATGCTTTTTTTCTAGTTTGAACAGAATCACAAGCAACTTGGAAAGCTAGTGCTCAGTCAGTCTTGCCAGTGGCCTTCTTTAGACCAAGCTCATCCCCTTTGCAGACTTCCCTGGTGGCTCAGGGAAGGATCTGCCTGCAGGAGACCAGAGTTCAGTCCCTGGGTCCAGAAGATCCCCTGGAGAAGGGAATGGTTCAGCCCCTTTGCAGTTCAGGATGTGTGAGGTGTGAGGCTGAGAGATGCGTTTGCTTTCTAAAAAACTGGTCTGAGATTCTCTGTAAAATCAACAGGGTGATGATGGCTGACATCACATCTGCTCTGTGATACCACGGAGGAGGCTTTTTTAATTTCTGAGCCAGACTTACAGTATCACTTGAAAACTAACTCACAATCCCATTCTTCTAAGGACACTGGTTCATCTTGGATCTACAAAATGGTTTAGAAATTCCAGATCTCATTTCTTGAAGACTGAAACTCTTGTCCTCCAGACCTCTTCTTTTGGCTCCCTAACAATAAAAGAGAACTTCCTGACTTAGGATATTTTGTTGTGGTTGCAGTTATTGTTTAAGCATAAACATTTTAGCGACCATAGAGTGTTTTTAAAAAAAAATATGGAGAACATAAATCAAACTCAGATTTTGTAGTGTCACTGACTAGCATTAAGTTGTACCAGCCAACTCTGCCCAAATGACCTTTTAAGAGAAAGAAAAAAATGTGTGTGTGTATGGGTGGGTGGGTGTGTATGTCCTTAGATGCGGTGGGGGAAGTGTACCAAAACTCAGAACTCAGCAAGGGCTGCGGGCTTAACTTCCATGTACAGGTTTCCCACGTCTGTGTCCCAGTGCCAGCTCTGAGCAGATGTGATCCTTAAATAAAATGAAAGGCTGTAAGCCAGAAGCAAAATGTAACAGATTTGCCAGCTGTGAGCACAGTGTTTACAGATTGAACTTGGGACCCAAACCATTATGTAGTCTAATTTATGACAACTCAAGAAAATATGTTTTGACAAACAAAGCTCTTACTTAAAAATCAGCAGGTGCGTATAAGATATCTTTCCTCAGCAGAGTGCAAACATTCTACAATGCTTTTTCCCCTCTCCCAACCATCTCAAAGTTTAGATCTGGTCAGAGTAGACAATGGTTTTCTTTACTATGAACAGGCAGAGACTAAGGAAAATAGATAAGCAGATATATATATTATATAAGCATAATTATATACATATGTTTTTGAGTGTGCATGTATATATACACACACACATATATGTGGTTTCCTTTCCTACAAATAGGCAGAGACTAAGAAATATAGACAAATAGATATATGTATTATACATAATATTACATAAGCATAATTATATACATATGTTGGTGTGTATAATTTTATATGTATATATAATATATAAATTTCATCTTTATGGGCACCACAAGCATTAGTCACTCAATCATGCCCAACTCTTTGTGATCCCATGGACTGTAGCCCACGAAACTCTTCTGTCCATGAAATTCTCCAGGCAAGAATCCTGGAGTGGGTTCCCATTTCCTTCTCCAGGGGATCGTCCCAACCCAGGAATCAAACCCAGGTCTCCTGCATTGCAAGCAGATTCTTTACTGGCTGAGCCACATGGACACCGCAACCTGATTTTAAGTGCTACCAGGGAGAATAGTAAGGATTAAAACCTTGTTGATTACTTGCTATTGTCCTTGGTTGTGAATTCTTTGCCAGTTCAAATAAGTAGAACATATTGAAGCACCTGATCTGGCTCCCTCACCAACTGTTTTTTAGAAAGAAGCTGCAGGGCTTCCCTGGTGGATCAGCAGTAAAGAATCCACCTGCCAATGAAGCAGACATGGGTTTGATCCCTGGTCCAGGAAGATCCGACATGCCGTGGAGCAACTACAAAGCCCGTGCGCCATAGTATCGAGCCTGTGCGCTTGAGCCCGGGAAGAGCACCTACTGACCTCGTGCGCTGCAACTGCCGGAGCTCGAGCGCCCTAGAGCCCAGGTTCAGCTGCAACAGAAGCCACTTCCATGAGAAGCCGGAGCACTGCGGGGAAGCCCCCGCTTGCCAACACCAGGGAAAGGCCCACGAAGCGAGCACAGCCGAAAATAATAAAACAAAGAAGTCGTAAGCTGTTCTTGTCATAATTTTGACCTTGGGGTGAGTCTATATAAGCAACACTGAAAACGGATCTTTGGGCAATGATGAATGATTCTGATAGTTTTCATCAGTTGTTTGGGCTGCTCATGTATTGGCAGACTTGTATCTGGTATATTAAAACTGGTCCTTAGAGGGAAGACGTTGTTTAGGAAACAACATGATTGTATTTCTCGCACACTACGATGTTGCTATCAAGGGAAGCACTAGAAATACAAAGATTTATGAGATGGCTGCCTTCCTTTAAGTAGCTCAGAGTCTGCTGGGTTATTTGTGTAAGTCCTCCATACCATATGCCATATATGCCATATGCCCACAAGCAAATGTTTAGAGAAGTCATAGGAATATTTAATTTAAAGACAGTCTAGTAACACTTTTAATTGTTCGGGGTCATGGATTAAAAACAAAAGGGAAATTTTACTGCTGCACATAAAATTAAAGACAACTAATTTCTACACAGAGGTAAAAACATCTTGAGAAGATATGAAAAATGCTTATTGCCACCTTTATTGTATCAGTAACTTGAGTATGTCATTAAATAAATGAAGTGCTGATTATATTTAAGTAACGACTTAGGACCACCAGTTATGCCTGGGTAGGACTAATTTCTTCCTTGTTGCCCAGACACAGTTTGTTGTGGTTGTTGTTTAATTGTTAAGTTGTATCCGACTCTTTGTGACCCCAGGGACTATAGCCCACCAGGCTCCTCTGTCCATGGGGTTTCCCAAGCAATACTGGAATGAGTTGCCATTTCCCTCTCTAGGGGATCTTTCCAAACCAGGGATTGAATCCACATTTCCTGCATTGGCTGGCAGATTCTTTACCACTGAGCCACCAGGGAAACCCCTGGCCATATTTAAGACAATTAAAATTCAAAATACATTTCACCAAGACATTTTAATTCCTAATTCTACATAGTATAAGTTCTATTGATTTCCTTCAAGGATTGAAGAAATATAAAACATAGTATTGGAATATTTTGCCTTTTCATCAAGTAATACAGAATATAGAAACTTGAAATTCTAAAAATTAATTGCAATACTAAAAAGTTTTTTTTAATCTAAATTTAAAAATAAAAATCAGGATATACATATTTTTTGAAGAAGTATTTGATCCTTCACAGATAATTTCAAGTATTCACAGTGTAGTAAGTTAATTACATGTGATGTGAAGGGTAACAAAATACCCACAAGCAAAAAAGTGTTATATGATTTCCAAGTTCCAAGGCACTATTAAAGGCAAATATATACACATATTTCATTAAAGTTAATAATTTTAGTTGACGTCAATTTTTTTTAAAGTTGTATACATCCCATGGAGTTCCAGGTCACAAGATAGGCAGGCTTTGAAAGAAGAAGTGATCCATGTTATAAAGCAAAAGGCTTGAAACATTTTGCTCACACACATTATCATGAGGATCTAATTCTCAGAATATTGTAAGAATTTATAGTCTAAAGATCAAGATGGTGGAATAAAAGAAAGTAGAGCTCATCCCCTCCCACAAACACATCAAAAATACATCTACATGTGGAACAACTCTGACAGAATACCTACTGACCACCAGCAGACGATCTCATTCAGCCAAAGTTGCAAGAAAGATCACCATGCAACCAGGAAGGACAAAAGAGAATTAAAGAAAAAAAAAGAATTGGGATAGGACCCATGCCTCTGGGAGCAGTGAAAGAGGAAAGGTTCGCTCACTCTGCCTGGTGAGCTAAGTCGTGTCCAACTCTTTGTGAGCCCATGGATTGTAGCCCGCCAGGCTCCTCTGTCCGTGGGATTCTCCAGGCTAAAATACTGGAGGGGGTTGCCATTTCCTTCTCCGAGGGATCTTCCCGATCCAGGGATCGAACCCAGGTCTCCTGCATCGCAGGCAGATTCTTTACCAACTGAGCTATGGAGGAAGCCCAGGCAGGGACCACCAGGAGTGTGCAGCAGGCATAGCAGAGAACGGCTAGCGCAGCTGGTCCTGGCCACCCCCATGCTGCCCAGCCCCAGACGCATGTCTGCTGGCGCACACAGGGACTGGATGCCGAAACTCTGGCTTCAGGGGCCAGATCTGGGAAGAGAACAGGCTTCTCTTGAAGCCTGTCTCTGCAGAGACAGTCTGAAGGGACTGGAGTGTGGTCCAGCCCCAACCTGAGACGTGTCCAGGATGGAGCCCAGGTCTGCCATAATAGCCCCATCGTTAATGCACTGTGAAGGGAGAGGCAAGGCCTTACCATGGTGGCCTCATTCTCCACTTGCTCACAGCTTCTCCTCTACAAATTCTAAGAGGAGAGTTTGAGGAGGTGGAACTGAAATCTCAGCCATATCCCAGCAGAAGTGGAACTCTGCGCATTTACCCCATCAGCAGCTTTGTAAGCTCAGCACCTGTGGGACATCTGCTGCACTTTTCTCACACTAACAGTGAAATACCAGAAAGAGAAAGCAAAAAAAAAAAAAAAAAATCCCTTTTAAAATCACATTAAAAAAAAAAATGGGGATAAATCTAACCAAGGAGGTAAAGCACTTGCATACTAAGAACAATAAAACACTGATAAAAGAACTTGTGAAGACGATCCAACAAAATGCAAAGATATTCCTTGCTCTTGGATTGGAAGAATTAACACTGTTAAAATGGCTATTCTTTTTTCTTTTTTATTTATTTATTTCATTAGTTGGAGGCTAATTACTTTACATCACTGCAGTGGTTTTTGTCATACATTGAAATGAATCAGCCATGGATTTACATGTATTCCCCATCCTGATCCCCCCTCCCACCTCCCTCTCTGCCCGATCCCTCTGGGTCTTCCCAGTGCACCAGGTCCAAGCACTTGTCTCATGCATCCAACCTGGGCTGCTGATCTGTTTCACCCCAGATAATATACATGTTTCGATGCTGTTCTCTTGAAACATCCCACCCTCGCCTTCTCCCACAGAGTCCAAAAGTCTGTTCTATACATCTGTGTCTCTTTTTCTGTTTTGCATATAGGGTTATCGTCACCATCTTTCTAAATTCTATATATATGTGTTAGTATACTGTAATGGTCTTTACCTTTCTGGCTTACTTCACTCTGTATAATGGGCTCCAGTTTCATCCATCTCATTAGAACTGATTCAAATGAATTCTTTTTAATGGCTGAGTAATATTCCATGGTGTATATGTACCACAGCTTCCTTATCCATTCGTCTGCTGATGGGCATCTAGGTTGCTTCCATGTCCTGGCTATTATAAACAGTGCTGTGATGAACATTGGGGTGCACGTGTCTCTTTCAGATCTGGTTTCCTCGGTGTGTATGCCCAGAAGTGGGATTGCTGGGTCACATGGCAGTTCTATTTCCAGTTTTTTAAGAAATCTCCACACTGTTTTCCATAGCGGCTGTACTAGTTTGCATTCCCACCAACAGTGTAAGAGGGTTCCCTTTTCTCCACACCCTCTCCAGCATTTATTGCTTGTAGACTTTTGGATAGCAGCCATCCTGACTGGCGTGTAATGGTACCTCATTGTGGTTTTGATTTGCATTTCTCTGATAATGAGTGGTGCTGAGCATCTTTTCATGTGTTTGTTAGCCATCTGTATGTCTTCCTTGGAGAAATGTCTGTTTAGTTCTTTGGCCCATTTTTTGATTGGGTCATTTATTTTTCTGGAATTGAGCTTCAGGAGTTGCTCTTATATTTTTGAGATTAATCCTTTGTCTGTTGCTTCGTTTGCTATTATTTTCTCCCAATCTGAGGGCTGTCTTTTCACCTTGCTTATAGTTTCCTTTGTTGTGCAAAAGCTTTTAAGTTTCATTAGGTCCCATTTGTTTATTTTTGCTTTTATTTCTGAAATTCTGGGATGTGGATCATAGAGGATCCTGCTGTGATTTATGTCGGAGAGTGTTTTGCCTATGTTCTCCTCTAGGAGTTTTATAGTTTCTGGTCTTACATTTAGATCTTTAATCCATTTTGAGTTTATTTTTGTGTATGGTGTTAGAAAGTGTTCTAGTTTCATTCTTTTACAAGTGGTTGACCAGTTTTCCCAAGACCACTTGTTAAAGAGGTTGTCTTTTTTCCATTGTATATCCTTGCCTCCTTTGTCAAAGATAAGGTGACCATAGGTTCGTGGATTTATCTATGGGGTTTCTATTCTGTTCCATTGATCTATATTTCTGTCTTTGTGCCAGTACCATACTGTCTTGATGACTGTGGCTTTGTAGTATAGTCTGAAGTCAGGCAGGTTGATTCCTCCAGTTCCATTCTTCTTTCTCAAGATTACTTTGGCTATTCAAGGTTTTTGTATTTCCATACAAAATTGTGAAATTATTTGTTCTAGTTCTGTGAAAAATACAGTTGGTAGCTTGATAGGGATTGCATTGAATCTATAGATTGCTTTGGGTAGTATAGCCTAAAATGGCTATTCTATAGAAAGCACTCTACAGATTTAATGTAATCCCTATCAAATCGCCCATGACATTTTCCTCAAAACTAACACAAATAATCCTAAAATTTATATGAAACCATAAAAGATCTAGAATTCCCACAAAAATTCTGAGGAAAAAGAAAAAAAGCTGAAAGAATAACCCTCCCAGATTTCAGAAAATACTACAATGTTAGAGTAATTAAAAATAGCATGTCAGTGGCACAAAAACAGACATGCAGGCCAGTGGAATAAAGAGAGCTCATAAATAAACCTACACACCTTCAGTAATTTAATCTTTGGCAAAGGGCACATGAATGTACAATGGAGAAGATGCAATCTCTTCAGCTAATAGTGTTAGAAAAGTTGGACAGTAAATCAGTGAAGTTAGAACACTTGTTCACACCATACACAAAAGTAAAGAAAAAGTGGTTTAAGACTTAAATATAAGATACCACACTATAAAACTCCTAGAAGAGAACATAGGGAAAATATTCCATGACATAAATCACAGCAATGATTTCTTAGGTCAGTCTCCCAAGTTATTAGACATAAAAGCAAAAATAAACAAGCAGGACCTAATCAAAACTTATGAGCTTTTCTGGCTTACTTCGCTCTGTATAATGGGCTCCAGTTTCATCTATCTCATTAGAACTGACTCAAATGAATTCTTTTTAATGGCTGAGTAATATTCCATTGTGTATATGTACCATAGCTTACAGTATACTAACACATATATATGGAATTTAGAAAGATGGTAATGATAACCCTATATGCAAAACAGGAAAAGAGACTCAGATGTATAGAACAGACTTGTGGACTCTGGGAGAAGGCGAGGGTGGGATGTTTCAAGAGAACAGCATCAAAACATGTATATTATCTAGGGTGAAACAGATCACCAGCCCAGGTTGGGTGCATGAGACAAGTGCTCGGGCCTGGTGCACTGGGAAGACCCAGAGGGATCGGGTGGAGAGGGAGGTGGGAGCAGGGACCGGGATGGGGAATACATGTAAATCTATGGCTAATTCATTTCAATGTATGACAAAAACCACTGCAATGATGTAAAGTAATTAGCCTCCAACTAATAAAAATAAATGGAAAAAAAAAAAAACTTATGAGCTTTTGCAAAGAAAAGGAAAACGTAAATAAAATGAAAAGACAAACTATGCAATGGGAGAAAATATTTGCAAACAATGTGACTAACAAGGGCTTAGCTTCCAAAACATACAAAAAGCCCATACAACTCAACAACAACAACAAAACCCAATCAAAAAACGGGCAGAAGACCTAAATAGACACATTTCCCCAAAGAAGATAGACAGATGCTCAATAGGCATGAAAAGGTGTTCAGCAGTGGCTAACTTTTAGAGAAATACAAATCAAAACATGCAAAATGCCGGGTTGAATGAATCATAAGCTGGAATCAAGATTGCCAGTAGAAATATCAACAAACTCAGATGTGCAGACAATACCACTCAAATGGCAGAAAGTGAAGAGGAACTAAAGATCTTCTTGATGAGGGTAAAAGAGGAGTGAAAAAGCTGGCTTAAAACTCAACATATATAAATATATGGAATATTACTGAGCCATAAAAAAACGAAGTAACTACATTTACAGCAACATGGACAGACCTAGAAACTAACACTTAAGGTGAAGTAAGTTAGAGAAATATCATATGATATCACTTACATGTGGAATCTAAAAAATGTTACAAATGAACCTATTTACAAAACAGAAGCAAACTTCAGACACAGACAATAGACTTATGGTTGCCAAAGTGGAAAGTGCTCGGGAGGAGGGATAAATTAGGGGTATGGGATTAGCAGATATAAACTACTGTATATAAATAGATGAACAACAAGGTTCTACCATGTAACACAGGAAACTATATTCAATATCTTATAGTAACTATATATATATATATATATGTACACACACATACACAAACACATATATATACGTGCACACACATACTGAATCACTTTGTATATCAGAAATTAACACAACACTCTGCATATTTCTTAAAAAAATAAAAATATCCACAACAGCCATGAAAATACCTACAAAGTAACAGAATCAGTCCTTTAAATGTATTCAATAGGCTGTAAATAGCATAGTAATTTCATATGCAACACTGACCATTTTAGGGGAATTCATGAAAATTTTTACACCTGATTTGTTATACCTCAACTCAAATTTTCATTTTACTTATTCCAGAAATTTCTATTCTAATGTAATATTTGAAAGTTTTAATGAGCACCTCTCATATTCTATCTCTTTGCAACAACAGGTACACATTTTTCTTCCTCTAAGCTTTAGGCTCTATGACGCTATAAAAAAAATTCACTTAGATTGAGTTTTAGTATACTTATTGTTAGTATATAATTATGCAAAACAAATAAATGTATTATTATAGCTGTTTTTTAACCCCAAAGCAGAACTGGACAAACTTTTCTTAATGATATGGGTGGAAGTAAAGATTATGGTGTCTTGATTAAAAATTATATTCAACAGTATTTTAAGTTGTCCCTTTATTTGGTGCTTTTTTTTTTTTTTTTAAAGAACATTGGGCAAAGAGCCACAGTAAGATTCTGGATGGGTAAAGATGGAAGAGGAAAGGGAATGTGGCAAAGAAGAATTGATTGACAGCTCAAATGCAGATACTTTAGGCAAAACAATTTTAGGAAAAAACATATGGAAATTGAAGTTCTGGAAACTTCACTTAATGATTCACTTAACATTATGCATGCCAGAGTACTCCTAAGAGTTTTCATACACTACCAGAAATAGGAGTATCTCAGCTTGAAATGCTGGCAAAGGGTACAACCTAGGAAATCATCCTGGAGTTCTTTGTTTATTTGTTTTGCTGGCAATAGTTGATAGTAACTGAGAACCATGTTAAACACAAAAAGATTGAGAAAGGAGTGAGGTACTGAACAGGAGAAAAGTTCACCGAGGAATAGCTCAAAAATCATCCTAGTTTCACCATGTGTGACCCTGACCACCACTACTCTCCTGCATGTTTATTCCCTGTGTACTTTTAACCATGAATAAAAAGTGAATGCCTTGAAGTCCTTGAGAAGAGACTGAGAAAGATGAACTCAAATGTGAAAGAAAAAAACATAAAGGGAAATTCTCCTCTTAGGGAAATACTCTGGTAATTTTGTTCAGTGAATCATTTATTAGATTTAATGCTTGCTATACTAGCCTTATTTTTTTCAGCAAGAGAAATACCGGCAGGCTTCAAATGAATCATCATTTATCTTCTGTCTTGTCACAACTAGACTTAATTATCTCTCTGTAAATTATTTTAAAACCACTGCGCCTTCCAATCTTGTATGTAAGTTGTGTTGGCGTGGTTACCCAATACATTATTCCAAGTGTATTGATCCAATAACTCTTCAAAGCAATAAATTCCTTTTCCAATACCAGACCAATCAAGGTTCAAAATTATAGACCATGATATCAATCTGGGTAGAGAAATTCATTACCATGATGAGCTTTTTAACTAATGGCTAATTTCTCTAAATGGTCATTAAAGATTCAATAGAAAATATTAAAGAAGGAACATGCAGGAGGCATCCACACTTCAGGACAGCTGAATTAACGGTGCACCAAAGAATGTCTTTTATAATTATATCAACAGTCAAGACCGGCATCCCACAAAAGCCTTGGGCTTAAAAATCTACAGCAACTATACCTTCCAGCAAGGAGTGCTAAGTGTGTACATACCTGACCTTATCCTTGACCTAAATTCTCCCCTGCAGAAGAGTCAAGGCTCTCTCTTTTAGAAAACAGGTCTCAGAAGTATATTTTGGGGGAAAGGGTATGGATGGTTGGGAGATATCACTGTTGCCAGGAGCAGATAAAAAGCAAAGCAAAAATACACAAAGTATGAAGGGTTCCGTTCAAGTAACACTGCCGAGGGGAAGAACCCAGGATGGGAACAAATGCTCTAACTCAACAGCTGCACCATTTCGATCACGTCTCACAGCTTCTCTACATTTCAATTATTTTATGGAGACCAGTGTTCCTCATCTGGGACGGGCCCCAGGCCCACGTCTGGGCACATTCTCTGTTGTCACAATTCGGGGGAGAGGCTCCTACTGGCATCTGGTGAGTAGAGACCAGGGATGCTGCCAAACTTCCTACAGTGCTTAGGACAGTCCCCGCCACAAAGAGCCACCTAGCCCCAAAGGTCAGTAGTGCTGAGACTGAGAAGTCCCGACATGAGGTTGGACAGGTGCCTGTATTGAGGAGCTGTGTTGAGGATAAAAGGGAAAAGGCAGCAAATATTTTAGGAATCCACAAAATTATAAAAATGATGATATTATTATTGCTGTATTGCTTATTTCCATTTACCCTTAGGATGCGCTGCCCCTGACACTACTTTTCAGGACGTCTCAGCCTCTTGGATTCAGCCCCCTTCTCAGGTGTTTTACTTCCGAGTTTGTCCCTTCTTCACTAACTCCTATGCTTCGTCAAAATGTCTTTATTTTTTATAAAGTTTTGAAATTAACTGTATTTATCTGTGGCTGCGCTGGGTCTTCCTTCGGCTCGGGCTTTTCTCTAGTCGCCACTAGGGCGTCCTCCTCTCTAGCTTCAGTGCACAGGCTTCTCATTGCGCTGGCTTCTCTAGTTGCGGAGCACGGGCTCTAGGCACCGCGGCTTCAGCAGCTCGTGGTGTGTAGGCTTAGCAGTTGCAGCTTCCCGGCTCTGGAGCAAAGGCTAAATAGTTGTGTCACACAGGCACCCTGTGGCATGCAGAACCTTCCTGAAGGAATCAAACCCATGACCCCTGCATGGGCAGGTTGATTCTTAACCACCGGACCACCAGGGAAGTCCCAGAATATCTTTATTAAATGTTCTATTTCTCTCTGGATTTTTTAAGATGAATACATTTTCTAAGAAACTACTTAGAACTGATGGCTCAAAATACAATTGCTGTTAATAGTTTAAAGTGTATCCAAGTAGAACAAACAATTTTTTAAAACATGAACAGAATCTGGAGCTAACTTTTTGCAGCAATTTTCTAAATGTGGGTGGTAGAATCCTCGGGTTCTGGGGGAAGCACTGCAATGGAAGCAGGGAGAAGCAAAAGAAAGCAACATAGGCTTCTGTGTCATCTGCCTGTTTTTTTAATTAAAACAATTCAACATTTTAAAATTGACATATGGTGGTCCTCAGCAAGCTTTAATTTGATGAAAAGAGTACTACTACTAAGTAAAAAGTCCAGAAAGCTACTAAGCTAATCTGTCTCTTTTTTATAAAGAAGGAATCCGAGGCTCCAGTAACCTTAGAGACAGATGAGCAGAAGTGAGAAATACAATAAATCCTAAAACCAGGTTTTTCCTGACTCCTAGTCCAGTGACCTTTCCAATCTGCCATGTTGGCTTATAGAGAATGACTACACTTGAACAGGCGGCTTTAAAGGCCTAATGCAGAAAAATGAGTCATATGAGGATTGTAGGGATTGTAATAGAAGCAAGAGAGGCATTTTTTAGGCAGAATCTTTTAGCACCTTCAAATCACATCCAGTCCCCAACCACTGGCTCTGCCAACAGTCTGGATCTGAAGCTTGCATCGCCTCAGTAAGTCATAAATCTACTCCTCATTGGGTCCTCCTCCTCTCCAGATTATTCCCTCTTGTAAGAGAAGAATGAACACACACAATTGCATCATGTGTCCCCAAGCCAAGGTGGAGATAAAAAGAACCTGGGGGAGCTTGTTGCAGAGACAGCGCAATCTATGCCTCATAAGCAGGGTCACTGTCTCCAGGGCTATTGCCTAGAAATCTGTATTTTGACTTAGTGCTCACAAGTACCACACTACCATCAATGAGTTTAAAAGAGATGCTTTTAAATCGGGAGAAGTGCATAGTTGATTTGACTCGTCTGTTACAAATACTGTCATCAAATCAACTAGTTGTCCTAATGTCCCACAGGGATGCCCAGGTGACACAGTGGTAAATAATCAGCCTGCCACTGCCAGCGACATGAGACATGGGTTTGATGCCTGGGTTGGGAAGATCCTCTGGAGAAGGAAATGGCAACCCACTCCAATATTCTTGCCTGGAAATTTTCATGGACAGAGGAGCCTCACAGGCTCCAGTCCATGGGGTCGCCAAGAGTGGGACATGACTGAACACACACACACAGCCCCATAAGCGAATTATGCTCTGCCTGAACTGTGTCAAGGACAGACCTCACTCTGCAGAAGTGCCCAGGAGGCACCCAAGGTGCCCTTCACAGCTGGCTCTATCCCAGCTGGAGCCTCAGGGCCATTCAGACTGGCGCACATGTCACCCCGCCTTTTGTCATTGCTCCTACAGAATTTAAAACCAATAACTGCAAACGTTGAGCATCCATATGGCACTTTATATCTGCACAATGTTTTATCCTCATTTTTATTGGTCATTTCGGAAAGGAACTCTCCAAGGTACCTTTGTATCATCACCCTTAGACGATGGATGAAGGAACAGAGCCACGGGGAAGGTCTGGGTCACATACCAGGGACAAGACTGGTTCTGTCTCCAGGCTCCTGCTGCCTCCATCTGACTCACTGCTTGACTGCACGGCTTCTGTTTACGCATCCAGATTTGCTTTCTTCTGCTCAGGGAAACTGGCCTCTTATCAATAGATTCCCCTCTCTCTTTGAAGGACAGGGAAGCCTGGAGTGCTGCAGTCCATGGGGGTCATAAGAAGTCGGACATGACTGAGTGACTAAACTGCAACTCTGTATTACATTTGAGTTTGGTTATTGCAGAGCCCTGGGGAGAAATCCAATGGGAGGAGGAGATGATGGCTGGAGCATTTGTCTTCCAGCTCTCTTTCTGAGTGTTCACATCAGAATAGCAGCAACCCTGGGCCACAAGTCACCATTCCTTTCAAGTTCATGACTCCACTGGGAACTGTGGTAATGGCATCTTTCCCTAGCCAGGTCAGGGCTAAGCATGGTATAACTCTTCCTCCTCCATTTTTAGCCCTTGCATACTGTATTACCTCTTGCTTTGGTAATATGCTATAAAATGATACAAATGTTTTTTTAAACATTTGTAGATAGTTTCTTATTAAACATTCCTCAAATATCCCTGAGTTTACTGTCTCCCTCCCTTCTTCCCTCCTTCCCTTTATCTGTCACCAGGCACAGCATCTAGTTCTTGCTGAGATACTACACACTCAATGTCCAATCATCAAAGGCTGTCATAAATTTGCAAGTAATACTTGTTTAAAGCCAATCTGATATATGACGATTCAAACTTATAAAAGCATCAAGATTTTAAAGAAAAAATAAATGCATCCTTTTAAGAGTTTCATAAAGGCTATGACACTCTCATGTCAAGACTCATTCACACTTTTACTTAGAAATGGTTTCACAGTCCTTCCAAAGCCCATCTGAAGAAAGACCCATTTTGCACATGTTGAGCAATACACTCGAATTCAACATCCTCATTTTATGCACCTGAGAATCAGACACATCTGCCTCAGGTGGAATGGACACTTACTAGTAGAAATGTAACTAGAAGTCAGATCTGCCTCTGGACTTCCATTTTTCCTAGATAAAAACTTTACAGTGAACGCGAATGTTGAGACTAGTTATTAAAAAAAAAAAAAAATCACTGAGGGATTGATGTGAGCAGCACATTCCTGGGGGTATATTTACACTAAAAAAAAAAATAAATAACTCTTAAGGAACAAGCTGACTACCTCAGAAAAGAAGGGATACCTGTAAGCACTCCCTTTCATAAGAAATAGATCAGAGCTTGAGCATGAGAGTATAAAAATAAGGAAAGTTGGCATTTTATTTTCTGGGTCATTCTGGGGATCAGCAAAACCTCCACTCTGACTTTTATCTTTTTGATGAGTCTAGGATTACCCAAAAAAGCAAAAAGACATTTATTTGCCCAGAAGTGTGTGGGTAAAGCTATCCTTTTCTGAGAGCAGAGAGAGAGAAATGAGAGCAGCGAACTGCTGGTTCTGAAAACCAGTGGCAGCTTTATGACGGTTTATAATAGGGCCGAGGGGGAGAGGAATTAACCTCATCACACGTACAGTCCACCCGGCACCATCAGCAGCTCTGCCCACCCTGAGGACAGGACCG
The DNA here is from genome assembly GCF_023699985.2 of Odocoileus virginianus. Classification (NCBI taxonomy): domain Eukaryota; kingdom Metazoa; phylum Chordata; class Mammalia; order Artiodactyla; family Cervidae; genus Odocoileus; species Odocoileus virginianus. The sequence goes on along the minus strand of NC_069695.1, from coordinate 7,037,498 downwards.
TGGAACGCACTGGCACGGGGGTACTGGTCTAGGTCACTCGGATGAGATGGCAGTCCTCAGCCCTCTCACCACGCAAGAAAGCCGGTGCCACTGTCCCTGCAGACTGGCTCACAAACAGCCAATACAAACAGGGTAGACGGGGTAGAGAATTTCTCTCTCAACCACAATGTAAAAATCCAAAGACATCAGAAGAAATCCAATTATTACTCTATTTTTTGTAACTTTGATGTAAACTCATTTGGAGGCAAAATCTGACCCGAATTGACTTCAGGCTATTTTTAAGCTATGCTTATCCCACTTAGCATTAAGGAGTCTAAATTTCACTGTAAAGATGTAATTTTGGTTACTGGGTGCCCTCCCAGTGATTATATATGGTATCACCTTTTTTTAAAAAATACTTTTTTTGATGGGGCTTCCCTGGTGGCTCAGAGGTTAAAAAAATACTTTTTTTGAGAACAGTGCTGGATTCATAACAGCTCTGAAAAGAAGGTATAGAGATTTTCCATGCAGTCCTGCCCCCACACACAAAGACTTCACTATTATCAATATCCAGCACCAGAGTGGTGCTTTGTTACAATCAACAAACTTACACACCATTACTGTCCAAAGTCCATAGTCTACACTGGGGTTCACTCTTGGTGTTTGTATATCCTATGGCTTTGGACAAATGTATTCATCATTATACACACATACAAAGTAGTTTCACCTCCCTAAAAATCATCTGTGCCCCACCTATTTGTTATATCGCCTCTTTTTAACAAATGAATTCTGAAAAACATCAGGCTCCAAGGTTTCAGATAAGGTATGGTAGACAGGTATTCCCCATAGAACTCCAAGCTAGAAGTCTCTGGAATGGAATTGGAAAATAAATTCTCATCTAGTTAGGCAACTTTAGGAAAGAAAACTCATCAACATGAGCTGGTTTAGGAACATTGGGAAGCCTCCCATAGCTCAGCTACCCATCGCTGATGTCGGCAACACAACCATTTCAACTCACTCTCTAATTTATTTTAATTTTGCTTGCTATGCAGTAGACCGTAGATGGCACACATGTCCATACCAAAGAAAGGAAGAGAGAGAGCCCCCAGGTCAGTTACACCTTACTGCAAATCTGCAAAGGAGAGGAGTTCAGAAGTAAATCCACTCACTGCCTGATATTAAAAGAATATAGGAAGTGCCTTTGTGGAAGACAGAACTGAGGACCACGCTAAAAGCGGAGGTCACCCGGCACTGCTGGGGGGATGGAAACTGATGCAGCCACTACGGGGTACGGTGCGGAGATTCCTTACAAAACTAAATGTAGAGCTACCATATGATCCAGCAATCCCACCCCTAAGCATGCATCCAGGGAAAACTTTACTTTGAGAAGATATATGCCCCTCAGTGTTCACAGCAGCACTGCTTCCAACAGCGAAGACATGGAAGCAATCGAAACGTCGCCAACACATAAACGGATAGGGAAGATGAGGTACACGTTGGGATATTACTCAGCCAAAAAATAAAAAATGCCATTCGCAGCAACATGGATAGACCCAGAGATTAACACACTGAGTAAAGTAAATTAGAGAAAAACAAATATATCACTTAATTATGGAAACTAAAATAAATAATACAAAATAACTTATTTACAAAATGGATACAGATTCACTCACACAGGAAACAATCTTATGATTACCAAAGGGAAATGGTGAGGGAGGAGTAAATTAGGAGTTTGGGATTATAAATAACACTATTACATGGAAAACAGACCAACAACAAGGTCCTACTCTATAGCCCAGGGAACTATATTCAATAATAGTCTAGTAGTCTATATATTCAATGTAGTCTAATAGTCTATAACAGAAGAGAATCTGAAAAAGCATATATACTGTATAACTGAATCACTTTGCAGTATACCAGTAACTGACACAACACTGTAAATCAACTACATTACAGTTAAAAATTCTTTTAAATAAATAGAATTATAAACTAATCTCCCCTTGGAGGCCATCTCCTCTAAGACCTAGGGATCAGAAAATCGGTCCCAGGCATGTGGTCCAAAGTCAAAGAAAAAGTCACCCCAGCTCTAACATATCTAGGGCACAAGGGTCAGAAATGCCACTAGAGATACTGTCTGTAATCAAAACAACACCTGCTTGACCTGGTTCTCCTAAAAATTACATATATATACTATATAATAGCTTTGATTATATAATAATTACTATCATCATTATATTTTTAAAAACTCACACGTTCACAGGTTAATCCTTGAGGTGGGAAATAGCACTCCGCTAGCTAAGATCCATGACTCACCTGTTCAAGAAAGTCAGGAGACTCACTGAGATGACAGAGGAGACAGGACTGAAAGTCACCTTTGTTGCATTAACTCCAACGTAAACTGGGTGACATTTTTGAAGTCCCTCTGAAACTGAAAATCTACTAATAATAACAAAGGAGGAGAAAGACATGAGGCGCTCACAGTACATTTCTTTCCCCTTTCCTTGACTGGAGAGTCTGAGCAGCACATGAGGCATATATCTGCGGTGATGAAGGGATATTCAAATTGGAAATTCTGGGCTTTCTTCCTCTCTGTCTTCCCTAAGGCACTGGCCCTACCGAGCGAGGCAGAAGCGACCAGGGCCGAGTGCTCATCACTCGCCCTCTTTCCCGAAGCTCTCTTCCTCACCTCCTCTTTCCTCGCAGACTCAAGCAGCCTGTCCCATCTGAATTTCCTTATTTCCAAACAAAGCTCCACAAGCCCTTAGTGGTTCTGATTAAAGAGATTCACACTAACATAGGGTGATATTCATCCGTTCTCAGGAGCCATCTGAGTTTCCAAGGAAGACTTTGCTAATCAAACTGGATTTCTCCATTAGAGGTAGTGTAGGGAATTCTTTAAACAAAAGGAATTTTCAGACACTTAAGTCATGTCCAGCCTCTCTGTGTTTCACTTCAGCTTTTCTCCAACAGGTTTTGTCACTAGTAGCAAATGCAAAAATAGCTTTAAAGACAAGGAGAATGCAATCCATCCCCTTAACATACTTAAGACCCTAAAAAACTATGTACACAGTGGTTCATGAAAGGGGATAATTCTTGACGGAAAGTGGTTGGTATTGATCCTGACCCTCAAGTTAATAAATCCAGCACAGTATTTCATAAATGAACCTATATTTCTTCCTAGTAAAATTTTCTTTCATATTAATTATGTACTATCAGTTGTTTTAACTTTCTTATAAAAGACCCTTCAAAGGTAGGCTACTGTAACAGATTTAATGAGAGCAGAGTGACAGATTCATAAAAATTAGGGCTGTGAGAGAGAGAATCTATTGCCAGGATTCTCAACCTCAGCACTGCCAGTTCTGAGATTGGATAATTCTGTGTTGTGGGAAGTTGTCTAGTGCATTGGGGGGTGTTTAGCACCCATGGCCTGTACTCACAAGATGCCATTTTCACCACTACCCCTACTTGTGACAACAAGATCACTGCAGGCATTTCCAACAGTCCCCTGAGGGCAACACTGCTCCAAGTTGATAGCTACTGATAAAGTCCAACCTCTTCATTGCGAATAAGGTATCTGAAATATAGAACCAGGTGGAGACATCATCATATCTACAGCTGTAGTTAGGGGCAGTGAAAGTTGCTAATTCGTGTCTGACTCTTAGCGACCCTATGGACTGTAGCCTGCCGGGGTCCTCTGTCCATGGGGATTCTCCAGGCAAGAATACTGGAGAGGGTAGTCATTCCCTTCTCCAGGGGATCTTCCCAACCCAGGGATCAAACCCAGGTCTCCCGCATTGCAGGCGGATTGTTTACCATCTGAGCCACCAGGGAAGCCCCAGTCAGGAGCAGACTCAGGTGTATATCATAGCTTGTTCCTATTATCAGTCTTACTATCAGTATTCACATTGTCATTTCTTTCATTACACCCTTGAAAATAATTTTGCTTCCATCTACTCTTTCTGGCTTAAGCACATGTTATACAATCACAGAAACTGAGAGCTAAAAATGACTTCTAAATGTTGAAGAAAGACACATATCATCTTGTATTTTCCACGTAAGTGTATTAGTTAGGGGTCAACACAACCCTGTACTGAATCAGCTCATTTGATCATGGAACCTGAGAAATTCCATGATCTGCAGTTTGCAGGCCAGAGACCCAGGAAAGCCAGCAACTGGGTATGAAAGGCCTGAGAACCAGGGAGCTGACGGTGTGGGTTCCAGTCTGAGTCTGAAGGTTTGAGAACCAGCAGCAAGAAGGGCAAAAAACTGATGCCCCAACTCCACTGCTCAGTTAGAGAGTCAATTCCCCCTTCCCTTATTGTTCTATTCTGCTCTCCAGGGATTAGATGACACAGACCCCCAAAAGAGACAGCAATGTGCATTAGTCAGTCTACCAATTTAAATGCCAGCATCACCTGGAAGCACCTTCACAGACACACCCAAGAATAATGGTTAGTCAGGTATCTGGGCACCCCCTGTACCAGTCAAGCTGACTCATAAAATTAGCCATCACAATAAGGACACTGAACGAGCAAAGAAAGGGAAAGAAAAGAGAGCAAATACACTCAGCCTCTTGCCATGCGTCTTACTTGTAGATCCTCACATCACCTAATCAATAATTCCTGCTTTATAAGCATTTGACTTTTCTGCTGAGCATTTCAAAGTGCCACACCCACATCAGTATCCCTGGAATATTTTTTGAGGAGAGTAGCAATGGGTCATTTCTCTGTTACAGTCCTCAAACCAGGTCTAAATGTATTGCAGAAGCTGGTATCAAAGTCCAGAGTGCACCTTTTGGAAGCTACTATGCATGGTGCTTTAAGAAATCTTTGGGGACCCAGCATGTGTGCAGGTTGTGTCCATTCTACCATCCAGGGCTTTGCAGTGTTGCCTGATAGGCGGTAATGAAGTTGACTGCGTTGCTTCTCTGGATCACGTATCATAATCCTAAAGTGCCCTTGACATTTCACAAAGGCCTGATTTCTCCATTTGGTAATTCCAGTTGAGGGAAAAAATGCCAGCTATGCACTTCTGCCTGCAACCCAAGGGACAAAAACTGGAATGAAGGACAATGAGGACTGAGTGATAGCTGTTGTGTTTTGATTTGGTTTCTGAGAATGGGAACCAACTCACAGAAATGGACAAGAATTGAACCGAGAGGTAGACAGTGGGTTTTCATATTGCCACTTGACAAGATGGGACTTCAGACCTGTGGTTTTCAACAAGAGATAAATTAGCCCCCAGGGCTCCCTGGTAGTTCAGATGGTAAAGACTCTGCCTGCAATGCAGGAGACCTGAGTTCGATCCTGGGTTGGGAAGATCCCCTGGAGAAAGGCATGGCGACCCACTCCAGTGTTCTTGCCTGGAGAATCCTATGGACAGAGGGGCCAGGTGGGTTGCAGAGTCAGACACTACTGAGCAACGACCACACACACCAACTAGCCCTCCAGGGAACATCTGAGGATACCTAGGGACATTGCTGGTTGTTACAACAGGGAGGGTGGGAAGAGGCCTGGGATGCTGCTAAACATTCCATACATCACAGAACACCACCCTCTATCCCCTCCCTTCCCCCTCCCACACACTGACAATAAAGAATGATCCAGCCCCAGACACCGGCAACACCATGGCTAAGATACTCTGCTTTAGGCAATCACTTTTCATCATTCTATCCTCACTTTTCTTACCTGGAAAACAGAAACCATGCATTTCATGGAAGTAAACATATTTTAAAGTGTTTGCTTTTACTTAAAGGAGGATTATTCTGATTCTGGTGTCCCTGGGGTCATTGTACTACTTCAAGTCTACCAAAAATGCCTATGAACTCTTCGTTTTCAGCTTTAAACTTTAACTTGGACTTCTCAGAAATCCAAATTAATTTTTCAAATAACTTAGTAAAGAAGGCTAATGGAAGGCTAAGCAATGGAAGGCTTCCTGTTGAGGGCAGGGCTTAAAGCAAAAGACAGGACAGAGCAGAGGCTGAGAGACCAGGCTTTCAAGGAAGTGCTTCTAGGATTCAAAGTCCAGCTCTAACATGTATTAGTTTTCTGACTGTGGGCAAGTTACGGAATATCAGTAAAGCAAGGTGTTAATAGTACCTCCTTCATATGATGTTGTGAGGCTTTAATAAACTAATGCATATAATGAGCTTACAACAGTTCTTAGCAGATAGTAGACAAATACGGGGTTGGCAAAAAAATTCATTCAGGTTTCTTTGTACATCTTATGGCCAGCCCAAATTAAATTTTACTGGCTAGCCCAATATTAAATATTGGCAATTATTACATTTTTAATGAAATTGAGATAAGTGAGGCGTTGGAGGACACAGAAGAGTGTAACGTCATCCAGTGGAGGGGTGGTCAGGGGATGTTTCCTGGAAGAGCTAGTACCTGAGTTACAGCCTTACCGACCGACAGATATTGGGGGAAGAGTGTAAAGCTGGAAGCACAGGGTCCGGGTGGGATGTGGTTACAAAGTTCATACTGAAGCTGAAAGTCGAAACCAGGGCAGTAGTCGTAGTAAGGCAGAAGAGGTATAACCAGCAGGACTCTGTGATGACCAGCTGTGGAAGGGAAATCAGGAAGGAGTGCTAGGACATGCTACTTAACTCTCTGAACTTCAGTTTTCCTCATCCATGAAATGGAGATAATGGTACCTACCTAACCAGATTCTTGTAAAGATTAAATCAATTTTATTTAAAAACCCATGGCAGAGTAGCACATGGTAGATGAAAAGTGGAAACGTTCACTATTATTATTATCAACAGTAACTAGAGCAGCCCTGGAAGGGGTCCCTGAAAGACAAGTAGACCAAGAGACTCAGCATCAGGCAGAGACTCACCCAGCGTTACACCATCTCAGCATCAGGCAGAGACTCGCCCAGCATTACACCATCTCAGCATCAGGCAGAGACTCGCCCAGTGTTACACCATCTCAGCATCAGGCAGAGACTCGCCCAGCGTTACACCATCTCAGCATCAGGCAGAGACTCGCCCAGCGTTACACCATCTCAGCATCAGGCAGAGACTCGCCCAGCGTTACACCATCTCAGCATCAGGCAGAGACTCGCCCAGCGTTACACCATCTCAGCATCAGGCAGAGACTCGCCCAGCGCTACACCACCTCAGCATCAGGCAGAGACTCGCCCAGCGCTACACCATCTCAGCATCAGGCAGAGACTCGCCCAGCGCTACACCATCTCAGCATCAGGCAGAGACTCGCCCAGCGCTACACCATCTCAGCATCAGGCAGAGACTCGCCCAGCGCTACACCACCTCAGCATCAGGCAGAGACTCGCCCAGCGCTACACCACCTCAGCATCAGGCAGAGACTCACCCAGCATTACACCATCTGCTCAGTGACCGAGCCATAAACTGTACCAGCCTCTATGCAGCAATGAACGTGCAGAACTGGGTGAAGTCTACCTATAAAGACCATCCGAGTGACCGTGCCCTAGCACTTTCTGAATTCTTTGGCATGCAAAGAAGGGCTAAGCAGATTAGGAAGAATTGGAGAAAACAGCACAACAGTCCTCAAAGGACTGCCAATCTAGTGAAAGCAATTAAGCCAAAAGTTTGGGAAAGCAAGTAACATATTCAACGGGGACCCAACGAGAGCCAATGAATGTGTCCTGATCACTATGATGAGCAGGACAGTGAGGCAAGTCAGACATAGTTAAATAAGTAACATTCCTGCCAGTGCACAACTGAAACTATTATAAAGTTATATATGTCAATCATACCTTAATAAAAACAATAAAAGAATTTTTAAAAAGTTCCTTCAGGAAAAGATTCAGAAACTTCATTCAAAACATGAGCGAATAACCTCATATTTCAATTCTCTAAAATAATTTCATTTGAAAACTGCTTAGAAATAAAATTGAAACCATATCATATTGTCTACTTTTACAGTTTTAAAGATGAATCTTTCTTCTCTACTAAGTTCAATAATTCTTCTTTGTCACTGCAGTTTATATTTCTCATAATAGTCCTCTTTATCTCATGATATGGTGTGAGCCTTAAAGCAGTGAAAGGAAACAGATTTCCTAGAAGTGTCCACTTATTTACTCTAAGTAGGTGGCAATCAAAAAGAGCCCAAGGACAAGTCCCGTGAATTGCTGAATTCTGATGGGGTTCTTACTAGAAGTCATAACTCACAACCTCATATAAAAAAAAAGACCAAATTGCTATTGTAAGTGTCTCACATTTTATTCCAAACAGATGAACAAATGAGTTGAATTCCTCCTCCTCTCTCTCTCTTCCCCACTACCTAAATGAAACCAAATATCAAACAGATGAGTGTAGCATGGGCACCATCTGAAACAGGTTATATGTAATTTCTTACGAAATGGAAAGAGCTGAAAAAACATGTTTCATTCATTGTGTAAAATTTATAGTTTTTTTCATTCTGTGCAAGTTCCATAAATTTTCCTGAAAACTTGCAACAGATCTATGAGAGCACTCTGTGCTCCATCAGCTGAATCAAGATGTAGCAATTTTTTTATATATACACCGAAGACTCTTGAAGCATCAGACCCAAGACATATTAACTGGCCAGATAAGACTCAAAAGTGAAACAAGTTACAGATGGCCTGCAATAATGTCGTCAACAGAGAATGGAGCTTCTGAGAGCTGGAGTGACAGCTCTCATGAGCTCCATGGGATGATTTCTTTGCTGATGTTTTTTGGAATTCCATTTTCAAGTCTATTATGGCAACCACTCAAAAGTATCTCTTAAAGGAGAACATATTGCTTTCAGTCAATCTAACAATTAAGGGGCCAATGTTTGATGACCAAGATATTAGAATATAATCTTGCAATTATTCTATCTGAATTGCTCAAAAATTATGCTTTGGTCCCCTCCTACCTGGTCTCAAAAAAAGTAAATATCTTGAAAAAGATATGTTTGCAGAATCATTCATCACCACTAGGATTAGACTTGTTTAGAGACCACATTTCAATCTTGATTGAACTCAAGGGAAGTCTTCCTCAATTGCTCTTGTCATTAAAACACAATTTTTGGAGAGGGAAAGGCCAAGAATGGGAATGCAAACAAGAATGGGAAAAAAAGAAAACTACATAATAACATTATTCCTCTAAGCCCTAATAATGAATTCAGAAAGTGTGTGTTCATAATCTATTACTAAGAGAGAATACAGGCATGAGAATAACAAGTTCTGTTAAAAACATTACTTTCAGCACTCCTTCCCTTTCCTAGACCTTTCATTTAAACAAATTACTTCCTGTGGACTCCTGACGCTTTCACTTGAATAAATGACACTGATCATCTCTAAACAATTATCTTTCCATTATATTTTATAAACAATTGCAAATTTGGTTGTAACTGAAGTTTGTTGATCCCACAGCAGCTGGACTCAAGAATATGCTTTTCAGCTTTCCGAAGTGCCCACTGTATAACGGGATGTTGGAATATGTGACAGTGTGCCTGGACATGGGGGGAAGATGTCACAGGCACATGATACATGGAATTGACATCACAATTCTGAATCCTGAGAGGTACAATTAAATAAATTATTACTTTCTATTTTTTTTACTTTACTTGCAAAACAAAACAAAACAAAAATCCAACAAACAGATCTCTAAAGATTACAGATTAAATGTCTGAAAATGCAATTTAGGAAATATGCACAGTAAGATGTTTTATGAATATAAAATTGAAAGATAATGAGACATAAAAGCACATTAAAACACATTAGAGAGATATACAGAAAGCTGTAATTTTGTATAATAAAAATAGGTATAGACTTTTAATGTTGGTATAAATTAGTTAACTATGTACAAATATAAAACTAATGCTTTCAATTCTCATGCAACTATAAATCTGAAAAAATTTATAATTTTAAAACAGAGCTACAAAACCAATAAAAAGAATTAATAACAATAACATTGTATACAGTGCTTTGCTGCATCTACCTCACCATTTATAATGTAAATATTATATTGAATGAGAATTTGTATAGAACCATTCAGATGTGAATAGTTTATTTCATGTTGTACCATCTGATGGTACAACAGATAGTACAAAAGATAGTTCCCATTTACTGCAAAATCTTTTTCATATGAAATTCACTTGGTGAATCATTAAATTTCATTAGATGTATCTTTTTAATACTTTATTAGCTACTGACAATAATGAATCAATTAAAAGCTTCATAATCATAAGTACAAACAAAAATTCAGGCATTGAAATCACATGACTGTACTGTTTCAAGATGGTTTTTCATATGATCCTATACAGGCTTATATTAAAGAGTTTTATTATTGGCATAAAATTTCAAAATAAAGATATTCTCAAGGAGTACTCCACAATTCTAAGACTAAGTTAAAGAAAGTGCTTGTATGTGTGTGTGGGAACACTTCACTTACAGTTCTACCTAAGCATTCCTATTATTTTCTTATTCATACTGCGGTCTGTCTTTTTCTGCAGTCCTCTTTAACTACTGTGAATACTATGCAATCATTTTTTTTTCTTCTTATTTTTATGATCACTATATCTCAAATTGGATTAAAGAGTTATCTAAATGGTAGTAGTCCTCCAGATGGGGGGAAATAAAATCATAGGTTCTTTTAAGGGCTGGTAGTATAGGAACAGTGTTAGTTACCCAGGGAGTATAGGAACAAGCCGGCAGCAACTTCCCCTCGAACCACCTAGAGGAATTCTTGTTAATTTTAGGTCACAAATTATTGTCTCAGCTTCAAGAGAAGAATGACTTAGCTTGTCCATTGTGCTTTTTCTAGCCATTTGGGATCCAGAAAGATCATGTATGTGTCCAATGTCAATCTTCCCCCAGAGATACTGTCCAGTGACAACGATCCCGCAGATCAAGCTCTTCCTAGGACTGAACCACCTTTGGTTCTATCCCAGTTTTCCTGACAGAGGGATACAGATCACATCAAGCTTTCAGAAAAGAAAGCTGTGAACCAGTTCAGGCTGAGACTTCCCCCAATAGTCCAAGGTCCCACTTGAACCAAATGACCCATAGATTCCAGGAGACAACTGCTTCCAAAAAAGTGATAAATTAGAATTGGAAGGGAATAGAAAAGAAGAATTCTTGGATCCTTGTTTCTGAGCTCTCACAAATTACTCATAAGATAGAGTATAATGTGACTCAAATATACTTTGTCAGCTTGAATGCCTACTACTTTCATAATGTAATACATAATACAAATCAACATAGTTACTCTTTGGTTAAATCAGAATTTAATCGATAGTCAACAGAGTAAAATTGTTTATTCTTATTTCATCTGCTTTTCTACTAACATGCTTTATAAATCAAAGAAAATAACAAAAGTATTTACTCCAATTTATCTATGTATCATATTTTAATGATTTCTCTAAGTAATATCATTGGAATCTGAAACTATTTTTCTTGGTTGGTTGATTCTATAGTTTAATTTTATTTTTCCCCTCAACTGTTTAATAAAACTACTATTCTTGTTGTAACATACATCTCAAATTTTAAGATATACTTTGCTTTGTTTCAAAGCTACTAATCAATCATTATGTTTTAATGCATTAACATATTATTGAAACTATTAATGAGAATGATATATTTATTATTTATGAGAGTGATCTAAGTCCTTGGTCCTATGTAGATTCTCCAACCTTTTAAATATTGAACTTGTAAATAAATTATATAGATGGTAGAAAGTAATATTTCTCCTGATTCATATAAAGCAACATTTAAAACCAATCTTTGTATTGCAAATGATATATTCTATGAGCATTACATTGATTAACTAATAAATTTTAAGTGTTATGACCCACCTGAGCTAAACTAGAAATAGGACATTTTTATCAGATAAATATCATCAATATATTGCCCTATCAAAATAGAAATACAAGAAGATGAGAACAATGTTTTTTCAAAATCTGAAATCAAGTGAAAAATCATAATAAATGAGAAAAATTTAGCCCAGTGTTTGATGATGTACATAACCCATAAGAATTCCTTGTTTTCATATTTATCCAAGCTTTTTACATCTCTAATCAGGGTAGAAACTTATCATCATCATCATGTCATGAAGCATTTGTCACATGTGGTCACGAAGTTGCTCCAGTCATGTCTGACTCTTTACTACCCCCATGAACTGCAGCCACCCAGGCTCCTCTGTCCATGGGATTTCCCAGGCAAGAATACTGGAGTGGGTTGCCATTCCCTCCTCCAGGGGATCTTCCCAACCCAGGGATCGAACCTGAGTCTCTTATGCCCCCTGCATTGGCAGGCACATTCTTTACCACTAACCCCATCTGTAATGAGGCAGAGCACAAAAAAATATAGGATTGTACATGAGGTGGTATGCTAAAATGACATCAATCCTCAAGGGCAAGGGTTCAGTACCATTAAGACTGATTTTCTCTTTTCATACAGCCTGGAGCATCTCAAGTTGTCAGTGAGTCAACAATATGCACTCTTTCAGGAACTCGGGCTAGTAGTGACCACACTACCTTTAACACCAATTATGACTCTTTTGGCAGATATTCGAAAAAGATCATGGTGGAGCATTCATGAAAATGACTACAACTTAGGTCTGGAAGAGACATGGTTAAACTTCCACTCCATTCCTAGGAACTCTGTTTCAAAGTCACACTTAACTGCCAGAGCAGCTGAGAATTGAATCGAACTCAGTTACTAGGAGTAAAGGGAAAAATGGAACTTTGGTGGTTAAGCTAGGAGATTCTGCCCCACACTGGGAGTCATGAACACTAGGTGTTTACAATCAAGGAAGACAGAACCCAGCAATACAAAGCAGCATGAGTTGAGCAATAATTTAACGTTATAGACAATAAACACTACCGGCATCTGGAGGAAGAGAAAAACATCAAAGTCAAAGCTTCATTGGAAAAAAATGCATGTCATTTAAAGGAGGCTAGATGGGTTTTCAACAAAGTGCTGGGGGATGGGGCACTGCATTCCACATTCATGGGAAATGATGAGAGTTTGTATCAATAATGGGGAGTATAGCAGTAAGGTAGAACTTTAGAGACAAATAGTCCTGAGATCAAATACCAACTCTTCCCAGCTGTGTGGCCTTGAGGAGGTCATCTAACCTCTCTGATTCTGGCAAGTCTGAACAAACTACATGATCTTCTCTAATCTTCGTATCAACATATATCGCGCTGTAGCCACAGGATAAAACAAGAGTATTCTCTTTAATCAAAAAAGAGAGGGATTAGAATATCTGTTTTTTAATAAGAATTACAAGAGATACTTCTAGCCTGGCAGTTTGGGAAACATTGAGAATACATAATCCTCAGTTATTTTTTGTTTGTTTTTGGAAAGACAGCTTGGTAGAGCGATCGAAATAGAAACTTTGAACTCAGTTTGAATCCCGATTCTGCCACTTGCTGGCGATGAGCTTTTTAGCCTATTAAACAGTGCCAATTCCTACCTCACAAAACAGTCCAATGGTGTGGTTTCCTCCTTTCTCCCTGACCACTTACATTTATTCTTTTTTTACTTTTTCCCCTTCATCTAAAAATGTTACTGCTCCTCAGGATCAGTTCATCTTTTTACTTCTCCCTGAATACACTCATTCTGTCCTGTCCTGTAAAATTCTAGCTCTGTGTTTTTACTTCCCAAATACATGTTCAGCTCAGCCTTCTGATATCTGACATGCAGATTCATAGGCAACTGTCTTATTAGTATTTCACTGAGAACTCAGAGACATGTCAAATGAATGTTTTTGAAAAAGGATTCTCAATTTCTTCCTCTTCACCCCAATTATATGCATAAACACGCACAGTCTTCCCCAGTCTTCTCCATATGAGTATATGTCATCAACATCATCATCTATTAACTATTCACTTCCAGTTACCCCAGTCCCTTCTGGTTTCCTCGTTTACCCCTACACATAAAAATCAACCTGTCACCAAAACATATCTTAAGTCTGTCTGATTCTCTCCATGTTTACAGCCATCAGCCTAGACCAAGCCACCACCAGCACACCTTTTCTGATCAATTAAAATAGACCCTGAACTAAAATATAAAATAATCCCCTTCTTGTATCCATTCTCCACAGTTTTCAAAGTGAACTTTCTAGACATGAAAGGAAGCATGTCACTCCCTTGCTTAATACCCTTCCATAGCTTCCCATTATCCCGCCAGCACAGTTCAAACTCCATATCCTACAAAACCCTGAAATAATGTGACTTCTCCTTAGTTTTATCCACGCACATTCTGTCCTGTTCTCCTGCCTTACAGCTCCCCGTGAGGTCTTTCCTGTTCTCTCAGAAAACAAGGTCATTCCTGTCTAAGGGGTCTTGAGTTTTGTATTCTCCTCTTTTTTGCTTAACTGGATCTTCCGTTTCCTTCGGATCACAATTGAGATATGAAACCCTCAGAAAATTTCCTCTGGTCTCCAATCCAAAGTACTCAACCATACATTAGAGTTTTGCTTTTAACTTACAGCACTGTCACAATTAGTGATTATATACTCACATGTTTACTTATTCATCTTCTGTGTCCTTCCTTCGTATAATTCATTTTATCAATATATATCAAGTATGTGCATACTGTCTAGCATGTTATGGGTGCCCCAAACATATATATGTAATGTATATGAATCCAATGGATAGTTAAAACAATTCTCTTTCCCCACCACCTACGGTACAGTAGAGTGACAAAATTGAAAACACCCAAACCTGGATTCTAATTTTGGCTTCACTTTAAAGTCATGCTACTATTTTACAATATGGTACATTAATAGAAAATCTGAGATAATATAAAGCCAACAGATGAGGAGAAAACTTTCATTGAAAAGATGCCTTATTACTCCTGGTACCCAAGAGGAGGCGCATGACATGCCACAGGGAGCCACCCTGGAAAGCATCAGGGTTGGCTACAAGGGACAGAACCTGAAGGCAAGAGACTTACTGCGGTTTCTTTAGGAAGGAATGGGTGAGGCAGGGTAAGCAGGCTTAGCGTTGGCTTGTTAGAATAATTTCAGCAGACCCTGGAGCATAGGAGCCACCTCTAGCTGTCTGGCACTGGCTCTGGGGAGATCAGGTCAGCTGGATGGTGGCTCAGAGTGCAAGCACCTGACAGAAGTGGAATCTGGGGGTTTGGCTCTAGGTGGGTGGCTTCTATTTGCAAAGGGGACCTACAGGTGAGTTATTTACTCTCCCTAGGAACTGGAAACCTTTGGAGTGGGCCCCTCCACAGTTTCCATGGCCTCAGCTTTCAGAGAATCAGAAATACAGAAAATCAAAGACATGTTTAATACAGCTACCTTGATGGGCAGGCCGTTTGACCTCACTGAATCTCAGATTTCACAAATGGAGATAACAAACTTCTTTTCTCAACCTCAAAACAGCTGCAAAGGTACATGAAAAATATCAAATCCATTTAGGAAGATATTTTATTATTTTATAAAGAACAGCCCATCAAGAACACATGAGAGCTGGATTTTCTTTCTGTATTATTGATGTTTTTTATTCACATTTGTACCATGCTCCTATATTCCCTTGGGAAATTAATAGTCTATGTGACAGCAATGCGGGAGACCTGGGTTCGATTCCTGGGTTGGGAAGGTTCCCTGGAGAAGGGAACAACAACTCCAGTATTCTGGCCTGGAGAATTCCATGGACAGAGGAGCCTGGCAGGCTACAGCCCAGGGGGTTGCAAAGAATTAGACACGACTGACCAACTTTATCACTTCTGTGAGAGAGTTGACAAGAGCAGGAAGAGAGGGGTCACTTTGAAGCCAAAGAGGAAAAGGATGCGAAACAGATCTGGCCTCATTAACATCATCCTTCAAACATCTGAGCTAATCATCACTGTCATGACCCAAGCGCATGTGAGGAGGGTCCAGACTCCACATGTGTGTGTGTGTGTGTGTGTGTGTGTGTGTTTATGTGTGTGTGGGGGGGGGGGTAACTCTGTGAAAGCATTTCCGTATTCACCATGGCAATTCACTGTAAAAAGTGAATGAAAGATCAAATAAAACAAGAAGAAACAGGAGTAGATAAATCTTCTAATTATTTGAAGCAAGAGAATATTTCTATTAAAAATAACTCTTAGACACTGGAAAGATCATAAATATTTATGTAAGAGTTAAGTGCAGAAGGAGACCTTCAATCCATCAGCTCCTCCTCCTCATTTCTTCACTCTCTTCTTTATGAAGCTCAAACTCCATGGTAATCACTACTTTGAATGTTTGGTCTCAAGAAAATGGGTAAATCTCTCTCAGACCACTTCTATTTTCCCTACAGATTAAGGAGGCCTTCATCTTCTGAAAGGGCAGTGGAAGGTGACAAAGGATTTGAACTCTGAGGGAAAGGGGAAAGTCAGAAATAGGCATTGCTATGAGACAGAGAATGAGTTGTTAAGATTGCTGGTTTTATAGAGGACCTAATTGGTTGTATTCTGTGTTACTAATGTTCTTGTAGATTCCTAACTTTCCTTTTGCCTCCAAATTTGGGTGAGTTCAACTGTCTGCCTTGAATTTTGATGAAATTATACAAAATTGGAATTTCTAAAAAAAGAAACAGAGAGAGAGACCTTCACAGAGGCCTCCCTATAGCTAGAAATGCTGTTAAGTCTGTCTGGGTAATTCAGATTTCCTCTAAACTTTCCACACATGACTACTGCAAATCTTCCCCTCCTCTCTCCTACTCTGCATTCAGTAGACGAATCTGTAGAGAAAACAGAAACTCTCAGATGGGAAGATGTCCACTTCCCTGAGACCAAGCATATAAGCCTTCTTCATCTGCATCCATTCTTTTCTCTCTGCTTTGGACAAGTGCTTCCATCCAAGACCAATCTAATTCATTCTTAGCAACATACACTCTTATTCTTATAATTGACCTTCTCCCTCCCTTGCAGTCCTTTGAACTGTTAAATGCTCTCAATTTGTCCCATTAAAACAAATAAGAAATAAAGTGAAAATCCCTCAACTTTTCAACCCCATTTGGTAATGCACTCTCTTTCTCATACCATTTTTCAAGACAGACATCAAAACCCTGTATTTCAATTTCTCATTTTTCCAAGCATTGTTCAATAACTGTCAGTCTGGTTTTCTGCTTATTCATTTCCCAGCACTATTTTTCCAAGGATCACCCATGATCTCCATGTCATTAAAACCTACTGATTTTGCCTAATCTTCCTCTTACCTCACTTGTAATCAACATTCAAATTTCTTAAGTACTCCCTTGTAAGTAAAATAATCATTTGGGGGGGGATTTCCTGATAAGTGATCTCCAGATTTTTTTTCCTACCTCTGTGACAGTCTTTTCAAGTTTTCAAATTTTCAAGATTTGTTCTCTTCTACCTAAGCCAGTAAATACGAGTTCTTTAAGACTTAGCCTTGAGTTCATACATTTTCTCACTCAATATTTTACCCCTGGGAGATCTTATTTATAGCTGCAGCTTTAATTACTGTTCATTTTCAGATGACTCATAAATACTTCTATTTCATCCTAAGCTTCTTTTCTTGCTACAGACCTGCTTATCCAAATGTGAACTTGTGATTCCTCTTAAATAACTCATGGAAATGTCAAAGTAAGCAAGGTGAAAACCAAAGTCTCCTGATTTTCTTCCCTGAAACTCTCTCCTAGAGTTCACCATTACAGTAAATGGCTCACCATTCAGCCAGTTGTACAAACCAGAAATGTTAAGAGTCATCATGTGTTTCCATCACACCTTTCTTCATCAGGACCTGTGAGTTTTATCTTACATATCTCTTTAATCTACGAATTCCTCTTTATCTTATCACCCGAGTCTAAGCAGCCACCATCTTTAACTTGACTACTCCAACAGTACATTCATGCATCTACTTGCATCTACTCTGGCCCCTCTTTAAGTCCCAGAGTACCTCCACCACCCTAATCTCCTGACTAACCCTGGTTAAGACCCTTGTGTGGCTTTCCATCACCTTCAGGGTAAAGACATGGATTCTTTCCCGCCATGACCTGTCCCATGACTACTGCTGGCCGCCCAGTATGGCTTCCCTCGTAGCTCAGACAGTAAAGCGTCTGCCCACAACGTGGGCAACCCCAGTTCGATCCCTGGGTTGGGAAGATCCCCTGGAGAAGAAAATGGCAACCCACTCCAGTACCCTTGCCTGGAGAATCCCATGGACACAGGAACCTGGTAGGTTATAGGCCATAGGGTCGCAGAGAGTTGGACACAACTGAGCGACTTCACTTTCTTTCTTTTTTTCTGCTCTTGGCCCCCACATTCCTCTATCTTCTTCACTGGCCCCCGGGTTACCTCCAGGCCAT
Organism: Odocoileus virginianus; assembly: GCF_023699985.2. Lineage (NCBI taxonomy): Eukaryota > Metazoa > Chordata > Mammalia > Artiodactyla > Cervidae > Odocoileus > Odocoileus virginianus. The sequence goes on along the minus strand of NC_069695.1, from coordinate 7,019,277 downwards.
GTGCTCACCTTTTTCTCTCAACCAATCTGCATCTCACATATGCTAATCCCTTTTCCTAGAGTCATCTTCCTTCCTCATATTGCCTAAATAATTTTTCTTTATTCCTTGGGATCTCAGTTCAAGTATCACATCTTCAGAAAAACTTTCCATAACCTTTTGGACTAAGTAAAAAACACTACCACTACCATTTTACAGTTTTACAGTACTGTGTTTTCTCAAAATCCCTCTTTGGTAGATTTTATTTGATTAATATTTCTTTTTTCCCCCATTACTGTATAAGTTGCACATGGACAGCAATCGTGTCCGTATTCCTCCCTATTTTATCACTAGAATTTATCATAGTGTTACAACATTTAGCTTCATACTTGATATTTGTACACTCATTTAACAAATATCCTTTGTATTTGTATTATAAAGTGATATACATAAATACAAGTTCAGTTCAGTCCAATTACTCAGCCATCTGCGACTGTTCGCGACCCCATGGACTGCAGTATGCCAGGCCTCCCTGTCCATCACCAACTCCCGGAGTTTACTCAAACTCATGTCCATTGAGTCAGTGATGCCATCCAACCATCTCATCTTCTGTCGTCCCCTTCTCCTCCTGCCCTCGGTCTTTCCCAGCATCAGAATCTTTTCAAATGCGTCAGCTCTTTGCATCAGGTGGCCAAAGTATTGGAGTTTCAGCTTCAGCATCAGTCCTTCCAATGAATATTCAGGACTGATCTCCTTTAGGACGGACTGGTTGGATCTCCTTGCAGTCCAAGGGACCCTCAAGAATCTCCTCCAACACCACAGTTCAAAAGCATCAATTCTTCGGTGCTCAGCTTTCTTTATAGTCCAACTCTCACATCCATACATGACTACTGGAAAAACCATAACTTTGACTAGATGGACCTTTGCTGGCAAAGTAATGTCTCTGCCTTTTAATATTCTGTCTATTAAGTGATTATACTTAAGAAATTATAATTAAAAAATCAGTGCAAATTTGAGATAGGACAAATTAACCCTTTTCAGAAATACTCGCCACACACTATGAAAATAATAGTGATTCCTCTAAGACTCTATAATCTTATTCTAATTGTTAAATGCTACATCACTCTGCAACTCTAATCTCATATAAGATTCTGCATCTGCAGTTGGATTAGAAAAATCTACATTGTCTTATCCATGATTATTTACTGGATTTTTTTACTTTACAGCTCTCTATGGTGACTTGCAATCTCAAAGCAAAGGATTGTTTGCTTTTTATCTGTAATCACAACTGAGGATGCGACAGCAGAAATGCCAGCCATTATTGTTAAGGCTTATTTTTTTTTAATCTTAAAGGCTAAGTGTGTTTATTTTGCTTCTATTGTAAAATAGCTCTTTTTTTTTCATTGATCACTTACCAAGGGGTGATCACTCAAAGAACTAAATTTACAGACAAAATCTGCCACTTGCCAGAGTCTTTCAATCTGTCTCCATTCTGAAATGATTGATCCCCCTCGCTTATGGTATATACACACGTACACCTAAGGATCAGATTGCCAGTAGCACAACTGTTAACATTTGTGTATTTAATTTCAACAGTAGGCACAAGACTTTTTTCCTCTTAAGTGTAAACCACAAATCATACTAATTCCCATTTATTAATTTATTATTTATCCTTATAACTAATCAAGAAAGAATTTATTAATCTCCGTTTCCTGCCAAGGTCTATAATATCTGACAATATAAATATTCTTACACTGATATTCCATAAAACCATAAAAATATTAAAAGAACTGGACAAAAATATACCACTTTATGTACTTTAGTAATCACATGTTACAGACATTGGGAATTCCAATAGTTAAGAGAGGTACTTACTAAGAAAAAAGTCTACAAAGTACGCGTGCTTTGTGCCTAGTCACTCAATCGTGCCTGACTCTTTGTGACTCAATGGACTGTAGCCCGCCAGCCGCCTCTGTCCATGGGGATTCTCCAGGCATGAATATGGGAATGGGTTGCCATGCCCTCCTCCAGGGGATCTTCCCAACCCAGGGACTGAACCCAGGTCTCCCACATTTCAGGTGGATTCTTTACAGTCTGAGCCATGAGCAAAGCCCAAGAGTACTGGAGTGGGTAGCCTATCCCTTCTCCAGGGAATCTTCCCAACTCAGGAATCAAACCAGGGGTCTCCTGCATTGCAGGCAGATTCTTTACCAGCTGAGCTACCAGGGAAGCCCCACACAAAGTACATAATAAAACAAGAAACCAAATCATTACTGTTAGAACTAAAGATTATTGTCTTTGTCATCTCACATTTGCTAATAAAAGACGTACTCTAAGAAGATGAGAGTGTAGGTGATAGATGGGAAAGTTTCTCAAAATTCTGAGAAGTAAGTAAGTTCTGGAAACAAACAGCACCATGAGCAGAATGCATAAGATAGATGAGAACAGTATACGTGGTTCAAAAAGTATGGAAAATGATCCTTAATGAGGGGTTAGCTAATCACAGAGTAATCAAGGAAACATTCTATCTTAAGGGGAACCCTAAGAAACTGAGGATTGGAATAGGGCAGAAAAAGCTAATTTTCATCCTTTTACTGAAGACTGATGCCATCAATAAAAATGTAATACTCATAATGGCTAATTTAACTGATCTGATTGTCGACTGTGATAACAGGTACATTTACTCTCTAAAAAAGTTAGGGTTTCTAGGAACTTTTATAAGTATGTCATTAATTAGGACTATGAGTTGTTAATGCAGCATTTGCTAAGCATCTAGGAAGAATTAACCCAGTTGCAAAGGGGATTAATTAAAAGTTTAGGCATTGGAATGATCTAGCTGAAGACTGCTGAGACAGAAGTAAAAGATAGTTTATATCATTTCCATTTTGTACCTGGAAGTGTTGAACCCAAGGAGAGTTAATTATCTTCCCTGGAGGACACCAGAGAACAGGAACAGAAGAGGCATCTGACTTCTGCTCTTTGCTGTTTTAAGAAACTTAAGGCAACCTGGACACATTGAGATAATCTTTCATGTTTTGTTTCATTCTAGGTTTCTTGAGTTTTTAAAACTAAGCTGGAGAGTTATTCACTCTTAAATACAATTCTCCAACTCTCTTTAGCTTCAGACTCATTTATACAGCTAACTGCCTAATTGATACCTCTACTTGAACATCCTACAGGGAATTCTACCTTAAGATAATGAAAATGGAACTATCCCCCCAAATACATGGACACGTGCACAAATACACACACACACACACACACACACACACACACACACCTGCAAAACTTTTTTTACTTCTACTTTATCAATAGTTCACTACATCTAATCCTGTCACTTGGACTAGAAATCTGAGTCACCTTTGGCTCCTTTTTCCCAACATCCATTTATTCTTCTGGGTTTCCCCATTTTTCCATCTGAAATCAGGGCAGGGAAACATATAGAAAGCACCTGACCTACAGCCCATAACACAAGGCAATCCACAAGTTAGGGGTTTCCCTTAACAAGGAGCCTCTAATTTCTAATATTATAATGGATATACATGGTAAGTGGCTCAATTTAATCTCCATAATACTATACCTATAAATCAAAGTGGCCAGATGCCTTGAAATGCTCACAAGTATATTCAAGGGAGCAGCAATCTGACAGAGTTAGGTGCTAAGAAACTTTATAAATTTCTACTTAAGTTTCCTAAATTTACACTTCTATTTATGCTCATTTTTGTTTTCCTTCTTGGTAAAATTACATGATAGCAATTTACATTATGCTTAAACATCTAGCCAGCTATTTCCACATAACCAATTATTTCATTTAATTAAATGCTTTCAAACTGCTGTAACCAGCCAAGTCATTGACCAAGCTTGCTTATAAGTGAATTCCTTGGATACCAACATAGAACAATACCATTAGTAAAAAAAAAAAAACTTTAACAAGCAAAATGCTCCAATAGGCTGGGCAGCTGGTGATTATGCACTCAAACAGACTTGAGAAACTGCGGCTTAAATTTAGTTATAAAATCTTAAAATATTTCAAAAAATTAAGCCAGCCAATTAGAATCATTTTTAAAAGCATTTTCCAAAATCAGACCCAGTATGTGTTGCTGTTCCCTTATTATACAGATAAGACATAACTGTTCATTTTAGAAAATTAGAAAGTCCCAGCAGAGAAAAGAAGAAAACCCCTCTTAACACCATGGGGTTTATTTCTGAGCAATGTCAGAGGGGCTTTAGTCTGAGCTACATCTTCTCCAGATAAGTAGGTCTGTGAGGTGTGTGTGTGTGTGTGTGTGTGTGTGTATTTATATGTGTTTAGTGCTAACATCGAATAATGTTCAAAACAGATTAAAAGCAATATCTATCCACTCCTAGGTAGTTGCCCCAGTGAAACAAAACCCTACACTCCCACAAAAACCTACCCATGAAATGTTGATAGCAGCTTTGTTCTTAATCACCAAAACTGGAAACCACCCAGATGCCCTTCATCTGAGAAATGGATAAAGAAACTGTGGGACATCCATACAAGGAAATACTATTTAGTGATAAAAAGAACCAGACTGTCAGTACATACAACACAGATGAATCTCAAATACATTTCACGAAGTGGAAGAGGTCACACTGAAAAAGTTATGTACTGTATGATTCCATTTATATGATATTCTGGAAAAAGCAAGACCCTAGGGAGGAAAACAGATTAATGAGCACTAGAAGTTAACTGCTGAGAGAAGATCTGATCACGAGAGATAGCGTGGGGGAATGTTTGCGGGGGGAAAGGAGAGACAGAATTCTTCTGTACTTTGATTATGTTGTTTAAAAGACTTTAAGCATTTTGGAAATGCATAGAACTTAACAACAGAAGGAATGAATTTTATCATATGAAAATGTAAAATATATTATGCAAAAACCTACATATTATATGTTTCCCCTTTGGTTTTTTTTATTGTTTGGTGTATACTCACACACACAATGACATCCATAGTATACATCATAAAACACAAAATTATGTACCATTTCTGGCAGTACATAAACAAGAAACCCATCAAAATGGTCATCCCTACAGAAGAAGATTAGAGGTTCCAATGTGGAATTCTTGATTTTCATTATTTATAATGTTAATATTATTTCAATAATTTCAATAATTGAAGTAATATTAAAACTATAAACAATGAAAAGGCAGAGGGAGAAGAGGGACGCAGAGGATGAGATGGTTATGTAGCATCACCAACTTAATGGACAAGAACTTGAGCAAACTCTGGGAGATAGTGGAAGATGGGGAAATCTGGCGTGCTGCAGTCCATGGGGTTGCAAGGAGTCAGACACGACTTAGCTACTGAAAACAACTGGCATATAACTTTTCACAATTAAAGCAACACCAAACTAAAAGAAAATATAAACATTTTGATGTTGCAATAGACACTTTTTAGGTAAATTTTCCTTTCTGACCACACAAACTAAATATCCTCTTTCCCCGAATATGGGTACAATTAGGTTATGGAAAAGTCTGACAGTTACTTGGTGACAGAAGCTGTCTGAACACTGCAGCGACACGCTCTCCCTGTCCACGGGAGATTTTAACAGTTACTCCCTGGTGAGCAGTATGAGCCAAAAATCAATGAAGGTAGAAGCAGCAGGTTGTTCCATGGTGGAACATGGCCTTATTCTCATCAACAGCAGTCAGCACATTCTGGAAGTAAAAAAGATTCAGAAAAATAAGCAGTTCAGTGCACAGGATGCCTGGTATGGTTTCTGGTCAAAACTGGAAATTGGGCATTGCAGGCAGATTCTTTACTGTCTGAGCTACCAGGGAAGACCATGCATTGGGTATCCTATCCCTTCTCCAGGGGATCTCCTGACCCACGAATCAAACTGGGGTCTCCTGCATTGCAGGCAGATTCTTTAACAGCTGAGCTACCAGGGAAGCCTGTATATATGAGGATGTTACTAAATTTTCCATTCAAACTGGCTTCCTCCTCCAGGGTTGCACAAGATTCAGGAGGAAAGTGACTACCTCACTGATGACAGGTCTCAGACATCCAGGAGGTTTTGTCATGTTTTAAAGAGACGGTTCTAGAACGGCATCTAATAAAAAGTAACATAAAGACCGGAATTTTTAAAATCTGTATGTTTACATGTATGTATATCTGAATAAGTATATATTTGAGTTATTCTATGCTTCCTGGATTGGTAGTCTATGAAATATTTCACTGGGAAATTTCTGTTTCATTCTGCCTAAATTTTCATAAAGGGAAACTATGTTTATAGAGGAGGTATGTAAGAAAACAGCTGTTCGATCCACCGTGAAAAGGGTGCTATTTTTGTTCTAGAACACATCCCTATCATCTCAGCTGCTTTTTCATTTTTTAAAATGACATCTTAAATCACAAATGTTGATTTCCATTAAGGACAATTTTTGTTTTTTATGTTTAGTGCATTTTAAATAAAATTTAATAAAGATTTTCCTACATCAAGCTTACAAAGATATTCCCCAGTGTTTTCTTTCAGAAAACATTATAATTTTAGATTTTATGTTGAGCACTATCTAATTTGTTGGTATAGAGTTGTTCATAGTACTTTGCTATTGTTTTAATGTATACGAGATTTATACTGATATTTTCTTTCATTTCTGATATTAGCTATTTGTGTCCTCTTTCTTTTCATTAGTTAGTATGACTAGAGGCTTACCAATTTTATTGATATTTTCAAAGAACCAGCTTTTGGTTTTATTGATTTTATCGATTTCTCTATTGATTTCCCTTTTTCAATTCCACTGTTAACTATTCAGTGGAATTGGAATTGGATAACTGTTTCAATTCTTATTATTTCTTTTTTCTACTTTGGAGTTAATTTGCTCTCCTTTTAATGATTCTAGATTTTTTTTGATATATGTATTCAATGCTATAAATTCCCCTCTAAGCACTGCTTTAATTGCATCTCACAAATACTGACAAGTTAACTTTCATTTTTATTTACAACAAAATATTTCTAAAGTCTCTTGAGATCTCTTTGATTCAAGTGTTATTTAATAGTGTGTTGCTTAACTGCCAAATTTTCCCCAGAATCTTTCTATTATCAATTTCTGCTTTAATTTCAATGCTGTTTGAGAGCAGACAGTGAATGGTTTCTATTTTTTCAAATGTGTTAAGGTAAGTTTATGGCCCAGAATGTGGTCTATTTTGATCAATGTTTTATTTGAGCTTGAGAAGAATGTGTAATCTGCTGTTGTTGGAAGTAGGGTATTAGTGTCTATTATATCTAGTTGACTGACGATATTGTTGAATTAAGCTATGTCCTTACTGATAGCTCAGTTGGTAAAGAATCCGCCTGCAATGAAGGAGACCCCAGTTTGACTCCTGGGTTGGGAAGATCGGCTGGAGAAGGAATAGGCTAACCCTCCAGTATTCTTGGGCTTCCCTTGTGACTCAGCTGGTAAAGAATCACCTGCAATGAGGGAGCCCTGGGTTCAATATCTGTCGTGGGAAGTTCCTGGAGAAGTGAAAGGCTACCCACTCCAGTATTCTGGCCTAGAGAATTCCATGGACTGTATAGTCCATGGAGTCACAAAGAGTCAGACACGACTGAACGACTTTCACTTTTACTTTTACTGATTTTCTACCTGTTGGATTTATATCTGAAAAAAAAGGGGGGTTGACATCTCTAGCAATAATAATGAATCTATTCCTCCTTGCAGTTCTATTCATTTTTTATTCACATATTTTGATACTTTTAGGCACATACATGTTAAGTTGCCTTATATCTTCTTGGGGAATTAACCACTTTATTATTATGTAATGCCCTTCTTTATCCCTAATAATTTTCCTCTCTCTGAAGTTGGCTCTGTCCAAAATTTATATAGCTACTCTCTCTATAACTTCACATATATTCATTTATATATATATACATATGAATTCACTCATACAATCAGGAAATATACTCTTTGTGTGACTCTAATTCTTGGAAGAATCGATGCATTTGAACTGTGGTGTTGAAGAAGACTTGAGAGTCCCTTGGACTGCAAGAAGATCAAACCAGTCAATCCTAAAGGAAATTAGTCCTGAATATTCATTGGAAGGACTGATGTTGAAGCTGAAACTCCAATACTTTGGCCACCTGATGTGAAAAGCTGACTCACTGGAAAAGGCCCTGATGCTGGGAAAGACTGAAGGCTGGAGGAGAAGGGGACGACAGAGGATGAGATGGTTAGATGGCATCACTGACTCAATGGACATGAGTCTGAGCAAACTCTGTGTGTTGGTGATGGACAGGGAGGCCTGGTATGCTACAGTCCATGGGATTGCAAAGAGTTGGACATGACTGAGCAACTGAACTGAATTCTTAGAAATTTGTTGAGATTCACTTCATGACTCAGTCTGTGGTCAATTTTTATAAATATATTGTGCAGAGGGGAGGTAAGTGCATTCTGCAGTTACCAAGTGGAATATTAGGTTAATTTTTATAATTTTGCTCTTCAAATAAGTTTACATCTTTTATCTATTGAAAGTAGAGTGTTGAAAATATCCCATAATTGATTTACTTCTGTTTTTGCTCTGTATAAAATTATAAGAGCAAGTTGTTAAGTACATACAAATATAGAGTTGTATTTTCCTGATAATCTACCCAATAACAGAATGATATTTTCATCAGATTCACTTCCTTAAATTTGGTGTACAGCTTTCTCTTTTTTCTCCTGGATTTTATACGGGACCACTTGTTTCGAAACCACTTAAGATCACTGAAGAACTACTGAGGGAAGACAGTGTGAAACCATATACTGATGAAAACATACAGCTAACAACTATCTCAATGACATGCTTCATCCTTTCATTATTTCTCACTGTATAACAAACTACTGTAAGACACAGCAGCATAAAAGAAGAAGCATGCTATTAATTACAACAGATCACCTGTGCAATCGTCCTGATCTTGGCCAGGCTCACCCATGCATCTGCTGTCGGCTGGCTGACGGTCTGTGAGCTACTTAGTCTTGAAGATGATCAGGTCTTCACTCCATGGGGTTCTCATTCTCCAGCAGGCTTGCTGTGCCCGTGGCAGAAACTCAAAGAGAAGTCTGAAATAGCGCCAGGCCTCTTGAGGCCGATGCTTGGAACTGGCACAGCATCGTCTCTGTTGAATGTATTGGCCCAAGCTAGTTACAAGGCCAGACTAAACGAGAGCTGGAAAAATAGAACTCCTTCTGATTGGAGGAACAGCAAAATCACATTGCAAAGGGTGTGGATGGAGGGAGGGATCAAGAATTTGGGACATTTTGACAGTCTATCACATACCTGAATCTTTTGGGGCCTGCTGTGTAACAAGAAAGGAAGGGGCCAAAATGATTCCTTTCCTTTTATTCTTACTTGTAAAATGAAACCACATCTAAATGACTCCTGAAATTAAGCATAATGTGAATGGAGAAAACTATAGAGAAAACAGGCAAAAGAGGATGGAGAGGTAATCTCAAACCTTTATTTTTCCACAAAGTTAATTCTAGGAATGATTTGCTAGCTTTCCTGGTACATAACACTTATTTTTTATAAATATTTTTAAAAATGTATTTATTTATTTTTATTTTTTGCTGTTCTGGGTCTTCGTGGCTGCACATGGGCTCTCCCTAGTTACAGCAAGCAGGGGCTACTCTCTGGTTGCAGGGCCCAGGCTTACTGTGGCGGCTTCTCCTGTTGCAGAATTCAGGCTCATCAATGAGCTGAGGCCATCGAGGGCTGCTTTACATTGAACGTGGACCAGCTCCGGCATTCCCTGCGGACCATGCCAGAAACTCAAATATAAATGAAGTCCCAGAGTATGAAGGTATCTAGGCTTTCTGTTTAAGAATAAGCATAGAGGAATTAAATAGAATCTTGACTCTTTTAGTGCCCTACAAAAAAAAAAAAAAAAAACCTTACTTTTGCTGTGGACTTCCACCTCTAAATCTCTAATTACCTTTAAATGACTGATTATGGTTCAGTCATCCAGGGATTTATCTAAATCCTTCTTTAACCCACTTAAATTTTCAGCCAGTGCAATCTCTTGGGAGTATCAAGTTTCATATATGTTTATGATGTAACCCTTTAAGATGTAATTATGTTCCCTTAATGAAAAGAAAAAGAATTTGCTACTTATGGGTTTCATATCCATTTAGAAAAATGACCGCAGCCTTCTAGTTTTGTGTTAAAGTCAAAAAGGAAAACTAAAAAGATTGTGTCTGTGTATCTAGAGGCTTTTTATTCTGTAACATAAATTAAGATTAAGATGACTTTCTTCTTAAAATTCTTTATGAACTTTACTTGTTTACCCATATTCTAATAAAGTTGGTAAAACTTTCTTTTCTTTCTTAAAAAAAGCAAAATTGCTTATCACTGGGTTTTCCCCCTGGTCCCTCAGCGCAGGTACATGAAAATAATGCATCAAGTTACCATTTTATAATTGCATTTTTATTTCTCTTTTAGAGCCATTTCCCATTTTTTTTTCCTATTGAAAATGATCAAGGGAAAAAAAACCTCATAACTTCCTCACTTCCTGTGGGAGATAATGGCTGCTAAGGATAATAACCAGTAGAATATGCACTATATGGTATAATAATTCTCCACAGTTTCCAGAATGGAACAATTTCATAGTCAAGTATTTGAACTACGGAGTTTAAATGGTGAAAATTAAATAAAAATAAATTCCTGAACAGCTGACTATGATTGTTAAGAGTAGAGATTTATCTATATAATCCTATATATCTCCAATTGTATATAATCATATTTAGGGACTGGAATGTTTTCAAGATTTTTCTTTCTTTTCTGAGTTTTGCTTAAAGTATTAGTTCTATTATCAAAATACTGGGGCTTTAGGTCATAGTGACAGACTCACAGGCACAATTCACTCATGTCTCTTAAGACTGTGAAGAAAAGAACTATGAGTCCATCTATCTCCCCTGCTATTCTTCTCTACTATAAATTACATTGGGATGAGGGGAAAAAGTGAGTTATAATAAATTTGAGCTGAAATATCTCAAAGAGCAGAAATTTGCCAAGTATGTTTGATGAAAGTACGTTGGAAGATTCTTGTCCTGAAAATAAATCCTGTAATCTGCTACTGGTAAACCCGGCTGGGGGTTTGCGGGGGGGGGGGGGGTGGGGGGTGTTGAAATTCCATGGGTTAGAGGAGACCTCTCGCTATTCCAACCTCATATTAGAGCTCTCTCAGATTCAAAACCATGTGCATTGCAGGCCACTGAGAATTGGGCACAACTCTTTATGACATTCCCATTCCTTATACTAGGTAAACATAGACACAACGTCTTACACTGCTCCTGAGGGAAATGATGGCAAACAAGAAAAGAAGGTAACTTTAAGTTACTGCACTGATATTTCACATTGCCTAGACTCTGAATAAATTGCCAACCCTCCACACTCTTCTAAAAATCTAAGGAACCTCTATTCTTATATGGAAGATCTATTGTCCAAAGTCCAAATGCTTGTAGGCTTGACCCAAGTTACTCTTAGAATAGTGAAGATTAAGGTTGGGCTGTTTTCACTGCAAAGTGGAAATAGGAAGCACACATTTAGTTACAAATTTAGAGAAAAAAACAAATATGATAAGTTTTTTGCTGATTATTAATTCCAAATCCAAGCTAGAATGATTGATAAGTATTCATGCCATCACTTAAAAAAAAAAAAATGAACCTTTGAAGAAAAGAGAAAAGACCCATTCCTAAGTTATTCAAAGCCATTGCTCATACCAAGGTTAGGTACTAATGTTTCGGTATCACTTTTTCATATAGCCATAGCTACAAGTGTTAACCTTGAATAAGAAGGCCAAGAGTACACTTTGGTGTCAACGTAATGGTACAGCCACTATAGAAAACACTGTGAAAGTTCCCCAAAAAACTAAAAAAGAGTTAGCATATGATCCTGCAATCCCACTCCTGGGCATATATCCAGAGAAAACTAATTTAAAAAGATATACACAATGGAATATTACTCAGCCATTAAAAAGAATTCATTTGAATCAGTTCTAATGAGATGGATGAAACTGGAGCCCATTATACAGAGTGAAGTAAGCCAGAAAGATAAAGACCAATACAGCATACTAACGCACATATATGGAATTTTAAAAGATGATAACGATAACCCTATATGCAAAACATAAAAAGAGACACAGATGTACTGAACAGACTTTTGGACTCTGTGGGAGAAGGCGAGGGTGGGATGTTCTGAGAGAATAGCATTGAAACAAGTATACTATCAAGGGTGAAACAGACCACCAGCCCAGGTTGGATGCCTGAGACAAGTGCTCGGGGCTGGTGCACTGGGAAGACCCAGAAGGATGGGGCGGGGAGGGAGGTGGGAGGGGGGATCAGGATGGGGAACACATGTAAATCCATGGCTGATTCATGTCAATGTATGGCAAAAACCACTACAATATTGTAAAGCAATTAGCCTCCAACTAATAAATAAATGGAAAAAAAAATTCAATACACTTGAAAAAAAAAAAAGAAAAGATACATGCATCTCAATATTTATAGAAACACTATTTACAATAGTCAAGATACAGAAGCAACCTAAATTTCCATTGACAGATAAGCAGATAAAGATTTATCATTTATATATAAATATATATATAATTACTCAGTAATAAAAAAAGAATGAAATGATGCCATTTGAAGCAACAGGGATGGACCTAGAGATTACCGTATGAAGTTAAGTAGACCAGAAGAAAATAAATACCATATGATATCAATTACATGCGGAATCTCAAAATATGATACAAATGAACTTATTTAGAAAATAGAAGACAACACAAAGACAGAAACAAGCTCACGGTAAGCAAAGGGTAAGAGAAGGGAAAAGATCAATTAGGAGCTTGGGATCAGCAGATACAGATGACGATATATAAAACAGATAAACAACAGGGTCCTCCTGCATACCACAGGGGATTATATTCAAAATCATGTAACAAACTATGATGGAAAAAAATGTATACACACATGTGTACAACTGAAGCACTTTGCTGTAGAACAGAAACTAACACAAAATTATACATCAACTATACTTCAATTGAAAAAAACAAAAATGCCAAGAACGTTTTCACATAGTTTATAGGCCCAGGCTAAAACTGACTATATTGATGGATAAAGACTTCATAGCCAAGTCCACACTGTAATGAACTCACATACATCTAATGTTCCCCCTTGAGTGCCACAGTTAAGTCCAGTTGATACTTGTGGCTTTCATAACTTCTCAGAGAAGAAAAAGTCCCCCATTTGAAACTCAAACGCAAAATGTGTATACATAACATCTCTTAACATTTCTTGTTTGCTGAAACACACAGGGATAAGAAGAATGCAGTCAATGACTGCATTTGGTATTGCCATTGGAATACATCTAAAATATGGCCCACTGACAAAAAGAACCCTTGCTAAGGTAACACTATTTGAAATGTGCTGCTTGCATGTTAATCTGCTAAGAGATGTTCTTACCTACATACTATATGATGAAAGCAAAGGAACAAATAAGCACACAAAAAATTCATTGAGAAGCAATCAATGTGCTGTAGAATAAGTCACACTTTACTTACCAACCAAATTAAGTATAAACATATGTATTAACACACACATATACATGTAAGAAGGTATAGACACATACTTACATGTGTGTGCGTGTGTGTGCATATAAACAGAGACAGAGACAGACAGAGAGAAAAGTCTGAAGACAGAAAGAGAAAATGTTAGACTGCCACAGATACAACTTCAGGTATGGTTAAAGGAAGTAGCTTGTCCTGGAGGATGTTTTTTCCTTTGAGAGGTTTTTTTCCACCTTTTACATTAAATATGTCAATTTCTTTATCCCTTGCCATTCTGCATCAAAATGTTCATATTCATGCATTTAAGTATGCAGATGAATTATGGAGATTTTTGGTACCAAATATTTTTGTCTGAAACTACTTAAAGTTTGTACTTTTACAGTATTCTTCATATACTTTTCTAAAGTTCTAATTATTGGCTTCCTAATTTGGCTCTCAAGTTTGAAATTTCTATAATGAAGAAATAACTAATTCTAAAAATGCTTATCATATCACAGATATCTATTATTATATTATTTAGTTGGGACCTTTCACTACTTATAGTCAAATCTCCTTATAATATTTTAACTCATTACTCAAGCCCATGCCTGGCCAACCTGGCTATCCAACACCAAGGTCTGTCTGTCTCTTTTCCCACCCACCCACCCCTTCCCTATCCAACCCTTTCACCCTCTCTTTTTTTTCCTTCCTTTAAGCTACTGAAATATTCTGAGAACCAAAGAAACTTGCCTAGAACAAAGAAATTATCCATTTCCAAATGCCAGATAAACACAAGTGAAGAGTCTGATCTATCAACATCAGGCTCTGTTTTAGGCTACCATCGTTGACACTGAAGACTAATCTCACAAAGATTTGGAGACAATTTCTCTGAACCTGGTATGTGAATATTTGTTTTATTTTACTTTGAGGAACAATGACCATATTCCTTTTACTATTACAATCACTTAAGGAAGTATTCTACTTCGACTCCCAGGTATTCAACTCTTAAGAAAGAATCCATACTTAATTTATATCCATAAAATGTATTCATTATTCTCCAATACTGGTCTCCAGGTCAGAGCATCTGGATAGGGAAGAGATATTTTGCTTGTGAAAAACGCTGAATTACTCTTCCTTTCATGACATAGGCAGTCATAAATCGAAGTCACCAATCAGGATTTCCATTTCTTAAAAGATGGTTCCTCTTCAAGGTCGATGGGGGCCTTAGTTAGAGCCATCTTAATCTATCACAGAAGTTCATTATGACAGCAGTGAATCTCAAAAGAAAACCCACTGGTGTCTTGATCATTTTCTTTCCAGGAGGATCCTTATCCTTTGTGGGACTATATCAACTTCTTCCCCATGCCCATTTCTATACACCAAGGAAAACTGAGGAAAGCAGTGTGTGACAAACCACAAAAAGATACTCTTATGTATTTCACCTAAAGCAATGAGTACTTACTTTAAAATTATTTTTAAATGGGATAATGCAATTGATTCTTCCCAGGATAGCACAAATCTGCTCTAAGGTGGTTTACTGTCTACAGCTCTAGACACAGAAGTAGTGAAACTAATTTTAAACTCTACCTTGCTCATCAGCATTCACTGGAGACCACTGCAGTGCTTGCCAACCATTTTCAGGTTATACTCCACATAAAAAGTGATTATATTCATTTGACACATTGGGATAAACTGGAATGGGTTTGAGAGTGTCTATACAGGGCTTCATAAAAAAAAAGAAGTCACATTCTTAATACAGTGTAACAATGTAAAAAATAGAATGAAAGTGATATAAAGAGTATTAACAACTAACTTTATATAAAACTTCTAAATAAAGAACTCCCATTTCTTGATGAGAAACTTGAACTTGCTTTCATGAAAATAGATATTTTGTGATTGAGCTGGCTATTGGCAATTCCTTATTATGATTTTAATGATGATCTTTTTTTTAAATCCTTCAGAGTCACATCAAAAAAAATCTTTATTCATGTAGAGATAAAAAATTTTTTAACTATTTATCCATTTTTATAGTTGCCTAAAAACTACCTGGTGCTCTGTGACAACCTAGAAGGATGGAAAGGGGTGGGAGGTGGGAAGGAGATTCAAGAAGGAGGGGACATATGTAACCTATGGCTGATTCCCTCCAATTAAAAATAAATAAGCTTTTAAAAATATAGCAAGTTGAATTATATTTACAAAATCTAAATGCACATCCTTTTCTGTCACTGGGTAACGTAATCTTGAATTTTTCAAACCCCCATAATGCAAATGGATTTCAAATGCAATGGATTTCAAGCCCACATAAACTGTTGTAAATGAGGATATTTCAAAATAATAAAGAACACTGAAATTTGCAGAAGAGGGGTTTATTTTGAGAGTGGCCACACAGTAGCTACTCTGCCTGCACTAACCAAATACAAACCACAAAAGACAAACTCAGGAGCCCACTTTGAAAGTCACACCCTCTGGGAGCTCACTCATGGCGTCTGTGAACAACCACAATTCGCCATGAACTACGCTTTCTGTTCTACGTTCTGAACGTGAACTATTCCAGCAGCAACCTGGGCTGCTTTCTTGTTCAGCGGCTCAGTCGTGTCCAACTCTTTCCGACCCCAAGAACCGCAGCACGCCAGGCTTCCCTGGCCTCCACCATCTCCCAGAGCTTGCTCAAGCTCAGGTCCATCAAGTCGGTGATGCCATCCAACCATCTCATGCCCTGTCGTCCCCTTCTCCTCCTGCCCTCCATCTTTCCCAGCGTCAGGACTGCGTTAGCTGGATGTCAAGGTGCATTCCTACAAGGTGCAGCATCTCCTTAGTGCCCGGCAGGCATTTTACAGCAACAAAGAACTGCCAAATGCGCTTCTTGAGAGCCTGCCTGATAAACCACAGGTGGAACACATGCAGAGGCTTAGACCAAGATTCCAAGACTGAGAGGATGAGTGTTTCTCCATCAATGTCACACCAGGCTCACTGCAGCTCTTTCTAGGGATAAGTTAAACCCTTATTTTCCTCACAGACTCTCATGGTTAGTTTCTCTTTAGGTCTTAGTAAATTTGCTCAGGGTCCTTTCCCATCTGCTCATCTCTGAGGCTTTACTCTGTTCAGAATACTCAAATATTCAGTCTTCCTACACACACACACGCGCGCAAATGCAAAAGCATCAAGTCTCAGTTCTTTCCTTCCCACGAACTTTCTTGGCTCCTTAGGGGAAGTTTTCTACCTCATACCATGTGTGTGAAGATTTCAAGCTCCACACATCATAGTATTGAGGAAGGTACTCCTTTGTCATGAGAAAAAGAAATCCTCTTCTAATTTTTCCTACAAAAATGTAGGCACCTATGTGCCTTGGAATACTGAAACAAAACTTGAGAGCTTTTTTCCGGTGAAAGTAATAATAATAGGACATTTACTGGGAAGTGTTGATGTCCCCAACATACAAATAGATGGTTTGGCAACTTCTCAATGGAAACTCTGTAGATAGCTATATCCTAGTTAAGATAGGCTTAACTTCCACACATTTGGTAACTAAGTAGCTAGACTTCTCTCTCTCTCACACACACACAAATGAAAGACAGAGTTGATCAGGGAAAAAGAAATATTTTGAGCGCCGCTGAATGTCTGGTTGAGTTAAAATACTTGAGACTAGATTTAATTTTTAATTTTCAGGTTTTTTTTTTAATAGGCAAAAAGCATATATGTTAGGATGGCCTCACCAACTCAATGGACAAGAGTTTGAGCAAACTCTGGGAGACGGTGAAGGACAGGGAAGCCTGGGGTGCTGTGGTCCATGAGGCCACAAAGAAACACATACATGGAGTCACTGAATAATGTATGTCAGGATACCTCTATTGAAAGGACTCTTTTGGTACCCTTATTTTTTCTTACCCAACACCGTATATTTTGTTTGGCAAAACACTTCTCTTTATAGCATGCCTTTCATGGTTTCAGCTCTCTATTTCTGACCTATTTTTTCACATCTATAATCCAAACCAGACCCTCCACCAGTTTGTGAGGCAGAACTGTAAGGAGTTTTTGCCTTTCACTAGGCACCGTGCTTCAGGAGAACGTAGGTTCCAGGCCCTTCCTATGACCCATCCTATGGCGGTAATGACTGTGAAGACGATTTCCTTGTGGAACCCTGTTACCTCCTTTGAGGAGGATTTAAGGGTCAGGCCATTCCTCAGCCACAACTTTCAACACTAATCGGGCACAGATTCTGCCTATAAATTTCTCATCGAAACTCTGTAAACACAGTTTATAAGTCCATGTGTTTCAATAACTTTAAAAGTCATATTTTTCAGAAGCTGTCAGATCTGCTTGAGGACAAGGCTTTATCATCATTATTTTTTTTATTGCTATCATCTTCCCAGGAGAGAGAAATTTACTAAATGTGCTATGACCATTAGGGAACTTCAGCCGTAAAGGACAATTTAAATAACATTTACTGAAATGTTCCACGTTGATATTTTTCTTATTGATCAAGAATGGATAGTCAAGATATTTTCACAGTGATAACATGTCCTTTTTTCTATATCTGGGACACTTCTCCTCCAGATAGAGGTGCTCAAATGTCACCTTTTAATAAGATCTAACTTGACAACGATGAAAATCTGCAACTTGTCCACAAGTATTCCCAATCTCTCTTACTGTGCTATAATTTTCCCAAAACATTTATCATCTCTTACTATAAAAAAATACTTATTTAATAGGTTTGCTATTTATGGTCTGTCTCTATATTCTGCAGTGAATACTCTACAAAGGCAGGGGGTTTTTTTTTTCCATTTATTTTTATTAGTTGAAGGCTAATTATTTTACAATGTTGCAGTGGTTTTTGTCATACATTGAAATGAATTAGCCATGGATTTACATGTATTCCCCATCCCGGTCCCCACTCCCACCTCCCTCTCCACCCGATCCCTCTGGGTCTTCCCAGTGCACCAGGCCTGAGCACTTGTCTCATGCATCCAACCTGGGCTGGTGATCTGTTTCACCCTAGATAATATACATGTTTTGATGCTGTTCTCTTGAAACATCCCACCCTCGCCTTCTCCCACAGAGTCCAAAAGTCTGTTCTATACATCTGTGTCTCTTTTTCTTTTTTTGCATATAGGGTTATCGTTACCATCTTTCTAAATTCCATATATATGTGTTAGTATACTGTAATGGTCTTTATCTTTCTGGCTTACTTCACTCTGTATAATGGGCTCCAGTTTCATCCATCTCATTAGAACTGATTCAAATGAATTCTTTTTAAGGGCTGAGTAATATTCCATGGTGTATATGTACCACAGCTTCCTCATCCATTCATCTGCTGATGGGCATCTAGGTTGCTTCCATGTCCTGGCCTTTATAAACAGTGCAAAGGCAGGGGTTTTTGAGAGCTAAGTTCAGTAATGTTTCCCCCATTAATAGTACTGTGCTTAGCACATGGCAGTCACTCAATAAGAATTTGTTACATGAAACCAGAAACAGACTCACAAACCTACAAAACAAACTGATAGTTACCGAAGGGGAGGTGGAGAGGGAGGAATTTGGGATTAGTAGATGCAAACTACTATATATAAAATAGATAAACAGCAAGGTGCTACTGTATAGCACAGGGAAATAAATTTGCTATCTTGTAATAAACCATAATGGGAAAGAATCTGAAAAAAAAAACCATCATATCCATTATCTACCTGGACTTCCCAGGTGGCTCAGTGGTAAAGAATTTGCTGGCTTAGCAGATGTGGATTCCATCCCTGGGTGGGGAAGCTCTCCTAGAGAAGAAAATGGAAACTCATTCTAGTATTCTTGCCTGGGAAATCCCATGAACAGAGGAGCCAGGTGGGTTAGAGTCCATAGGATTGCAAAAGAGTTGGACACGACTCAGTGACTAAACAATAACTATCTATATAACTGAACCACTTTGCAGTACACCAGAAACTAACACAACATCGCAAATCAACTATACTTCAACTAAAAAAAAAAAGAATTTGTGTGAATGAATCAATGCATGAATGAATGAATCAATAACTAAATTAAAAATAAGAGAATGGCCACAAGTTACAAGTTTGGGTTTTTATGTCAAAGTCTTCATAAATTAAAGTATACTTGACTTTGCATTGTGAAAAAGATGCAACTTTACCTCAATAATGAAACCAAGACAATCTAAATAATTAAAAGTTTCTAAAAATTTTAAATGATCAATAAACACAGCATTGTTTTATTCTAGAAGTGTTTTTCTGGAAGCACCAGTTAAGGAAATCGTCCGATCAAGAAGACATAAATTTATCCGATTTTCATACATATATTTTTTTATCTTCATTTAGTTTGAAACCCCTTAAGTTTGGAATTAGAAAACCTTCAAAATAAATTTTTATTATATTTACCAAAGAAGTGACGTGGCAGTTGAGTCTCTGATATGGGATTCAAATACAATTTATCAGTTGCACCCCACATGGAACTCTGCTCAATGTCATGTGGCCCCTGGATGGAGGGGAGTTTGGGGAAGAATGGATACATGTACATGTATGGCTGAGTCCCTTTGCTATTCACCTGAAACTATCACAACATTGTTAACTGGCTATAACCCAATACAAAATAAAAAAAATAAAAGTGGCACTCCAATTTTTTTCTTTCTAAAATTTTAGCCTCGGGGGTGTGTGGGCTTTAACATGCGGTATCATCTACACTCTAAGCACACTATCATGGTATGCATATTCTCTAATTCAAGGTATGCTGTCAACTTCCAGAAGAAATGAAACTTCATCTTGAATATAAGATTATAATGAAAACCAAAATAATTGGTTTAATTTCTTGACTGTATTGAAGTTGATGAGTTGGAATCCATTTCAAAAAAAAAAAGGCTAGAATCTTTTAAACATTTGCTTAGTCACATTTATACTTATTCATTCTAGAACAACAATATGTTTAAAATTTTTTTAAAGAAGGCTTTACATTTTTGCTGAAAGAGGTTTTGTGTCTGTGTGCTTTTGTTAGAAAATTCCACTTAAAAAGCATTACCTCTCTCAATACTTATGGTCTTTCTCAGCTAAAAACAAAAGGAGAAAAACAAAAAAGAGAAAGGCTACCACAGTTATTTCCTTGTCTTTGCTTGCTAACAATTGCACACAAGATTTCCAGAAACCCAGGAGAGGCCAAAAAGAAATGTAGCTTAGATGTAATATTGTTCCAGGTTTCTGCATCTTCAGCAAGCTTTAGGACTTTTAGCCACAGAGTTCAATGCCGTAAAATCCACCGAGGTCCCAAAATCACGCTCTGCCTGTTCCTGCATTGTTACCACCTTATGGATGGCTGACTACTTTCTCTAAACTACTTCTGACTTTCAGGATACTTAGTATCAACAATGTGGCAGGAATTTCAAGATACCAAGGGTCCAGAGACCAGATAAATTGCTAATCTCTACAAATGCATCGCAAGCATTTATGATAATCCTGTGGAGTTGGCCAAAATGTTGGTTCAGGTTTTTCCACACCATCTTACACAAAAACCCAAATGAACTTTCTGGCCAACCCCAATCATATCACTCCACCTGTCTGCAGAATTTGACAAAATTTATTTCCTCCTTCTTCAAACGTTTTTTATGATACCTCCTCTCTCAGTTCTTATTCAAGCTCTGCTTGCTTTCCTCATCTCAAATCATAAAATTTTGAGTGCCCCAGGTGCCATCCCCAGGTCTCTTCCCATTATTCATTCATTCCTCAGGTAATCTAATAAATCCATAGCTGCAGAGACTATCTACATACACTAACAAAAAAATTTGCATTTGCAGCCCAGAAACTTCCTATGAACTTCAAGTACCATTCATTCCACAGTATCAATATCTCCACTGGGACGTTCAGCAGGCACCTGGGCCTCGGACTCAAATCTGAACTCCTGCTCTTCACCACCAGCGCAGCCACCCATGGCCTCTATGACAGCCTGTCTCGCCACCCCCAAGGACTTCCTCCTCTCAGAAAGTATAACTTCTAGCTGCTCAAGCCAAAAGACACTGCTTTCATCATTGATACCTCTATCTCTCCCATGACCTAATCCATCAGATCTTGTTGGCTCTACTTTTCAATTGGATGGTCCCATTTCACTCAGCATCAAAACTGAAAGCTTTACAACAGGGGTCCCTCAACCCCCAGGATCTAATGCTTGGTGGTCTGAGGTGGAGCTAGTAAAATAATAATAGAAATACAGTGCACGGTAAATGTAGTCTGCTTGACTAATTCTGAAACCATCCCCACTTCCCCAGGCTGTGGGAAAACTGTCTTCCTGGAAACTGGTCTCTGATGCCAAAAAGGTTGGGGACCACTGCTCTGTAAGATTCTGTATGATTTCCCCCTCTACTTCTCATTCACTCTACTCCAGTCATATGCGTAAGGCATGCTCCCTCCCAGGCAAGAGCCATTTGCTTCCTGCTTTGCTCAGGAAATGATGTTCCCACATGTGTAACTGACTCACTCCTTCACTTCCTTCTGATCCTAACTTCAAGGTAATCCTTTCAGAGAGCTCTCCCCTGACCCACTGTATATAAGAATTCTCCCTTTTCTTCTCCCTAATCTTCTACTCCATACCTACCACTGGGTATACATTTACTTTTTTGACATACTGACTTTTTCCATCCCATTCTACCACTAAACTCTATAAAAACAGGGCCTTTCTTGCAAACCGTATTCTCACACCAACAACAATACCTGGCATGCAGTAGACATTTTTCCCTATATCTGAGCAATAGACACTTTTTCCTATGTCTGAGCAGAGAGGCTGATGAACTATGGATGGAGGTTCATGACATTGTACAGGAGACAGGGATCAAGACCATCCCCAAAAAAAGAAATGCAAAAAAGCAAAAGGGCTGTCTGAGGAGGCCTTACAAATAGCTGTGAAAAGAAGAGAAGTGAAAAGCAAAGGATAAAAGGAAAGATATTCTCATTTGAATGCAGAGTTCCAAAGAATAGCCAGGAGAGATAAGAAAGCCTTCCTCAGCGATCAATGCAAAGAAATAGAGGAAAACAGACTGGGAAAGACTGGAGATCTCTTCAAGAAAACTAGAGACACCAAGGGAATGTTTCATGCAAAGAAGGGTTCAATAAAGGACAGAAATGGTATGGACATAACAGAAGCAGAAGATATTAAGAAGAGGTGGCAAGAATACACAGAAGAACTGTACAAAAAAGATCTTCATGACCCAGATAATCACGATGGTGCGATCACTCACCTAGAGCCAGACATCCTGGAAAGTGAAGTCAAGTGGGCCTTAGGAAGCATCACTACAAACAAAGCTAGTGGAGGTGACAGAATTCCAGTTGAGCTATTTCAAATCCTGAAGGATGATGCTGTGAAAATGCTGCACTCAATATGCCAGCAAATTTGGAAAACTCGGCAGTGGCCACAGGACTGGAAAAGGCCAGTTTTCATTCCAATCCCAGAGAAAGGCAATGCCAAAGAATGCTCAAACTACTGCACAATTGCACTCATCTCACACGCTAGTAAAATGATACTCAAAATTCTCCAAGCCAGGCTTCAGCAATATGTGAACCGTGAACTTCCAGATGTTTAAAGAGGTTTTAGAAAAGGCTGAGGAACCAGAGATCAAATTGCCAACATCTGCTGGATCATGGAAAAAGCAAGAGAGTTTCAGAAAAACATCTATTTCTGCTTTATTGACTATGCCAAAGCCTTTGACTGTGTGGATCACAATAAACTGTGGGAAATTCTGAAAAAGATAGGGATACCAGACCACCTGACCTGCCTCTTGAGAAACCTATATGCAAGTCAGGAAGCAACAGTTAGAACTGGACATAGAACAACAGACTGGTTCCAAATAGGAAAAGGAGTGCATCAAGGCTGTAGGTTGTCATCCTGCTTATTCAACGTATATGCAGAGTACATCATGAGAAACACTGGGCTGGAAGAAGCACAAGCTGGAATCAAGATTGCTGGAAGAAATATCAATAACCTCAGATATGCAGATGACACCACCCTTACGCAGAAAGTGAAGAAGAACTAAAAAGCCTATTGATGAAAGTGAAAGAGAAGAGTGAAAAAGTTGGCTTAAAGCTCAACATTCAGAAAACTTAAATCATGACATCTGGTCCCATCACTTCATGGGAAATAGATGGGGAAACAGTGGAAACAGTGGCAGACTTTATTTTTGGGGGCTCCAAAATCACTGCAGATGGTGATTGCAGCCATGAAATTAAAAGATGCTTACTCCCTAGAGAAGGAAATAGCAATCCACGCCAGTACCCTTGCCTGGAAACTCTCGTGGACGGAGAAGCCTGGTAGGCTACAGTCCATGGGGTCGCAAAGAGTCAGACATGACTGAGCAACTTCACTTTCACGTTATTCCTTGAAAGGAAAGTTCTGACCAACCTAGATAGCATATTAAAAAGCAGAGGCATTACTTTGCCAACGAGTTGGACATGAAGAAAGCTGAGCACCAAAGAATTGATGCTTTTGAACTGTGGTGTTGGAGAAGACTCTTGAGAGTCCCTTGGACTGCAAGGAGATCCAACCAGGCCATCCTAAAGCAGATCAGTCCTGGGTGTTCATTGGAAGGACTGATGTTGAAGCTGAAACCCCAATACTTTGGCCACCTTATGCAAAGAGTTGACTCATTGGAAAAGACCCTGATGCTGGGAGGGATTGAGGGTGGGAGAAGGGGACAACAGAGGATGAGATGGCTGGATGGCATCACCAACTTGATGGACATGAGTCTGAGTAAACTCTGGGAGTTGGTGATGGGCAGGGAGGCCTGGCGTGCTGCAATTCATGGGGTCGCAAAGAGTCAGACATGACTGAGCGACTGAACTGAACTGAGCAGAGGAAGATTTCAGTTCAGTTCAGTCCAGTCACTCAGTCATGTCTGACTCTTTGCGATCCCATGGACTGCAGCACATCAGGCCTCCCTGCCCATCATGAACTCCTGGAGCTTACTCAAATTCATGTCCATTGAGTTGGTGACGCCATCTAACCAGCTTTGAAGATTTACTGCAAAGCTAATGAAGTTTACCTTCCATTCCCACACTTGATATAGGCCTTGCAAGTATTTGCTATTCCTGGAAGGTCTTCAATATTCTAGGTGTGAGAAGGAAGCCAGGCTAAAATTATGAAATAAGTAAGCATTAATGGAACACTGCTTGAAGTAATATGAAGAGAGACTATAATTGCTGACTTTAGGAAGTTACCATGATTTCTTTTCTCATTCTAAGTAAATAACTATTCTCATCCCCAAATTTGTTTACATAATTTTATATTCTATTTTCTTACCTGGATCCCTGCCAAAATTACATAAAACCCCACAAAACCAGCATCTGTCATGACAGATCACCCAGACTTTCAATAAGCAGACAGTAGAGGAGCTTGCTTGCAATCAAGCATCCTCTTCAAAGGAACACTTCTTGATGCTACATGACGATCCTTGGATCAGAAAAGATTTATTCTAGCATTTCCATGTCTCACATAGGTTTTAACTGGTAGGTAAACAGCCAGTAAGCATGAATCTTAACGCAAAGATTCCTCTAGGAAATTTGTAAGTATTGTATGTATCTTTGGTTTCAATGATGTAAAATTACATATGCAGAACATAGTAAGACCCATTTTACGTAGAAGGCGCTAACAGCTGCAATTTTTTATTTTCATAGTTTATCCAAGAGTGCTTTTGGGTATATGGGTATAGTAGGAGCAATAATTATTGCTATTGCAACAGGGATAACAGCATTTAGTTGAATAGTAACACTTCACAGAAGCAGTATCAAGTGATTTCTGGTCAAAATATGAGCCCTGGGTTTCATTTTCCCTTTTACACTAGGAGGATTAACAGGAATTATCCTGGCTAATTCATCTTCAGGTATTGTCCTTCATGATACTTGCTAACACAGGAACACGTTTCTGCTATGTACTTTCAACAGCAGTGTATTTGCCACTATAGGAGATTTTGTAAACTGATTTCCACCAGTCTCAAGCTATACTCTTAGTTCTACATGAGTAAAAATTCACTTCTTAGTTATATTTGCAGGTGTAAACATAACCTTCTTCCACAGCACTTTCTGAGTCTATCTGGAATGCCACGATGATACTCCAACTATTCAGATGCATACACAATATGAAATACTATTTCATCAATAGGCTCATTCATCTCACTAACAGCAGTAATATTAATAATCATCATTATCTGAGAAGCATTTGCATCAAAATGGGAAGTCTTAAGAGTAGATTTAACTACTGCAAATCTTAAGTGATGAAATTGATGTCCTCCACCATATCACACATTTGAAGAATCCATATATGTTAATTTAAAAAAGCTAAGAAAGGAGTGAAATGAACCCTCTACTACTGGTTTCAAGCCAACATTAAAGATATTATGTCTTTCTCAGTAAATGAGATATTAGTAAAATTTTACCTAACGTTGTCAAAATTGAATTATAGTGAAAATCATATATATCTCCATGGTGTATCATCTCCAATTGGGCTTTCAAGATGCAATATCACCTACTATAAAAGAATTATTATACTTTCATGATCACACACTGATAACTGTCTTTTTAATGCTCTTTAATCCTCTATTTCATTAATGTTAACAACAAAGCTGACCATACAAGCACAACAGACGCACTGGAAGTAGAGACCATTTAAACAATTCTGCTAGCTATTATTCTAAATTGAATTTCACTGCCCTATTACAAATCCTATACATAATAGACAAAATCCCCTATTTTGGGGGGTTGCACAAAGTTGTAAATAACTCTTCCCTTACCATGAAAACTATAGGGCACCAATGGTATTAAGTTATACAAGTATACAGATTATGAAGATTTAAACTTTGATTCTTACATAATCCCTACATCACACCTAAAACCAGGAGAATTGTGGTTGTTAGAAATAGATAATCAAGTCATACTACCTATAGAAATAACTGTGCAACTATTAATCTCTTCAGAAGACATACTACACTCATGAGCTGTACCTTCTTTAGGCCTGAAAACAGATACAATCCCAGAATGACTAAATCAAACAACTCTCATATCAACATGACCAGGTTTATGCTTTTGAACTGTGGTGTTGGAGAAGACTCTTGAGAGTCCCTTGGACTGCAAGGAGATCCAACCAGGCCATCCTAAAGCAGATCAGTCCTGGGTGTTCATTGGAAGGACTAATGTTGAAGCTGAAACTACAATACTTTGGTGACCTGATGCGAAGAGATGACTCATTGGAAAAGACCCTGATGCTGGGAAAGATTGACAGCAGGAGGAGAAGGGGACAACAGAGGATGAGATGGCTGGATGGCATCACTGACTCAATGGACATGGGTTTGGGTGAACTCTGGGAGTTGGTGATGGACAGAGAGGCCTGGCGTGCTGTGATTCATGGGGTCACAAAGAGTTGGACATGACTGAGCAACTGAACTGATATTATGGATGATTTTCAGAAATTTGTAGATCAAATCATAGTTTTATACCTATTATCTTTGAATTAGGACCACTAAAATATTTTGAAAAATATAATTCAGATCAATATTATAAATTCATTAAAAAGATAAATTAGCATTAACCTTTTAAGTTAAAAATTGAGAGTCAAAACTCTGCTTAAAGTCATGCCACAGTTAGACATATCAACATGTTCTTTTAGGAAAAAGAGAAAACAAATCTGTAACATGTATGATCAGTACTAAAGGAATCTTCAGATCCATCAAGAACAGTTTTTTCATATATATTTTCTAAATTATCAACTTGCCATAATTTCCAACATTCTATTGTTTGTGCATATATTACACAGAGACCTAGTTTTTGTTTTGTTTTCTTTTCCTTTCACTTTCCTTTGGTCTTTTCTGTGATTATTATTTATTATGTTTAATGTGAATAGTTAGTCCACTTATTTTCATCCTTTTATTACTAATGAAATTGTGTAAGGCTAGAAATTTGATTTCAATACTTTGGGTCCCAAAAGTTTTTACACATAGTTTTCTTAGATAGGGATTTTGTTTTATTTTGATTTTTGTCTTGAAGTTGAAGTAAACGGATTTTTAGGTTATTTTTGACCACAGAGTTATATGGAAGTATTTTATTTCTTCCTGACTTTTCATGAGCACTGTATACAGAAAGGCCTAAGAAACAAATATACTCTGTTAGAATGAATCTACCTATAGTAGAAATATGGGACTTTAATGAAATAAACCAGAAATCCTTGGGGAAATGGCTGATTCCAGTGATAAAAAAATGGGTCTGGGACATATAACACCAGATAGTGAAGTTGTGAAAAAATAAAAAAGAAGATGCCTGAAGGCATGTCTCAAACAGACAAGAACAGTCTAAAGGGATTCTTACTGGCCAAACTGAGACAATCTCAGCACCCAATTAACATGCAATAATTAAAGACCTTTTTAAAAACAGGCATCCTTCAGTTCATTATGATGATCAATAAATGAATAGGAAAGAAGAGAGAGCCTTGCTTACTTGCCAAGTACTGACTGGTAAATGTGAAGGGAATATGGAAAGTGGAAAATCATTATTTTATTACCATCAAAGATTGGTATTAAGTAGATTCACTGATTTATGCTAAATGCAGGGGGTAATTCTGATGATATATAAATATATATACACACACACACACACATACACACACACACTTATACACACACACACACACACATATACACACACATACACACACACACACATATACACATACACACACACATATATATATATATATATATATATATATATACCTGAGGACTTTTCTGGTGGCTCAGCGGTAAAGAAACTGCCTGCAATGCAGGAGACGCAGGTTTGATCCCTGAGTCAGGAAGATCCCCTGGAGGAGGAAATGGCAGCCCACTCCAGCATTCTGGCCTGGAGAATCCCATGGACAGAGGAGCCTGGTGGGCTGCAGTCTATGGGGTTGCAGAGTCAGACATGACTAAGCACACATGCACACACATATGTGGTTTTAAAGCATCTCCCCACAGACTGCTTTTTATCTACAGTGGAGGGGAAAAGAGTAAACAGTGAAAAAATTGTAGACCTTAATCATATGATCAAAATTAGCATCACTCATGAGGGTCAAGGGGACACAGAATTCAACCAGATGTGACACTCTAGAAGGGCACCATATCACTCACGTGTTCTTGTGTCCCGGAATGTATAGCATGAATCTAACCATAAGGAAGCATCAGGTAAGGCAATAAAAAGATTAATAAATTAAAAACAAAGGAGGGAAAGAGATTCTATCCATCAAAAGTAGCGATGCCATAAAAGACAAAGAAAGCCAGTGAAAAGGTTTGAGATTAAAGGAGATGAAAGATGAATGGCGTACAAAGCAATATCAGGTCCTGGAACAAATCCTGTACTGGAGGGAAAAACATGCTATAAAGGATAACATTAGGTTATTTGACAAAACTGAAATATGGATGGTAGATTAGATAAAAGCATTGTGTCAATATTACATTGACTAAAGCTGATAACTGTACTGTGGATATGTCAGAGAACACTCTTATTTTTAGAAAACACTCAGTGAGATATTTAATGGCAATTCAGGGACAAAAAGCTTGGTGTGTGTAACTTACTTTCATCTGGTGAAAAAAGTGGTATGTACATACATGTGCATGTACACAGATAGCAAATGCAAATAATAAATAATAGAACAAATGGGATAATTTTTACTCACAGATAAATCTAGGTAAAAGAGTGAATACATTATTTTATGTTTTCTTATCCTTGCAGTTTTTCCATAATTTAAGATTCATTTTAAGAAAATGTTAAAACTATAAAAAATTTTGCATGGTGTTAGGGCTTCTACTTATTTTATATGACAGTTACTAGGTACTATTTAGTGATCAGACATTATGGCCAACAAAATATCTGCTTTCTGAAATTTGCTGGCATTTTCATTGTGAGTTAATTTTTATAAATATTTATGGGTGCTTGAAAAGCAGTTGCTCTTAATCTATAATTTTTCTTTCTTTATGGAAACTATAAAAGTTATGGTATGTTATATGAAGAATATTACAGTTCACAGACCATATATTTTTAATGTGAATTTAACCATTATAAAGTAACATACTTTGTCTTGCTTAATACTTTCCTGGCTTGACTTACCTAGTCTAATTATGATCCCTGCTTTCTTTCAGTAATTAACCTCCTCTGCTAAATTACAGCTTACAATTCAATATATTTAAGCCTTTTGGATGAAATTTCACTAATAATCTCCTGATGACTGAAGCTAACCCATTAGTACATTTCTCATAAAGAATTCATAGGAATGTTGTTTTTTAGTTCTTTCATGTTAAAACTGCCTATAGTCCCTTATCTAAAGCACAGCTGGGTGGAATGTAAAACCCTTGGTTCACTGTTTCTTGATTTCTCATTAGTGTGATGTCATTGTCTTCTGACACTGAATTGAGCTTAATTTGCTGGTTATGGTATTTGGGACTCACATAAAATCTGGGTTGTATGGATTTTCCTTTTTCTCTTAGCTGACATGGAGATGGATTCTGTGGGTCTTACCTGCCTTCTCTTTTCATTTATAGTAGGAAGAAGTAAGAAATGAATGCCTATCAAGCCCTATCAGAACCAGAACTCCGGACAATTTTCTAACCCCTCCCCACCAATTTCTCTATCTGTAAAACATGAACACTCACTTCAGAAGGTTACGTGAGGATTAAACAAGCTATCTATGTTAGAAACAAAGAGCACTGCTTGGCACACAGAAAATACTCCATAGATTTTAGTTTGGTTTGCATGAATGCATGCTAAGTCTCTTCAGTCGTGTCCAACCCTTTGTAACCCCATGGACTGTAGCCCGCCAGGCTCCTCTGTCCATGGGATTCTCCGGGCAAGAATACTGGAGTGGGTTCCCATTTCCTTCTCCAGGGGATCTTCCCAGTTCAGTTCAGTCACTCAGCCATGTCCAACTCTTTCCAACCCCATGGACTGCAGCACACCAGGCTTCCCTGTCCATCACCAACTCCCGGAGCTTGCTCAAACTCATGTCCATCGAGTCATCTTCCCAACCCAGGGATTGAACCTGCATCTCTTACCTCTCCTCCATCGGCAGATGGGTTCTTTCCCACTAGCGTCACCTGGGAAGCAGCATTAGTTGCTGGTGACAGGTTTTGGTTTTGAGGCTAAATGTTTGTTAAGACCTGATTCCTAGTTTAGACTATTCCAGTCACATCAGATAAAAATTTAGAAGAAGAAAAATGAAAATACAATTTACTTTCTGACATTAAGATGCATATTTGGCCTTCTGGAGACCTATATTTAAACGTCAACCTAAATTATGTGACTGAGCCCCGGGGACCCCACTCTACACTTCTGAATGACCTTAGGCTATATCTCAGAAGGAAATCATTAGAAGCTGTGCTATTTATAATCAAACTGCAATATTTAGCAAAAGTCTAGGAGTTTAAATATTGAGGACTTCTTGGTGAAACAATGCTGTGTGATCGAGGCAGTAGGGGAGTTGGTGAAACATATATGAATAATAAGAGCACCAGTTTCCTTCAGAAAATGAATGTTCATATTTTCTTAGGTTGTTAAAAATACAAGTCAGTCTATTAGTTTTCTGTGATTCAGAGATACTTGTATTGGCTTTGCCAGTCTGAATGCCTCTGGACACACAGATCTCTCCACAAAGTAAAAGGCAAGTTGTGCCACACAATTCAAGATAAACTGATCAACTGACAGTGCATTGCTAACATATTTTTTAAACAAATAACTTTTTCAAGGAGATGACTAAAGGAACAATTTCCCAGCATTTTCGCATTTTGTTTTGAAATGCTGCTGCTACTCTTCAGTCATTAAGCCACGTCTGACGTTTTGGTTCCCCATGGACTGTAGCCCACCAGGTTCCTCTCTCCATGGGATTTCCCAGGCAAGAATACTGGAGTGGGTTGCCATTTCCTTCTCCGGAGAACTTTCTGACCCAGGGATCAAACCCGCATCTGCTGCTCGGCAGGCAGATTCCTTACCTCTGAGCCACCTGGGGCTCCCCGCCCCTGTTTTGTATAGCTGACATGTAATTTGGGGATAGTAGTCTCATCTTTCCTTTATTTGCCAGAGCCTTGAGGTTGATGCTACACTAAGATTAAGCATTTAATTAACTATCTTTCCTATATTCCATTATCTTTTAAATACTTCCTTTGAAATCTCTGCTTTTTAGCATTGTCACTTTTCCCTAGGCAGATGTGCAGGGATTACGTCATTCTGTCTACTTCAGCTATTGATAAAGAAGATAAGAGTAAGAATTGCAAAGCCAAGATATACAGCCAATCATAACTAGGTGTTGAGAGGTCTCAAAAAGCGCAAGAAAAAGAAATGCTGAACAAGCTTCTCCATAAAAAATGAGGGCCCCAGTGGTAAGCCTGGAGTAGGAAATGGCAACCCACTCCAGTATTCTTGCCTGTAGAATTCCATGGACAGAGGGGCCTGGTGGACTACTGTCTAAGGGGTTGCAAAGAGTCAAACATGCTGAGCATGGATGTACTCATGCACACGCAAAAAAATTAAGCTGATTTTTCTTTCCATTTTTCCAGACACTGTATCCCCTATTACCATCATGTGAGATGGGGTGTTATTTAGAAGGGAGTCAAAACTAGGAAAAGGCTGTCAAGTGGGAAAATGTGTCTTTTCTTTTTTGCTTTCTTATGTAAACCCCATTTATGACAATACCCCACACAACCACCGTATAATACAGCAATATAGGACTTAGATTAATAAAATGTCTAGACCCAGACACCAAATAAATTAAATTGGCACATTAAATAGAACTGATGTATGTAAAAGGTGGAGAAGGTCAAGGTAGTCAGGACACATGGAAGAGACAAGTAAGCACATTTGCTTCTGGGACCAGCACGGACACAGACCCCGAAATTCTCACTTGTGTGCTCAACTATAAAGGTTACTGTGTATAGGGATAAGGTCTATGACAGGTTTCTGGTGTCCAGCTATCTTCCATAAATCTGGTTCCACAGTGTCTGCAGACTGGTCTGCACTTGAGCTAAGGGTCAGCCCATGGAGCTGGTGCACCTCATCGATCTTGGAGTTGTGTGATCAATAAGTGAATGGATTACAGGACACGGCACAGTTCACTCAGCATAATCACCGTCCACATTTATCACCCTCGGCCTTGTTAGGCCAAGACAGCGGACTAGAAGCACATCTCTCAGGACTGGACAGCAGAAGTAGGCGGAGGGCCAGTTACCCACACATTTTAAAGAGTCCCACCCCAAGAAATGCCGAATAGGCTCCAAGGCTAATTTTGAAGTTTGTTTGTTTGTTTTTAACTAAGTTTCAAATGCTTATTGCTTTCATTTCCATAACATTCCCACCACTAGCATACAACTAATAAGTTCCCCTAAGATTCTGAGTCAAGCCAAACCTTGTCTTCCTTCATGTCACCTTAAAAGCCCACAGAAGCCTGCTAGTGAAAAGTGGATCTTGGTCCTCTTAAAATGCCATTAAACACTTGAAACAGTTTTCAATCCTGGGAACCCCACAAAGCTGACAAGGTCTCATTTGAGGATACATGCAGTCACTGAACAAAAAATTTTTCCAGGAAACTATGTCCCCAAACCCCTAAATGCAACTGGCAAAGACTTTCTGTCCCTCCTGTTCCTGCTCAGAGAGATGTTAGCTTCATCTACATTTGCATCTCTACACCTATCTTACAAAGAGTCACACACACACTCAAACATACATAAATGTGTGGACATATATGTATATATAAATGTGTGTGTATATATACATCATATAGCATATGTGTTACATATATGTGTTTAGTCGCTCAATCATGTCCAACCCTTTGCAACCCTATGTACTGTAGCCCACCAGTCTCCTCTGTCCAAGAGACTCTTTAGGCAAGAATACTGGAGTCGGTGGCCATGCCCTCCTCCAGGGAATCTTCCTGACCCAGGGATCAAACCCAAGTCTTATATTTCTCCTGCAATAGCAGATGGATTCTTTACCTGTAATATAATCTATTACTCTTATACCTGTTATACGTTTTCATCACGATACCCAGGATTAAAGAAAGAGTACAACAATAAAAGTTACATCTTACGAAGCAACAATTTATAGATGAGCACATTATTATCATACACGGTACAAAATTCCTAATGGATACTCTCTTGAGTTCATCAGCAGTTTGGAGCAGTGCCTAAGCCTTCCTGTGGTATTTCTAGAAGCTTAACATTTTCTTGTGCCCACAACAGGTCCAAAGTAAAAACTGAGTACTCCAAGTTCAAGACCACGTCAGGTTAACTCAGTCCCGACCTTGTTACCAGCACAAGTTCACTTCCTATCTGAGAAGAAAAACAAAGATCTTTTCAGCTGGTGACTTTGGTGAGGGAATAAGAGACTAATCCTCATCAGGCCCCCTCAGAGAACAAATTCACCACTGAAACTGAAGTGGGTGTGGAAAGGAAGAGTGCGAGAATACACACGTTAGGTTCATAACCTTTTGCAAAGCACTATGATGGATAAAAAGTCTGTGTCCACAAAATGTGTGCATTTCTTCAATAGCCTGGCCTGCTCTTTCGTGACCCTGGGCTTTTATTTGCCCACAGAAAAGACATCGCTAGAACAGTCACCCGGCCTGACAAAATTAAAGGTTATGGGGTAACTCAAGCATTTTTGAGTGTTCAATGTCCCTTTCCTTTCATTCTAGTCCATATTTTCAGCTGATTCATTATCTGGCTACATTAATTCATGCTAAGTTGCAAATGATTGCTGAATATCACTATTAGAACCTCCCTAGAGATGGAATGGTTTGGGGTTTGGAAGGAGCTTGTTACCGCAAGTAAACTGCTAATTAGCACATGTGTGGAAGTTCATCGTGAGCAGGGAGACCTTCACCAGGACTCTTTCCACTCAGCAAAAACATACACAATCTAGTCACAATAAGAGACATTTGTAACTACAAACCTCGTTTCCAAAAAACTGTCAGTTGCTAGAATTTACCTTCATTACACTAAGAGGATAAAATTTCAACCAAAATATTTTTTATATTCTTCAATTAGTAAGTAAGTATTTCAATTAGTAGTAAGATCCTTACTATCTACCAGACCTCATGCTAGGTGCTGGGATAAAGGAACAGATTACATGTAGTCCTTCCCTGAATATTCTTTGAAACGGCTGAGGCTGAAGCTCCAATACTTTGGCCACCTGATGTGAAGAGCTGACTTATTGGAAAAGACCCTAAAGCTGGGAAAGATTGAGGGCAGGAGGAGAAATGGACAACAGAAGATGAGATGGCTGGATGGCATCACCGACTCAATGGACATGAGTTTGCGCAAACTCCGGGAGAGAGTGAAGGACAGAGGAGCCTGGCGTGCTGCAGTCCATGGGTTTGCAAAGAATCGGGCAGGACTTAGGGATTGAACAATGACAACATGTGGTCCCTGCCTGAAGTTAACATTGGAAATGGTTCTTAAAAGTACTTAAAATTTCTTAAAAGTGCCCCCTTTTCAAGGGGAATTTTAATTCAGAGGTTTTAACTGTAAAAAAAAAAAAATATCATACAGGGCCTTTCCTGGTGGTCCAGTGATTAAAAATCCACCTGCCAATGCAGGAGGCGCAGATTCGATCCCTGATCCAGAAGATCCCTCATGCCGAAGGGTAACTAAGCCCATGGGCTGTAACTACTGAGCCACAGAGTCCGTGCTCTGCAACAAGTGAAGTCACTGCAACGAGAAGCTCACACAGGGCAATGAGAAAGTCCGTGCACAGCTGCAAAGACCCAGCGCGGCCAGGAAATAAAAGCATGATAATAATAATAATTTTTAAAAAACCATACATACAGAAGACTTTATAAAAGGTATTGCTTTGGACTGAATGTTTATGCCCCCCACAAAACTCTTGTGTTAAAACACTAACCCCAAATGTGATAGCGTTAGGGATGGAGCTGTTTCGGGGTAAAGAGGGTTGGATGAGGTCAGGAGGGTGTAGCCGCCAGGGGGGATTAGTGCTATTGTAAAAAGAGACCAGAGGGCCACTCTCATTCCCTCCACCACTGAAGGGTACAGCAAGAAGCAGTCTGCAGACTAAGAATCCTCAGGAGGAGATCAATGTCTGACACCCTGACTGTGGTCTTTCCAGCCTTCAGAACTATGACAAATAAATGTATGTTGTTGAAGCCTCCTGGTCTACAATATTTTGCTATAGCAACCCAAGCTGACTAAGATACAGAGGAAAACATTCTACAGACTTTTAGAAGAGATTAAAAAAGCAAATTCTCACTTAACCACCATGTCACCGTGTGCAAGATAAGAAATATAATATTGCCAGTAATTTAAAAGCTCTTATTGTACCTTCCTTAAACTAACTTCTCTGTCTCTGTGCCAGAAATAACTGACCTCCTGACTTGCATATTAATTATCAGGTTCTGCTGATACTTTTCTCACTTAGGTTTCCTAAACAATATACTTTCTAGTGTTACAAATTTTTGATTATATCAATGGTACCCATACTGTATAGTAGATAATTTTCCTCTTTTACTCATTATTACTTCTGCAACATCTATGATGATGCCCACAGCTAATTTGTCACAGATACATAATATTTTGTTCTCAAATGTATCACCATGTACATATGGAGTCTACTGTGGGGGACATGCAAATTATTTCCTCTATTTTTGCTAATAAAAATGGCCACGAACTTTTCTGTGTTTGTCTGCTTTGTTCATATTCCAGATGTCTACAAGGAATACACCTGAGGCTGGCTTACCTGTATTGCTGCCTACGTACATGTTCAACATTATCAGATAATACCAAACTGCCATAGTTCTTGGACTTAAACTCCTAGCAGCAAACACAGATGTCACCACCACACCGTGTCCTAGCCAATACTTGACAAATTGATGTTGGAATTTTAAATTTACCAACTTACGGTGTATGTCTATTTTCCTAATTACTAGTGAAACTGAGCATTGTTTCTTAAGTTTATTGACCATTTGGATTTATTCTTTTGTGAAGTATCTATCTCAGGCTTCTGTCCTTTGTTCTGCTGGATTTTTTTCTTTTTTTTTTTTTTGGCCATTTCCTATTAGTATACTGGAGTTCCTTACATACTCTAGATATTTGCATTCCTCAGTTATATGTCTTCATGCAGTCTGTTTTTTTTCCCCATTTGGGTTGCTGTTTCCTCTCTATAATGCCCTTAAATAAACAGAAGCTTTGGGGGGATGGGAGGGGACATAGGTAAACACATATCTGATTCATGTTGTACAGCAGAAACTAACACAATATTGTAACAACCATACTCCAATTTAAAAATTTTTTTAAGAAATTTTAATTTTAACATAATCTAACTTAGTAATACTTTTCTTGATAGTTAGTGGGCATCATGCCTTAAAGACCATCACTGTTTCCTTTATTTCCCCATCTATGTCCTATGAAGTGATGGGACCAGATGCCATGATCTTAGCTTTCTGAATGTTGAGTTTTAAGCCAACTTTTTCACACTCCTCTTTCGCTTTCATCAAGAGGCTCTTCAGTCCTTCACTTTCTGCCATAAGGGTGGTGTCATCTGCATAACTGAGATAATTGATATTTCTCCCAGCAATCTTGATTCCACCTTGTGCTTCATCCAGCCCAGCATTTCTCATGATGTACTCTGCATGTAAGTTAAATAAGCAGGGTGACAATACATAGCCTTGACGTACTCCTTTCCCTATTTGGAACCAATTTGTTACTCCATGTCCAGTTCTAACTGTTGCTTCCTGACCTGCATACAGATTTCTCAAGAGGCAGGTCAGGTGGTCTGGTATTCCCATCTCTTTCAGAATTTTCCACAGTTTATTGTGATCCACACAGTCAAAGGCTTTGGCATAGTCAATAAAGCAAAAATAGATGTTTTTCTGGAACTCACTTGTTTTTTTGTTGATCCAACAGATGTTGGCAATTTGATCTCTGGTTCCTCAGCCTTTTCTAAAACCAGTTGGAACATCTGGCAGGTCACGGTCCACATGCTGTTGAAGCCTGGCTTGGAGAACTTTAAGCATTACTTTGTTATCTTGTGAGATGAGTGCAATTGTGAGGTAGTTTGAACATTCTTTGGCATTGCCTTTCTTTGGGATTGAAATGAAAACTGATCTTTTCCAGTCCTGTGGCCACTGCTGAGTTTTCCAAATTTGCTGGCAAATTGAGTGCAGCACTTTCACAGCATCATCTTTTAGGATTTGAAATAGCTCAACTGGAATTCCATCACCTCCACTAGCTTTGTTCGTAGTGATGCTTCCTAAGGCCCACTTGACTTCGCATTCCAGGATGTCTGGTTCTAGGTCAGTGATCACACCAACGTGGTTATCTGGGTTGTAAAGATCTTTTTTGTATAGTTTTTCTGTGTATTCTTATCACCTCTTCTTAATATTTTCTGCTTCTGTTAGGGTCATACCATTTTGGTCCTTTATTGTGCCCATCTCTCATGAAATGTTCCCTTGGTATCTCTAATTTTCTTGAAGAGATCTCTAGTCTTTCTCATTCTATTGTTTTCCTCTATTTCTTTGCATGGATCACTGAGGAAGGCTTTCTTATCTCTCCTTGCTATTCTTTGGAACTCTGCATTCAAATGGGCTTATCTTTCCTTTTCTCCTTTGCCTTTTGCTTCTCTTCTTTTCTCAGCTATTTGTAAGGCCTCCTCAGACAACCATTCTGCCTTCTGCATTTCTTTTTCTTGAGGACGGTCTTGATCACTGCCTTCTGCAGCCATGAAATTAAAAGATGCTTGCTCCTTGGAAGAAAAGCTGTGACCAACCTAGACAGCATATTAAAAAGCAGAGACATTACTTTGTGAACAAAGTTCCACCTAGTCAAAGGTATGGTTTTTCCAGGAGTGATGTATGGATGTGGGAGTTGGACTATAAAGAAAGCTGAGTGCCAAAGAATTGATGCTTCTGAATTGTGGTGTTGGAGAAGACTCTCGAGAGTCCCTTGGACTGCAAGGAGATCCAACCAGTCCATCCTAAAGCAGATCAGTCCTGAATATTCACTGGAAGGACTGATGCTGAAGCTGAAACTCCAATACTTTGGCCACCTGACGCGAAGAGCTGACTCATTGGAAACGACCTTGATGCTGGGAAAGATTGAAGGCAAGAGGAGAAGGGGACAACAGAGGATGAGATGGTTGGATGGCATCACCAACTCAATGGACATGAGTTTGAGTAAACTCCAGGAGTTGGTGACAGACAGGGAAGCCTGGCATGCTGCCGTCCATGGGGTCACAAAGTGTCAGACACGACTGAGTGACTGAATTGAACTGACTGACTGTGCCTTAAAGAAAAATTTTGTCTTGCAATCATGAAAATATTACTGAATATTAACTTCTGAAAATATTATAGCTTTGAATTTTACATTTAGGTCTCTAATTCACTTGGAATTGACATTATTACTTATGTTCTGTACAGGAAATGTTTATACAGATCTCTTTTCTATACTCTTTATTTTTTTCCTGAATCTCCCACCTTTTCTTTCTTACTCAAGTACATCCTTTAGGATCTGTTTTAATAGAGTCTGATGGTGAAAAATAACTTTCAGTTTCTTTTGTTGACCAGTTTGTTTACTGTACTATCATACATAAAGTTTTGTTTGTTTGTTTTTTGCTGGTCAGATAATTTTAGATGGTTACTTTTTTCTTAGCATGTCATTTAATTGTCTTTTGCCCTCTCTTGTTGCTAAGAAAAAGTTAGATGTATTTCTATCTCTTTCTTGGGTGAAGTAATCAGTCTTTCCTCAGTGCTTACCTTTAAAATTATCTCCTTGTATTGAATGCTTTGTCTAAACAGCATATTTTTATTTATCTGTTTTGGATTTGGGACCTTCCTGAGATTTGAGGGTGGTGTCTTTCATCAGTTCTTGAAATTTTTTCTGCCTTTATGTTTTAGACACACTGCAGACATTCATGCAAACTCAAGCCTTCATTCCCTCAACTTCTTTTTCATATTTCCCATTCCTTGATCTCTCTTTGCTAAATTATGCATGATTTTTTCATTTACAATTACTTTATAGTTTACATTTTTTGTTTCAGTTCTATTATAATGGTCCCTTCTTCCATTGGATTTTTACTTTTAATATTAGTTTTATTTCTAGCAGTTCTACTTGACTCATTATCAAATCTGTTAATTTTTTACTGTTTCATGTTCCATGCATGTACATTTAAGCTTGCCTTTTATTTCTCTAAACATAGTATGTATTTTATGTTCTGTATCTGAAAATTACAGTATCTATAGCTTTGGGGGCTTTTGCTGATAGTTCTTACTCTTGCTGATAGTTTCTTTCTGTGCTTAGTTTTAATTGTCAGTAACAGTTGAGATTTAAGATGAAAATGAGTTCCTTTAAGATCTACATTTGCCTCTGCCAAGTACTTCTGGAAATTATCAGTCAGTAATCATTTTAATTTAAATTTAATTTAAATTTAGATCTCAAAGGTAACA
Organism: Odocoileus virginianus; assembly: GCF_023699985.2. Lineage (NCBI taxonomy): Eukaryota > Metazoa > Chordata > Mammalia > Artiodactyla > Cervidae > Odocoileus > Odocoileus virginianus. The sequence goes on along the minus strand of NC_069695.1, from coordinate 6,979,341 downwards.
ACAATTTAAGCTCCAAAGCTGCATGAGGTCAAGCTGGTATTTCCAAATGTTTAGTAATGTTATTTCTGCCTTCATCTCAACCCCATATTTTAGATCACTAATTTCTCTCACAATCCCACTGGGAGTGGCAGAGAATTTCTGGATCACTCTTTAGGGTGCTAGCTTTAGGAAGTAAGGATTTCATATCACATTCTATACTTTAGGCAGACCCTAGATTTTGCCTTTCCCCACCTCGCCTCCAAACTCAACTCAAGTTCATAGGCCCAGCAAATGCCTTCAAGTGAAAGTCAGTTTCACTGTTTTCTTCTTCAGGTCTATGCCTTTGATTAGCTTTTTTAACCTGAGAAGTCCTTGTTTTTCTGAAATGCATCCATTCACTTTTTATCCAGATTTCTTTCTGAGATCGATGTCTACCCAGGCACCAAATCTATAATACTATTGAAAATAAATATCCTCAGTAAATTTCTAATCATTTTAAAGTCTGTATTGTACCATTCTATATTTTAACTTGGATTATTTTATCATACTCAATTAGGCAAGTGGAAAATTTAACAGTTCGACAGGCAAAAGGAAAATTTTTTTCTAAAGTATTCAGTAGACTTTCTATACCTAAATAACCCATTATTCCCAGTGAAATTTGATTTTTAACTTTCTAAGTTTCTATCACTTACTCTTTTGGGGTATTTTCTCAATATATATTCTATAAATTACTTGAAATGCCTTTTTCAGAATTTAACCAGTTAATTAGACCAAATCTTCTGAGACTATACTCATCTTCCTCTTAATGATTTCTTGTTGTGAATACTCATGACCTGATCTCATTCTTAAGGGTATAAAATTTCCAGACATCTATTTTTATGTCTTTCACAATCTTTCTTCTAATGTGTCCTAAAATCCATTTCAAATAGACATATCCTTAAAATATTCTTAATTTCTTCATCCGCTGATCCATGATTGATTGATTCACTCCTTCATTAATTTATTCACTCAAGTACTGCTGGCTGGGAAATTTAAAAGCACAAGCCTATGTTTGTGGAACCACTAAACTATGTGAGACAGGTATTCTATGGCTCTTAAGATTGATTCAGCTGTGATCAGTTAATATTTTATCAAAAAAAAAGACAGAAAATTGACATTTGAAAAACGTTCCTTTTAAATCTATAACTATATCCAATGCCAATAATAGCTTTGGTAAGGACCAGCAACTCAAGATTTGGGTTAACGTAACTTGGTCCAGGGGAACGCTCAAATTATATACACATTAAGACAAAGTTCCACTCAGACTAAAACTAAATAGCATCAGAAGTGGTTTACAAATGCAAGCTTTTGTAATAGCCCTTCCATGCCATCTTTGATGAAAATTCCAAAATTCTTGAATGAAAAAGGCAATCCCTTCAGATTATTCTGCTCTATATTCAAGCACCAGAAACAACATACCTACCCTAGCCAGATGCATGTCCCTTCTATACAAAAATCAATGATGTTCTATTCCTCAGGCTTTCAGCACTATTCTATATATGCCTGAAAGGATCCAAGCTTTGAAGAGGTAGAATATTTAACCTCTACAGACCCCTTGCAAACCCATCAACTCCAGGCACGCATGTCCTGTTATTGGCAACCAGGCAGGAAGAACATAGAAAAGCCAGACACTTACATATCTGAAACCAAATTCTTATCTCTTCTGGTTAATTTTCTTTTGCTATTTTCCAACCTAGTTATATAACAACAGAATGAAGCAGGGACAAAAAAAAAAAAAACTTTTCTGCCGTTTGAATCCCTATAGGTAAACATAAGCAGCAGTTGGTGTGCATGGCTATACCTGTCTAAAGTGGTCTGCTAGTTTATAATTGGTTCATCTTGAAGGGCCAGCTTGTTTACCCTTCTTAAGGCAATAGCACTTAACGAATGGATTTAAATTGCAATCTGAGTTTAGGTTTAGAGGTCATGCAACTAAGAATCGCTAGCTTTGTCAGACCAAACAAACTGAGCATCCCAGGGTTCAATGAGTGGGTGTGAGTAAATCTCTTTGACTTGGCTCATCACTGGCAGGGCAGGTCAGAAGCATGTTTATCATTCCTATGAAGCTGATGCCCAGAAAACCAGCCAAAATAAACCAGTACTTTATTTCTGCTTCCAAAATCAATGTGGTTGAACAGATATAGTGTTTACCAGAAAAATATCTATTTCCTTTGTTTCCCCCCACCCCACCCCGGTACTGAGAAATTAAATTCTTCCATCAAAGACTGAACTAGTTCCAAATCTTTTGCAGATCTGCAGTGTGCTGCACTAGTGTTTCTGACACAGGGTTCTTCAGTATAAGACCAAACATCAACTTCCTAATTGCAGAGGAGAAAATTTTAAAATGCTGATGTTTCCCAAGCATAAAAGAATGCCAGAAAAGTGTCAGAATATTAATTTGATTAATCAGTTGCTTTTATTTTATCACTTACATTAATTAGCCATGTGTTGTTAGTTATTTTCTCCTCTGAATAAAGCTAAAAAGAATTATGGTCAGATTTTTAGGGCTTATATCCCAATGTTTAGGAGTGCAAAGGAAATTTTCTAAATATCTTTATCATAAATACTTTATTTCTCAGATCAAAGATCTACTTCAATCATTTTCCTTTTGCCATTCTTATCAACATTAGATTCACACAATTAAAATATTCTGAATATAAGACATTAATCCTCATGGAACAAAGACACATGAGGACTGGATTTATCTTGATAAACCAATGCACCTACTGGCTCTTTGAGCTGGTCACTGCAAACCATATCCATCTCGCCCAGTTTTTAATATTCTCATAAAGGTGTATAGTGGGTGGAAACTGCATGAGAACCTCCCTCTGAAACTACATTTGCAAAATGTCAGGAAATCTTTTAGTTTTATATGATAATACAAATTAAAATGTATTGCTCCTTACCCTCATTTCTTTTTGTATCTCATTATATAATACTCTTAATATAAAATATCCAACATTCTTATAATGGACTTTTAAACCTCACTTAAACTTTTTACTCTTTTCTTAGGGTTACTAGTTAAAAGTGCCATAAACTGGGTAACTTAAAATAGTAAATATTTATTGCCTCATTGTTCTGGAGTCTGGAAGTCTGAAATTAAGGTGCTGGAAGGGTTAGTTCATTCTAGAGACTCTGAAGAGAAGAAAATTATTGGCCAATATTCCCGATGACCATGAATGCAAAAATTCTTAATACATTATTGACTGAAGGATTTTTGCAGAAACTAAGCCTGGCCAGTGATATGTAAGTGAGTACTGAAATATCAATAACATTCAGTAACAAAAGATATATTAATATGCCTTTCATCAATAATTTGTTAATAAAACATTGGCATACTGAATTAAATTCCATAATCAAGTGGAATTTATCCCTGGGATGCAAGGATGGTTCAACATCCACCAATTAATCAAGTGATACATCAAATCAAAAGAATGACGAATAAAAATCAAATGATCATCTCAACAGATACAGAAGAAGCAAGTAGCAAATATCAATATTTTTCATGAAAAAAAACTCTCTCAACAAATTATAGAAGGAACTTACATTAAAATAGCAAAGGTCATATGTGAAAAGCCCATGGTTAACATTCTCAGTGATGAAAAACTTGAAGATTTCTAAGATCTGGAACAAGGGAAGTATGCCCACTCTCATTACTCATGTTCAACATAGTACTAGAAACTCTAGCCAGAGAAATTAGGCAAGAAAAATAAATGAAAGACATCCAAATTAGAAAGACAGACACAATATTACCTCTCTTTGCAGATGACATGATCTGTTTAGATACATATTTCTTCAAGGTAAAAAATCCTAAACTGTGTATCCGATAAGGGGTTAATACCTAAACTACATAAGTAACTCACATAACAGAATAAAATGCAAATGATCCATTTAAAAAATAAGCAAAGGAACTGAATAGACATTAAAAAAAAGACATGCAAATGGCTAAAAAGTATGTAAAAAATGTGTTCAACATCTCAATTATCACAGAAATGCAAATCAAAACTATAATGACATATCACTTCACACCTGTCAGAATGTATTATAAAACAGGATATTAAGTGTTGGCAAGATTGTCAAGAAAATGAAACCCTCATACACTGTTGATGGAAATGTAACTTAAAGCAGCCATTACAGAAAACAGTAGGGAGGTCCCTCAAAAAATTGAAAATACAACTACCAAGTGATCCAGCATTTCTACTTCTGGATATATATTCAAAGGAAATAAAATTGGGCTCTGGAAGAGATATCTGTGTTCACTGCAACATTATTCACAACAGCCAAGACCTAAATGGATTAGCAGATAAAGAAAATGCAGTGTACACATAAAAGTGAGTATTATTAAGTCTGAAAAAAACAAGGAAATCAGCCATTTGCAATACATAGATAAACCTGGAAGATATTTTGCAAAGTCAAATAAGCTAGACAAAGAAGGACAAATACTACATAATGTCATGTATATTAATATGAAGAATCTAAACTCCTCAAAATCATAGGAAGAAAACCAATGACAAACTTAGACAGCATATCAAAAAGCAGAGACATTACTTTGCCTACAAAGGTCTGTATAGTCAGAGCTATGGTTATTTCAGTAGTCATGTACGGATGTGAGAGCTGGACAATAAGAAAGATTGAGTGCCAAAGAAGTGATGCTTTTGAACTGTGGTGTTGGAGAAGACTCTTGAGTCCCTTAGACTGCAAGCAGATCCAACCAGTCCATCCTAAAGGAAATCAGTCCTGAATATACATTGGAAGGACTGCTGATGCTGAAACTCCAATACTTTGGCCACCTGATGCAAACAGCCAACTCACTGAAAAGTCCCTGATGCTGGGAAAGATTGAAGGCAGGAGAAGAAGGGGATGATAGAGAATGAGATGGTTAGATGGCCTCACCGACTCAGTGGACATGAGTTTGAGCAAACTCCGGGAAATGGTGAAGGACAGGGAACTCTGGCATGCTGCAGTCCATGGGGTCACAAAAAGTTGGAAGCCATGGAAGGCTTAACAACAAAATCACAGGAGCTGCAAGTAGAATAGTGGCTGCCTAGAGTTGCGGGGAAGAGGAAATGGGATTAATCAAAGGGCACAAAATTTCAATTATATAAGATGAATATGTCTTAGAGATCAACCATAGAAAGCCTGCAGTTAACAGTACTGTACTATATGCTTAATAATTTGCTCTACTGAAAGTCAACCCTTGTTGACTAAACCCCTATGTTTATGACTTAGGTGGTGGTTAACGGTTCCAAGGTATATATTTATCTCTAAACTCACGAAGTCTGTGTACATTAAACATGTACAGCTTTTTGTGTATCTATTACATCTCAATAAAGTAGTTGAAACAATGAAGTTAAAATTCAAGAAAATGTAACTTACAGAAAACTGTGCTTTTGTCATTTTTGTAATTATAAGAATGAACAAAAAGACCACCCTAATCCTGTATGACCTTATCTTAATTTGACTACATCTGCAAAGACACTATTGTCATAGAGGGTCACATGCTGAGGGTTTGAGTGCACATCAATTTGGATGGGATCACCATTCAACACAGTTCACTTGAGAAAATCAATCTTACTTTCAAAAAGGAGGAAATAAAGACGTCAAGAAAACGTCCAGCTAGTGAGAGGAGGATCCAGGGATAAACACAGATCCATGCCCATGAGGCCAGCACTCTGATTAGAGCACGTGCTCAGATGTTGCCACACTCTGAAGGACTTTCAGGGCTTACCTTTGGCTCTATTTTCAGGCACACGTACACTCAAAACACTCTCCAATTATTTCAGCCCTTTATTCCTTCCTCAGTTTTGAACCTTTTTGCTTTTGTTCCAGGAGTTTCTGATTCCATACCTCTCTCATCCAATCTCCCAAAATGATGGCCGAGAAAACCACTTTATAGCTCTCTACTATAGCTTGTGATAAAACCTAGAGGAACTTCAGGGCAAATGGGGGTGCTTGCCACTTTATGATATTGATTTTGATATTCATATGTGTGTATATTTGTTTGCTTTTCTCTTTCAGCACTCATTAAACTTATTTTATTCTTCTAATAGATTCTGGCAGCAAAAACTTCAAGGCTCATAACAGCAAAAATATGGCCAAACTTAAGATTGAAGATGCATCAGGCTATAGTTTAACATGCCTCTGAGTGGCCCAACACAGTTCCCAGAAGCATAAAGCATTCTTCATGAGGAGAAGCAAGTTATTTTACTATACGTCTGGTGCAACTAGCCATTGCCAATTATTTTTCAACACAAACTGAATCAGGAAGCAATTTTATTTTAGTTTTCTGTTGTTTTTCCACTTAAAGTAAGTTTTTTTCTTATCTATGGTCCTTGTGCTCGACTGTGGATATATCATAACCCTGAAACTTACATCCACAAAAGATGTGCTACAACAACCCACTCACAGAGACACAAGCCACACGCCACTATAGGCCCTTCCCTGTGGCAATTATTTTACAAATCACTTCTTTATAAGGGTTTGGATCAGAGAAACCAACTCTCCCCACAGCGATTGCATGACTCATAATTTAGAAGGCTCTTTAAAAAAAAACAAAACTATTAATAAGATTTAAGATAGGCAAAAAGGGACTTCCCCGGCAGTTCAGAGGTTAAGACCCTGAACTAACAACGCAGGGGCATGGGTTCAGTCCCTTATTGGAGAGCTAAGATCCCCCACTCCACACGGTGTGGCCAAAAAATGATAAAAAGATAAAACAGGAAAATAGATTCTTTTTAAACAACTGGTATTGATTTTGCTTTCTATGTCTCATTTCTAGTCCATCCAGTGTCTCTTCTCCCAGCATTTAAACAACACCAGCATTTACATTTATGTATTTTTGTACACAATGTAAGTTGCTAATCAAGTAGTATAAGAAGCTATTTTTTTTTCTGAAGCATGAAATTGATATATAAATACAAATCTGTGACCCGTAACATCCAATTTTAAATCTCTTCTCCAGAAATAATGTCTAAACAGGTACATTATTTCAACTCAAGACTGAATTGTAGGCATTCAAAAACATTAAATGGTTGAAAGTAAATTTGGGGAGATTTATTCATCCTTCATAGTCAGAGAAAATAATAGCTTAAATGTGATTTTTTTAAAAAACCTCTATCCCTAAAGTTGGATTTGTCGGCTTTTATAAAATAATTTCTTTCATGAGAGGAAATAAAACTGGCATCAAATTTTTAGGCTTTTATAAAATAATTTCTTACATGAAAAGAAATAAAAATGACATCAAAGAATAGGAATTAATGGGCATACATTCTGAAATTATTAACAAAATACTTTCTATGTCAACTCAGATCATCTTGCTTGGGGTCTAAATCAACACAGGGCTCAAATTAACTGAATATAGAGTCTATACAAATATACGCAGAGCCAACTTACAGTTAAATCATGAGTCTTTGTTCTATCGCCCTTTAGACTTATTGCAAGTACCAAGTATCCTCCCACTGCCCCTCGTTACTTTCATTTGTCCAAGATGCTAAGCAGACAAGATGTGAGCATATTTTTTATTATTACATTTTTTTTTTTTTTGCCACACCATGTGGCATGTGGGGTCTTAGTTCCCTGACCAGGGATTGAACCTGCTACCCCTGCAGTGTAAGGGGGACATCTTAACCACTGGATCACCAGAGAAGTCCCAGCACACTTTTATTCCCCATACCACCATAAGAAGTTTACCAGCCCATCTCCTTGGATGCCTGCTTGGTTCAAAGAAATTGACAACCTGATTTTTAACACAAAGTTTCTAGATTAAAAGTTATTTAACATTTTTTTTCATATAACACATAATTACTTCTGGAGGCAAAGGAACTACCTCTTTACAGGATACAGGAAGGAAGCCATGAACATTTGTCACAGGTATTTTGTATCTGTATGTGCTTGGTAAGGTCAAAGGCAAACAAGTCTCCCATTCTCAAAAATATTCCTTCTTATATCTGTGACAGAAACAGTGGTAGACTTTATTTTCTTGGGCTCCAAAATCACTGCAGATGGTGACTGTAGCCACGAAATTAAAAGACACTTGTTCCTTGGAAGAAAAGCTATGACAAACTTAGACAGTGTATTTAAAAAAAAACAGAGACATCACTTTGCTGACAAAGGTCTGTATAGTCAAAGCCATGGTTTTTCCACCAGCCATGTATGGATGTGAGAGTTGGACCACAAAGAATCTGAAGTGAAGTGATAGTTGCTCATTCATGTCCCACTCTGCAACCCTATAGACTGTATAGCCCCCACGAGGCTCCTGTCCTGGAATTCTCCAGGCAAGAATATTGGAGTGAGTTGCTATTTCATTCTCCAGGGCATCTCATCTACTCGACCCAGGGACTGAACGTGGGTCTCCTGCACTTCAGGTAGAGTTTTCACCATCTGAATCACCAGAGAAGCCCCAAAGAAGGAGAAGCACCAAAAGAATTGATGCTTTTGAATTCTGGTGCTGGAGTAGGCTCTTGAGAGTGCCCTTGACAGTAAGGAGATTAAACCAGTCAATCCTAAAGGAAATCACCCCTGAAAATTCACTGGAAGGTCTGATGCTAAAGCTGAAGCTCCAATATTTTGGCCACCTGATGTGAAGAGCGTTGGAAAAGACCCTGATGCTGGGGAAGACTGAGGACAGGAGAAGGGGGCGACAGAGGAAGATGGTTGGATGGCATCACTGACTCAGTGGACATAGTCTGAGCAAAGTCCAGGAGACAGTGAAGGACAGGGAAGCCCGGCATGCTGCAGCCCACAGGGTCACAAAGCATCAGAAATGACTTAGCGACTGAACAACAACAGTATCTGTGACTAAAAGCCTGGATCCCATCCACTCGCCCTTCCTACCACCCCCAGAGACTATACACAAGCAGTGATCTGGCCCAAGAACTGAAACAAGCTCTCTTAAGAGTAATTTATCACGAGGTCCAGGAATTGACCTTTATATAGTCTTGGGTCAGGACTGGGCAGTTTTTTTTAAATGTCAGAAATTCATTATACAATGTATAAAGTAGGAGGGAAGAACTGCAAAAGGAAAGAACCAGTACTGGCTTGAAACACTCTCTCCATTACGATATTCATGGGCTGACATGGGGATTAACCTACCTAACAGGAACAAAATGTACTCAACCCCGAAGTATTCCGTAAGACAATACCATTAAAAAAATATATTACCGTTACTTCTGAGTAATTGAAATAATAAGGAAGTGTGTCTTCAACACATTCCATAAGAGAGAATTCAATGGTAACCAAACTGTGTCCTCCCTGTATTATTCTGTAGGAGTTTAAAAACCAAAGCAGGCCCAAGACCCCATTTCTTCAGCAGTTGTTCTGTCCAAAGTAATCACACTTTCCACTGCTGAATAACTCAGACTTGGAAATATATACTGGAACTAATAAGGTAGATCCCAGCTATTAGAATTAGGTTTTACTGGCAAAAGCACAGCAGAGAACTTACTACAATTTAAACACATAAGATTTCAGTTTTCCATCAAATAAAATGTACCAGAGGCAGGGTGCCAGAGCTGATAGAGTGGCTTTACAGTATCTGGTATTTCCAACCTTTCTGTCTTACTATTCTCAATGCTGGCTTTCTTCCTGAAACTCCCAAGATGGTCCAAGATGACTGCTGAAGCTCCGGCCATCACAACTGAGCCCCAGGCAAGAAGTAGCAGGAGGAAAGAAAGGCGAAAACCAGACGCCTCTTGTCTGAGTAAGTCATCTTTCAAAATGTTTCCCCCAGGTCCCATGCAAGCACTGCAACATGCCTCCCTGGGCCACACTGTGCCCAATAGGTGGAGGAAATACCAACTTGCAGCAGGACATATTATCACATCAAATGAATTAAGGGCTGTGTCCCTGAAGAAGGAAGGAAGGATACTCATTATTTAACAATCAGTCATCTCAGGCACAGTGAGAAGAGGACAGGTTTTCCCCAGGGTTGGTAGAAGACAGCCCCATGGATGGGAGGAAGGGGGCACCCCTGCACAGGTGGCAGCTGAGTCAGCTCAGGAAGAGCAGAAGGACGCAGGGGTGTCCAGGGAAGGGTGTGACTTCTGACTGCTTTTCCCTTGGACTGAAAGAAAAGCCACACATGGCTTCCAGCTATTTAGATATTTTCCTTATGCTATAATCATAATTTGCTTTCATTACTCACACCCTTCATGAAGACTGGACACATTAAAAAAAAGCGCAGTTTGTGCAGCGATATGTAAAGAACGAGGGGAAATCCACAGCCACTCCTGGCTGGAGACTGCGTGAGAGGCACCGGTGCTGCTACACAAATTCTGTGGCCATCCTCCCCTTGAGATGACGCCTGTGCACTGGATACAGTTTTAATTCAAAGCAGTGGGTTTTCCGGCAGCTGCGAAGATGACCAGTGGTGATTTGAGCAGATGAGACTCCCTGGGCAGGGAGTGTGGGGGCTCGGGAGCCAGCAAAGAGCTCGTAAAGGTGAAGCTCAGTGGAGAAATAAGAGGGGGGGCTCCTAAAACAGGCTCCCCACCTCCCTCCCCAGCCTCTCTCTCCAAGACACTAAGTCTGATGACCTTGACATGAGCAAGAAAAGCTAACTCTTGACTTCTGACCTCCATTTGTCACACTGGAATTATTTCAGTTTTCTACCATTTTATCGTCATTATAATAAGCAATGCAGGCAAATGTTTAAAAACATTTGAACAGTAGAGAAGATGTCAATTGAGAATTAGCGCATCTCCACACCTAGCAATTCTCAGGGCCAATCACAGGGATGAACACTGTTTATACTTTTTTTATATATGTTTTCAGAATTTGCCTGCATATATGAAAATATTTTAACAAAAAGAATATAAAGAGAAACAACTGTATATGTGTTTTTTACTCACCAAGTGCCCTACTAGGCATTATTCACTTCTGTACCTTGGAATTTCTTTTTCAAAATTCTCCAAGATCTTTCTATATCAACAGATGTAGATTTACCTTGACCCGTTTAAATCTGTAGTATTTGGTACATTCTTGTTTAGTCACTAAATTGGGTCTGACTCCTTGCGCCTCCATGGACTGTAGCCCACCAGGCTCCTCTGTTCATGGGATTTCCCAGACAAGAATACTGGACTGGGTTGTCATTTCCTTCTCCAGGGCATCTTCCCGACCAAGGAATCGAACCTGCAACTCCAGCACTGGCAGGTAGAATCTTTACTGCTGAGCCACCAGGCTAGCAGGATTTGGTACATGCGTAATTTATTCAAGAAGTGCTCTATTGAGCGTATTTGGTCTATTTTTTCCCCATTACATGAGTGCTACAATAATTACCCTTGGATGTGTGCAGTATGTATAAATGGTAAATTCCCAGCAATGAAAATCTAGGGCCAAAGGATGTATGCATCTTTTAAAAGATATTACTGAAAGTTTCTCCAAAGAGATTAGACCAATTTTCACTACCCACAAGAGTGCATAAATGTGTCTGATACTCCCACAGTAGGTCATAAATGACTGTTAGAATTTTCGCCAATATGTTAGGTGCCAAATATCTCCTTGTTATGACTTGCTTTTTTTTTAATTGTATCTTGGAGAAAGTCCATTTCTTCATCAGCTGCCTATTTACATTTACTACAGAAAGGACTGAAGTATCCCTTCCCTACTTGATATAAAAAGGCCTAGAGAAGGGGGGAGGGGTTCAGTTTGTGGGGTACCTGGGGTTGTGATTAGGCATCCATCTCTTTCCTCACTGAAGCAGAACAGGACTAAACAGCCTCTGGTAATTTTGACTGTTTGTGTTGGAGCCAGAGGAATGATGGGAATCTTTCTCCCATCAGCTGGGTGTTTGCTGAGCCACAGCCTATAGCCTCCGTAAGAAATGCAGACAACCCCTGGCTAGCCCTTCACCTCTATAGGCTGCTCCCAGTAACTGAGCAAGTCAAGCTCATACTAATGGATGCAATAGTAAGAAATAAGGTGGTAGTAACCAAAAATGACTGAAAAATTATCAGTGGAACTGAAATATTGCTAAGACCTGCCTGGTGGTGAAGGAATTTTAACAAAATAAGGTTGGACACTTTTTTTTCCCAAATGAAAACTTTTCTCATTCATTCTCATTTGAGACTCTCCCAACTTTTTGCCTATGCATGAAAGCATTTGCATACATATGTGTAAACATGTGAAACTCTGGATGTGTGTATCTGTGTGTGTGTGTGTATCATGTTGCTACACATACATCACGGCTGCCTTAAATGAACAAATCATAACTTTATTCAATGTAACCCAGTTTTCTGGTTCTTTGGAACATGAGCTTACACGGCTGCCTTAAATGAGCAAACCATAACTTTATTCAATGTAACCAAGTTTTCTGGTTCTTTGGAACATCAGCTTGACCATCTTGTGCAGTTCTGTTTTCTCACTCTAAACTGCACCAGTGGTCTTCCTGGTGGTGGTGGTTTGGTCACTCAGTCGTGTCCAACTCTTGGCGACCCCATGGAAGGTAGCCTGCCAGGCTTCTCTGTCCATGGGATTTTCTAGGCAATAATACTGAAGTGGGTTGCCATTTCCTAGCAACATCTAATTGCTACCTAAGTCAAGCTTCAATCTGAAGTCAAAAACTCAAAAGTCCCTTTGAAAAAGCATGGTGGGCAGTCAGAAGACAGTGCACACTTAAAATACTGAAAATTTTTTATTCTAGCTGGAAAACATCTGCTGTAAAAATTTCTGTCTCTCTCACCTATCCCACCCATATCAACTCTTTTAGAATCCATGGAAAAGCAGAATCCAGTAAAAATTTTAAAAAAGGAGGGGAGGGAGTAAATGTCTAGCCTAAATGTATGCGTGCTTAGTCACTCAGTCGGGTCCGAGTCTTTGTGACCCCACGGACTGTACCCCGCCAGGCTCCTCTGTCCATGGGCTTCTCCAGGCAAGAATACTGGAGTGGGTTGCCATACCCTCCTCAGCCTAAGAACAGGCCCTATAAAACTACTGTCAGTATCTATTTGGACTTATTACATCCTCAGGTATTTAAATATCACCCTTCATTAAAGGATAATACACAGCAGCTTCCAGATTATTAGAGAAAAACATTTGAATGAACAAAGATCACTTGATACCCTAGCTTAACTTCCCAAAACCAAAGGTCACTTTCAAGTTTGGAGTTTTTTTCAGAATTTCACATTTAAACATCTATCTATAATTAAACAATTTGTTAGCTTTTATAAAGCGCTATCATTCTGAAGGTAGAATAAACTGAATACCTCTTTAGCAAGTTTTGGGTGTTCATTAAAGACTGATAGCATTGTTCGTTCACACAGGGTAAATGAGCTTTTAGGTTTCCATGGCAACCTGATCACATCAGCAGGAAAAAAAAAAAGAATTAAATAAATGGGAATGCTCTTCTGTATCAATTCTATTTAGCTTATCATTTCAGTTATTCCCAACCTAGATGTCCACCTTCGGGGATTCACATATTCTGGTAAAACCCCAGGCTAGTGTTGATAAAAGAATGAAAAACAACATAATACTAGCTGAGTTGAGTTCTAAGAAAAATCAGTCTTGCATTTATTATCTTGGGAGGGACACCATTCTTCTCTCCTAGCACAGCTTTTGTTCTACACCCCCTGAGAAAAATCATAAACTCTGCCAGTTACCTTGCATTAGCTTTATTGGTATACCTAAAACACTCAAGCATTGATGGCACAAATATCCCAGTGCTTCAAATCAGTAAACAAAAAGAGATCCTCCCCGCGATGAGCTTGTCATCGAATCTTTGGTTCCGAAATTCAGGACCTATGTGATTCGTTTGATCAGTCATTTGGGGCCCGTCTTTAAACAGAGCCCCAGACCCCACTCTAAAATAAATGAACAAACAGGAATATCTAAGAGCAGATGTATGAAATCTGAATTTTTAAGAAATATTCTAGTTGATGTCTATTGTATAACTAGTTTGGAAAATTAATGACCTATTAATAAATCAGCTACAAAACTGACTTGATGGTTTTTAATTAATTGGTTGACTGAACTGATGACTGTTAACATTCAAATAAAAAGGGAAAAACTAATGTTGACAGGAAGAGCTAGTACCTGACCACCACAATGCCATACTGTTAGAATGTAACATACTGATATTTTCCACTCTATTTCATACTTTTATAAATATGTAATTCACAAGCTATGTAATTAATTTCATTCCCTACTTAAAGAGATCCTGACACATAATTTGAGAGACAATGATCTAAAGAAGTTTTTCAATATACATGGCCTGACATAGCCTACCTGAAAGATTCTGCACGGCAGGATTCGGGTGATGCCTTGGTAGTGTATGTATTTAAGTCTCCCAGGTGAATCTGGCATACCTGAAAGATATACCCCAAATCAGCTCTGATCACACCACAGGAGGCACTTTACTATAGAAATATCAGTTAACAGTGTGAAATCAAAACAAAGTGAAATGGTTCCATGATCAGGTAAAGATGTCCCATTCATAGGGACCAGATTTCATAAGTCCACGGAGTCATGAAGCCTGCTTCCTGCACAGCTGGGAGATGGACATTCACCACTTTATCTTTTTGAACATCTCACTTCCACACTTCCAATACTTGGCCTTCAAATGACATATCATCAATTAGGTAAAATTATAAGCAAGTTATCTTGATTGGAGCTTGGTGAAAAAGTGAAAATGTTAGCTACTCAGCCCTGCTACCCAATGGACTGTAGCCCGCCAGGCTCCTCTGTCCACGGAATTCTCCAGGCAAGAATACTGGAGTGGGTAGCCATTCCCTTCTCCAGGGGATTTCCCTGACCCAGGGATTGAACCAGGGCCTCCTGCATTGCAGGCAGATTCTTTACCATTTAAGCCACTAGGGAAGCATAATTGGAGCTTAGGGTTGTCCCAAATGCTAAACTCAATCATCAGTACATAATCTCTTTAATTACTTCCATGGATAATTAATCACATCCATTCATGAGAGCAGGGACTATGTCTCTTTAATCTATCACTTAGTTCTCAGTGCTTAGAACTGTGCTTGGCATACATTGGGTATCAATAAATATCTGAATAAAATGTACCACCCTTAGGAACATTCAAATAAACCATAAGTAGTGCTAATTATAATCATCATACTGTATGTCACATCCTCAAAATCTAATTTATTAAAGACTTTATCTAGTTAAAAGTCTTGATTATTGGGCCAGGAGCCTCCGATTATTTTGTTCTACTTAGAATATTTTTTAGCTCAGAAATGAAAAGCTATTCTTTCCCACTCTGCCAAGGTTTTTCCTGAAAAAGGAAAATGCTGTCCCAATTTCTGGCTTTCTCTCATTCTATGATTACAAATTAAGACGAAAAGTTAATGTTGTAATGATATCAAACTCTTTATGTAGATTATAAAATATACATACTTCCAAGTTCAATTATTCTCACATCTAATGTAGGAGGCTACCTATTTTAAGCAAAATTATTTCTAATGAAAATGTAATAGGGATGGCCTCCAATTTACCACTCCAGCATTTACCACCACAATGAATAATTCCCCTCCTGTGTTCATTCATGAGATCATTGAGGGGTGAGCTTCTTTTACTTGTGAAGAACTTGCCTTTGAGGAACTGAAAACTCTATAAAGATGTAAATGATGCTAATTTCTAGCATTGAGGACAAAACAGGTTTCATTAACACCATTTTTACCAATAGAAATATCAAAAGTTGGAGGCTACATGGGGAAATATGGAAAGAGAGGTTCCAATAGCAGAACATTTCAAACAAATAGCCCAATTTCACCTTTGCTGCTCAGGTAATTGAAAGAAAATGAGTCCCAACCCTAAACCATCTGGCTGGTTCCGCAGACTAAATCCCCATGGTAACTGCTAGACCACTCCTGAATCATTTCCTCCTTGAGGATGGTAGAATACTGCCCACCCGAACCCTCACTCAGCAGATACCACCTTCTATTGCCAGCTGCATTCTATGTAGAGATATCTTCTACTTCTTTGTAAATAGGAATAAAGGGAGAAATGCGAAGGCAATTGATGGTTTGCAAATCGCTAGTATGTTGCAGGCACTTTTAATATATGGGAAATGGATTTCCTGAGGGCCATCTAATCCTAGAAAGTTACAGACAGTAACACCCTGCTCAGATATGTCCAGGCAGGAACTCAGCTTTTTCCCTGTAGAAAGATGAAGACTGTGTTACTTTGAATTCATTCCAAGTACTTAGAAGCTGCAGTTTTTGTTAATATGCTCACAAAAGAAAAAGCACAAATTGCGAACACAATTTTTCCCTTTATGTTCATGGACATACTAATACCTAGCCTTGAATAGAACAATGCCTGCCTACAGAAAGTTCTCAAAGTACTTTACATGATTGCTTTATTTAATCCCCACAACAACCATGTAAGTAGGCACTGTTTTTGTTTTCACTTTACAATTGAGAAAAATGGGATTCATCAAGGTTAGATAACTTTTCTGAGGTTTCTGGCTGGTAAGTGGTGGAAATCAAGATAGGTGGGAGAAACATCAACAACCTCAGATAATGCAGAGGAAATCACTCTAATGCAGAAAGGGAAGAGGAATTAAAGAGCCTCTTGATGACAGTGAAGGAGGAGAGTGAAAGAGCTGGCTTAAAGCTAAACACTAAAAAAAAAAAAAAAAAAAAAAACACTAAGATCACGGCATTCAACCTCATTACTTCATGGAAAATAGAAAAAGGAAAAGGTGGAAATAGTGACAGATTTCCTCTTCTTGGGCTCTAAAATCACTGTGGATGGTGACTAAGTTATGAAATCAGAAGACAACTGCTTCTTGGCAGGAAAGATATAACAAACCTAGCCAGTATGTTGAAAAGCTGAGACATTACTCTGCTGACAAAGGTCCATATAGTCAAGGCTATGGTCTTTCTTCCCAGTGGTCACATAAGGTTGTGAGAGTTGAACCGAAAAGAAGGCAGAACACCAAAGAACTGATGCCTTCGAACTGTGGTGCTGAAGACGACTTCTGAAAGTCTCTTGGACAGCGAAGAGATCAAACCAGTCGATCTTAAGGGAAATCAACTATGAATACTCACTGGAAGGACTGATGCTGAAGCTGCAATATTTTGGTCATCTGATATGAACAGCCAACTCATTGGAAAAGTCCCTGATGCTAGGAAAGACTGAGGGTAGGAGGAAAAGGGAATGACAGAGGATGACATGGCTGGATGGCATCACCGATGGACAAGAACTTGGGCAAACTCCAGGAGATGGTGAGGGACAGGAAGCCAGGCATGCTGCAATCCATGGGGTCTCAAAGAGCCAGACACGACTGGGGGAATAAACAACAACAAGTGGTGGAAAGCTGAAATCTGATCAGCATGGCTCTAGAGTCCTTGTGCCAAACCAACCCAGTGGGTCCCAATATAAGTCCCTAGTGTTAAATACCTGCACAGTAGGGAGAGACAAGACTGACTCACATACACAGCATCATCAGCAGATGTGGGCCATCTCCTCATCCCTCCAAATACAGGGGTCCCCCACCTTGAACACTGACTCAATGGACATGAATGTGAGCAAATTCCAGGAGATAGTGAAGAACAGAGGAGCGCAGTGGGCTACAGCCCATGGGGGTCACAGAGTCAGACATGACCGAGCACTCACACACACAACGTAGCAGATAGGAAGTGATTTACTAGAATAGGACGCTTGTGAAGCTTACAGGCAGGCAGGCCAGAAATGCTAGAGTTCCTATGCTTTCTTCTTGCCAACACCGAGCTCACCAAAAATGCTGGAAATACCTAACGTTATGTACTCGTCAGCCTCTAAGGTGGCCCAAATGCTATCTGCCTCCTCAGATTCACACTTCTGTATCATCCTTTGCCTTTGAGAGTGGGTTGGACTTGACTTGCTTTTAATGAAGAGAATATGGCAGAAGTGATGGGATGGCATTTCTGAGACCGGGTTATAAAAAAGACTCCATCTTCTGTTTTCGGCACTCTGTGTCTCTATCCTGGATTATCTGCTTCAGAAGCCAGCTGCCATGCCATGAGGCAGCTCCAAGGACAATGCTGCCAACAGCCACCTGAGTGAGCCTGAAAGCCATTCTCCCAGCTGAGCCTTGAGATGACAGCACTCCTTGGCCAACACCTTGACTGAAGCCTCATGTGAACAAGGACCACCAGGCTAAGCTGCTTCTGACATCCTGACCCACAGAAACTGCATAGTAATAAATGTTATTGTCTTCAGCTTTTAAGTTTTGGAATAGCTGTCTTACACAGTTATAGATAACTAAAACATAGCGTAAGGAAAGTTTATTATGCATCAGAGATGAAGTTAAGCACTTTACATCTCATTTGCTTTTCACAACAACCCTATAAAATGGGCAGTATTAGTATTAGCCTTTTACATATTGAAGTACAAAGAAGGAAAATAGCCAGGAGAATTTCAGCTGGCTTATGAATGGGGTGTCTGGGAGAACATTTGTAAATATAGGGTCTGGCATGTAGTATGTACCACTGAATCTGTGTTGATTGAGTCATTGGTTCAACATGATCATGTCCAAAAAACTACAATGAGATAAAAAACAGAAGTTCTGTTATTTATATTCAATGGTAGCAGGCCTGGGGGAAGTAAATTACCCCAAAGAAGATTTATTCAGTATGCCTCTTTTAATGTAGTGTTCATGTGAGGGTTCAGGTGTTCTTCTAAGATGAATGATTCATGACCCCCATCCCCAAGAAGTGCTATAAAGCTGGTAAGAGTTTCAGTAGCCTCTGTCACCTACCTCCATCTGGAGATGTGGAATGACGGCATAAGAGGAGGGAACTGAAGGCAGGATTATTCTCTTGACTCCTTAATCTTCTAGCCCCTCCAAGTTCTTCCAGTTTCTGCATCCTCTAACTTGCCACTAATTGGGACACACAATTCCCCTTACAAGTTCAGTCCCTTTCGAGTTTTCAACCTTGACTTGAACCAGTGTATTTTGAGGAAGTTCCGACACATTGACCTGGGGTCGTCAACAGTTGGCTGCTGGAGCCCAGTTAAATATGTGCTAGAGCCTTGTAACGGGCCTCGGCCCAAATCTCAAGGCTGTCTCTTCATCTGATTACTTTAATAATGGCTTGAAAAATTCTGAAGACTTTTTGTTTATTTACACACTACTTATTAAGCTCATCACCCCAATTTGGCCATGCCAGTCTGCATCTGGAAGTAAGGTATCTGTGTTCTGAACTTTTACTACAACCTACAGCCAGAAAACCAGCATGGCAGTAAATGACTGTTTCATACTGACAGCTCACTAAGACTTCTTCTAAGTCATCGTCTGAGACTCCCAGTCACTGCCTCCCCATTACTGTGCTTTTCCTTCAATCATATACTGCTTTATTTCATCTTGACTCTTCATCATCTACCACTCGTCTGAGCAATGGTAATGCACAATTTCTTACTGTACTATACTCAACATTTTGAATATTCTTTCAACCCTGTTGTGAACAAATGTATAAGATGGATGATTATTCATATTTACATTATCATTAGTAAAAAGAATATTTTAAAAATTTGGTCTATTAGAAACTGGGCTAACTCTTTGTGTGTATATATCACTTATTCTTTCAAGCAACAAGGGAGTCTGTATCAAATCTATTTCAGAAATGAACAAACAGGAGTTCATAAAGCTTGGCAGTCTGCCCAGTTTCCAAACCAACAAGTGAAAGAGTCAATCTTCATCCCAGGCTTCTACTTTTAGCTATTACACAGTACAGTATTTCGATCTAGATTCAAATCTGTAATCACCTTGTAAAAATTTATCAAGGAGTACCTTTAAAATGTGTATGTTTTATTTTATGTGTGTCTTACTAAATAAGGATGTTTCCATGTGCCTAATATCTGCTGACTGTCTACTGCCTTATCAAAACTGCTTGGAGGTTTTCTATAATTAATTGTCTTCCAATCTTCCCATCTGCTCCCACGCCAGACTCTTCATCCTGCTTCTTTTATATTCTTGTTACAAATACAACCTTGGGCTAAGCAGGGGAACTCTAGAGCAAGTGCTAATCTTTAGATGAAATGAAAAAGCATGAGTTTTCTCCCAATCCTCCTGGCAGAATAACAGCCACAAGTCTCCAAGGGGAGAGTTCACTTCAAAGTGCTCCCAAACCAATCCAAATATTACTTGAGCTGGAAGAACACACTTAAAACAACAATGAGCACATGGTGGACAATTTACAAATACTTACTGGCTAAGCCACGGCATTTGCTGACTTAATAAAACTCTCTGAAAATACTTTTTTTTCTTTCCATTTTATATCTCTAATCCTAGGGAACTTTCCACTTCCTACCTTCAGTTTGTTCCAGCTGCAATATTAACTGGGGACTTTACCACTGGGGGGAAAAAACAGTAACGATGCTTGCCTTTCTGTTAGGAGAAACAGCCATCACTGCATTTTATGTTTAGTTGGCTTAGTTTACTTTTAATTTGCCTCTGTCTTTAAACCCATGCCTGTTTCTAATGCAACTGGGAGAAAGGGAGGTGACGAGAAGGAGAAGTTTAACAGGAACACAATATTATTCAACTAAATTAGAACTCTGGAAAAGTACTGCTGATCAGGAATGGTATACAGTCATTCCGGGTGAATGCATCGATTTCACCTAGAGAATTGTGTGCCCAGGGAACTCAACTACTCTGAGAAAAGGTTACTAATAAAATGAAGAATCTCCAATCTAATTCACTAAGCCTGGCACCACAGAGAGACGCTCAGTCAGGGAAACGGCAGACCCTCTACCCTCTCATTATGTCCTTGGAATCCAAAGGCACCACTGAAGCAAAGCCTATAATAGAATTATCCCAGTTTGCTATCTCTGAATTTCGCACCTATACCACCTCCTTCTTCAGTGTCATGGCCACATACTAATTACCAGCACACTCTATTTCATTTGATAATAATCCAAACAAAGAGGCCAGTCCTAAAAGAAACAAGTGGAGGCGAGGAGAAGACAAGGGGTTGGGAGGTTACAGAGCCACCCTGTGTGATAACAAATAAGGATTTAATCAAACTGAACTCCATGCCCAGAAAAACAGCAAAGGGAAGCCAACTACTCATAAAGGCAAATAAATGCCTTTTTAAAATGAATGCTCATGAATGTAGACAAAATTGGACCTCAATTATTGTAAATTTGCATAGGCGCTGCAAAGACCACTCCAAGGGAAATGGCCAACAATTCTTTTGGTCCATGTGCCCCACGTTCTGTCCCTGCAACCTCATCAAGACTGGTCCAAACCTGGGACAGAAATGTTGCCCACTGGTCCCATATCCATGCTCTGCCTGGAGAAAGCTGAGTTGAAAGCACTGTGAACACTAGTCTGCATTGGCCTTGACAAATCTCTGCCACATATGTCCACTCAGTCCAGGCTGCTAGTACTCCATATTTATTTTAATTCCCTCATGGGCTGAAAACCAATCCTGGGGACAACCTGTTTAATTGCCTTTCATCACGTTCTTGCCAATTACTTTCCCCAGAGACAGGGCATCTTTATCATGTCTACTCTATCTGAGCGGCTTTTTCCCCCCAGTAGCTCTCTCATGGCCCTGGCTTAGGCATTAATTCTTCACTAGTTAAGAATGAATCTCTTCACATTCCTTCTTCCACTATAAATTTGCAACTCTGTTCTCCAGTGTTTCCCAGGTTTCAGGTCTTTTGTCTCATTTACAGATCTGTCTTCACTGCCAAAGTGCTTTCCAGCTAATGTTTAGTTGGGTAGCTTTTTTAGGTTTTCTTCACATTTTTCCCAGGACACAGTAACATATGCAGTTGCCACCTTGGCCCCACTGAACTTTATGATCATTGCTTGCACTGCTTTGTCCAAATTCCTGAGATAGTGCAAGCCAGCTGGGGCCAGAGCCTCAGGGTCTCATTTGCTTGGGAGGTCAGCTTGGATAGGTGTCCTTATATTTCCTTGAAATAGCCTGCTTATTTATGATCCAAATACACTGAGTTCAAGAAACATGCCAACTAAAATGCCTGATCCTTGTCTAGTCCCTGGAGAAGGAAAGGGCAACCCACTCTAGTATTCTTACCTAGACAATCCCATGGACAGAGGAGCCTGGCAGGCTACGGTCCATGGGGTGGCAAAGAGTCAGACACAACTATGCAACTAACACTTTCAACACTTTCCTTGTCTAGAACAGACTGAAGGTTTGTATCCCCCCTGCCAAACTCATATGCTGAAACCCTAATCCTCAATGTGGTAAAGACAGGGTCTCCGGGAGGTAATGTGGGTTAGGTTACATTCTGAGGGTGGGGCTCTTGTGATGGGATTAGCGGCATATAAAACGAGGAAGATCTCACTCTTTCTGTGTATACATACATGAACACTAAGTAAAAGCCGTGTGAGGTCACAGCAGGAAAGTGGCCATCTGGAAGTCAGTAGGAGAGCCTGCTCCAAAATTCAAACCACCCTAAACCTTGGTCCGAGGCTTCTCAACCTTCAGACCTGTGAGAAAATAAATTTCTGTGAACATTATTTTATTGTTTAAACCACCCAGCCCATGCATGGTGCTTTGTTCTGGCAGCCAGAAGTAATATACTACCCTGTCCCTCTGGATGTTTAATGGGAGTTTGCAGTGTCGTCTTGGTTTCCTTCCCTACTCTTAATCTTGGCTGGGGAAATCTGGCAGGCTCTCTCTTGCTGCTCTCATCAGAGTATGTTGTATGAACAGGACTGCATTGTCTATGAACTTCTAGGATGGCTCCGAAGAATCTTAATGCATCACGAATGTGCTTTTGCATGGGATCCAGTGACGATGAGGTGTGGTGTGGCCTGATTCACTCAAGTCAAGGAGAGCAGCTAGAATGTCAATATAAAGCACTTGAAAGTTTCCTATTTGTTGTCAACTGCAAATTAGCACTTACCAAGAGCATTGCCAACGACTGAACAACAAAGGCGTTTGCCATCTGCCCCTATGGAGAGTGAAGCCCACGCTGCTCTAGCTGCTGACCTACGGAGAGTGAACCCATGCTGCTCTAGCTGCTGACCTTCAGCGACCCCTGCGGGAGCTCAGGGTGGAATAAGGCCCTCCCTGCTCCAGGGAATCTGGTGGGACAGGTCTCTAGACAGCTGGGTGTTTTCAGGAACTGATTTTATGATCTCAATCCTTGCATCTCCTCATATCTAGAGAAGCAATAAATCCCTTTATGGTGACATCAGAAACTCATGACTAACACAAAACTTTTTGTGAAATGAGTGCTTCACGGTAGGGAACTCCGCCTTCATCAAAACCTTACATGTTGACCTTTCCCCCACCGCCGCTTTGCAGCAGCCTCTCAGAGCTGTCTGAGATGCTGCCTCCCACGCTGCAGTCCTCATTTTGCCCCCAAATAAAACTGAACTCACAACTCTCAAGTTGTACATCTTTTTTAGTCGACAATGCAAACAGATTACTTTGCCATCTCATCTCGATCTGGGATGATGGACAGAGTCATGTCGATTAAATTCACAACAAAATATGGCTACTTCTCTATATTATCTGCAAATTTTGAATGTTTTCTCTACTTTTGATCAGCTTACTTCAATTGCATATCTCCCTCTTAGTATCTGTGTTCAGATATCAAACAACTCACCCTCTAAAATAAGACATCTATTCTCAGGTTATAAGTCTCTCAAAATACATACACATCTTTAACTCATTGTTTGACATGTGTTTTCCTAGATTAAGATCCTTAAGTCACAGCATTTTATAAACCATGCTGTCTATACCTGCTGCTGCTGCTAAGTCATGTCATTCATGTACAACTCTGTGTGACCCCATAGACGGCAGCCCACCAGGCTCCCCCATCCCTGGGATTCTCCAGGTAAGAATACTGGAGTGGGTTAGTACTAAAAAGAGTGCTAGCTAAAATTGCAGATTAATTGGAGAGGTCTTTTTAAAAATTTACTGTATCTTACCAATACTTATCCAAAATCAAAATCTCTTTACATCTGCCCACTCCAAATAATTTTGTTTTCATATTATAATAGCCACAATTGATAAGAATCAACTACGTCCTTATCATGGATTGGGTACTCCCATATATTATTTAATTAAATCTTACAATTACTTCATTAGATTTCATTTATCCTTATGTTATAGATAAGAAGACAGAGACTTTGAGAATATAGCACACAATTAAGCAGAACCCTTACTCAACAAAGATGGTGCATTATCTAAACCTTGCTGACTTCCAAATCCATGCTATTTCTTTGCCAGTTTTCAAGTCTGGCTGTGTTCACAGGGATCATCTTGGAAGCTTGCCATGTATAGCCCCACAACCCAACTCTAGAGAATCTGATTCATAGGGGCTGTTTGTTTCTTTTCTCTGTATCCAACTCATTGTGACACAAATTACCACAGATACCCACACAAAATAAATACAAGGAATGCGTTTAACTCTGCTGCTTTATCCAATCAATTTACCAACATTTCTCTCCTAGACATTTGCTGTTTCTGGTCCTGCTAAAACTAGTCAAGTTCCTCCCTAGCAAATTAACCTTTGATTATGGAAATCCCCTCTAAATCTTTAAGGTTTAGGAAGGTGAATGTCCCTTTACCTCCAGGTTATCACTAATTCTGCTCTTGGTAATTGCCTGATCAAATGGCTCATAGAATAGATCTAATCATCTTTTTCATCTCCTGGCTATCAGATCTTTCAGCATACTAAAAGTTCAGCTCTGTTTAAGAATTTCCATGTTCTGATGCAAGCCCAAATAAGACACTTTCCTAGGTGAGCTCTCTACTCACTTTTTTTCCCCCTGATTTCATCTAGTGGTTTCCTCACCTGTGCTACTGTATCATCTTACACTGGTCTCTTCAAAGTCTCCCTGCTCCTAGCCTCTTCCACAGGAAATTCATTTGCATACCACTGCCATGTAAGCCTTCTCCAAGCATGGTTCTCTGCTTCAAAATCTGCAATATCTCTAACTGCCTTTAAAATAAAACCAAAACTTCCTAAGCTGATAATAAAGATACTCCACAATCAATCTCCTGTTTATATTCCCAGTCTCATCTCCCACTAAAACCTTGCCATCTCTCCCCACTGCCACCCAGGCACGTCTTAAAATAGTCCACTTTCATTATCATATGCTATCTTCTTCTGCAGGACCCTGGCCCCGTTTTGTCTGCTTATCCAAAGCCCCTTCTCCTTGAACTATAACTTCTAGTATAAATTATTTCTCATTTACGAAATATTCACAGACCACGAAGGCCTTTTCTCTTCTGAACTCACATTGTTTACTGCCTTTCTGGACTAGTAAACATGTATTGAATTATCACAGCTTCTGCAGTGCAGCCTGAATTGCTACTTAACTTTCTAGACCTTTTTGTTTAAAGAAAGAAAGAAAATAAAAATCATTTGCTTTAATGATCTGGGGATTTAAGGTAAGTAAATCTGAATAATGACTTCAAGTTACTATTATTGCATCTGAGATAAATACATCATCTAAGTTTTAGTTCATCTTATCACTATTAGTTACCAGGCAATACTACCTATGCAGATTCATTTATGCAACATAACACAGATAGAGTCACTCTCTATTCACCTCTGGATAATTATCTCCTTATTTATAACCTTCTCGTTAGAATACGAGATGCTAATTTCTATACAGGAAATACAATAGAAGACAATGTCTCTGTAACTAAAGAGATAATAAGTACCTTTATCTCAAAATGTATAGCTCTGCTGAACTTCTGCCATGTCTCTTTAAACTTATCTTCAATATCACTTTCTACTTATATAATTGCTTTTTATTATCAAAGAACAAAGTCTAGTCTAACAGAAATGTTAATTTCAAACAATATAACACTTATTTTTAATATAGATGGCAAAAGAATGTTCCAAAAGTCGAAGCTATACTCCCTGTAACAATTATAATTTCTCCCTGGCAAGGTTAGTGGCAGGACTGAGGTTCTTGTGACTCCCCAGAGAGCAACTTTGAAAGTAAAAGTCCAATGTGAGAGCCAATGATTCCTGTGATGTTAAACTTAATTTAATGATTAAGACATCAGAAAACTCATAAAATATAATTAATTAAGGGAAAATCAACTTTTTATCACTAACAATATGACTCAATTTCTTGGGACAACTAAGGCATACAACCCATGGAGACCAAGTATACCATCTCTCACAAAATGTTCTAAATTGTAACTTATCCAGAGGCCTAAATGAAGATTGCTGTCTCTCTTTGCTATGATCACATCTGAGCTCTTTACAGAACATTTTGGCAACTTAATGGACTCTGATATTTATAGCTAACAGAATGTTTTATATATTGCTTTACCAGTAGAAATTTAACTATATATTTGAGATAATCTGTTTTCCCCTCCTAAACCATCTAATTGTGGTAATTAAGCCTCTTAAAACCCGTCAGTATATTTATCCCAAACAATCTCTGGAACCAACACTCCATTTAGTACATTTGTTTTTTAACATTCTGTAAATTCTATTTCAGCATTAGGAGAAAATTCTATTTTGGACGAACTTAACTGGCCATGCAGCTGTGTCTTTGTCCTGTTTCCCTGAATTCTTGATCTCTTGTCCCTGACACCTCCTTCCTAGATGTTTCAACTTTCCTAATACCCCCCTCTGACTACTTGGAACTGGACAAAGTGGCTATTATCTAAACTTCTACTATTCACTTCCCATTTTCACTGTATTAGTTAGCAATATTACCTCCTATAACAAATACACACACACATACACACACACAGACATAACATAGATATATTATAGAAAACTTATATATATATATATACATATATATATATATATAAATAATTAAATCATGAGTTTTATTTCTCATGTAAATTCAAAAACAGCTGTTCCTAATCATCATATAGGACATCTCCAAAGAGCGATTTGGGGACCAATTTCTTCCATCTTGGGGATCCACCATTTCCAACATTTGCCTTCCAAGGGTACAGTGCTTAACCACAGGCATCAATTCTATAGAAAGGAGAGAGTGAAGAAAGCCCACCTGCTTCTAAAACTTTCTGGCAAGGAAGTGACATTCCTCTCTTCTGGTCACATGCCACTGGTGAGGACTAACAATACAGCCAATTCAGATAAAAGGATGCTGGAAGCACCATCCCTGACTGTGCAGCTGTTTCTTAACAACTCTCTACTAAGAAAGGGGAGGCACACGTTTTGGGAGACCTTTAGCTGCTTCAGCTCCGTCCCATTTGTCCTGTCCTTTGGGCCGGCTTGCTGATCTCACACAGTGAGTCCCCTACATACGAAGAAGTTCCTTCCCAAGAGTACGTCCATAAGCCCAACTAACACAGTCCGCTACCACTATAGAGTACTGTACTGTAATAGGTTTGCAGTACTTTTCACACTTATAATACTTTTAATACATAAAATCAAACACAAAAAATAAAGAAAACATTTGTAATCTTACAGTACCGTACCTTGAAAATATAGTAGTGCAAGACAATAGCTGGCACACAGGGGGTGGCGTCGAGTGAACAGGCAAGAAGGGTTACCGACTGGAAGAGAAGGAGGTGGGAGACGCCAGAGCTGAAGGATCGGCAGCGATAGGAGACGGCAGCTACATCACCGCTGCTATATCTGAGCAGAACCAGCTACGTCACCACTGCTTTATACATGCTTCCGGACATCCTGAGCTTGAAGCAAAGATACATACCACTGTACTCTATACAGTACTGTAATCAAACACAACCACTTATAAAACATGCAAGCGTGTGACAGGGCATGCCAGACACATGGTCTAACTTACATGACTAGACGTGGGAACGCATGCTCCTGTCTTTGTTGTGTTTTTTTTTTCCATTTATTTTTATTAGTTGGAGGCTAATTACTTTACAATATTGTAGTGGTTTTTGTCATACATTGACATGAATCAGCACCAGCCCAGGCTGGATGCATGAGACAAGTGCTCGGGCCTGGTGCACTGGGAAGACCCAGAGGAATCGGGTGGACAGGGAGGTGGCAGGGGGGATTGGGATGGGGAATACATGTAAATCCATGGCTGATTCATGCTCCTGTCTTTGAAAGCTCGAAGCTTGAAGGTTTGTATGCAGGGGACTTACTGTATCTGCTTTCTGAACCCAGAAAATAGGTTTTACTTCCCAAACTAACCTGAATGTAAACCAATCCTCAGGCCCCTCCGTTTTCCCAGACTCTACCTGACTCTACTGGCTCTCTTAAATGTCTAGCTTTGCCTGTTCTTTTATGGTTTGGTTTACCCTCCTTTCTTTGTTGTTGTTTTAGCCGCTAGGTTGTATCCAACTCTTTGCAACTCCATGGATGTTGCCAGCCAGGCTCATCTGTCCATGGATTTTTCCAGGCAAGAGTGCTGGAATGGGTTGCCATTTCCTTTGCCCGGGGTCTTCCTGACCCAGGGATCACACCCACATCTCCCGCATTGGCAGGTGGATTGTTAACACTGGGCCATCTGGGAAGCCCTTTTACCAAGCTTTTTATCTGAATGTTTTTGTTGAGATACGTCAGTGTGAGGAATGAGCTCAAAATCATGAAAAAATCATGCCTAAGAAAATATTTCCTAAAATGAACTGCAGGCTGTGTGTATAGGTGAATTGAATTTCATCAAAACCACAGAAATGTAGTAGGAGAAACTCAAAGGGTAAACTTTAAAGTTCTCCCCCTAGTAACTCATGTAGGAAAGGAGGATTGATATAAGGGTCAATAGCAAAATAATGAACAGTACACCAATCACTGGATTATCTAAATAGTCACAAAAGAGAACTGTAAATAGGCGCTTTCAAGAATAGCCAAATTAAATTAAGATGAGGTAAGTAAATCAGCAATTTAAAGAGTTCCACAATGTATATGATTACTAATATTATAGTCCATTATAATCTAGAATAAAAGCATAATCACATTTGTATGCAATTTGAAATACATATGTGTGTATGTGTTAGTGTGTAAGAGAGAGAGAGATCTATATGGTATATATATTGGACTGGTCAAAAAGTTCATTTGGGTTTTTCCTTTTAAGCCAACCCAATACATACAGGATATATGAGAAATGGAGGTTTCACTTAGGACTTAGATTCAGTAAAAGATGATGATGAACAGCCTCAAAGTCAAATCGGAGTCATAAACATTATTCAGTATACATTGCTCATCCCATAGTTTTTAATGGAACAAAAAACAGTACGAAGTGATCAGAATGAGACAGATCCCATTCTTAGCATATAGGAGATTTCACTTTCATTTCCAAGAATTGCAAAGAAGTTACTTGAAAACAAGCATCAGAAACTGGAAACATAAACTCCATGGGCAAATTTGCAGCAAGTAGTACACACAGAAACAGACAGATACAGGAATGGGGAAAGCAGCCATCACCAACCTGGCTTCAGCTGCCCAGGTTGCTGGGATGATAGAGGTGACTCCCTAAAGAGGAAGCCAAGAGAACGCAGAAGGCAGAACACCACACCTGGACCAGCTTCAAAAAAAGGCTGAAGGAAGGAGTGGGGGAAAGCACAGGAAATGGAGAGAATCCAGATATCATTTCTCCTGCAGGACAAAAGTGACCATTGTCACCCTCAACAACACTCAAGGATTTCCCTCAGGTAGCGATGAAGTCACAGTCCTCAAGCTTTACACCTCACTTAACATCAGGCAGGTATCCTTACTAATAAGCTAATTAGCATAAAATTATCACGCCAAACATCAAGTGAGCAAAGTACAAAGAAACCCTGGAAATGCCTGTGTAACTAACCTCAGTCTGAGAGCCCACACTCTCCCCTTGCCATCCTCAATGCTCTGCCCTTTCTTCAGTTGGAATACGTCGTTTCAAGTGTTCATCACTCAGCCAGGTCCGACTCTGCGTGACCCCATGGACCTTAGCCACCAGGCTCCTCTGTCCATGGAATTCTCCAGGCAAGAATAATGGAGTGGGTTGCCATTTCCTTCTCCAGGTAGTTTAAGGGCACAATTTTTCCTGTTCAGGGAATACTTTTCGGGGATTCCTTTTTACATTAACTTTTACACTCAACAAAACGCATCAGAAATTGGAAACCTATCACCAAGCTACTAAGGCAGAGGTAGTCTTATCCAGGATGAACTCTCACATACAACACAAACACAGCCAGGAAATCTCAGAACTAAGGGAATAGCTACATTTCTCGGCTATGTCTACCGCCCATCTCTGGTAGATCCTGTATCTTCACTTTCTGTCTGCAGGAAGCTGTGACCACAAAAACCCCACAGCTTGCTGAGCTCAGGTCACACACTCATGACCCATGGCCCCCTCATCACTGACTCCCTAACTTAGGAGACAGAACATAATTCAATGTCCTCTTGCATCCCTTTCCTTCTATAGCTTTTCTTTCTTCCCCAAAATGGTTTACAATTCTCATCAACTATTTTCCACTAGCTTTCAGGATTATAAAAGGATTATTCTTCAGACCCAACCCATGATCTGAAAACCTAGAAGACAGTACCAAAAGATCCTAATAGCACATTTAAAATCATCTAGAAGGAATGCTTCTTGAGAACATTCTAATTAAGCTAAAATGCACTATAGTTACATGCATATTCTATATGCAGTATCTTTATAAGTGATGAGCAACATTAATCAAAGAGATAATGCTAAAATATTTCTTGTTATGCATTAGTTCACAAATAAATGGCATTCTTATTCATTAAAATTCAGATTCAGATAAATAAAATTCTCTCCACTTACAACCGAACCTTAACTATGCAGGTCATCAAAGCAGCTCCCAGAATTCTGAACTTATCCTCAATATAAAGCTGCAAAGGAAGGTAATTAGTTTGAATAAGAGCTGTAGCTTCAAAACAAGGATGAATAGTCATTTTAAATAACAAAATGTCAATATTTGCAGAAAATTGAGACTTCACAAATAATAAACAGCGCTAGTCTCTGTGTGAACTGTGGGCCAGTTATTATAAATATTGAAATTCAACAATTCATCACTAAAGCTATTCTTTATCTTAGCTATTTTCATCTGGGAGTAAATAGAAATTATATTTGTTGGCTACCGCTAAAGGAAGGAAAAACTGCTCTGCCCTTTCTTTTTTTTGGTGAATTTGGTCCAGGATAAGAATATCAAAATTACATGTATACAGGGAAAATAACTTGGTATCCAGAAAGACCAAAAGATGTTACAAACATAATTATCTCTGTATCAGCAACACATGGTAACATAGACTGAGAGTTGGTGGGGGTAGGGAGGATCTCTTAAGATGAAAAATGCAAACAGGTGATCCTGCCAATAAAGAAATCGATCTGTGTACACCTTTGGAATGGCCAAATTTTTTAACCCATTTCTATTCCTTTTATGATTTCCTATTTATTCATTTTATCATCTTACATCTGACCATGCAGATGCATTCAATTTTCCTCTGATAATTTTGGCAAAGCATCAGGTCATTAAGACATGCTGATTTTAAAAGAAACATCATTATAACACTGCCAATTAAAAGTGGGGGAAATAGCACTACAAAATATGCAGTTCTTTCACACTGATAACAAGAAAGAGTTCCCAGTGCTATGGAAATATTTTCCAAGCTTTATGTTTTCGCTTCTCACAGGGCACACTGCTGTTTCTGGGTGGGCTGAGGTGTCAGTGCAGAATCACAGTTAGACAACAGTCCATCTGGTGTTGAAAGAGCTCAGTGGCCATCGCTATCTGAACATTTTCTCCATGTACCCAAAGCCAGTGTTAACACTGAAGTCCTAAAGTGACGAGGAGGTTTTTGGTTTTGTTATGACTAATTTCACATTTCCTCATGGTGTGACCCAAGATTCCAAAACACAGAAATGTTCCCTCTTAAAGGTTGCCTCTCTGGGACTTCCCTGCTGGTCCAGTGCTTAAGGACACACCTGCCAACCAGGGGACATGGGTTCGATCCCTGGTTTGGGAAGATCCCATATGCCAAGGAGCAACTGAGCCCGCGAGCCACAGCTACCGTGGTCTACCGTCCCGGAGCCGCAACTACGGAAGCCCGCATACATCTAAGAACCTGCGCTCTGCAACAGGAAGTCACCGCAGAGAAGCCTGCGCACCACCACTAAGGAGAAGCCCCAGCTCACGACCATCAGAAGGCCCATGCAGCACCGAACACCCAGCGCAGCCACAGATAAATAAATAGAAGGTTGCCTCTCTATCCTCAGTGACGAGATTTCGGAGAAAACTTAGATGTTTAGCACCATTGTGGAGGCACACTTGGACCTGTCTTACCTGGCCCAGGATGGCTGTGAAAGCAACACTGCCCCCAGGGAACCAGAAGATGCATCCTTCATCCCAGGTGCCCCACCAAACTGCAGGAAAGAGATCCTGGTGCCAGAGAGGGACAGCATGCTACCAGCTCTCTGGCTGGGAAAAAAAAAAAAAAAAAACAGGCAGGGGTGGGGGTGTGGGGAGTTACAGAAGAATCTTGTAAATGGCAGAGATTTTCATGCAAATGTTTTTGATGATGCTGAGGTGGATCAAATGAAACATGGATGGCTAAAGTGAATCACACAGAAGATGAAAATGCTTTTGATTATAATAAAAACTAGGATTTGTCTTCATTACACAACTTTCCTCCCCAGTCAAGGAAAACTAGATTCAAACTGACAAGGTCATTCCACCATGAATGCTCAAAGCAATGATGAAGGACCCAGAGAACTTTCCTTTTAAGCCACCTCCTGGGGAGCAGGGCTCCCTCTGCACCCACCATCCTTGTTTTCTCCATTTTTTCACAGGGACAACACTGATCACTGTCTTTGAAAGGACCAAAGTCCTCCCATTGGGTGTTACACCTCATTTTGAGTAGGCTTTTCCACATTCCCACACCCAAAACTAGTCAACTGTAGTTAATAGTTGGTGCCCAAGGTATCAGATACACTCCGATATGCATTTTTATTAGTATATAGTACTAATAAAAATTACTACTATAGTACTATATACTATATTATACATATATATATACACACATATATATATAAATTAGTACTATATACTAATAAAAAATGTACCTTAAAATTCTAATCTTTCCAAAACAGGCTAATGGGTTTCACTGCTCCATCCCAGGGAATGATAGAGTCTTCATTTATTTGCACAAGTCAGAAACTTGGGTATCATCTAGTATTTCTTCCCCTTCCTCTGTATCTAATCAATCATAAATTCCTATAGATGATACCTTACAATTATTCCCTCAAAATTCTCTATTCCACCATTGTTGCCTTAGTTCAGTTCTCCAAATCTTCTCCATGAGGCATTTGAGGAGCATCTTTGCTAGAGAGCTATTTCATACTTTTCCTCTTTTTGTAAAATTCGAATACTTCATCCCCCCCTTTTATATTATTTTGGTGATTCTCACTGTGTGATACATTTTTCCATTCATCATCCAGAGTACTTTAAAACTTTGTATCTTAAATAATTTATTTGCTAGTGATTCTGCAGTTTTGGCTGGGCTCAGCTGGGTGATTCTTCTAAGTGCATTCCCTGGGGTCACTCGTGCAGCTGTAGTTACCGAGAGACTTGACTGAAGCTGGACCTCTAGGATGACTCCACTCATGTGTCTGACCTCATCTCAGGATGGCAACTATACAGCACATCTAGAAATCAAGTAATTCAAACAACCACTGATCTGAAAGCCTTGGATTTTTTTCCCAATAAAATGAAACTGATAGAATATCTAAGGTGTTTTAATATATTGACAGAAATCTAAAGTAGGCTCATTTTGTAGAGAATTGGGTAAACAACAATTACTAACTCTGGGAAACACAAGGATGTCATACAGAAAAGAAAAAATAGCTCACATAAACTACATGCTCAGCCAGATACAGTATTTACCTACATAAACACTGAATATTATTCAGAATATTTATTAAAATCTTCTTATAAATATGCTGGGAGTCTAGTGGCCAGGGACAAGTAATAAATGTGTGGGCTAGAGAGTGAATAAACAAAGCTTAATGCTCACCTTTCATAGGAGGAAGAAAACAGGAAATGCTTAAACTGGTAAATCAAAAAGTAATAGTGCAAGTATGTTATTCACAAACACAGAGGTACGTATAAAGCAAATACACTGAAAGTATTGAAATAACTCCTTTGGGAAATGGGAAGTTGTGGAGCCAAAGGAACTTTTCTTTAGATCAAGACTTAGAGAACAACATAGCTATTTATCAGCACATATATAACTTCCCTGACAGCTCAGTTGGTAAAGAATCCGCCTGCAATGCAGGAGACCCCAGCTCTATTCCTGGGTCGGGGAGACCCCCTGGAGAAGGGATAGGCTACCCACTCCAGTATTCTTGGGCTTCCCTTGTGGCTCAACTGGTAAAGAATCCACCTGCAATGCAGGAGACCTAGGTTCAATCCCTGGGTTGGGAAGAGCCCCTGGAGAAGGGAAACACTACCCACTTCAGTATTCTGGCCTGGAGAATGCCATGGACTGTATAGTCCATGGAGTCGCAAAGAGTCGGACATGACTGACTTTCACATAACTTTGAATAAAAGGCAGACAAAAAAATAATCTTTGGAAATTCATATTGTGCATGCATGTCTTCCGCTTTTAGTTTCTTTCCAGTTGCAGAGACTGCTGCTGGCGTGGCAAAGGAGACTTTAAAATACCTCAATTCATTTTTTGTGGGCAATAAATTCCCAAATGTCTTCATTTAGTTTACCACTTCCTCTTCTTTTTACACATTTAGTCCTGGACATCTGTGGTCAAGTGATGTGTAAGGATTCAAAGAATAAATGAATGTGACAGGCTGTGTTTACATAGGGAAGCGGCATGATAAAGGCAACAAGTGTTCTAACCAAACTGCACACCTTGGCAAATGCTCCAAATCTCAAGATCAAGCAAAAGCATCTACCTGTCTTGGATTCTACCTTCCAGATAAAATTACATGCAACGGATGGTCAGAGAGTTATAACCATCCTGGGGGAAATTACTGACAAAAGTAAATAAATTCCATATGGCATGAGCCAAATTGTTTTATTAAACTGGTGGGCAGCATGATGATTTCTTCTATTTGTTGATACAAGGATCAGATTTCTCACATTCACGAAAATAATTCAATTTCTCAAACTTGAATGAAAGAAAGAAAATGGAAGAAGGTGGTCCAGGGCCCAGGAGAAATCTTTTTCCAACTCACTGTCAAGGCTGTCCCACTTTGAAGCAATGCGTTTTTGAGTCTTGCGTTTGGATGGCATTTCTGCTCAGGGAATCACTCACATTTTGATCTTTCATTCCTTTGGGACAACCAGTGAAAAGTGCTTTTGTAAGTTACAGTTCTGACCTTTTTAGGATTCTGTCACTTAATTAGAAAGCATCAGAGGTCTTCTGTCTGGCAGTGTTTACTGCCTGTAACAAAGCAATCAGAAACACAACCAAAGAGTAATTTGTAAGGGGTTACGGATCCATTCACGACAAATATTTGTTGTCACTAGCGCAATTCCACACTGAAGATAAAATACACCAGAGATCTGTTTTCCTCTCTTGGGACCCATATCATTCAACTATACTACAGGCAAAAACAACCTATAAAGATGGTGTTAGGTAGTTAGAATAGGAAAAAGGAGTCCAAAATGGTGGTGGCTAAAAGACAAAGAAGGGGAAAGCCTGCAAAAATAGAATAAAGGAAGGTCTGAGTGGAGTGAGAACCTCAGGTAAAACAAACAGCCCTCCTGGCCATCCCAATTTACATAGGGCAGGCTCAGCGGGGAGGAGACAAATGTATAAAAGGAGGAAGCCTAGAAGGATTGAGGCCTCCCCTCTCTTGTCTTTTGGGTCAGCCTACCCTCACTCTTCAGGGCGTACTAGCCTTTGTTTTTCCTAATAAAACTGAGCTGTAACACGGAGCTGTAACTCTAGTTGGTCCAAGGGCTGTAATGCTGGTCCGTCCATTGCTTCAAATTTTGTCGTGACAAGGTAGAACCGAGGAAATTACACCTTCCCCCGACAATGGCATTCGGCTCATCGAGAGATTCAAACTGCTTTCCAAGCTCTCCCCAGGGGAAGTGTGTTGCACAATGTGAGAGTTGCTCTATATAATACCTGTCTTAAATCATGTGGTCTGTAGATGCCTGGAGGACCCCAAGGCCTTTCTAGGTATTCCAAAAGGTCAAAATCATTTTCATAGGAATATCAAGTTATTACTCATTCTTCAATATGTTAACATTTGCACTGGCACTAGTGTTCAAGAACCCACCTGCCAATGCAGGAGAACTGAGAGATGCTGGTTCAATCCCTGGGTCGGGAAGATCCCCTGGAGGAGGAAATGGCAACCCACTCCAGTGTTCTTGCCTGGAAAATCCCATGGACAGAGAAGCCTGGCAGGCTACAGTCCACAGGGTCACAAAGAGTTGGACACGACTAAAGTGACTAAACACAGCACTGATGGTACAAAAATTAATCATGAGTAAAACTCTGGTGCCTAAGCATGAATTGAGACAGAGGCACTAAACTTCTCTAGCTTTTGTTTGTTTGGTAACAGCTTTATTGAGATATAATTCACATAAAATACAATTCTCATTTGCCAATGAGAGTGTTAATCTGGATGG
The DNA here is from genome assembly GCF_023699985.2 of Odocoileus virginianus. Classification (NCBI taxonomy): domain Eukaryota; kingdom Metazoa; phylum Chordata; class Mammalia; order Artiodactyla; family Cervidae; genus Odocoileus; species Odocoileus virginianus. The sequence goes on along the minus strand of NC_069695.1, from coordinate 6,942,883 downwards.
TCCTTCTGGTTTCTTAATATCTTTTCTCTGAAAACACTGGGAAACAGCCTCAGCTAACAGCAATAATATTGAGTGTGATCCTCTGTGGTTAGAAAGTAGGGAATCAGGAATCGATGACTTCTAATTTTAAAACAACATGTATAACCAATCAGTTTAATTGCAATAGACTTGTTAAATTTATTGCCATTGGTAATCTCAGGAAGAAAGCAGGTGATGCAATAATTCAAGGAGGGTAGTAATTTAGATTTTCCCCTCAACTCTTCACTGCTTATTGCCTGTGCAGATACAGACCTTGTCAAACTGGCTCCACTAAATCCAGTGGGCTTAGATCAATCAGTCTGATGTGCAGACAGTAGACCCATCAATTAAATGTCAGTTGATACAGTTGCCTTAAAATTAGTCCTCTCATCAGCCCAAGATGACCAGAATACAGAATCTGCATAAAGTTTGTATAGAACAGGGTGTGACTATTGAGAAGAAAATGACCTCCACCTTGGAATTTCAGAACCTGTTTTATAAAAGGTCTACTTTTTGAAATACAGAAAAAGAAATGACTTTCTAAGGAGCTCAGATGACAAATGAGCCTCTTTCCACCCTGAGCAACATTCTATCTTTGCACAGCGCTATTGTGATATATGTTCTGCCATTGACCAAAAATTTAACTAATTTTAAACAAGACTAGCCCCTCCTCCTCCTCCTCCTCCTCAGAAAAAGATCGCTCCGTCATCTGTGCTAAGAAAATGTCTTTCCTGAAAGCAAAATTTTTTTTTAATTAAGAGATACAAAATTTGTGACCCACAAAAATCAGTGGTCACATTTGGTGCCTGTCATAGTGACAAATAAAGGATAGGCTACCAACAGAGACCTTTCACTGTCTACCTGGGCCTTCAGGCACTCCAGGTCTGAGAAGTTTTCGGTTATGTTCAATTCAGCGCCTTGCACTGGCTCCCGACAGTTTTGATCTCATCACTTGAAAGCAAGGTTTGTTTTTTTGTTCTGTTTTGTTCTTCACTCGGAGAATTCCAATCACAGTCACAACAGCAAAGCAACTCACATATTTGTGTCACTTCCTACATTTTCATTTCTCACCGTCAAAACAAAATGAATATTCTGTGTTAAAAAAATGGCACATTTTACAGATGATCGCCTTCATAGAAGCTGGCGTATATTCATTAGAATATCGGCTTATCTGCTGCATTTTTAAAAACTGTTTATTTTGGCTCTGCTGGGTCTTCATTTGTGCACAAGGTTTTCTTTAGTTGTGGCAAGTGGTGGCTTCTCCTGCTGTGGCGTTCAGGCTCTAGGGCACATGGGCTTCAGCAGCTGCAGCTCAAGGGCTCGGTAGTTGTGGATCCTTGATCTAGAGCACAGGCTCGGCAATTGTGGTGCATGGACTTAGTTACCAAGGCATATGGGATCATCCCAGACCAGGGACCAAACCTGTGTCTCCTGCATTGGCAAGTGGATTCTTTACTATTGAGCCACCAGGGCAGCCCCATCCTCAGTACTTTTAAAGCGTATTCTAGAAAAATATTCTTGAACCAATACCTGGTACGTGAATGAATCCAATAACTGGTACATGAACGAACCAGGTACAGGAATGATTAGTCCAATAACCTTACACATGAATGAATTTAAGCCTTGAAATTGAAGCTGTCAGGACTGTACTGCTATCTCAAAACTTAAGAAAGAGGACGTAAGTATTGACGTTTCTTACCCTTTTGATCTTCTCTCAGTGAATTTGAGATCCTAAGTCATACTGCTGATTGTTCAGCGAACTTTCAGACCTTTGTGTTTCAATAACAAGAAAACCATGGAGCTTGATAAAGAGTGAGTGAGCCCTCCTATGTCTTGTGGACAGTGATTTTTTATACTGTCAGACAAAGACAGAATCCTCAGTACTGACGCTACCAATAGTAATTCATGTATGAAAATCATCACCATCACTCTTATCAATCATCACTGACCAATGATCAGTCACCACCATCATCATTCCCACTGACTCACTGCCTACAAAGCTAAATGTAAGTGCACTATGCTAACTGCTTCTGTATATATACTATGGTTTGTCTGCAAAGACAAACTGTTCCCACATCCATGAGTTGCAACTGTTCCCACAGACCTTTGCACTATGGCCTTGCCACTTTCCCCATTGAGAAGCAGTGCTTATTTTCCTCTCTTCTTAAAACTGTTTTGCCCAGTAGCATGTGGAAGCAGTGACTTTCTGTGATTCCTGAACCTCAGTCACATGAGGTCTTGCAGCTTTTGCAAGTTACCCTGTTCAGTTTGCAACCCTGAAAGCACCATGTAGGAGGCCAGGGCTAGTTTCGAAGCAGTTAAGAGACCAGGTAGAGGGTCTGAGAGAGAGAGAGATTGACTGATCCAGGCAACGCCCACCAGCAATAAAAATGAGGTCATCCTGGACCATCCAGCCCCAGATGACAGCAGACGGCAACCACATGAGACACCAGTGCAAGGCTGTTACCAAGTCCAAGCTCGCTCTGCTCACCACACAATAGGCCAATGAAGCAGAGAGACGAGATGTTGAGGCAAGGAAGAGACTTTAATCAGAGAGCTGGCAGACTGAGAAGATGGCAGGATAGCATCTCAAAACAACTATCTTCTTGGAGTCTGGATGCCAAGTTCTTTTACAGATCAGAGATGGGGGGAGGTGAGGAAGCAAAATAAAAAGGCCATTAATCTTGCAAACATCTCCTAGAATGGCAAGTCTCAGGCAGCGGATGTGTTAATTTCTTCCTTCCTGCCATCCACAGATGGACAAGATCCGAACAAAGGCACTTTAGTTTAACAGTCAGGCAGAGGGGCAGGATTCTCTGGGGCAACCATTCTGTATGGTTATAATAACAAAAGCAACAGAAGGCAAGTCAAAGAAACAGTTCTAACATGGAGTCAGAATTGGCTTCCTCCTTGCAACAAGACCACCAGAGAAAATCGTTACCTGATCCCAACTCAAACCGCTAAGTCACAAAATCATAAGCAGAGAAATGGTTTTGTTTTAAGCTACTAAGGTTGGGGTGGTTTGCACATAGGAATACATAACTGAAACACGTCCACTTTCTGACTTAAACTTCCATCGAATGTTGTGTGCTTTCCAACTCTATGGTACTGCCTTCAGTATCCACCTGGTGAATATTTATTATAAGCTTTAGTGCCCACAGAGGCTCTGGGTCCTCATGACATCATTGTCTACCACCTCGGTGTTCAAAGCCCAACTCTGCTTTCCTGAGTCTTTCCAGGACTCCGGTCAGTTGTGGAAGAGTGGTTGTCGACGTGGGAGATTTAAAAAGTAAGCTGAGCAGCTTGAGGCCAACCAGCGTGTGCTTCCTGTTGTGTGACCCCTGGTCCTGCTGTCATCACGGGTCAGCAGTGAGGAGGATCTCATAGGCGATTTCATAGCCGAGCTCATGCAAGTGAAGCCTGGTTCACCCAAAGAGAGGCCAGTCACCTTCAGAGTCAGACTGAGCTCTCCTACAGGACAAATAACTAGACAGAATCAAACATTTTCTGAGATAAACTTTAAATCTCAAGGAATCTGACACTTCGGTTCTGAGTTTCTAGGCTGTCAAGACTTTCCCTAAGGCAATGGGTGAGTAATATTTGTCTCTCTGGACAAGGAAAAGAAATGCAATAAGAAGCAAAGAGAAGAAGATACAGCTTGCACAATCTTGTCCTGCCATGCTGGCAATGACGTAGTGCGATGTGGAGGAATTTAGACTCAAGAAGAAATCCGAGACATCGGAGACCATCCCCACTGGTCAAAGGAGTCGGGCAAAGCTATAGGGAGAAGGCAGGATGTCAACCCATCAATCATGAACAACTTAAACTACCAAAAAGAGAATCAGCATTGTCAGGATTTTCACAAAGACCATATTGTGAGGGACTTCCCTGGTGGTCCAGTGACTAAGACTCCATGGTTCCGATGCAGGGGGCCCAGGTTCCATCCCTGATCAGGGAATTAGATCCCACATGCCGCAACTAAGAGTTCACATGCTGCAACTGAAGACCCTGCATGCTGTAAACGAAAACCCAGCACAGTCAAATAAATAAATAATTGTTAAAAGATATTATCCGTGTCTGTCTGTATGTGGACATATCTTCAGCTCATTCTGAAATATATACTGGGTGATACTTAGTCCTAAACAAAGCAGTATTTATAATCCTAATACTTCACATTTTTATTTCACTCCCTGTTTGAGAAAGTAGTTTTACATATAGTATCTCTCCTGATTAACTATGTTATGATGATAAGAGGTAGTTTTGGTACAGAAAGAGTGTGTGGGTCCAGCTGTTTGTGGCTCAAAAGCCTCGTCATTATTACCAGCTGGATTTACTGACTCTGGAGGCTCAGTGGTAAAGAATCTGCCTGCAATGCAGGAGACTCGGGTTTGATCCCTGGGTCAGGAAGCGCCCCTGGAGGAGGAAATGGCAACCCACTCTGGTGTTCTTGCCTGAAGAATCCCATGGACAGAGGAGCGTGGCGGGCCCATGGGGTTGCAAAATGTCAGACACGACTGAGCGACTAATGCTTCCCCTTTGTTTTGAATTTGAAGGTTGTTTTGCTTCGTTTGGTCTTGTTTTCTGCCTCATGCTCATACACTATTAGTACTCAAGTCTGAACTAGACAGGGAAAGCCACGGCTATTCTCCTTCTAAAAGTCTCTTAGAGCTCTCATTTTCAGCCTTCTCACATTTGGAACATCATGCTTTTTCCCTCATGGGTGTCAATGAACTGTAACATGTGGATGTGCCATTTTAAAAATATTTCAGACCTTTTCTCACCCTGCTCATCACCGCTGACCAACCTACACAAGACATTTATGTACAACCCTATGTCTTCCCCCTTCAGGCCTCCTGAGGCTTGGTTTCTTATTATTTGGCTCATCTTCAGAGCACACAGCTTTATTCCTTGCCCTTCCCCTTACAGACTTTACAACTGAATTCACCCTTTGCTCCAATCCTAAGATGTCTCTTTATCCCACCGAACTCATTAAATTGGCAACCTCCATTGAAAGCTGTGTCATTTTCTTTTTCCTTTAATTAACTGAGGTTGCATTCCACCTGGGATAGAGCAAACTTAAAGATGTATCACTGTCAGTCTAACAGGAAAAATATGGATAATCCACAAAATCTTAACTTTTCTTGAAGCCAGCAAATGCTAAAGTCATCCCTGAAATCTAAGGAAAAACAGGCATCTTCACAGAAAAAACAGGATACAAGGACAGACTCAGTGCATCCGAAGAAATTAGGACTTCCTTGCAAATGGGTTAGGAGACTCTAACACGCGGCTATGACTGAACGTGAGCGAGTATGAGCTTATAGAAACTCTGGCAGCTGCAACCCACTGGCAAGACCTTCACCAGTGATCATAAGAAAGATCGAGGTCATGGGGAAAGACAGGAGAAAGCCTCCACTGCAGGCCTAGATTTGGGACATGGCTTTCTCTCTAAAAAAAATACACGAAGTCCCGTCTAGATCTTTTTCCATTATGAAACAATGGAGGAAGGGCAGTCAAGCCTGCAGTTGCCCGGACACATATGCTGATCCATGGGGATTACGGGAAGGGAAAATGGAAAAATTCCCTTCTCTGGAGAAAGGACAGGGTCACTGAAAAAGCCCCACTCTAGATACAAGGGACATAGGGCCTGTCTAATGCTAGTGAGGAACATCTCCCCCATCAGGCTATCAGGCCCTGAGTCAAAAGCAACTGCAATTTGCTTCCCAGAGAAGGTCAACACTGCAGGGAGACACCTCTCTGAGGTTCACATATAAAGGAAAAGCTCAAAGCTAAAGGTGAAACAGAAACTCTCCAACAAACCAGTTGCCAGCCCAAATACAAGGCAGCAATTCAGGAATCTGGACAGAAGCACAATGATAATAAAACTCAAACTCAGCCCCACTCCTAATGAGATTCATACAACCCTTTACTTGGAAAGCCCAGCAAAAGATGACATGCTCCCATTTCCAGACTGAAATGCTATTTATCTCAGTCTCTATTGTCACAGATAGAACAACTAGCTTTCAAGCAAAAAATCTGAGACAGTGAGATACACAAAACTTTGAGTAAAAGAAACAACTCATGGTCAAGGGACAAAATAAACAACAAAACCAGATGAAAAAATGAACCAGATAATAGAACTAACAAAGAGAATTTAAAATAAATATGATTAATGTTTTAAATCTGCTAGTGGACAAGGAGGACAATATGGATAGGTAGATGTGGAATTTCAGCAGAGTGGTGGAAACTCTAAAAGTATAATGGAAATATTGGAAATAAACAAACATTTTGACAGAAATGAGGAATACCTTTGATTATTTCAGCACGGTCAAGGAAGGAAGGAAGGATCTTGAAGATAGCTGAGGAAACCGCCCAACCTGAGACACAAAGAGAAGAGAATAGAAAAGAAAATCAGCAACCATCTGACAGTTGGACAATATCAAATGACCCAATAAATGCATAATTAGAATCTCAGAAGGACAAGAGAGCACAAGAGAAAATTTACAGACAGTAGCAGGAAATTTCCAGAAATAATGACATATACCAATTCATATAACTAAGTAATGCAGAGGATCCCAAGCAAGATTACAGTTTAAGTATTCATAGAAAGTAACACACACACACCCCTAGACAAATCATATTTAAATGTTAAAGACAAAAGTGAAAAATCTTGAAAGCAACCACAGGGATGTAGGGGAAGAACACATTACCTTCACAAAATAAAGACAAGGGCTATAGCAGATTTTCCATCTGCGCAAGGCCAAGAAACAGTGGTATGAATGGCTATAGTACTGAAAGAAAAAACTATTAAATTAGGAATCTATACCAAGTAAAATATAAAGTGTTTGCTTTCTCAGGCAAACAGAAATTGATAGAACTGGTTTCCAGCAAACTCGCACTACAAACAAACAAACAAAAAACTGTTAAAATAAGTTTTTCAAACAATAAATATGAAACCTGACAGACTTGGATGCACACAAAGAAATGAAAAGATCCTGAAAAACATAAATGAGGGTAAATTTAAATCCTTTTTCACCACTTTTAATGACACAAAAGACAATTAGCTAAAGTAAAAATTATAGCAATGTCTTCTGAGTTTATAACATAAGTGGAATTAAGTATAGGGAAACGATAGCACAAAAATGGGCAGGGGAAATTGAGAGAATACTGTTATAATGCCCTTACCCTACACATAAGGCAGTTAATATTATTAGAATATAGGCCATGGTTAATTGAAGATATAAACTGAAGGCAACCACAAACAAAATTTAACACAGTTGTAAATAATTACTGAAAATGGAGATAAAATATTCAATCGAAATACAGGCAGAAAAAAAGCAGGCAAAAGGAACAAAGAATGGATGAAACAAATAGAAAACAAATGTAAACAGGGAAGATTTTAATCTAAACTGTATCAGTAATTAAATGTAAATGATATAACAATAGATTTAAAAACAGCCATCTGCAAGAAATCTATTTTAAGTATAAAGACACATATAGATTAAAAGAATAAAGATAGGAAAAAGACACACCATGAAAATGCCAATTAAAAGAAATCCATGTTGGCCATGTCAATATTAGACAAACCTAAAAACAAAGAATATTACCAGGAGTCAAGAGAAGTTTTACATATTAAAAAGGGATCCGTCCAGCAAGAAATGATAATAAAATTAAATGTATATACAGCAAACAGAGCTCAAGGGAAAGAGGGATATTTGAGGAAAAAATATTTCTTTGATCATAAGCATTTAAAAACTAGTGATAATTCAGACTTAGTCTAGGCTTATAATTATTTAAGTAAGAATTAAGTAATCTGGGAAATTTTGAAACTACTGGGGAAAATATGGGTGAATTATAGCAAAAGGAACTTGGTAAATAATACCTGGAGGCCTGGAGAAATGTCTTTAAATGGTTTAAGACTCCTTGAGATCAGAAACCACTCCAGCATTTGGATGGCCCTGGGCAAGTTATTTAACCCCTTTACCCTCAATTTTCCCATCTGTGAAATGGGAAAAATAACAGAAGCTATCTCATGAAGTATAAGGTTCAATAAAGCTGTTGTAAGGATTAACCAAAATTCTATCAAGTGAAGTTCTTGGAACACAGTAAACATTACAAATATTAGCTGTAACATAACAACTAATTGATGCTTTTGAACTGTGGTGTTGAAGAAGACTCTCGAGAGTCCCTTGGAGTGCAAGGAGATCCAACCAGGCCATCCTAAAGGAAATCAGTCCTGAATATTCATTGAAAGGACTGATGCTGAAGCTGAAACCAATACTTTGGCCACCTGATGCAAAGAGCTGACTCATTTGAAAAGACCCTGATGCTGGGAAAGATTGAAGGCAGGAGGAGAAGGGGACAACAGAGGATGAGATGGTTGGATGGCATCACCGACTCAATGGACATGGGTTTGGGTGGACTCTGGGAGTTAATGATGGACAGGGAGGCCTGGCGTGCTGCAGTCCATGGGGTTGCAAAGAGTCGGACACGACTGAGTGACTAAATTGAACTAAACAACTGATTAACATCTTTCCACCCCCTTAGACTGAGAGTTCTTGAAGGTCATCTGATTTCATCGTCAGTTTCATCGTCAGCTCCAGGCCCAACGCCCAGCAGAGTAAGACCGTGGTACATACTATCTAAATGAAAGAGTTTAGGTGGTGAAGAAGAGAGGCTCTGTGACTGTAAGTAACAAGAAACAGGAAGAACTTTACAGAGAAGATGGAATGCGGGACGTCCTGGGGCACAGTTAAATCCCTGGTCAGGGAATGAAGATCCTGTGTGCTGTCTGCCACAGCCAATTTTTTTTTTTTTTTTTCATTTTTAAAAATAAAGAAGAAGAAGATGGAATGAGAGCTAGCCTTTGGATGATTGAGTGCTTTTAAAGAAACGGAGAGGAAAGAGAAGTGCATTTGGGGAAAGCAAAATAGCATTTGGAAAGCTAATGAGGTGAAAATAGAAAACTTGTATTTGAAGGACCGTGAGTAGATTAACACAGCTAACGTAGGAAGACAATAGGGGGGAAAGCCGTAAAGGACACCAGTAGACTATAAGACCTTAGATAACAGCCAAGACAAGCAATCCTCTTAGTCTCCTTCTTTCAGCCTTGGCATTCAGAAAGGGCTTATATCTGCCTTCACTTCATTCCCTTGGGAATAAGACTCCAATTATTATATTTTGACATGTAAAAGCTACCCAGAGCCACTGGTACTAACACATGAAGAGTCTTGGAACACAGGTTTGGGCATCAGGGCTGAAAGATCTCTGCAAGATCTCATCTGTGAGGTCCCTACAGACCCGCTACAGAGTTCAGCAATACAACAATCATTTCTGCCTCCTTCCTAAAGATGCAAGGCTTAGGCAGCTCTGCAGAGTTCAAATAAATCTCTCTCCCGTGACACTGAAAATGAATGACAGATTGGTGCCAAGATTCTTAATGGTCCCATTATACGATATTGCTAATAATAGTCAACTCTGTCTCAAAATTGTACAAGGAAGGGGCTGTCTATAAGCTTTCAGCATCTGGAAATCAGTTTAGACATGCAAATTTGAATAATTTGAACAAATCCTCCCTGAGACAATTAGGACACTTAGAACATAATCCATGTCAAGGCTATCAATTAAGAATGGGGATTGTAATCACTACCCTGCATTTGGTGAGGTTTCCCTTGAAAACAAAGGAGCATGGAACGTGGAATATTCTCAACATCAGGAATGTCATTCTCAAAGCATACTGTCCTTTATTCTATGACTGGCTGATATTAAGTATTGTTATTCTTCAAAGATAATGCTCCACTGAAATCACTTGTACCATTTTACTCCCCTCTAAATAGTCATTTTTTCTTCCCATCCTATTTTTAATGCCCTTTTACTATCACCCCCTAGACTTTCAAGAGTATTTCATAAATTCTACCCCTGAATCATATGCCTTGACTTTCTGACCAATGAATTTCATTGTTGAAACTGCGGAAGTAGTGCAGATCTTCCCATATTTGCCATTCGCCATCATAGCCAAACCCTTAGGACTGACTTTTTTGCCCTGGGTTAGAAAGAGAACTGAGACTGCACGTAGCCCAGAACTGGACCCTGGTTCGGGGCTCCTTTTACCATAAGATCTTACCTTTCATGCCATGACTTAATGGGTTACTCTCTATCTCCAAGATTCACATTTTTAAGAGAACCTAAGTAAGAGGGACATGTATAAACCTCAAGAAATGAAACCACTAAAGGTTGTAAAAGAAGACATTCTGGACACCTTTAAATCATTCTCTGTAAGAGGTCATCTTCTCCCTCAGTCCCTCCCAGGTCCTGTCTACTTAGAAAGAATGTCTAAGGAAATGAACTGTGTAAATTTTTCTACTTTACAAGTTCCTCAGAGAGGCTAATATTTGAAAAGAAATGTTTATCCATTCAACAAATCAGTTTGATCATCTACTAATACTGACATTCTCACTGCTCAAACCCACGTCTCTTGGCAGGCATCTCCTGCTCGGCCACTGAGCCACCTGGGAAGCCGATTCTCACTGTTAGGGATACACAAATCAAGACAACTTTTTGGATTCAGAGGGTTCTCAGGTGAGTCCAGAAGACAAACATTTAAATGATTATGGTACTGAATAACACATGTTGGAGCTGCAGGAGTCTTTGGGTGCCAACCTGAAGTAAGAGTCCATCAACAAGGAAGGTTAGGAAGGTTATTTTCAAGGATGACATGCACCAAAATAGCGTCTTTAAGGATGAGTTAGGAATTAGCTGCATGGAAAGAGGTGAAAAAGGAATTGCAATCTGTAACACAAGCAAAGTCATGGGGGCATATGTCATCATAATGTGTCTGGGGAGCCACAAATAGCTTGCTATGATTACAGCATAGACTGTGAAAGAGGAAGAGAGACTGATGCGGGTAAGTAAGTAGGCAAACAGTTGTTCTGAACGCTAATCTAAGGGCTTGAATTTTACCTAGCTGTGAGCTAATTTCTATTTGCCATATTCTAATTTAATTCATAGATTATTTTTATGAACCAGTGATTAAAAAATTTGGGATTCCAAGAGACACAAAATAAACTATACAACTATCCATTGCAATTTGGATATGTAACAAGCATCTGAAATTTATGTCACCAAATAGAACACTTGCTTACCCAACCCATCCCTCTCCAGAAAGTTCTCCCCATCTCAATAGATGGCAATATCATTCACCCAGTTGTTTAATTCCAAAACTTAACAGTCACCCTGGATTCTGCCATTTTCTTTATTTTCTACTTCCAAACCATGAGCAAGTCCTGCCAGCACTACCTCCAGAAACTAACCATAATCCAATAATTTCACATCAGTTCCACGTTTATAACTCAATCCAAGACTCATTTCCCATCTGGAACATATGAATAACCTCTTAACTGGTCTGTTTCCCCTCTTTCTTCCCTCTAATCAATCTTCTCCACAAAGTAACCAGAATGATCAACTTTTCCCCCAGCTTTATGCAGTATAATTGATACACCACATTGTGTGTGTTTAAGCTGTACAATGGCTTGTTTTGATTCATTTCTATATTGCAAAATGATTACCACCATCATGTTAGCTAATGCTTACATCGTGTCACATTTCCTTTTCACCACGAGAACACTTAAGATCTACTCTCCTGACAACTTTCAGGCATATGTTGCTAATTATAATAATGATGCTGTGCATTAATCCCCAGAACTCATTCATCTTCTAACTACAATGAAATATCCTAAAAAGTAAACAGTCTCATTCACAGTAGCAACAAAAACAACAAAATACTTAGAAATCAATCTAACTGAGGAGGTGAAAGATATATACATTGAAAACTTTGGTAAAAGAACCCAAAGGAGACACACACAAAATATGGACAGTTGTCTCATGTTTATGAATTGGAAGAATTAATAGTCAAAATGCCCATACTACCCAAAGCCATCTGTAAATCAATGCAACTCCTGTCAAAATTCCAATAGAATTTTTGCAGAGATTGAAAATATATATATAATTTATATGAAACTACAAAAGTCCCTGAATAGCCAAAGAAATTTTGAGGGAAAAAAACAAAGCTGGTGGCATCAGAGTTCTTGATTTCAAGCTATACTAAAAAGCTATAGTAATCAAATCAGTACAGTACTGGCATACACAGACACATAGGCAAACAGAACAGAATCAAGAGCCCTCAAATATCAAATATACAGTCAACAAGGGAGCAGAAAATATAAGAAGGGGGAAGAATAGTCTCTTCTGTAAACAATGGTGGATAAACTGGATATTCACATGCAATAAATAAATAAATAAATAAATGGACCCCTATCTTACACCATACACAAAAAAATCAAATCAAATCAAAATATTAATAGATTGAAGACTTGAAGGTGACACCTAAAACCACAAAACTCCTACAAGAAAATATAGGGGATAAGCTCCTTGAAATTGGTCTTGGCGATGATTTTTTTGGACTTGACAACAAAAGTAAAAATAAGCAAATGAGTTCCACAGCAAATTAAAAGGCTTCTCCACAGCAAAGGAAATCATGAACAAAATTAAAAGATAATCACTGAAGTGGGAGAAAATACTTACAAATTAAATATCTAATAAGGGGTTAATGTCTGAAATATATAAAGAATTCATACAATTCAATAGCAAAAAGAGAATCTGACTTAAAAATAGATATTTTTCTAAAGAATGTATGCAAATGGTCAAATGACACAAGAGAAGGTGCTCAACATCACTAATCATAAGTGAAATGCAAATCAAAACCACAATGAAACATCACCTCACACCTATCAAAAAGACAAGAAATAACATGTAGGCAAGGGCATGGAATAAAGGGAAACCTCATACACTGTTGGTAGGGATGTAAACTGGTATAGCCACCATGTAAACAGTATGGGAATCCCTTAAAAATTAAAAATAGAACTACCATATAACCCAGACATTCACTTCTGGAAAAGCAGCCAAAGGAAATGCAACAAGTTTTCAAAGAAATATCTGCATGCTCATGTTTTTTGCAGTTTTATTCACAATAGCCAAGACAAGGAAACAGCTAAGGGTTTGTCAAGGATAACTGGATAAAGAAGATGTGTTATACATGTACGTGTGTGTCAGTCATGAGAAAGAAGGGAATTCTGTCACTTGCCACAACACAAATGGGCCTTGAGGGCATTATGCTAAGTGAAATATGTCAGATAGAGAAAAACAAATAGTATATGATATTACTTTGCATGTTACATTTGACATTGCATCACTGATGCAATGAACATGAACTTGGGCAAACTCCAGGAGATGGTGAGGGACAGGGAGGCCCAGCATGCTGTGGTCCATGGGGTCGCAGAGTCAGACATGACTGGGTGACTGAACAACAAATGTGATATTACTTACTGGTGGACTTTTAAAAAGCCAAACTTTGTAGAAACAGAAACTAGAATGGTGGTTGCTAAGGGCCAGGGAGTCAGGGAAATAGGAAGATGTTACCCAGAGGGCATAACAATCTCTTAAAATGCAGATCAGATCAGGTAATTCAGATGTTTAAAGCCTGCCTATGGCTTCTGCAAGACTGGGATCCTGCTACCCTGGGGTCTTGAACATGGAGTTTATCATCATGAGGATTTATTCTTCCAGCTACTTGGCTCCTAGTGGACTTGTTTTCAGGAGAGAAAAGAATTAAACATTGAAAAATATCCATTAGACAATCTGGATATTGCCTAGATATGTTAATACTAAACCTTCTGATGATTCCTTGTATTTTGTCTATTATAGGATGCTACCTTCAAATGAGAAGGAAAGAAGTTGAGACAGAATTGGGTAACGTGGCTACTGATTACTGCGTCTCACTAGCCTCTAAAAATTTCCAGTCTGGAAACCATAACTTAGGCGTGTTAGATGAGTAATTGGAGGAACATCATTTTAACACAGCACTTTGAGAGAACTGCTCACAAAAGAGGGATGTGTGTGCATGTGTGTGCAAAGAGAAAGAGAGGAAGAAAGGAGGAGGGAGACAGAGAAAGCCCTGGGATGTGGGTGGAAAGAAAGATTTCTCCCAATCTGTTACCGCGCACATACACACACACACACACACACACACACACACACACACACACTTGGATATATATTTCAGATATACCTGTCTTGAAATAACCCTTCTAAAGATTCTTTCAAAGGCATTGAGAAGCTAAAGTTGTTTTTCTAATTCAAAAATGATTTGTCACTCTGTGGCTGGCACCTCGTTTGATTTCATCACTGGGGAAATTAATTTAATGGTCATTTACACTTCTGCACGGCGTTGTCTTTGTGTCCTAAGGCCCTAGAAAGCACTGTGGCAGCACAGTCAGTGGACTGATCTTACCTACATGTTGAGTAGCAGATTCTACTACTGCTGGATGCTTGCGAAGGGCAAAAACAAGACCTGCCTAACACAGCTTCATAGCACTTCCCTGATTAATCAGGGATAAGTAAGGCTGTATCTCACAGCCTGACAAATAGTCAACAAGCCCAAATACTCCACTGAGATTTTGCTGTAGTTATTGTTCAGTCACTAGGTCATGTCTGACTCTTTGCGACCCCAGGAATCATAGCCTGCCATGCCTCTCTGTCCATGGGAGTTCCCAGGCAAAACTAATGAGCTTTCAAAAGCATGAAAATAAGTCAGGCAAGTAACAGGCTCTAATGCACGAGACATTTTTGAACCTTGCATAGATACACTTGAGCATCTTCACCCACATAATTTTCCTATATTAACAGGGGTGGATATTTTATCTCCCAACTTCTCTGTGAGAATATGCTACATTTTTAAAGGTCAAGTGCAAAACTGTTCACCTTGACAGCTGCCCTAGCAAGTTCAAAATTGAGCCTCCTATACTGGGTAGGGGGAAATGTATCCAGTCTTCCTAGGTAAGAACAGGTTTCCTGGCTGCCCCAAAGTAGAACATTCCTCTGAAACCTTTCTTAAGCTGAAATACCACAAAGTGAAGAAGCAATTATGTTAGGACACAAATAAATGGAGACAAAGCACAGATGCTCACACACTGTTCCAAGCTGTGGTGTTGTCGACTAAAAATACTAGTGGCAACCTGAAAGTAGAAAGCTATTCTATTTGCTGGGAATGTTAGGGACTCCGAGCCCAGGAGACAGCATCTCAGGTGATGCTGAGAGACTGCTCTGACGAGGCGGGAGAGGGAGTAGGGCCATATACAGGTTTGTAACAAAGGGGCAGGCAGTCTGAACATCGAAAATTATTGTTAAGTAAGGAAAACCAGGGCTTCCCAGGTAGCTCAGAGGGGAAACATGGGTTTCCCAGGTAACTCAGATGGTAAAGAATCTGCCTGCAATGCGGGAAGATGGATGGGGCTCAATCCCTGACTTGGGAAGATGCCCTGGAGATGGGCAAGGCAACCCACTCCAGTATTCTTCTGGCCTGGAGAGTCCCATGGACAGAGGAGCCTGGTGGGGTACAGTCCATGGGTCACAAAGAGTCAGACACAACTTAGTGACTAACACACACACAGGAAAACCATGTGTCAAGTTAAGGAATTTAGTGTTCTGTGTGGGGGAAGATGCCAGCCTCTGAATGCATTCCTTTCATATGCACCTCAGCTATCTGGGGCCACACCCCTTTCTTGATTGTGTGCATCCTTAACTCCCCGTTCACCTGGAGATGTGGAGGACGGCTGCTGCTCATTTCCCCTCCACCAGCTCCTCGGCAGTCACTATGGAGGGTGGAGGCATCTGCTGGATGGCAGGCATTGTGTTCCCTTTGGGGAGCCCTCATTCACATTTGTTGCAGATAGCTGGAATCGCAGAGAGCTGTGACATTTCTTGCCCACCCACCAATATGGCAGGAAATGTTTCACTTCTCAGCATCTTGAGGCTGAGATGCAGGATGCAGTGCCCAGAGAAGGGGCTTGGTGGTACCGCTCCGGCTTCTCCAGATTCATGATGGCTCTATAACTGCTCCCTGCCAGACAAGTGCTGAAAGGTCTGGATTCAGTTGGTGAGAACATGTACTAATGCAGGTCTTGCATAAAAGCTAAGCGGAGTAAAGCAAAATTTTTAAAAGGTCTTACTTTGAAAGACCTCCTTAGTTTTTCTCTTTAAGTAACTCTCCCAACTGCATGTCACAAATAACAACAACGAGGAATTACAAGGAGTTTTAACATCTAAAGAAAACTCTATCATACAGCCTGTTCATTTTTTTAAATAAATGTCTCTTAAATGATACAACTGAAATGAAATTCAGGACTTCTTATTCTAAGCCCCGTGCTCCTCACAATGGAGTTTGCCAACATAAATTTATGTAGATAAAGGTCAATGTTTCTAACCTAGTTGTTGATATGAAAGCACAAAAAAAGATCTAAGCCTAAATATCAGTGTATTCTATTTGAAACTAAAATATTCAGGTTATGATACAAAGCAGCAACTTTTTCCATACTTTAGAATGAAGACTTCTTTAAGATTTGCTGCTTATTTGCTCTGAGCCAGACTCCTAGCCATATGGATTAAATATCCAGGCAACCACTCTTAGAAAAAAATACCCCAGGCACCATTAATCTGAATGTAGACTGGGGCCACCATTTGATAGATCAGTCAGCATAAACCATTGATTTCATAACACCATTTGTTTTTTGTTTGGGGGGGTGTTTTGTTTTGTTTTATAAGGAGAGGGTAGGCTGGAAAGAGGATTGTTTCTTGTAAACTGAGAAATTGATAGGAAAAAATCTTTTTTTCCTATAAATTTAGACGACACTATATTTGAACTGATCCTAGATCTTGTGGCAATAGTATTGGAGTAGTGATTTTATTATGTTTTTAGACTTATTTACAAGAGATGGAGTAAAAGAGATACTTATACAAGAAAGCAGAGAATCATCATTTACAGATGCTGCCAAATACGCCACAAAGTAATAACCACAATTAACATTCTCACAGCAATTTAGAGCTTACAGAGACGCTTTTATTTACCCAATAGTGTCTCACTGGATGATGTAATTTAGGAAAAAAGCCACTTCTACTTTACAATGAGAAACCTACTTTACGGCTTCTGAGAGAGGCTCCGTAAGGAATGGAGGCAGGTCTGCAGTTCAGAGCTTCCAGTCTGACTCTGGCTCACTCTGTCCTGCCACAGATCACAGCTGCTGTCTCTACCTGTTCAAAGATGCTGAAAGAGACCAATGTTCTTGGACCTCAGTTTTGAAAGTCCCAGTGGGTGGGCTTCCCTGCTGGCTCCGACAGTAAAGACTCTACCTGCAATGCAGGAAACCCAGGTTCAATCCCTGGGTCGGGAAGATCCCCTGGAGAGGGAAATGGCAACCCACTCCAGTATTCTTGCCTGGATAATTTCACGGACAGAGGAGCCTGGCAGGCTACAGTCCACGGGGTCACAAAGAGTCGGACTCAACTGAGTGACTAACATTTTCACTTCACTGTCAATGTATCCTGGCATCACCACACCCTACCAGATCTTTCCATGATCTTTTTGGTAGGTTGTGTGCGTCAATGAAAGAAATACTGCCTGCCATATTAGTAAACATCAGATGCGGTGGCCATCAAGCCATCATATTCCAGCAGTGCCAGCAGTGAGCCCTGAGGGGACTCGGCATGGAAACATAACGCCCACCATCAAGCCAGACCCTGCAGCCACCCCCTGACGTGCCCCTGGGAAAACTCCAGATGAGAAACCACAGAACACTGGCTCCGAAGAGCTGAGAGGTGCCTATGGAAGCAACGATTTCAGTGAGCCCAGACTTTTCCATCTTTCCAGACAGAGAAGAACACAAAATTCCCTCACTTGAGATGGCTGGTTTTCTCTGATTAACAGTAATCTTTTCATACCTCTGACTACCTGGTCTTTGTTGCAAAAACTCCTATGGATCCTGGCTCCTCCCATGTCTGTCTGAAGCAGTCTCTCAGAGCTATCTGAGATGCTAGACTCTGGGCTTAAGGCCTTAGTTTGTCTGCCAAGCAGCACGTAATTCTTAACTTTTAGGCTGTGCATCTTTGACAAGCAGTATCCTCAATGTTTCCCCTAGTCACAAAGACATGCTGAGGGGCAGCAAGAAAGGGACCCCACGGTTCTATTTTTTTTTCTGGAATCTCCCTTTCTTTCCCTAATCTAATATGGAAGAGACTGAAAATTCAGTTCCTGAAAAGACCTGCTTATTTCCTAAAGTATCCATGAAATGTGCAAAAAATCAAGAAAAACTAAAGCCTTAGGTGTGAGTAAATTTAAGCAAAGTATGTATAATTCATCTCTTCATTTGTACCTCTCATAGAATGGTTCCATTGACTGCAATCCTATCTGTGTTTACCCAGGCTCCAAGGAGAAATATAATGAATCTCTTATGTGAAGACAGCAGGAATCGAGACTGATCATGTAGGGGTCAGATTCTGGCCATCTCAGGCACATATGGTGAGGCTGTTTCTAGCTAGAATTTCTCTTTTAATCAATTTGATTGGAGAATAATTGCTTTACAATATGGTGGTAGTTTTTCCCATACATGAACATGAATTGGCCATAAGCTGTACACGTGAACACCCCGCCAACATCCCTCCCCACCTCTTCCCTCTGCGTTGTCCTGGAGCATCAGCTTTGAGTACCCTGCTTCACACATGGAACTTGCACTGGTCATCTGTTTTACATATGCTAATGTACATGTTTCAATGCTATCCTCTCTAATCATCCCACCCTCACCTATTCCTACTGAGTCCAAAACTCTGTTCTTCACATCTGGGTCTCCTTTGTTGCCTGCATGTAGGATTGTTGGTACCATCTTTCTAAATTTCATATATATATGCGTTAATATACAGGATTTGTCTCTTTCTGACTTACTTCTCTCTGTATAATAGGCTCCAGGTTCATCCACCTCATTAAAACTGACTCAAATGCATTCCTTTTTATAGCTGAGTAATAGTCCATTGTGTATATGTACCACAACTTCCTTTTCCATTCATCTGCCCATGGTCATCTAGGTTGCTTCCATGTCCTAGCTATTCTAA
Source organism: Odocoileus virginianus (assembly GCF_023699985.2). Taxonomy (NCBI): domain Eukaryota; kingdom Metazoa; phylum Chordata; class Mammalia; order Artiodactyla; family Cervidae; genus Odocoileus; species Odocoileus virginianus. Next base: position 6,923,878 of record NC_069695.1, on the reverse strand, counting down.
ATAACTAGCTAAAATTTCAATAATTTTATAATAATTTCACAGACCTCCCCATTTCCCAGGCTTTACATCACTTCTTGCCATCTTGTGACTCAGGATGTAACCACAAAAAAAGAATAAAGTTTTTATCCACTAAAATAAGTAGCTTGGAAAAAAAAAAAAAAACTGAATGAACTTTCTCACAGTCTAAAGCTTGCTTCCAATACTTTTTCCCTTAAATTTTAATATTTATGGTTTTCACATAATTCAAGTCTGAATAAAAAGAAATCAATCATTTTACCCTTGGTTAGCTTCTCACCATCATCCATCTATTCCCAAAATTATTATTATTATTTTTTTTTGAGCAGAGAAAGGTTTATTGCAGGGTCAAGAAAGGAGACAGGTGGCTCACATCCCCAAAAGTCCCTAACTCTCTGAGGGGTTTCAGGAAAGCATTTTATTTTTTTAAATATAAATGTATTTATTTTAATTGGAAGCTAATTGCTTTACAACACTGTATTGGTTTTGCCATACATTGACATGAATCTGCCATGGGTGTACATGTGTTCCCCATCCTGAACCCTCCTCCCCACCCTCCCCATCCCATCATTCAGAGTCATCCCAATGCTCCCCCCCAAGCACTCTGTCCCATGCATCGAACCTGGACTGGCGATTCATTTCACATATGACAATATTCATGTTTCAATGCCGTTCTCCCAAATCATCCCACCCTCACCCTGTCCCCCAGAGTCCAAAAGACTGTTCTGTACATCTAAATTCAAATAAAGCTTGTTCTGTACATCTAAATTCAAATAAAGCTTGTTCAAAGTATTTATTTTTAAAAAATCATCCCAGGCTAAGGAAATCAGAGTTAGAAATACCTTCTAGCCCTGTTTTCAGGGTACAGGTAGGACTGCCCGTACACGGACTGGGCAGAAGGCAGGCTCAATGACATAATGGGGGCAATACGGGTGTGGGTGTGTGTATGCACACGCGCGTGTCCTATGCTCAGTCATGTCTGACTCTTTGTGACCCCCTGGACTGTAGCCTGCCAGGCTCCTCTGTCCATGGAACTTTCCAGTCAAGAATACTGGAGTAGGTTGCCATTTCCATTGACTGGGGATCTTCCTGACCCAAGGATCGAACCCATGCTTCCTATGTCTCCTGAACTGCAGGTGGATTCTTTACCACTGAGCCACCTGGGAAGCGATATAGAGGCCACGCTCAATTCTTCAAATTCACCACTCTTATTAGTAACACATTTAAGGCAGGGAAATAGGAAAGCAAAAAAGCAATACAAACTTCACCCCAGAGGTACGATCTGCCTCTGCAAGAAAGCAGGAGATTAATTTACTACTCAGGCAAAAAATGTGATTATTTCTTTTCTCCCTCTTTCTTCCACTACCCTTTGCTGTCCAAAAGACCTCTAGCAAGATTTAAGCATCATCAGACTTTCATTTGTACCCTTATAGTTGAAAATTAAATTGCAAAACAACCTTCTCCCTCTGTCACTACAGCAAATGTTTAAAATTTGTTCTTTAAACCATTCTTTTGAAATTATATTTTCTTCCAACGTGATTTGTCGCAATTTCTCTAGTGAGAAAAGCCATGTATCAGTTCCTTTCCCTGTCTGCCTTCTGAAATATCTTTGCTAATAGAAATACTTGAAGTGACCTTGGTTTCAAGCAGTATCTGCTGGCCAATGAAGGTAACCTTTGACCTTGATCTCCAGGAAAGGAAGATTTAATGAGCTTGAATTGATTTTAATGGTAACAATACACACCCCAGAGATGTGGACAAGTATGTTGGTGGAAGATCTAAGAGATCTATTCAATTCAGGCCGAATTCAAATATATGTTCATTTTATACTATTATGCTCTGGCTTTTACTTGGAACATAAAAACCACGCAAATTAAATGTAAATATTTATGACTGACCAACATGTCTCAATGAACCACATTTCGATGTATGAAGTCAAACAGGAATAGAAATCTTCACAAAAATCCATGTGATTGGGCTACTTATTTTCAATCCCCATGTAGTAATAATGATTTACTGTGCTCACCAGACCTACTGATCAAATCATCCAAACTTCATATAAATGTATCTAAATTGCAAATAAGATTTCTCAAGGAATTACAAGGGAGGTAGGGAGACAAGTGTGATACACGTGAAACAATCAGGTAATAATAATACTGGCGTATATAATCAACTGCAGTCCAAAGACTATAGGTGATGAGAAGAGTGGAAAGTAAACTATCAAAGTTTTTATGGAGGTGGGAGAAATACAATACACGAAAAGATTATTAAGCTTTGAGTAAGTAGAAGGTCACAGAAGAGGGAGACGAGACATCATTTGCTGGGGCTACTAACCAAAGCTATGATTCTTTTTTCCTTATATTGCATTGACTCTAAAGGCAAGACTGAAAATTTCTAAGATCTTTCTTTCACGTTTCAATGTCTCAGAAACAAGGGCGCCCATTACAGTCAATAGCATGTCACAGTCTGATTGGCCTTGATTTTCTATCATGATGGCACCATCGTGGTCCTCGGTGGGTTTGTTCTTCAGTTGATGATGTCTTATATTCAAAGACACAGAAAGTGTATAATCATCTTATAGCTTAAATCACAGAAGCAGAGAAGACTGGACAGATCCTTTAAAAACCAGGAGACCTTGGTTCCATCCCTGGGTTAGGAAGATCCCCTGGAGCAGGGAATGGCAACCCACTCCCGTGTTCTTGCCTGGAGAATCCCACGGACAGAGGAACCTGGCCAGCTACATTCCATGGAGGTGCAAAGAGTCAGACACAACTGAGTGATTCTCACACACACACACACACACACACACACACACACGGAGAATTCCGTGGACAGAAGAGCCTGGCCAGCTACCTTCCATGGAGTTGCAAACAGACACGACTAAGCAACTAACACACATACACACACCCCTCCGTGATCCTGGTTTGTGATTTACTTCAGCACTCTATTATTTTCAGACATGATTTTGCCCTCCACAACAAGAAGGAATGTACCAGTTCCCAGCTTATTACCTCTCAGTTCCAAATCCACGCTTGTGATCCTGAAACACTTCTCCCTGGCCATCTGACATGGCATTCATCTTGTCCGTAGAGAATACGGGAGGGACCCTGGAGGAGGAAAGGTTTCTCCTCCTGGTTCTGGGTGCTTTCTTTTTTCTGCTCCTCCTGCCCTGGGCTAGAGGTCAGGAAACCCAGGGAAACTCACCCCTAGAGAAATTCCAGAACAGTTCAACAGGGCCCCCCAGCTCCTTTCTGAAGTGAGTTCCACGAGTTTCCTAGTGTCTTCCTAGTGACAGTTTTTTGACCATGGGCTTCCTAGAGAATTCAATACCATCCCCCTCCTTTGGGAAGCTTCCTGATGAATGTCCCTGGCATCTCAGCAGACAGTTCTCTTATTTAGGATTAAAATAGATCTCATATACTAAGAGAGGAAACCTGATAGACTTGTGCATTAGCTTTCTCACTGAAGGCCCACCAATGAGAGCAAAATTAAAAGTGCGTGGTTGGGTGGGTTGGGGAAGAAGTAAAATGGGTTGATTGTGAGGGTGTGGGGCAGAAGTTAATGAAGAGATAGCTATATATGTCTGACTGTCAAGGGTTTCTAACTGATTGTAAACCACCTCTAGGTGGTTTCTTTCAACTTCTGTTTTAGGAGATGAACCTCATTATCAGAATGGTTTACATATTTTTATTCTTTATTTCTAGACAGAAATCATCCTGATGCATTCAGGTACAACAAAAAAGATCCTTCCACAACTAGTAAGTTTTTTTCATCCTGATAGTTAATGTTGGAGTTACAAAATAGATGCCTAACAGTTGATTTAATGTTCATTTTACTCAACCAGATGCCTTAGTATCTCATACACACTTCCAAACTACTTTGGTACAATATTTCCTTGTACAGTTTGGCATTTGATGTTTTAACACTAAGTACAATAAATGTGAAAATAAGTAGAATTATTTTCATTTCTAATTCAAAAATGTAATGAGCAAATTCATAACTTTAAAGAGAAGGAAAGGGTTAGCACAGGTGAGTTATCATCCAAACCTCATTTTTAAAAATTCACTTTGTATTCTATGTAGATTTCAGTGGTTCTTTGTATTTGCAGATCAGAATGTAAGATATTCAAACTTCAGCTGAAGGACTTTATAAGGCATTCTATAGTAGTAGCTTACTTTACTTTCATAAAACAGCTTCTTTCTTATTTATCAATTTAAAAATAGTATACAATTTAAGTCTAAAGTTTAACATGAAAACTCCTTAACTTTAAAAATAAAATTGCATTTTACTCATATTATCCTCCTTCAAATTGGTAGTTTAGTCATTTATCATTTTGTGTTTGACACTTTTTTTTTAATTTCCAAATATATTTTTTGGTCAATGGAACTTCTGTCAACGTATTATCTCTGGGCCTTCCATATCCTTATTCTCTTTTCTCTCCCTTTATTTCTTACAGTAAAAGATAAAGGAAATTTAAAAAGACACATGTGAGCTTGAACAAAAGGGCCGTTCATATTGAACAAAAAGAAAAAATGCTTCATTCAGATACGCTAAGGTAAGCTTAGAATGGTTATTTTATCCATTCTGATGGAATCATTTTCAGCCCAGAACCAAGGACAGGAGCAGACACTGTTACTGTGATTTTCTTGTGTTCAGTGTGTTTTGGATGAACCAAAGCAGGGAAATACAGGCTTGTCTTCCCAAACTGCAGGCCATCGGAGAGAAAGTTCAAAACCCAGAAACTCACTTTATACATACACTTACACTCACCCCACTTTCTGCATATATTCACAAGCTTATTCACATATATAATTCCCTTTAGATCTGTGCTATATTGTCAATTCCACCAATGCCATGAGTACAGGCCTTGCCAATGCTCTCAGAAAACACATGAGGACATAGCATCTGCTTCCAAGACTTTCTCGAAGGAAAACAAAGCTGGGAATTCTCTGAATGTGAGATACGCAAAGAATACACCCTACCATCTGCTGCTCTTGTTAATGGATGTGTCGCCATCACAGTACATGACACTGTGCAGGAACCATGGGGAGTACCTAATTCTTCTGCTACAGATAAGAAAATTCAAGGGAAATGAGGGTGGATGACTCTCCCAAAGTCTCCCCAGGAAGCCAGGAGTGGCAGGGCCAGGAACAGAGTATCTCTAACCCAGGGCTCCGTGTAGAGCAGTATCCTTGTCTAACTAGGCCTCCCCTAGGGACTCACATGGTGAAGAACCTGCCTGCAATGCAGGAGACCCAGGTTCAATCCCTGGGTTGGGAAGATTTCCTGAAGAAGGGAACAGCTACCCACTCCAGTAAACCCATGCCCTATTTTCCTCTCTTGAGTAATGTTAATACCATTTCAAAATTTCCTCCTCCCCTCCAAAACCAATCCTCAAACATACTTTGGTGTAAATATTATTTGGATTTATCACTGTCACCAGTAAAGTGGTGATGGGTACCAACACTTGTCGGTTGATTAGGAGGAAAAAGGAAACATTATGAATGACTTCTGAGGGTAAAGGAATGTGAGTGAGGGCAGGGTGAAATTCACAGATGCAGTGTTTCTGGCAAGTCCCAGGCCATAGACACTGGGCCAGCCTGCCTAATGGAGTAGAAATCCCACTATTCATGTCTCATTGGAGATATTTAGTCCATGTCACAGTCAGAATACTTTGTTGTGGATAGAGAAATTCACAGGAGTCAGGAGGGACATTAGGCAGCACTGTGTGAGGCATAGCTCTGCACCTGTGAGCAATTAGCACAGGATATATACTCTCTGTCCTCAAATATAACTAAAATAAGGCAGAATAGGGTCAGGTCCTAAGCACATTTCACTTACAGACGACTTGCACTACCTCATTTAATCTTAACAGTAACAAGCAAATCTGTTAATGCATATTAATGTTAGAGACTGAACAATAAAACAAATTGAATACACCCAGAAAGCAAGTACCACCAATACCCAATTCATTAGCAGAGATTTGACAATGACTTCAGAGCATCCTTGCAGGCATCCCAAATTTCTGCTATGCTACGGACTTTCCTTTCGTCCATCCCCTCAGCCTAGCTCAGTGCGTGTCACATGTGAGTACACATAAACACTACTTGCTTTGCAATTCTGGCCGTAGGCAATTTTGCCCCACACCTTAGACTCTGAATTCTCTGCTTCAAGCACAATGCATCTCCGTCACCCGTGCAGATGGAGCCAGGGCTAGAAACGTGGAGCCGTGACACGAAAACCTTAATGTCCAGATTTTGTCCATAGGGTTGGGGGGGTTATGATTCCTGAGCAAGCAAATGAAGGAAGGGTTACCAGTTTCCCATTCATCTCGGTGGTTTCTGGGTAGGAGAAAAACTGGTGCTAGACTGGGATGGCTGTAAAGATGCAAAGGAAGATCCCAATATCCACTAGATATGAAAGGAATATTGATAATGTCACATAGTTACTAAAAGCAAAATCTTCTTGTATCTTACCTATCTTGATTAAAGTTCAATGCCTACCCACTTCCAGCTATGTGATCACAAACATTTATTTAACTTCCCCATGATGATTAATTCTCTGTGTCAATGAGGTATCCAGACACTTGGACAAACATTATTCTGAGCATCTCTGGGAAAGTTTTTGGATGAAATTACTGATATCTTCCCAAAGCTGGTACTATATGTTTATCACAAATTTTGGGAACTTACTCCTCTGAGGCTTTGATTTCCCAAACTAAACTTTTGGAAAACCCAGTGCTCTATTAAAATACCCAACTTGTGCAAATCAGATGCCTCAGCACCAAGACTGTTGTCTCTGCCCTATCATACACAAGTTGAACATCTCCTTGTCTCTCATCCTTTGCATTTTCTTTAACATCTGTCCTCCCGGCTACTTGATCAGAGTATGGATAAAACCAAGAAAAGCAAAAGCACACATTGGATATCAAAGTATCACTGTGACACAATTAAAATACATGATATTTGTCTTTAGGGTCCCTTGTAAGTTCCTTTCTTTCTTGTCCTAGGTGTACTTCATCTTCATCAAGGACCACATACACCCATGATCTTGCCTTTTACCAAAATCTTCTTTAGAACAAGATTCTGCTGCCTTAGACAACCCCAAGTGCAAGCAGCTGAAAATGCTTGAGCACTAAAACTTAGAGCAATTTGCATTTAAGAGTAATTTGCACAGACTTGGGTTAAAAATAAAACCCGAAGTTACAGTGCTGCAATTGCCAGCATAGAGCCCTAAGGGGATATATTTTAGACAAGAGAGTCTTCCCAGAGTTCTAAAGACTGAACCAATAGGCAATTGTTTCTCCTCCAGACATGCCAACAACATGTGAGAAGAAATGTTGCCTTCCCGGACAGTTCATTGTTTCATGTCCTAAATTTAAGTGACATATGAAGAGAATTCATATTTAATGTTGCATACTCAAATAGGAAGTATGTTAAATAATGCTAAAGTACACTCCTCATTAAAGTATTTGAAATTAAATTGCAATTGTGAATCACCTGGTGTTGAACTGAGAGGTGACTGCAGAGACCCTGCTGGTTTTATTTAAAGACTGACTTCATACAACCATTAGGATCTGGTGGCATTTCATGGCTCGGAAAGATTTCTGAAAACCACAAAAGACTGGGTTATAATCTAACATCATGTGGATAAATTGGAGAAACTGAAATCAATACAATGAAGGTCAAATAGTTGGAAAAAAGCAGAACACAGTAAGAATACAAAATGTTATAGAAAAATAACATGGAACATTTAAACTAAGTCACAGTCACAGAAATAAAGATTCATTCAGACTGCAATGAATGTAGATGAATCTTGAATGCTCCCTTCCTTCCACTCCTAAAAGGCCTTTGATAAACAGTATAAGCTGAAATATTACTGACTCCACATACATCATAATTATTTCAAGATTATGTACTCTAGTTTCAAAACAATATCCAAAAGACAGATGAAAAAGATACAAAGAGTAGAAGGCCATTCAGCATAGAGAGAACAAAAGTTTTAAGACTTGAACTGAAAATCTCTGAAGGAAAAAAGTTAAGTAAGGGTTAAGAGGTTTTCTGCCCGTGGGAAAAATGACTGGGGCCCAACATAGGTGTTTTAAAAAAATACAAGTGGCCATGAAAAAAAAAAAAAAAAGGTGGGTGAATTAGGCTTTCAATAGCTGGAATTTGGAGACAGATTTTTCTCAAATAATGGGATTAGATTATAAACAATTTTGGAAATGAAATATTAGGTCAACGAATAATTTGGCAACATAAGACTTCTTGAAAGAGTAAAAAAAAGACAATAAATAAGATTGACATTGATATTATTGATATTGATATTGACAATAAAACTCCTTAGGGGATAATTATAGTATTAATAAAAATTGCAGTCTGTGGGGAGGGAAAATGGAAATTACTGTTCAACTGGTATAAAGTTTCAACAATACAAAAAGAATGAATTCTAAAGATCTGCTATACAACCCCATATCTATAGTTAACAAGGCTGTATTGTGTGCTTAAAAGTTTTTTTCAGGAGGGTAAATCACATGTTAAGTGTTATTATCACAATAAAAAAAAAATTTACACCCATCATGACAACATGGAGAAATAAAACAGGTAATTTTAAAATACCAATTAATTAAATCCTGCACAATATTACCCACTCTCCTATAAAGTCATGAAAAGCAACAGAAATGAGTCATTGATTCCAAAAGTTGACAAATGGTGGGTTTTTAAAAAAATATTACTGAGAGCCACACACCATGAAAATCAAACTACTAAAATAACAGTAATGATATAGTGTTACCTAACCTTTCTGTGATACCATCATCAAATCTCTCTCATTTCGGCTTTATCCAGGCATTTCAAGACATTAATCGTCCGGGGAATCTTTATTCTCCTGCATTCTGACCTTATGCTTCTTACATGTGGCACTTTGTGACCATATTAGCCAATGAGCTTAACCAGCATCAGCCGTTGCCAATACATCACACAAGCTCTGCTGGTAATTTCTAGAATGTTTCTCAAATTAAGTTGTGCAATGACATGGAGAAATGCTAATTATATCATAAGGGATGCTGCAAAGTTCTCAAAACACAATTAATCTTCATTTTCAAAATTAATCCACATGCTACTTTCAGGCCATCACTGCAATGGAAGGGATGAAAAGTGGGGAGTGATAAAATGAACAAATAATCAGACAGTAGGATCACAAAACAATAGAGCACCCCAGCTCTATGAAAGGGTGCTTCTATCAAGGAGATTACCTAAATAGAACTTTAAAAAATAGGTTTAAAATAGTTTGAGACCTGTTATTTGCTCACTGCTGAGCTGTGTGCCATGGGGCTGGCAGAAAAGTCCCTGCCTTCAAGAAATACAATTCTAATTGGAAAGAACAACAAAAATTAAAGGAGAAAACTACAGAAGGTAGCAAATAGTTATCTGGTAAACTATGTGGTACTCAACAACTACAGTGTAGAAGCCCAGGACAGGGGAGACCTTTGGGAAGGCAGTACCTACGATGTGGGAGACCACAGTCTATACAGCAGAGATAAACAAGAGGGCCTTCCTGGTGATGAGATCAGAGCAGGGAAGGGCTCCTATAGAAGACGACTATTATGGAAACATCTTCAGAAAGCAAAGGAGGTATCAGATTATGGAAGGTCATGAAAAGTTCACAGTTAGTTTAGGCCTGACACAATGAAAATATGAAATAATAGTAGGTGATTTAAGTGCAGAAGTAACATGATACAACGCATGGATAAAAACACTGGTTTGGTCCTTGGGTCAGGCAGATCCCCTGGAGAAGGAAATGGCAACCCACTCCAGTATTCCTGCCTGGGAAACCCCATGGGTAGAGGAGCCTGGAGGGCTAAGGTCCATGGGGTCATGAAAGAGACAGACAGGACTTAGCTACTAAACAACAACAAAAGGCTAAGCCTCATAGAGAACTTTTTTCCCCAAAACTCTTGACTACTACTCCTGGTCTAGTCAGAGTGAAAGTGTGGCTTTTCCATTCACATTATTCTCAGAGTGTCACTGTACAAACTAGATGCATTTGAGGCCTGGGTGTAGCCTTAGGGTCAGCCATGCATAAGCTTTTAGTGGAAGATAATTAATGGGACACATGCTTTGGGTTACTTTGAAGTTAGGAGATGTATTTGTAGCACACCCAGGGAAAAGCAAGTCTTCCTGGGGTAACGCATTCTTACCCAGGGGTACCCACTTCTAAACTGATATCTTGAGTGCCAATCAGTGACTCTGCCCCTTTCAGATCTGCATTTGTAGCAATCCTGGCAGTGGTGCTATAACTTGTTAATTTATGAGGACAACGTGTCTCCAACAGGTGAGACTGACTAAACCTACAGAATGAGGACCGTAAGTTACGGTGCTGTTAATTTAAGCATATTTATGTAAAACAAGACTTCCCTGGTGGCTCAGAGGGTAAAGCGTCTGCCTACAATGCAGGAGACCTGGGTCCAATCCCTGGGTTGGGAAGATCCCCTGGAGAAGGAAATGGCAACCCACTCCAGTATTCTTGCCTGGAAAACCCCATGGAAAGAGGAGACTGTTAGGCTATACTCCATGGGATCACAAAGAGTCAGACACGACTGAGCAAGTATCTGTATGTAAAACAAATTCATAGTAACGTATAATAATTCGCAATTCTTCACCAAAAGGGGTGAAAAGGTATGCCTAGGGTAGGGAATTTTGTTCAGTCCGTATTTCTCTTACTGTCTTGAGGCTTCCTCCATGCTGTTCTCATCTCACATAGATGGCACTGCATATGCACAAAGCTGTCTTTGGATAAGGATCTTTATTAATTCCATTGGTAAGAAGATAAAACTTCCCTTCAATATCACTGCAGAAATATCTGAAACTGGTCCCATGTGGGATCTCGGTTCCTTCACCAGAGATCAAGATTGTGTCCCCTGGGGTGGAAGTGCAGAGTCTTAACCACCGGAGAACCAGGGATGTCTTGCCGTGGGTTTCTTACTGGGGAAGGGCTTCTCTTTGATTTTTCATGCTACTGCAGAGACTCAGTTATCTGATTGTAGTTCTCTGCTGATCACCCTACCTCTCTGGTCTGCCTGAACTATGGCAACTAGAATTGTCATGAGCCTCTATACTGAAACCATCTTTGCTTCCTGAAGATGCCTCCATTATATTCAGGTGTTCCCTTCTACCGGCAGACCTCACCTGCTCTACACATCCGCATTCATTATGTGATTTATCCTGATTCATTCTCCAACCTCCCCTCATCTTCACTGAAAGATAACTTCCAGATTTGAAGTCCAAACTTATGAGACAAGTGCTCGGGCCTGGTGCACTGGGAAGACCCAGAGGGATCAGGTAGAGAGGGAGGTGGAAGGGAGGATCAGGATGGGGAATACATGTAAATCTATGGCTGATTCATGTCAATGTATGACAAAAACCACTACAATATTGTAAAGTAATTAGCCTCCAACTAATAAAAATAAATGGAAAAAAATAATAATAATAAAATTTTTTAAAAGCCATCCTCCAGTAAACAGAAACATCACCGAAATTTTACTTTACATGTAATATTATTAATCATTTATCTCTGCTATAAAGTTCAGGATTCTATTACTCTTTAACCATTTCACACCCAATGGAGCACAGTAAAGCCATTTATCCCTGTCTTTCAAAGGCACACATTTATACCATGCATAGAATACTCTGAGTTAAATATACAGCTGCTCACAGCTGTCCCCTTAGCAATAGACTGAGTAACCCACGAAATTGCCATACAGGTTAACAAATGATCCATAACATCTTTTGCAAGGACTACAGATGACACAAATTCTAAAAGAGAATGCCACTTGGCCTAGGCATTTTAACTGAAAAAGAAAAAAAATCCCTTGGCTTACAGGTGTTTATTTAACAAAGCAGTATCCAAGAATCTCTTTTATTGATTCATAAGTCCCCTGGATATTTATCAAACAACTATTAATACTACATGTCAACACTGTGGCAAAAAATACTTCCAATAGACATTATCCCTTAAGCTAAAGAAGGGACAGACTCAGAAGGACTTCCTTGAAATCACATATCTCATTGGTCATATACCAAGAAAATAGGATGATTTTAAAAGCATAAATGATACACACATGGGCATCATTTTGAAAACATACACTTCATTCAAAAGGGGAAACAGATTTAAAAAAAGAAGAAGAGACTATCCTGTTGGTTCTTAAAGCCATTAGTGGACTATCACTTTATACCCTAGAACTAACTTTCTTCCCAGGAACCAAGGACAAAATCTTGCTAACAAAACTGTTGGAAGTGAAATGGCCAAACTAGGGATTCATACACAGGAAACCAAGTTGAAGACAGGGTCATATATTTAGTGAAAAATGGAAATCCTTGTGGCACATGTGAATCTCATGGGGTCCTCCATGTGACAGCTCAGCCACTTAAAATTTTTATTTCATTTCAGGCATCATAAGTAAGCTGCTCTTGAAGCTCTCAGTTGGTAATTGGTCCACTTTAACATGAAGTTATGCTTTCCTTAGGGCTGGTTCTCTGTTTAAAATGCATAAGTATCCATTTTTAAAAGTTTAATTATGTGAAATTTTATTTCAAATTTAATAATTTAGTCTGGAAAGTTTCTAGTTGATGAAAATGTCAAATGTAAAAAGATAGGAATGCTTAATTAGTTGAGTACCTTAAGTTTTTTGACAAACACTAAGTGGACTTGTTAACACTTGCTGCCAGAACTCAAGGGTTTTACTAAAAATAGAAATGGAGAAAATCAGCCTCACTGAAGACATAATTGACAGTCTAGACCAAGCCTACTCTTTCCTTATGTCTCATTCTGCATCTTTTCTTTCTGAAAGGCCACTCCTTCATTGTGTTTTGCTTTTACAAACAATATGTTTTTTTAAAAACACCAATATTCACTTCTTATACTGTTAATAATACTAAATATCATGACGATGTGTTTAAACAATAAAAAACCAAGCCAAATAAAATCAAACAAAAAGAACTGAGAAAGAAGGCTTGGGTGTTAGAGGCGACTCATGTACGACTCTTAAATAAACACAGTTTCATTCTTCTGGTCTTTGTTTCCTTATCAGCAAAAGTAGGAGACTGAAGCACATGATCTCTTATCAAATCAAACGGGATGATCCCTAATTGAATCAGATGCTTTCAGTTCCGTCATTCCGTGAAACCCATTTTAAGGTTGAGCCCCCTGCTTCCTAGCTTCCTCCCCTCCTTCTTCTCGGGAATACTCAGGAAGAGGAAAACTGCATCAACTGATCATTTTCTTTTTCTTTTGGACTTTCCTGGTGGCTCAGCTGGTAAAGAATCTGCCTGCAACGCAGGAGACCCCAGTTCGATTCCTGGGTCGGGAAGAGCCGCTGGAGAAGGGAAAGGCTACCCACTCCAGTATTCTGGCCCGGAGAATTCCACAGACTGTATAGTCCATGGGGTCACAAAGAGTTGGACATGACTGAGCGACTTTCACTTCACTTACTGAGATATATTCACTTATCATGCAGTTCATTCATTCACCAGTTGATTTTTAACCATAGGTTTCCCCTTAACAGTGAACACATCTTCCATGTATCTGATGTGGTACTTTTCAAGAAGCTTAGAGTCCGGTAGGGACATGACACAAAACCAGAAATCATCTCAGCGCCCTTCAAAAAGCAGCAAAATGCGCTGGCTTTACTTAATCTGAAAGTATCCCGAATCCTTTCCACCTCGGATCTAATAGCCAAACCCATACTTCCTCCTGGCTACTAGAAAGATCTACCTGAATCATCAGAAACATTAAATTCTATTTCTTGAAAACTTAACTCTTCAACTTCCCTTACAACCGGTTTCTTCTCCTGCACCAGCGCCACCCTTGATCACGGAGCCTCTATCCATCTGGTTCCCCCCACGGGAGGGCTAACAGGCTTGCTTGAGGACCGCCTCTCCTTCATCTCCCCCTCCGAACAACTAGTAACTGATCCAACCACAGTCTAAACACCTCTCCAGTCTCCAGCTCCTCCCTAGATCTAGTTGCATTAACTTGCATCAACATATTTACATTTGTCTGTTCACCCTTGTTTAAGTGAAGTCCCAAGAAATCACAACTGTCTCTCTTAAGTTTATTTCCTGAGTACCTTATACAATGCTTGGCCCATTATTATGGTATTCAATAAATTGAGTTCTGCTTTTAATAAGTACATAGTGATACTCTAAACTCTGTAAAGACCTGTATGGGAAAAGAATCAAATAAAGAAGGGATATGGGGGGGGGGCTGTAACTTATTCACTTTGCTATACAACAGAAAGTAATACAATATTGTAAATCAACTATGCTCTAATAAACATTTTTAAAAGACTAGTAAGTAGTGATGAACTAACGCTTACTAACTTCCTTCTGAATTGATATTTCCTAAAATAAGTTGAAAACTTTTTAGAGCTTCAAAGATAGAGCTTAAAATATCAAGGGATTTTCACATGTACTATCTCTAATGCATATTATTTTCTACCTTTGGATAATCTACCCCTCACCAACTGCTCATCCTTTAATTCAGTCTCCGTAATACTTCTCCCCAAGCTATGATTATAGTACTTTTCATCCTTTTCAAACATAGCGAGCCCAGGAGCTAGTGGACATCATATGAAAGAGTGGATTTATACCCTCCCAAATCCTATGAAACGTGTGTTTTCTACCTGCCAGGAATATGAGTTGTGTGCACAGGTCTGCTGAGGCTTTCTTTTCCCCCAAAACAGCACCTAACAGTGCTGGTAGGACGCAAGAACATGTGGCACGATGCTTGGGTTGTTTCTCTGCCTAACTGGCCTGAATTTACGAGTACATAATAACTCCATCTCTCCATTTTCAAATTCAGGCAGCATTATAAAATAAGCCTGAGTAATATTCAGGCTGCTTTGTTTTATGGGGAGCTTTACAGCGTGACCATGCTGTGTACCAAGGCATGGGGTAAGCACAGATGTTTGCATTCATTTAGACTTCTCCAGGCAGCAGCAACAGTATGAATGCAGTTTGGACGGCATCATTACGAATTACACTTGGACTCTATTGCATTAAAAGGTAATGGGTTTCTTCCCACTTCCCATTCATTTTAAAAGTCAAGAGTTAAGTTGACCAATGGGTAACTCCCTCTCCCTTTCCAAGCTCTTTTCCTAAATCATGAAGTGTATCTGCTCCCACTTTCTGGTCTCTGGGTTTCTCTGCTGTTTTGTATTTTACATAGCTAATCAGATCCAGCAGCAGAACATTACTGCTGTTCAGGGCCCTCTATTTTTTTTTCTTACTGTCTGGTTACTTGAATTAATGCTGTAATATTTTGGATGCCATTATATTATGCTAGAACAATCTTTGTTCTACTAGGGAGGACCAGCAGAGAACAGTTTGTAAGTAATATTGTCCTTTCCTGATTCAGTAAGTGGGTAATTTGTTCCAGTGAGCAAGCTTGCATGACTTTCCTATTATGAAAATAAATGAAATAAGATACTCACCTCGCTTTTCACAATGCTACCCTGAGGTTTGTTCGGAATTTTTTAACAGACAGGAAGAAAGGCAAAGAGGCAGAAACTCTGGAAAATAATACAAGAGGCCCTGATGACATGTCAGCTAGGAAAGTGTTCTGTGATTCTGGTTTGTAATCTGCTAGGCGCCTCACATTAGAATCTTCAACTCACCAACCTTCTGTATAAGCACAACATCATCCGAGCCCACCTACCATAATCATTCATACCTAAGTCCTTTCTGGGCACGAGGGGCTCCAGGAGGACCTCTTCTGCTCAGGCAGTTCTGGAAATCAGTCCTGAATATTCACTGGAAGGACTGATGCTGAGGCTGAAACTCCAACACTTTGCCCACCTGATGCGAAGACCTGACTCGTTGGAAAAGACCCTGATGCTGGGAAAGATTGATGGCAGGAGGAGAAGGGGACGACAGAGGATAAAATGGTTCGGTGGCATCACCAACTCAATGGACATGAGTGTGAGTAAGCTCAAGGAGTTGATGATGGACAGGGAAGCCTGGCGTGCTGCAGTTCACGGGGTCGCAAAGAGTCAGACACGACTGAGCAACTGAACTGAACCAAAAAATCTGAAACAAATCCAAGGACTTGGGAGCATCACAAGATAAGATTTTATATCTTCTCATACAATTCCACCCCAGTCACTCCTTGACCTAGCAGCCTATTTAGCTAAAACGGTACATCCCGGTGTTCTATTCAGTCATCGTAAATGCTCTTGAAAATTGCTTTAAGCCAGAATTTCTCCCCTTGGTACTACTGACTCTGGGGCTGGGTTAAGTCTTGTGCTATGGGAGCTGTTCTGGGCATTGTAGGCTGTTTACCAGCATCACTGGCCTCTACTCATTAGATGCTACAAGCGCCCACTGTCATGACAACCAAAGCTGCATCTAGACATTACCGCGAGTCCCCTGGAAGACAAAAATTACCCCTGATTGAGAACCACTGCTCAAACAAACCAGCTCATTTTTGATAGAAAGAAACCCTCCCTAGTACCACACAGCTCCCAAGAAGTCAGTGCGATATAGCAGAGGGACAGAAATCAGCCTGCTGAGGTTTCACAGTTTCCCCGTCTGTAAAAAGGGGCTTCCCAGGTGGCTCAATGATGAATCTGCCTGCCAAGCATGAGACGGGGGTTTGATCCCTGGGTCGGGAACAATCCCTGGAGAAGGAAATGGCAACCCACTCCAGTATTCTTGCCTGGAATATCCCATGGACAGAGGAGCCCGGTTGGTTATAGTCCATGGGGTCGCAAAGGAGTCAGACACAACTGAGCAACTAAACAACATCTGTAAAAAGTAGATCATAAAACCTGTTTTTGCAGGCAGCTGAAAGGTAATATATTCAACGTGTGAGGAGTCTATGAGTTATTTAATATTTTTAAAGGAGTAGCTGTTTCATTATCAAAATTAAATCTATTAAAGTTAAACTTCAATCTCAGCCTTAAGCTCATCATTTTTAATTCCATCATCAGTGAGAAATAAAGGTGGTATGGAATGTCAGGCTGAATTTATACTATCCCCGGATACTCTCTAGACTTAATTTCCTGTGTGCGTTTATTTTATCCCCAGAAGAAAGCTAGAAACTTCTCCCTGTGGCAGAACAAGTTCTAGCCTGGTGGATTCACCGACAGTAGTTTCAAGCAGGCCACTCCAGGCAGGGATGCAATCCCCCATCACCGTCAGGCAAGGGCAAGCACCCAGCAGTCCAGGAAGAGCCAAGGGTCACAGTGACTGGGCTTGAGAAGGTGCTTTACCATGAGGAGTGAGTGCAGGTGGTTCTTAGGAGTCCAGGGAGGAAGGGGGTAAGCTCTCAGGAGATCTGCTGCCATGGGTAACAGGACCTGGGGGGCTGCGTGGGGGGGTGTGATTGGTTGCCTGGGACCTCCAGCTCAGGTCTTAAAAGAACAGGCAGTGGCCAGAATAAGAGCTTGAAGGCAGGAACTGAAGAAGCAAGCTTTAGACAGGAACATTCTGACAACCTCTCAATAACAGCAACACTAGTTCCTGCCACTTTGTAGGTATGACATCAGACTTCTTCCTTTGAGGTATTTACCTGCGATGAGGAACACACAGCATGGGAGGGGACCTCTTGCAATCTGGTCTTTGCAAATATCAGGAGTTTAGACCAAGGAAGCGTCTGATCACATGGGGCGGGCAGGGCAGGGTGACTGATCTTAAACCTGCAACGGAATAGCAAGCAAGCTCAACGTTTTTACTTAGATCATACCTTATGTATTAATATGTCGAGCAAGGTAGACTTACAATACATCAGAAATTCCTTTATTCTTTTTTCGCATGACCCTCTCAAACCCAATCTGGAAGCTTTGTTCTTCCCCGACTCCTGCATGAATAGGCCTGAGCAAGTTCCTCAATAGACATGTATATATTCAGATCATTAAATCTTCTCCTTGAGTTTGGTCCCTAAAACAATCACAGCTGAATTTTAAAAATCTGGTGCAATCCCTTATCGAAATTCCACACTTGATTCCAGGTTTATCTCAAGCCTGTGGCCAGCAGGAAGCAACAGGAATGGGTGTGGGTCTCCTTAGCGTGGTATTTGAAAATTCTTCTACAGCAGCAATGGGAAGAAGTGCGTGAAGGGACGGAGCGTAGAAAACAGCTTTCCTATCGGGAGTCATCTCGAGCTGTCTCTGTCCTCGGCGCCTTGGTGTGTTTCTGTGGAAACTGTGCTGCTCTGACCTGACACCTGCGGTTCCCTGCCTCAGCCACACAATCCCCACGGACCTCCTGAGGTCCTGGTTTTCTGAGGTTCTCCTCCAACACACATCCTCCCTTTAAGGGCTTCATTCTCCTTCTGGAAGCCCTCTCGGAAGAGTCCCTGCAGGATGATTCTAGATCCCTGGCAGCCTGGCTCCCCGTGAGCACCGGTCCCTCAGAAACATACCATCTGCACTGCCGCTCCTGCAGTCCCGACCTCACATTCCGCACGGGGGACGCAGCCCACTCTGCCTTTAGGTTCCTCATGCCGGAGTCAAACCATAGGGACTTCCCAGCCGGTCCAGTGCTTAAGATTTCCGTGTTTCCAAGGCAGGGGGCTGGGGTTCGGCCCCTGGTTGGGGAACCAGGTGCTATGTGCCACAGCTGAAGATTCCACATGCCGCAAGTAAGACCTGGTACAGCCAAATAAATAAACATCAAAAAAGAACAAGAGTCGAACTATAGCCTGCTCTTCCTCCAGTGCAGAGGATGAACAAAAGTTCTCCAGCTAGTCTCCTTGGGGCCTCTTGACGAGTGCCCTTGAACGCCCTCTCATTAGCGCTGAGGTGGGAGCAAAGCACCAAGGACTAAAACTCCCCAGTCTTCTCTCCCCAGCCCCCTCTCCTCTCCAGTGTGGACCGATTTATGGTCATAAGCTGATGAACTGTGGTGTTGGAGAAGACTCCTGAGAGTCCCCTGAACTGCAAGGAGACCCAGCCAGTCCATCCTCAAGATCAGTCCTGACTGTTCACTGGAAGGACTGATGCTGAAGCTGAAACTCCAATACTTCGGCCACCTGATGCAAAGAAATGACTCATTTGAAAAGACCCTGATGCTGGGAAAGATTGAAGGCGGGAGGAGAAGGGGACGACAGAAGATAGGATGGTTGGATGGCATCTCTGACTCAATGGACATGAGTTTGAGCAAACTCCAGGAGTTGGTGATGGACAGGGAGGCCTGGTGTGCTGCAGTCCATGGGATCGCAAAGAGTAGGACACGACTGAGTGACTGAAATGAAAAGGAGATCAGCGTCATGTCCCTTTGTCCAACTCCCGGAGTTTGCTCAGGGGAGGGGCTGAGTTGTTCAAAGAAAGCTGGGGTGAGAGAGCTGACCCTGTTCCAGGACCGGCTGCTTGGACAGTGTCTCTCATCACCCACAGCTCAGCCTAAGGAAAGTCACCCTGAGACTCATCAACATGTTTTCAAACCACTGAAGCACAGAGAGTGAGGACATCACTGTCACAGCTGCCGGCGTGGCCCCTGCCAGGCAGGTTCTCACCTCATTTGAGCAGAAACCCCCTAAGCCCTTTATCCAGGTTTCCCGCTTAAAGCTAAGACCAGAATCCCCTCCAACACATGGGGATAAGATATTGCCTTGGAGATTCGCTGAAACTTCAGGACAGCATTAAAGCGTTCACAGAGATCTTTACCAGACTGCCTCCAACAGAGAAATAACACAAGTGCCTCGGTGGGCAATTTGATTGTTAAGAGAAGACTGTGTAACAAATGCTACTGAGAGAAAGCCCCTCCAGAGGGAGACTGTGAATCCAAATAAACTAACAGGAGCTGAAGTCATGCCTTGAGAAACAAAAAGGAAAACCCAGTAAAAGACAGTCCCACTTTTTTCTCATGCCACCTCAGCTGAGAAGAAGCAAACCAACTGTCCTTGTGGCAACAATGAACATACCCCGTGCTCTTAAACAGCATCACAGCCCTGTGAAGAGGAGAAAAATCCTTTCAATAATATGGTAGTAGGTTGTGCAGCTTTTTTAAAAAAAGTAGTGTTTCAAGGGATATGGTTATTTGTCAAGTTCCCTAGAAATAGAAACAGCAGCAGCATCCTGACAACTGATTAAAAGATAATCCTGAGGACCTGTCTGTACCATCTCTCCTGGACTGGATCCCATTCTCCACCCAGAGCCTCTGAGTGCAGAGCTCAGGGTTCATCTAACCAAACTCTAGGGATGCATTTGGCATGAGGATTCAGAGACGGGCCTGGAAACTATTTGCGGGCTTTTTAAAGAGAAAACTCTACTTGTGGACTTTTCTGGAGAGACAACTCTACTTGTGGCCTTTTCTAGAGAGGAAAGTGGTATGAGTGGCTTGAAGAGGACCGTGCATGTGGAAAACTGACAATCTTGGAGAAGAGATAATGAACCAGAGAAGGGGGCACCCATGAAAGGTCCAGTCTTAAAGAGGCTTCACTTTTACCAAACAATAAAAAATCCAGATTAGCTGAAATTTCAGCCACCAAATGTGCTGAATTATAAATTGTTGCACTGCAACAAGTTGTAAATTATAGTATTCTTATAAACAGTATTTTTATGTATTATATATACATATGTATTATTTATATATATAGTATTCATATAAATCTCTTCTGAGGCTACACTAATCCAGTGAGCTGGTTCAGAGAAAACTAACTACATAAGGAACAGGTCTGTCCACTTGATCTCAGTTTTCTCCTGGACCCTTATGGGAAAAGGAAGTGTTGATTTTGGGGAATTAGAATGCATAATTCCTGACAGTTCCTCCTAACTGCATCTAAGGGACACCCAGGACCTTGGAGCTATGAAGGAGCTGGGATGAGTATGAGAAAGAACAAGAACAAAGTGATCACTCTGCAGGTTAGTACAGTCAACTGTCCAGCCTGCAAAACCTAGGATGCTTTTATTCAAACCCATACTATTATAATCCCAATGTGACATTTCCACTGATCCTTGGTTTTTCCTGATCCTTGCTCAGTTGTGTCCGACTCATTTGCAACCCCATGGACTGTGGCCCGCCATGCTCCATGGGATTTTCCATGCAAGAATACTGGAGCTGGTTGCCATTTTTTACTTCAGGAGATCTTCCCGACCCAGGGAGTGAACCCATGTCTCCTGCATTGCAGGTAGATTGTTTACCTCTAAGCCACCAGAGACGCCCATAAATTTTCCCACAAATTAACATAAATTCTTCCATTATATTCATGCACTTACAACTCCTCAGGGCCATCTCTCTTTCAACATTTTGCAGGAGCCCAACACCCTTGATCCCTCTTGAAAATCGGAGAAATTTGGGCCTCGTAACATCAAAACACACCTAGTCTCACTAATGGCAGAAAAGAATACCTGTAAAATACAAAAGGCTGGGTGATTTGTAGGGAACTGTGATGACTCAATACATTAAATTGGGCTGCTAGTTAAAATTATTTGGGAATCCCACAGAGTTCTCTTGTGTTTTCCACGTCTGGAGTCCATAAAATTGATTCCTTAGCCCCTTTTCCCAATGACAATTTTAGCACTCTGCTCTTATTCATATAACCACACGCTACAGTTCAGTAGCAGCCTTCCTCCGAGGAAACACTATTTTTTCTTTGAGGGTGACAAGCTCTGAGCTTGGGGGTGATGACCGGTAGCATAGCACAGACAGACAGGAAATGGTGTGCCTTTCACAGCATGCTGCTCCTACATTTTACTACAGAATGTATGTTTGGGGCAAGGAAATTTGGGTCTCTTAGAAACACAAAACCCTTTTAGCCCCTTGAGATACAACCATTAGCTAATAAATCTCCACCTTCCAGCTTTGTTCCTCCCACAAGAAACATGAGAGCTCTTTGCTTTATGATCTTCAGCTTGTAATAAATTTGAAATCCATCAAAGAGATAGCTCCCCCACTATGGTTTTTCCCCTCTCAAGCAGAAGAACACTCTCCAAAATGGCCTAGAGATGATTCTACTTGTGAGAAGTAGCTGCATAGGAACTTCCTGACATTTCTGTAAGTCCATATCCAGTAGAAAAATTTTCTTGAACACAAACCAGCCTGTGGAAAAGCTCCCCAGTGCTAAGCAGCGGGTGCAAAAGGGAGGCAATTTGTTACAGTTGTTATTGTTTCCTTATCAAAAGCAGTTGAGGGCATTATCATGGCATATTTTTCTTTCAAATTCTCTTTCTTGAACAGTATTTTGTGCATTTTACTTGTACTAACATCCTAACTGGCCTTAAGTTATACATAATTGCCTACCCATGTATGTTGTATGTGTAAGCATTTTGCATTTTACCCTAAACAGAACAAATGACATTTCTTATTCCTTTTTTTCTTTGGAATCCAAGCAACCTGGGCCTATACCACTAGTGCTGGGTAGAAGGGAGGTTAGACAGAGAGTCAGAGTAAGCACGCATTTTTTTTTTCACTTTTCTTTAATTGTGGTAAAATGCACATATAATTTCTTAATCATTTTTAACTGTAATGGCCAGAATACTGGAGTGGGTAGCCTTTCCCTTCTCCAGGGGATCTTCCCAACCCAGTGATCGAAGCCAGGTCTCCCACATTGCAGGTGGATTCTTAACTAGCTGAGCCACAACTGAAGCCCTAATAAATAAAATAACTATTTTTAAGTATAAAGCTCAGTGGTATTAAATATACTCACATTATTGTGCATCCACCATCCATCCATCCCCATAACTCTGTTCATTTTGTGGAACTTAATTTATGTTAAAATTTGAGCAAAAAAAGTGTTACTTAGACAACATGTTCACTGAGACAGCTGATAATTTCTACTATAGTCTTTTATCTATATCGGTCCATAGATATAAACAGGAGTATTGAGAAAATGTTCATGCCAATATGGACATATCTCTATATCTACAAATATGAAATTATAAATACTCTTATCAACATGTTGTTCAAACCATTACTCAAAACTCAAATGAAATGTGGAAATGCCAGTTCAGATTAATTTGATATACTGCTCTCTTGATTTTTTTGGTGCTTAATTCAAATTTCTAACCTACCTAGTGTAAAGTTTCAATTAAAATATGATACCAAATCTGTTGACTTCAAAAGACCCTCAATAAGTGAATTTACACTTCATCAATTACAGCAGCACTTTATCCATTTGAAAAATTGGGGCACAGTGACATGAGAGATATATTTCTTGAAACCACAAAGAATATTGGCTTATAGTTGAGAACCTTCATGATTCAGCCCAATTTTAACTCTAGAAAATACACCCATTGGAATTCTGAGACACAGAAGTCTTTCAAGAGGAGATAATAACATAGAGTAGGCATCAGAGTATTTGGAGCGAAAGAGCAAAAGGAAATCACTGCAGTATGAGTTTGATTGATTCAGTGTAAAAGCCACTTACAGCAAAATTCAGTTGACAATTCCAACTCTTAGAACTGAAGAAGCACTCAAGAATCACTGAAATAGGATTGTCCCAAGAGTTAAAACCCTGTGGTCACTTCTCACTGTCATCAGTGTCATTAACTATCAAGTGGCCATGTCCACCTCCAAGGCCTTTCCTTAACTGTTAAATGAGTAGATTAAATTGAAGAAAATATAAAATTTTATTTGGCAATCACAATATTACTCTTAACTGCATCAAGAGATAAAACTGTTTTTCATCAGAATAGACTCTCTTTGAACATAAGCCTGAGTAGAAAAATGAGTAGCATTCACA
Source organism: Odocoileus virginianus (assembly GCF_023699985.2). Taxonomy (NCBI): domain Eukaryota; kingdom Metazoa; phylum Chordata; class Mammalia; order Artiodactyla; family Cervidae; genus Odocoileus; species Odocoileus virginianus. Next base: position 6,900,184 of record NC_069695.1, on the reverse strand, counting down.
GCTAACACCATATTCAGTGGTGAAAGACTGAAAGCTTTTCCTCTAAGATCAGGAACAAGACAGGGATGCCTGCTTTTGCGACTCCTATACAACGTAATATTAGAAGTGCTAGCCATTATAAGTAGGCAAGAAAAAGAAACAAAAGACATCCAAATCAGAAAGAAAGATATAAAATGTCTCTAATTGCAGACAACATGATCCTATATGTAGAAAACCCTGAAGATTGCATTTTAAAAGCTTTTAGAAATAAATTCTGCAATTGTATAATACAAAATCAAAACAAAAATCAGTTGCATTTATATACACTAAAAATAAACAATCTAAAAAAATTTTAATTCTATTTATAATAGCAATTAAAAAATAAAATTCCTAGGAATGAACTTAACCAAGAAGGTAAAAGACTTATACACTGTAAACTTCAAAAAACACTGCTGAAAGAAACTGAAGAAAAGTAAGTGGAAAGATATCCTTGCTCATAGACTGGATGTCTTAATATTAAGGTGTCAGTACAAACCAGAATGATATACAGACTTAATGAAAATTTTTAGAATGGAAAAATTCATTCTAAAATTAATATAGAATTTCAAAGGACCTGAAATACCCAAAACAATCTTTAAAAAGAAGAATTAAGTTAATGACTCATACTTTCTGATTTCAAAATGTATCACAAAGCTACAGTAATCAAAACAGTGTCTTTCTGGCATGAAGACAGACATATAGATCAATGAAACTGAATGAAAAGACCAGAAACAAACATTTGCATATACAGTAAAATTATTTCTGATAAGTATGCCAAAACCACTCAATGGGAAAAGAATAGTCTCTTCAACAAATGGTGCTAGAAAAACTAGACAGCCACATGCAAAAGAATGAAGTTGAAGACTCACCTTACATCACTGAAGAAGTGAAGTGAAAGTTGCTCAGTCGTGTCTGACTCTTCGAGACCCCATGGACTATACAGTCCATGGAATTCTCCAGGCCAGAATACTGGAGTGTGTAGCCTTTCCCTTCTCCAGGGGACCTTCCCAACCCAAGGATCAAACCCAGGTCTCCGCATTGCAGGCGGATTCTTTACCAGCTGAGCCACAAGGGAAACCCACCTTATATCATATGAAAAGTTAATTCAAAACAGATCAAAGACCTAAACTTAATATGTTAATGATAAAATTCTTATAAGAAAACAATGGGAAAAATTTCATTACAATCGATTTGGCAATGATTTCTTGGATATAAGATCAAAAGCTCAGACAATAAAAGTAAAAATAGCTAAACTGAACTTTATCACAATTAAAAACTTCTATGCAAAGGACACAATCAACAGAGTCAAAAGGCAACCTATAGAATGAGAAAAATATTTGCAATTATATATATGATGAGAGGTTTATATATTTGATATATATATATGTTTATATATATATATTATATATGATGAGAAAACAGTTTTCTGCAGCTCATCAGTGAATACTCACAGAATGTGCTGGAACTTCTCAGGGATTCCTGGAGACATGGCAGTGACCCTATTTACTCTTTTGTCCATTTTAAAAACGGGATTGTGTTAAGAGTTCTCTCTGTATTCTGGATATTGACCTCTCATTATATATATAATTGCAAATATTCTTTCACATTCTGTAGGTTGCCTTTTGACTGCTGATTGTGTCTTTGCACAGAGGTTTTAATTTTGATAAAGTTCAGTTTAGCTATTTTTACTTTTATTGTCTATGCTTTTGGTCTTATATCCAAGAAATCAGCAATTAAGGGTATGCGGCAAAGATGCACTTATGTCATGTTGAGGAAAGCAGGCACCAACCTCACCAAGAAGGCAGGAATGCTCACCAAGGATGAAGTGGAACACGCGATCACCACTATATAGAATCCATGCCTGTACAAGGTCCCAGACTGGTTCCTCAACAGACAGAAAGATGTGAAGGATGAAAAACAAAGCCAGGTCCTGGCCAGTGGTTGAGACAACACACTCCATGAAGGCCTGGAGCAAAAGCTTCAGGCCCATAGAGGGTTCTGCCACTTCTGGGGACTTCCCCGGTGGTTCAGCGGCTAAGACTCTGTGCTCCCCATGCAGGGCAAGCCTTTCTCCAGCACATCTTCCCAACCTAGGGATCAAATCCGTGTCTCTTAGGTCTCCTGCATTGGCAGGCAGTTTCTTTACCACTAGTGCCATCTGGGAAGCCCTTCCAGGTGGCTTAGATGGTATAGAATCTGCCTGAAATGCAGGAGAACCAGGTTCAATTCCGGGGTAGGGAAGATTCTCCTGGAGAAGGGAAGGGCTACCCACTCCAGTACTCTTGCCTGGAGAATCCCATGGACAGAGGAACCCCCACAGTGGATGGGGTCCCAAAGAGTCAGACACGACTGAGCCACTGACAGCTCACATGCCACAAATAAAAGATCTCACACACTGCAATGACGACTGAATATACTGCGTGCCACAACTAAGATCCAGCACAGCCAAATAAATATTTTAAAAATTAAATTAAAAATAAGAGCACTGCTGCACCAATCTATAAAACCACGAGAGTCCAAGGAGTCAAGATTAAAGAAGAGGTTTTTACTAAGCTCACCAAAATGCTTTAAAAAATAAACAACAAAAAAAAACCTTGTCAAGTGTTTAAGACATCCAATTAAATGAAGAACCACTCGACAATTCTTCAACTATTAACAAGACTTCAGCTTCCAACATTCTGTTTTTCAAGGCACACCTCAAACTCCATCATCTCTACAAAACCATTTCTTTCCTTGCTACAAAAACCACATTGCTATGTTTAATGTTGAACCTGTTGTAAGCCCTAAAAAAAATGCATTTTCTTTTCAATTACAAACCATTCCTTTAAAAAATCACTGTATCTTCACCACACCCACCAGCATTTCATGAGTGTCTTACATCCAGATACTGCTTGATTTATGAAGTCAGTGCTTAACCAGTTTTCCCTCACCCATTTGCCATGAGAACTATTTCAACTCTCCCAGATCCCTCTTCAAATTTCACTTGCTTAATGAAGCCATTCCAAGAAGGCAGTGAATTGGGCACTGGGGACATTGCAATGAAAATGGAAAAGGAAATACCGACCACATCACTTTAGTATAAATCATTTTTCCTCCACTGGGTACTTTTTACCCTTGCAATTTCTCAGTCTTACCTTGACTATCAGCTCACAAAGCTCAAATTATGTCTCTATATGCATTTCTTCATCCAGAGCTGGATAACCGATACCAGTTATCATCCATTTACTTGTCCTCACTGTAAAGATTTCCCTATACTCCTACTTCTCTGGACTCTGTATGCTTGTATATCCAGTATCATCCAGTAATACTGGATACGGGTGATGTCAAGAGCAGGGGAGGAGGGAATCAATAGGAGTTTTAGTTTTATTATGTAATTATCTATGTAATTTATTATTTATTATGTGATCATGAACAAGTCATTTATTGATTGTAGGTCTCAATTTTTTCATTTATTTAAAATAATAATAGATCTTTTAAGTTTGCTTCCACATTTCTTAGAGTACATTCAACATTCAAGCTGCCCTTAAAGGGAACCAAAAATACACTGATTTAAGTGAAATTAAGAAATGTTTATCTCCCTTAGGGCCCAGAAATAGCCGGTCCTAGGCTAACGGGATGGTCTTGCCATCCTTAACAGATGACTTGTATCCTGAGTCTAAGATGTCTTTTCAAGCTGCCACTACCAGGTCTGGAAAAAAAAAGAAAGGTCAAAGGCAGAGCATATCCATTTCTCTTATGACTGTGATCTGGAAATAACTCCTTGGCTCACACTGCACTGGCCACAGCTTGATCACATGGCCTTGAAGAGCAAGATGGGAAGCATCGTCTCTACCAGAGATCCCAGCTCAGAGGCTCTCATATTAGTTTAGTACAACATATAATTTTTAGAATGTGAAGAACTCTAAAGGGTCTAAGAGTTTATGCCACTTGCAAGATAGTAAGTTTCCCTGACACAGTCTCATAGTAGTGTCAGTCGCTCAGTCATGTCCGACTCTTTGCAACCCCATGGTCTATAGCCTGCCAGGGTCCTCTGTCCATGGGATTCCCCAGGCAAGAATACTGTTGGGTTGCCATTCCCTTCCCCAGAGGATCTTCCCGACCCAGGGATAGACCCTGGGTCTCCTGCATTGCAGGCAGATTCTTTACTGTCTGAGTTACAGGGAAGTCCTGTACATAGTCTCATGGATTCTGGCAAAGGACATGGTCAGGACGGTGGTCAGGAAAAACCTGCTGACCACTAGTGGTCAGGAACAATGGTACTGCAAGGAGCACGAGCATCACCACATGTGCACCAGTTTACCTCGCCCCCCAAGTCCTTCCAGGACAATGTGATGGGCCTGGACGGACAAATGCAAACACAGTGGGACACACTACAATGGGTCACACTACAGAAGAAATTTGAATTTAGAGAACTCAAATCTTTTATAGTGGCAGTAACATGCTTGCATTTCACTCTGGAGGGAGTTACATTCTCTATCTTCCAGAGCCTTTTACTCTACAAACATCTTTAAATATATAGTCCAGGTAACAGGGAGTTATTACCCAACTCATAGTGAAGTGAAAGTAGCTCAGTCATGTCCAACTCTTTGCGACCCCACGGACTATACAGTCCATGGAATTCTCCAGGCCAGAATACTGGAATGGGTAGCCTTTCCCTTCTCCAGGGGATCTTCCCAACCCAGGGATCAGACCCAGGTCTCCCGCATTGCAGGCAGATTCGTTGCCAGCTGAGCCACAAGGGAAGCCCACCCAACTCGTAGGATGTCTAGAAATCAAACAGACCCAGGGAGAGTTGTCTCCAGACACAGGACACTATTAAGAAAGACACAGGACGCTCTCACTAACCAGTTCCAGGAAAACCAGGGCATATGTTCCTCCTATTAAGATCAGTGGCTCCCTAGCAGTCTCTGTCATATACTCTAATTCTGTAATATCTGCCATCTGAAGGAATAATATAAAGGCCACTAGTTCTTTAGGGACGTAGATGTTTATAAAGATAACAGTGCCCAAGGTAAACATTTCCAGTGATCAAAACTAGATCCTTAAATCTAATACCTCTTGTGTTAGGATCTTTAGGTACTTCCCGTGATATGAATGTTGAGTCATTTAGGGCAAGGGCTCCAGACTGGGATACCAGGCACCTGAGATCTGGGGTAAGATTTTCCATTCATTTGATTCCCGATTTTGAAAATGTCATTCAACATCTTTTAACCTCAATTTATTTATTCTGTATACTGAGCTGTTAAGGCTCTTTAAATCTACCTCAAGCTTCACTTGAACTCAGACACTACCAAGGTCTAGTAACGTGAGATGAAGGTCATATACAGGTCATTGGATAACCTCCTGACACAAGTGTCAGTAGAACTGTTAGAAACAGAAACCGCCCACCCTGACCAGGCACCACAGTAACCATTTGCATGAGTTATGTTATGACAGGAGATCTTGGGAAGGAACATAGAACTAACACGCCATCACCAACTGGAAGAATTCGAGAAAGGTCAAAGGAGATGCCACACGTCCTAGCACCTCCCATCATCCTTCTGACTAGAATCCATCTGGGCTGAGAGATACCTGAGACACCAGGTAGGAGCCTGAGTCAGAAGGACTGTCCAGAGACAACCCAGAAACTAACCCCCTCCCCATAAAACCCGAGACTGTGAGCCACGTGCAGGGTGGACCTCCTGGGTTCCTTTACCCGCTGCTTCCTGCTGGGCACCGCTTCCCAATAAAGTCTCTAGGGTTGTCAGCACATGTGTTTCCTAGGACAATTCCTTTCTGAGTGTTAGATAAGAGCCCACTCTCGGTCCCTGGACAGGGTTCCCCTGTCTACAACAGTTCCACTAATGCTCAGGGCACTTCTCACCTCTCTATTAGAAGATATTTTGTCTGTGTGCCACCCAAAACAATAAATAGTCTTTCTCTTAAACATGTTAAGCTTGGGTCTGACTGTTTAACAAATTCAGTAGGAGCTAAGTGATTTGATCACACCTGTTTCTGTTGGGTTTACCTAGATCATAGCCTTTATAACTGAACTGAATCCTGGAAGACTGCGGAGGAGGAAGTTTCTGAAGTTACCTCCATATGGGCACAGGAGGAGAAACTGGCGGCGCTCGTGCCAAATACTTCCATCCTTGATCTGAATTCTCCCTCCTTATTTGTTACTATCTGATCCATTCCTTTCCATCTATCTGCTTCAAAAGGCAATTAAAGAGCCCAAATCTCGTTACTCCTCTTCTCAATAAAGACCTAAGAAACACTTTACCAGCTGTATTATCTCCTTTTTATCCCTGATCTGCAGTTAGTTCCACTAATTCTTTGGTGCTTTCTTGCCTTTCATGTTTTAATTATTTTTCAGTATTGGCTCTGAACTCATTTCAAAAGGCTTTATAAACTTTGGCAGTGGAAACAGTGTGGAGAGGAAGCTGCCGACATGCCTAGATTTCTGGTCTGCAACTTTGTAGTATCTTCATCCTCATAATTTCATTTTCAAAAATCATTTTTTTCTTACGACTGTTTTTTTCTTGCCGAGTCTCATAGAGTTTCAGTTCAAAGCACTCACTGAGGTCTAGGTTGCCAATTGTGGTATTTTAAAACACAGACTCCAGGCTTTCTGTGGGGCTTTTTCTGTTTGTTCTAAATTGTCTTTTCAATATTTTCCTAATTAATGTTCTTATTTTAGAATCATTTCCATTTTATGATTTTTCATTTTCTTCATTGTTAGTCAAAGTCATAAGTGCATATGATTTATGAAGCAAAATGAACAGAAGGACTTCTAAAGAAAACCAAAATTTCCCTTTTTTATGCCTGCCCACCCACAGTCTTAAACCCCAGAAGCAAACACTTTAACTGATTCCTTTTTATTTTCCTGGGGCTCACTTTCAAACACTTAATTAACACATTTACATCACCATTTCTTCCAGGAGTAATGTACAGGTGTAAGACTTGGACCATAAAGAAGGCTGAGCACTGAAGAATTAATGCTTTCGAATTTTGGTGCTGAAGAAGATTCCTAAGAGTCCCGTGGACAACAAGGAAATTAAACCAGTCAACCCTAAAGGAAACCAACTTCAAAAATTCACTGGAAGGACTGATGCTAAAGCTGACTCTAATATTTTGACCACCTGATAGGAAGAGCCAATTCACTGGAAAAGACCGTGATCCTGGAAAAGACTGAGGGCAGGAGGAGAAGGGGGCAACAGAGGATGAGATGGTTGGATGGCATCACTGACTCAAGGCAAGGTACACGAGTTCGAGCAACCTCCGGGAGTCGGTGATGGACAGGGAGGCCTGGCGTGCTGCAGTCCATGGGGTCACAAAGCATTGTACAAAGCTTAGAGACTGAACACCACCACCACCATCATTTCTTAACCATTGGCCTCCTGCCATGGTAGATGAGGATTTTGCTCACTTACATCATTCCTCACCTCTCCAAATCTTTCTCTCTATATTTAGTTTTATAAGACAGAAGTTTATAAGTCTATAGTTTCTGCAGTAAGAACAAAACAAGTTAAAACCACTATTTCTTGGCCCAAAATTATGCACATCTCGGCTCCCTACTTAATCAGATGACAAGACACGAAAATTTATCCTTGTCACCTCCTCTCTTCCCTTCCACCATCTGTCCATCAACCAGATCTACACTTTTAGTAATAGCAGAGTGGATACTTTTTACAAGCTGTTCTATAAACTTCCTACAATTTTCCATAATCTTTATAGGCTTATTCTAAAAGATGAAAACTGTAAGTGGTATGTGATTTACTGTGGTCATGTCAATAATGAGCTATATCATAAGCTATGCCTCCATATTCTTTTCCAGTGTTGTTTTCTGATTAAAGTATAACATACTAAGAATCAGTTCAATTGTATTCTCTTTTTTCATAGTTTATCAATTTCCTTTAGCACATTCTCAAATATTTTGAGATTCACAATCATATTATCTATCTTTTCAGTCTTCTTTTCTTTCCTTTCCAGAGACCACCTTTTTGGTGTCTTCCTTCTCTTTCCATAATACAGACTGAGGCTGCTTTGTAGGCCTAGCACACAGAATTCCCATCACTGCATTCTGGCTTGGATCTTGTGTTTCCTAAATTCTGCATATTTTTTCCTGATATGTTCCCCTCCTTTTTTCAGGAGCATATCCTCAAGGAACTTTCTAAAAAAGGATACTCAACCATTTTGATCTGAAAAAGTTCATTCAACCATCATGTTTGATTTAATGGCTATTATCTTTGAGTATAAAGTGTTGTTGATAAGGATTCTAATCTCATTCCTTTGTCAGCAACTTCTGTTTTAACGTCTCCATAGCCTAGTTTTGGGAATGGTCTCCTTATCTTTGCTGTTATAAAAGTCACAATTATCTCTCTCAGTTCAGTTCAGTCACTTAGTCATGTCCGACTCTTTGCGACCCCATGGACTGCAACACGCCAGGCTTCCCTGTCCATTAAATCTCTTAGTGTCTCTTTACACATTCATTGTGCTTAACACTATCTGAGCCTTTTCATTCTGAACACTGCATTCTTTGTTTGATTCTGGGAATTTTTTTTCTGATTTCTTCTGTTCCACAAATTTGCTAATACTTATTCATCCTCTCCATTAACTTTAAGACTCAGTTTTATCCCTTTATTCTTTCCTATCTAAAACCTCTCCCTAGGTAATTTCTTCATCTCCTGTGGCCTAAACTGATTGATATACTGATGACTGCAAACTTACATCTCCAGCCTGATCTCCCTCCACACTCTGTGGACTCTAGGGATCCAACTGCCTATTGATCTGATCTACATGCTCAGATATGTAATATACATCTCAAATATGACCCCTTCATACCTTTTCCCAGTGAACACCTCCCATCTTCTTCCCAAAGGCAATAATTACTATTTATAACACTATAGTTTAGTTGTGTCCCACACAGTATACAGTATTTGCTATCTGGCCTCTTTTACTTACTGTTCTTTGTGAACTTCATCCACTTGTGTATAACAAAAGTTCATTCACTTTAGTTGTAATACAGTAATGTAATACTCTATTATATGAATATGTGAGCAATTATTTATTTAATCTACTGTCAATAGCGACATGGGTTGTTTTCTATCTTTAGCCATGATGGATAGTGTCGTCCATCAATCAGGTATGCAGCTCTTGATACACATCTGCATGCATTTCTATTGTGTATGTAACCAACAGTGGAGCCACAGTAGTGAAAAGAAAAAAATAGAAAAGAAAAATCAATGAGCTACCCCTACGTAGCTATAAGAATAGCCAAAATCCAAACACATTGACAATAACAAATGCTGTCAAAAAACAGAAACCAACGGGAACTCTCCTTCACTGTTAGTGTAAAGATAACATGGAAACAGCACTTTGAAAGATAGTACAGTGCTTTCTTCCAAAACTGAGCATCATTTTCCCCAAGACCCAGCAATCAGGCTCCTTGGTATTTACCCAAATGGGTTGAAAAACCTGTCCGTGCAAACCTATACACAAATATTTATAGTAGTTTTATTCACAACTGCCAAAACTTGGAAGCAACCAAGATATCCTTCAGTAGGTTAATACCTAAATGACCTAGGGTACATACTGACAATGGAATATAGCTCAGTGTTTAGAAGAAATAAGCTATCAAGCCATGAAAATTCATGGAGGAAACTGAAACACATATTATTGTGTGAAAGAAGCCAATCTGAAAAGACCACATACTATATGATTCCAACCATATGGCGTTCTGGATAAGGCATGACCATGGAGGCAGTGTAAGAGTCTCAGTGGTGACCGGAGGTTCAGGGCACAGAAAGACAGCAGGCAAAGCACAGAGGAGTTTAAAGGCAGCGAAGCTACTGTGTCTGAAACTATAATGGTGGATGGGTTTTGTCCAAACCCATAAAACATAAGGACTTCCCTGATAGCTCAGTTGGTAAAGAATCTGCCCGCAATGCAGGAGACCCCAGTTCAGTTCCTGGGTCGGGAAGATCTGTTGGAGAGGGGATAGACTACCCACTCCAGTATTCTTGGGCTTCCCTTGTGACTCAGCTGGTAAAGAATCTGCCTGTAATGAGAGAAACCTGGGTTCGACCTCTGGGCTGCGAAAATTCCCCTGGAGAAGGGAAAGGCTACCCACTCCAGTATTCCAGCCTGGAGAATTCCATGGGCTGTACAGTCCATGGGGTTGCAAAGAGTTGGACATGACTGAGTATCTTTCACTTTCATAAAACAAAACAAGAGTGAATTCTAATATAAACTACGGGCTTTGAGTGATAATGACATGTGAATGTTCATCAACATGAAGAACATACCATTCTGGTGGCGGATACTGACATGTAAAGGTATGAATGTGAGAGGTCATGGGGTATTAGGAACTCGACACTTTCTGCTCAATTCCACAGTGAACCTAAAACTGCTCTAAAAATACATCTATTTGTAAAGAAGAAGCTAAGCAAAACAGGAAAATCCTGTTGGAAGCACTTTGATATAGACACAAAAAAAACAAACAGTGGGGCTCAATTCAACTAATACTAACAAACTCTCCTCTTAAATCCTTCAGTGGGTTCCAGGTTGGGTTTCTGAGACACTGAGATGAAAGTTCACGTGTAACAGATTTATCTGAGAGTATTCCCAGGGAAAGGTGAGCAGCGAGGGTCAATGGGATCGGTGGCGGGGGGCAGGGGGAGAGGGGAAGCAAACAAGGCATAGTATCAGGTGAGCCCCCAAATGTTGGCTTTCTGTCAACTCTACTGGGAAGACGAAAACAGGGCTTGTCGCTCCTGAGGTCACTCCCCATAGAACAGGGAATCTTCGAGCACTATTGATGGGCATGTACATCAGTGCAGCCACTCCGGAGAAAACAGTACAGAGGCAACTCAAAGTATTAAAAACAGAACTATCACATGATCCAGCAATTCCAAATCCAGATGTTAATTCAAAGAAAACAAAAACGCTAAGTCAAAAAGATATATGCACTCCAGTGTTCACTTGACTATTTACAACAGTCAAGATATGGTAACAACCTAAGTGTCCACTGGTGGATGAATGGACTAAATAAATGTGACTCACATACACAGGCTTGCATACATAATATTATTTAGCCATTCAAAAAAGGAAACTCTGCCATTTGGTACACCGTGGATAGGCCTCAAGAACTTTATGCTAACTCAGTTATAAAAGAAGCAAATCATGGGGATATACTATATAGCAATGGTGATTATGCTTAATACTGCATTGCATATTTGAAAGTTGCCAGGAGAATAAACTTGAAAAGTTCTCATCACAAGAAAAATAATTCTGTAGCTCTAAGATGTTAACTAGACTTACTGTGATCATTTAGCAATATATAAAAATATCAAATCATTATGTTGTACACCTGAATACTATGTCAATTATACCTCCATTTAAAAAAACAGGTTTACCATATTAAACACAAAACTTTGTAAATTGAAAAACACAATAGACAAGGTCAACAGAAAAACAATGTAAATGACAGAAAAAATACTTTTAAATACAAAAATGTTTTCCATACATCAACAGTAAAACTCTGAAAAGGAAATTATGATACTAAAAAATAGGAGCTGGTAATCCATCCATTAAACCATAAAAGCATTGGGCTCATTCAAATATGAAAAGATGTTTAGCTTCACTACTAATCAAATGAATATTAAAACAAAAAAAATTTTTTTGTTTTAACTTTTTAACCTATCACATTAACAAAAATTTATAAATAACAACACTATATATGTGAAAACATTGGGAGGCAGGTACTCATTGGTGGGCATATAAATTTGGTACCACCTTTTAGAAAGTAATTTAGAAGTATATATCAAAATCTAAAATTTATTCTAACATTTGACCCAGAAATTCTACTTTAAAGAAGTACTCATACAGGCTTACCAAGATATTTACACAAGAATGCTGCATAGACTTATATAAACAAAAAACTAGAAATTATCCAAAGAACTTTAAACATTTCATAAAGAGTACCTTATAATTATGGCACTATCATAAAGTAAAATCATCTTAAGTCACAAAAAAGAAAGAAGCAAATCTATACATACCAACACAGAAAAATGTCACTGATATATTGTTATAAAAGCATATTATCAATACATACTCCATGTTTGAACTTCGAAAGCATTATGCTGTTCAAAAAGACAGCTGTAAAAAGAAAACACACAATGCATGATTCCAATATATAAAATGCTAAAAAAACACAAATCTATAGAGATGGAAACAGATCAATGCTTGCCTGGGACTGGATGGGACCAGAGCTTGCCTGCAAATGGAGGTAGAAATCTTTGAGGTGATGGAAATATACTAAAACTAAATTGTGGTGTTGATTGTATAGTTAACTGTCAATTGAATAAGAACATCCCTGATAGCTCAATTGGTAAAGAATCTGCCTACAAGGCAGGAGACCCTGGTTCAATTCCTGGGTTGGGAAGATCTGCTGGAGAAGGGATAGGTTACCCACTCCAGTTTTCTTGGGCTTCCCTGTGGCTCGGCTGGTAACAATCAGCCTGCAATGTGGATTAATTAGTTGACTTAACTTTGCGAATTTTATAGCATGTAAATTATACCTGAATAAAGCTGTTTTTTCACAGCTTTATTTATTTTGTGTCTCTATTTACAGAGACATAAAAAGCAAAATACTCATCAGTCTAGTAATAGCATGTGCATACCCAGGTATATGTATGTTTCCACGAAGAACTCTCTGCCTTAGAACACTCCCATATTTGAATATTTTAATATGAATATTACTTTCAATACATTCAGAAAAAAATTGGAAAATTATTATTTTTCAAAATACTGATTTATAAAATAATTTATAAAAATTCTAAAAATATTATCTTTGAAAGCTCTTGGATTATATACAGTTCCCACCCTGCCAGCCTCCAAAAACACAAAATCTGATTTCATATGTCTGATCAACAGAGCAGTATGATATTTTGCAAAAGCAGAGTAAATTAAGAAGACCAAGCCATTTGTAAATACAACATCACAGAATGGAAGGTATAAAGGTCACTGCTAACATTCACTGAGCACTGCTCTAAGTGCTCTGAATGACCTCACCTATGCAATCCACATAACCACTCAACGTTGTGATCCAACCAGTGCACTTGGCAAAGACCACAGAGCTGGTGACCGCAGAGCAGAGATTTAAGCCCAGGTAGTCAGACATCAAGGCCTGGGCTCTAAAGCTAGGCCAGACTGCCCTATTCTAAATGGGTCATACTCATATTACACATAGAAACTAATTCTCTGATTACACGTTTGTTTCAATAAAACACTTTCTACATTTTTATTTTGGTGGTCAGCTTTTAATTTCTTTAACTATTCCCACATTGCCAATTCAAGTCAACAGAACACATAAAGTAGGTATTTGAGAAGATTTCATACAATTCTAAATAGCTAGTACCGGAAATGGCACAAAATGGGGTTTAGAAAATATATGTTGAATTATGTTGAACACTTTTAACAACGTTGCTTTCCACAAATTCAGACTGGCTGACAGTTTAAAAATCAACGTTAAAAAAAAATTCATAATAGATGGAACAAAATCCTTCCTATTTCTTTCAAGGTTTAAGACATCAGGATACATATATATATGTATGTGTGTGTATGTGTATATGTGTATGTGTGTATGAATACCGATTCATGATGTTGTAGGGCAGAAACACACACAACATTGTAAGGATTATCCTCCAATTTAATAAATAAATAAATAAATAAAATGGATAACCAACAAGATCCTACTATATAGCACAAGGAACGCTGCTTAATATTATGTAACAACCTAAATGGGAAAAGAATTTGAAAAAGAATAGATATATGTATAACTGAATCATTTTCTGTACTCCTGAAACTAACACAGCACTGTTAATCAACTATGTTGTTATTTAGTTGTGTCCTAAGTCTTTTGTGACCTCATGGACTGTAGCCCGCCCGGCACCTCTATCCATGGGATTTCCCAGGCAAGAATACTGGAATGGGTTGCCATTTCCTTTTCCAGGGGATCTTCCCGACCCAGGGATGGAATCCATGTCTCCTATTTGGCAGGGAGACTCTTTACCACTGAGCGACCAGAGAAGTCATACTCAAAGAAAAAATTTTTTAAGAAGAAGATATCAGGAAGCCTGATGCAATAGAGACTACCCACTGGAAAAACACTGCAACCCATCGCATTTAAATTATTTCTACAACTTCACTAACAAGTAATTAATAAAGCCAAGCTCCCAGAGACACTGATCATAGTGATCATATATCAAATAGACGTGCAGGCCCTTCTACACCTCCCACTGAAACAGGTAATGTGGCATGTTCACACTGAAAATAGGATATAATAAACCCATTTAGATTCTCTCATCATTAAAAGAGGACAAATAAACCCAGCATTAATGCTTGGCTATGATATCCTTAAAATGATGCTAATCCTCCTAAATCCCATATTTCTGCAGTTAAAGGTTACAAATATTCTCATCACAAAATGAGCCTTAGAAACACAAAGATTCCATTGATTTTAAAATTTGAAAATAATTACCTCTTTTCTCATAAAACCCAAATAAATGCAAATCCCAGTGTGTCCTAGTGTAGAGGGTTTCCTCCCTTATCTTAGGGTTACTGATATTATCCTGCCACCTTTTTTCATCCAGCTGGGATGAAAATAACAGCTCTCTGAAACAGCTGAGTTCACAACTCAATCTAAAAAGCCTCATTTAAACATACCCTCATTCATTAATTTTGAAATTAAGTTTTATCAGTTCTTGCCATATCAATGTGAAAGTCCTCAAATATAATGCAAAAGTTATTATCTTATTCTTCTGCAGTGTTTAAAAATTAATAATGGTGAAAGCCCAATTTCCATCTAGCCACGTCAAGGCATTCGAGTCAATGAATTGCGTAGACTTTAAGAAGTTCAGGCATCATTACTAAGTTTAGCCCCCTTTGAACTTATAACCAACATTCCTATTCTGTCAATATCATCATATTGAAACTCTTGGCATTATAAAGCTAATTTTACACACCAATTTCCCATCGGTTGTCATACTCCATATTGGATAATATTTTCATGTTAAGCATTGAGATAAAGTCTTTTCTAGCTGAATTCTTATTGAGAAACTGAATTTTGTTTAAAACATCAGTTTTAATCTCTGAACACTGAAATGAGCTTCTGTATTTTTAATTTAGGTTCATTTTAATATTGTTCTGATTTTCATCTTGATGAAAATCATTATTTCAAATCATCTTCTGTTCGACCACTGAGGCACAGCTGGCTTACGTCTAAAAATACACACCAAACCTTTTGTACCTATTGACTTAGAGGGAGGTATCACGAAAATTAGCTTTGTTGTGCAAATTTCATGGAGTTTACAACAATCACCTACAGAAGGAACTAATGGTTACACTATGCTGATCAGGGCTGTTACAAGGATAGATTCTGTAATTCTGACTTGCTTCTCCTGACCGGGGAAATGTCTTTTTTTTAATTTTGTGTACGGCACAGTTCCTGGCACATATCGGGCACCAGCTACCAAGGAAGAAAGGGAGGGAGGAATTCATATTCAAAAGTGCTTTGGAAACTGTAAATCCCATGCATATACAAGAGCTCTGTATTATTACTGTTTTCATTAGCACCAGGAGAGCGGTTTATCTGCTTATGTGATTAGCTGCACTTATATTATGTCCTTCTCAAGAGCCTGCCTTGCTCTCGCAGTAGGGCTAAATGAACTGCCTCCTCTTAAGGCCTGATAATTCCTACACCAAATGAAATCCATCTTCTTAAGCAAAAGGAATGATTATTGCTTACCTATACTGAGCTGACAGGGGAAGAAAAGCCTTCCCATTCTACCAAATAAAAAATAATAATAATCTCTATTTTCTTTCAAATATCACACCTCACTCAGACTTGCCGATCCCCCCAACGAAAGGATAAACAGGTCAATAGGCCATTGAGATAAATGTCACAAAGAAAAAAACTACTCAAAGTAAACACCACAATGTTTTTGTCTTCAGACAGATTTACATTCTTTTCTTGATCCTCTCACAATGCCCTTTCCCAAATTTACAAAGTATCTTAGAATTACATTTAAAATAACAAGACTATCCTGTGAAAACCTGTCAAGATGTGTTGGGCTTCTTTTCTAGCTATGATTGTCCAGTTTTATTTAAAAGAACAGCTAAACAATAACACTGCTTGACATATAAGATGATGTTCAAAACAAGGACCTGCAAACAATGCATATATCCCGATCAAGTGAGTCTGTGTGTGAGAGAGAGAAATATCTCACATTGACTAGACTATATCAAAAATATCAGATTTAATTCTAGTTGTCATATTTTGAGAGAAACAATTGAAACTGGGATATTTAACATTTACAGAGAAGAATGTGATCAGTCTAACAATGTTGTTACATGAGGACATCTGAGTAAAGCAGGTTTATTAAAACTGGGTCCCAGAGAATCTTAGAGAAACAGAAGTGTCTGGAAAAGAGACGTGTCCACTTTCTTTAAATAATTGGAGGAATCACCTACAAATATGAAGGAGGCAAGTTTTTACTTCTTGACAAAATTAGGAGCAATGCATTACATCTTATGAGATACTCAGTTCCCAACAACTTAAGAAGGAAATTCAGGATTTGGGTTTGGAACATGTAATTTTGAGATACCAAGTAGGTATCTTGCAGAAGGAAATGGCAACCCACTCCAGTATTCTTGCCTGGGAAATCCCATGGACAGAGCGGCCTGGTGGGCTCCAGTTCATGGGGTTGCAAGAGAGTCAGACACGACTTAGTTACTAAAACAAACAAAGTAGATATCTGGGGCTTCTCAGGGGATGCCCGTGGTAAAGAACCTACCTGCCAATGCAGGAGCCTTAAGAGACAGGTCTGCCCCCTGGAGAAGGGCACAGCAACCCACTCCAGTAGTCTTGCCTGGAAAATCCCATGGACAAAGGAGTCTGGCAGGCTATGGTCCACAGAGTTGCAAAGAGTCAGACACAACTGAAGTGACTTTCAGTTCAGTTCAGTCACTCAGTTGTGTCTGACTCTTTGTGACCCCATGGACTGCGGCACGCCAGGCTTAAACTCATGTCCATCGAGTGGGTGACGCCATCCAGCCATCTCATCCTCTGTCATCCCTTCTCCTCCCACCTTCAATCTTTCCCAGCATCAGGGTCTTTTCCAATGAGTCAGCTCTTCACATGAAGTGGCCAAAGTACTGGAGTTTCAGCTTCAGCATCAGTCCTTTCAATGAATACTCAGGACTGGTCTCCTTTACGATGGACTGGTTGGATCTCCTTGCAGCCCAAGGGACTCTCAAGAGTCTTCTCCAACACCACAGTTCAAAAGCATCAATTCTTCACTGCTCAGCTTTCTTTATAGTCCAACTCTCACACCCATACGTGACCACTGGAAAGACCATAGCTTTGGTTTATAGAAAAACCTGCCTCCTGAGAAATCTGTATGCAGCTCAAGAAGCAACAGTTAAGTGACTTAGCACAAATAAATATTTAAATGAAGATAAAGAGAAACACACACACATACAGGTTTATCTATATAAATTCTATACACATATATAAATTTGATAGTTGGGATTCTAGAAAGAAGACAGAGCTTGAGGCATAATTTTGATAATATTTGAAATCTTAAGTCTGGATGAATTCATCTAGGAAGCAAATTTATTTAAGAGAAGTGGTCCAAGGACTAAGCCCTAGGCTATCCTAACATTTATATATCTGAAAGATAAGGATCAAGAAAAAGAGACAGGAGTATCTTAGTTTGAGTTTCCCTAGAAGTAGACTCTGAATCAGTTATTTGGGTACAGGTAATTTATTGGGTTAGCCAAAAAGTTCATTTGGGTTTTCTGTAAGATATTATGGAGAAATCTGAATGAACCTTTTGGTCAACCCAATATCTGAGATGTGACCCCAAGAAACACTAGAAGTGAAATGAGATCAAGGGACAAGGAAGAAAAAGCAGCCAGTAAAGTTAACGCTATCAAGCAAGTTTATCGTTGGGCACCAGTGGAGCTTAATTCCCCTGAAAAACGCTGTAAACCAATATAGAACACAAGCCTCAAGGTTATCCTTCCAGCAAGAAAAGAAACTGGAGGGTATTTAGATACTGACTGCATCAGTCTTGAGTTGGGATCTGCTCCCAGGAGGCATTCATTCTTTGATATTTTGAGCCTCCCAGGCTTGTGGGCTGCGTGGGCTCCAACATCCAACACAAGCTCAAATGTAGAGACAGCTGCAAGTTGGCTGGAGCACAGTGAACTGATGAAGGACCAGTCAGACGACAGCCTCCATCACAGGATGGCACAGTCAGAAAGATGGGGAGAAACAAATGCATCCTGCAAGCCAAGTGAATCATGAGCTAACAACGCAAAACGGGTCCCTGCATTATGTTTGATATGGGGGACATGCCCTCTGATTGTCCCTTCAGCAACAATTTTCTATGGTATTAAGCAGTAGAAAAAAAGAAAAAAAATCAGCAGCACAGAGTCCCCAAAGTGAAATTCTCCTTCTTCCACCTTTAGAATGAGTTCTGTACAATAGGAGATAAGTGGCTTATAAAGACGCATTGAACAATATGTTAATTAAAGGAGTAGTGCCAACTGCAGGAACATTTATAACCTTCGGGGAGAAAAGGAAACTTTCTTTTTAGAAGACACTATGGAGGGCTATTGCTTGCGCAGCAGATATTAGCTGAGCAGTCGTCAATAATGTCTACCACTGGGTGTACTATGTACGTGCAGGCTCAGTCGTGTCCAACTCTCTGTGACCCCAAGGGATTTTCCAGGCAAGAACACTGGCGTGAGTCCTCGCTTCGGCAGCACACATACTAAAATTGTAACAATACAGAGAAGACTAGCATGGCCCTGCACAAGGATGACACGCAAATTCGTGAAGCGTTCCATTTTTTAAAACAGAATTTTGGACTCTGTAGGAGAAGGCGAGGGTGGGATGTTGCGAGAGAACAGCATCGAACATGTATGTTATCTAGGGTGAAACAGATCACCAGCCCAGGCTGGATGCATGAGACAAGTGCTCGGGCCTGGTGCACTGGGAAGACCCAGAGGGATCGGGTGGAGAGGGAGGTGGGAAGGGGGATCGGGATGGGGGATACATGTTAATCCATGGCTGACTCATGTCAATGTATGACAAAAACCACTACAATATTGCAAAGTAATTAGCCTCCAGCTAATAAAAATAAATGGAAAAAAAAATTAATTAATTTAAAAAAAGAAAAAAATAATACTGGAGTGGGTTGCTATTTCCTGCTCCAGGGAACCTGCCCAACCCAGGTATAGAACCCACACCTCCTGTGTCTCCAGCATTGACAGGGCGATTCTTTACCACTGAGCCACCTGGGGAGCCCCCAGGCATATTACACCTTTCATAAAATCATGAGAATATACTTACTGGCTTCTAGACTCAGATTACCTTCAATTTCACTGGAATGCATTTCTAGTGTAGAAAGATGTAGAAAGATTTCCCAGATAAAATTCCCCTATTAGAAAATCCCAAAGCCCCATCAACTATGTTTCCTTATTCACTGTACATGTTTCTTCTAAAAATATTTTCTTCACAATTTGAAAAATGATTATGGATACTGTTTTAAATTCTTAAGTGTGTGCAAAAGAACTGGAAGAAAAGATTTATCTGTAGGACAGTAAATAAATGAGATTTGTCCTTCAGCTCACCTTCAGATAGAAAGGTAACCTTTTTGACTTTATCATCAGGAAAAAGCAGACAGCAATGAAATTTGCTGTGTAAATAATGGCCTGTGGCATGATTAGAAGCAGCCATACCTTAAAGCACTCTTTTTTAACTCATAAAAAGATATTTAGCATCTGATCACTGATATTTTTGTGTGTAAAAGACACCACTTCGAAATACAGGTATCTGTATACTGCCTGAGAAGGCGTTAACCGAAACTCAGACTCTGACATTTATTTTGAAGCTATTTCTCATGGAACATCACCATAGCTGCTATTCTGTGGGACTGACAGTACATCCTCAGCCGTTTGCCTTTAAGAATCATTTAAAGGACCAAGGGAAGAAGGAAAATTAAAAAGCAAATTAAATGTCACAAGTGAAGGGCTGTCACCCTCAGATTTAATAATGTCGTTATCAAAAGTTAAATACCAGGTAATTATGAATATGAAGATATGTAAGAAATCTACAGCACAATTACATATAGCCAGCATTTTCAGAGTTAAGAAGAATTTCCTAAATGACTATTATCATCTACACAGCCTATCCGTACCAGCCCACTAAATCGAGGTAGTTAGAAGTTACCTGAATTGTAAGGATGGGATTTGGATTATTTCCACTCGGATGCAGTCAGTTAGATTTTTTTCTTATGCTTTGTTTTAGTCCTTTAAGAGGGATGTGGCCCAGTGTGTTGGTGGTGTATATGCCGAGTTACCTTGCAAAATGGTTCCCTCTGCAGGCAAATACTTTGTGATGATACGATGCTAAACATGGATAATAATTCTATCACAGTTTTCCGGGGATCATTCAAGAATGCACAGCACACAAACTCATCCCTCAACTTCACTCCTTCATCCCTATTCTAATATACATCACCGGAATGATGACATTCAGAACCATAATTCATCAGCACATGTCTTTCTCCTGATGTATTGTGTTTCATACCATCGCTCTGAAAGTGACACAGAATTCCGAGTGAGCGAAAACTCATAAATAATACTACAATTAAAAATAAAAGATTACTTAGAAGGTAGCAAGTATATTCAGATGTGACTTTTAAATGGCAGGCGCATGGCATTTTTCAAATCTCAGAAACATCTATTATGTGGGCCATGAGGGACCGGGGGAGATGATAGATTTTTTTTTTTTTTAATACTTCATACACTTTTTTGTTCCCTTCTCAGATAAACACAGAGAAAGAGAGATAAACTTATGTCCAAATTTTAGGGGTCTCGGGGATGGATGTGGAAGCCTGCTCAATCTTTTTTTTGAGACTGTAAAGGTATCTCTTAGGTTATTAACCTTCTCTAAGTGTCAAAAATAGTCTATGTACTGAATTTTCTCTTTTGTTGTCTTTACCCATGCCTCTATCTTCTTCATTTCTTCTCTGCTCAGTCTGGACAGGATAAATTGAAGTGGGAGAACAGTTCGGGTGGGAGTGAGGAGCAACAGATGCTTCTCAGGCTAATCCTAATGACCACTGTTGCAAACCCTACTAAAAATGCCAAGCTAATACAGGATGAACACTGAAAAAGTCACAGGTACCTTGTGTCCAACGACTAGCAGGCCAGGGACAACCTAACTCACAGAAACCAATCCAGGACCCAGGTAGCAACTAATTCTTTTGCTCAATTATGTAATAGATAATAGTCCATTTACAGAGTTAAAAAATCACAAGGTATAAAAGGATAGGCAAAGAAATGTGAGTCTTTATTGCATCCTGAATCTCCAATTCCACTCCTCAGATGTAATAGCTTTTCACTTTCTTGCATATTTGTTAGTTCACTATGGTCTGCACTGAAGTATCTATCATGCAGGCCACATATGCAATGTGGTCCATGGAATTCTCCAGGCAAGAATATTGGTGTGAGTAGCCATTCCCACCTGCAGAGGATCTTCCTGACCCAGGGATCAAACCTGGGTCTCCTGCACTCTAGGCAGATTATCCTGGGAACCACAAGGGAAGCCCTTAAATGTCTTAGTAGCATTTAAAAATTGAAACAGGTGAAATTCATTTAATTAACATTCTATTTAACCCAATACATCCAAAATGTCATCATTTCAACACATAATCAATATGATAGCATATGAATGAGGTATTTTGCATGATTTATTCTGAATCTCCTAAATCCAGTGTGTATTTTACATTACAGCATATCTCAGTGCAGACCAGTCACATTTCAAAGACTTAATAGTCAGTGGTTTTGGCTACTATAGTGCAGTTCTAGACGCCTTCTCTGCTTGAGATATATATATATATCAGTGTGTGTATGCATATACATATTTATGAACAAATTTGACACATTGTTCTATATACTATTTTTCTCAATTGCTACAAAGATTTCCATATTAGCAAATGAAGACATGACTTGGTTTTTAATAGCTGCATTTTGGATGCCTTCCTTCCTTTTCTATAACTGTCCTTTAAAATACATCATTTCTCGCATGTGTGAGTACAGAGATTTGTGTGAATTTCTTGATCTAAGAGCATATACATGTAAAATCTTGAATTCTGATGTCAAACTGCCTTCCAAATGTGGAAGATTTATGTTCTATCCTTTATTTTCATGCTTTTTAATCTCAGTCAGTTGGATAACATAAAAATATGGTGTTTTGTATTTCCCTGATGCCCAGTGAAATTAGCATCTCTGCAGATGTTTATAAGCCATGAATATTTTCTGAACTGCCTTCGAATGTATTTACTCCATTGATCCACTGAGTTACTGTCCTTTTAAATTGACTGTCAGGGACTTTTTTAATATGAAGAAAACTTGTCTTTTCTCTGTCAAATATGTTATAAACGTTTCCTTTCGTTTGTGTTGGGTTCTTAATATTGTATATAGTACTATTTTGCTGAACCAAAGTTTTTAAATTTAGTTAAGCTAAACCTTTTCATACAGTATTTTATCTTTTTGCCTGTTTCATGATAAAAGAAAAATCACGGTTTACTTGTAGTACATTTCTTATTGTGCTTTTATAATTATCTTTTGAAATTCAGGCACACAGAACTGGATTAAACATAAATTTCCTTCATTCCCATGTATGAATGACTTTTAATTAGTCTGTAATTTATTTGTAATAATGTAAAAATCATCACAGCTCAAAACCAAAGTTAAAAAATTCACAATTATAACTTACCATATGGTTTCCCCACATCCCATCCTACCAGCTCATCACCACCACTAGAAAGATCATTTTTCTGAATTCCGGGTTTATCATTCCCTTGCCTATAATTTCCTTTTAGGTTATTTATTATCAATATTTATTGTATTTCCTTTTGTAATTAAAAAGTACATGTGTGTATGTGTGTGTGCTTTTGGCTGTTTTAAACTTTACCAATATGTCATGCATGTCAGGAGTTCCTTTTTAAACTAAGCTATACTGCGAAGATTCAAAAAATACTGTATTGCTAATACAAATATATCTTATTGCCTACCACTGTAGTTCATTAATACACTATGATAGTTCACTGCGGGCATATTCACAATATATTCATCTATATTCTGAGGGGTGGCATTTGATTTATTTTCATACTGTTGGTTCTGTAAATAGGGCTGCTTATAAAATGCTTTAAAAAACATCTCCTCTTGCTCATATACCTAAACATGGAACTGTCTGGGTCATAGGGTTTATGGATGTACAACTCTGGGAGAAAATGCTAAACTTTTCACAAGATGGTTGCAAAAAAATTTACACTCCCACTAGCAGTGTGGCTCTGAGTTCACATCGTCTTCAACTTAGGCGTTGCTGGACTTTTTTTTCTTTAACAGTGAAGTGGATGCTATGTGATATCTTAAGATAGTCCATAATTTTACCAGTCATTTAATTATTGTGTTTTGTAAATGAGCTGCTCAATTTATTTGCCCACTTATTCTTTGAGATAATTTGGAAGAGTGCTTTATATATACATATTTATATGAGGGTTTCTCTGTTATATATAGACAAATGTCTTTCCCTCTTTTCTGTTTTGTCTATTAAAATTGTCTTTCAATAAACAAAAAGGGGAGGGTCAGAGAAAAGCAACAACATACACAAATGTCCTGAGGCACAAAGGTGTCTGGAGTATTGGAGGGACAGAGTGAGGAACGGTGTGATCTTCTATAGGAAAGCGGTGTACACAAAGTATAGGCTTCTAAAGAAAAACTTTTAAATGGGATGTGAGGTTAGGAAACATATTAAAGAAATCATCCGGGCTTCTGTGTGGAGAACTGCTAGGGAACGAATGTAGATACCTGAATAGCATCTAGGAAGTTACTGGTAT
The DNA here is from genome assembly GCF_023699985.2 of Odocoileus virginianus. Lineage (NCBI taxonomy): Eukaryota > Metazoa > Chordata > Mammalia > Artiodactyla > Cervidae > Odocoileus > Odocoileus virginianus. The sequence goes on along the minus strand of NC_069695.1, from coordinate 6,876,209 downwards.
TATATTCAATACACGTGATACTAAAGAATACCTTCATTTAAGTGGAGGCATTGGAGATAAACACAAGGTGGATTTCAAGGTAGTACATCACCATTCTCCATGTCTTCCATTCTACACTCCAGCCATAATACAGATGATCCAGCATTTCCCAACAGAGCATGCTGGTTCACACATGCCCCTCCGCCCACACTGCCCGGGTGTCACTGTCCCCCACAAGCAAAAAAATGACCAATGTACCCACTGTGTACACATGTACCCACTTTACGTACCCACTTTACATACCCACTTTATGTACCCACTTTACACACCCACAATGTCTCATGGGTATTTTAAAATAGTAACTATTCCAGATAACACACAGATATTTTTATCACTTCCTCCAGATCTGGCAATATGCCTGGCATATACCAAGAACAGTGCCTTATAGTTTGATTATGATACCAATATCCACTTTGTTCCTAATAAAATGAAACTCTTAAAAGAACCCCACAAAGTCCCTTCCCTGAGTATGCTAGGTCATAGAGATACATAGAATGTTCTTACACTTCCTGCTACAACATCTGCTTTATGTCTCCCCAGAAATGGGGAGCTAGAAGTGTGTGTGTGTGTGCTCAGTCATGTCTGACTCTTTGTGACCCCGTGGGCTGTAGCCCACCAGGTTCCTCTGTCCACAGGATTTCCCAGGCAAAAATCCTGGAGCAGGTTGCCATTTCTTTCTCCAGGGGACCGTCCCAACCCAGAAATCAAACCCACGTCTCCTGATTACAGGCAGATTCTTAACCACTGTGCTATCTGGAAAGCCCAGGCTCACAGAGTTAGAAACATCATGTTCCCAAGGGAGTCAAGTCAATGTCAGTCTCTGATGCAGTGGTTGGTGCTGGATGGGGACGGCATCCTGGGGTCTTCTCTCCAGCCTCAGCAACCTTCCACAGCAAGCTGGAAGCCACCACCAGAGCATCCCAGGAGACCTGACTCCACTTTACCTACAAGGATGGCACAGATGAGTGAAGTCCGCCCCGCTTCTGGTTCTCAGCTATTTAAGTCAGTACTCCTGCCCTCATACTAAACAGGATCATTCACAAAGGTGAAACAGGACACCTCAAGTGTCCGGGGCGCTCACCTAAGGCGTCCTTTTACTTTCCTTATGCCCCAGACCCGGCCCCATCCTTCTCTGGCCGTTACACTTAGTCTGCGCACATGCTCTCCCACGATCACACTCGGGCCTTCCTTAACAGACTGACACTTGATTTCGCCCTGAATGCTTCATGCTCTTGACTATCTTGCGCAGTCACTCATTTTAACTTCATTCTTATCAAACTGCACACCTAGTAGCAAATAGCCCTAGATTTGGGCTTGGCAAACTTTATCCTCTTCTAAAGACTCCATCCTTATGACAACATGATCCAGAGAAGTGCTCGTGATAGACGGAGCTTGGAGAGCGATGATACAGAAAATCCAGCTGGAGTGCTCAGCACTTCGCTCTCCCCTCAAAGTTCATGAATGAAGGCGGATCACTGAACTAACCTGTCATCCCTCTCTCTGATCAACTGTAGTGGGTCTGTCTTCTTTTCTCTAGACTGTAACTCAAGTGGAGGAATCCCGAACTCATTTAGTGGGGGCTAGTAAAGGACAAACTAACAAGAGGTTAACTGCGTATCTGACTGTTGAAAATGTTAGCAGTGTGTGATTTCCCTTCCCCTACGGGCAGAACCTGAAACAGAGGCAAGAGGGTGGATGAGGCCGTAGGGATGACCAGGGGGCCAGGCGGAAACCGTCACTGGGAACGTCATTAAGGAAATTAGGTGTATGTGAGCGCAGCTCCATCTGGCAGCAGGGAAGTTCTCCCCCATAATTCATGCCCAGATCAGACAGTGTGGCCATCAAGAAACAATAACTAAACAACAATCTGTCTGGAAGCGGCAGATTTTGAGGCCAGCATCTCTACAGAACAAAGCTGAAGGAGGAAGCACACCAAAGATAAGACCCAGCCAACAAGAACACTTTCAAAATATACTGATAACCTTCCAAATGTCTTTTATGGGTATCAAGTAGCTGTGAGATATGGAAGACACAAACTGTTATCTTTACTTGGAATATAAAGAGTATACAACCCAGAGAGGCTGAATGTAACAGAGCTGAAAAATCCTGGACAAGAAATCATAATATTTGAGACTCCAGAAATGCTGAGCTGTAGCTACTTCAAGGCAACTTTCCCACTGATAGATGAGAGAAGGGCTACAGCTTCTCTGCACGAACGTTTCCTAAATGTGTCCAGAGCTCACTGGGCTTCCCTGGTGCCTCAGACAGTAAAGAGTCTGCCCCCAGTGCAGGAGACCCGGGTTTAATCCCTGGGTTGGGAAGATCGCCTGGAGAAGGAAGCGGCAACTCTTCCTATTTTTTTAACGTGACTACTAGTAAATTTAAAATTATATAGGTGACTCACATTATAACTCTATTGAACAGCATTGCTCTAAAGGATTTGGGGGATGGGTGGAGTTATGAGATTAATGTAAATCGAGAAGGAACAGAATTACAGAGATTCCACTGTTGATCTGGTCTGCACAACAAGGTAAAAGCTAAAGGATGGAATTGGTTGCACAAGGTTATAAGGTTATTCCCAGTGTGATTCATAGGGTGAAACTAGTTTACAAACCATCACTGGTCCATGACAAGTACAGAAGTTGAGGGTGCATCTTTGGAAACTTCTACACAGTCTGACAGCAATTTTACATTCGTTGAACTTCATATTTTTACGTGGGCTCAAGTTTTATATGTCTTTGTGTTCTCTTGCTGTAGCTTTCTGAATTTATTTTTTGTAGATGATGTTACTGAATTACCAGTCTGAGATATTGGGAAAATGATCTTCACCACCAAGAGCTGGAAAAATACTGAGATGTGCAATTCTGGCAATCTCATATCCAGAGGAACAGAGATTTGTGGATTTCATATGTACTTATTGAAAGCCAGTGTTTAATGAAAAACAGTCTCTCACCAGGTTATTGTGGCCTGGAAATGTGAAAGGACATATTAGTAAACGCTATTTGACAATAATGAGAAGGACAACTTGGAAGTTAAATGTAATCCAGTCTGGCAGCTCACTGACACATCGCTATTCACTCTGCCTAATTATGAAAACCAAAAAAATCCTGCTTAGAAGAATTAAAGACTTCTCCCCTTCCCTTTGAAACAAAATCAAAAAACATGTTAAACCCAGACACAGCAACTGCTGACCCTGCCTACATGCATCACAAAACCAGGCAACTATCACCACACTGATCTAAGCACAGTGCACCCATAGACATCTCGAATACCACAGAAGCTCATGAATCCTTGATTTCATAAGATGCTCCCAGATACAGGGTCCATGATAAAGAGACATATACAACAAAATGACTGAGACTATTTTAGTTGGTTATTTTCCTTATACCCTCAGATTCAGCAATTCGCCCAGTTTGCTTACAACAAATTCTAGAAAAGAGAACACAAACATCCCCTTGATGATGTCTTCCTGCTCAGGTGTTTTAAAGGTCCTTTACACCAGGCACTATAACCCTTCATCTGATTTTCCTCCATTCCACTGACACTGAACTTGCCAAGGGATACGAGACAATCCCTGTGGCTGAAACAGTAAAGAATCTGCCTGCAAAGTGGGGGACCTGGGTTTGATCCCTGGGTTGGGAAGATCCCCTGGAGAAGGGAAAGGCTACCACTCCAGCATTCTTGCCTGGAGAATCCCATGGACAGAGGAGCCTGGCAGACCACAGTCTATGGGGTTGCAGAGTCAGACACGACTGAGCGACTAAGTATATACATGACACAACTCAGGGTCTTCACAGGACAGATATGCCTCTCCCAAAAAAGATGAGAGCAGTGTACTCCAGAGGTCAGCTCCTGGAGCACAAACACTCTCTCCTGCTCGCAGCATTGACCACAATCCTCGGCTATTAGGAAACCACTGGGTAACTATAAATACCATGTATGGACTGACTCTAGCAGAGAAACATTAGTGAAGTATCTATATGCCAAAACTGAGCATTTTGCTCTTCAACATGATCCTGCAATATAGGTGATAAGGAGGTTGAAACTAAAAGTCTGGTAACAAATTCAGGTTACCACCCTCCCCTCCACACTTATACAGTATCTTCCACCAAAACCAAACAGCCTGGGTGCTCTCACAGAACCATCAACTCTTTACTAAATATTCTCTCTGACTTCCCTTCTTGCTCCACCTGGAGGTGAATGGGGAAAGCTCTGTTCTGAGGACCAAGGGAGGTAGGTGTCTTTAATTACCTGGGCCTCCCTCACAGCTTAGCTGGTAAAGAATCTGCCTGCAATGCAGGAAACCCAGGTTCAATCCCTGGGTTGGAAGATCCCCTGGAGAAGGAAATGGCAACCCACTCCAGTATTTTTGCCTGGAGGATCCCAGGAAGAGCTGCTCAATATTGATTCTCTGAAAGAAAATTTTATTCCCCCCAAAATATTCAGAAATTCTTTGTGTAGAACTACCTTTATGCACGTACAGATTAAGGTGCCATCTGCAGGAAGGGTCCTTTTACAACAGGTTTCTATCCCTTGGCTGAATCTCAGTCCCTCACAAACAACTCAAAGGAAGAGTGTTCCCCCAGGGAGTCTTTTCTTCCGCAATTAGAGGGAGGCAGTGTTGGAAACATCTGAAGCAGACACACACACACACACACACACACACACACACACGCCTCAAAGGCTGTGTACACGAACCGTGCAATCAGGCTGGCTGGAATGCCATCACAGCTTTGCTGCTTAATTACTGGGTGACTTTAAGCAAAACTATCATCAGAGTTTAATCAGAAACTCCAAAACATTCCAAGCATTTCAGGCAGGAAGAAATTAAATTTAAAAATTGTTCAAAGGACTAGGGTAGCTGGAATAAGGGGAGGAGGCGAGGTGGTGTTCGCAGCGCTCAGGAGCTGCAGGAAGCACGACGCGGTTCTTCCACCGGCTCTCCCCCGCACCTCTTCAGCCGCTGCGAGAGGCCCCAGACCAAGCTCCCGTCCCGCACCCCCTCGCCTCACCCCACACTTCTCACAGCATCGCCCAGTCCACTGTCACTGCTCTTGCCAGAGCCGGAAGGACAGCTTCTACTTCAGCCTTCCACGTCCAATCCCAAGTAAGAGCCTCCTACTGAAAGAAAACCAAACCTTCCAGGAAGTGAGTCTATGAAATGAAGCTTCTAGGCTTTTCCAGCGTCTGACATACAGGAGAAAGGACAACAGAAAACACCCATGATCACAAGTTACATAATCTGTCTGCACCACAGCTTTTGGCTTCATGAATGAATGGCCTGATGCTATATTCATTGCTGTAAGGGCTTACTAACTGTTGAGCTATGATATGCTGGGTATTAATCTAGAAACTCTGGACATAAAGTTTTTTCTAAGTACAGCCTCTGCTTTCACACATGAATACATTTAAACTCATAACTGTAGTAACAATTTAATGCTAGCTCTAGGCACAGGGTCATACAGTATCACACCAAAAAAGAGAGTTCTTTAAATAATTCTGGGAAGAACACAAATAAACAAATAGTTTCTAAAGAAAGTGATACATACTTGAGTCTTCAACCATGGGTAGATTTATCCAGGCAACGGGTAGCAGAAGATTTCAGAAGAAATAAAAGCTAGTACAAGAGAGAGGATGCAAAAATAGAATAAGGTATAGAGACTAACGCAAGCAATTCTAAGCCCTGGAGAATAAAACTCAAGATAAGAAATGGGACAAGAGAGAGAAGTGGAGAAGAGTAGTGAAGACATCCTTTAACCTGTTGAAAGGCTTAGACATCAACATACTAGAAGAGCAGACATATTCAAGAGCTTGAGGGTCAGCTGTGGTGTGGTCAAATTCGTGTTATGTCTATGAGAAGAGGGTAAAATATGAGCACAGAGGCCAATCAGGAAACTTTCAATTGCTGTGGAATGAGTCAATGAAAAGCTAAATTAGGATCAATGCAAAAGAAAAACAAAGGTGAGTCAATCAGACACACTCTATTACAGGCACTAAACAACACTGGACACACAGCTATGATAGAGAATCTTATAGCTTCCAATCTACTCTTGGAGTAGAAGCACATGCATTTAAGGAATTTGATAAGATGACTGGAGTGGGGAAGAAAACCATGCAACCCCCAGGGGGTCGTACCTTATATGAAGAATGTAGGTTCAGTCAGGTATGGAGCTTTTATTTTGCTGGGGGTGGGGAGTGGACAAAAGGCTTGGAGCAGGGCTGGATCACTCTAGACCAGAGAGGAGAGGCTGATCCCACAACCACCAGGAGTCGTGATCTCTGGCTAAGTTAGGGAGAGCTGGAATAGAGGTAGAGAGATAGAGTCTAGAAGTAACGATAAATTGTCAGGGCTTGATGGCTGGTTAATGCAGAAGGTGCCAAAAGCCAGAAATCACAAAGAGTTATTAAAGTGCGAAGCCATAATCTTTTATATGAAACCCATGTGTCCAGAAGTGCTTGAGGCTATAAAAAATTCCAGATTTAGTCAAAATAATATGGCATCTATACCATGATTTCCATAACACAAGCAGGAAGGTATATACCGGTGCCACACTCCAACATGTTCATATTTTTTCAATGAAGTATATGAATATTCATAACAAGTGGAATAAATAAAAAACTGAAGTAACCATCTCAGTACAGGCAGCTTTCAACTCAAATGCGCAGAGACAAGGTCAGCTTTCACTGCCAAGCAGTTGATGAAAACCTCTCCATTTTCAGATCTCTTCCCATTTCAGAACCCTAAAACCCATATCTTGAGGGGACAGAGATGAGAGTGTTGGGTTCTATTTACCTTCTATTTGTTTCTCTCTGTCTCCAAAGGTGAGACTTTGTTTTCTATCATGAACTGAGGTGGGAATATGGTGCCCAACTATATCCACTGTTGCCAAGGGGCTCAGGAGCTCTGGGAAAACACACTTGACCTTGAGAGGGTAACAGGCAGGAAGGCCAGGGGTCTCCAAACGGAGGAAATAGGCTGCAAGTGCCAGACATTTTTATCTCACTTAAGCGGCAGGAGGAAACAAACTAACAATATTTTTTTCTTCTCTATACAGATTTGAAAGGAGGTTTCTCTTAAAATGCTGTGTTGCCACGACACCTGGTTTCACCTGAAGCTAACTATTCTCAAACCTTGAGTTAACCAATACATTTTTTTTCTTATGGAAATGTTTGTCTTAAGATATGTTAATTTACCCCAGACTGTAAATTCCACCAAATGGCCCAACCTACTTACTCAGATATTGTTCCCCTAATCTATGTAAATGAAACTATTTGTTTGGTAATCTGCCCTTCTACAAGATTCAAGTCAATTGTTTTATGGCCTGGGATGAATTATCTGGTGCCATTCTAAATTTTAAGACATTCCTTTCTTTTCACTAACAGACTGTGACTATATAACATCCAGCTGAAGACTAGAAGGGGGTACTCTTTCTGCCCCCTTCTGATGCCTATGTCAGAAGCTTCTCTATCTCCTTTATACTTTAATAAAACTTTATTACACAAAAGCTCTGAGTGATCCAGCCTCGTCTCTGGCCCCGGATTGAATTCATCTCCTCCGGAGGCCAAGAATCCCAGCGTCTTAACGTTCAGCAACAACCTTTCAACCTCAGTCATATTACGAGACTTCACGGATTTTTTTAATGATTTGGGTGTGTCACCTAGGAGTCCACTTTAGAGCAAAAGAGAATGGATTTTCATAGAGCATCACCATTAGCTGGTAAGAAATGTATCCAAATATGCAGGACTGGGTAGCATCCTGCATACCGGGTATCTGGACTCAGAGACCGACTCCAGGCAAAGACTCTACCTGACTGTCTGCCTGACTGTCTCCCCACCAGCCAGACTCCTCTTCCCACCACCAGATGACCCCAACAACCAGTAAGACCACCTCTCTCAATTGAGAGAAAACAGAACCCTCCTACACTACTGGTGTGGATATAAATTGTTACAGCCACTCTGGAGAATAGTATGGAGATTTCTTAAAAAACAAAAAACAGAAGTACCATATGATCCAGCAATCTTACTCCTGGGCATATACCCAGAGAAAAACATGGTCCAGAAGGATACGTGCTCCCGTTTCATTGCAGCACTGTCGACAATAGCCAAGACAAGGAAGCAACATTAATGTCAATCAACAAAAGGATAGATAAAGACGTGGCACATATATACAATGGAATATTACTCAGCCATGAAAAAAGTCAGAAATAATGCCATTTGCAGCAACAAGGATGGGCCTAGAGATTGCCATGCTGGGTGAAGGAAATCACACAGAAAAGGAGAAATACCATATGACATCCCTTATATGTGCAATCTAAAAAGAAATGATACCAATGAACTTATTTACAAAACAGAAACACAGTCACAGACTTAGAGAAGGAACTCATCCTGCCAGAAGGGAAGGATGGTGGGAAGGGATAGTTAGAGGAGTTTGGGATGGACATGTACACACTGCTATATTTAAAATGGAAAACCAACAAGGGCCTACTGCATAGCACAGGGCACTCTGCTCAGCGTTATGTGGCAGCCTGGGCGGGAGGGGCGTCTGGGGGAGAATGGATACATGCATATGTATGGCTGAGTCCCTTTGCTATGCACCCAAAACCATCACAGCATTGTTAACTGGCTATACTCCAACACAAAATAAAAAGGTAAGAAAAGGCCCACATATGTCATATGTCAAAACTTATCACATTATAAATTTTAAGTACATGTAATTTATTATATGTCAATTATACTTCAATAAAGTGGTAAAGAATAAAGAAAAATAAGAAATGCCTCTCAATGAGGTGGGTATCCCGGCCAGGGAACAAGAACTCGGGGAGTGAACCGCCACAGAGGGGTAGGAGAACAGTACCTACTCAGTTCAGGGAGAGGTCCATGCAGGCTGGAGATCTGAAGGAGGCCAGCGGTGGCAGAAAGGAAGCAGAGAGGGTTTAGGGGTGAGCAGCAGAGTGACAGCAATCCAGGGAACAAAAGAGGGTGAAACGGAGGGACAAGAAAGCTTGGGGTCTGCAGAGCTATCAGATGAGGACTGATCAGAGCATCCACCCTCACCGCATCAGGGGGGCGGATCACTGGGAAGGCAGAGAACTCAGATAAATGACTTTCCTGCTTAAAGAAAATGGGGGGATAGTCTATACTTGGAAAACTACATTTTCTATTACTGTATATTTGTATTCACTAGCAATGGTCACGTGGAACAGGATGTTTATAACTCATGGGTTTACAACTAGGGTCACTAATTGGATGGTGGTGCTTTTGATTAAAACTTTTTTTAAAAAGGCAAAAGTTGTGAAGGAAACAGTTACCTCAACTGAATATAATAATTGGGGTCATATTAAGTCATCTACTTCTATTAATACATCTTCATATTAAAATATCTACTTCTGCTTTATTGACTATGTCAAAGCCTTTGACTATGTGGATTAAAACAAACCGTGGAAAATTCTTCAAGAGATGGGAATACCAGACCACCTGACCTGCCTCCTGAGAAATCTGTATGCATGTCAAGAAGCAACAGTTAGAATTGGACATGGAACAACAGACTGGTTCCAAATAGGAAAAGGAGTATGTCAAGGCTGTATATCGTCACCCTGCTTATTTAACTTATATTCATGATGCAGAATACATCATGAGAAATGCTGGGCTGGAGAAGCACAAGCTAGAATCAAGATTTCCAGGAGAAATATCAATAACCTCAGATATGCAGATGACACCACCCCCTACAGCAGAAAGTGAAGAAGAACTAAAGAGCCTCTTGATGAAAGTGAAAAGAGGAAAGTGAAAAAGTTGGCTTAAAACTCAACATTCAGAAAACTAAGATCAGGGCATCTGGTCCCATCACTTCATGGAAAATAGATGGGGAAACAACGGAAACAGTGACAGACTTTATTTTGGGGGCTCCAAAATCACTGCAGATGGTGACTGCAGCCATGAAATTAAAAGACACTTGCTCCTTGGGAGTAAAGTTATAACCAACCTAGACAACGTATTAAAGCGGACATTACTTTGCCAACAAAAGTCTGTCTAGTCAAAGGCATGGTTTTTCCAGTAGTCATGTATGGATGTGAGAGTTGGATTATAAAGAAAGCTGAGCGCCGAAGAATTGATGCTTTTGAACTGTGGTTGGGGAAGACTCTCGAGAGTCACTTGGATGGCAAGGAGATCCAACCAGTCCAGCCTAAAGAAAATCAGTCCTGAATATTCATTGGAAGGACTGGTGCTGAAGCTGAAACTCTAATACTCTGGTCACCTGATGCAAGAACTGACTCATGGAAAAGACCTGTTGCGGGAAAGATTGAATGCAGGAGAAGGGGACAACAGAGGATGAGATGGTTGGATGGCATCACTGCCTCAATGGACATGAGTTTGAGTAAACCCTGGGAGTTGGTGATGGACAAGGAGGCCTGGTGTGTTGCAGGCCATGGGGTCACGAGAGTCGGACGTGACTGAGCGACTGAACTGAACTGATTAAGTCAAGATGCTCACACATCATGCAAGTGGAGATACCTAGTGAGCTGCTGGATGTATAATTCTCAAGTTGGTAGGAGATATCTGTGCTGAGGTGGCTCAGAGATTAAAGCATATGCCTGCAATGCAGGAGACCCGGGTTTGATCCCTGAGTCAGGAAGATCCCCTGGAGAAGGAAATGGCAACCCACTCCAGTATTCTTGCCTGGAGAATCCCATGGAGGGAGGAGGCTGGTAGGCTATAGTCCATGGGGTTGCAAAGAGTCGGACACAACTGAGCGACTTCATTTTTACTTTCAATGACTGTAAGGTGTAATGTAAGATAAAACCACAAGAATGTTGAAATTACTCAAGGAGAATTAAGTGGGTGAGAATATATTGATTGGTTGATGATAGAATCCTGAAGAATACCAACACTTAATGAGTAGTGGGATAGAAACCAACTGGAAAAAATAGTATTAACAGTAAAAAAAAAATAAAAGAACAAGCAAAAAAAATTAAAAAAAAAAAAGAACAAGCAGAACCACTTAATACAAAGTCACGGAGAACAACAGACTGTTAAGGATGTAATTGCTGTCAAGTGAGAGAAAGAGTAAAATGCATCCTTGGAATGTGGGAAGAAGGAGGACATGGAAGTACAAAGGCAACAATTTCAACGCATTGGTTGAGGCTGACCATAGCGGGCAGTAAATGGATTGAGGTGCTACGTGAAGACAGTAAGCACAGAGTTTTCTTTCAAGGACTGACAGAAATTAAATGAGATAACTTTTAGTAGAGTGTTTGACATTTAATAGGCCCTACTGTAACCCAGTGACTTCAAGTCACAAGAGGCGTGAAGCGTGAGGTCAGGTCCTTTCCTGGGAACTGTGGGTCCAGATGAGAGAAGACAGTTGTGGATGCCCTGTTTTCCCCTCCCTGCCTCTCTGTGGGCAAGCCCAACCCTCCAGGCACCTGGAAGTGCCGAGGGGAACAAACAACCTGAACAGCAGGCTTACTGTGGGTAAAATGCTGGTGGCACAGGAACCAGAACTGTAGGGCCCAAACTGTTTTAGAAATTTCACTTCAGCCCCCAACCTACAACAAAAGAGACTGGGTATATTTACTTTGAAACACATGTGTTCATTGTTAAAACCCTAGACTTGCAACCAGCCCAATATATCACCACTAAACATTTTCTTACGCAATAGGACTGCCGACGTCAAAGCCAACCCAAGTATTGTGCTTAACTGTCTAAAATTCCTGGTAGCTACGTAGTTGTATTATTATTTTTTGGTCTCTATATCTGAGAGATCCCACTCATTTTCTCCCAAGGAAAGAGGACTTTATGAAATCACCAAGCTATTTTCCTATCACTCTATCCTCTTAATCTTCTCCTACTTTCTTCATCATTCTGATCAAGGATGGGGGTGGGGGCACAGAAGCATTGCAGGTGGATTCTTTACCAGCTGAGCCACCAGGAAACCCCAAGAATACTGGAGTGGGTAGCCTAGCCCTTCTCCAGGGGATCTTCCCAACCCAGGAATTGAACTGGGGTCTCCTGCACTGCAGGCCAATTCTTTACCAACTGAGCTATCAGAGAAGCCCACACAGAAACACGGCTGACTAAAATTATTTGCCAGAGATTCTGATCTTCCAGTAGGAAAATTCCTTCCACAATAGGTGGTTGTATCACCTTCCCCACAGCACCCAGTTAATCATACTGAAAAGTGAAAGTGAAGTCGCTCAGTTGTGTCCGACTTTGCAGCTCCAGTCCATGGAATTTTCCAGGCAAGAGTACTGGAGTGGGTTGCCATTTCCTTCTCCAGGGGATCTTCCTGACCCAGGGATCGAACCTGGGTCTCCAGCATTGCAGGCAGATGCTTTTACCATCCGGGAGGCCCAATCATATTGAAGTAGATGACTAAGCCAGGTACTGGGGTGACCGTGACATGCTGACAGAGAAATCAAGCTCCCGAGTTCCAGAGTCTCCATACCCTCAGATCCTCTTTCCTTTGGGGAATGGAAAAATAAGCAGAAGGGCTTCCTTTGTTCTCTATCTTCTGTGGAAATATCTAGCTCCCATTTCAAAGGAGATCGCTGTCGCTACTTTCCTTTTGCTCTCTGAGTCACTGCGGAAGACAAATCTCGGCGGTGATTTATTGGGGCGCTCATCTTTCTGTTTATTCATCAGCAGCCAAAACCTAGAGACTCCTTCATCCTCATCCCTGGGCACTGACCCCAAATCAGCTGATTCCGGTCATCAGAAAATTAGCTCTCACCTGTCTAAACTTCCTTCCAGAGAGCAATGCTGGTGGGCACACAACTATATGACTTATGATTTCATTGTTTATGATGAAACCAGCGAAGAGAAACCAGGTCTGCAGTAACTTGAAGGGGCTCTCAGGTAGGCAGGCTTAATTTAACCCTTTTGTACCTATACAAAATTACTTAGCTCACACACCTCTCCCAAACTCCTCCCCAGACCCTTTCCAAAGGTGGAGCTATTTAGACCATGTGTTGCTCTGTCTCTAATTTCAATATACTTAATAAGCATGTAGGACTTCTTTCTCATCACACTGTCATTATCATAAGGTTGGGAACCTTACTGCCAGGGCAACCTGGATGAGAATATACAAGAAGGAAGTCAATCTTGATTAAAATCCTAACTCTGCTTGAATATAACTGTGTTTGTGGCTCCCCTGACTCAAAAGTCAAAAGAATGATCATTTCTCCAAATTGTCAGTCTCTCCAAAAATGTATCAGTGACTTGTATATGTTTCCTTGAATTTGTTGTTGTTTGTTCACTCAGCCGTGTCCAATTATTTGCAACCCCATGGACTGCAGCACGCCAGGCCTCCCTATTCTTCACTATGTCCCAAAGTCTGCTCAAATTCATGTCCATTGAGCCAGCGACGCCATCCAACCATCTCATCCTCTGTCTTCCCCTTCTCCTCTCGCCTTCAATCTTTCCCAGCATCAGGGTCTTTTCCAGTGAGTCAGTTCTTCACATCAGGTGGCCAAAGTATTAGAGCTTCAGCTTCAGCATCAGTCCTTCTGATGAATATTTAGGGTTGATAAATTTTAGGATTTACTAGTTTTATCTCCTTGCTATCCAAGGGGACAGCAAAACCTCAGTATTTCTAATCACCAGCCTTAATACCCCTGATTCCTCCCAAACCACCAATTTTTCTGTTGGGATTCTCATTCTGGTCAATCCTGCCCACTGAGAAAAGAGAGCTCTGCAAAAGCAGGAAAGGGGACACAGAAACCGCCTATTCCACCCATTCGTACTTTCAATTCTGACCATACTCCAGGTCCAGCTCAAGTTCTGTTTCCTACATGAATTCCTCTTTAAGCCTCTCAGACCTTCTCCTCTTCTGAATCTCTAACCTTTTCAATCTATGAATCTCATTGGGCATTTGCTTGTATTCGTAGAACTGTTAATTTATTATTTTGTGTACGCTGACTTGTTCCCCAACGAAATCATAACTTCTTTGTAACATTAATTCCTTTGACTACCATTTACTAAGCAACAGTTGTGTCCTACACACGGAACTATACGGTAAAGTCAGCAAGTAGTAGCAGTGTTAGTCACTCACTCATGCACGACTCTTGGCGACCCCGTGGACTGTAGCTCACCAGGCTCCTTTGTGCATGGAATTCTCCAGGCAAGAATACTTGAGTGGGTAATCATTCCCTTCTTCAAGGGATCTTGCTGACCCAGGGATCAAACCCAGGTCTCCCACATTGCAGACAGACTCTTCACCATGTGAGCCACTAGGAAGTCCCAAAAAGTAAATAACTGTGAAACACCTGTATTCTATTCAAGAAGTGCAGTTGACATATACATACTGCTATATTTAAAATGGATAACCAACAAGGACCCACTGTATAGCACAGGAAACTCTGCTCAATGTTCTCTCTCTCTCTCTCTCTCTCTCTTTCTTTAGTTGCTAAGTCATGTCCGACTCTTGCGACCCCATGGACCGTAACCTGCCAGGCTCCTCTGTCCATGCTCAATATTATGTAACAACCTAAATGGGAAAAGAATTTGCAAGAGATGAGCTACATGTATATGTATAACTGAATCACTTTGCTGTACTCTTGAAACTATCACAACATTGTTAATCAAGCAAACTCCAATATAAAATAAAAAGTTTAATAAATAACCATACCTTGAATGACTGTTAAATAAAAGTCTAAAGAAGTGGAGGAAAAAAGGAGTGCAGTTAAAGAAGCATTGATTTGCATTCTGCTGTCCCCCCAGGACACAAATGTTAAATTATGAAAAGGATAATCACATCAATAGTATAAAATAATAAGTAGACTTGTCAAGTGGCAAGAGACTCAGCTAATTCTTCATAAAATTGTCAGTCCTTTATCATTAACTTCCCTGAAGAATTCAAAGCAATGACTTCAAAGTCCCCTTATGATTCTGGAGGTCTGTTTTTGCCTTGGTATACTGAACAACCTCACTGATCTCTGCAAAACTATCTTCACAAAGAAACAGCTTGGTTATTCCCTGGAGAAGCTCAGGAAAAGAAATACCTTCCACTTCCCCTCCACCTTCTTCATATCATTCTGAGAGAGTAATTTCCAGCCCCCTTGATGTCAAGTGAGGTAGTTAAATGATGATCCTAGAAAAACTGATCAATTCCAGCTACTTCTTAAAGGGTTGACTCAATAAAGAATTGAGGAAACACCCATCCATGATCCAAGACATATACCATAAAATATTGCTGCTGTTGTTGTTAGTCACTCAGTCGTGTCCGACTCTTTGTGACTCCATGGACTGTAGCCCACCAGGTTCCTCTGTCCATGGGACTCTCCAGACAAGAAGACTGGAGTGGGTTGCCATTTCCTTCTCCAAAATATTGCTAGGTTCAGACAGATAGTGTTGATGGTGCCAGGCAAGTACCTTTTATTTGTGAATATTCATTGGAAGGACTAATGCTGAAGCTCCAATTCTTTGGCCACCTGGTCTGAAAAACATTAGAAAATACCCTGATGCTGGGAAAGGTTGAAGGCAAGAGGAGAAGCAGATGACAGAAGAAGAGATGGTTAGAAAGCATCACCGACTCAATGGACATGAATTTGAGCAAACTCCGGGAGACAGTAGAAGGTAGAGGGGCCTGGCGTGCTGCGACCCCTGGGGTCACAAAGAGCTGGACATGACTCAGGGACTGTACCTGGCGTGCTGCGACCCCTGGGGTCGCAAAGAGTGGGACATGATTCAGGGACTGTACCTGGCGTGCTGCGACCCCTGGGGTCACAAAGAGCTGGACATGACTTAGGGACTGTACAACAGCAGCAATACTCTGGAAACCAGAGGAGGCGAAAGCCTGCTCTCAGCACCGCTCAGAACATCCTGTTAACTGAGACCATCTCTGTCTTAAGTCTCATGCATATTCAATCTACCTGCATAGAAGGAACCACGGTGAGCATGCTGAAGGTACGCTTGTCACTTTCTGCAACTAACAGCCTTGGGCAGGCATCCTGTCCCATGAAGGCATCTAGAAAAGCCTGGATTCTACTTTGTGTTTGCTAGGACCGGTTCTAGTAGGAACTGCCCCTATAAATCCATTTCTGCCTCTTTTTAACCACTTTGGAAGCCCTGCTTATGTTTCTCATGTCAACCCCACACTCATTAGCCTATACCTCCTAAAAAACTGCTCTCTGACTGAGCAAACTTGGAGAATATCTTGCTTTGCAGGATCCTCCCCCAGACACTCGAGTCAACAGCAGTTGAAGTGAAATTTCCTCAGGCTGCCAGCAGGTGCGGAACGTAGGGGGGAGGTGCTCACAGCTAGAGAAGTAAGCCAGGGCGCCCCTGGGGCAGCTGTGAAGTCATACTGTGCACACAAGGCCCGACCCCTCCTGGGCGACTGGCCTGGAGTTAGGAACCAGATTCCAGGAAAATTACAGCTCTGACTAGCCCTGTTTCTCCCACCGGATTGGTACTCATTAAACATTTCACAGCTCAGACACCCTAAAACTTCTCCACTGCTTAAAGACTGAAGCTGTTAGGAAATCAGGAATCCCTGCCAGCTAAAAGCAAAACAGAGTTTGCCAAATAGTTGTGTTTAAAATAAAAAAAAAAAAAAAAAGCAGTTGACCATGAGCTCTCTGCCTGCTTAAAGGTCAAATTACATATATCCCTACTGCTTCTGATTAACAGGAGGAGGAAAGACAAAACCCCTGCCTCCCCTTGTTGAACGGAGAATTCATCACAACAAGCAGAGTGTCATTTACTAGGCTGCTTTCAGACAAATCTGCTCAAATTTACCTAATGACAGGATGCTCTCTGCCCAGCAGCTTCTCCTGCAGAGCCCAGTGAAGAAACGCAGTAGTAATTGGTCAAAATGCATCAGGTCTTTCAAGTGGAGAAGTCTCTGCAAATGCCATTTCACACAACAATGGATGTGTTACTAAAAGTTCTTCATAGAGAGCTGAGGAAATGTGAAGCCAGGGGGTATCAAAGGAAATAACACACTCTGCTCAACGCATGTCTCCCTTCATTCGATCAGTGAGCATTTATGAGATCTAGAATGAGGTTACTGATGCCAAAATGAGATTTTAGTACTCCTGCCAAAGGCACAAATATATAGAGATAGAGAACATTGGTGATGGGGACAGAGGAAGTGTGAAAATAAACCCTGAAGCACCTACATTTGCCCCTCTGATTCCGCCCACTCCCACCCCTTACTCTGGGTGATGGTTTGCTTACCTAAGTAATGATACCCAAACCTAGCAAGGCATGACTGGGAAGGTGTCAGGACCCGGCTGCAAGAACTTCATAACCAGATGGGAGAGAGAAGATAGCAGAGAGAGAAGGGCCAGGAGGCGCACTCGGGGAACCGTAGACAAGAACTGACCACGAAGGACAAGAAAAATTACGTCCTTTTGCACAGTCTTATGTTAGTCACCTGAAGACAGAAAACAGTTTCCAATGAATCTTTCTCACTGGCAGTAATTCATGGACATAAAAGTGATACACAACTTTTCATCCCAGGGAATGCTATATCATTAGAGGCTTTTTCATGCCATGAAGTCTGATGATAGCTTTCAAATAAGCACCTTAAAGAACTTAGCCACATCAGTGCATGCAAGTGTGTTAAGTAGCTTCAGTTGTGTTAAGTAGCTTACAGTTCTTTGTAACCCTGTATACGGAGCCTGCCAGGCTTCTCTGTCCACAGGACTGTCCAGGCAAGAATACTGGAGTGGGTTGTCATGCCCTCCTCCAGGGGATCTTCCTGACCCAGGGATCGAACCCATATCTCCTGCAGCTCCTGCACTGCCGGCAGATTCTTTACCACTGAGCCACCAGGGAAGCCCCAGCCACATCAGTAGACCATCGTAACATGTGTAGTGAGGCCCTGTATTAGCCAGACACCTCTGTGATAGGCGTAAGGGGAGGGTCAATGGTCAGTGAGGACATTGACATCAAAGAGGACAGACACACTGCTGATCCCGTGGGAAAGTCAGTGAGTCGGGGCGAGGGCGGAGGCAGACAATGAACAAATAACTAGCCCTCTTGGGTGAAAACAGCACTCATCTCCAGCAGGGCATGGGTCGCTCCTCCCCACCCTCCATGGCTGGGGCCGTGATGTTATCTTCAGATGAAAAGATCCTCACTGACTGTGCCTCTGAGTCACAGCTCCGGGGAAGCCATTCGACTTACAGGAAAGTTCAGGCGAAAGGACTTTTATTCCTGTTTGTTTTCTAATCCAAGTCAGTGCACCAGGCCTTCGAATGCCCCCAGGTGACTGAGTCAGGAACACTCTTGTCACTGGTACTTGACCTTAACCAGACTGATTGCACCAGAACAGAAACCAGCTGCATGATAAGGGATGACGGCGTCCCTGAGCTTGGGCTCTTTCTCCCTTCTATCAAGACTTTCAGAAGTCAACAGGAGCAGAGGACGAAATAAGTATCTTTCAATGCAGAGAGGCTTATCATCTTCTTTTTCACTAAGATCAACATTTAATGATGCTCTCTCTCAGTTTACACCATTTTATAATAGCACGTTCAAACTAACCAAGCTGCATTTGAAGTTAGACTTTGTGTTTCATCACCATTACTCAGTCTCACAGTGGGCATTATCACTTACATCAATTATTTACATTTTCATCCTGACAATATAAACTTCTGATAGTATTTATTAAGTATCTGCTTCACGCTGAGAAACAGAGACTGTAAATACTCTATCTGATCTGAAGGATTGGATCACTTATTCAGAGAGAGCAAGTACATATGCATGAAATAATTTATAAACAAGCAAGTACTATGGCATATGGATGGTGTTAATTCACAAATTGTAAAAGTGCAGTTATATACAATCAGAGAACAGGATCATGATTCATCACACTTCACAAGCTTCGAATTCAGTATGATAGAGTGAAATTAAGAAGAGAATGATCAAACAGTCTCCAGTTTCATTTAAGAAAAGAAGGCTTCTTGAGAGAGATGAACTGCAAACGTTTGGATTACATATATGTGCCCTGATTCAAAGTTATCTCTAAGCAGAGACCAAGTCTCATAAACCTTGCAAATTCCTCCACCAGGGCCCCCCTCTAGGGTGCCTGAGGCCACAGACAACTATTTTTGTGGGGTTCCTATCTAAACAAACAATTTGATTGAAGTGTGTTGAAAATGTGTGGGCATTTTTTATATACAGTGAAACATTGATGAAGCTATGGAATAGTGGGCAGGGAAGATTTTAGTGCCCAAAAGTAAATGGAAGGTTCGCTATAGTGTCCAGATGCTATCGCTTCTTCAGATCCAGGAACTATTCCCTTGTGGGTTTTCTCACGTGTGTCATTCTTGGCTAATTTCTCTCTCTCACGTCAGTAAAGTGGTAAAAATATTGCTATTCCTCAAAATTCTATGGCTCTTGGGAACCATTTGTATGGAAACAATTATTGATCTTGCCTGGGCCATCCCATAATAACTTTTATGCAATGTGGGTTGCATCATTACTCATGGTGCCACATTATCTATGAACACTGGCCTCATACAAGGTCATTAATATACCAGTTGATGATTGATGCAAATTCACATCTTATCCAAAATATGGAGGAAATGTATATATAATTCTTTTTCTGGTTATATTGAGCTTACAATTCAAAATTTTCTAAGGTGAACATCAAACAACCCATTTTTCCACCAGGCCATCTCTTGAGATCTTTATACCATATGCCCTGCATTCTTAGAATGTAAACTCTTTCAAGGTTAATAGAGCTCTAATCTTCCCAATACTGTTACAGGACCCATGCATGGAAGGAGAGAGTGGTTGCCCTGAGCAGTTTAACTGAGCCAGGAAAGCTCAATATCACCACATCACTCAAGAGGCAACTCTGAGAGGACATTTATCTGAAAGGCCTGCTGTTTCCGGGGAGCAGTGGTCTGGAAAGCCCTTGGAGAAGACAGTTCTCTTGAGCCTGACTTTGGCACAGAACTGGCAGAGGGGGTAGGTCATTGCCCTGAATGCCAGTGCTAAGAATCCTACAGGATGAAGGATGGCTGCCACCCTTCCCACTATCCTTAGATGCTATGAACTCAGGGGCCAAACTGCACGTGTGTACACCTACACAAACACCCACAAGGCTCACATACAAGGCTGAGGGAGGAATTATCCAAATTCAGCACATCAGCACCATTGTGGAAGTCCAATCTCATGTGATTCTATGAAAGAAACTCTGCTCTGGCCAGAAGGAACAATCATCGTGCCAAACTGTCCTCCCGGATCTGGGGCTCATCCAAAGCCCTGAAAAGATGCCATCAAATCACAGGGTAGAGGATGAGAGTAAGCCCTAGAGGGGAACATGGAGACCGAAGGCCCCGTGGATCCAGGGCCAGGCTCAGGGAAACCAGTCCTGACGGCACTGTGAGTCCTGGTCAAACCACCAGGAGGAGATTCACAAAGCACCGAAGCCGGTGATCTGCAGCCTGGGACCCATACACAACCAGGTCTGGACTCGGATCTCCCTGCCTGAATTGGAGCCTAGTCTGTGCATTACAAAAAATACTTGGCAAATTTCAAGAAAAGTCCTTCAGTGTGAAGGATTCCTGAGGCCCAGAGGTACGTAATGATATAAACCCTTTATCAAATATTTCTGGCAAAGAGAACTCTAAGTGGGCAAGGTGTTGATAAGGAGCCTAATCCTCCATTTACAGTAACATTTTACACATCTGATGATGTTTAGCTTCATACATTTCAATCTCATCTTTCACTATGCATATATTTCTATTCATAACATAATATGACCTCTGGTCCATCACTTTTTGCCCTGACAGTGGTTGAACTGGCATTGTGGGAGACAGTTTGCAGGAGTGTTACCAGAAGCCATTCTTTCACTGGGACAGAAGTAATTTAACTGGATGCAAAGAATGCTTGGCAAACTACATAAATATATCCCAGTAAATCCAAACAGCCTATATTACCAGCATAAGTTCCTCCCAGACTAATCTCAAAATACCTGTGGCCACCCAAAGCCATCTGATATAATGTTAAGTATACTAAAAGGGAAGTTGGACTGCAAAGAAATCTGGTCTTAATACATTGAAATCAAAACACCTTACTTTTTTAAAACTTTATAAAACTATATGCTTATGTATTCACATTACTGTGTCCCTCCTTTGGGCCATGGAAGGGTCCCAAATCTTTGAGAGGCCCTGAAAGTTCAGTTTCATAAGCTTCATGAGAAAAACCACCCCTGCTACAGAGCCAAACAACCTTCTACTATGACAGTGATGTAAACATCTGGATTTCTAAATCCATAAACTTCAGCATGTTACATGGGCTCCAGGATTTGAATGGCATACACTGCTCTCATTTAGGATCATTCTTTTTTGATGACCTGTTTATTAACTTTAAATGGGAAGGGTGAGAGTAACTCATGCTCCTCTCTGACTTGTCTTGCTGAAAAGAGACAAGCGACCTTCTAGAATGACCACTGTCATTGTTAGTCTTGCTGAATTTCTCTGCGAAGGTGGGCAGAGATCTGGAGTGGTTTGACAGCACCCTGCAGTGTTCAGCATAAATCTGACTTCAACATGGCATATTTTTTGGACTACTTCTTTTTGACATTGAAGGTAACCTGAAAACCACAGCTCTCTCTTACAGAATGTCTGTTCTTCTGTAAATCCACAAACTAACTTCCCTCATGAAATCAGCAAGAAGTCTCTGGGATCAAGGGTAACCAACTTCTATTTATTCCTCCTATCCATTCAAAGCAGCATTCTAAGATTTTGCATATATAACTGCTTAAATATGTTTCTGGAATTGACACCATGATTATATATGTTTATACTGTTCCTTATGTTGTAACGTTCTTTCTATTCATCTGTTTTGTGTTTCTGCATTATCTTGCACAGGCTTCTCAAGTGCCAGATTTGCTGGGATGGTTTTTAAAGAACTAAATCCATCAGTGGTTACTATCTGGTTCTCAATTATCCCACTTGACTCCCAACAACCATTTAGAGGGATGAAGGGAAACAGAAATAAACACCATTTTCAATGGAGCAAGTAGGCAGAGAAAATCCCAGACTCCAAATTAAACCAAGTGCTGCCAAAGGCAGCCAAGATGGTGTGATGAAGAAAGACTCTGTGGGCACGGCCACAGAACACAGGCAGTGCAGAGCAGCTAGCTGTGGTCAGCCACGAAATCACTAGCAAATATAGACAGCAGAAGAAAAAGGATGGGGATCTCAGCACCAGCACAAACACACCTTTAAAAGTTGAGAGAACAAGCTCCAAACGCCACATCGATGTCCCCAGGTAGTGGGAGCCAATAAAGGACACCAATGAAATGAACTGATGATGAAAGTCCTCCCCAACGAAGGTAGGTCTGGAGAGACCAAGAAGACACACCCAACAAAGGCACCACATGTAAAAGAAACAGCCTGTCATGGTTGCAACAGCAGAGAGAGCCTATCATTTAAAAACTCAAAAGGGTACCCTCTCCTCCCCCTCCCTCTATTACCACCATAGGAACCTCCTGTATACCGTTTCAGGAAATTTCAGCTCATTTGGATATGGACAACAAACACCATCTACACATAAAATCCATATGGAGAGAAAACTAGGTGTAAATGAGCATCCAACTTTCCTATCAGTGATAAGAATTCACCAGGAAAAAAAAAACAGTCATGAAATAGGACAAAAGTTTAACAAAACAGTCTGCCATAAATTTATTAAAAATTTAATGAAGCAATTATAGCGATGGAAAAAGATCACAATAGGAGATGACATCTAGATAACAGGAGGAAATGAAATAGGAATAAACAGACATCAGGAAAAAATAAAAGGAAAAATCATTGTAAGTGTAAAGACAAAACGGTACAGTGAACAAGAGAGAAATCATGCTTGGGAGGTCCATGAACAGTCATACAAGATGGTAATCAGAAAATCAAGAAATGAAACAGAAAAAACTGTTAAATGAAATTTTTAAAGAGAAAATAATAGAGTAAGCAAGAAACAGAGTTCTAACATAAACATATTTGAAGTTCCTGAAAGACAAAAACCAACTGCATGCAGCAAAACACACATTAAGTACAATAAAGTTTTCCTGGAACAAAAGAAGGCCTTAATCTAACAAGTGAAAGTGCATACCATGTATCAGTGAAAACTGAGTCATATCAGTCAATACCAAAAATATGTGCTAGTAAAGATACTATCATAATAAAGGACTTCAACTGTAAAGAAAACTTCTTTGGGCAGTCAGGCAAATGTTCAAGTTGCAAATATATTTTTTTTAAAAGAAAATTAAGGTGGTAACAGGCTTCTACCCAGCAAATTCAATACCACAAATCAAAGGAAGAAAACCTACAAGATATTTGAGACAAGAAAGTGCGAATAAAGGAATTTATATCCAGCCAAGGATTTTATATCTCTCAAAGTATAAGACACAGATTTGATTTCCCACTTCTAGCTCATGAAGCATAAAGGCTGCTGACAGTTTTGAGCAGGTAATAAATCAGGGACCACTGTTTACTCGAACTCTTCTTGAGAAAACTATCACCAGAGGGAAAACCCCTGCCAACCAAAATGGTGGGCGAAACTTTGGCAAGGGGCCTGGCAGTTAAAGGGAATATACTTAAGTACAAAACTAAGACAAAAGCAAGGGTGGGAAAGGAGGTCGTAAATAACCTGACAATGTAGAAATGATATGACTTTTAAAAGCAGAAAGGTAAAATAAGCTTACTGCTTGCCTTTTCTCCCCCTAATGGCAGTCAGAGTAAATCAGTCAAAGGTAAGAAATCAAGTATGAAAGACTGTGTGTATTTCAAAACACAAAGATAAATGCTCAACTCAGACCATCTATTGACAAAAACTAGGTAATATAGGAGAGAGTATGGCTAAAGAAAAATTATGTAAGCCAGTTAAATCATTGCTTGTAGCAGTGAACTTACTGAATTTGTTAAAAGAAAGAGGGAATTAAAGCCACGATGTTAAGGTGTATTTATAAACCAATATGCATTTATATTTAGAACAAAAAAAAATCATCTTAAACATCAGAAAAATTACAAGTTTCAAAAGCAAATAAAACAGACTATACAGTGTAAGACCTTTATATTATATAAAAATAATAAGCACATATAATTCACATTGAATATATACATGCCATATCAATAAATGTAATAAGCACAACTCATCTTTTAAAAAAATAGATTTTCAAATTAGGTCACAATTGAAAACGCCATTCTGTGGTACATACAAGTGGCACACCCAAAATAAAATCATTCAGAAGTGAGAAAGAAAGAATGGAGAAGACAGTGTCCCAAGCAAATGTAAATAGAAATCATCAGGAGTCATGATATTAATTTCATACAAAATAAAATTCAGGTTAAAAAATAAATGCACAAAGATGGGTGTTCTATAAAGATAATGGGTATAACCCACAATGACATTCACACAGTTCTGGATATACAAACAAAAAATAATATATAAGCAACTTGCTAAAAGAAATTATAGGAGCTACAATAAGAAACAACAACTGGTAAATGAGAAATCTAGTGTTCTCAATCTGCAACAGATCAAAATGGCCATTTCCTCTAAGTTAATTAATGAAGTTAACACTATTCCTATATACAGAGACCACAACTTTTTTTTCTGGAGTTACATAAGCTGATCAATTATGAAATTCTCATAGAAAAATAAACAAAGAAGGATAGCCAAGGAAACTCTGAAAAAACAGTAACATGAGACTTCCCCTTGATGTACTAAAACATGTGGTGAGGTCCCCAGAACACTGCAGTTCTGGTGTGGGACCAGGCAAATCAGTGCATAGATTAGAAAGTCCATAAAGAGAAACAAAAACATAGAAGAATCAGTCAGTATTAAAATGAGACCTCAAATCAGTGGCATTAACATAGATAATTTAATAGAGGGTGTTGGGACAATGAAGTTCCTCTAGGAGAAGAATTAGGGCTGAGGAGGAAGGATAAACTGTAATAGATCAAAGATTTAATGTAATCAATAAAGTCATAAAGACATGGCAAAAAGCTGGCGCAATTTTATTTATAACACTGGAGTGGAGGAGGCCTTTTAACTGTGATTCAAAAACTAGGAGCTATAAAAAATGGATAGTGAAAGTGTCAGTTGTGCGGGCATGTCCAACTCTGTGACCCCATGTATTAGCCCACCAGACTCCTCTCTCCATGGAAATCTGTAGGCAGCAACACTGGAGTGGGTTGACGTTCCCTCCTCCAGGGGATCTTCACGACCCAGGGATCGAACCCGGGTCTCCTGCATTGAAGGAAGATCCTTTACTGTCTGAGCCAGCAGGGAAGCCCATTAAAAAAAAAAAAAAATGATTTAAGTGTGATGCTAAAAATAAAATAAATAAACCTACATTAAAAAAATCAGCCAAGAAAAAAAAACCTAGGATAAAATATCATTAATTAATACCACCCAAGACTAATGTCACTAATGTATAAAGAAGTTTTCAAATTGAAAAGAAAATGACAGCCTGATAAAATAACAGGCAAAGCACATGAACAGATAGCTCATAGGAAGAAAAATATAATAATATTTAAACCTACAAAGAGATAATGAATTTCATTCAGAAATAGAGAAATGCAAAAAAAAAAAAAACTATCTTGAGATTATGTGATTCACCTACCATTTTGGCAAATAAACCAAAGTTCAAGAACACTCTGAGGCCATTCACTACTTTGTTATTGACAATGCAAAGTGGTTCAATCACTACAAGGAAGAATGTGGCAATATCTTCCACAATGACAGACTCCACAATCATATCCTGACAATGTATCCTTCAGAGATGGCTGCATATGTGCAAAATGATATGTAACAAGGTTATCCATTGAAGCATTCCAGGAGATGGGCAAAATCCTAAGTGTTTAGGATGAGGGTGCCCTAAATACATCACAGCAACTTCACAAAAATAGAATACTCTGAATCTGTTAAAGAAAATGAGAAATTTCCCTCCACCCTGATATGGAAAGATCTGTAAGATATAAGAAACAGAGAGAAGCCAAGTTCAGAACAGTACATATAGAATGCATCTGGCTGTTTACCCTCTATTCCTAACCAGACTTAAAACTCACAGTGCAGGGGGGTGGGGAGGAGGCTCACGAGGGAGGGAATATCTGTGCACATGTAGCTGACTCACTCTGCAGCACAGCCAGAACCAACACAACACCATGAGGCAACTATACACCCATGAGAAAGTAAAGCAAGCGAGACAAACACAAGAAGATGTATGTGAGGCTCATTTAATAGTAGCTTTCCTGCTGGCTCAGACAGTAGAGCGTCTGTCTGCAACGCAGGAGACCCGGCTTCGATCCCTGAGTCAGGAAGATCCCCTGGAGAAGGAAATGGCAGCCCACTCCAGTACCCTGGCCTGGAAAACCCCATGGACTGAGGAGCCTGGTAGGCTATAGTCCATGGGGTCGCAAAGAGTCGGACACGACTGAACATCACTTTCAACTTAAGTGTTAGTCGTTCAGTCGTGTCTGACTCTTCAATCCCGTGGACTTGCAGCGCACCAGGCTCCTCTGTCCATGGGATTCTCCAGGGAAGGGTACTGGAGTGGGTTCCCATTTCCTTTTCCAGGGGATCTTCCCGACTCAGGGATCGAACCCACGTGTCCTGCAATGCAAGCAGATTCTTTACCATCTGAGCTACCAGGGCAGCCCAGCATTTAACTTAATGTATCCAAAAATCATTTTAATATGTAATCAATATTAAAAATTATTAATAGGATTTTTTTCTAACTCATACTCCATGCTTCTCTACCGTGTTCTGGGCCTTGAGAGCCTGACCCCTGAGCATTGCATCAGTAGGACCCCTTTTCTGTCTCACTTTGGGTGGGTTTCATCGGGAGGAGTCACAGACAGGTGGGTGAGAGGAGAGGGACCAGCGTATTTCCTTGTCACTTCTCTCTGCCTCCCTCCCAAACTTCTGACAAGGCTGCATCTCATCACGACTGTGACTCCTGCCTGGAAGACAAGCCTCTATGGGCCCAGCTCAACCCTGGCTCTCGTAACCCTTGTTCCATCAGGTCTAAGACCAGCAAAGGTTTCCCACTAGTCTCCAAGGGCATCAACCTCTGTAGAAACTTGTCTTGATAAATCTATTCAGCTGAACTATCTTAATGGAATTCTGTTTCCTGCTGGGATTCTGATTTACATGGTATACAATCTTTTACCTAAGAATGAAAAAAAAAAAAAAGCTGATTAGTGGTTGCTTGAATTTGCATAAAAAATATTGACAGACTACACCAGAAAGCAATCTGAGTGCTGACCTTCAAAAGTTGGGACAGAATAGAAGTAGGCACAAGATTAATCACTAAAAATGCTTTTTTGGTCTCTTCTTTAACCATGAGAATGCATTATTCTCAAGAACAACTTAAAAAGAAAATGAGAAGTATAGAATTATGTAGGATGATAAGATAAATCAAGTATGGATGATTTTTTTAAAGAAAGCTTCTTCTATATATTGGTACAAAAAAACTCCCAAGATATAGTAAGTGAAAGGGTAAAAATGTATATTAAATGCTTCTATTTGTGAAGAACGAAGGGAGGGAAAAAAAGGAGGGGAGAATATAAAATAAGGGAAGGACGGACTGAATATAAAAGTATGTGTGCACAGAATATCTTAGATGGTACACAAAAAACTTGTAACATTAATCAGGAGTCTGGGGAATAGGCATGGGGGGGATAATTACTTTCTACCTTATTTTGTACTTTTTTACACTCTTTTACTGAAAGTGCATAAGTAGCATGTGTTTATTTTAGAAAAGAAAGAAAATAGGAATAAATTAATTAAATTACCAATAATCCCAACAATTTTTATTTTCCCTTTTTGCCCACCTAAACTTTTTCCTTCCCTTGTAATGATCATGAGTGCATTATGAATATTTTATAATGCAATCTTTGACAAGGCAGTTTTACTTTCAGTAATTTATTGTAAGAAAAGAATTAAGGATGTGAACAAGATATGTGTATAAGATGTTCATGGCAGTACTTTTAATAACAGTAAAAAACTGATAAAAACATACATGTCAAAAGTAGGGTGTGATCTTTGATGAAGTATGATTCATCCCAATCAAAGTATAGCCTAGTGCCGCTATTAAAAATGATTTTGCAGAAAATGACTGATGGCCCTGGAAATTCGTCCATGCTCTACTGTTCAATACAAAAACAAGTTTACAAAATACAGTATGACTCAAGAATATGTATTGATGAATTTTTAAAAATTGAATCTTTACTATTCATCTGTACCTCCAATCCTGGGAATCCTGGCTGGTCTTATGACTTGCTTTGACCAGTAGAATGTGCAGGCGATGATGTAATATGAGTTCCAGAGCCTAAGTGTTGGAGGCTTTGCAACTTCTACACTCAACCTCTTGGAATACTGACACTATTAATACTTTGCTGTGAAGTCTGGTCCAACCTACTGGAGAACGACAGGCCAAGTGCAGAACTGCGCCACCCCAGCTGATCGCCAACATCGTTTGCCAGACACATCAGTGAGGCTGTCTTGAGAGGAACTGCAGCATTCCTTTGCCGAAGAATGGAATATTTGGTTCAGGTTGGGGAACACATGTACACCCATGGTGGGTGGATTCATGTCAATGTATGGCAAAACCAATACAATACTGTAATTAGCCTCCAATTAAAATAAATAAATTTTTTAAAAAATAAAATAAAACAAGCATTTTTTAAACGGTAGAAGAGGAGTTTGCTGTCAGTGAGAAAGAGAAGGAAGACTCTGAAATTTAGTAGGAATCCAGGAGAGGGATGGGGCACAGCAGCCAAGAACGTGGCCCCCGGGTCACGCACTGCTGGGTGACCAAGATCAGGATAGGATCTGAGGAAATGGTCTTTGGCTTCATCTATCAGATGGCCAGCCTAATAACCTGAACTAAGGAGCAGTAGTGAAGAATCCTCCTGCCAATGCAGGAGACTCAAGAGATGTGCGTTCCATCCCTGGGTTGGGAAGGTCTCCTGGAGCAGGAAATGGCAACCCAAATTCCATGGACAGAGAAGCATGGAGGGCTACAGTCCATGGAATCGCAAAGAGTCATTTGTGATTGAGCATACAACATGGCCTATGCCACAACCTCTGATTAGTAGAATCATGGATATTTTTTATTTTCACCTTTTACTTTCTTATATTTTTTATTTTTTTCTTCCTTAGAACAATCACTAATAATATTGTCACTCGTATATAATCACTATTAAAGAGAAAGTCAAAACATATCTATACATATTTTCATCATGAAGATTCTATAAAAGTTTTACATCATTGAAACTTAATTAATGCTTTATCTCAATGTTTAGAAATAGACTGGCTCTATCAAAGAAAACACAAACCTTACTTTCAGAAAAGTTCAGCCAATTTATACTCTTGCATATCTATTTTTCCTGTTCTTCTTCAACACTGAAGCCTTTTAAAAAAAAGTCTTGGTTAACTCAATAGGCTAAAAATACATTGTTTTAATATTTCTATGTTTTGATCCTAATGAAGTCAAAGTTTTCCCATATTTTTTTGGCCATTTGTTTTTCTTAATTGGAAAAATCCCAATCTGTAACCTTTGCCCATTTCACTATTAAAATAGTATTGATATAAAGTAATAGTTTATATATTTGCCCTATTTCTTAGGAATAATGCAATTATTGGAACAGAAATCTCTTCAATCTATTTTAGGAAGTAGGGAACTTGTAGCTAAAGAAAAGGATAATCTCACAGAAGCCACAACCAGAAAGTATTGGGTTAGCCAAAGAGTGAGTTTGGGTTTTTCCAAAAGAAATTGTGGGAAAACCCAAATGAGCTTTTTGGCCAGCCCAACAGAACAAGATCTCTCAAGAACTGGAAAGCTCTCAGGCAGTTAGATTTTTTTCTGTCTCTCTTTCTCTGGGACCACTAGCCCCTTATACTTCTCTCTTCACATCTCTCCTTGACTTCTTTTCATAGATTAATCCTCTTAATAAGACTTGAGGTTGTATAGTGCCAGTTCTGAGCCCTAGTCTCCAAGGAATTAAAGCATGAATGTCCCCTTGAGTGTACCATAACCAGCTATGTATCTGTGTCTCCACATTCAAATGTGCGAGTCTGAGAACCTAATTCCTGGATTGTCAGGATCTGAGCAGGACGCACACTTATTGCCAAATTAGACACAGCTAGGGAGCTTGGAGCTGGAGAGGGATGAAAGGCAGAAGTTCATACGGCCTCTGCTGCTTATTTCATTTTCAGAGAAGGAAACAGGAGCAGCCACACAAGCCAGCTGATAAACATCCCATATACCCTATGGTTCTCACACAGGCTGCAAACATTTTTCCATTTTAATTCACAATCCAACATCTTTGACAGTGGAAAAGTTTTGATGTAGTCATGCCCACCAATCTTTTCTTCAGCAATCAAAATTCATTATTTTCACACATTTAGCTAGCTATACCATAACATTTGTTGGAAAATCCGCCTGCTCCTCACTGATTTGAAGTGACATTTTTTCATATGCAAATATTTGTGTATATTTGCATCTTTTCTCCATTTCATTTATTGATGTGACTCTTCTGTTTGAGTGATGCCAGTATTCCCACTTATTATTCTTTGTCAATATTTCCTTAACTATTCTCAAACACTTTTTTTTCCCCCAGATGAATTTCACATCACTACTGCAAGAGAATTGTTTCATCTGGAAGTAACAACTGTTTTGACCCTGAAGAAAGATCTGACCATAGCCTACATAAGCTGTGGTTCTACTAGTCAAAAAGCACGTGCCTTTAAACTCCAGGATCACAGTTGTGAAGGAAGATATTCATGCCTTAACAGGATTAGAGTGAGTGAAATGGAGCAGACTCTGCCCTTTAACTTCAACTCACAGTGAGGACGAAATAGATAGCAATACTCCACTTTTTATTCTCTCCCTTTTTGCTGAGCAAGTAGAGCTGAATCTACATAACTTAAACACTTGCTTAGTGAGACTCCTCTGTATGGGTTATCTTTTCACCTCGTCTTATTGCACTTGCTAAAATTTTCAGAATAACATGAAAGAATAATACCTCTAGTGGACATCCGTATGAGATCTGCAGAGACAGTTTTGATGTGAATGAAACTATTTCTACATTTGCAGAGAAAACTGAGGAGAGAGAGAAATGATGAATTTAGAAAGCCAGATTGGATTCAGGTCTTAACATGTCACTAACAGTATGACCTTTGGAAAGTCATTTAAACACTGTGGGTATAAGTCTCGATTGTTCCCTCCACCTGGGACGTCCTTCCCACCCACCTAACTTCTCCTAACTCACCCAGACTCATCACTGAAGACTTAGCTGGGGAGTCTTCTCCTCCAGGAAGTCAACCTGATCCCATCTGTGTCAGGGGCCCCTCTTCCGCGCTCTACTAGCCTTAAGGGTCAGTGATCTCAGCTCACTGTTCCCTGTGCCCTAGGACCCAGCATGTTATAGTACCCCTTACATACCACTTATTAACTCATTCCTTTAATAAGAGAATTGCCCTTCATAACTTTTCAAGTCCCTCATGGCTCCCAAATTGCAAGTCACAGTACCCTAATTTAGGTTTCAGAACCCAAACTAGCCAGTCCAAAACTTAGCAGTTTATTTCGGCTGTAAATACCCAGATAATTTCCTCAGGTTTTCACCTAATCTTCTATTTATGGATATTCCTTAATCAGATGACACGAGTGAGAGAAAGAAGGTCAGCCTGATCAAAAGACAAGGGTTCTGGTCCAAATGTCACTATTTCCCAACTATATGATCCTCAATTTTTGCATTTTTCAAATGAATATGATGATTCTGGCCCTTCCTGTCCTAATGGGCTTGTTGCGAGGAACAATTGAGAGAATACAGCAAAGGAACTTTCATAAGACTATATCAAGTGCTCTTCACAGTACCGCAAACTTCAATTAAAATGTTGCACTAATCATTAGCGTTACTGCCATGTCTATTTCTCATAAATGTTACTACACAGAAATAAATAAAATACAACATCACTTATCCTCCTTTTACTGGGGCTACTTATCACACATATTTAGTATATATTTGGAGTGAGTCGAAAGTCACTCCCTTATGCTAAATCTCAATTTCAGCCAAGTTCTGACAGTTGCTTTAAAATGACCTTGGCCAAGAAATAAACTTTGTAATTAGTTTGAAAGAGAAATCAGTCAGAATGCCATTTCTCATATTTATTCCACAAACAGCATTTTACCCTCAAAATATATTACTTTTCACTTGGTGAGTTATTTCTTTTTTAAACATGGAAAATATAGTTAAGTCTCAGTTAAACATTTGAACGGGCTTCCGGATGGCTCAGTGGTAAAGCATCTGCCTGCCAATGCAGGAGACGGGGGCTCAATCCCTGGGTAGGAAGACCCCCTGGAGTTGCAAAGGGCAGCCCACCCCAGTCTTCTTGCCTGGAAAATTCCACGGACAGAGGAGCCTGATGGGCTACAGTCCACGGGTCAAAAAGAGCTGGGACACGACTCAGCGACAGAGCGCACACACATACACACTTCAACTGGAAAGAAAGAGCTAGAAAGAAAAAATTCTCAAATCCTTTCTTTTTGTTTTTACTGGAGACAACCAGCTTGGCTGAATGAAATGAACAGGTGACCAGTTTATAGAGCAGGATGGATATGACGGGATAGAAAAGAAAAAGACACTTTTTCTGTCTCACCATTCCCCTTCAGAGGAGCTATGCCAGATCTCCTTTCCCACTTGCTGCATTTGCAGGAGGGGAGGGAGCAACTGCTGAACCTTTTTTTCCTTGTGTTTTTGTCTCACTTTTTCTTCTTAACTCAGCTTCTGACCCTTCCAAATCATAAAACCATGGCAGAAAATTTAGCTCTTGAAAAATATTGTGTTCAGCTAGCACTGTGCTCTTTTAGCCTCGCAGATGTTGAAATCTGATTTTTTCTAATGACCAGAATTATGAAGATAAAACACAGGACACCCAGTTAGAATTCAAACTCAGAAAACCATTTATTGCTTATCTGAAATTCAAATTTAACCTGGGCATTTTGTATCTAGATATTTTTAACTTCTTTTGGTTCCTCCAAGACACTCTGCAAGCCTTGGTTGCTGGAAGTTTTTCACCCAGAAGTCCCTAAGTGATTCCATCTGCATTCCCAATAATTTCTTACCCTTCCCAAAGACCTTCCAAATCTGTTCTGCTGTGGTCACCCAAACAACAGGCCCTCTTGGGTGAGACCCCTGCCATCTCTCTACACTGTGACGCCCATAAGAAGGAGGTCCACCCCCAGGACAGCGAGTGCTCCCTGACCTGTTGCCATAGCAACAAACCCCTTTTGGCCCAAGGTGAAGGGGCTTCCCTGATAGCTCGGGCGGTAAAGAATCTGCCTGCAATGCAGGAGACCCCGGTTCGATTCCTGGGTCAGGAAGATCCGCTGGAGAAGCGAAAGGCTGCCCACTCCACTATTCTTGGGCTTACCTTGTGGCTCAGCTGGTAAAGAATCCGCCTGCAATGTGCAAGACCTGGGTTCGATCCCTGGATTGGGAAGATCCCCTGGAGAAGGGAAAGGCTCCACTCCAGTATTCTGGCCTGGAGAATTCCATGAACTGTATAGTCTATGGGGTCGCAAAGAGTCAGACACAACTGAGGGACTTTCACTAAAGGGACACATGAAGTTCTCCAAGTGCTCTCCTGGAAGACCATTTTCCTGGCACGCTCCCTCTCATATTCT
The DNA here is from genome assembly GCF_023699985.2 of Odocoileus virginianus. NCBI lineage: Eukaryota > Metazoa > Chordata > Mammalia > Artiodactyla > Cervidae > Odocoileus > Odocoileus virginianus. The sequence continues at coordinate 6,842,530 of NC_069695.1, read as the reverse complement.
GAGACAATCACTTGAATATTCACACAAATAGGATACCTAACACACACACTCATACCCACATATGATACATCTTCAGCCCTGGCTCAGAAAAACAGAAATGATAACTAAACTAATCCATGAAAAACTCATACATACCCACTTGTGAATAACCAAAACTTAAATAATCCTTGTTTGCAAAACTACATTTTTCTTCAAGTGGTTATGCAGAAACACAAAATGGAAGAATTGATAAGCTAGATTTTTATTCCAATTTATTTAATGAGCTAAAAAAATAGTCTCCACATGTAAATTAGCAGTGAGATGTCTGATTAAACTGGACCAGTGACAGCATTTAGATGGCACGTGGGTCCACCCAGCCTGCTTAGATGCATTTTCTTGGCAGGAGCTTGTGGAGAGTTGGGGATGTTGAAAGGCTAGAATTTGTGTACTTCAAAATGTCTGCACATCTATTCTACGCGGTCACAGGCATGCAACTGCAGAGAAGTGAGACGGTGCGATACAGCTATCTTTAATTCCGGCTTACATGCTTCATGAAAGGCAATTCCATACAAAGGACTGGAAATACAGACACAAAACTGCAACCTAATCAGAAAGAAAAAAATTCAAAACATCATCTCTGCTTCAAGCCTATATAAAGTGCAATGCTGAAGGCCAGTGTTTCCTTTATTTTTCCCCATTTTAATAACAATGTCCAGAGATGCTTTGAAATAATAGAAGTGCTTATGGAAATCTTTGTTGCCCAGAAACTAGAACTTCATTTGAATGGGCTGTAAAATATCATACAGATTGGCCTATCCAATCCCAAGGCATTACACTCTCTTTCTCTCCTGGTCTATTTTCCCTCCTGGTTCCCAGAGGAGGGTACCCTTTTGATAGCAGCATCCCACTCTCCATCCCTCTTCTAAGTACCCAGACCTTGGGAGCCCAGGAACTATTAGGCTCACTGAGCCTCCCCAAACTATTGAAACATACACCGTCAATGCCTCATTGCACAAGAGCATTATTCTAAGAATGTCTAACTCTTCTAATAAAGCTAAACTCAACCAAGGTGAATGATCAATCACATCTTGTTTTACCCTCACTAAATACTTTTTGTCCAAAGTAGTTTAATTTTCGTAACTCCTTCAACCCTTTCATATCTTTAGAATTTGGGGGCAGGGGGATTCACTGTTACCTCTTAAGACACACACAACTGACCATTGCTGCTATTCACACTCATGGCCAAGTGTTTCTAGAGCCACATTTCAGGGACCACCCATGGAATAGTGTCTGCTCATTCATCCATTTGTTAATCTAAGAAAATCAGGTTTCATTTTATTGGAAGATTAAACTGTGGCACATGGAAATTTTCTAGAGATCCTTTGAGCACCAGCTGAGCCACAAGGGAAGCCCCCTCTGAGCACACACCAATTCAAATCAGGCAGTGTCAGTCTAAAAGTGGTTGGGGACACTCAACCAATGGAAGCTGGGGAGGGGAGTTTTACAGAGAAGACACAAAAGCAAAGCAAGAAAATTATTTGATTGGTGGCTCCACAGTAAAGCATCTGCCTGCCAACCAGGTTCAGTCCCTGGGTTGGGAAGATTCCCTGAGATGGAAATGGCAATCCACTCCAGCACTTTTGCCTGGAAAATTTCACGGACAAAGCAGCCTGGTAGGCTACAGTCCATGGAGTTGCCAAAAGAGTCGGTCATGGCTTAGTGACTAAACAACAATGTGCTTTCAGCAGTTGCCTCATTTGGGAAAGGCTGGTTGGCTGTTTGTGACAGTTTGCTCTTAAGTTTCATTCTCCCAGATACGAATGCTTGATTCTGGCTCAGGTTCTGGTTTCTTCACATAGGCAACCAAGGCACTGGAGCTACCTCCATCTAACGGCCTCCTTATTCAATGACATTAGCAGTTTCATCAAATATTTTTTCTTTTAATAAACAATTAGTTGCAGTTAAATGAATCAAGCAGTTCTTTTAAAGCAAACATGAACCCAGACTTAAGAAACAAGCTAGAATGCAGGTATAAGTGTGATATGTGCTTGGAGGGGGGAGGTGATGCTCAGGGCTGCTACCATCCCATCATCAATGATGTCAGCTGTTTGTCCCTGAAGGGGACATCCTGGCCTGTCTGATTTTGGTTCATGCAGATTCTGCCCTCAGAAAGGATTTTGTTCTCCCTTCATCAGAAACAGCTCTGCTTGCTGAACAGATGGGAGAGACAGTGACTGTGATATCAAGGCATATGGTTTCGAGAACAGATAGGAGTAGTCATTCCAAATATTAGTACAGTTTCTTTCAGGTTTTCATGAAAGTGGCATACATGAATGTCAATAGGCAAAAATAACAGATAACATTTTCAATCATCTCAAAATCTTCTTGGCAAAAATCAAAAGTATAAACTGGTTGGCTTGTGTTCCTAAAGTACATTGTGCCATCTGTACTGCGAATTTGAGAGGGTAAAATAATTAGGTTGGGCTTAATAGAAACCAGATTATTTCATTCATTCATTCAACAAATATATATTTAGCACTGAATGTATGCCAAACACTGCTGGATTTGTGGGATAAAATGATGAACAAGTCAGTCTTTGGACTACAGGAGCTACTGGTCTAATGGAAGGAGATGATAAAGGAAGTGAGGGTTACAACGTGGTGTGGTAAGTGCCAAGATCGAGGACAGCAGGAGATGCCCTGGCAAGCTGGAGACAGTGCATTCATCCCAATCTGAGGCAGGCTGTCCAGAAAGATGGCAGAGAAGCGGTAATCAAAGCTGAAATCTGAATGAACATGGCCGGACAAAACACAAGGGTGGTGGGAGGTGGTATAGAAGAGAACACTCCACACGTGTTAAGGATGTAGAGAGACAAGGCAAAAGACAGTCATGCTGAGTTTCAAACAAAATGCCGGAATGGAACTTTGGATAAAAAAGAACGGAATAGCTCTGTAATTGGAACTTGTTCACCAAACATCTATTACTTAGAACCCAGCATGACTTCAGGTCCTGGTCTAAATTGAAAAGAAAGAGTTGGAACACAGCACCTCTGAATCACATACCATAGTCTAAAAATCTATTCGTCACACAAAAAACACAAGTTGAGATCCTTAAAATAGTTACATATTTACATATAATACATATTTTATATATATACTTATATATATTTTACATACCTTACATAGATGCATATATAGACAGATGGAAATGTGAACTATGAAATATATAGAGGAATACATGTGTGTATATATATATATGTGACATCTAAATGATATAACCAAAATGTTTCATATCTTTAAGTTTGGGGATTTTTTTAATTCTGCATTACATTGAAAATTGTTGCTTTCCAAAGAAAATACCCAAGACAACTGTGTATGTACCAGCAGTCAAGCTGTCAATTAGGCTGAGAGATTTCAGGATCACTTTTTCAGATACTGAATGAAAGGTGAAGACAGTATAAAGGTTGAAAAATGCAGTCCTACTAAGACTATGCAAACATCCTTGGAGAACATACCCATGCATTTATAAATTTCATCAGATAAGTTTCATATAGCTGATATTCTCCTAACATGAGCCCCTAACAGAGCTACAGCAGGTTTATCTAACTTGAAATTCTCCAGCTTTCATCCAGAGGCAATTGAGAGATTCAGGTGGTTTGGGTAAAGTAACTACAATCAAAATCTTACTCCAACCATTGGTAGCAGAACACAAAATAATGTGTATTTTTCATTATTAATGAGCATTTAAGGCAAAGTCCATAGCTGAGAAGATGGCTGAAATGGGTTTCATCTAATATGCTTATATTGATTATTTCTATAAAGCACCCCTGAGTTACTGACGATGGTAGCAGTGCAGAAAAGAAATTTAATGAAACCAAAATTAAGCACCCTAGAAGCAAGATAAAATGTTTCATGCTATCCGTAAGAAGCATGCCCAATGCTTTTGCTCTCTATCACATCAAAGTACAGCAGCATTTCCCATGAACTCTCCACTGGGCTGTTCTTGTCAGGCAAGTACTGAAGATGAAATGAGGGGACAATAACACACACACAGATTGTTGAGAAAGAGGAAAGCAGTAGTCTATTCACAAATCCAAGTTTGAGGAAAACCTCCCAAAAATTCAGAGGTAAATAAATTAGTGAATTGTTTTACTATGTTCTGAATATTCTTCATACAAATGACAAGCACAAATGGGAGACCAGAGTTGGGGACTAAGAATCTATCCATGTGATGGGTTTCTTACTGTTTATAATTATTCACTTGCTTTCCTTATAGGAATACACCCAGTGTGCATTTTCTCGTAACTTTATCTTGACCTAAATAAAAAGATAAGGCCACAATACAAGGAGCTACTTAGAAATCAACTTGGAAGTCAAGAACATTTAAGAAAAACAAATGGAAACTGCAAAGGGATACAGACGTCTTTTCTCCAAGGAGACAAATAGAGAAAGAAAATCTGTCCCTTGATATCCTAAATTCTGGAGCAAGTGACCCAGAGCAAAGGAGCTTAAGGGCTGAAAGACATCTCCAATGTACCAGACAGGGGTTAGGGATCACGAATTGGCTACAACTGGCCTCTGCAATAACAAAGTTTACTTAGAGCTTTGCTGCTGTCCAGTCACTAAGTCACGTCCAGCTCTTTGTGACCAGATGGACTGCAGCACACCAGGCTTCCCTGTCCTTCACTATCTCCTGGAGCTTGCTCAAACTCATGTTCATGGAGTCGGTAATGCCATCCAACCATCTCATCCTCTGTCGTCCCCTTCTCCTCCTGCCTTCAATCTTTCCCAGCATCAGGGTCTTTTCTAATGCGTCGGCTTGTCTAATTAGGTGGCCAAAGTTTTGGAGCTACAGCATCAGTCCCTCCAATGAATATTCAGGGTTGATTTCCTTTAGGATTAACTGGTTTCATCTCCTTGCTGTCCAAGAGTCTTCTCCAGCACCACAGTTCGAAAGTATCAATTTTCAGCAGTCTTCTTTACAATCCAACTCTCATATCCATACATGACTACTGGAAATGTATGACTAGATTCACTAGACAGACCTTTGTTGGCAACATGATGCCTCTCCTTTTTAATACGCTGTCATATTAAAGAGGTTGGTCATAGCTTTTCTTCCAAGGAGCAAGCGTCTTTTAATTTAATGGCTGTAGTCACAGTCCACAGTGACTTTGGAGACCAAGAAAATAAAGTCTGCCACTGTTTTCCATTTTTCCTCCATCTATTTGCCATGAAGTGATGGGACCGGATGCCATGATCTTTGTTTTTTGAATGTTGAGCTTTAAGCCAACTTTTTCACTCTCCTCTTTCACCTTCATCAAGAGGCTCTTTAGTTCCTCTTCACTTTCTGCCATTAGGTGGTGTCATCTGAATATCTGAGGTTATTGCTATTTCTCCCGGCAATCTTGATTCCAGCTTGAGCTTCAATAAGAGATTACATGCACGAGAGAAAGTGTTAGTTTCAGCATTCCTTCATTTCATAATAGATAGAACTAGTTTCTGTAATTTTTTTTTCTGATGAGTCTGGACACAGTTAGAAATCCTCCTGCTGCCCCTCTGAGTCCAGTAGATTTAGTCACTAAAGATGACCCTTATTTGCCATCCTTGCTCTAAAATTAGAGAGAAGATTTTCACTTATGACCAGCTGTTGTATGGCTACAATTCTGCTTGAAAGAGAGCAACTTTTGGAACAGGTGGTGAAAGTTTTAAAATATAGATAGTGAATACTTGCTAAGTATATTTATTTTAACGGAAATTTCTACTTTTCCAGAAAAGCCACATAATCTGATTAGGTTTTGTTGTTCGGTTTTATTTTCAACAAACTTCGTTTTTTAAGAGTTGCTTTAGATTCTCAGCAAAATTGTTCATCGCAGCACTGTTTATCATAGCCAGGACATGGAAGCAACCTAGATGCCCATCAGCAGATGAATGGATGAGGAAGCTGTGGTACATATACACCATGGAATATTACTCAGCCGTTAAAAAGAATTCATTTGAATCAGTTCTAATGAGATGGATGAAAATGGAGCCCATTATACAGAGTGAAGTAAGCCAGAAAGATAAAGACCATTACAGTATACTAACACATATATATGGAATTTAGAAAGATGGTAATGATAACCCTATATGCAAAACAGAAAAAGAGACTCAGACGTATAGAACAGACTTGTGGACTCTGGGAGAAGACGAGGGTGGGATGTTTCAAGAGAACAGCATCGAAACATGTATATTATCTAGGGTGAAACAGATCACCAGCCCAGGTTGGGTGCATGAGACAAGTGCTCGGGGCTGGTGCACTGGGAAGACCCAGAGGGATGGGGTAGAGAGGGAGGTGGGAGGGGGGACCGGGATGGGGAATACATGTAAATCCATGGCTAATTCATTTCAATGTATGACAAAAACTACTGCAATGATGTCAAGTAATTAGCCTCCAACTAATAAAAATAAATGGAAAAAAAAAAAAAAGAGTTGCTTTAGATTCTCAGCAAAATTGAGCCAAAAGTATAGCAAGCTTTCACACACCCTCAGGCACACACACACAACCTTCCCTACCATGGACATCCCACACCACAGGTATAAGTTGTTAAAAACAATGAAATTGACACACCATTATCACTCAAAGTCCACAGTTTACATTAGAGTTCACTCTTGGTGTTATACATCCTATGGGTTTTCACAAATGTACAAGATACTATCATGGAACAGAGTACTTACGCTACCTTAAAATATCACCGTGCTGTCTATTCACCTTTCCCTCCCCTGTAACTTCTGTCAACTTCACTGTTTCTGTAACTTTTTACAACATCATGTAGATGAACTCAGAGTCTGTGACCTTTTTAGATTGGCTTCTTTCACTTATTCACCTGCGTGTCTTCCATGTTTCTCATGGCTTGACCGCTCACTCACTTTTAGTGCTGGATAATATTCCATTGTTTGGATGTACCAGATTACATATTCATTTACCTACTGAAGGATATCTTGGCTGCTTCCACATTGTGGCAACTGTGAATGAAGTTACTATAAACATCCAAGTGCAGTTTTTGAGTAACTATCAAAAGGGCATAACTGCTGGACTGTATGGTAAGAGGATGTTTAGTTTTGTAAGCAGCTACTAGACTGCCTTCCAAAGTGGCTGCACCATTTTACATTCCCAGGAGCAATGAGTCAGAGTTCCTGTTGCTCCTGTCCTCACAAACATTTGGCGTGGTCAGTGTTTTGGATTCTGGCCACTCTGACAGGTGCATTGAGTCCCTCGATGTTGTTTTAGTTTGCATTTCCATATGCTATATGATGTGGAACAGCTTTTCATACCCTTGACTGCCATTCACTTATCTTTTTCTTTAGTGAGGTGCCTGTTAAGGGTGTTTGCCCAGTTTTTAACCAGGCTTTCCTATTCTTGTATGTTAAGAGTTCTTCATATATTTTGGTTAATATTTCATTATCAGACATGTCTTTTGCAAATACTTTCTTCCACTCTCTGGCTTATCCTGTCATTCTCTTAACATTGTCTTTTCACAAGTGCAGAATTTTTCAATTTTAATAAAGTCAGGTTTATGAATTATTCCTTTCATAAATTGTGACTTTGGTGTTGAACTTAAAAAGTCATCACCATACCCAAGTTCAGTTACAATTTCTCTTATGTTACCTTCCATGAAAGTTACAGTTTTGCATTTTACATTTAGGCCTATGATCCACTTTGAGTTCATTTTAGTGAAGGGTGTAAAGAGTATATAGTTCATTTGTTTTTGTCTGCCTGTCTACTTGTTCCAGCACCATTTGTTAAAAAGACTTTATTTCGCTGCACTGTCTTTGCTCTTCTGTCAAATAGTGGCTGACTGTGTGTATGTGAGACTATTTCTGGACTCTCTGCTCCATTCCATTAATCTACCTGTTTATTCTTTCACCAGGTCCACACTATCTTGATTAGTGTAGCTTTGCAGGAAGTCTTGATATGGGTAGTGTCGGCCCTCTGACACCATAGGACCTAGAAAAGTTCCTGAAGGTGAAACTCACAGAAGTGTGGACTCCCCCCATTAATGAGTCCCCTCTGGAGATTTTAACTCTTGGAACTGTCCACATTTCGCCCTTGCAATTTGTCGATTAAATGTCAGGTTTTCCTACCCCAGCACTGGTTCCTGCAGGATTTCTATTCAGCTTATGGTTAAATTTTGATTCTCCATATTCACCTGTCAGTCTCTCCAATTCAGGAAGTGACGGTTTAGCCCATGAGCTCACAGATCCAAGACGAGCAGCTGAATTTTCAGTTTGCTCAACTTTTTCCTTGTTACTGGGACAGACTGGCAACTTTTTACATGCCACACCAGAAACCAAAAGTCTGCTGTAATTTCTCATCTTGATTCTTAGTGATCTAAGTCAGGGATTATGGAATTCAAGAGGCAATAAGGCTCTGAGCAGATCCAAATGGGCAGCTACCATAACCATAATAATTATAACTGGCAGAGAGTCACCAATTTCCAGAACTGTCTTAAAATTCAGAACCTATTTCCCCTGCAACAAACCTTTACAGTAAACTTTTCCTAAGTTTGTGGATCCTTCTCTTCTCTGCCCAACTCTTGCTTTTTCCATCACTACTACTTTGTTGGATGCTTTCGCCTGAATCATGCTTTTTCTCATAGCCCTGACACCTACAATGAAAAGTGAGTTGTGATCGGAAGTGATGCATATGGGGGGAGGGGAGAGAGAGTCAAGAGGGAAGGGATATAAATATAATTATGCTTGATTCATGTTGATGTATGGCAGAAACAACACAACATTGTAAAGCAATTAAAAAATAAATTTTAAAAAAGTGATGTGCAGTTTATTAAAAAGTAGACAAATATCCAAGTACTGCTGGGCTCTACAAGTGTAGACCCCTCATGACTGATGAGACAAATTCACCAACTACAGATTCAGTGACGTTTTTCCTAATCTCTTCTAGTGCTAAATCTAGGGACTTGCTTAAGAAAACAAGCTCTAGGGGTGGGACAAATGGAGAGAATAGCATGGAAACATATACACCATCATGTGTGGAGTAGATTGCCAGTGGGAATTTGCCGTGTGATTCACAGCTCAGACCAGGGGCTCTGTGACAACCCAAAGGGTGGGATGGGGAGGGAGATCAAGAGAGAGGGGACATATGTATACCTGTGGCTGATAGACACTGATGTATGGTAGAAATCAACATAATATTTAAAGCAACTGTCCTTCAATCAAAACAAATAATTTCTTTAATGTTTTTAAAAAAAGAACACAAGCTCTGGAGCCAGACTGGTTGAGTCTGAGTCCTAGCTCCACACCTTCCAGCAATTGGGCCAAATTCTTTAGTCTCTTTAGGTCTCAGCTACTTGAGACTGATGGTGATATTACATGTGGGGTAAGTCTTATGAGAATGAAATGAGTTAAGACATATAAAGCTCCGGCAACAGTGCCTGGCACATAGAATGACAGAGTGTTAACTTTGATAAGACCTTTCTAATCACCTGCGGCACAGCCATGGACTCTGGTGGAGAGAGGAGGCGTTGCAGTCATGCCTGAGATACTGACCCTTACCCCCTAGGATGGCCAGGAGGGACCCAGGCCAACCCCTCTGGCCAGGAGCAACCAGCTATGCCGTTCAAATAATTCTAAATTTCTCTGTGGGTCAGGTTGTGAAAGGGGATTGAGAAGCTCTCCATTTTTTCTGTTTCCCAAAAGGATACATTATTATAGACCCATAATATGTTTTCCATTCTATTTCATTTTACTGAAAAGAAAGTATCCTGGGAAATAGCCTCTGACTTTCTCATTTTAACACACCATGACTAGAGAGCCTGTGCTGATTACCCAACCATGGCTTTGAAACGCTGAATAATTTTACTCTGAACTATTGATGTTGTTTCCTTAGGGCTTGGATTTCTGTGTGGGAATGGCACTGAAATCAATCATGGATTGTTTTGACCAGACTCTGGAGCATTTACATTTATTCCAAAAAACTCTTCTTCTCTCTGCCCCCTAAAGTGGCATCTACCTGGCAAATGCTGCTATGAGTCAATTGAGAAGAATGAGCACAGATTCTTCCAAGATCTAGGGGACACTCACTTTGGATGTGTCAGATTGGAAGCTGACTTCCTAGGTCCTGTGTCAAGTTCAAAAGCCCTGCTCTGGTGGATCTGCCATCATCCCCCATCAACATAACCATCACACCCCATTAATGACAGCAGAAATGCACCATGCTGTTTTTATGTTGCTTAGCAATTGTCCTTAATATTACAGTTTTACAAATACACAGGGGAGCCCTCCCAGGTTGAAGTTTTTGAGTAATTTAGTTCTAACACCTCTGACAAGAAAACAAATTTTAATCTTTTTTCAATTTGGAGTTGTTTTAATCACATATGCAAACATCACATACCCATGTGTGCATACACAGTATCACAAATTTTGTAGTTCTATAAATTATTTTTATTCAGATTTTCTAGTTTTTGAGCAACTACATCAGACAGTAATGGAATCTCTTCTCCTTGTAAATAGCCTGAGAATACACTCAATACAGTCATGCTGCTTAATAATTGTTACTGTCATTTTGAAAACATGAAAGAAAGACATTCCATGAAGGGGGAACAATAGAAGGAAAGGAGTATGTCAGGAAGAAATTTCCCTCTACCCTTCTAGCTGATTCTGACTGGTCTAAGAATTAAATTGACATGAGACAGATTAATAAAAGAAAGTGAAACAAAAGTTTAATAGAATGAATTCATGAGAGAGACCTAGTAAAACTGAATAACTCACCAAACTGGCAAAAACCCTCACCTTTAATGCCATCTTCCGCTAGAGACAAAAGAGGATGATGAGGGCAGTGGTTTGGGATGTCAAAGAAGAGGGAGGCAATATACAAGGGGCTGGAAAAGCAGACGGTTGGTAAGCATTTGAGGGGCCAGGAGGAAGCAGTGGGACTAAGAAAGGAATTTTAACACACAGTCTTTGCTAGGGTCCTCCCTGTCTATACACCTAGCTCACGCTACAGTCACCTCTGGTGATGGCTCCCTTCCTAAACTGGTCCTCTCTCTAGATCCTTTCAGGCAGCCAGGGGAAAGGTCAAAGTTCTTTCCTGAGTCTTCTGCGCTTTGATTGTTTTCAGCCTGAAATAATCCACATGTCAAAGAGACAGGATGGGGTGGCAAACTTCGCCCCCTTCCAAGTGATTTCTAAGTTGTGCAGCTGCTAATGTCATAGGAAGACTGCACTGTGAAGCTGGTAAGCACAGAACACATCCCAGACTTTTTCAATCTCAAGTGTTACAAAAGGTAGATCATTCAAAGCAGTTCAACCTAATTCTACCTTAAATGCTTTTAGTCCTGCTTTGGCACCAATTTTGTGGCTTCCATCAGGATCTCTGTTCCCCGCTCTGTAGTGTTCAGATGTGGAATGGCAACCCACTCCAGTATCCTTGCCTGGAGAATTCCATGGACAGAAGAGTCTGTCCACGGCTACAGTCCAGGGGTCCCAAATAGTTGGACACGACATGACTGAGTGCCCAAGGGGACTAACACTTTCACTTTGGGGATGCTGGCCCAACCAGAGAGGGTAAGAAAGCTCTGCTCCACTCGCCCTGGACCCCATGCCTGTCCCCATGCGCCCCTTCCATTTGGGTGCTCCCGAGATGTACCCTTGGTAGAAGAAGTGAAGTCACCCAGTGGTGTCTGACTCTTTGCGATCCCATGAGCTGTAGCCTGCCAGGCTCCTCTGCATCCTTTAGAATATACTGGTATGTATAATATAGTGTATCCTTTGTAATATGCTGGTAAATGTAAGTGTGAAATCTAAGTATCTCCTGCCATATCAATAAACAAGGAATATCACAGCCATCAGATACCTCTGGCTTCCAAATGTGAATAAGGGCTCCCAAAGCTGCAATCCAGCAGATGCCGTTACCCCACCCCCCACGGTGATTTCTGAGGTGCCCTGGGGGGTGGGGGGGATGCCAAAAGGAGCCATCTGCCACATCTACTACTCCTTAAAGGGAACAAGGAAACAGGATCTGGCCCCAGATAGCTGAGGTGCATATGAAAGGAAGGAACTCTGTGAGCCCAGAGGTTTGCATCTTCCCATACACAGAACGCTAAATTCCTTAACTTGATAACTGATTTTTCTTACCTGACAATAATCTTCGATGTTCAGACTGCCTGCTCCCTTTGTGGCAAATTTGTATATAGCCTGACTCCCCCTCCTGCCTCCCTGGAGCAGTTTTCTCAAAGCTACTGAATTGCGGTCTCCCAGGCTAGGTGTCCTAAACATTCCCACCAAATAAAGTAACTCTCTACTGTTTGGAGAAGGAAATGGCAACCCCCTCCAGTACTCTTGCCTAGAGAATTCTGTGGCAGAGGAGCCTGGTGGGCTGCTGTCCATGGGGTCACACAGAGTCAAACATGACTGAAGCGACTTAGCATGCATGCATGCGTTGGAGAAGGAAATGGCACCCCAGTCCAGTGTTCTTGCCTGGAGAATCCCAGGGATGGAGGAGCCTGGTGGGCTGCCGTCTATGCAGTCGCAGAGTCGGACACACCTGAAGCGACTTAGCAGCAGCAGCTACTGTAGCTCAAACTGTAAAAAATCTGCCTGCGATGCAGAAGACCTGGGTTCAATCCCTGGAGAAGGGAATGGCAACCCACTCCAGTATTCTCGCCTGGAGAATCCCATGGACAGAGAAGCCTGGCAGTACAGTCCGTGGGGTCGCACAGAGTCGGACACGACTGAACAACCGAACTGAACAGACATAAGACCCCTTGCTAAAAACTAGCAGGCAGGCACTCTTTCTGTCCTCTTTTGATGTCTATGTCAGAAGCTTTCTCTATCTCTTTTATACTTTAATAAAATTCTGTTACACAAAAAGCTCTGAGTGGTCAAGCCTCGTCTCTGGTCCCGGATTGAAATCCTCTCCTCCAGAGGTCATGAACCCCGGCAGAGCACACAGCTCGCAGCCGCAACCTTTCAGTATGATCATCTCTAGGTCGACCTATGCAAATGGATTTCTTTTCTTCTTTTTTATGACTGAGTAGTATTCCACTGTCAGAGAAGCCAATGGCACCCCACTCCAGTACTCTTGCCTGGGAAATCCCATGGACGGAGGAGCCTGGTGGGCTACAGTCTGTGGGGTCGCGAAGAGTCCGGTACAACTGACCAACTTCACTTTCAATTTTCACTTTCATGCACTGGAGAAGGAAATGGCAACCCACTCCAGTGTTCTTGCCTAGAGAATCCCAGGTACGGGGGAGCCTGGTGGGCTACCATCTATGGGGTCACACAGAGTCGGACACGACTGACGTGACTTAGCAGCAGCAGCAGTATTCCACTGTATATACGAACCACATCTTCTTTATCCATTCCTCTGTTGGTGGACATCTAGGTTGCTTCCATGTCTTGACTATTATAAATAGTCCTACAATGAACACTGGGGTGCATGTATCTTTCTGAATTGTGATTTTCTCCAGATATATGCCCAGTAGTATGATAGCTGCATTATGTGGTGGTTCTAGTTTTTTAAGGAACCTCTACCCACATGCATTCTTAAGTTGAGCCAGACAGAAGTTCCAGGGAGCTAATATCCCTTGGAGTAACCCTCAATTGGGATTGACAGGCATTAGAACAGCAGTGCAGGTATGCCTATTACCTATGCATGACTATTAATAATGCTGCCTTTCATTATCAGCAATTCCTTGCTGACTTTAAAAAAGGCAGTTTCAGGATAGTGGCAGAGGTGGAAACTAGACTGGAGAGTGAATAGATGAGTCAGCTTATGTAGACAGATGTTTTGAGAAGTTTGACAATGAAAGGGAACAGAAAGGTGCAGCAGCTAGAGGACACTCAGGTGACAAGGGAGGATTCTTCTGTATGTTTCAGGTGTATAAAAATGGGGATTAATCTCTAGGGAGAATAAGAATGATGATTATAGAGAGAAAGGGGAAAACTGAAGAACCAAAGCTCTCCAGGGGAAATAAAGACTTAAGCTAGGGAAGTAATTGCCATTAAATCTTAATAGAACTCTTTCTGATAAAGTAGGTACAAAAGAACCATGACTTTGAGTTACAAATGATGTATAGCATATTCTACCTTGTTCTGAATATCCTTTTTGATAGTTCTAGCTCAACACTGGTTGATCATTTAAAGTTCAGGACAATTGTTTTAACTGATCTACAATACCTGGCTTCCCTGATAACTCAGCTGGTAAAGAATCCACCTGCAACTGCAATGCAGGAGACCTGGGTTCCATCCCTGGATAGGGAAAAATCCACTGAAGAAATAACAGGCTACCCACTTCAATATTCTTGGGCTTCCCTTGTGGCTCAGCTGGTAAAGAATCTGCCCATAATGTGGGAGATCTGGGTTCAATCCCTGAGTTGGGAAGATCTCCTGGAGAAGGGAATGGCTTCCCACTCCAGTATTCTGGCCTGGAGAATTCCATGGACTATAGTTCATGGGATCGCAAAGAGTCAGACTGAGTGACTTTCACTTTCACAAGTGCTCCTAAGAATGACAATCACCCAATAACAGTAACTTAGACCAACATTTCCAAAACTGTCAGCTATAGATTGCTAACTGACATGAACTGTTAGAAATGCTCCCTCCATGCAATTAAGACAATCACATTGTTATGAGCAGTAGATTAAACAAAGTTTCATGATCAAATAGATTTGGGAACTACTACCTATTCTGTCTATTCTCAGAGAGCCACAAGATTTTACAATACAGACCTTGGTTCAATTTTCTTTAACCAAGAATTTCCTCAGAATGAGATGTGAGAATTCACTCACATATTAAAACATATTCCCTTATATGTATTCACACATAACTCATCTATTAATTTTTGTAGCATTCATGCAGCCTCAAAATACCCAGTCAACTTTGAATCTGGAAGGTCAATGTATTACCTTCAAAGATAATGTGTGCCTTAGTCGCTCAGTCAGTCTTGTCTGACTGCAATCCCATGGACTGTAGCCCTCCAGTCTCCTCTATTCATTGAATTCTCCAGGCAGGAATATTGGAGTGGGAAGCCATTCACTTCTCCAGGGGATCTTCCCAA